>NC_085046.1:146278205-147525834 GCF_963662255.1 Cinclus cinclus
GTTGCCAAGGAAACCCCTCCTTGCTGTCCTTTTCATCCTGCTTGTCTGACTCTCTCTGTGGAGAGAAATGACATTGGGGATCTCTTCTTGTACACGGGGTGATTTCAGGCAGTTACTTATAATTTAAGACAGTTACTTATAAATATATATTTTATTCAATTACAAATGTTACTGAGTTTTTTTTCCTTAGATTGTGACAAAGTGTAAGATCATCCCAAGGGGAAGAATTTAAAAAGGTAATTAATACAACAATTGACAAGTCTTTTGTGAAAAGGAAGTGTGAACTTGCTGTTTATAAACACTTAGATCTTCAGTACTTGAAGCAAATGGGAGGTTTCCTTGATATTATGAGCTTTCTTAATTGAGTACTATGGTGTCAACCCCACACACTGTGTGTGTAATGTGCCAAATAATCAAGAAAATGTGTTTTTTGTTTATACTCTGTGTCTTAAACATATGTGAAGTATTCCTTCATAAAATCAATAGTCTCAATCCACCTTCATGTTGTCCTGGTGTGCAGATGCCAGGGAAACTTTCCTTGGGATAACATTACAGACTAGGACACGTCAGCTCCCCAAAGGGCCCCAGCATCATGGGATCAGTGGACACCACCATGGTGAAGTAGACTGGAAAGTTGCTCTAGATCCTTCCTTTTGCCAGCGTTGGGTCTTTTCCCAAGGCTACTCTAAAACATCTTTCTCCATTCTGCTCATTGCCCCAAGCCCATTCCTGAAGGGAGCCACAGAGGTCCTATATCTGGAAAATTATATGACAGCAAAGGCTTGAAAATATGCATAAACAAACTCAACCATTTCCCACTGTTTCTCTGCATTTAATGCAACACTAAAATAGTAAAAATATTCACTGAGAGTTATAAAATCACCTTGTTGTGATAGAGGCTTGAAGTCCCCTCTTTTGCCATCTGGGTGTACACAGAATGACAGGAATAACTTGCCCTTTTCAGAATATTATACCTTTCTGTCTTACGTTTCTTCAAAACTTTTCTGCTACAGGGGAAACCATGGACTAGTACTTCTTGGCATCGTGAAAGAACCGAGCCATTTAGTGTGCAAATTCTCAGGGAACATAACTATGTAGGTTTTATGCTGCAAGAAGAATAGAGAGCAGGACTGCTCTTGTCTACTCCAAAGATGAACCATAAAGAGAAATGGTCAAGGGTTTGCTGTGGTCCCTGATTTAGCAGGCATGCATTAAAAGAGGAGGATTCTTTGTTTCTCCCAAGGAACCAGGGTATATTACTTTAGGACTGGACTGTTCAGCCCCGTCTGAAGTAAATTTCTGCCTCCTGACTCACAGTAGTGTCAAACATTCAGTTGCCTGCACTGCTTGGGCAAGGGGAGGGCTGGAGAGGAGGCTCAAAGATATGAAATCAATCACTGAACTCAGACTCTTTAGGTTAAGTCATTTTCCAGATCTGACTGCCCAAAAAAAAGCTTTGAATCTCCTTGATCAATATAAAATAAAGACTTGGACCTGTTGGAACGAGTCCAGAAAAAGGCCCCTAAGCTGACCACAGTGCTGAAAAACCTCTCCCATGAAGACAGGCTGAGACAGTTGGATCTGTTCAAACTGGAAAAGAGAAGGCTCTGGAAGGTGCCGAGACACTGAAACAGGCTGCCCCAGAGAATCTGTGGCTACTCCATATCTGGAAATGATCAAGGTCATTTTGAATGGGGCTTGGAGCAACCTGGGATTGTGTCCATGCCCATGGCAAGGATTTGAAAATTGAAATTATCTTTAAAATTGCCTTCTATCTGAATCCATTCTCCTATGGTTCTATGGTTCTATGAGTTACATACTGACTGGTCTGGGGTATCAGGCAATTCCTTTGCCTTGCCATAAGTGCTGTGACCATGTGTGAATATTTTGTTAAAGGTTTCAGTACGTGTTCACACTCCAGATTCTTTCCAGCCCTTTTTTTCCACTACATACACAAATTACCTGATTTGCACCCAAAGTGTCAGATGAATCTTACCCCTCATTTTCTTCTTTTTCATTGTTCATTTGTCAATTTTTATCTAGGGGTATATCCCATAGCCTCTTTGGGGAAACCATTTATGATCCCTAATTTTCAAAATACACAATGATCATGCATTTATTGGTAAGCTAATTGAATTTTTGGGGTTCTGCATACTCACTTCCAACTTGGATCCCCAGCCACGGTTATGGGGCCTTTCTCAAATCTTCATAACAAAATGGCAGTCGAGGGATGGAGTAAATTCCAAGTTGTAAAGGAACATTCCATGTTCCAGTAAAGACAAGGCTTAACATTAATGAACCTATTGTTAATCATATAAAAGAGAAAGAAAGTGGGGGGGGGGGGGGGGGAGGGGAAATGAGATATTACCAAATTAAGGGATGTGATCATTATTTCTCACTAAAAGACAAAAGTAAATCTAGGCAAGTTGAAAACAATGCAGTCAAGTGCCATTTGGGCAGAGGTAATGCCAGAAAGAAAAGAATGAGTCCAATGCATTCCTACATTTCACACCAGGCCTGCATTCAATAAATCAACTCATGGATTTAATTACTGTGACAAATGAATATAGTGAGGGGATTCAAATTCTGCTGGGTAATGCAGTCATCCAGCAAAACCCTGGTCAGCAGAGATATGTAGGTCAGTCATTATGGACCAGTGAACAGAGGGAGTCCCTGGTGTGAGAGCCTAGATAAAAATCTCACAGTGTAATCTCTAATAAAATACCAGACTGTAACTGTGTCTGGCTTCAGCATCCTTCTTAATAACCTTCAGCAGAAGAAGAAGGTATTACATAAAGTGGCAATTAACAAGACTGACAGAGCAAGAGACTGGGATTTATTGCGGGATTTTTCAGTTTGCTTGATTATTTGGTTGGAGGTTTTTAACTGTATTTCTACTTCCATGTTTGAAACCAAATTAAAAAGGGAAATCAGCTGAGCTTTAAAAGTTAGGAAAAAAAAGGAAACAAGAGGTTGATAAAACTAATATCCCAAATAAAGGCAGTAGGATGCTATTGCAGCCCATGCTCGCCATGATCTCTGTCATAGTCTGTCATATGTAGAGATGAGATGTCAAAGGGACTGATGAGACAATCCTGATCTGAGGGGTGAAGAAGTATTGAGGAACAGTGCCCACTCCTATGCAAATGTCTCAGCAGTGCTGAAACCCTCCTTCAGCCCTGTGCTAGATTTAGAAAAACAAGCTCTGCATGTTCCTAATATTTGTTTGCCTGAGCAAAACCGATTGCAATTCCTGCTCTGAGGAAGTATTTTTTCCACAATATGGATCATGTCACCCATTCCCTGCTGTACCCTTTTTCTGACATCAGTGCAAGTGATGGGGATGACATTGAACCAATTTTCTACATCAAAGTTTTTACATTCTTCTGATGGAAACAACACATTCCCCCAAATGCAGGGAAACCTTCCTCCATCAGGGGCTTTGAGCAACCTGGTTTAGTTGAAGATGTCCCTGTTGATGTCAGGGGGGTTGGAGCTAGATGACATTTAAAGGTCCTTTCGAACAAAATTGATCAGGATGTCCCTGTGGAAGAACACAAACGAGATCTAAGGTGTCTTTTTTACTGGTGAAGCCAGCTAAGCTCATTGTAACTCTGTAAACATATCAATATCAGCTATAACAGTGAATCTCATGGGAACACTGCTGCCTTCAGGAGATCTTGTACTCCTTTTCTCTGTTTTTATCACAGATGGAGGCATGGTACCCCCCAAAAAATACAGTGCATAATAAACTTGTATAAAACATGTTTAAATAGCACATATAACTAGAAGTGCTACTTTGCATCTTCCTAGCTGCATTGTCAGGAGATTCTACTGATCAGATCCTGCAATTGCATCACATTTCCCCAAGTAAACTCAAAATATTTTATAGAAACTTCTGTAACTTTAAACATCAACATGCAATACTCACTGGTGGCAACTAAAGCATCTTGCTTTGTTATTCTGATTATATATGAAAGATTGATAAATTTTTCCTCTGATTCCATAATTACTGAAGCAGGGGTGATCATAAACACATAGAATGACAAAGCAGAAATGTAGTCAGCTGTATTCTCTGCACATTCATCTACAGGTGCTTCAGTGGGTAACAAATTATCAAATCCCTTTTATTAATCTCCAGGAATCAAAATACTGAGAGAACATTTTGCTTCATGGTATATATCGAGGTCAAATTCACCTTTTCAAGCAGGTTATTAGTTTTATAGATTTGCCTGTCATGTTACCAGTGTTTTTATTTCTTTAACCTTCTGACTTACACACTTACACACAAAGAGCTTTTTCTTTTCTTTCTCTTCCCACTTCTTTTCTTTATATGTTTTTAGTTATGTTGTACAACTCAGCCAACAACAACAACAAAAAAATAATTTTATTATTTTTTTTCAATTTTCCTTTCAGTCAGGGATCCTGCCTCCTTGGACAGTTACTGATTCTGGAAGACCTTGCAGAGACAAAAGGACTTAATTCATCAGAAGGGACTTATGCTAACAGTAAGGTGCAGAAAACCAAAAGCTATTCCTCCAGAATGTAGGAGATAAAGTCTTAAATACATATTACAGCTACAGAAAAAAGGAAGATTTTAGTTATTCTTCATGAAAGTCCCTAAACTACTTACAGTGGCAAAATCTGAGCTTTTTAGATATGTGGTGGCTCACACCTGAGTTTGGTTTATTTTGCTCAGATGCCAGGGAGTGTTAGGAGAAGAGTACACGGGGTGTGTTGTTAACAGAAATATATCTTCTTGCCATTTAAATTATCTCAACCATTTTTTATGACTGACATATTTTATGACCTTATGTAATGATAGATGATGGTAGAAAACAGGCTACTCCCTGTTGGCTTTAGGGCAGTCTCAAAACAGAGGGAGAATAATCTCTGTATTAAAGAGAACTTTCTTTACCAAATGGACCCTGAAGGTATACTACTGTTATTTATTACCTTCCAGCAAATCCTTCATTGCCAGAAACAATCTGTTTCCTTTATTCTATTTATATAGTTAGTTTTGTTACAAAATTTAGCTCTGACGATTCATTCAGGCCCCATGAGGTTTACAGTAAGTTTATTCAGTTGCCACAGGAAAGGAACACAAGAAGAGACAAAAATAAACCTAAGTCTGTGACACAAGAGGCAGACAAGTATTTTGTCTCAAAATTTGTCAGATACAGACCCATCATCTTTTGCAAATGAGAACACTAATCAGAAGTCTTGAGTCTGAGCTGAATCTTCAAGTTGAATTAGGTAAACTATCATTTATATTCCAAAGCTGTTATGTATTTGAAGTTGGATTGAAAGCAGTACTGGGAAATATTGTATGAGACAAGTCTATTAAAATAAAATCTGCACTGAAATTATGCTCTCTGGAGAAAATAAATTATGTTGTATTATCTGGTCAGTTAATTTATTTTTCTTTCCTTGTAATATATTTCCATTAAGGCTAACATTTCCATCTTTTGGTTATACTCCTATGGAAAGACCCAGGTTGTGCTGCCTAACACACTGGTGTTATACAGAACAAAGTATAGGATAGTGACTCAGTTAGCCTGTAAGAACACAAATACTGGTTCTATGCTGTGTTTTGATTTCATGTTCAGGGAGAAAAATGTTCCTTTTATAACGTTTTCTTCAGGGAAACTGGACTCATAACATTTAGAACGAAAAGGGGTAATGTGAATAAAAGACTCATGCTTGGAAAAGAAGTGTTAGACATACATGCCCACAGTTATTTGCTGACCTTGAGAGAACATTGAGATTAATCTTTTCTTTTTCCATCCAAAAAAACAGAAGAGCTTACTTGGAGGAAAACAGAGCATAATCAGACCAATTTTTCAATGTAGTCCCATACAGAGGCACATATATAATAATCAGGGTTGGCCTGATCGAATCACAGATCTAAGTCTAAATTTTCTAGATGGGTCACTGGGCTTTTATTTTGTTTTATTTTGCTTGGGTTTTTTTTCCCCTCAAAAGTAGGCAGCCACAAGGACTTCTGATCATCTCAAAGTCCTTGGTGTATTTACCCTGAGAACTGTATCGAGAAATACAATTAGCTTGTTTTGAGAGACAGAATTCTCAGGAACAGAATTTAAGTGACTACAACAAAGCAACTACTCCTGGCTTTGGGTGGAAACAGGGCTCAACCCCAAGGTCTTTTCAGTAGTGGGGTTCCCAAAATTGATTTTAAAAGCCGCATTTCCCTAAACTAAGGGAAATCTATCCCCTTCATTCTTTAACTCCAACTTCTATTCCAGTGCTTTTAGTCCACAGAATATTTCCTGGCATCATGAAAACTGGAACTGCTTTAGCATTAGGGATTGAGGGGCCCTTTTACAGAATATTCCAGTTTGTTGATTAGACAAATTATAGAAGATATACTTTTAAATTCACTCACTGAGAAAGAAGGAGAAAAAAAAAGCAGCAAAAACAGACATTATGAAAGTAGTAATGGTGAAGGACTACCTTAAATTTCCTTAGGTATAGGAGACACACAGACAGAGCGAGCAGGTGTTTCCCATGAAGCCTGACTGCTGGCCCTAAAAAGAAGGCATTTGACATAATATCCAAGTCATCAGACCTTACTGTTCTCTCTAAAATTATATGACTCTAAGCAAGTCTGAGTGTAGCTGGCAGTGATTACCTTTAGGCTATATAGGAAAATCTGGGAAATCTGAAATGCCAGAAGTCTTTCAGTAGTGCCTGAGTAGTGGCCTTTGAGTATCTAAACACTGGCTTTGGGAGGGTCCAGATTAATTTAGCAGCCTAAACAGATCTTTTAAAAACCAAGTCATAGTCATCTGTGAGGAACTGGATATTAGATACTATAGGTGAAATCTTCTACTATCCAGCCCAGCCTCCTAACTAGGAATATTAGCATATGCTGTCTGAGAAGTCTGTCAAGTACAATTAGCTCTCAATTAGCTACTGTCTCTTTTTTCTTCCTGTTTGTTAGTTTATGTAAAGTTTGATTTACAAAGGTGACTCATTATTATTGCATGGACCACAAGATTTGCAAGTTATGTCAGATGTTAGCAGAAACATAGGGAAAATCAACTCTTGAATAAAAATATAAGTGGTCTTAATCTTGCTTACAGGGATGTTGTATGCAATAAATCCAAAATAGAAGATTTCCTTACACATAAATTGCAGCCAACTCCCTCTTCCCTAATTCAGGCTTTTTCACAAATTGCTGTCTGCCTGGTCCTCTGGGAGACTTGTGCACAGATACAATACTGGGAGGAAAAAAAGAAAAAAAGAGAAAGAGTAAAAAGAAGGAAAATCCCTTTGTTTTCAACACACACAGACACACAGAGCTATTTACCTAATTGAGGAATGCTGATTATTTCACACTGTAGCTACTGGCATGAGGCATTCAAGACTGGAAAAGGAGAGGAAATATACTGTTGGCACTAATCCCTGCAGGTGTGGAAACAGAGGTGGCTATAAATTTCCATTGAATTTGGTACCTAATGGGGTGGTATTTTTTCAATAATTCTTGTGTACTTGTCACAAAAATTTCAGAAAACTGTCTATATATTGTATTGCATGTCATAAATACAATAATTTATGGTGCATTGCTCCTTGCAATCTAGTTCACAGTACTAAATTTGGGACCAGCACTTTTTTGCCAACTTGGAAGTGTTAATCAGTGGCAACATATCTTCAAGATTCCATTCTCTTCTTCTCCCACTCCCCAAAACAACTAATGCTTCTATTAATGGAGAGAAAGGGGAACATAATAAGCCAGACAAAGATAGATTTGCAAAAGGAGGCACAAATAATACGAAGGAGACTTGGATGACTTGCACAGTTGATGGTCACATGCAGAGGGTAGTGGCAAGTGGCTCAATGTCCAGGTGGAGATCTGTGGTGAGTGGGGTCCCTCAGGGGTCTGGTGCTCTTTAATATCTGTATCAGTGATAGAGAGAGTGAGATTTAGGGTGCCCTCAGCAAGTTTGCAGATTACATGAAGTTGTGCAATGCAGCTGACACAACAGAAGGATGGGATGCCATCCGTAGGGATCTGAACAAACTTGAGATGTGGGCCCATGAGAACCTAGTGATCAACATTTCCAAGTGCAAGGTGCTGCACCTGGATCAGGGCAGCCACCAGTACCAGCATGGGCTGACAGATGAAGGCACTGACAGCAGCCCTGGGGAGAAGCATTTGGGGGCTCTGGTTGATGAAAAGCTGGAGATGATCCAGCAGTGTGCACTCACAGCCCAGAAAGCCAACGGTGTCCTGGGGGCATCAGAAGCATGGCCAGCAGGCTGAAGGAGCTGATTGTTTCTGTGTGCTCTTCCCTCACGGGACCCCACCTGGAGTACTGTGTCCAGTTCTGGCTCCTCAGAGGAGGAAGGATGTGGGACCTTGTTCAGAGGAGGCCATGAACACAGTCAGGGGGATGGAGCTCCTCTCCTGTGGGAACAGGCTCAGAGAGGTGGGGTTGTTCAGCCTGGAGAACACTCTGAGGACCCTTCTTTGTGGCTTTACATCCTGAAATACTTAAATACTGTAAGGGGTCTCATAAGAAATATGGAAACAGACTTTTCAGGATGGCCTGTTGTAATAGAACAGAGGATAGATAAAGCTTGAAACCCAAAAGTGGGTAGATTTAGTCTAGATGCAAGGAATAAATTTTTGACTATTTTTTCACTGGGGGTGATGAATCACTGGACCAGGTTACCCAGAGAGGTGGTGGATGCTCCATCCCTGGAAACATTCAGGGACAGGTTGGATGGTGGGACTGAGCAACCTGATCTACTTGTGGGGAGGGGTTGTACTAGATGACCTTTAAGGGTCCCCTTTCACCATGAACTATTCTGTTATTCTATGACTTTAGGGGGTGGAAATGCAGACTAGAGATCCTCTTTCGGGGTATGTAGGGCACAAATTCATATTGGATATACGATTACCTCCTGATAGTCTACAGGGTAAATTCTTTCCAAGATATTTTCCCTTTTAAGAACAAACATATCTGCACCACAGAAACCATAAAAATCATCTCATAGGAAAATTTAGAAAGGAAAAGCTCCACATCAAATGACTTAGAATGATTTCAGGTATTTCCATCCTCCTTTTTAATCTCAATATTTGCAAGGATCTCATCAGAGATCCACCAGAGATCTGGAACTCAAGATTAGCCTAGCCCACTTAATGAAGGATAAGCAATAGTGATCATACTCCATGAGCAGCTGAACAGCATCTAGCAGCCAGCCTAGGTGCCTAACCTCTTTCCCAAATAAATAAAAGCATCACCATTATCTACCTGGATAAAGAGAAACAGTTCAATTATGTGTCAGTTTTTGATATTTTCATTTTAACTAACAATTTCATTTTCTAAGCTGGAAATAATACCTGCATGAAATAGTGTTTAGTAGGATGGTATTCTTTAAAAAAAAAATACATGAGGGAGGAAATTCTTCTGACTATTAAATAATGAAAGTAGGCCAAGTCTCTGCTTGGATCCAAAGCTCTTCAAAATAATTCATCATTTTATTTTCCTTCTTCTCTTATCCTAGTTTCAGATTTTTGGAGGATTTTTTTTAAGAAAGTTAAATGAAAATCAAGCTTCTATGTAGCTCTTGGGATCTCTGTGAATTCCACATCAGGGCTTCCCAGTGTGCTGCTCTGCTGCCACAAAAGGATAAAAGAATATCAGTCTCCTGTTCAGATAAACACTTGTAGGCCTTTTATAACAAAGGGAGTGATTTAGCCTTTTACTTGAGCAAGAGTAATAAAACATTCTTTTCCACTGCAGGCTGTAATATAAATAGATTTGTCCCAAATGTTGTAAAAAGTCAGTCGGAATGTATTTGTAGTTATTCTGCAAAGATTCAGGTAACAGAACAAGGGGCCAAACAAGTGAGGATCAGACTTTCCATTGTCACTGACAATTTGCCTTTATTAGGAAACAGGGGTGGGATTCACCTCATCCATCTTTAGAGACCCTCAGTGTAGTGCCTCCAGCTGTGCCAGTCACCCCAGGTTTCTTTGTACTCAGCTGAGAGAAAAGGCATGAGTGAATAAGTATAATTCCCATGACCTACTTTAGAAGTCTAAATTCAGACCATGCAAGGATTTATCTCTCTTCATAGACTAGAAAGAGGTCCTAAGTGGAAATGTCAAAATTTATTCAGATGAACAACTTTGTAGATGACCTGAAGAAGTGGGACATGAAAACATTGTGAGATGCAATGTAATACCTTTTGTAAGGCCCTGATCAGGAAGTAAATTTCTACTAAACTTACTGAGAGTCAGGTCCAAAGGCAAGTTGTCAAATCAAGATAGGAGCAAGATATTGTTATAGGAAACTAAAAGGAAGATTTTAAAACAGAGAAAATAAAGAAGACAAAAATTGTTTCTAATTGTAGTGCTGAGAATCCCATTGTCCTGAAAGAATTTAGCATTAAATGAATTTCAGCTAATTTATCCTTTAATTTCTTAGTCTTGAGTAACCTCTGCATAGGAGAAAAATAAACTTTTGAATTCAAAATTACTCACTTCCAAACACAAAATATTTTCTTTCTACTTTCAGTAAGACTTCATGGAAGAACAGCACTTTTCAAATGTTATATGGGAAATTTAAAAATGGGGTACAGTGATAATGCTGAGAGTTGCCTTTCAAGAATCAGCTGTAGATTAGGGGCTGAAGGCTTGAACTACATTAATTCACTGTGGTACAGTAACATTAATTTCAACAGGGCACAGGGTTCAGTAGTGTTCACTGCAGGGCTTAGGCCAAAACCTGCAATGAAATTTAGATCTGAAAAGTTACCGTGCCTCCATAGTATGGTCCTTCTGATTATGTTGGATAAAACCCCATCCTGGGTCAAGCCCACAGGTTTGTGCTTCAGGCACTGTCCCTGCCTGTGCAGCAGTGGGGACCCTGAGCCCTCAGCCTTTGACACCTCTTTGGTGTCAAAGCAGAGGGTGGCCCTGGCTGGCAGCTCTTGCTGGCATCACCCTGCTCACCTCTCAGTCATTTCTCCTGCCCCTCACGCTGGTTTGGGGGAGAGCAGCCCCACTGTGCCTTTCAGCCAACCTCGCTGTGCCCACTCTGATAGGAAAAGCCATGAAGCAATCCTCATTCGAAAAATGGGGTCAAATGCTGGGCTCATGATGAAAGAAGTCTCTCTTTTCATCTGAGTGGGTCTTGCACTCATTAAATTTATTGCATGGAGCTAGAGATATCCAGAGTTTAATAAGGATAATACTATGAAAACTGTGGAGTTTCTTACAGCATAGCTACAAAAAAGGAGTTGAAGACTAAAAATCATTTCAGTAGATATCTATGAAGGGGACAATTGTGACTGAAAGTTAAAATACTGAGTTTTGCTGACTATATAATTATTAATAATCTCAAAGTTTTTCAACTTTTTATTATTTGTTAATGGGCTGTATAGATTATTGGTGCCACAAACAAATTAATTACAGAATAAATATGTTGTTCAGATTCCTTTTTTGTCTAAAAGTATACTTTATGATCCTTTTTATTTTCATTGTTTCATAATACCATGTGTATGTTATCTCAATAATAAAATTGCAAATTATAGAATGTATCTAGTTTTATCAAACTGGAAAATCAGCAAGATAATTATTCTGAGAGTTGATGTATTAGGGTTGTAAAGTGGGACTTGATCTTGCCATTTAGTCCCTGAAAAATGGGAACTGAGCAGAGAGACTGACAAAGTTTAATGAATATTGGTTTAACTCTCCCACCATGCCTGGAAGTGGGAGAACATCAACAGCTTGCTGGGGCCACTTTTCACAGAAAGAGCTGCTTATTTCTCATATATCCCCACAGGAAAAAAAAATCAACAACCACCAAGTCCTAATACAGGAGATGACAAATTATTAACAATATACATCATTCTAGCAGCTGATACCACCTCTCAAAGTGCAGTGTTGGTTTTGCTGTCTCAAAAAGTTCATTGTCCCATGTGACAGATGACTTGTCTGGTGTGCAAGCCAATTCTGCCTCCATCCCTGGCACGAAACCCAAAACAAGCCAGACACTCCAAGCGATTTTCATGTCTGTGTTGAAGTATATTATCAAAGCAAAAAGGAAAAATAAAAACATAGATCTAAGTTGGACCCTTTCAGGGAAAGAATAGTTTGGAAAATTCTTTCTTAAGCTTCTGCAAGCAGTTCTGTCTTAACAAGAGATCTCCAGAGGAAGCTGAGTTTGAGCTGTGCAGCCCAGGTACATGAAATAACTGAGTGCCCTGTATGTGAACTGCCACTGAGTTCAGAATCTGAGTGCTTATGAGCATACCTAAGGAAACCAGCTCTTGCCTGAAATGTTCACACAAACATGCAGACAAAGGATAAGAGTCCAAAAATCTTACAGACACCTTTTGCTCAGATTGATGATAATTTTTTGCTTCTGAGGAATCCACATAATTTTTTTCAGAAATTTTTATGCAAGTCTGTGATGATATGTCACATTTTTTACTTCATTGTCAGGGATAATATCAATACAAGAACCACTCAATCTCATCTAATAAAAATTTTCATGAAATTAGAAGACTGTTGTTGGTATATACTTCTCCCAGTTTACTCTTCTCAAATCTCTGAAACAAAACTACTATATTTGCTCCTTAGGCTATATTGTATTCACATAACTGTAATCCTTTACCTATTCAACTATGGGCAGTAACCAGCGCATTATCATAGCTGAAGAAAGAGAACTACCAAACAGCTGTAACTATTTTAAATTATTAGATCTCAGAGGAGTCTTATTATAAAAGCAAATTTGATATGGACACACAAGCCAGCACAAACTCTCTCCTAGCATAAATCACACCAGTGCCATTATGAATCTGGACCAGCTTTCAGGCCGCAGAGGATCCGACCTCTTGCTCTTGCATTGGGCATCTCAGAAAGGCTGTTCCAGTAATTGCATCCTCAGCCATGCATGTGTTGGGCTGGAGCACATCCCTCTGATCAGCTCGTGGGAGTTGAGACACACAATTCATATAAAGGTGGAAAGACAGCATAAGTTATGTGCCCTGTGAAGGATCTGCCAAGGTCACTGAACCAGTGCTTTTTGTGTCATTACAGAAAATGAAATTTTGTGGGAGAGACAAATTTCCACAAGGCAGGAAACAGACAGAGTGAGTGTTTTGCAAATGATTCTGGGGGAAAAAAAACGTACAGAAATATTGTTCTCATTACGAGTACTAGCACATGAGATAATTGTGTTTTAGGTTGGTAATTACCATATTTGCATGTTTAGGTTGTATCTGTTCCTTCCATGTTATTAAGTGATGGCTGCATTATTTCATCAGAATGGCACGCTGTCATCATGGGAACTGAAATATCTTCTGTGTGTCAAAGCACACAGCTGTAAAAAACATTGTATAGCCCCTTGTTTTCATCCTACATCAAACTAGCAAAAAGCAAATTCATTACAGAAAAAGAACTGCAATGCTAATGGAGCTATGGCTGGGGGAGATGGATTTGGAAGTATAGGGCTGTATAATTTAGAGTACTTGTGCTAAGCATCTCTCCAATATTCCCACACACAGTGAGATACAGGATTAATAATTATTGTGTTTTGTTCCATGCACTTAAAGACCTTTAGTCTGAACAGTGCAAAATGCTTTATAGATATTAATTAATCAAACTTTAAAAGCCACATTTAGGGCACTTAATTTACTGCTACTTATGTCAGACTTCAATTTATCTGTAAACATCATAAAAGTCTTGAAAAGTAGGTAACCCTATACAAACCTGAAAATACACCCTAATCATTTCTTCAAACCATTTATAAGTTGCTTATTGAGATATCTATGTAATTTTCTGGGCACTCAGCATCAACTATGTAAAACTTATCCTCCTTAAAGAAAGATATAAGAAGAAATAAAGGAAACAACTGAAGACTAATGGAAAACATTGAAAAAATTGGGATAATCCCTTCATAAAGAAACTGCCCATCTGTCTCTTCATATATTTTTCTATCACCTTCATTCCATTCATCTCTGGAGGGCCTAAATTGAGTAATTAACCAATGAAGGTAAGGAAAATTAAAAAGGGTGCATTGTTTGGAGAAGGAGTTTTCATATTGGCCCTCAGTTCTTTGGATGTTATCATTAGTCAAAAATAATCAAAATTAGCAGACTTACTTGCTTGTAATTAGATGTGAATACACAAGTGAGAAATCAAATGTCAGAGTTATATCAATTCATTTTCTGAGATCCTTCCATTTTCAGTCTTACCCTCCAATGAAGTCAATTACTGAATGATGAAATTAAGCAAATCACTAAACAATTATCTTTAAGAAATGGCCTGGTTTCAGTGCTACTCCTTTCAACTACATTTACAGAAGTCTATAACTAAGAAATTAACACAGAGAAATTAAAATTATAAACCTCTGTGGGAAGCAAAAACTTATTTTTTCTTGTGATGCATCCAAATTATTTATTTCACTGAAACTTAAGCTTCTATGCATATCTGCTATGGTTCTTTGACCAAGTGACTCTTTTTACTTTTTTCACAGAGAAATGATAAGTGAATCACATGGTGGAAAATGAAGAGGACTCTTATTAAGGTAGAACCCAAGAAAAAGTTCTAAGGAAAGAGTCCTCTGAATGAAATGGAGAGTTGAAAGTGAAAAGTACAGACAAATATAGTGAAACAATAAAGATTGAAGTTTAGCTTAGAAGGGTAAAAATAGTACCAAGTGATTAGGAGATGGACGTTCTTGTCCAGAGATGTACTTTCTTGTTGTTACAGTCTGATGAGTTGTTGATTTCAGATATTCAGTACAAAACTTAGCAAGGGCAAATGGGAAAACAGACACTGGAATATGCCTCTGGAGGCAGAACAAACCACTTACTTGCATCACTTTTTATAATATTAGATGATGTGATTTGAATAGAAGGAAATCCTTAAAGGAGGGGACATGTAACAACACAGTGGGAAGAGACTGTTACCGATTTATTGATTTTTTTCTTTCTTTTGTCTCACAGAACTTAGGAGTCTGGACAGATTGCCAATTTAACCATGTCTTGAGAAACTTTTAATTATGACTTTTAGCTGTTCCTGCTTATCCATGGGCCTGCAGAACCCATCACCATAGATTTCTGGCCATTGTAGTAGAGATCTAGTCATTGTGCTTTTCAGGTGAGCTGACAACTAACCTGCTCTAAAGGTGTTCTATGTCTATAGATCTTAAGCATTTTCTCTCATTTGAAAGTAGATTACTTTATTACATATGGTAAAATATAGAGCAAAATAAAAGTGGTGATATCAATAGCCATCTCTAGTAGCACAAATGTTCCTTTTTGTAATTTTTTTTTCAGATTTTGAGCAAATTTATTTTTTTTTACTTTTTTTTAGTTGTTATGTACATTTATCATGCTAAGGGACATGGCTTAGTGCTGGACCTGGCAGAGTAGGGGTAATGATTGGACTTGATGACCTGAGAGGTCTTTTCCAACCTTAATGGTTCTGTGATTCTTTTATTTTCCTCCAATAAACTCAATTATTGAATGTATTCTTGCAACTCAGACGCAGAATTTGGGTATTTAATGTTCCTTAAAAATAATTTTTCAAGCTGAAGCCTATATATCAAGGGAGTTCTTATTTAGCATTGGTTATGCCTTGTTCATGAAGGATTTGTCTGTAAGGCTCTGAATGTCAGTAAGTGCAGTTAAGCCATGCTTGCATGAAAAGGATGTTAGCTTTGAGAACTCAAATAACAATTGAAGAAGTTTAGAATTACTCTTGGAAAGATAAAGTTGGGGCTTACTGCTTAGTCTAAATATTCAAGCCCAAAATGTTAGAGCAGAATCATTTGGGGCAAAATCAAGAGTGTTTTTTGGGCCATAGGTTTTCTCAGGGGCCGTCCTCATTCCTGAAACACATTTGTCATCATATTTTTTCAGTCTGTTAACAGCTATGTTACTCCTTCCTTAAACTTCTGTTTGGCATCCCAATTTGCAGAGCAAGAGGAAAGGTTGAAGCTTTCAGTAGAATGAAAGTTGTGAGAACACTTCTTAACTGCTGAGTCAGAGAAAAATGGTCTATTTCATCTTAATATTGCTCTCTCTGGAAGGAGAGAGCCTCCTCCCTGGCTGTTGGGTTTCCCATGTCACCTGTCATTCCTGAGAGCTCTGATCTGACAGGCTGATTTGCCTGCAGGTTGCCACATTTTCACTTCAGCAGCTGCTCTTGAGCCATTTGCTCCTGCCCTGGAGGCACCATGACATCTGTCACAGCCATCAGGGCAGTTCAAGGCCGATGTTTACCAGAACCATGATTTGGGGTGTCAGGAGCAACCTGGTGACAGTCACTCCCCAGGCATTTTAAAACATCCCTGAAAGATTATCTGTCTTCTGAAATAGAGAGATGTTTGTTAGATTATCTGTCTTCTAAAATAGAGGGAAGATGTTTGTTAGACCCTACATTTGGACATAAAATAGAGATGGCACCAGTTGCTTACATGACTCCTTGTGGCACGCAGGATGGATAAACCACTGCTGCTTAAGTTCACCCATCTGTCCTCCCTGTGTTTCAATGGAGTGACAGAAATACCTTGGCCTGGCATATTTCAAGGCTAACTAGCCCAACAAGGAGTGCATGTAGAAACCTTTATCACTTGTTCATGGCTCTGGTCAGGTCATCCAGCAGCTTCAATGCCCACAAAATATTTGCCTTATCTTTTGACCTTGATGGAATTTGAACTGTTTCCCAAAGGCATTTCTTTTGTGGTTGCTGCTCCAGTTTCCACACCAGAATTTTATTTTTCATGGCTTTATGAAAACATTGCACTGAATATATTCAGGAAGGAATATTCCCTCAAGAATCATTTGGGTGACTTCCTCTGCTGGCAGGTCAGTCAGCTGCTTATCTCTACAGGAGATGCAAAGAGTTTGGTTAGTAATGGCTCACTTTTCTTTGATGCTTTGTGTGACACAAAATTCTGATGGCATGCACTGCTCTATCCATCAGATTTGACCTTCAAGGGCTTGTGAGATAACAGATTTCTGTGCAGTAAAGTTTCTGTATATTTGCCAAATGAGCTCCAAACACTCTTGTAGTGAAGCTGGTATGACATCTAAGAGATTCTTTAGAGCATTCCTAAAGTTGTAACACCGATGTGTCATACAGCATTAATAAAGAAAAATAAATTTGTATTTAATCATTCAGGATTTACATTGGGTCAGGTTTTTTGAACAAATGCATTTCTAATTGAACAAATTGACTTTTCAGCCTTTGGTTTTCAAATCTGTTTTCAGTATATTTATCTCTTATTAAAGAACAGAAGGCACAGTATGCTCATTTATTAAAAAGACTTAGCCAAACAAATATTTTCTGAAATTCCCAGCACTTCTTTAATCTTTAGACAATTGCTACTTCAAGTACATGGGATACTTTTGGAAAGACAGTTCTAGAAATTGCAGACATGCATGTGTTTAATTCTGGTAGGCAGTATCAGTATCAATAATAAGTATCAATATCAGTATCAATCAGTATAATAAGCTTTAATTGTACTCTCCAGGCTCTGTTGGTGAAACTTAAAATATTTTAAAAATGGTAACGTACTGTAACTAATCTGCAGCAGTACAAGTCAACATGATTCATACTTCCATTAAATTTTCTCAGCCTGGCAAATTTTCCTATTTTTAAATTTCTGTGGGAAGAAAGCATGTCTATGACACTATGAATGGGGTTATTCTGGGCCACTTTCAGTGGAACACATTAAGATTTTTAATAATTGCTAATTATAGTAAAAGACTAATTTTGATGCTTTAACTCAACGTGCTTTCCAGAATCCTGCCTGCTAGGACACCCTGAGAGTGAATATGATGAAGCAGCAGGTCTGAAGCAGCCAAAACCATTGACTACTCTTGAAAATTCTTGCCAGTGTCTTTCAGAGGGGTCAGGGTGTAGTTCATGCTCCACTAACATAGAGCAATGCCATGAGCTGCAAACCTGCTGTCAGGGGATGTGCACAGAAAACCCCAGATGGTGGTCAGCAAAGACAGACACACTGAGGACACACTGCCACTCACATGTGCTCAGTACCAACAGGCAGGACTGCACTGACACTGTGCATGTGTGTGCCTCATATTCACACAGGCTGTTTTCTGCATGCTTTCTTGTTTCCCCCTCATTCTGTGCTATCTAATTAACATATCAACCCACTTTTCTTTCCTCTGATGTAGGAATCTTGGGTTTGTTTATTTTATTTCACCCTGTTTTCCTTTTTGTAATACCTTTTTTCATAATTTATCATTCATTTACATTTCAATTAACACTAGCTGTTTGTAAAAGCTACCCTGATGGGAAGTATGAAATAAATTATTGAAGTTAGTATAATCTGCACTTCCCATTACCACCTCATTTACCTTAATGGCACTAAAAAGACTGTCACTCCCAATGCAGCTCATGCTTCTAATAGGAATTCCCTTGGGAGCCAATCTCATGTGAATTACATATTTACATATGGTGTAGGTTTTGCTAGGTGATTATAGGCTGAGATTTAGAGTATTATTCTTTAAGGATGGCAGCTGCACAGAAAACAGCCTTTCCAGAGTCAAAGCATGACACTGCTTGATTCAAACAGCTGATATGTCTAAGAGGAGTCACCAAAAGTATTGTCAACTTATTGGGCATTTTCAAACTTGTCTACCGATTAAAAAAAAATTTAAAAATTAAGTGTGTGATTTTTCCCACATTGAAATGAGGAAAAGAAAAATCACAAAATTAGAGTCCTTTTGAACAATGGTGTGCTTTTGTTTGAATAAACTAAAACTTGATTTATGGGTTTCATATTTTTTTATTGATTTCTACAGTTCCCTGTTTTAACCCAAAATTAAAAAAAAAAAAAAGAAAACTAAAGTGTATTTCATTTTTTTTTTGTTTCAATTAACACCTTCCAGCTAAATTTGCCATACATGAACCAGCATTTGGTCACAATGATTTCAGTCTGGAGGCTGTCAAGCAGCAATCTTTATTGTTCTTTTTGGGATGACAGCACCCAGACACTAACTAGGATTTAAAAGTAGATGCAATTAAGCTGTGCAACAAGAAACTGTCCCACTTTCAATGGCTTTTTCCAGTATAGACAAGATGCTAAAAGCAATAATATGGGAAGGAGTCAAAAGAGGAGTCATATAGTGACTTGTGAAATATGAAAATTTGCAAGGAAAATCTGAATAGTAAACTACCTAATTTTTCTTTCTTTGAGTTTCAGGATATCTTAGCTAACATCACTCAAAATAGCTATGTACAGAAGTGAGAAAACTGAGTCCTGGGGAAGAGATTTTGCTTATTCACTGCTCTAGTATTGGGAAAGATGTGGTCTGACTCTTTGAATTCCTGCCCAGAGCCCAGCTGTGGGGCTACATCCATACTTTGAAATAGCAGCATGCAAATTTCACTATCTAGATGCTGGTACCACATGAAAGCTGGCCCTGGGCCAGCCCTCATTGCCATGGGGCATCTTGTGACTTTGAGACATTCTAATTTCTATTTGTGTTTGTCTTCCCCTTCCCATATGAAACTGTCCTGAAGCCCAGTACAGTGCTGTTTTTACTACAAAGAATTGATGTTGAACACTCCTAGTTACAAGGACACCTTCCATTTGACCAGGTCTCTCTTTTTTCAATGTCTACAAAGGAAGGGAATGTGCAAGAAATTTTCTACATTTTCTGCTCCCAAGAATGGAAAAATATTATTTCATTAATAGCTCAGTTCTTATGGAGTGGGATCCTGGTTCACACCATCCAAGTCCATCATGAAAAGTCACAACAGTTCTGGTCTTAGTTCAGGGTGAAAACTCTACAGTTAGAATTTTGTCATTTACTGTGACACAAATCTCCATGAAAAGTTATTTCACTTCCCAGAGTCATTTCAGGTGAATATGGTTGGCAAGAATAAAACAAATCTTAGTCCTTTTGATTAGAATAAGATGAGAGGAAAAGAAAAGGAAAGAAAAGGAAAGAAAAGGAAAGAAAAGGAAAGAAAAGAAAAGAAAAGAAAAGAAAAGAAAAGAAAAGAAAAGAAAAGAAAAGAAAAGAAAAGAAAAGAAAAGAAAAGAAAAGAAAAGAAAAGAAAAGAAAAGAAAAGAAAAGAAAAGAAAAGAAAAGAAAAGAAAAGAAAAGAAAAGAAAAGAAAAGAAAAGAAAAGAAAAGAAAAAGGAAAAGAAAAGAAAAAGAAATTGCAAACTAAGGTTTTCAAGTTTTACAGAGAGAGAGAGAGCAAAAGTCAATGATCTAGCAGAGCTGACAACCTAAGAGTCAAGTCAACTCCATCTGCCTTTTTCAAGTGAAAGATGTGACAATATAGTTATTGGTAATTTCCCCTTCATTCAAATTGTCTCAACTCAAGCCAATTGTGTATGGTGAGCTTTTCTTAATTGTGGCAAATGTCATCCCGCACAAAGACATCCCAGATAAAGAGGACAGTGAGGCACTGGAACAGGTTTTCCAGAGAAGCTGTGAGTGCTCCATCCCTGCAAGGCCAAGTTTGACGGGACTTGGAGCAACCTGGTCTAGTGGAAGGTGTCCATGCCCATGGCAGGGGGATGGAACAGGATGATCTTTAAGGTTCCTTCAAACCCAAAACATTCTATGGTTCTATGATGACTCTCTAATTCTTCAGAGGCAGAGTCATGTGAAGGAGAAAGCAACTCATTATACAATCTCTTTCTGCTCTTGAAACCAAATGCAGCAAAGTCAGTGCCATGAGCTTTCTCCAGTGGGAGCCTGTTTCCACTTTCCTGAGGTTCTTCCTTCCACAGCACACATCAATCAGTGACACACCAGTCAAAACAATTCACTGACTAATTTTAAACAAAAAGCCTGTTTACATGAATAATCATTAGTGAATATGTCTAACTATGAAAAGACTTCTCACAATAGCCACCTATTGTTGGAAGTCAATGCATTATGCATTGCTTGAATTAAATCAGGATCTACATTGCAGAGAATAATCTAGTTCTGTCTTGTGAATTTTTTTCTCTTCCTGTTTTTGTAACCCATCTGCCAACTATAATAGGCCACAGTTTTTTTCAGCTTTCTATGCTGGTAAGCTATTAAAACCAGATGTTCATTTTTTGGAGTGTCCTAAGCATAAAACATTCCACAATGAAAAAAAAAAAAAAGTTAATATTTTATACCTAAACTTGATAAGATCCTATCAAAATTCTGGACTATGTCCTATGTTTAATGCATTAACTCTTTTTTCCATCAAGGGAGGTCTGACACAGGCTAGGTTTCATTTTGCTCAAGGTTGAAAGGAAATGTTTTCACATCTCTAGCATTGTTCTTTCACTGTGTTTTGTCAAAAATATCACAACTATAATAGAGTTATGGAGAGGACAATGAAAATACATAGGCCAGGAGTTTTAGCTGGAATTCTGTAGAGAAGGATTGCCATGCAGGACTTTCAGTGAATTTTCAGCTGAGGTCAGTTCTGCATTCCAATGAACAAATAAGACATTTACAGAAAAATAGAAATTATAATTAAAAAAACCAAAAAAAACCCAAAAACAAAACAAAACAAAAAAAAACGAAGAAAACTCTGTCGTCTTTAAAAGAGAGACAGCTCTATCAAGGAAGAAGATAAGCAAGAGACTGGATTTTCAGCTGCCAAAAATTGGTGCAGCTGCATTATTAATTCTAGAGTTTCCTCTTTCATAGCTTATCTTCCTCCATTAGATTTTCTGTAAACCATTGTTATTTTTCTGCAGCCTGACTTTGGGGGAGTATAGCCTGGTTTGTAAAATTTCAGTCAACTCTTCCTGGTCACATTATTTAAGATGCTGTATATATTCCCAGTGGATTTCTAAGGCCAAGAACAGGGAGGGAAGTAATCACTGCAGACTGGGCAAGCAAGTGGTTGCAGCTCATGTCAGTAAACTGGGGTGGAGAGGGGTTTGTACCATCTTTTGTATGTTATACAAGCCCCTTGTTGCAGTTTTCTACCTTGAACTTTTTTCAATTTAAGACATAAAAGGACAAATCAAGAAGTAATGGAGAGTTGACAGAGTCAAGAGTAGGGACTATGTTTGTTCTTCTTGGTGCTTCAGAGGTTTGAAGGCATGGGAGTAGCAGAGCATCCAGCCAATTTTCCTGACTGGGGTGTTTCATGCTATTTTCTAAATGTGCTAGTGAATACTTCCCTGGAAGTGGTCAAGGTCAAGCTGGATGTGAGTTGGTCTAGTGGAAAGGGTCACTGTTCATGACAGCTGGCTTGGAAATAAATTAACTTCCTTCCAATCCAAACTATTCTGTGATTCTGTGAGTAATTAATTTTGGCTTTGCAAAAACAAGAAATGGACCAATTAAGTGCTGTGAAGCCTGGAACACACCCCTAGATACATACTGTTATTCTGCCTTGCTAAGAGTGAATTTAAATCAACAAGAAAAATAGTCTTAACTTCTATACTTCAAGAAGTGTATAGAGTATGAAAGGTTTCTTAGTGATAATTATTTTCCTGCCTGTTAGATTTTGCAAGTTCATGCACATAGAAGAATCTTAAAAGTTGATGTTTATGTTGAAAGAAAAGGTATAATTTCAGTTCATAATTTAATCAATTTAGTTTTATATGGTAATATTGCTAGTTTAAAAAGAAAATTGCCTGACTATCCTCAAGAACTAATTTTCGGCACTGTTGTGTCTTCTAATTCTTATGCTGTTAACTTTTCTTCTTTTGTGGATATCTGTTGGATAATCTCATCCCCTTCAGTGCACAGAGCTCACATTAATATCAGTGAAAATTTCCTGCTTGGAACAACTGCAGGATTAGCAATAGTTGCACTTCAATAGCTTTCCTTCACATTGCATAAACCCCTCAAAGGTCAGATGTTTATCTGGAGCTTATCTGACTCAACCAAACCTCTGTAGGTTACTAAATATCATAAACTGAAACTTTCTTTAAAAATTGATGGAATTTCCTAATCTAAATCTGACCAGAAATACCACAGGTAAAGGTTTTCCAGTAGGATATTTTTCTTTTTTTTCCCAGGTTCAAAAACAAATGATAATGAAGCAGACAGTTGTTTCATGTCCACAGAACATTTTTTATGAAAACCAGGTGTAAGTATGGAGGGGTAAAGGGTGATATGAGAGTTTTGTCTACCTAAACATATTTAGCTGATCTTATACAGGCCTGGATATAAATATTTAATAAGCTTTTCCCTGTGTGATTTCATTTCTTTTCCTTAAATGGTGTATCACTTCTCTTTATCCTCTGCTTCCTTCCATCAATGCAAGTGCACATGTACACAAACACATACACACACACATACATTTACATATATATATGTATGTATAATAATTTATGTGAATAAAATATTCTTCCATTGTAAGATACACAGGCAACAGTTTACTGGGTCTTTTCAATTTGCAGTTAGACTGTGAGAAAATTATATTTTCTCAAGCGATGTTATTTCTTATAGTTCACAATTCTGTCTCCTGCCAAAATAGCATTTTTTGATTTTCCAACAAATGAAAAGAATAAAATAAAGATCAACGGTGAAATGATGCAACTCACAAAATTAAATAAGCAGTTGTGATAATACAGTGGATATTTGCAGAGCTGCTTTTCCAAAGTAGGAAAAAAGGGATTGGAAAAATACTTTTTCTGATTTTTTTTTTTTACTCCTGACTCTATTAAAGTGCTGCTTTCTCTTTATCCAATCCAATTATCTGTCTCACTGTAAACATACCTACACATCTGCAAATGTGTAGGTATGTAAACCTTCACTTCCATATTTGTCTTCTTCCATCTTAAATTCATCTGTCCTGAATCAGAATTCTGTGCAATGCAGAAACCTCATCAGGTTGTTCCCTTCAGTAGAGTTCTTTATTGAGTTTTGTTTCATTGTTTTTTTTGTTTAGTTTTGTTTTTGTTTGTTTGTTTTGTTTTTTGTACTATTATTATTATTATTATTATTATTATTATTATTGTTGTTGTTGTTGTTGTTGTTATTTAGTACATTTTTTATTTCTTGTTACATAGCACTCTTGGATATGAAAAATGGCTGTCCCATTGCACCCCACCACAACAGGAATAAAAGCTGTACAGCTCCAGCCAGTTCCAGCCTTGCATTTCTTTTCCATTTAGCCTGAATTCTCCCCACAGTGTCACAAATTTCAGGCATTTCTAAGGACACTCAACACCAACACTTACCTCCCAAGACTAAGGGTTAGGATCCTCTTCTCATCGAGGAATAGATTTTATAGAAATTTGGAGATACCTTAGAAGCATCACCAAAAAGTATGAATGGAAAAGACACCAAAGCTGTGTAACACTTGAATGTCCATTTCGATATGTAGCACATTTGAGAGCCAAAAGACCTGGTGGCCCATCCTCAGGTTATAAATGTCTGCTTTTCTTGCTTCTGCCTGATTCACACCAGATGAATTGGTCTTACATCTGATCTCTGGGAGAGCTGGATTCTGACTGTAAAGTTGTTTGTCTTCACCTCAAAATATTCTACTTGTCTTTTTTTTTTTTTTTTTTCTTTCAAGTTGTCCTGGCAGCTCTTAAGGTCTGCAGGTAATCTGTCAAGAGTTGTCTGTCTCAGACCCATGTATGAATATTCTGGAGGTAATTATAGCCTGAAAATGTACCTGTGGTGTACAGTTTGCCATGGATATCTGTACTGGGCTACTGAATGCTTATTGACAGATAAAATTCTTTGATACTTTTTCAGACAAAATATAAAAAAAATTGATTAATATTTGTTTGTCCTACTGTATAAACATCTTAAAGATGTTACCTATTTGCAGTTTGTAAGTATATAATATCTTTTATTGCATCCCATTTTCTCTTTAGATATTAATGTCTACTTTATTCTCCACAGAAATTTTGCAGAACAAACCAGAACTCAGATCTGGAACTTTTAATCCATAACTGAAATTTTGCATTAGGGAGAGACTATTAAAAGAAAAAAAATCCAATATGTTTTTTAACAACTTATTAACCAGCCTATTAGAACTTCAGAACTGAAGTGGAAGGACATTGTAGTCTATTTTTTCAGAACTTTAGCTGATTCTGCAGGGACATTAAGATAGAATCATGTAAACACATGTTCCGGCTTTTTTTTTTCTTTTAAATAAAAGGTTATTAAATGCATTTCAGATGTTGGTTTCTGAAAAGTGTCCAGACAACCCATAATTCATGGGGAATCTTCTTGTTTTGTGATGACATTAATTTAAAAACATTGCATCAAACCTCTTACACTTTCCAGAAGGCTCTTTTTATGTCTTTTTTTTTTTTTGCCACCGCAATGACTTTGCCGTATTTGCATGTATTCTAGACATTTATAGTCCTTCTCCTCAAAATAAAAAGTGATATTTCTTACTTATGATACTGCTTTCAGAAGAAAAAAAAAAAATTGGAGTCCAGTACTTTTTTGTATTGTGTCTGACCCTTACATTCCAGATAAAGATTCTTATCGTACATGTCTGTGCCAAATGCATACTTGCCATGTAGGATGGGCAATTTCAGATTAGCTAGATGTGCTTTGCCTCAGTTGTCTCTTTTTACTAAACAGTCTTTGCCTCAGTCCAATTAGCTTTGTAGAAGACCTCTAGGAGCAGTCATACACTCAGGAGACGTACTGCAACCTGATTTGTTGCCCTGTATTAGATCAAATTGCATTTAGTTAACTAAACTCAAACATGAACAGGTAGTGCTCAGCAGATGGAATTCAGGTCAGGTGAGCCAGAAGGAATCCAGTTCCTAGAAACTTTCTTTGAGTATGCCACCAAAAATGCTAAATAGGAGCTACTTGGGTGTGATATGAAGGATTGTGTCCAACATTTCCTCCCTTGGCACAGCAGACAATTAAGTGGAGGGCACAGCTGAGTCCCTGAGGACACAAAGGACATCGATAAACTATTGAAAAAACTCAGTGAAGCACAACTGAAGCACAACAGACTCACATGGGTGAGTCACTATTACAGAGCCTGAAAACGAAGAGTCTTAGAAAAAAAAGTCCAAAAAATGAGGAAAGAACACTTGGTGGCCTCTACATTAATGCATAGTAAATAGAAAATATGTGCACAATGTCACATCATAAGAATTTTCCATTCACTCTGCATGAGAAGACAGGCAGTGAAGAATCTGCCTCATGTGAATTGTTTCTACCCTGGTGGGAAATTTAGAATTTTATCGTGACTTAATCAATGATGTTCTCTAGAACAAAACCTAAGACACTTAATAGACAAAACTTTATTCTCTGTAGGATGTCTGAGTCATCCTGTAGAATTCAAAAACAGGGATCTAATTCTCTACTAAATACCAAATTATAGTTTCAAGTAAAAAAAAAAAAAAACAGATTATTGAATGTTAGATATTTTCTGTCAAGTTCTACATAATTTTTTGTTAAGGAAATGCTTTAAAGCATGAAGTAGGAAGCCAGAATGATTCAAAATTATTTTAAATATGTTATCAATGTACTTTAACTGTCATTTTCCAGAAGTAGAATGAAGACAACATTGCTGATTTAAAAGGATAAATTGGTTAAATTGAAATTTAGTTCACTGCAGTAACATTATGCTAATCTATATATAATTGCTATTTATTATCCAAATTTAGAAGAAAGTGAAGGATGGAAGAGTAATTTTTCCTATTCCATTTTTTACTTATAGTGCTTTTGAAAAGTAGTCAATTTTTCCTTGTTTTTGTTTGTTTGGGGTTTTTTTTTCACAGTATCAAGATCTGAGTTTTCTTCTATAATCCTTATCCCATAATTGCTGCTTAAAATATTGTTTGAATATTCATTATCTATAGTTGTTTTTAATTTTTACTTCTTCCTACTTTTTCATTACCATCTCTATTTGTAAATTGGCTAGCCACAGGAATGGTAACTGGGCTAAGCACAAAACTAGCACGTAGATGTGATTGTTTAGTATAAATTTGCCTCTGAAAAGTCCAGATGCTGAGAAAGCAAAACTGAATTCTACACTTCTGAAAGAAAAAAAATCAGAACTTTGATTCCTTCCTTCCTTCCTTCCTTCCTTCCTTCCTTCCTTCCTTCCTTCCTTCCTTCCTTCCTTCCTTCCTTCCTTCCTTCCATCTCACAGTTACATCCAGATGTTGGCTGTTTCTTGCATTTCCTAACCTACCAGCAAAGAGCAAATACAAATTCTGAAAGCTTATCGTGCATGCAGGATCAATTTGAATATTTAAGGAAGGACCCAATAAAGTGCATTGGGTCCATCCTGGAGTCTGGGATAAAGAATCCCATAGTGCAGGAGGGGAAAGGGTCCCAGATGGGAAGGGGTCAGGGTATCACACTCTTGGGGGATGTCCCATAGCCCTCCCTCCTGCTGCATGGCAATCCCAGCTCTCCCGCTCCATTGCCTGTGCAGCACAGATCATCCTATGGAATTATGTACCAAGGAAACAGCACCACCCTTGTCAAAATTAGATCATACTTTGAGGATGTTGGAGGAATCATGAAAAAGGAGGAAAGAAAGTACAATTTAAACCTCCTTATACATAGTTCACTAATTTTTCCAAGTCCCTGATTTCCAACAGAACACCAGAAACAAGATGGTGCTTTGCAGAACTACTGAGTTGCTGCCACACACTCAGCAACGCTGTCAAAGTCGATGGGTTTTGTACAGCTGAGGGCTAGTCCTGACCTCAACAACCCTACTGAACCCAATCAGTGTAGTTTGTGCCAAAACACAGCCCCTCACAATAATCTGTGTTGCACACCTTGACGCAGATGCCTCCTCTCAGTGCTTCTTATGACAGGCAGGATGAGAAGATATTAAATTGCAATAAAATCCTATGACAGCAGCCTGTCTTGGGATCTTCTCCAGTGAACCTGTTACCTTTTTTTTTTTCATGCAGTGAAACATTTTTGCAGTCTATATTTTACTTCCCAAAGGATACTTAATTCTGTAACAAAGACAGACAACAATTCCCTGCTTGATTTTTTTAAAATTATTTTTAACAATTTAGAGCCGTAAACTAAATTGTATTACAGGCTCATTGTGCATGGCTTTCAGAGTAAAAAAATCTGATCTCACATACTTCTCTCTCCACAAGATATGTTGTGTTGAGTAGAGGTTTGCAACCATATAGTGAGAAGTATCTACTAACCTAATTTACTGTACTGAGCACTTCAGAGGCATGGCTGCAGTAAAATAAACAACATCAATTCAATTATTTTCTCTTATGTCACACTGTAAACTTCATAAACATGTAAATTCAAAAATCTCCATAAACACTTTACTATTATGAATCACTGCAGGGTATCACAGCTGGTTACCTGCACAAATTGTGTCTGGAACCTAGTCCATCATTTAGAGGGAGCAGCAGATGTTAAAGGGAAACTACTTTATATAATCATCCAAAACAAAAAATAAAGCAAGAGAAGCAGCAAGATACATAGCCAGACATTTTTGGCATCTGTTTGATACAATATCAGAGATCCGAATTTTGTTAGTGAGTCCATACTCATGGTTGGGAAAGATCATTCTGAAATGTGTTTGTTCTGAGGGGCATTGCTCTCAGATTGGGTTCTGACTGTGAATCAGAAACGAGATTTTCACATGAACCACAACAATGAAAAGGCTGCTACCCACAGTCCTGCCTAGAAGTAGCACTGAGTTCAATTAATATTCTACGGTCACCATGACCATATGTGTCTATTTTTACCTGGGATTGTTGCAGGAGCCTTTGGCAGCTGGGTGCCTAAATCCCAGCATGAAGCACACGTGTTTTCTGGTTTCCCAGACTCAACTTTGCACCCGGTTCCTATCCTTAAAGGAACTCCTGTGTAAAATGATTTATAGTGTTATTTGACAAACACCTGAACCTCTGACCCAGCATGGCAAGAGTTGTGTCATTCAATGATGGATTGCAATCCAGCTATTTGCCTGCTCTCAGACCAGGTTAGAGTATTTCAGATAACAGTCCTGTTACCCAGGGCTTGGTCTGTGGAAGCTGTGACCTGTCAAAAACACTTCACATGTCATTTATATTTACTTAGAAAGAGGTAATGCAAGGGTTTCTTTAACTCTCCAGCTCAATTTTAGTGCTCCCTCTAAAAGAAACCCCCCTAGAGACTGTCAAAAGTCCTTCGTGACGTGCTGCTGACTCCAGGGGAAGAAGGCATTCACTTTCTTGGGCTTGAGATCTGCTTCTATTTGTTATTTCCATTTGTGGTTCTCTTTCTTTGATGAGTTCCTGAAACAAATTAATTTCTTATTTGATACGCTTTTCAATAACCAAACTGGTGGTTTTCCTTCAGTGAGAAAAATTCTGAAAAATGAATTATTAGTAAAGACAGCTTCATTGAACAGCTGTAAAAACATGCAGGAGATAATTGTAGATTTGATGTTACACAACGTTTAGGTATTCTGTGAAATGCACCTAAACAAAAACAAAACAAAACAAAAAAAATGTTGAGTAAATTGGAAATATTACTGTTCGATCATTTAAAAGAGAGATCTTAGAAAAAGGGTCACATCTAGTTGGGAGCAGGCGGATACCATCACCTACAAGGGATTGAGACATGTGCAGTCTTCACAAAGTCTTCTTATCAGTATCAGCCAGAAGGGAACAATTAAAAAAAATATGTCAGGTATATATGACTTGAAACAATAATCTATTTAATGTGGGGTGGGGAAATACCTTCATTCTATAATAAAAAGTTCTGATTATATTCTTCTTGAAAAAAGGTCATTCTATATTATGATAAATAAACACTGATGGATAGGCCAAAAACTTATAGATTATAATATTACCTGATTCTGGTTGATGAAGTCCCAGGCCAAAAGTTTACAGGGTGAAATTTTCCTTTTATTGGCCAGAAGTTTAGTTTGGCATTTCTCCAATGTGAGAGCAGTGACATTTCCTTCAGCTCTGTTGATGTGTTAAGGTTTCCCACCAGGCTCTGCTGAATCCCATACTTGGGAAATTCACAGTTCCAAGATGAAATAGCAGCAGTAGCACCATGTAAATTTGGGGAGTCCCAGTTAAGGATGACTGATGCTCAAATGAGCATTTGGAGATTAGTTCTCAGAACAGGAGGCTAGTTGCCAACCCTTCTGCAGGTAGGGAGGGCTGAAAAATCCCGAGAATAGTCCTGAAAGTCACATTACCCACAGGTTATAGGCCAGGCCTTCAGCATCTGGAAATCACAGCTGTTGCACTGAAAGTGGATGACATTGATTGCACTCACCCGTAGCATTTTTTCCCACAGATCTTATATAACCCACTAGATTTTGATGTATCTGCCTCATATATCTTTTTATATAAAATAGCTATAAAATGAAGAATATTTTTGTCATTGATATTTTATATAAAATAGCTATAAAATGAAGAATATTTTTGTCATTGATACCCACTGTGTTCTACTAGATTGCTTTTCTTTGTTGGGCTCTTTTCCTTCCTCTTTGCTGTGCAAGAGGTGAGTAGAGAGGAGAGGAAAAGAGAAGAGAGGAGAGCATGCATCATGAAGGAAAAGGATTAAGAGAAGCATTGCTCTCTTCCAAATTAAACAGAAGTGTTGTTCCCCACCCATCTCCTTCTCCGCCCTGCCAAGCAAGAGTCTGTGTATTAAATGTGTTATAAGGAGCATAAGGGGTAAAATGTTAAAAAACAAAATGCACTCATTGCCTCTCAGTTTCCTATTATTTATTTTATTAAACAATTAATTTCGTGAAACAGGAGCTGTTCTTTCCTCCCAAACACAAAACATGATAATGTACCCTCCTTATGACCACCACTGTTCTCAAGAAGAAATGAAAAGACTTAAATATTTTTATATAAATGAATGGAAAGTGTTTTCTCCCACTGAATAAAATACCTGCAAGTCTTCAGAAACAATGGCCCACAGGGATTTGTGCCCTGAACGGCAGGGACTTCAGAGCTGCCTATGGCTTTTATCCTAATGTTGACATTAGGTTTGACATGTTCTCTTCCTATTCTTCACTTTTGTTCTCTTCCTCTTTTTTTTTTTTTTTTTTTTTTTTTTTCTTCAGGATTTCCTTTGTCTTGCTCACATACTTTTCTGGAGTTCCATTACAGTTCTGGAGTTCCATTACATCTCCTTCACCAAAGAGCTCCCTCACACATGGCTATTCTACATCAAATTAGCATCATAAGAGAAATTCATCTTTTAACTTGTGATTTCCCATTTTCCTGAAAATGTCCTTGCCTTCAGTTCTGTAGAAAGATCCCCTTTCTGCTGAGATTTTATTTTCAACCTTTCATTTCTTTCCACATCGTTACCTTACTGGCTTCCTGCACTGTCCAACACTCAGTGGCAGAGCACCAAGCCTCTTCCCACTCTAACTGCCTTTGCCATCTGGTGTGTTCAGTGCAAATCATCTTTCCTTTCTGGACACAGACACTGGACAGCAGAATGATGCCAGCCTAAAAAACCTTCCCAGAATTCTGACAATCGTTAGCTAGCCTCAGCATAAGGACTGAGACACAAGTTCTGCACATTGAATTTAAAAACAGAATTTCATTTGGAGAAAAACAAAACAAAACCCAAATGAATAAATTTAATATAAGTTTCTATAGTTGTATGCGCTACATATAACAATTTATATTGTATATATTTAAGTATATATGTAATTTATACATGGATATACAGAGATACTCAACTGATGGAATGAGAGGCAAAGATCTGGCTCAAAAGGTTCTATGACAACTTCTGCAGAAGAATATGGAGGGAGCACACTGAGCCTGTCCAGAGGAGGGAATGGAGCTGGAAAAGGGTCTGGAGCACAAGTCTGATGAGGAGCAGCTGAAAGAGCTGCAGGTGTTCAGCCTGGAGAACAGGAGGCTCAAGAAAAAAACCTTATTGCCCTCTAGAACCACCAGACAGAAGGTTGTGGTGAGGTGGTGATGGGTCTCTTCTCCCAAGTAACACATGGTAGGACAAGAGGAAATGGCCTCAAGCTGCACCAGGGGAGGTTCATATTGGATATTAGGAAAAATTTCTTTAGTGAAAGGGTGGTCAAACATTGGAACAGGCTGACCAGGGAAGTGTTTTGACTTACTCTCCCTGGGAATGTCCAAAAAGCAGATGTGGATGTGGCATTTGGGGTTATTTAGAGATGGTCTTGGCAGTGCTGGACTCAAGGATCTTAAAGGTCTTTTCCTACATAAATGAGTCTATGATTCTGTATTCTCCCATATCTTTGTGATAAATTTTAAAACAATGGTTTGAGCCGGTTTAAGTGCCTGGTGAATGGGGCCTTTATGGAGCCATTCCCTGCAAGTATAAAGCCGGTCCAGACCATTAAGGACTGAAAAATTCCTGCTGAAATATTCCTGCTAGCGTCACATACAAAATTAATTGAGTTCCTCAACTGTGTCACAAATTCATTATCCCAACTAGCTGCTGGAAAGCCAAAGATTTTGAAGCCTGGAGGATGGCTGAGGATAGCTGTCAGTTTCTGGCACATCCTTTATATATGTTTGGGGGAGGGTTGTCTGATAAGGCAGCTAAATAAATAGCAGCAATACTGTGAGCAACTCAGAACTATCTAAATATTTTTTGCTATATGTGACTAGCTGACAGTTCAGTCATCTCTTGGGGGAGAGAATAAAGGCTGAAGAGAGTCCAAAATAGGATTTCTACCCTACTCTGGCACCAATTTTGAAAAAATACTTTTTAGTCTTTTTGTGGCTTATACCCACCTCTTCAATGTTCTCTAAAGTAGCCACTGAATCCCAAAGTTATCAGATAAAAAAGAATTTGTAAACAGAGAGATTACAAATTCACATCAGTGAACAAAGTGCAAATAGGAAAAGGTTAAGAATAATAAAACATTTGTAAAAATGAAACAGCACAACCCACCTATGACACCATCCCAAAAGAAAGTCTCAGACAAGCCAAACCATCAGACAACAACAAAACATTAAAAATAAAACAAACAAACAAAAAAGACAAAAAACCCCAAAAACTTCACTTAAGGTAGAATAATCATTAAAATTGTTAAAATTCTATCTTATATAAATATGTGTTTCAAAATTTTCCTCATGGTTGTTAATCACCTATAAACTCTGCCATGCAGAGATACCTTAAGCTGGGGAATGCGAATAGTCGCACAACTCTTGGTTCACACTTGTTGGATATTTTTCCAGCAAACCAACTTATCTGTACTAATTAGATAGTACCTCTTTCCTTTACCATCTTTTGTCTTCATCCTCCTTTTCTTAAGAGCAGATTAATTGGTGCTAGTTCTTTCAACTATCTCCAGTGTCACAGGATATGATTGTGGCACCAGATCAATGCTTGCATAATTTGAGTGGAAAGGGACCTTTTAATGAAAGCAGCATTTCCCTCTCACTCTCCACACATCTCAGTAGCAAAGAGAGCTACTCTGCCAGCCCAAGCACTCTGTGATCAAGGCCTGTGGCATCAGACCGTCTCCTTAGTGACAATTCAGCTAAACTTTTGGGCTGACCTAGTAGTCCCTTGGAGGTTTTCTCTTTCCCAGAGTTGGAATAATTTGGGAACTGTATATTTAAAATGTCAACTCAAACAACTTGTGCCAGAGCTAAGCTACAGTTACTGTGTTTACTCTGAAAATTAAGGAGAAAAGTTAAAAATTGAAGGAAATATAAGGGAGAACTGTCCTGCACTCTGGTCTGGAAACTAAAACACAATCAATAAGATTGTTTTTTTCTTATATAGAATCACGTTCTGTTTCTGTAATTGTTCCAAAACCACAAGAGTGTGGAACAGAAAACAAGGGCTCAAAAGGTAGACTTTCAGCTGACATTTTTCCAGCTAACTGATACTAAATGAAAGACTAAAGCCTCTAAGGATATACCCCCTTAATACTTTTATGTTTGATTTCCCCAGCCATTTTAATTTCAAGAAGTTCTGCAAATTGGCAGTCCTGTAGAGAAATCTCCCCATCCTTCCCAGCTCGCTGTGCTTGTCTGAATGATGTGATTCTCTAAATCACTCACTCACCTTCTCCTCCTGCCATGGGACACCCAGCTGCCCCAGCAGCCAGCTTTGCACATATAGGTCCCCTTAAGGATATGGAAGTCCTCAGCTTGTCTCTGTGACATATCTTTGTTTTTTTTATTCCGAGAACTTATGGTAGAAACCACCCACTGTATTTTGCTGAGGCCACTCTGGGGAACTTTGAATATGAGTTGTGTTCATAAGGGACCTGTATAAGATTCGATGAAAAACAGAGCTGCTTTTAAAGTGAGCTACCCTCACTAAACAACACTCCTGGCATTTGTGCTGTGCATACCTGTGTGCAACAATGGCTCATTGCTCTTCACTGTGCTTTATACAGCTTCAGGCAATTTTGTGTCGTCCATGCTGAGACTGAGAGTTTCTCCTCTCCATAACCCCAGTTCTGTAGTCAGCACATGTTTTGTCTCCTACTTTGGTGAAATTCTGGAAGTCTTTTCAGAGCTACAACACATTTTATCCCCTATTTTAGGATCTGTGGCCTGACATCCAGGGGACCCCTGTCGACTGTTTTCTGGCAAATGCAATTTCTACAGCCTAAAGGCAGCTTTATAACAGTTACTCAAGATCTTTTCCTTTTGGCATTAATTAATCTGTCGGTGTTGCAAACAGCAAAACATAGCCTTTCAAAGTTCATATTCGTTATTTTTGCACAATTTGATGATGCATTTGTGCCTCAGAGAGACAAGGTTTATCCTGCTAAAAAATCTGGTTGCCTTCTGAAAGGCATCCTGCTCGTGTTTCCATCTCGACAGGGTAAATATCACCTCTGCAAAAAAGAATAAAAATTCACTGGTCATGCTAATGTTTAACTTTTGGTAAGTTTTAACACTACCAAGCAGCATGAAACTTCTTGTATGTCTTTTTATGGCCCTGGCACTCCCAAACTAAGCTTATGGGCCGCAGAAAACAGCTAATGGAAATAACTTTTGAAATTGTAGCAAATCTGCTTAGCTCTGCAACTGAAAAATACAGACCCAAGTTCTCATTTGTCTCTCCGAAGTAGTGAATGAGACATTTCAAATGCAAGATGCAGTTAGGATTTTAAAAGGATCCAAATTTCAGCAGTGATTTGTACATAACAGTAGCGTCCACAGGTTAGAATTTATTTAAATTGTTGGCTTCCAAAATATCTTTCAGCAGGAGGTCCAATATGACTTTATGGTGTAAAACAATAAATTGTTTTTAGGCACTTCCTGCTGTACAAGTTAAGCATATAAAAAATCTGTCACACAGAGAAGAGTAAGTTGCATTTAGGCTGGATTTTTTTCACTTACACAAAAGCAAGAAAAGCAAGAAAACTTTTTGCACATGGTTTGACATACAGTTCAATGCCTGAATGGTTATTGACATCAGAAGCAAGATTAGGCATTCAGATGATATTTTAGACATGCAGTTGTGCTAAGAAAACAGATCATGAAGAAGAGCTGTGGTGGGATAACCTTGGCTAGGGTTCAAATGCCCACCCAGTTGCTCACTCATTCCCACTCCTCAAGTGGGCAGGGTGGAAAAGTATGAGGAATGAACTAGAGAGAAACTTGCCAATTACTCTGTCAGACAAAACAGACTCGACTTGGTTGAAATTACTTAAATTATTGCCAGTTTATGTGGATTTAGGCAATGAGAAACAAAGACAAACCTTAAAGCAACATCTTTCATCTCCTTGCCCCTTTCCTAGGACCAAGAGCACTCCCTGACTTCCTCCAGAGAGGTATAAAAGAGTTGTGTTATAAAAGCTGGTTGGGATATTGCTATAATGTTGATTGAGGTGGATTTGTTGGGTTCATTAAACACCTGCATCTGAGACCAGCCCAGTGCAGTGCTGGGTTGGTTTTGCACTAAGGTTGATGTGGCCCAGCATCAGCCTTGATCAGAGACTGAAAATCTCTCATGCTGTTACTAGAGACTTGTGAAAGACAAAGTATTACAACAATATTTGACTTTTGAATAAAAAAAAAAAAAATGAGGCAGAATTATTTCAGGCATGTAGATTTTCCACGTTTTAGAAAGGATATATGTCACTGAGAAGCTAAACTTGCTGCAGTTCAGCCTGTACTGCACAGGTGTCATTCACCAAGTGTGTTATTTCATTATTTCCTGATGGGCCTGTGTGTTTGATGGGAGTTCCCAAGCACAGCATGTCCCATGGTCAGAAACTGATGCAGAAGGGAAGACTGAAACTCAGTGAAAGAGCCTGGCAGAGGGGAACATGACAAAAGAACAACTCCTGTTTCCATATAAATTGACCCTTATTATACCATTTAAATGTTAAATATTTCAGTTAGGAATTCTAATTGCAAAAACTGAAGTTTCTCATCTGTTCTCATCTGTTCAATCCATAGTCAGCATCTAAGATAAAGTAATACAATTCATTTGTTGTGCAGATAAACAAACAAGATCCTGAACCTCCAGGTTATTATAAAGTAAAACTCACTGAACTATTTTGTGTCGATAGAATGACATGTATTTTGTCACAAGTTGAAAATTAGCAGTGAGCTAAAAATGAGCTGATTTTATTTCATGCATGTGATGGAATGACCAAACCTATTTATCAAAGTGCCTTCTTTTAGGATATCACATAATTTTCTCTGTTAATCAGGTTGTGGGATGTTTTTTGTGTATTTTTCCCTCTTTTAAAATAATTTTTAGCTTTTTGCAAAGTTCTATTCAGATTGATTTCTATTTTTCCTGTAAATATGTAAAAAAATCCCACATACAGAATCCCAGAATGGGTCAGGTGGGAAGGGACCACAGTGGCTCTTCTGGTCCAGCCCCTCTCCTCCAGCAGGGTCATCCCAGAGCACACGGCACAGGATTGTGTCCTGACAATTCTGGAATATCTCTAGTGAGGGAGATTTCACTGTTCCACTGCTCGGTCACCCACACAGGAAAGAAATAATTCCTCACATTCACTTGTGCATCAGTTTCTGCCTATTGCTTCTTTTCCTCATGGAAGGAAAAACGTGAAAGAAAAATCTGCAGTTTATGTTAGTTAAGTACATAGTAAAAAAAAGAGTAATTGGAGACATTTCTGAATTTAGTTTAAACCCATTGAATAATTCTGTATAAATAGAAAATACGGTATTTTTGTAAATGTTGAAAGCAATTAAATTATTAATTTTCAAACTAAATTGACATTCCTGGAGTAGAGACTTAAAACAAAAAAAAAAAAAAATCCAACTAAATTCCAAAAATGGTGGCTGCCAAAATATCTTCATTTATGTCTAGTTAGCATGCTTAGCCAACGTGAGATAGAGCAGCAGAAATTCAGAAGTAGAAGGAATGACTCTGTATCCTGGCCAACAGTATGCCCAAAGGGCATATTTGTGTTGCAGTACTGATCTAGTGAATATTTAATAGAGTTGAATATGGAATAAAGTCAGAGGAGATACTGAGAATACCACATAAGATTAGAGCACGCTCTGGGGAAATGGGTAATGTGGGATCAAAGTCTTTCAGAAATAAGGAAGATGTGAACATGGATCTCTCAATTCTGAGGGTTTTGTGTTGTCTATTTTGAAATACTTCTGGGCATTTCTGTGACTTGTCTTTTTTTTTTTTTGGGGGGGGAGACACATAAAATATTTTTTAAAATATGAGAACAGATTCTTAAAAGTATTTTCTAGATATTTTTGCTCTTGAGCTAAAAGCATATTATCTTTTCTTGCAGTGAGAAGTGACGTAAAAGGACATGCAAGGAGATAATGTGGTAACTTGCAACAATATTATTTTGTTGCATATTAAAAATTTGGGAAGGACCTTGGTTGCTGTCTCTTGAGAAATGTGCTTAAATTTTAATTCAACGTAACAGAATAAGTATTTTTTCTCCCACTGATTAGGAGTTTCCCTCCTCGTTATTATTTACCACATGTCATTCTTACTTCTTATGTAAATACTCTTCATTAAAAGGAATAAAAATATATTAAATGATGAGTTTACCAGAAGCAGAACAGCTTATTTGGAAAAATATAGAAGTAAAATTAAAAATAGGTGAAGTGAAAAAGGTATACAAGCTTAACATATGAAAAGTAATCAGCAAGTTCAGAAGATGTTATATATAATTTTTATACATATATATATATATATATGTAGTCAATCTATACCGAACAAGGATAGAAATAGAAATGATATCTTTGTATCTATGTGTGTGCATATATATGTGTATATATATATATATGTATTTATGTATGTATAACAATAGAGAACTACAAAGTAAGAAAAATTTAGTTTTTGTATATGTTTTGGATTTTGCTTTATTGTCTCAGCTCTTAGTCCTGTAAGCTAGAAATCTTTTTTCCTCAATACAGGATTCCTTATTAAGAAATAGTTATTGCTTCCAAAGTTAAATGGATGTTGTTCTGAGCTCTCTCACTCACACGCTCTTATTTTTCTATTTCTTCTGTATTATCACTCTTGAAAGCATGGCTTGCATTGATCCATTTTTCACAGCTTAAACTTGTTGCCTTTGAAGCAAATCATAAATGAGGTGGAACAAAATAAAATAATAAAAACAATATAATAAAATAAAGAAAATACCCAGACTGTGGAAGATACAAAGTGTTGTCTTTGTTTTTATGTGTTTATCCATGACATAAATTTTGGTGGTGACTGAGACCACCCAGTTGTCCAAATTCAAAGGCTTTTGAACTTATTGGCCACTACTGCTAGTTATTTGTTTATTTATTTAAAATAGCTAACACCTAATAAGTTCTAAAATTATTATGTAATAGCAAATTTACTTTGGTTTACAACACTTATAAACTCTTGCTGACAGTCAAGCAACAGACATTTCCTGTAACCATGATAAAGTTTGACTGTCTTCCTTACACGTTCTTGAAATGAGCTTAGGGGTAAGAAATAGACATCCCATGAGATTTGACTAATATCTTGCGTTGTAGAAATGAATCAATTGACTGTCACTAAGAAACTGGAAGAAGAAACTGGACAGAAGTAATAATAGTAATAGTAATAAGAATAGAAATAGTAATAATTAGTAGTTATGTTTGATATATGTAAATTATATGGATAATTTTAAAGTTAATTAATTTTTAAAGTGTTTTTTAAAGCTGGGATGAGAGACATGAAGTGGTTTCTTTACAGACATTCTACAGAAGTCAACAAGTTTATGTAATGAAGATGTAATCAAGGCAGTGACTTCTTGCCCTCTTTTAAGTGGAAGCCCGGGTATCTGTGTGTTTAATTTATGAAGTAAAATAGTTAAAATTATCTGTGGAAAAAAAAATACCATTTTGGAGGCAGTTCTTCTGTCCTGGTGGAAAAATATCTCTTTGAGTCCAAGTTATTTCAGAAATGTGCTTCCATATTCAAACTATTTTGAAAAAACAAAAGCCCAAACCATCACACCTATTTCATATTCAGTACAAATCCTGCCCTGGAGGTCTACTGTGAGCTCACAATTACAATTGGAAATTTCCAAATGGCAAATTTTACATGCTAAGATGTACTTTGTCTTTACGGAGAGAGCTCTGGAAGTCAAGATTTAATTGTTTTATACCTTAAGATGCATGGGATGAAAATACAAAATAGCAACCAGAACAGAACACCCTGTATTAGGAAAGCTCAGGGCCAGGGAAAGCAAATAAACAAACTTATATTAATGTATCCTAAAATTGTACTTTCTTTTAAAATGTAAATGAAATGTGTTTCGTTTCACTGTTCAGTTAGGCTGGGTACATTTGCATATTATCTCCTTTTCTCTTTTCAGTATCCTCAACCAACAGCTGTGACTTGTCAAAACTTGCCAGCACAAGGGAAAAAGAAAATGAAGGGGCATATTGGAAACTGTGTCAGCTTATCTATTGCTCTCAGTAAAATGTAATTGCTGAAGATGCCATTAAGAGTTGCCTGAAAAAACGTGTTAAGGCTGCTTAAATTTGGTTGTTGTTTTTTTTTGTTTTTTTTTTTTTTCTTCTCCCCCTTTAATAGAGCAGTGTGATACCTGGGAAGGGCAGAAGGAAGAGAACAGAACACCTGTGCACCTTCTCACAAGCTTCCTCCCGGTGAAGATGGGCCACTGAGGCTGATATCTTTGTCCTTAATCACTGATGTTTTGTGGTGCCCTTTACTTTCTTTGCTGCACTCTGAATCCCTTCTCCAGCCCCTGACTGATGCTCACTTTTGCTCTTGGGACACCTGGTACAGGAAAGAGCTGAGCTCAAGGTCCCCGTGTCCCCATGCAGGGAGGTGAAAGGAACTGTGTGGGCAAGGAAACCTCTCTGAAGTGACCCTGTGAGCAATGTTCTTTGTGTCAGTACCAGAGCTGGGTCGTGGCTACTGAGAGAGGCCACTTCTGACTGGAGAAGTGAAATGTTTGGGAAGAGGGGCTGAATTCCAAACCTCAGTTTCCAAACAAAGCTCCAGTGCTTTGGCATTATTCTGACTGTTAGGTAGGGATGAGGGTTGCAATAATGCAATGCAAGATCTGCTGCCCTCAGTGCTCTGCCCATTGGGACTTGTGAGATCCATGCTAGAATTCAAGGATTCAGTATTTGTGTGAGCCATGGAGGGCACTGGCTTCTCATAAAGTTTTTATCCTGCCCCAGGAATAATGGGAAGGGAAGGGAAGGGAAGGGAAGGGAAGGGAAGGGAAGGGAAGGGAAGGGAAGGGAAGGGAAGGGAAGGGAAGGGAAGGGAAGGGAAGGGAAGGGAAGGGAAGGGAAGGGAAGGGAAGGGAAGGGAAGGGAAGGGAAGGGAAGGGAAGGGAAGGGAAGGGAAGGGAAGGGAAGGGAAGGGAAGGGAAGGGAAGGGAAGGGAAGGGAAGGGAAGGGAAGGGAATCTCTTTACCCTGCAGATGATAGCTCTGAATTCAGGATGCCAGCAGTTAGGAATGATGTCTCTGGGTTACCATAGGGTAATTGATAGGATGTGGAGTTATCAGATTGTGGACCAGAAACAGACTAAGCCCCACTAAATTATCTATGGTTTTCTGACAACTGGATCAAGATTCTTTGTGTTTCCTGGCTGGCCTCATTAAGTTGCTATAATTATCGTTTTATTGATAAAGTGCTTGCCCTTGGTGAGACCTGAGGGATGCTGTGCAATTAAAATAACGGATTATGTGAGTGTAAGATAATGTACTAACAGTTAGAACAAAACTTGTTGTGCAGGGAAAAAAAAGAAAGTAGTTAGGATTCTTCCCTAATGCTAGACTGAAGAGGGAATACTTTCTGGAAGCAAAAGAACTCATGCATTCAAATGGGATTTTTTTTAAAAAAATAACCTATTTCTCATTGGAATATCAGAAACTTAATTGTAAAACAACCTAAATATTGATGCCTATTTGTCCTATCTGTCTCCATGGTTCTGAAACAAACCCATACACCTGATTTTCCAAATTCTAACTAACTTTGAGCTATCTTCTTGATCTTGAGCTTCCTAAAACTAGGCTAGTCAAGATGTGAAACTCATTTAAAAATCTGAAATTCCAGTTAGGTTCTTACTCAAATATGCATTCCAGCATATAGGACAATGACAGAGATCGATGGATCAATTTAGGCACACAAGTGCTTGACTGACAAAGAGAATCAGGAGACTGAAAAGGGTTGATGGCAAGCCTTCACCAAGGGCATTACTATGGTCATCAAATGTGCAAGATGAAGGTGCAAAGGTTGAGAAGAGTTCCTAAAGATAGGTTAAGTGTGTGGGTTCCCCTTGCAGAGAAAGGAGATAAAGGTCCTTTTTCATCATTCATACCAACCCAAAAGAAATCAATAGTTCAACAGCAGGAGAATCTGTTCTTGGTTTGAGCTAATTTACCTCTAGGAAATTGCATCCAGGTTTGCCTTGCAGAGTGCAAATATTTGTGCCTTACTTAGGAATACAGTTGAAATCTTGCTCCCATTCTCCATATTACTTCTGTAATATTTATCCAGTTATTATCTAATTAAACAACATTAGCTATTTTCCCTCTTAGCTGAATGACCTAACCAACATACTGCAAATTCAAGATTCATTGCTATTGCCTTCCTTTACAGCCTCCAGATCTTGCCTTTCTATTCTTCTAAATTTTCTTCTATTCTAGAAGATATCTTATATCTTCTAGAAATATGATATTTCTAGGTATTTTATATACCTAAGATATATAGGTAATATCTTTACTAGACAGGAGAAGGGCACTTCAAGCCAGCTGGCAAGGTACCAAGAAAAGGTAGCAATGGTCTTGGACAGATACAATTTTTTATATTTTCTTATGGTGTCATACAAAGGAGAGGTTTCTCTCCTTTGCTTCAGAGCAAGCTGCACAAATTTGACATAGTAATAACTAATCTAAAAAATGGGCCTTCATTAAGGTTGTGGGTTGAGAGGTCTGTTTCTGTTTTCCTGTCTCTAAGCAACTTGAAGCAGAAGATAATTGCTGAACCAGCATCTTGGAAAGATAAAGACACTTGGTAGCATCATTGCCATGCCTTGATTTATTAAGCAAAGTTTCCCTTGAATGTGAATATTATGTGTTTAGAATTCCCATCACCCTGCACAAAGATTGGAGTCAATAATTTGAAGGTACAGCAGCCTGAAAAATGTGCTTGAGTAGCCCAGACATGAAGGCAGAAGAAAACTCTCATTCATTTTGGTGTTGATTGGGTCCATGTAATTATACTACATATTTTTGCTTCTGTGAGATTATTTGCCCTGTCGGTGCAAAATAAATATTTATTTAGCACTTTTACCTTGCAGGCAATGCTATCATTCTTCTTTTAATTACTGTGCAGCTTTTAATAATGATGGGTAGCACTCAGCATGCTGCTTCTAAATTCACAGCACTTTGCAAATGTGAAAGGTGGTTATCTGTCACTGACTTTCTATATTAAAACAAGAGGAACTGGGAAGAAAAAGCTCTGGGAATGTTTTTTTTCTTTGAAGTTTCTAAAGATTAAAATAATGTTTATATTAATAATATTAATAAAACCCTCCTTCCTATATATTTGTCTGAGAGCAGGTAAGTGAATCCTTAGTGTACACTGGAAGTCAAAATTAGATCCATAGAGAGCTCTCCTTAATTTCAATGTATACAGACATTCAAAATTTCAATCAGTGTCTAAGACACCTTTACACCCTGTGCAAATCAAGCCCTCAGACAGCAGGATCTCAATTCAATCAGCCACATGCAAATTCTTGGTTTGGACTAATGTGCATTTCTGTGCAGCCCCATCAGCCCCCAGGTTCCAGTAATGCTACTAACACATAATGACTTGCCTCCACTTTTTAAAACTGCTGTGTAGTAGGGTCCAAGACTTTGGTGGATAACAAAGGTATTGCAATTCAGTCCCATGAAACATGGCCATCAGTGATAATCCAGGCAAACAATTTCTTGGTTCTACAGAGGTGTGGTTTGTGTTTGCTTTACTTGGACAAACAACTCATGAGAGAGGAGCATCATGGAATGCCCGTTGACACTCAGTAGTGGCTCAGGAATTTAGGAATGGATTTGGGAATGTGCTGCTGCTGTACAAGGTACCATTTGCAATGCAAAGGAGTTAGAGTAGGTACCCACCATAAGCATGATCAAGATCCCAGCTATAAAATCTCCTCATTAAAAAAACAATAATAGAATAGGAAACTATTCTGAATGTGGTGCAATCCCTCTGCATTTTGTACCATTCCCTAATCAATCCTGGTCATTGACTTGTCCAGCCCTTGACTGATGTCTGCTTATGAGGCATATATAAAATCATAGTCGTTAAGGCTTGAAAAGACCTCAAAGATTGTCAAGTTCAACTTCTAACTGCACACTGCCAAGTCCACCACTGAACCACATCCCCAAGTGCCACGTTTATGCATCTTTCAAATGCATAGGGCAGGTGGTGACTCCACAGCTTCCCTGGGCAGTCTGTTCCAATGCTTAACTGTACTTTCAGTGAATTTTTTTTTTTTCCATAGACCAAATCTAAGCCTGCCCTTGTGCAATCTGAGGCTTTTCCCTCTTGTCCTGTTGTTTGCTACCTGGAAGAAGAGACCAACCCCCACCTGGTTTCTGCCTCCTTCCTGGGAGTTGTAGAGAGCAATAAGGTCTCACCTGAGCCCTCTTTTCTCCAGACTAAACATCTCCTCAAGTCAGTGCAACTCTCCACACCATGGGAAATCATTTCTCCAGGAGAAAGCTGTGAGAAATAAAGTCAAAGCCTTTACTAAAGTCCAAGTAAACAACATTGACAGCCTTTTCCTCATTCCCTTAGAGGGTCATCTGGTCTTAAAAGGTCAGGTTGGTCAAGCAGGATCCATCTTTCATAAACCCACACTGGCTGGACCTGATCATGTGGTAGCCCACAGATGGCAATGTCGTGCCACTCAAGGTGATCTGCACCATGCCCTTCCCTGACACTGAGGTCAGGCTGACCTGCCTGGGTCTCCCCAGAGCCTCCTTCCAGCCCTTTCTCTAGAAGACCATCATATTTGCTAACTTCCAGATAACTGGGACCTCCCCAGCTGACCAAGACTGCCGGTGAATGATTGAAGATGGTCTGGTGAGAACTGCTGGTTTCCTCAGTAGCCTTGGGTGGATCCACAGGCTGTATCTGTATAAGTCTTGGAGCAGGTCATCAGCCATTTCCCTTTGGGTTATAAGGCTTCCAGCTCAGGGGTGGGATACCAGCTTTCCTACTAAAGGCTGGGATGAAGGTGGCTCGAAACATCGCAGCCTTTTCTTATTCCTTTATCATTATGTTTCCCTCTTTGTCAAATGAGAGAGGCTCTTCTAAACCCTCCTCTTGCAAAAAGAAAACAATGTTTCCATAGAAATTTTGTAAACAAAATAATAGTGAAGCAATCATCAAAATGTCTCATGAGGCTGAAGAATATTAGATAGTTGTCTTTACAACTTTTTTCCTGGTTTCATTAAGATATTACTGAATAACTGTGGATTTACCCAGCAGCCAATATCCATGAGTCATTTACACAGGTTCTGTGCTTTATTAGTGCATTTTCATGCAATCACACATATAATGAGGCAACACAACCAGAAGTTCTCTGAATCTTTCATGTGTTTCCATTAAACTGATGTCACAACAAATTCAGTTCCACACATCTGTGGTGCAACTGTATTCCTAACATTTTATGAACAGTAGACTCTCTTAAAACAAGCCATGCAGACTGATGCCAGGTTGCCAACTGATCCTGCATCTGTTTCCTATGAAATGAAAGGGCAGGAAGAGAAAAAATTAACGCTTTACACAGTGTTTTTTTATTATTCCACAGCTTTGAAAAAGCTCTGTTACTTCAGCCATCATTAGATCTCACAGACAAACTCAGGAGTAAAGCAACTTTATTTTCCTACATAAAATTTGTACATTTCACCACAAATACATCTGTGCATCAAGGAAATCTCATCTGACTGACATAAGACTTTGTTCCCTTCTTATTTCCTTTTGTTAAGTGAAGGAGAATTGGTCTTTTTACCTTTTTTTTTTTTTTGGGTGGTGGGTATTTCTTAATGAGCAGTAGTATTAAACACCATCTTTATGCCACCACAAAGATCAGAGTCCTGTTCTAGTAACCCTGGGTCCCCTTGTGAAAGACAATCAAACAAAAAACAACAAATAAGAGGAATATTCTTCATCCCAAAATCTTATTCCTTACTATGTGAATGCGTAATCTCAGCCATCCAGAGAGCAGCATGAATTTACCTGGGGGTGGGGTTGCACTTTTGGTTTTCTGTGAGCATGACAATCTGGTTCCCTAAATTAGAGAAGCACTTTGTGGGGGATTGAGCTACTACAAGCCTGCAGGTTCAGAGTGTCAACATCTAGTTTGAGAAAGAGCTCAGGTTCCTACTGTACCAAATAAGAAGAGTGAATGCAGCTACAGCTGACCCATATGTGCTTACACTAACACAGGCTGAATCATATAAAAAACTTCAATGGCAATATTACCAGGCTTCTGTGTACTGCAAAAGGGGAAAAAAAGCCCTTGATTCTATGAGATGTACACACCTCTACTGTAGACCAAACATTTAGGCAGGAATTTTTTTTCTTTTTTTGCCTGAAGTTGTATTCAGAGCTGATACTTTATGCTTTCAATTACAAGTTGCATACATACAATAAAGCCATTTTCATTACTGCAAATCATCTCCAAATACCTGCAGAAACAATTCAGCATACGGTTGTGAAGTAATTGCTGTTTCCTAGTCTCTGCTATTACCTCTTCAACAAAACAGCAAATATTCACTGACTTGAACAAAGTTCACAGAGTCAAGCCTTCATTAGAAGCATGGGTGACAAGAAGAAAACACTTTCTAGAGATATTATTAGCTGCTGTTAAGTTTTAAGCATGATCTGGGATTGTCTCATTATTGTGGTTTCTGTTTCTGTTTCTCAATATTTTAGAACACGTAAGAACTTCGGGTAAATGTTGTTGTTTTTTTTTAGTATGTCTGTAATAAAATAATAACTGAATTTATTTTTAACTGAAGCAAAATTTAAATACTGCACAAAAATACACATGAAGGAAACAGCAAAAATCTCAAAGCATGTATTTTAATTGAAAATGAGTATATAGGAAACAGGACAGTTTAGGGCTAAGATATTAGCTTAGGTATTTTCAAACCAAGAGTTGGAAAAGGAAAGGATGGAATTTAGTCATTTATCTAAAATGCCTTAGATCTTAAAAGTTAAGTTCATATTATATATTTGCTATGTAAGCATTTTTAACTTACATGCATATAAAGAACCACAGCAGCTATGCTGATACAAGAAAAATACCACAAGAAGTGTCAGAATGGACCTCAATTGGTTTTACTATATTTTTATTTGTGAGCTTCAAGTGTAAATATGTATTCTCCCATTTATTTTTCCTTCTGCTGTTTTTCATAGAGCATATTTAAGGTGATTGGAAAGGTCTTAATTAATATTCTTCTGTAAAATATGTTATCACATAGATATTCTAATTGGTATTAAGATAAAGCAGAACAAAATAATTTGATCTCAACATTTTTTCATCATCATTCAGCATCTGTTGAGCAGGGGAGGAACATCTCACAAATTACTGGGAGAAATTCCCTTGTTTTTGGAGCAGGGAGCCAGTCCCCTTTACCCCCCATGGCCTTCAGAGGCACATCTCTGTCTGAAGAAGTGCTAAATGAATGAACAGCACGATTTTCCTTTTAGGCAGAATGCCTAGAAAGTGGAATTGTCATTAACATGAAATTGCTTCAGCCAGCACTTAAGCTCAATAGGGTAATATTTAAAACATTAACTACAGGCTTCCTGGCGAGCTCTTCAACCTTTCTTTTCTGTCACATTACACAATACAACTGCTTTATGCTGACTATCTGCCCTTTCCTCCTCTTTCTTAGGCTTATCTCAATAGGCCCTGTCTCAGAGTCACTGAAAAGAAGAAAGAGAAGCTGAATATATCTGACAGTTATTTCTATCAGATAAACTAAAGTTCAAATGACGGGAACTCTTTTGCTTTTCAAAGCCCTTCAGTCCCCTGATGTTTTCTCATGCAATATAGACCTTTCTGAAAACGGGGGTTGCTGTCACTGTCTTTGTGCAGTGATGAGAACCAATCCACCTTTGATTTACCAACTTTACTGAAGGATAAACACTTCTGCTGTGGGCAAGGGGAGTATGGCACCACTTAAAGGAAAGTATAATGTTATTGACTGCTTTTCTAACTGCCTATAAAAGCAAGATTTAATCTTATTTACTGATATCAATCTCCAGTCCTGCTTAGACCAGGTTGTTCTCTGTTCTTACAGTGCCAAATTGGCACACAGAATGTTTCCTATTTGATGAGGTTCACCTCAATAAATCTTTCACATTAAGGTGAGTATATTTTTGAGCTGGTTTGGGATAAAAAATACCCTTCAATGGGAACATTTTCTAGCCTATTCAGCCAAAAAGAAAGCACACAGAACAATGTGATATTTTTGACATTAATTGGCTTGGCTGTGGCAGACAGAGAAGGTCTTTGAAGTGACCTCCAGGAGGTCCATGATGTCTCAGAACAAGAGATGCACCCTGGGTATGCTCAATCTTCTCCCTTCCACTGCAGATGAAGATTTCTGTGCACATCTACATTCAGCAGCAGGACATTTTAGCCCCAGCTTCATTGCAACTGCTGTTTAACAAGGAGTGGGCCTGAGTCTCTTGCTGTTGAGCTCCATTAAAGTAGAGCTCTGCCCTGTTAAACTTAATTGTACTTTAAGTCTGAAGCAAACCCCAAGAACAAAAGTTATAGTTTTGTCAAATTTCTCTGGCTACTACAGCGGTTATAAACTTTATTAGTGTGATTATGACCTATTAAAGTCGCATTAACTTTTTAATGTGCCAGGGGTTGGCACTGTAATGTCTGATAGGCTTAACTGAAGGCTTATTTCCTGCTATTTTCTGCTTCAGAAACAGACTTTTACAAACCAAATTATATCTTCTCTGTAATTAGTAAGTTCCATAACAGAATCTTTATCAGTATTTCCAGTAGACAGGTCTGTACTCCTATTTTAAAAGCTTCTCTATCTGCCCTATAAGATCTTGTCTTCCTTTTCTCTTTCTTTCTTTTCTTTTTATTTGTAGATCTAGATCTTGAGTGTCGGTTTGGGGTATGACGAGGCCTGCTCAACAAGTTGTATGGAGTCAAAGCTTTTAAGAGATAAAAGCTTAATTTCTGTCATTAGACAGGCTCGATCAGAAAAGGCTGCAATGAATTCATACATTTATTTCATGGTCCAGTGACAATAATGTGTTCAGGAGCAAACCTGCACATCATTGGTAAGAACTCTTTGAAAATAGAGAATAATTTAGCTCTAGATACAGCAGCTTCATCCACTGTGAACAGGTGCAGAAGGTCCCCTATACAATGAGCTAATTACCACTAAGAACCCCCTCTTTCTTCTACAGACACGAGCAAAATGTGTAACTGCTTCTTTCTGTAGATTCAGCACTAGAGTTTATAATAGAAGAAGCCTCAAAAACATCTGCTGGCAAGGTATTTACCTGCTCTTCATTCCAGAGCTTCCATGTGACTTGGGAATGTGTACTCACAGCCCAGAAAACCATCTGCATCCTGGGCTGCAACAAAGGATCTGGGCCCAGCAGGTCAAAGGAGGGGATTCTCCCCCTCCTACTCTGCTCTTGTGAAATCCCACCTGGATCTGTTGCATCCAGTTCTGGGGTCCCCAACAGAAGAAAGGCATCAACCTGTTGGAACAGACCCGGATGAGGCCACAGAGATGATCAGAAGGATGGAGTACCTCTGCTGTCAAGACAGGCTGGGAAGGATCTCTCAGCCTGGAGAAGAAAGGCTCTGGGGAGTTCTTAGAACACCCTCCAGTACCTAAAGGGGCTGCAAGAGAGCCACAGAGGCACTTTTTAATCTAAAGAGCGTGGAGTGATGGGATGAGGGGAAATGGATTTGAAGTGAAGTTGATTTAGATTAGATATCTGTAAGAAATTCTTCACTAAAAGGGAGGTGAGGTCCTGGCACAGGTTGCCCAGAGAAGCTGTGGATGCCCCATACTTGGAAGTGTCTAAGTCCAGGCTGGATGGGACCCTGAGCAGCCTGGTCTAGTGGGAGGTGTCCCTGTCCACCACAAGGAGGTTGAAACTGGATGATCTTCAAGTTCCCATCTAAACCAAGCTATTTTATGACTCTAGTAAGGGACACCAGAGCATTTAAAAATATTAGTCTTAAATTTAATGTTCAAAATATTTTTGGACATTTGAAAATTATCTGAAAAAGCCTGTACAGAAACACAAGTGTCTAAGTACCACACCTAGTTGTATCATGGCCATTAGTAGAAGTGCACATCTATTTTTCAATACATTCTTTTAATCATAATTTTCCAATGTGATAAGTAAAATTGTTTACAGGAAGTGGTAATTTTAAAAGCTGCCCCTACTAAGGACAATTCTAGAATGGTTGAAGTGTAAGCTTTTTAAAGGCAGGGTTCTGGTTTTCAGTCTGATTTTTTTTTTAAACTTTAAATTTTATTTTACTAGTACAGAAAAGTTACACATGAAATGAAACTGAGAACAGATAAACATTAAATTATATGATTGCCTCAATTCAAAGCTTCTGTTTTTTTATATTTGAGACAGTTATATATATGGGGCTCTGCCTCAGTATGTGTATTTTAACCAAGCAATTTTCATAGTTCACAAAACTACTTCCAGTCCTCTTTATACACCTTGAAGACATAAAAAAAAAATATTGCCGTTCCCTTTTTACTGCATGGATTTGACTGATTTTGTCAGTAGAGACAAAGTTAATTTCTGCTTACAATAAATGAGAAATGCTGGCCATCTTAAAATCTGACTTATTCTTCATCAAGAAACTTTATTATTATTTGTAGACTTCTGCAATGTCATGAAGTAGCAGTCATATTTTAAAATCTATCTATCCCTATATACTAACACTTTTTTGTTGTTGTTCTGAAACTCATGAGCAAGGAATGGATCAATTTTTAAATTGGTCAATTTTATCTGTGCATGGTAGTTTATTCTGAAGAATCAGTTTGCCTCCATAGCTGAAGAAAGGAGTTTTTATATAAGCTTTTGATCAAGACAATAAAAAAAAAAGTTTACGGCCTACACTCTATTAAAGTAGAAATTAAAAAATTATGGTTTTCTCTAAAAATTGATATAATTTTTTTAAAACCTACATCCCTAAATTCACTGATTAAATATAATTTATGGGCAGTGTAGTAATTTTTTTGGATCTTCTTGTTTTTAAGTGAAGTAAAATAAGGTGGTTGAAACCAAAATAAAATACCTGATTTATGGTCCCTGTCAAATTTAGACACAGTGTCTGAAGAGGTCACCTTTCAAGGTGTCTGCCAAGCCATTCCAACTGTGTTCGCCACATCAGAGCAGTATGTGCAGAGACCAGGTGTAGGGATCAAAGTTTGCAAACTGTGAAAAACCAAAAATATGCTGACTTTTGTTTGCATTGTTTTTTGGGGTGGAAAGGACATCCCCAAGTGCAAGACATTTCATTTTATTTGCCTTTATTTCATTCTTCTTCATCTACCTCTTCATCGCTTTGGCTTCTTAAAGGAAATCTCAGATTCCATTAATGAACATATTTACCTACACAGATTAAAAGCAAAATGTGCACTCTGGAAAATTGCACCATTCTTCTTCTGTTCAGCTACACGAGCTGCTGTTAAAGTTCATTGTCCCACATCATATCTTGATACATGATTACAGAAATATGTTAAGCTTATCAAAAGAAACTATTAGCTTTTCAATTTTTACCTGGCTTCTTTTTTATCATCTTGGAGGTCTTTTCCAACCTAAATTACTCTATAATTCTATGATCCCTCTTTCTCCAAATTTTATTATTTTTTGCTGCATTGAAAATTTAAGAGGAGGCTGGTGTTTCCCACTCCTTAAGCATACCAGTGGCTGGTTCATGGCAGATCCCTGATGGGAAATGGGGTGGATAATGTATAAGGCCACCCTGAGCAGACCAGACTGCTGCTGAACCCAGCACGAGGGAACAAGGAGAGCAAGACAGGAAACAGTTGATGTTTAGCAGAGACAAGCTGAAATTAGTCTGTAAAAAAACAGCTTAATGCAATAGCAGAGGCCTTCCTGATAATGCATTAGAGGGCTGTTAGACTAATCTTTCTCTCATTAGTTCATTCTCTGTGGTTTGACACATAACTTAAGACCCCACGAGTTAAACAGGCTGAAGCAACGACAGAGTCCTGCCATGTACAGTTATTTTCCTCTGCATGGAGCAATTAGGAAACACTAATGAGCATCCCAGGAGGATCCCCTGAAGAGCCTCACTGCTGAATGTCATATGAACAGCAACAAAGAACCGAGGGAAGTAATGCTTGGAATAGTTTATAGAGTTGGTTGTGCCATGCTGCTTGTTTAACCTATAACTGCAGTGAAGTAAACCTTTCCAGCTCCTGATTTCCCTGAAGAAGAAAGACCCAGTGTAAATCTGGATAAAAAAGAAAGTTTGGATGAACTATTAAGCCTCATTCTGCTTGTGGGAGTAACAATAAAGCAAAAAGAAATTAAATCAGGGATTTGGGCAATAATTTTTCAACTTTGTATGCATCAGTGACATCAAGGCTGGACCCTAAGAGGTATAAAAAAGTGAAGCTGATGGGCAGTTAGTTGACGCTAGGCCAGTGTGGCATTGGTGGACAATGGAAGAAAAGGAATGATGCAGATGTCTACTCTTATCTTTTCTTTCTCTCTCTTATTTTTCCCTAATATACTTTCTTAAGTGATATTTTTATGCTTTTATATTGCTATATTACTATAAATGCTAATAATAACAACCAAAATGTCCTCATATCTGCTTTCCATTGTAACCAAATTGTTGTAAAAATAAACCTCACATACAAATAATTATATATATTTATGAACATTGATCATTCAGTGTTGTTTCACTCCAGTCTGCCGTAAGAGAGCTATTAACAACCTGGGTTGCCCTTGCCTTCAGGGGTGGGTCACAACATAAACTGTGAGCTGTTTCCATTCTGATTTTCTCTCCCTGTCCAGCTGGGAAGGGGAGTGATAGAGCAGCTTGGTGGGCACCTGTCATCCAGCTAAGGTCAACCCACCACAGTCAGAGACATAGAATGATTTGGGTTGGAAGGAACCTTAAAAATCACCTAGTCTCAAATGCCCCCACCACAGGTAGGGACACTTTCCACTAGACCAGGTTGATCAGAGCCCTATCCAGCCTGGCACTGAATACTTCCCGATATGGGGCATCAACAAGTTCTCTGGGCAACCTGTGCCAAGGCCTCATGACCCTTACAGTTATAGCAACGAATTTCTTTCCAGTGCCTAACATAAACCTACCTTCCTTCAGCTCAAGGTCATTCTCCCTTGTCCTATCACTATATGTTTTCATGAAAAGTCCTTTCCCAGCCCCCTCGGAGGCCCCCATTACGTTCTGGGTGGTGTTCCAAGTTCTCCCTGTAGCCCTTGTTCCTCCAGCCCTCGCTCTCTCACACTGTCCCCATGGTGGTGTCTTCCTCTGGATTCATTCCAAGAAGTTGCCACCTTAGCTGAACATCCATGGTGCATTTACATCCCAACCCCACCCCCCTCCCCCTTTTATTTCAGTCAGAGGACTCTATGACTGAAAAATACTTGCAGTTTTGAAAGGCAGACTTCTTGAGGTACTATATGTGCATAGATATAAAATATGATTTGCATCTGCATTCATAAACCTAGACATTTATGTTGAATGGCTCTTACCACAAAAGAAAAAAGCATTATTAGTTTGGAGGTAATGTGTATTGCAATATAATTTTAAGACAAATTTTACTCATTGACATTTTTTGGAAGATAACATTGCTTTGTTAAGAGAATATATGAAATGGTAAGCAATAGTTTGTGCTGCGATTTGTGCAGTGAAAAATCTAACCAGTTCTTTCCAAGTACCTTGGAAATATCAGGGAGCCACAGAGAGTCATTATTTGTAATGAAGAAAAAAGTATCAAACCAATATTTTTTTCTTTTATAAAATAATTTGTGAACTGAGCAGAAGCTAGTTATGACATATTTTTACTTTGGTAAGACTTCTGATGCAGGCTTAGTGATTATTTTCACAAATAAACCTGAGAAATCTGGACTAGATGAAACGGCCACAGAGTAGGTGGAAAGACAATTTGGAAGCTGTACTCAGGGATTATTTGTCAGTGGTTCACAGTCAAAACAGAAGGAACTGCTGGGCAGGATCCAACAGGTGCCTGCCTTCATTTTGGAGCTCTTCAATACTTTTGCTAATGATCCAAATGATGGAATGCAAAGTGTACTTATTAAATCTGCAGGTGACAACAAGCTTCAAGAAGTTCAAGAACAAGACTGGAATTTAAAATTATGCTGATACACGGGAGATATGATTGGAAAACTACACTGAAATTCATTAGGGACTCATGCAAAATATAACACTTCACAGGCATAATCAGCTGTAAAAAACCGGAATGGGGACCAGCTGCTTGAGCAGCCGTTACACAGAGAAGTGTTTAGAAGTTATAGTGAACACTCATCCTCCTCCAACCCCTCCCTCCAGCATGACTGCAAAACCAGCAGCATAACCTTCAGTCCCATATGCTGTTATCCCTTCAATTTATTCAGCACTTGGAAGCCCACTTCTAAAGCAACACATCAAAGAGAGCTATGGACAAAAACCAAAAGCCAGAGGACAGGATCACATTGAGAGTGATCACATATCTGAAAAAAAAAAAAAAGTAGGAAATACTGAAAAAAATCAAACTGTCCAGCCAAAAGAGGAAAACACTGGAAGCATACTGGTAACAGCCTTAGGCAATGTACTGCTGAAAAGAGGAAAGAAATATCCTTGTAGACCATGTTAAGAAATACCAACCTCTATTTTTTAAAGATTAGGTTTAGATTTCAGGACAAAATTTCTCAAAGCAGTGAAATGGGTTTCACAGAGTCAGGGTAATATTGGTTTGAAAGGATCTCTGCTGGCCACTTAGTCTAATCTTCAGTTCAGTGATGGGTTTTTGCCACTGTTAACTTTGTTGGAGGAGATGTGGAGTCTATAATATAAGGAGCTTTAGAAGAGAAAGAAGCCAAAATGATGCACTTTGCCAAAGAATAGACATCTCCATATTTCAGTATTTTTGTGCTGACTGTTGTGTCTGCCTGCTGCCCCAGTTAACAACTTGGAAGGAGAAATTTTCAATTCCCCAAAATGTGTTAATGCTGAGAACTTAATTTTAAAGGAGACTTCTTTAAGAAGCTACTGCTGTTTTATATGGAAGTCTTCATAGCCTAACACCTTCAGCAGACTATGGAATCTCCTTACTACATGGCTATTTTGAGGTGTTTGGTAAGATCAGACATAACTTTCTGGTTTGAATAAAGTCCAGAACTAGCTCTTTCACTACTGGAAAGCACAAAAGCTGTGTGAGTAAAAATGGTTTTAGCAACTACCAAAGTCTATTGCTATATGTCATTATGGTAGATCCCATTCCTGTTAAATCATCTCCATACATGGCATTGTTGGATCAAAAAATCACTCTTATGAAAGGAGATCACATCTGGAAGTTTTGGTCAGAATGAAAAAGTGAATATTCTGTGGTTTATCCTGTAACTGTTTTCACATTCAATCATATTGTTGGAGGAGTAAATTAGGTCTCCAGGGGTTCCTAATCACTAGGCTACAGACTTATGCTGCTACTTGTGCTCTGCTGGGTTTCATGAATCTCAAATTATTTTGCTATCTAGTAGATTACTATCCTCAGAGGGGAGTAAAGAATGAGAAATATGCACAAATTCACTCATTCTCCCTCTCTTTTCTATATCTAGACAGTTAAAGTATCTTATTCAGAAAATGAGAGAAGTAGGTATGAATCTGTACAGATAGAGTTGAATATCGAACCACACTCTCCCACCTCATAAGAGAGTCGTATTTAAAAAATAGGGCGAAAGGCAGAGAGAAGAAATGAATGGCATTCCAAACTTTTGCCTTGTGAGACATTCTGTGGGAATCTTTAAAGTACCACATTTTTCCAGGAAGTATCCTAATTAAGCAGAGTGACCTGGGGAGAAAATATCACAGCCCTAGCCACAGAGAAGTACTCTGTGAAGATGAGGAGGAACTTAGAGCAGCTAGAGAAATCTTGGGTAAACCTGTCAATAAAGTTGCTGTGTCATTAAATGCCTCCAGATCTAGAGTAAAACTTCTGAAGGTACAGTTCCACTTCCCTTTGTGTGGAGAATCAGCACCTCTTGTTTGTTTGGAATCTGACGATTTTTGCATTCAGCAATTTGTAGAATTTTTTGCTGAGAAGAGAGAAAAGGAAACCATTCCCTATTCATCTTCCCCAGACCAGCCATGAACTGGCAGAACTATGATACTCTCACAGACACAGCTTTGTGTATGAGCACTAAAGGATTTAGGTACAGAGGCCCCAACACATTTCACTGAAATCTTGTTACCAAACAAGTCTTAATTGCTATTATTGCTGTACAATTTCTCTGTAGTCAATGCAGTGGGCAAGGGTTTACAGAAGCCAGCTTAAATCTCCTGTGTTCTGAATGCCTTTCTGAGATGTTATCATCCTCCTTCCTCTGATGGCAGGATGAATCTTGGGCAGAGAAGCAGAGAAATTTGACATGTTGTGTCCTGGATGTACATGGTGTGTCCAGCACTCAGTATCCACCACATTTCTAATCACAAAGCATTCAGAGACTCGGGAAGTTTTAAAGATTCTCAAAGTTGTTTGTTTGTTTGTTTGTTTGTTTGTTTGTTTTAGTTCAGTGATGGGAATTATTTTATTTTCTTTTAAAACTCAAACCTATGTGAAACTATCTGATTGATTTGAAGAGGCAACAAATTTGTCTGCTAATTGAACCACACATCCTTCAATTTTTGTTTACTTGAATATTATTCAAAAATAATGAAAACCATTTTTATTTATTTTGTCATCTTCACCTTTAGAGTAATTAATTTATTTTTAGGTCATAACTCACATGTTATCAGTCTCTCTTACAAATAACAAAATTAATTCTAATAAGTAGTTCTCCTTTTATATTGTCCAGTGGGTTATTTTATAGCTATTGATAGTTGTTAAAAAATATTTATAACCGTCCAAATATATAACTGGTTAAAAACCACAGTCCTATAATTGTTATTCAGTAAGAACAATATTTGTAATCCCTAATCTGTTCAACTTGGTAAAGTATTTCTTTGAATCCATTCTTCAGTAAAATAAGACTCCAAAGAACCACACAGAAAGTCCAGCAAATCCAAATTAATCCGACCCTGCCAGCAGAAACATGGTCCCCTTTTATACATTTTGCATTTCTACGATAGACCTCAGGGACTGTAGCTCAAGCATAAGGAGCTAAGTTACGTGTGATAGTAGAGGGGATTCTGGATAAATAAAGAACGTTTGAATTTTGAATGGATTGAATGTCTTGTACACAAGTGCATGTGGTGATAGGCCAAGGGGAAATGGCCTTAAAATGAAGGTGGGTAGATTAGGATTAGATATTAAAAACTCAATTCTTTACTGTGATGGTGGTGAGGCACTGAAACATATTTTCCAGAGAGGCTGTGGGCTCCCTATCCCTGGAATTGTTCAAGGCATGGTTGGATGGGGCTCTGAGTAACCTGCTCTAGTGGAAGGTGTCCCTTCTTACGTCTGGGGCTTGGAACTCAATGGTCTTTAAGGTCCAGAAATGGCCTCATTAGGGGCTAGTAGAAGAAAAAGAGCACCTCCCTCAACCTGCTGGCCATACTCTTCCCAATGCACCCCAGGATACCCTTGGCCCTCCCAGTGACCAGAGCACTGCCAGCTCATGGTCACTGTCACCCACCAAGATGCCAAAGTCCTTCTCAGCAGAGCTGCTCTGCTGCAGGTCAGCCCCCAGCCCATGCTGGTACCTGGGGTTATTCCTCCTCAGGTGCAGGACCCAACACTTACCTATGGTCCTTTGATTGAATGTCCCTAATGTTAACATTCAGAACGGATTCCTCAAGAAGGGAGAACTCTCCTGTTGTCCAGTGAAGATCCAGCAGCTACAGAAGTGGGAGTATAGTCTATAAGCCAGACCCTGGCCCACTAAGGAAGCCTATAAATGTCAACCCATTCCTTCAGAATTTTCTGACTGTTCTTGAACGCGTACTGATTGATTTTTATGCTATGTCCATTGATTGACCACTCTAACCTTGAATTCTTATACATGAAAGAGCAAATTTTTTTTTAAAGGATTTGACACAGAAGATGCAGTTTGTTACTGAATATAGATAATGTGGTGCAATTGATTCCTTTAGGGGATCCACATCTATATTTGAAACTCAAGTCTAGACAACAGCTACAGCACTGGCATTTTCAAAGTACTGTATTACAGCCTCATCTGGCATGAAATGGTGTGCACAATGAAGCCAGAATGATTTATACCTGCAGAAAAGCTGGCTAGCTTTAAAGGTTTGTTTATGAAGGTAAAAAAAAAAACTTTTAAAAACAAAAATCACTTTTTCATCTCTTTTTCTTCTTTTTTATTTTATTTATTTTTTATGATATATCAAAATTCAAAGGAAAAAAGTGAGAGCAAACTGCTGTGGAAAAAAAAAATCAGGAAAAAATAAAGCAAAAGAAAACTGTTACTAGAAAACAGCATAAGCAAATTAAAATGGAAAGAAAATGTCAGAAACTACTACCGTGCTGGATTCTTTGGAGAATCAACTTGCAATGGATTAGTGCAAATGTGCCCTGATCCATCATCATGTTCTCCAGTTCAGCAAGCACAAACTGATAGTTTGGAATGGAGGTAGCGTGAAGTAAATGCTGTAATTTGTGACTGTGTGACAGCAAATGAAACTCGGCAAGAGGGCCAAGCTATCTGAAGCAAAACAATAATAGCTTGGTGAGCATATTAGGCAACCCCAGAGGAGAGGAGATGAAAGATTCAGGCAATAAGGAGAATGTATGTATTTTAGATGTTAGGCAACCCTATTCTCAAGGCATTACATGCAACAAGAACATCTGAAAAGTGCATCTGAGTTGGGCAGAAGCATATTCACCCCTGGTAAGCACATTTCCCAGTAATGCCTTGGTGAGAAGAAATAAAAATAAATAGGAAAATAGAAAAGAATTATCACTCTGGCTAGTAGATTCTTTTCAGAAAGCATCTGGCTAGAGGTAAATAGTATTATGAGACCTTTCCCTAGTTTTTATTATTTATGTGTTCAGTTTCATCAGATCTAGGATAGGGTGTTTATTGGGTACTACATGCTCTGAGAATTTATGTTGCATGGTTAAACATCATGTCTGTATATCTTTTCTCAGTAATTTCTGATAATACCCAAATGGGCTTTTTATTTTAAACATCTGGACAGCCGTATGGTTTGTGAGAATTAAGGTGCTAAGTGAAGAAAACAGCACAACTATAAAACCTTTCAAATAAACAAAGCTTTCTTTGGAACATTAACTTCTTTACAGAGAAATCTTCTCTGTTCCTAAAAATGCACTTAGTACTTTATGTCTTAATCTCAAGGTAACGCTTTTCTCTTACAAATAATCTCAAGGCATTTAATGGTACCATTACTGTAGAAAACTATGAGATATTTGCATAAAAGGCACATAACCAAAAGAAATATAGAAAAATTAAAACTCTTCTTTTCCCCCTAGCTTTTATCTTTGTTTCATACTAAAAGCAGGAAATAAATGTTCAGCAGGGTATTCTCTTCTACTCGGTAATAACACTGTCAGCACTGTCATAAAAATAGTTAAAGGTGTAATTTAGAGAAATTTGTCTGCATATTAATAATTGAGTTTCTATTTGTTGACACTGAAATCCAAAAGAGAGGGATAGATAATGCCATGTATTCAGTTCTTTGTCTTTATGCACGTGCATGTCTATGTCAGTGCATATCTGCATGCTTATAGCTCAAAACCACATGTATAACTATTCTCTCATGTGAAAAGAATAAAAAATATGCTGAGAATCACTACTGACAAGTCATTTAAAGTAATAAAAATCATTGGGTATTACTGTCCTTCCAAAGGACTTTAAAGAGTTGACAACATGCTTCTATTTCAAATTAGAGCGACAATATATATACATACATACGAGACAATGTCCTTCAGCAAGATAAGAAATACAAATATGTAGAACTGGATACTCTGGTAGCCTTCCCTTTTTACAATGCACTTTTATTTGAGAATGATTTTATTTCTATCATTAACTATTGTTTTATTTTATTGAGGAATTAGTTTCCATCTTAACTGAATCTTCACGATCATAACCTGTATTTCTTCCTGTATTGACTCATTCTCATACATTTAAGTTTATTTAATGCAGAGGAACAGGATGGATAAGTAAAATTTGCTTGGATAACCATGATTGCAAGACTAGAACCTGGAAAGAAAAGAGTTTTCTTGGTCATACTTGACCTACCATCATATGTTTTGGGGGGCCTTCTTCTGGCTTTCTTAAGGAGCAATTAGAAAATTCTTATCCAGATGTAGTGATTTTTCTGATTTATCATGCCTTTCAGACTTACTACTCACTGTTCTACAGGCATATGTATGATGAAAAATCAGATTAAATATGCACAAAGGTTTTATATAAAAGTAAATGTTTAGAGTTTTCCAGCTCTCTTGCACTTTGCAGATATTCCTAAAACAGGTTGCCCGGTTTTGAGTCGGATTTTATTTTGATTTTGGCAAGAATAATTTTGTAAATTTTAAAGCATAATTTTGCTGGAGGATAAACTAGATGGTCTTGGCAAGGCTGCCTTAGTGTAATTCTGAAAGGCTGTGATTTTCACAGAATTTGATCAGTACTGAGCTGTATCTCAAAAATGGAAGAAACTGCACAACTGCAAATGCTAATTTCCCTTTGTCCCACTGAATTTTCTTGCATATATGGGAGTTGCTGAGTAGTGTTGATATCTTTGGGGTGATTTCATACAACTTATTATCGCTGCTTTTGCAAATAAGCCAGTGGCAACCCAATGGATGATTACTAAGGTGATCAGGGTCTATGGAGTGTTGCATAAAAAGTCAGGCTGGGGTAAATGGAATTCTATCTGGAAATGGAATTTCCTCTCTGAATAGAGAAGAGAAAGGTAAAGGTGTCTGTAAGGGCTCCCATCATTACAAAAAAAAAAAAAAAAAAAAGGGGGTTTTAAAGAACACAGATCCAAACTCTTAGGGGTATTAAGGAAGATTAGAGACAACAGTCTTTATTCAAGAAAGGAAGTTCTGACTGGAAATGAGGGAAATTTTCCCTCAGGAGAATGATGAATACTGTGTGTCCATCTTTGGAGCTTTTTGGAAGACGGTCTGGAAAAGATTGTCTGAAATCAGCTTAACTTTGGGGTTAGACTTTCTTTCTGATGGAGGAGTTGTGTTAAAGATCTCCAGAGGTTTCTCCTAAAGACCTTTAATAATATTTATGTAAGGGAAGCCCATAAAGCTCCTTTTACAGTCAAATGGAAGAATATGATTCTGAAGGAATTTTTCCTTCAATGGCTAAACAAGGACCCAAGATCAGCAGCTTTTCTAACTCATGTTGTATGATTAGATATTCAAATTTTTTTGGCAAAACAAAATGCCAGTCTTCTTGTTTGAACAAATATTCTTTGTAAGGCTTGGAGAAAACATGGGTAACAACTCAACCCTAGTTAAGAAGGGCATTTTCACACCCTGCTCCTTTTCTGTGCAGGTTTTTTGCTTGGATGCCCAGCTACTGAGAGGACAGGGAAAGGTGTGACTCAGTGGAGAGGAAAACAAAACAGCCAGACACTCTGTGCCAGCAGTGTGCTGTAGGGACATGCAGCCTGTGACCCAGTTTGTTCCCTGCTGGTAATGAAGTAAATGCAAAGTAGCATTAGTAGGCAGCCCAAATGCATTCCTTCAGGCATAGGCTCTTTTTTACTCAAACTCACACTCCGTTTTGCATCTAAAAATGCCAGAGGACTGTTTGTCTGGAGATAAAAATCTGTTCTAATGTATAAGGATTGACAAGCAATAAGTTTCTTTGTCAATAGATTTGAGGTTTTGAGATTGTCTTATTTCAAATAATTTTCAATGAAAAGGGGAGAAAATGAACTGTCTGAATCACTGATCTTTTTATAGGTAATATACCTTTCTATGAGAAATAAGAAGAGAGATGCACTTCAAATTTTAATTCTACTCAGGTTCTTACAGCAATCTAAATTTCCGATGTGAAGACAGTTCATTCTTTGGAAAAATTGGTGCTAAAAATCTCATTCTAGGTTGCAAGGACCAAGTATTTTCTAAGTGGTATAAAGAAGGCAAGAGATTGCATGTCTGTGTAAAGGTTTTCAGGTCCACCCTTTAAATCCATAATACAGGTTGTGGCCATAACATGTAAAAGGAATCTGGATGCATTTTCCTTTATTTTCTGCTATGCATTTCAGCATATGTTCTGCCCTCCATATGTGGTTATAAAAAATGGGCTGAGCACAATGCCTCTTTCACTTCAAGCAGCCCCCCAGTAAACAAAATTTATTGATTTTTCTGAGGTTTATTTGATCCACAGCCTGAGGTGTAGCATGATGGAAAGCCCTGGATTGTTTCTCTGGAAAGCTAAGAGAAAAATCATCCTGCTTCTCACTACATGTTGACTGTGGTCTGAAAAGTCTGTCAGACCTTGACTATTTCAGGGGAAAAGACTGGAAAAGTATGGGCCCACACAGCCAGGTTTTCCACCCAGAAAACAGACACACACTGTTAATGAGGATGGCTGTGTGGACTTTCTCTTGTTTGTTTTGGTTTTGGTTTGGGTTCTTTTTGGCTTTCTTTTCCCCCTACTTTCTGTTGCAAATGAAAAATGTAAGCACAATCTGGATCAAGGGTGAAAATCTGCTATTTAGTTTGGGGGGAGCCTATTTTGTTTAGTTTTGGTTTTGGCTTTTGGGTTTTTTGGTGGTTTGTTGGGTTTTATTCCTCACCTGAAGGGGTATTTTGATAAGGGTTCAGTGTGCAAGTTGCCATTTTTGTTGAAGTCTGACACAGAACTGCCTCTATTTATCAAAGTAATGTCTTCCATAGCACAAATCTAATATGACAGGAAGGACAGACCCTTTCATTTTTGGGGCTTGGATTTTATTTATAATAGCATCGTACCAGCAGTTTTATACTAAGAAACTCTGGTCTCAAAAACAAAAACATGTTGTTGAGTAAGAATTGGAGAGAAGAAACCAGCTCAGGGTTATCTCTGCTGCATCTCAAGTGTCTTCACAGCAGATGAGGCAGATACAACCTTACTGCCATTTTTATTAAAAAGGAAAGAAAGGAGAAAAAGAGAGTTACCACTGTTTCCCCTCTCCTATTTAGTCTTGTATCCTAATAAATTAGCTGCTTCTTATTTTGAATAGCCCAGTTCTCACTGTTGTTTATACTTGGTACATTGATGGCTCCAGGGAGTATTTTGGTGATGAGATAGGCAAGTTGTAGCTTTTCACTTCCTTTCTGGTGTGGGTCTTTTAGGTTGCATATACTCTGGAGACTTGTGACAGTGCCAGCAGAATATTTTCTGATTGCTTTGTAATGTTTTTTGAACAATACTTTAATAAGAAACATTATGAATTTGATAATTTTTCTCTCTTTGTAGTCACCTTTCACATGCAAATCAGAGTCTCCATCTAACAGAAGTGGATATATGCAGATAAGGGGTGTGAGGAAAGAAGGTGTTTATCAGCCTGAATATCTCAAAGTTTCAAATAATTTGGCTGTATATATAACTTGCTGGCTTTTCTCATTCCAATATGAGTTAGTCCTTTCGGGGGAAAGGTTAGAAAAGGAAAAACTATTTATCAGAGGCTATTTTGAATTAATCTGTAGGAAGATTTCTGCGGAGAGCCACCCTGGTGTCCTTGTCCCAGAGTTCCTTCTCCAACTTCATTGTTGTTGCTGCCCCTTGTCTCCACTCTCCATCACAGATATGCATTTAATGGATGAGTGCAGTGATTCCTTCATGGACAGAGTTGACAACTGCCACAGGAATCCTTGGGGAAAAAAAAAAAACAACAAAACTATATACGGGGAGGATATTTTACTTTGAGATACTTAAAGAAAGGACAAAATCACCACTCTTTTCAGGGCATATTTTCTTTCAGGTCTTTCATATGACACAAAGCATCATGCTTTGTCTGACCTGCTGCACAACACGAGTGACATCGCTAACACAAAGTGACTGGGCTAAAGAAAACCAATGGGATTCAGCCAGAGTGCTTGTGTTGATGGCTCCAAAGAGGCTCCTGGGACTGTCAAGCAGTTAAGCTGCAAATGGGTTATTTGCTATGCTGTGGTCCTTGACATTCTTTGCACTGATAGACAAAGAAGGGGGGTGGGGAGAACACTATTTGCCTTTTCAATGAGATTTTTTCCCCTGCACAAAAGCATACGATTTAGGCTCGGTTTTTGTTTTGGCTCAAATTAATTTCCAAATAGCACCATGACTCAGGAAACAATGAATGGTAGGAACAATGTACACCTCCGGAATGCTGTGCAGAAAAACACATTATTTTGCATCCACCACATTAGCTGTACACTGGGCTTTGTTTTCCACCACATCATTCATGGTACAAGTTAATTACACACTTTCAATGTGCTGCTTTCTTTCTTACCACACAAGATAATACAATTCTGAACTCATTTAAGCAAAGCAAATGCTTTTCTTCCTATTATGTATTGTGCCAAGCTGTAAATAATAGTAATTAATAAAAAGTAGAAAAGAGTTCAGCAAAGTCACTTCTTGCTTTTATTCATAAAGAAAACCAAAATTTAATTAAGGACAGAACCGGATGTTCCCCTGCTGTTCCCAAAATGTGATATTGGTCAAGGCAATTGTTTCTTGAGACAGTCTGACACTGACAATGAAGATTTAATCTGCTTTCCTCAGCATACCTCAGAATTAGCTTTTCTATGGCATAATGGGTAAAATGGAAGAATATCTCTTGTGACACAAAACAGCTGGTTCCAGAAGTTTATCCTGTGTATGGATGTGCCAACAAAGCTCTGATCTTCCTCCTCTCAATTTAGTCTGATAAACCAAATCGTAGTAGTCTTCAAAGCTTTTTCCTTTTATCACAGTACTTATTCAAATTTCTCTATCAGTTCCCAGCTTCGCATACTGATGTCCTCCTCCCTATGTAATTACCTACATTCATCTATGTCTCTGAGATTACACATACTTTAGCACCTGGGCATTCCCAAATTGGGGTTTTCCTTTCTTCTGGAACACAATATTGACAATAGGGTTGCTAACATTCAAAGGAATACAACTATTAGATTATTTTCTGTATTTCATTTCTCTGCACTGAAGATTTTTTTGTCAGCAATGTCTGATTCTTGTCAGCATCCTGTACCATCATGTGCACCAGTGTGGGCAGGTGTACCTGCTGATGGCAGGGAGGCTGGAACTAGTTAATCTTTAAAATCCCTTACAACTCAAATCATTCCATGATTCTATGATTCACTTATTAAGGAGGATGGATTTATTTTGTTCTCCTGTTTAAGAAGGTTGTAGGTACTAGCTGAGGTACCCAAAGAGGGTGGTAACCACCAAATGCCACCTCAGTCAGAGCAGACTGAAATTCCAAAATCTCATTAACAACTCTATACTCCTAAGGCTTATGACCTGAGAGGAACCAAGGAAAAGGGAAGGCAGGGATAGGAAGCTGTGAGTGTAGAAATTTGTCACACAGTCGTGCTAGAGAAGAAAAAGGGATTTTCTTTCTCTACCTTGCTATATAATTACCCTTTAACTGAATGTAACTATCAGAGACCTGTGGGATGCTGGTGTAAGGAGAGGCTACCCCATCACCAATGCCAACTAATTTTTAGTTATATTAAATTTTTTCAACATGTGAAATACAAAAGACAGGTCATACAATAATTCTAAAATTAGGGAGAAAAAGCTAAAACATTAGATAATAACATATCTCAATGTAGGCCTCTCTTAGCAATTTGTACAGGTGCCAATTAATTGCATAGTCATTAGTATTAATGTACGATCCTTTGGGATTAATTTATAAATAAGTGTTCTGTAGTCTAGGACATAAATTGCTTAAATTGCTTCATCATTAATTTTTAGTCACAAAAGCTGAAATTGCCTTTTATTAAAAAAAAATACTCCAGATTTTTTGTATTTAAGTGGTCAAGCTAGGCTTTAAAATTAGAAACATTTAGATGAAAGATCAGGAAATTTCTCTCTGACTAAAGCTTTTTTTTTGTTTTTTTTTTAATCTCTGACCTCCACTTAGGAAATTAAGCAGGTTAATGAGTAGCTGGAATCTGTGTTTTCATTCTTAATGGGAAATTTTAGGAGGAGAAAGAATGATGGGGAAGTTTTTTAATAGATTTATGTCCTTTACTTTTTTTGGTAACCTCCATGTTAAACCTAGCTCCCCACATCCTGCAACAGTTGAAGTATCACACCTAACAGAAGATCTAAAAGTAATAGGTGTTGTATTAGACATTGATATGAATCTTTCAAATGCAAGAGCATCTTGAATTAAGTGCTATTGATCGACTCAAGGCAGTTTAAGTCTGGATTATATAAATGAATTGCAAGACATAAATTGAGGCTGGGTAGGAAAGCTGTATATTATGTACTAGACACCTTTGAAAAGAATTGTCCTGGTCATTTCAGAGAGATAAGAACTAGAAATGAATTCTGGAGTGGAAACAGGGAGAAAACAATTATCTCAGACTTCCCTCTAACTAAATATCAGTGAAAATGGTGACAAAAATCTCATATGCATAACTCTTATTTTGCATGGTTTAGCTGACTTCTCATGCTACCTAGAATAGAGTTCATCATTATAGCTTGAAATTTGAAGAAAGAACTTACCTCAAACCTTTTGTCTCTTCCATGATAAATGTTCTGTCTCCCTGAAAAGATGATTACAAAGCAGAGTGCTCTCTTGGGAAGAAAGGAGAATGGAAATCCTAGATCTAGACATTTAAGGGATTATCATTTGGTCTGAATGCGTTGACACCCCCTCTGTTTTCTAAGAAGGCACACCAGAATTATTTTCTTGGCCTAAGAAGTTATGTCAGAAGACAAATATTTGCAGTATTACCACTGTATAATTCTGAAAAAGGAGCAGCAGTCTGCACTTTTCTGCTGAGAGAAAATTTTATATGAGCAAACTCAAGTGTTGACATTCAAATTTAGCATCTTGATAGCAGAGAAGGGCTTCTTCTCTTGGTGGGTGATATTGTCTGCTCTCACAAGAAGCATACTGGATCCCTGTTCTAGGAGTGTTCTTTGTTTTAAACCACGTTGTATTGTTTACTGCTCATGTTAGTCTGAAATGGAAGCATGTTATGCTTGAAGAAAATTAATCTCATGTAAGAATTTCAAAGATCCTCTGTGGCTTCAATGAGCTCTGAAGGATGCCTATTTTGCTTGGAAGAATTACAGTTTATGCTTTCTTCTTTCTATCCCCTAGCACCATTTAAGTGACAGAGGCAAAGTGCCTGAATACAACACCAGTTTGATTTCCCCAAACTGACACATAACACCCTACCCAGTTTTGCATTTAGCACTTCATGCATTCAGATTTCTATTACTTCAATAAAATTATTTCTTTTTTCTTCTCTTTCTTTTTTTGAACTTTGTAGAATTAGCTATGATTGAAGTTGTAACAGTTTCCTACTGATTTGCAATTTGTAGACAGAAAATATCCAAGAGGAAATGGATACAAGCTATATGAAGAAGCATTTATACCTGCTGAATAATTGCCCTAAGTAGAACATTGATTTCTGCAGTATGTGAGCCAGGTAAACATGAACAAATGTATTAATACTCATATTTCAGTAAGCAGGGATGAGTGCAGAGAATTGAAGAGACAGTTTAAAAAATGCCATAGCTGTAAACTCGCACTGCAAAATACTTGTTCTTATCTTGATTTGATTGACTTTATGTCTATGAAGGGAAGATATCTTGAATAAGTGCTCACTGACATATCTTGAATCAGTGTTCTCAAAATCATAAGGGATCCTGAATCTATTGACAAGCGATTTCACCTTCCAAACCATTTGTAGTTCCAAAATATGTAGGTATTAGAAGATTCCAGAAGACAAGTGACCTTCTAGACAGTGATTGTGAGTGGTCGGTTTGAGTTTATATCAAGTGATTTGGTACAATGAATACTTACATGTATTAGTCTATTAAAAGGTAGTGCCTGGAAGGAAGACACAATACTGTTGGGATCTCTACTCTGCCTGTTGCAGATGTTGCCTGGAAAGGCTGACCTGGAACAGAGCTTAGAGCAAAAGGAATAAAATAGCTATTTGTTGAAAGGGTACACTTTGGGCAGTGCAAGAGCACAGCCAGGGCTACCCCCAAATCAAATCCAAGATGTATCCCAGTCACGAGTCTTTACACTTTTATAAGTTTTGGTTCATCTGCATATCGGTGTCGATTATCCAGCCACAGCCCCACACCCTGACGTCTCAGCCCCCTGTCTTGCCCCCTTTCCCTCACCCTTGTTTTTGCTTTTTAGGTACCAGTTGTCTTTGATTCTCTAGCTAGAAAGGAATGGTTTTGTCTAACTGCCCTGTGAAGAGAACTTACTAACACCTAATATGAAGTTTCAGAGTTACGCACTAAGCGGCAGAGATTCTGAAAATTATAACAGCTAAAACCCAAGGCATCACACAAACTGCTGAAAAGAGGGAGAAGATTTTCCCTTGGAATGATTGAAGGATTACTGAGCAGAGAAGAAATGAAAGAGATCTTGATCAGGTCTGCAACACAAATGCAGAAAGTGAATGCACTGTGGCAGGAAAAGCCTTGGCAGCAAGGGGCTTGAGGAGGAAGAATCACTTGTGAGCTGTTTTGAACTTGTGCAACACTGAAGAATACTGATTGGGAAGAAGGAGGAAAACACCTTGTGAATATGCTTCACAATAAAAATAAATTTAATTTTATTTTATTTAGTCTCAGAATGAAGCATTGTTATGTTCTAGTTAGCCTTGTACTTTGTTATGCAGTAAGAATTTCACAAATATCTTGCTCCTCAACACTGACATTTCAGTCTGGTGTATTAAAACATATTTTGCTTAAAGAATACCTCTTGCCAAGCACTCAAGTTTTTAATAGTGCCACAACTTCATTCTCATTACCATTGTGGCAACACTGATAACACCTAGAGGATTTTTATCCTCAGTAACTAACAGAAATGTTCACATGTCTTTCCTATATAGATCTCTATATGGTAGCCACCTAAATTATTTGAATTTCTGAGTGAATTCCATCACCATTATCTATATGATTTGTCTTCAGGGGTTTGCTGTCCAATAAACACTAAGAAGGACCTGTCTGTTCTTGGCCAACACCTTCCACTACCATAGGACTTCAGCAGGCTTCATGTTCCATAAAATCATAGAAAGTTTTGGATTAGAAGAGCCTTTAAAGATCACATAGTTCCAACCCCTTGCCATGACCAGGGACACCTTTTACTAGAACAGGTTCGTCAGAGCCCCATCCAGTCTGGCCTTGAACAATTCCAGGGATGGCCCATCTGCAGCTTCCCTGGGCAACTTTTTTCCTACCTATTTGCCTCCAGCAACACTGTGAACTGTGAGTTCAGACATTTCATCTGAAAATGCAGCAGAATTGAAGCAAGCATGACACAAAAAGTGATTTAAATGTTGACTTGGTATTTTCAGAATGATAGGTGATTTCTAAGGGTTTGCTAAGAAAATTTGTCACTAGGGGAAAACCAGAAAGCTTTTAAAGAAATTTCATCTGGTTAACTGATTACTTTCTCTCTATGCTGTGAATTGGATAGATTGCCATCTGTACTTACAGCAGAATAGTGTTCCAGCTTCAGTCAGCAGATGCCCCAAAGACTTCCTTATTTTACTGAAAATTCTCACTGCTTTCAGCCAGAGTGTTACTTACCTTTGTGGGGAAGCTATATCCCATCACCTCTGACAGAGTTTTCTGAGTACCACTGTTCATAAGATTAGGAAACTCTGTCCTCAGTAATGAGCAGGCCTTACTAACATCTTATACATTATGCTAAAATTTACACAGATTTCACATGCAAATTCTCTCTCAATGTATTTTTCTTTGTGGGAAAGAGCATGGGGAAACTGTAGGACTTATATTCTAATTTTACCTTCATATTCACTAATGGAAGAAACATGTACCCCTTTGAGTGATATAATAAACTTTTTCACAGATAGATCTAAATAAAATGGAAGAATGGATGAATTACGCTAGCAATTTTCCACTCAAAATCAAAAATTAATCCAAGTCCAACAATTGCTCAGGAAAGAGAGACAGGAACCACACCATTCCAGAAACACAGAGATTTCTTCAGTAGGGAGACAAACTATGCAGAAAGCACCTTCAGTTAAAGAAATTTCCAATATAGGTAAAGGCTTAGGTGGACTCAAAAAGCAGAGCCAAATGAAAATGCAGAGCAAGTTCTGAGAAAGAATTCAGAGGTGGAGTCATGGGTTCATAATAAGTGCTGCAGTTCAATAATCAGTTTTGGGGCTGGATTTTGTTGGTGGCCATTGAGGTATTGTTTTTTGGGGTTTATTTTGAGGCCAAGTTGGAATGCATACAACTGTGCAAAAAACTCCACAGTTCAATATTCCAGACTGTAGCTCAGCCAGAGCTATCACTGAAGCACCTTTGAAATTCCAGACATTCTAGTGGGAGGCTAGAAATATATTTCAAACTGAATCTGCTAAAATTAATATGAGATTACTTGCATACTTCTTTCCTTTAATCTATATATCTTCCAGCACTTCAGATCACTTGCTGACTTGCTTTTATTCCTTCCAGTTTTTTGCTTTTCCCAGGAACTTGTGCTCACCAGGTTGAATATGTTTTCTTGTTTATTGCTCCAGACACATCCTTCATTTGTTAATAGATTCATATGCTTTCACTCCTTATGGGTTTTGTTTGCTCTTGATTCAGTCACAGAAATCCGTGTGTAGCAAGGAATTTGAAAAGAGCATGCAGCTGTTTGCCAGATAAAGTGACACATCATAATTTTGTACTTTTGGCATCCTCCTTTGTTTTAATAAGTATGGATGTCATGGATTTATAAACAAGTAGTTCGAGGGTTTGAAGTTCATTTCACTATTGACTTTCTCTTATCTTTTATTTTTCTCCTTATTTTTTTGTAGATATATTTGTGGACTTTGGAACAATCTAGTGCTGTAGCAATCATATCACTTTCAATTTGCACAGGATTTTTTTATTGTCAGACTTCTTTAATGGAATGGTAATGGTTCTTCTTTATACCATGGCTGAAATGTGCTAGAAGCTTTACAAGCAAATAAACAAAATCTGGTCTTGGCTGTTCAGCTGGACTCAGTCCCACACATAATCACTCTAACTGAGCACATAATAATAACCCATGATTGCACTGTCTTGTTGGTAGGGTTTAGGGGACAGCAGACTGAATCCTGATTTGGTTACTCAGCACTGTGGTGGTGTAACTATGATCAGAATTCTGGTCTTGGGCCTAGGATCTTAGGAATATGCCAAGCCCCTGGCTTTTTCAGTAATTCCTATGGATTTATTTATCCTAACAGAAACACACTTTAAAACTTCATTTTTTTACTCCTGCATGGCTAATGTTTTATAAATAAGAAAATAGTCTAAATGTGAACAGACGATGAAAAATGAGTTTACAAACTTGTATTTGGAAGGATCCAGATGCTCCCCAGAAATAACTTCTGTGCACCTAAGGTTAGGTGAAAGAGGACCTTTTAGAAAACAATCTTCATGTTGTTTATCAGTATTAAGCAAAGGAACACACTATGTATGAAACTGTAAGGACATCAGCACTACTTGGCCTATGTGACCACAACTGTGTTCCTCTATTTGTTCATCCCAGGGCTATCAGTAAGGACTGGGTCATGTCCTTGATCTCACTCTTTTGTGCAATGCCCCTGCCACTTTGTAAATAATATCTCACCACAGGAGTTTTAGATAAGATATATTTTTTCTTTTTTTTTTTTAATTTTTTTTTAATGGAAATGGCTGTAAATCATTGCGGCACACTGGCCAGGGAAGTGGTGGAGTCATCATCCCTGTAAGTGCTGAAAAAGCATTTAGATGAGGCACTTGAGGACATGGTTTAATGGTGAATGTAGTCCTGATGCTCGGTTGATGGTTTGACTTCATGATCTTTAAAGGCTTTTCCAACCTTAATGATTCTGTGTTTTTATGACCTCAAATAATTTGCTTCTCTGGGATTTTCTAGGCAGAACAAATTTTCAGCATATAGGAGGTCTGAATTTAGCATTCAAAGATCAACTCTTTTCTTGAGCAGGACAACTTTCCTAATCTTCTGGCAAGCCCTCGTGCAACTCAAGAGGATGCAGATTTGAGAAAAATCCCAGGACATGCATCATTTCCATGCTTAAAACTATGCTGCAATGCCATGTTATTTCTATTTCAATTGTCAAGGGATACAATTATAAAACAATAAGAAGAAACACTGGCTGTTTTTCATTAAGTTTTGTTTGCTAATTTTTTTTCCCAGATTTCTACAAAGATGAAATCAAAACAAAATCATGTTTCACAACAAAATCAGCAAAAGAGTTTTCTTGCAAGAATCTATCTGCTGCTCCATCCCTTGCTACAATCACATCCTCAAATGGCAAGCACAAGAGGGGGTAATTTCCTTTTTCATGTTCCCTTCACAAAATTTTTCAGCACAAAGATGGGAATAAATATTACCTCTTAGTGTGTCAATCCCTTCATCTCCACACAAGCACAGTCAGAATAACTAATTACTGCCACAGTACGGCAACAAAGCTGTTGTGCCTCACACCAAGTGATTGTTTAAATATCTCCAAGCAGTAAGAACTCTCTCCAGAAATATCAGCAAATTGTAGTCTCACTGTGAAAACTGAGCACACAATTCTCTAATTTTATCAGCTCACCAGTCTTGACCATGAGTGAACATTTGCACCAAGCTGTCTCCAGTCATCTACTTAATATTCTGTCTCTAGATGTTTCAGGGCTCCGTTCCTCCTCAGTGGATAATAATAAGGCATCTGTTCTTCATGTTCAGAGAGGAAAAACAAAGGTGGAGCTCTGAGGGTACTGTATCTCTGCTCATTGGAAAGAAGTCTATGATTGTTATTAATTTGAAGGGACAAGGGTGGTCCCTGAGGTGGCTGCTTAAATTTTTGAGGAACTGCAGAACTTAAAAAAAAATCATAAATACAAGTTCAGACTGTTTTAGATTAAATCAATGCCTTAGAAATGCTGGGGCATCAACTCCTTGTAAAATTGATGTAAAGATTTGGACACCTCCACTACACGACTCAGAGGACACAATTTAGGCAAATCCACACATACATCCAGGGCTCCTGAGGCTAAGACAACTGATCAAGTGTGTGGAGGATAAAACATATCACCACCTGTGGATCTCATTATGACACTTGATTACTGCAATTTGGTTGTCTATTGGTATCATGGTCTTGATCCATTGGGGCAGGGAAAGAAGCACAAAGCCTGATGGGTTAAAATATGCTCAGGCTCAGTGGGAAAGCCAGGTACCTTCCCTGAAGAGGGGGAGCTTTCAGTTCTCTGGTCAAGACTCAGAAATGAGTCTGGTAGCACTTTGGGGGTTTTTGATTCTTTTGACACCTTCTAAGACATGTCAGCTCATTCTTCACAAATGTGGGTGAAGAGTGCTTAAAGATCATACATATATCTGAGGAGCTGTCCACCCAGGCTGGGGATACCCATGCCATGATTCAATAAGTCTTGTGAGAATTATGTTGGGCATTGGTTATTGCCACTGGGACTGTAAAAAGGTGTAAATCTAAGAGGGAAACTCCCCAGTCATTGCACTATAACTGTCTGATCTTCCCAGGGAGAATGGGTGCGTGTTGCATACAATGGCTCCACACAGTAACTAAACCTTGCTCCTAATGCTGTCCATTTCCTTTGGACAATTTTGTATCATTGGTTCAGTTTCCTTTGTTCCTCCCAAATATCGGCACCATTCCATGAATGCCTATAATTCAAGAATAGACATAAATAATTAAATCTGCACAACAATGAAGGGTTTATGAAAGGAATTTAGTCTCTGTGAATTATTCTGTGAAAGGAGATAATGAGTTTGTTGGGTTTAAGTCCACCATTTTAAAGATAACATCAAACACTGAGCTTTAAACATGTAATTTCCTGAATTAAGGTTCTCTCTGTCTGTTATCAAGATGACATTAAAAGTGGCCGTGGATGTTTGAAAGCTTTACTACCAGATCAATTTCAATTACTTACTGTAATTGAAGAAGTGTGGGAATTTCTGAGGTGGCCACAGGTTTTGCGTGTCTGTCTTTGCATGCCATATACACAACTGCCTCCACACGGTAAAGTTAGAATCAGCTCCACAATTTATTTAAACCTGAATTTTTATCACCACAGTAAGGAACATTGAAGTATCTTGTTTCTGGTGGTTTCCAAAGAGTACAGATGATGGCTACTTGCTTGTTTTAAAAGCCAGTAAAAATAATGATTTCTTTTGGAGCAGTCCATTATGTATAGGTCCTCCATGCTCATTTTAGAGAAAAATGGAAAAGGAATAATGAGATTGTTCTGGGAGTTTTCACTGGATTTTCCTTAACAGCTACATAAATAAATAAATAAATAAATAAATAAATAAATAAATAAATAAATTACAGAAAGTGCAGTGATGAAACACTACTACAAAATTAGCTTTTTTACTCCCAGTAAATAGGCTTTTTACAAGAGCCCTTCATTTCAACCTTTTCATCTTCTTGAAATGAATTTGTAGTGAAAAGCAATTACAGTGAATATTTCCATATTCCCAATGCCCCTAAATGTACCTATATTAATTTGTTGGAGTTCTATTAGCAATATATTGTCTTTTCTCATATATTTTCTTATGTCTATATTTGTGTGCCAGTGACTCTGTGTGTTTGTGCTCGAAAATTCCCCAGACAGGACTAGATTTGACCACCATGATGATTACCACTGATAGTAATTGGGAAAGCAAATGTAAAGACTTCTAGTCCCACCTTTAGGGCTGCAATGACTGCTCTCTGTGGAATTAGACTGAGAATACTGACATTTCCATTCTGACTATCGTAGAGCTTCTCAGGAAATCAAAACATTTAATTTAAACCAACCTCACAGCTCTGAGGATGCTGTTGTCTCAAGGTGTCCCTGAAGAGGGTCCATTACTGAAACAGCTGCTGCAGGAAGACATTTTACACAGTGGATGCAGATTGAGTTAAATTTAAGAATCCTCTAAAGATTTAACAAAAAAGATCTTGATTAAAACTGCATGGAGAGAGAATTATATGTAAATGTCTAAATTTTGACTCGCATCAGGAAGACCATGGAGTTAAATGTGTTATCAGGAAAGGAAAAAAATCACTTACAAGTGAAAAATGAGCATGAAGGTAGTGAAAATTTTGCCAACTTCATTCTAACATTTTGCTTCAAATCTGTGGTTTAAAATGGATGGTTTAAGTGCACTACCAAAGTACCCAGACTTACACAGCCCTGATGTGTGTGCCTTCAGTCTCATCTCAACAATAACTTTGGGAGTAATGGCTGAAGGTATCTAACTTGACTGAAAAGGTAGAGGATTCATAAATGTCTGTAGTCTTACAGGGAGCCAGGGATAAAATACAAACACTTCTAAATGCCCTTTTGGAAGGAAAAGGTTTGGTCAGAGTTCATAGCTTCTGGGTCACAAGAAATGTAAGTGTGTAGAAGAAGCAATATTTTAGATTATATTGCATGAGGCAGCATTACTTTGGCATGAACAATGCTGTTGAGTGGAAAGGCTGAAGAAACAAACAAGGGAAAGATGTGACCTTTCTTATAACTCACCTTATCAACATTTACAAAGCATGCTAGAGAGGAGTTTTGTGAGTCCTATGACAAATCTAGAAATGTGAAAAAGCAATGTTACACTTGGAATAATACCAACAAGGATTTGCTTAGATTAGGAAACTTTCCCAGGGGTCAGTCACTTGAGTAGACCATGTCCCTTCTCTCTCCTTCGGGCTTTTTTCCCCTTGAAAGAGTCATAGAAATATTTAGGTGTGAAAAGATCTCTAAGGCCATCAAGTCCACCACTAAACCTCATTCCCCAAGGGCCTCAACTACACAGCTTTTGAACACCTCCAGGTATGGTGATTCCACCACTTTCCTGGGCAGCCTGCTCCAATGCTTGACAACCTTTTCAAGAAACAGAGATCATGAAGATGTTTACTTTCCTAAAAGTTTCACAAAACTAACAATCTAAGCAAAGAAGGAAGTCCAGATGTTCATATCTTTGTTTCTAAAAACTTTCATGTGCAAACTTCTGTAATCAAACACGGCAGTCTGAATGTACTACCAAACTCTACATTAAGGGGTTGACTTAAATGAGAATAAACTGTTTATTGTTAAATGGTTGGTCAGCTGAAAAACACAAATCCAAAACACCTTCATTAGCTCTGAAACTCCAAAACTACTGGAGTTTACTTGATTTTGTGTGGCAAAGCAGCATTACTGGAACATGCTATTTCTTAATTTTGTTACTTTTTTTCCCTGCTAAATGTAGTAAAAAAAAAAAAAAAAAAAAAGAGAGAGAGAAAAGAAAGTGGAAACAACAAGATAAAGAAAAGGAAAAATGTTTAAAGCTGTAAGGGAAAGGAATTTCACTTCTGTGAGAAAAGTTGAGAACTGATAGCCATCTATTTTTGATCATTTTGTTTTCTGTGCTTAACTATAGGGCCTTTAAAATCAGCTGTCATGAAGCCCACTCTACTTCCACGCAGCTGCCAAAAATATTCCGTTCAATCTGCTTTTGTGTATTTTGTATGTTTGTTCTAACCCACCAATTTTCCTTCACAAAGCTACGTATTGGCAGTATTTGGTAAAAACTCCTGTGGAAAAGAGAGGCATTGACATTGAGACTGGATTTCTATTGTTTATTTGTTTGGGGACACGGGGGGGCGGTGGGGGGGGGGGATGTGGGAGGGTCAAGGACAGAGCAGGAAATTGCTCATATCTCCTTAAGCACACTCTATAACCACTGTCCTTTCATATAAGGCAGACACACTCAGAGGGAAACAACAGAAAATTGCAGCAATAATCCCACTGAGTCTAGCTAAGAGCTGGCTGTATAGTACATGCTGTACCTGGGAAATGCCAGATGTCTATACATCCAGGAGTGCAGAAATTGCCATTGAAATTACGTGTTTGTCCAGCTAAACAGCTCCCAGACAACTGACAATCATAGAGGGTTATTATTAGATGTGTGGAGTGGTCCCAGCTCTAGCCAGGGGAACCCAAAGCATCTGTGCAAATCAGCTCTGTGCAGACTGGTCTGTTTGTTCCTGACTCTAAAGGAATTGCACACAGCCCAAATCTGTTTCAGTTTGGCTTTCCTCTTTTTTTTTTTTTTTTTTTTTTTTGACCCACTTCTTTCTAAAAACTCATCAGGTGTGATGGAGGGGAAAGTGGAAACTAAGAGTGCCATCTAATGGGTGTATGATTCTATTGCCTAATAAACTTAATTCCAGAAATTAAGAGAGAAAACAAACAATGGATTCTCAGGGGTATAGGATGTTCAAAGTCTGTTTCCTATAGTCCAGGATTTTTTTTCCCCAAGGGAATCTGAAATACAAAGGAAACTAATTTATCTCTTTATTTTTCTAAAAAACAGCCTGGACAGGCTGCATTTTGGACAATTATTCTTTTTGGGGTGGATAATAAGATCAAAATTACTTTGGAAAATGGGAAATGAACATCCGGGTCAGGTTTATGTAAAGATTTGTTTTCAAATCCCAGTTCTTCAAAAATGAAGTAAATAAATTAAAACCAGGGAAAAACAATCAGAAGTTGTCTTTATCATATGGTCTTGATAATGCTAAGGAAACTCACCAACCTGTCAGACTCTCTAGAAGTCCCACTCCCAATGCCAGGGACTTTAGGTACCAAGCCCCCTTCACACTGGGCAGCTCCAGTGAGCCCACGGATCCCTACTTGACTTCCAACAAATCCCCCTCATGCAGCTAGAGCAGGTTTCCTTACCAGTTCCACCCCAGGTTTCCCCTATCAGCCTCAGATGTCTCATTGCATAAAACCATTTATTCATGGTGCAATAGCACAGAAACAGTTCAGGCTCGGTGCCTCCAAGGAGGGTCTCCAACAAAGGAACTCTTGGGCTTTTATACCCTCACACTCTCCTGGCACAAGTCTTACTCTTCGTCCTGAGACTTCAGCTCCTGCTCCCTCTCTGTGTCCATCCTCTGGCATCATCAGTCCTTGTCCTGTTTGTTATCCAAAAGATTGGCAACTCCTGCTTCTGCTGCATCCCCCAGCATCCATTCCCGCAGTTGGCAATCACCCATCTTCATGCTCTTTGTTATCCCAAACAGCTCTTGGTCTCTTCTCTCGATGTGCAGCTTGTGAGCTGAGCTACCTGAACCAGATATATTCCTCAAAAACCTCAGTTGCACTCAAAAGATGAAGACTCTGAGAAAAAGTGCAAGCTAAAATCTTCTGGATGTGTTGAATTCCATGCCTCTCTTACCTGGCTTTGCAACATGAGCCTGGAAGACATTGAAGGGAAAAGCCAGGTATCTATTTTCAGAAGAGGCTTTTTGTCTGCACATTTTAGTCATGGATGACAAATATCATTCAGCTGGAAGGCCATGGGTAGATATAAATGGAAGTAGTGGAGAAGGAGTGTTGATGGCTTTTAAGCATTCATTACAAATCAGCTCATTGTCTCAAAAATGCAGCTTTGTAAACATCCTTACTAGAGCCTTCTCAGATATTAAAATATTTTTCTCAGTCCACATTCATACATTTAACATTTATGGCTCCACTAGGCTTTTTTATTTGTTTGTTTGTTTGTTTGTTTGCAGTCATCTGTTTGTGTGGTAAAAACCTGTCATCATCAAAATGAGACACTGAGAATTTTATTCCCTGTTGGTGTCATCTGAGATGCAGACCTGAAAATGTGGATTGACTTCTACCATCTTAAGACATTCCACTGAAAGTCATGATCTTTCCCATCACACCCACCCAACTCACTATGCCAGCAATATGCTATAGTTGCATCCCCACAATCATGAGTTGAAAACAAATTTACTTTATAAAATATTTGTAAAAGTTAGCAGTACTATGATATTTCAGATATAATAGTGTAGCCAGAGAAAACAACAAAAGACTGCAGTGTGCATAACATGTAATTGCACAATCCAAATTAAATTCATATCTGCCTTTGTCTTGAGGCAAAACACCAGAGCAGAAAAATGAGAGCTGGGGAGGCTATGATGCTCCACACGCAGATGAGACCTTCCTTTGGAGGAAATGAGCCATCTTCTGAATACATAGAAAAGCACCCCTTTTCTGACAAAGTGAATGAGGGCACAGATTAGTTTGGTCTTGTTCAGGCTTCTGGAAAACTATATTTTATACTGGGTCATTTAGCTCTTCTTGCCTTTAAAATGAAAACAATCAACTGTAAAGTCTTTGCATTAGTACCAGACCATCTCTCATTCCAGTTTTCTTTAACAGGTCTTTATAAAATCACCTGTTTCTTCCCCAAAGAAGTTAAAATTTAAGAAAAATCAGGTTGTATTCCTCTTTTCAATTTTAAACCAGGTGGCTATCTCAGTTAAACCAAAGTGTATTTTAATTTAGGGAGGTTACACTTTGTCATCATGTTTGTCTGGGGGATGCAGACCTCCATGGGATGGATAGTTGCAGCATTATAAACTGATTCCCTTTAGAGGATTTCTGATGACCTCTCTGAAAAATCTCTCCCCCTGCACAGTCCCAAAGTCTGCAGCAAGAACAGATGACACTGGCTATAGAAGTCTTGAAATAAGACACTGTTATCAGTCAATCACTGAATCTTAGAATCATTTAGGGTGGAAAGGACCTCTAAGGTCACCAAGTTCAGCATTAACCCAGAACTGCCAGAGTCCATCACTAAGCCATGTCCCCGAATTCCACCGCTACACAACTTTGAAATACCTCCAGGTTGTTGACTCAACCACTGGCAGCCTAGTCCAATGTTTGACAACTCTTTCACCTAAGAAATGTTTCCTAATATCCACTCTAAACCTCCTTTGGCATAACCTGAGGCCATTTCCTTTTGTCCTATTGCTTGCTCCTAGGGCGAAAAGACCATCATATCCTATGACATCACTGGTCTCCAATTTGAGAGTAGGGTGTGCCAGAGCAGTAGAGGAGGTGATCATTTATGTAGTATCATGGTTGGTTTTATCTGTTGTGGCTTTGTTTTAATGTTTCCACACAAGTTATTGTCATTTCCTGTAATTAATATAACCATTTTTATTTCCTTGATTTCAAGGCAGGAAATTACACTGACACCCCTTAGAGAGGATGATGTGATCTTCACGGAACAGTTCTCAGTCTTTCTCCCATATTCAGGTTACTTCATAGGGGGAATTGATATTGAAGTGATGTTTTAGTGATTTAAATAGTATCAGATGGAGTTTGCTGGAGAAAAAAGAAACAACTCACAAGTAGCAATTTACCCAACAAATCTGTTTTGTGTAAACAATAGCTTATTTCAGGATTTTATATAAACTGGTGACTGGTTAAAAGGATCTCTCAGGTGGCCATAGCAAATGTAGCTCCTTCCATTAGCATTCCTGGTGTAGAGGGACAGTTTTTTTGTAACATGAGAGAAAAGAGTATTTTGATGGATTATCCCTCCATTCATGCATGCATGGCATCTCACCCTAACACAGCCAGCAGGTGTTAAAAGGGATTCATGTTTTTGTGTAAGGGTGTAGCAGCATCTGTCACTGTACACAAACACAAGGCTTTCCTTCACAAGTACAAAAAATACAGTGCAAGATAAAATCAAGCTCCTACTATGGAAAAGCTTTAAAAATTCTTTTGAGAAATTTGGAATCTATTCAGTCACTTTTGCTCTTAAATACCATCAGTCAATGGGACAAAACCCACCTGATAGATGAAAGGTTTCTTCAAGGTAATTCTGGGTGTTGCCTCCCCTGAAGTTAAAACTACTTTGAAAAATTATTTAATTCTCCTCTCCTCTCCTCTCCTCTCCTCTCCTCTCCTCTCCTCTCCTCTCCTCTCCTCTCCTCTCCTCTCCTCTCCTCTCCTCTCCTCTCCTCTCCTCTCCTCTCCTCTCCTCTCCTCTCCTCTCCTCTCCTCTCCTCTCCTCTCCTCTCCTCTCCTCTCCTCTCCTCTCCTCTCCTCTCCTCTCCTCTTCCCCTTCCTTCCTTTTCCCATTTCTCATAATTTTTCTACCATGTCATGGAATTGGCTCTAATTTACTGTGTCAAAAGTTCCACTGGAATGGGAGCAAAATATTGGGCTTTCTTTCCCCCTTAGTCACCAATAAGATAAGCTAATGTGAAAATTTATGTGCATTTCAAGGCAGGTTACCACAGATTTGGGTCTTCTCTCTGTCATGCAGAGAAGGGTTTAGATAGGATAAACCTCCAGGTTAAGAGGTTTCCAAAAACCTGGTCTGAAGTCAGTGTGTGTGCCTTGGCTCTCCCTGAGCAAATGTGTGAGCAATGGCTCCTCGTGGTACCAGATTCTTTTGTGTGTGTCTGTGACTTGAGCTTTAGACATCAGCACTTTGCATTTCTAGGCTGGTCTAAAAAGGAGCTGTAATATTCCCAGGGGGCTTCACATCATCCCTCTCATAGATCCATTCCAAAGGAGTTTTAGACGTCACATGTCCTCCTGGGGGCAAAGTCCAGGCCACAGCTCAAAACTGGTCCCAACCAGTCTGATCTCAACCACTTTGTGCCTGGCCATGGTTTGTCACACTTTTCCCAGAACTGTTACCACCTTGGCTGAACTGAGCATCCTTGGGCTGTTCCCAGCTCTGGAATTCAAATTAATTAAGTAGGCAGATACTCTCAGAAGGAATTTCTAGTTAATTTTTAGTCAAAGATATCTTATATACGAAAAGGACGGCTTTCCTGCATGTTCTTGTCACTACTTCCTTTTAACTGACTTAGTTCTTCTCTCACTGTGGAACAATTTTAGGCCTCCAGTGCCTAGTTCATGCCTTCTCCTACATGGCAAGAAACATAAAAGTTAAGCATTTCCATGGCTCAGTGAGCCTCACTCCTAGAGCATTAAGCTTACTGACTCTGAAAAGGTTGATTCCTTCCTTTAACATAAAAACCAGAGCACATTAAAGTCTTACTTATTGCTCCAGTGGATTTTAGTGTTGTGGGTGGAAATAAAAGCTTAACTAAAGCCTGGTGAGAAACCTCTGCTGGTGCTGCACTGTACCCTCTGGGCACACTTTCCCTGGGGCTATTCCCTTCTCTTTTCCACAGGGTCTGTGCCAGCCCTGTCACCATATCAGCTGGATGCCTTCCAGAGGAGGATTAGCAGCTGCTGCACGGCTGCTTTCCATTTTGGTTTCCTGCCTGAGGAAAGCCAGGCTGTCACCCTTGCACAAACACCAGATCTGACTTGATTCATCATTTCCCAGAAACAAATCTCTGCTCTTGTATTTAGTGTACAGAAAATCATACTCTACTAAATAAATCAGTCTTTCTTTTTTCATTTCTTTCCCCCACTCGCCTCCCTCCAGCCCTCCTCCCTTCACTCCCTCCCTCCTATGTTTACAAGCTTCACTGTCTGTTCCACCTGCAAATCCTGTTGTAAGCTCTCAGCTGAGGCTCTGTAGAAAGAAACTGCCACATAGTTATTGAATGGTTAGTGATATATGGGGCAAAGTAATGACAAACTATCCTAAACAGAGATCCTTAAATGAAGTTCTGCTAAATGATGCAGGACAGTTCTTTTTTTTTTTTTTTCCTCTCAAAATCTTTCTGTGAGGACTGTGAGAAAATTAACTGGTCCAATCATAGGACCAGCTGCTTCATTAGAGCAATCAAACACAAAAGTGAAATGTAAGTCATTCTCCTTAGGTGAAACAAAATTCAAGAAAATGTTCAGGGCTGATGACAGACGCAGGGTATTAATGCATTTCACCTTCTGCAGTGGCTCTTTCCTTTAGAAAGTTATCACCCCTTACCCAATTCGAAGAAAAACATACCCAAAAGTCAACCTACTCTTGAAAGTAGACATTATTGCTCTGACCAGGATGGCTTCTCCTCAAGCAGGAAAGTAAAACATGCTGGCTGGTCCTGCCATACAAGCAGCAGCTGTGCTCTCCTAAAGCCATCACTGACATGAGATCTGTGGAAGGGAAAGGCAGGATTTGTTCTTTTCTCCCCTCTCCTGGCAGGTGTCACAGCAGTACAAAGTGTCAGAAGACTTTGGCTGCAATGACAGCAGAAAAAGAAGTGGGGAAAATCTGTAAAGGAATTAGTAGCAGGAGGATAACAGTTTTTGTTAGCACCACAGCTTTGTGTATGTGTGTGCATGTGCGTATAAGGGAAGGGGTGGAGAGGAAGTAAAAGGACACTTCCTTCTGCTTAAAGCTTTTTTAAACATGACTTTTGAAAACTTACTCCTCCCCACATACCTGGTTTCTTGTAAGAAAAAAGTTTTTCCCTCACAGTGAGGTCTCAGAGTTAGTGCTTACCAGCACAGCACTCACCATCAATCATGCATTGTCCGTTCTTTATTGAGTTCCTGCCTTTACCATGTCAATATATTCCAATTTTATTAAATCCTCTTGGATTTTATTATTCATTCCCTCCCACACTCAATTCCTCACAGTTTGCTCTGGTTATGGTCTGCAGCTTTCTACAGAAATAGCACAAAACCTCCAGCATCTCAGAGACAAAGAGGTTTCTTTGAGAAAAGAAAAATTAACAAAACAGCAAATAAAGCCTTTCATATAGTACCTTTCATATTCCCCCTCATATGAAATTCACTGTCACAGAGTGTTCTTCACTCAGACATTATCATAATTCAGATGGAGAAGGACTAAATGTATTTCAATATCCCATCTCTAATCCCTTAAGATTAAGCTGTAATCATCAGGCAATCCTGAAGGAAAGGGAGGGGGAGAAGGGAAGAGGACATGGACAACTCAGTTGTTTTATTTCTTGCATTTTATGTTAAAATATTTGCATAGTAATTGAACTTGCATTCTTTCATTCACAAGGTGAGCCTTAACACTATCATGAAGGTCTCTCTTGCTCCATGGGAAGGCAGAACAGAATTCCTGTCTATCTGCTAGACATGGAAATGGGGAGGACTGAGCATTCTTTGCAGTTTGTTGGAAGATTTGGAACACTGAATTCCCAGAATAAGTGAACCGCAAGAAGAAATTGAAATCTCAGGGCAGTCCAGAGGTAAGCCCCAAAATCTTTGAGAGAAATATATATTTTCAGCCCCTTTCTCAGCACTTGGTTTTGCTACACTCTGTTCAAGATAATGTCATTTGCAGGACCCATTACTATGTGCCTACCTCTTCATCTTCACTGTGCAGGGAATCCAAGCATCTCTTTCAGGGTCATGAATTAATTTAGGAGCTGGGGAACCTGAATCTCTTAGGTTTCCAGTGTTCATTTCCTTATGCAGAATCCTGGAGGAGTGATTTCACCTTTGCTCTGCCCTCACCAGAAATACACACCAATTTAGTCATTGCTAAGACTTCAGAGACTATCAGAAGTATTTATTGCAGCACAATATATTATCTCGTTCACAATTTCTGACAGTGTTTTACTGCTTTATGGCAGTGCCAGGAATAGAGAAGATTTCTGATAGTGGTGTCTGCCTAGCAGAAGGCATTGGGCATGGGACTCAACTCCAAACTTCTCAGAAATGTAAGTCTAACCACTACACCCCCCATCCCTGGGTGCTAACCCACCAGCAGCATTATGAGGAGGTACCAGCATCAGCCTGCCTTTCCTGGGCTCCCAGAAGTAAGCAGTGGGTTCTAGTCCTGATTTTATTTGTGCTTGGAGCATCTTGTCCTGGCCCTGTGCTCAGTGCTGAGAAACTTCCAGCCCGGGGGCTGTGAGGGGACTCTCACATCCTTGTGACAGCTCCACTGACCCCAGCACCAGCCTGACACCACAGAGTGGGCAGGAGAGACTGACTGTGCCACAGACAGAGGGAGAGCACAGTCAGACACACGGAGAGCAGCAGCAGACAGTGCAATTCATAAACAAATTGATGCATCCCCTTGCTTTTTGACCCAAACTGGAAAGGATCCTGCAACAAATAGCAATTTGTCTCACTAAAAGAACCATAAGACACAGATAATATCAGCTCACTAAGGGACAGAAAACTGCTGCTTTCAGATCATAATTTAAAAAACTATGATTTTCCGAACAAACACCATTTTATTCTTTTTCATTACTATAAAGTAATGCACCCAGGGCTGATCCCACAGCTTTTGAGGCTTTAAGGACAGTAACAACTTAATGAGGCAACTTACACTGTGTTTATTCTCCCGCTGCAAGTGCAAACACTCCGCGGGCTCCCGGGCAGGGGCTGAGAAAGGAGCCAGCCCACCTAGGATTCAGGATGAGACTTAGACCTTCCTGTGAGCAGATCCAAGTTAGCCAAATTAGCCTGGAGATTTTTTCTCATATGGTTTTAAGTGCCCTGGACCATTTTCAGAAGTACATCTGATGTAGAACTTGGCGAAAATTAAAAATCTAGACTATTTTGTCAACGGCCTCCACTCAGCCTCCTTTCCATCACGCAGAGAGACACTTTGCTATTTCTTTTCTATATCTGCGGCTTGGAGGCAGGTTCCCTTTGAGCTGTGCCATGATTTTAAGTTAATAGTGACACCTAGTGATGTGGGAAACCTGTCTCAGAGTCACTAGGCAGAGCTTCGGGGCTCCAGGGCTTCCCCAGGACATGAACATTTTGTGTAATATTTAATAATATCTCAGGGTGACCTGTGCCAGGAGCAGGTAGAGTCCCACACACTGCTAACAGATATCCTGGAGGTGGGAGTAAAGGTTAGGAGTCAGTACCCAGACCTTGGGAAAAAAGAAAATCCACTGAGATTTGTATGTGAGGTTTTAGGATATTTTGCTTAGCAATTACAGGAAGGGGGAAGGTAAAAAAATATGATAATGTGATGCTCCTGAATATTTCTGGCACATATGCACATATACAAATATACATATATATGCAACACACAGAAACACACACACACACACACACACACACACATATGTATAAATAGATATAGATAGATTTCAATACATATAGATATACAAAATATTAATAGATGCATCTATTGTAAATAGAAGCATCTGTCTCTCCCCAGTCGTATATATAAATATCAGTTGAATCCTCAAAATTCAGCAACCCCATTCCCAGAGGCTGTATTTCATTATTCAGGTTCTAGATAGGGGGAAAAGGAAGTAGCCAATCCCAAATTCATCATCATTTGAAGTTTCTCACTATGGCAGATTAATCAACTGCATGCAAAATCTTAGGGACTCCTCAATACACCCCAGAGGTTGAATTTTCAAAAGTAGGTACACTGAAAGTTTATTCTCACTCCCTTTGTGAACATTTTTCTCTGCATTCTCCATGTGCCTTTCACAGTTTGCCTTCATGCCTGTCCCTTAAGATATGAGGAACCTGAGGACTTGTTTTTAAGCCCAGAGCATGCAATGACAACACTTTGTGTGATTTATTTTAATGAGGAGGCAAAGCACTATTATTCAGCCAGACTCCAAGCAAAATCTTTCATTCCAGCTGCTACAGGAGGATGCATTGGATGATACATTGTGCTTTGTTACAGCTGAGGGAATGAAATGAAGCAAAAGGTGTTCTCAGTTTCTTGAATAAAAAGTAGGAAAAGTGAGTCTTGAAAGAAGGTTTCCAGGGACTTGAACCAACATGCTTATGTCAGAGGTCTAAAAGGAGATCTGGCTGCTCTTTACTTGCCTTGTGTTCATTCTGTACTTCATGTTTTGCAGATTCCCTTAGTTACTTCGAATAGTTGGGGCAAAAAAAGTCTGACTGTTTTCCTTTCCCTGCTCATTATTTCTTTCTGTTTTTAGTAACTGGTGATGTTTGTTTCCTTGCTTTTTCCTATGACATGTGGGAGTTTACCGAGAGGTGCATGGTGGGATGTACTGGTGACAGGAATTAAACAGAATTTCCTCCAGAATCTGGATGGCATCCCTTCAATATGCATTCAGAGTGGAAATGTGTTTCAGGCTGAAGACAGAAGACAGTGCACAGGACAAAGTTCTGCAGACCTGCAGTATAGTTTGCCTATTATTTTTTTCCCTAAATCATTGTTGGCTTTGAAGAAGGTGAGTTCACTGGCAACACTCAACATCTCAGCCATTTTTTTTGACACATCATATTTGGAGATTTTGTTCTCACGCTGTAAAATTTAAGATTCACATAGACTCTTTGAAAATATTTTTACCCCAGGGTTTGAAGTATGTTTTGCCAACTAAACATTAATTGTGTTGTTTCCTGTGAGTTTGAGGACTGAATTTTATGACCCTGCAAGTCACCTTGCATTGCTAAAATTGTTTTCCTTTTCTATTATTTTTGAGGCATGGATTTCTTTAAATCTTAAAATAGTTGCAGCATTCAGCTTAAAATCAAGTTGAAAAACTAGGATAGGATCAAAGAAAACCTGGAGATATATATCCAGGGACTTGATTTCTCTCTCTCCCCTCACCATTTCTTGCCCCAAATTGCAGAAAGTAGATGTACTCCTGGAAGACTCTGTCTGAAAGGCTCATCTGAGGAACAGCACATGGCTCCAGTGAGGACCTGCAGGGTCTTTGCATGATTCAGGCAGGGAAATTATATATATATATGTCTCACACAAAGAGTAACTACTGTCCTGCAGCCCCTAAGGATCCTGCAGAGGAACCTTCACGCACCCTGATGCATGTAATGTGTTACACAGTGAGTTTGAGTTTTAATATCTCTGTGTACACAAAGGAAATGCCTCTCAATTATCCTGATCCTGGTCTTTTGGATGCAGAGATCAGTGCAAAAGCTCTGATGCTTTGTCAGAAGAGGCAGAGGATTTCACACCATTCTGAGTTGCCATTTGCCTGCAGGTGAAGTGTGTCACTGTGCCAATTAGAGCACATTATCAACGGGGTGACCTGCCATGCCATGGAAATATCAGGCAGGATTTAATTTTCCTCTGCAGAACAGAGGAGGTAGATCTCACTTCAGTATCTGAGTTTTCTGCAGCCTTTGGATATAAGTTTCTGAGTTTTTCTTTTGAGGGAAATTATGATCACATCTGCACGAGGTGCTGTAGTGCTGTGGGTCATGGCAAAGGCCTTGTAGTGACACATGCACCGATTGCCTTCTCTTTCCCTTCCCAGTATGGATCAGCATTGCATCTGTCCCCAGTGAACAGGCCACAGAGAACCACAGGATGCTTGGGTTAGAGGGGACCTCAAGGGCATTTTAGTTCCAATCCCCCTGCTAGACCAGTTTCCTCAAAACCCAAGCCAATCTGGCCTCGAACACTTAAACAGAAAGATAAATATATGGCTGTATTTCCTGCAGATTTTTGCAGCTGATTTTTTTTTTATCTGAAGTCTAAATTGAGAACCAGACTCTATTCCCTGCCCCCAAAAATTTCCATTCCCAGATTTCCATCTATTTGTCTTAATATCATTGGTAAATCCATTATGTCAGGAGATTTGGAGTTATCCAGGCTTCTTTGACGTGTTTTCACCTTCTGTTTGCTCTTCAAAAAGAGCTAATATGTTGGTAGGCAAAGTCTGTATCATGTCAGCTCTGTGACACACATTGTTCTTGTCCCTGACTGTAGATGTGTGCCCAGGAACTGTTGTTCCTGCCTGCCTGGAAGCACTTGTGCCAGGTTTCAAAAGAGGGTTGTGCTGTGCTGTCACGGGATGGAGGGAGATGACACTCTTGTTTGGAGCAGTGGATGTGAAACACGGAGATGAAGTCACTCCTCTGCAGCCCAGAGCACTGGGTTCCTCTGTGCCTGTGCTTTGGCCTGCTGCCTCCTGTATTAATCAAAATATAAGAGAATTAATGTGATCTCTCTGCACACTCGTCCAGTGAGGCATCTCAAAGGCCAAAACTCAAACACAGACATTCCCAGCCTCTCTTAGCCTGGGCTTTGCTCCATGCCCTGCAGGTCTCTCTGAGGGTAAAGGATTGGAACCAGGTGATTTTAAGGTCCCTTTCAACACCAATCATTCTGTGTTATGTGAGAAAGATCCCACACACTCTTCACAGTCATCCAGCAAACAGATCTAATAGTCCAAATATTTAAATTAGAAGGTTCTAGGCAAGATGATGGTCCTTAGTTCCCATTTTCAGTCTGTGCAACTGCCTCATAAACCCTATGGAGAATTTGAGATGTATATAATATACGCACAAAGGTATCAAAATGATGAGACTCATATCTTTTTCCATCGACTTCAGATGGAGCAAGAGTGTCACAAAAAAAAAAAGAAATTGTAAATAAGTAAGGACCTACGTAAACATAGAATGTGTTTTTTATGACTGGAAATGTAATGGTCTTTCTAATAATGCAGTATATTTGGATTACCAAATCCAGGTTTGTTTTTTTTTTTTTTAAAAAAAAACTTCTTTGGAGCCATTTGAGATGAATATGCTTGGTCTAATTAGTAGTAGGTTTATCACAATCCCCTCATTCAGAAGATAATTCATTCTGAAAGGTTGCTGCCTTTGTTTGAGCTCATTAAAGTTGTATGTGCCATTAAAAGTACAAAAACTATACTTTTGCTTATTCTTTAGAAAAAAAATATATCTACTTGGAACAGTATCAGGAACATTCAGATTTTTATATAGTGACACCATCAAAACCTTGCCTCATTGTCTCTACTCCTGCCCACATTTATAGGAAACATCTTCAGCCCAGAACTAAAAAAGACTACAAATATCACAATTTCTTTGCACTCTTTATAAACTCTGTCCCAGCAGCTTGGAGGGAGATGTACAGAACTTAATGGAGGGCAGTAACAGGAATTGATATGGATCACAAATGTAAAAAAAAAAACAAACAAAAAAAAAAAACAAAAAAACAAACAATATTTATTATTAGAATCAAGGAATGGTTTATGTTGGAAGTGACTTCAAATATTATCTCATTACAATCCCACTGCTATAGGCAGGGGCACATTCCACTAGAGCAGGTTGCTCCAAGCCCCGTCCAGCCCGGTCTGAGCATTCACAGCTGCTCTCTCTGTGCCCAGTCTGGTTAGTCTTCTTTTTTACCTTCTTGCAGACTAATGATGCTTTAAGTCCAAAATATCTTTAGAATATCTATGTAAACTGAAATCAAGAATTTAGGTTTTTAATTTTCCTTTTATTTTCCCGCAATCCTTCCTATGAGAACAGTATGATATGCAAGAGTGCAAGATCCAGTGTGCACAAACACACATTCAATTACAGGGCACCATGTAATTCAAACTTACACATCCTTCCTAGAACCTTGTGCTGGGATGATAGAGGACACTCTATTCCTTGGGCCCTCAGAGAGTACAAAATAAAAGAGAGAGAGGAAGAGAAGGGCAATGTGAAAAAAGATCACCAAGTTCTAATGATTTTACCAAACAAAGCTAATCAAATCAAAGAGCATGTAAGAAAAGGAAAAAAAAAATCCCAAGCATAACACACTACCTGTATTAAGACAGAATTTATTTTCCATTTATTTGAGTGGTATTGGTGTGTCAGAATATAGTCTGCTGCCACTGAAGTCACCAAGAAATTTCATGGCAGATGAGAATATTATACAACGTAGGGCAGCATGGGTTAACTGGGGCCATACTTGAGAACCCTACAGAGATGGACTTCCAAGCTCATTTTAGAGTGAAGAAGTGGTAAGTTGACAATAACGAACATTTAAAACAGAGATGACAAGAGTAGAGACTTGCATCTACAAAATGTGTGAGCAGAACTGAGGTGATGGTAATGCCCTTCAACACATCCATTGATGACCTAAAATTCTGTAAAAGCACTGGGAGCTTCTCAGAATTAGTAAGCCAATGACAGAGAAGGGAGGAATTCTAATTATTTAGCTGGAAAAGAGAAAGAGACTAAAGAGTGCATAACATTTTAAAATAAGGGAATTGCGAAGAACATTGTTTTTAATTTAAAACTAAGGAACGAGCATATTGAGAACAAAAGGAAAGAACACCATTGATGCAATTACAGATTTAGACTCACTTTGCAGACAGAATTGGGCCAGCTGCTACCAGAAGACCCAGCATTCATCATCAGTCACTTTAGAAAGGAAAATCAAGCAGTTGAAAATGCAACAAGCCAACTGAAGAAAACTAGGACCCAATGAAAAAAGGAAAGGAAGGATAATAAAAGATCCAGCCAGGGCTTAATTTCTTTCTTTCTTCTCTCCTCAACTTTAGATCCAGCTCCCCAGGAGGCAATACCTTCTCTGATCAGTGCCCATGTTCCCTCTTGTACAGTGGAAAATAACCTAAGGTAAAAAATGGGTTCTCAAGTCCAGACCATTGTTTCAGCAGGAATGGGGTAGAACTGGTCATGTATCACTTAGACTATGGAGTAATAGTTTCATACTAACCTTTTTTTGGCTTGTTCTTGGTGTGAATACTTTGTGAATACTGGCAAATAAGTAGTGAAAATGAAAACAAAATAAAATAAAACAAATTACCAAAAAAAACCAAAAAAACCTAAACATCAAGAATAAGGAAAAATAAATAGAGAAATCCACGTAGGAGGATTTCAGGATGATCTCAGGCATGGTTGCCTTTGTTCTGCACTGATCCAAAGGGTTGATTTCCTAGAGCTGAAGGCAGGCAGAACTCTTGTTGACATAACTTTTTTTTATATGGCTTCATGGCACATTATTTGTGAAAGAATCATCAAAAAATATTAGAATTTAACATATTTCAATCATCTATGCTCAGCTGAGCATGGTAATTATTTCTCTTTTCACAGGTAACTGCTAATTTAGGTTAGTAAATTATTTTCCTTAAATTCTGCAGCTGTGTATTTTCAGATAGCAAACAGTGTATTTGTTTAACTTCAGACTTCTGTGTGTTGTGGGATCCTGTTCTGCTTGAGAGCAACTGCTGTCATTTGAAAAATAGCTGAAAATGTTCCAGACAAAGAGAATGAACCCAAACCATGTGGGAGCCTGGTTGTCTGTGACTATGGTCATTGCCCCTTCTGAAAGTGACTGAAGGCTCCATGCAGGTTTCTGCACTAAGGGGTCACTTCTTAAGAAGCTGCCAGAAGCTTCTCCCATTCCAGAGACAATGCCACAGCTTCATGATGGACTCAACACTGGCCAAGGCTGAGCCCTTCAGTCACAGTGACAGCACCTGGGATGATGTATTTGAAAAGGAGCAGAGTTACTGCACAATAGCAATTGTGGGCAGAGAGAGGAAGGATAGAGTGTGAGGAACACAGCCCTGTAGAGATCCCCTGCAGCCCCTGCAGGGCCCCATGCTGGAGCAGGGCGATGCCTGAAGGAGGCTTTGACCCCATGGGAAGCCCATGCTGGAGCAGGATCCTGGCAGGAGCTGTGACCCATGGAGAGGATCCCATGCTGGAGCAGGGTCCTGGCAGCACCTGTGACCAATGGAGAGAGGATCCCACGCTGGAGCAGGGTCCTGGCAGCACCTGTGACCCATGGAGAGAGGATCCCATGCTGGAGCAGGGTCCTGGCAGCACCTGTGACCCCAAGGGAAGCCCACACTGGAGCAGCCTGTTCCTGAAGGACTGACCCCATGGGAGGGATGCCACTGGAGCAGTTCATCAAGAGCTGCAGCATGTAGGAAGGATCACACTGGAGAATTTGATGGGTGGCTGTCCCATGAGGTGGGAGGCACCTTGCTCTAGGGCACAGGGAAACTGAGGAGTTCTCATCCTGGAGAGGAAGGAGCAGCAGAAATGTGATGAACTGATGGCAGCTCCCATTCCCTGTCCCCCTGAATTACCGCAGAGGAAGAGGTGGAGAACTTGAGAGTGAAATTGCACCTGGAAAAGGAGGACTAGGGAGAAAATGTTTTAAGATTTCATTTTATTTCTGATTTTATTGTTAATAAATTAAATTAATTTCCCCTAGTCAAGTCTGTTTCCCTATGATGGTTACTGGTGAGTGATCATTCCCTGTCCTTATCTCACTCCACATGTCTTTCATTATATCTTCTCTCCCTTGTCCATCTGACAGAGTAGCTTTGGTGAGCACCTGGTGGTCAGCCCACCACAGCAGTAGATGCTGGATGGCCCACGCAGTTATCTAAATCAGTGTACTCAGAGACTTGGAGCCTTTGGTCTCCTTTTGTGCAAACTGTCTCTTGAAGTAAATTTGTGTTGCTATAGAAACACAATACCTGGCACATGAATTGTGTTGGCAAGGAAAATAAAAACAACAGGCATTCCTTTAAAGTCCCTCAGAGTTGACCATGCCTGTAGGGAAGATCTGCTGCAGTAACATCTCTGACTCGTTTATTTATGTCATTGAAATCCCTACAGGAATCACAGGACTGGATGCTCTCCTCCTGAGCCCATCTTCTCCCCCACCAACTGTTTATCCTTTCCCTGTTTTAGACTCACAGTTGGTTCTGAGAATTGAACCCTCTTGCTAGACATTTAGGCTGTTAAAGTCTTTGACTACAGCCACTCTACCCTGTGGCATATTTCTTTTTATAAGCTTAAGACATCTGTGGCAACATTTCTTTTCAAAGAAAGTTGAGGTGGAAGCTTCCAAATTATTTGTCTTCTTACAGTTATCAGACAAAGCGTGGATGGGCTGAAAGACATAAGATCTTGCAGGTACCTCCCCTCTATTATCATATCCATATCAAAAATACATTCCTGTTTTGTTCCAGCAAGAAGAAAATTTCCATACCTCCAGTCACCTGTGTAGTACACAGCATTTGCGTTATGAGAGTGTGCTTATCAAATTTGAACAGAAGTTGACATAAAATTATAGAGAAAAGCAACTGACTTATTTTAGTGTGGCACAGAAATAGTTCAGGCAGCACAATGCATGCCTGAGATATTGATATAGAAGCAACAGAAATGAAAAGATCATGCCTTCAGTCTTCAAAACATTAGAAATTTACCTTAGTAATTATGTTTGCACATTAGTAATGGATTAGAAACTGGGCTACTTCATTATGAAAACTGCATGCATTTGTATTAATCACATTTTATCACTTGAGAACAGACATTGAAATAACTTGTTGAAGAAGTTGATAAGAATATGCAACAAGCCAGTGGCATTTGCCAGGAGTGCAGCTTGGTAACAACTTTAGCTACCAGATACCCAATATGTGCTTTCTGCAGAGTTTGCACTGATATTGATATCTGACCAAAGGCTAAGTAAATAAAATATACTGAGGAACAAGGAGAGGCGAAGGAACACTGATAACTTTATCAGGGAATACCAGAGCACAGAACAAGCCCATCAGAGAAGGAGTAGACCATTATCCTGGTCAGGAACACACCATGATGTGCCAGTCCCACACCAGAAAGCTGTGAAAACTAAAGGGGTTATTGCCTAGAGCAGTTAACACATTGGGAAAATGCTGCTTTATCTGAAATTTTGTGATAAAAGTGCTGAAAACCTGTTATTTTATTATGTGACTGCAACGATACCGAGTTTAATGCATAACTAGATCACTTTGCATAGCTGGCAGTCAACACTAAAAATTTTTGCTACATGTCTTGAAGCTCAGATATGAAACCTTCTTCAACCTTCCCTACTTTTAGCTTTTAAGACCATTCATGATAAATTTTGGAAATGCCTGGTGGTTGTGAGCTTCCCAGATTTTTTGGAAAGCCTGCCTTGCATCATCTTGGAAGAGAAGTTACATTTCAGGCACTGAATTAGCTCTTTGAAAATCCTCTGTTCTGAAGTTGTGCCTAAATTGTCATGGATGTCCCTACATACAACTCAGGAAGAGACTGATTTCCTTTCTATATCTGCATCCCAGGATTGCAGTGACAATGTCTATTTTGCATTGAGATGGAGCATGATATCATGCATGTATGTGTACTAAGAAAAAAAAAATCTGCTTTAAATTGTACTAGACATTCATCATCTTCATTGTCCCCAGTAGCTATCCTGCACTCCCAGGGAATGGCCTGAGCTGCAAAGCTAAGCATCTATTTTCAGCTCTGTTTTGGAGGCTAGAGCCTGAATTTGAATAAATTCTTTAGGGGAAATCTTAGTTCCTCAGTTTTATTCCTAGCTTTATTTAATTTATGATATTTTGTTGGTACTCTCAAAACTTGAATAAAAAGCATTAATTTTCTTCATAAAATACATATAAAATGACATTTCAAAGTTTTTTTTTTCCAGATATTTAGCTTGGGAATGCTTCCTCAAATAGTTATTCAACAGCTTCTTCCACGAAAGTTTATTCTTAAACATTTAATTTCAGATTCTGCAAAGTAACACAGTGCCATAATCACCATTTAATTGATGTTTTAATCCTTCTGTTTGTCTGAGTGGCAGCAAAGGGAATTTCAATTAAACAGCAGTTTTGCTGTGCTAATATTTAAAAGCCCTCTAAAAGAAAAAGTATTTGACGTTTCACAGCACTGACACCTACCTGAAAATATTATATCTTAGTGAAATGTTCTGTGAAAATGCTTTTTTGTGCATTATACCACTCTCAGTTGAATTTCAGATTTTTTATCCTTTAAAAAGAAGTTGCCAAGACCTAATTGAACTGACCAGGGATTAGGTCACAGGTTTGGTGCATGCTGCTTGTGAAATACATTATTTTCTTGCACAGCAAAGAGAAAACTTCTTTATTGAGTTTTGCTGCATACTTTCCATGTATAAAATGAAGAAGATGCTGACATAATTATATAGTCTAAAACTACGTATGACACAAGACTTAATTTTTGGAAGAGAGGCTGGAAAGCAGCTCTGTAGAAAGAGATCTGAGGATCCTGGGTGACAGCAAGCTGAACATGAGCCAGAAGTGCCCTGGTATGCAGGAGGGCCAGCCCTGTCCTGGGGCATCAGCACACCACTGCAAAGGAGCAAGGGAGGGGATTGTCCCACTCTGCTCTGGGATGAGGTGACCTCATCTCGAGTCCTGGGGCAGTTTTGGGTGCCTCAATACAAGAAGAATATATAGGGGCCTTGGGGCGTGTCCAGATATGAGAGACCAAGATGGTGAAAAGCTCCGGGGCCGGACAGGAGGAGCAGCCGAGGTCACTTGGTTTGTTCAGAGATGAGAAGGCTGAAGGTGTCCTCCTCCAGTCTGCACCCTCCAGAGGAACAGCAGGGAAAGAAGAGCTGATCTCCTCTCTCTGGTGACCCAGAGGAATGGGGTGACATTATGTCAGATGAAGTTCAGACTGGACTTTAGGAAAAGGTTCTTCACCAGAGGGTGTTGGGTCACTTGAACAAGCTCCCCAGGGAAGTGGTCATGGCACCAAGCCTATCAAGGTTCAAGCATCATCTGGATGATACTCTTAGTTGCATGGTTAACAATAGGCAGGGCTGAAAGGAGCAGGGAGTTGAACTTGATAACCCCTACAGGTCCTTTTAAAATTTACTTATTCTGTTATTTTCCCCTTCTATGTTTTTCCTATAGGCAGGGGATGAAATTTTTCCAGAAGTTAGCTTTAGCTCAGAAATTAACACATTCCATTTATAAAGCATATCTACAAATGCATTTATCACAACTATCTCATTGTAGTGTTATTTTGAAATAATTAAGGTGCAATTGCTTTCTTCCTTGTCAGCCACTGCCACCTAGGTGTCAGTTCAAACCATTCTGAAGCTGACACTAAGATTTGGTTGACTTCTATGGTATCAAAGAAGATTGAAGGAGATTTTGTTTGTCATTTCAAATTAGAGTATGAGAAAAAACATTATTAATGACTGAAGAAATTAATACGTATTTAACTCTGTATTAACGTAGGCTATGGATTCTAATTGAGATCAGTATTGCCCTGGAACATGTTCCAAGTTGATATGGAGAGCCAGAATATACAATGAGGTAGAGCTTTGTCCTCTGCCATGACCAAGGTATGATGGGAGGATTTGCGTGGAAGAAAAACAGTTCAAGTAAAAAGACAATGACACTAATGGTTTAAGACTAATACAGACCCAAAACAAACATGATGAGGTGAGGTATTTACTGCAGTCTCATCTGCAGTTAAGTCTTATATGGTCTTTCAGATTAGGATGGTGACTGACAGTAGAAAAAAAAGTAAAGTAAATAAAAGCGCTCCTACTTTTCTTTGAATGTGCACATCTCAAAAGGGTTGCTCCGACCTGTATTTAAGGTCCAACTTGAGTTTCCCTAATTAATTTAATTTATCTTTTCTATTTCATTCTGTCTTTCTCCTTCCCCTATTAAGAATTTCTCTTGACAGATCTTGAAGGTAAATATTAAGGGCAAAAAGGACTTCCTGGGCTGCATAAAAGGAAGCTGTCCAGCAGGTCAAGGGAGGTGATTCACCCTTACTACTCTACTCTTATGATACCCCATCTGGAGTACTGTGTCCAGCTCTGGGGTTCCCTGCACAAGAAAGGCATGAATCTGTTAGACCAGATCTAGAGGAGGCCACAGAGATGCTCAAAGTGTCTCTCTTACAAAGACAGGATGAGAAAGTTGGTGTTGCTCAGCTTGGAGAAGAGGATGTTCCAGGGAATACTTCAGTCACCTTCTAGTACACAAGGCGTGTCTACAATAGAGCTGGAGACAGACCATTCACAAAGGCATTTATTGATAAAACAAGCGGAATTATTTTAAAGTGAAGGCGCATAGATTTAGATCATAAGGAAGAAATTTTACAGTGAGAGTGGGGAGGCCCAGGAACAGCTTGCCCATAGATGATCTGTGAAAGGCCCTTCCAAATCAAACCATTCCATGATTGTATGAAATCTGATTTCCACAGCTTCTTCCTTCAAATCTTTTGTCAGCAAATGTCTATCTGTAATATTTACTCAATTATTTTAATTAGTGAGAATTCTGTAGCCCAACACAACAAATGGAATCAATTAAATAAAAAGGAACAGCCTGGTCAACCTCTTTGTTGCAACTATTTGTATTTTCAATAGATTTCCCCCAGTCCCTCAGGAAATGAAACATCTACAGCAACAGCCCACATACTGTATTGACATATTTCAGTTCATTTCAGCTCTTAGGCTGACTCACTAAAAGGTTTACCAGCAAATTGAGTCTCCAATAGAAGCATCCTCTCCCTCACTGACTTTTTGTTGTGTGTTCATTTGCTTCTCTTCTCTTTCAAAAAGAAAAAAATGCCACACAGCAGCTTTTTGGTTTGCTTCCTTTTTGGGTTGTTTGTTATGGTTTTATTTTTCTTAAGGCATTTTTTGGTATGTGTATTTCAACTTTCAGGTAAATCTCACATACTGATTTCTCATGTGCCTCAATGACAGAATTTCAGACACTGCACACTTCATGCAATATAACTGAGCATTCATCCTAAAGTAGGCTATTTATAAATCGATCAAAGTAAAAAATAATAGTAATGGCAGGTCATTCTATGGAGGATTCTTACTCCCAAAATAAAAGAGAAGTCCAGGATACCTCTTATTAGTCTTGGAAAATGACAAATAAAATTTAGTGATGTTACATCCCTATTGATTTCACCATCCCTGCTGAGGGAATTCTCAGGAAAATAATAAAGATCTTGCATTGCTATATTTACTTTGTCTCTGAGAGACCTGAGATTTTTTTGGAGTTCCTCATGATGTCATATGGATTATTTCTCTTAAGATCTGATTTAACAAAGGTAAGGAATATTTCCAATTAAAGATAAGCATGTTGCCTTAAAGCAATATACAGAAAAGAAGCCTTCTTAGAGAGACTTCAGGGACTAGAACAACACTGGGAGAAGGTCACACCATACTCAGGAAGTAATGAAAGAAAGAAAAGTGCATTGTCTGCCTGCCTGCCATGGGGCACACGGGTAAGAAAAGACCTGTTGCCCCCACTTTGCAAAGCAAAACGACATTGCTCGGACAGAAGGGATGCAAAGAGCAGTGAAAGGGTTTGCTCTGAGCTATAGGTGTCTGGAGCATGATGTGCTTCTCTTGGTCTTTCAGATTTCCTGAGATTCACAAACACCTGGAGATGAGGTCCATAGTGGCAGGAGGGAAGGGAGAAATCAGGAGTGCATTGATAGGGTACCATGAAGGGTAGAAACTGAATAGCTAATGAATTGTTATTTCATAAGATCATAGCATGATTTAGGCTGGAAGAGACCTTAAAGCTCATCTCATTCCAACTCCCCTGCCATGCACAGGGACATCTTCTACTAGACCAGATTGCTCAGAGCCTCATCCAGCCTGGCCTTGCACACTCCCAGGGATGGGGCATCCACAGCTTCCCTGGGCAACCTGTGCCAATGGCTCACCAGACTCAGTAAAAAATTTCTTCCTAATATGTAATCTGAACCTGCACTCTTTCACCTTAAAGCCATTCCCCCAGTATGATATTTTTGGTATCTGTTTCTGTAAAAAGCCTGGACTACATTTTCCTGATAGCAATAAACAGTAATGTGAAGTTGTATAAAAAGTTTCCATTTCACTTCCTCAGGTGCAGTTTGGTGACTTCAGGAATTGGATATTGCATTTAATTGGGTCATTCAATATTCAGTACTTCAGAAAATTTAAAATGCTTTGTTTCATTCTTATGAAAGAAATCTTCACCCAAGGTCTTTTCAAATTATAAAATGAAAACAATAACTGTCAGGGTTTTTAACAAAAAACATTTGACAAAATATGAAAATGCATGATGTCCATATTTGTGGTTTATATCTTAATCTTTTATTATGTTTCTAGATGCAGACTGCTCTCAGGCAGGTAAAATGCCATGTATTTAATTCATGACTTTTCAGTGTGTATTTTAAAAAGCTGTATAGATATTATTTAACAAATATAAACTTATTTTTTTCATATGTCATTTTGGATGACTAATATAAGCCTAGTTCCATCAGTAGAACTACAGAATTTTGAGTGGAATGACTATGGGATTTATCTATTCTAGTGTTTTTTTTCTTTCATATTTGCTGGAAGCTCTTTTCTCTTGTATTGAAACCTCCAGTCTCAAGAGGAATCGGTAAAAGCATCCCGATTTAAAAGATCCATTATTATTAATGGTGTTTATGCAGTATTTTAATTGTTTTATAGCTTTCTATTCTTTTTTCAGATAGCTTTTTTCATTGGGTTATGCCTTGAAATACACTGGCATGATGCTTTTAAGACCTGTGTGCTCAGCAGCCATTCAGGGAATAAATGGATGGTCTTTTTTAGCTTGATGGGTCATATGTAATTCAGACTACGTCATTCATATAGGACAGGATGAAAAGAGCAGATGTTATTCTTTTTTGAAAAAAATATTCTGTGTAATGGGAAGCAAAAAAAATGGGCCAGTTGAATGGAATTTCAGAATAAGGTCTTGGTAAAAGGGACAAAATGTTTTTCTTTCCTCATATTTCTTTTACCTTTTTTTACACACAACTCCCTGAGTCATTAAAAAAAAAAATACTAACTATGTCAACAATGAAATAAAAAGGCAGCCTTCTACAAAGGGCATCCAAACTTCTCCCATACACTTCTGCCTGCTCCTCCCCACCCCTTGCCCCAGTAACAATGTAGATCTCTTTATGTAAGCAAAGCCTTGTATCTCAGGGGATGGCCTGGCTTCAAGAAAACAGATGAGCTACTTACAGCAAAGTGGATTTGACTTTATCACTAAATCGTGAGAAAAGCAGGATTAAGGATTGTTTTCTTTTCAATTTCTCAGGCTTGTGCTTCAAAGCTTGTAGAAGCCTAGCATAAAGCATGGCTTCAGTGCTGGGAGTTAATCCCTTTCCTTTGTACAGCAGTGGGCAAAGGTTTTTCTCCACTCTGAAATACTGCCCTGTATTTACCCATCTCTGTCAGTGTCACTGAATAAGTTTTCTTCCTCCTTCTCTTATCCCTTACCACGTTTATACCAATCTTGTCCTCTGCTTCCTTCCTTATGCCCCAGATAGGACAGTTGGGGTGGCTTCTTTCAGGGAATAGAAAAGGCACCAACCTAATGAAAAAAGTCAGGAAACTGTAATTCTTCAGTTCTGCCCTGAGCAGGGGTTTGGAGGATATGTGGGCAATCAGGGAGAGAGCCTTTATTAGGGCCATTCAGAGCATGCAGACATCAAAGTCTCCCCAGCACTCCCAGCTGTCAGAGCCAGAGGTGCTGTCAGCTATTCTGGATTCATGTATTATGCAGGCAGTGGAGCCTGCTCTTTGATCAGGGGGAAACTGAGAAGTAAAAGCACAGGAAACAGCCCAAGAGGGTTGCTGTGAAGTGAATATCTGCCTACTCTTCTGCAGTTACCTTCACTTTCAAGGCTCTCCCTCCTGTCTTACCAAGATTCAAAAGCTGTAGATAAGCAGCTTTGTGTTTGATTCCAAGGTAAGGTCTTATGGAAAACAAAAAAAATCAAGGAATAAACAAGAGGCTGAGGGCCTGCTTCTGTGAGAGAGTTTGAGTTAGTTCTCTGTTTACATGTAGTGTCCTAATTTAACAACACATGGAAACAGGGACAACGTAGAGCAGAGGAGAGCAAAGGAAGTATTCCTGCAAATATCATTGTTGTTATTTGCTGTTACCCTACCTTTTTGTCTTACCTGAGCAAAAAGTAGAGCATACATGGGGAGGAAACAGGACTTTTCTGAAGGATGGATCCTTTCCTGTCCTTCTGCCATTCCAGCTCTGCATTGTGTACAGTGTGGTTATTGCAAGATGAGGACTCAATCTGCAAGAGAGGCTTCTTATTTTTTGCTGAACACTGGCCTGATGAACTATTAGAAGTCTAAGGATTGTTGAAGTTGGGTCCATCTAGGAGCCACTTCCACTGAGGTGGGTCCATTTGGGGCAGAATAACTTCTGTTTTCCACAGACACCTGGCAATCCTGAATAGCTACAGCAGATAATCAGGCTGCTGAGGGGGGCAAATACACATCTGATTGTTGGGCCATTCCACTGTGTCTATGCCCTACTCAGGCTCTGATATCACCCTGCTCTATAACACTGTGGATTTGTTAAAATAGTGCCTGGCATGGCTTTGGTCAGGACCGGCCAACACTTTCTAGACAAGTCCCAGGCACTTAACCATTCAACGAAGGGGCCACAAGATGTTTCCAAGAAGCACATTAAATGCATCCATCCTGTTTTGGAAGGCAAGGGAGTTTCACAGGACAGATGTTGACTCCGTCATGCCAGTAGGGTCAGTACCAGAGGAAGTCACAGCACATTTAACAGTGTACTTGGAGCCTTGACTCATTTCTGCTATGCAAGCACGGAAACAACCCAAGAGCTGGGGTGAAAACTGCTCCCATCCCACCCTCACTAGGAGCTTGTGCTCTCTCATGCTGTTTTCTTCCTGCAGCCATACATTTTACATTCCCATGACTGCAGCAGCACAGATTCATCCACAGGTAGGATGGCAGCATCTCTACCCAGGTTCTATGATAGCTTTGGGATTCCCCCTAGGGATATGAGAGACCTCCAGTGAAAGAAGGCTTCACACTCAGGACTTGAACCTCTGAGATCTTTGCTATCAATATGCTTGCACAGATTTGGTCTGGCTGGAGTTTATTATACCCTTCCTAGCAGCTGGTACAGAGGTGTGATTTACATTCATGATTAAAGTTATACTGGTAACACATTCACATTTTATCTATTGCTGAATAGTGCCTGCATCACCAAGGCCTTTCCTTCTTCTCCCTCTGCTTTCACAGTGAAGACATCAGGAATAGATTTTTTTCCTATAAATCCATCCACAGTTTTCTGGATCCAATCCATTTTCTCTCTATTTCCCCTTCTTTTAAAAAGGGTAAACCTGCAGTGCTATGGCCAAAGTAAAGTAAATATGGGTTGTGAAATGTGAAAAGTGAGGAGTCTAGATATTTAACTTCTGCTAACCTATAGCATACCTTTCTTCAACTGTTTGGAAAATGCATCTTAATTCAGATGTTTGGCTATTATAAATGTTAGAATGAGTAGAATACATGCTATCTAACTCATCTGGAAAGTACTTATTATAGCAAATAGCATATGCCAACCTGCATCAATATTAATAATATTTAAGTTTAAAAAAGAAAACAGAATGTTATTTGCGAGGAACAAAAAAAAAAAAATTAAAAAAAATAAACACCCACCCGGTGTGTTTCTCACTTATTTATATTTTTTAAAGACTTCGTATCTTCTTTGCTCGCTGAGAATTGTCCCACAGCAGATGTCTAATAGCACTTACCAAGGTCCTGGAGACCAAGTTGGTAATAACTAAAAAGTGCAATTACAATAATTTTCTTGGAGTGCCGCTGGGTAAAATCTACCCTGTTACTGTGCACAGGCTTTTAAGCAATTTTCAATCTGTGCCTCTTTACACAGTTAGCAACATGTTCTTTCTCACCCTCAGCCATTTTGAAGGATAAGCAGGAGTGGAAGGGCTTTTACCTCAGCACTATTTTCAGGGTTATTTTCCCATTTTGTTGTACTGATGAGTCTTTTCTCTCAACAACTACAGATTTCATCCTGTTTTGGTCTCAGGGAAGTGAAATCAAACTCAAGAAGGTAATTCAGTTGCATGTCTAGCACATGAAAGTGGACAGTTTTCAACTGTGCAGATTTTCCATTTCTGAAAGTTCCCACTTACCTTTCGGTCATATTTTGAAATCACAGGGACGCATGGGCAGAAACTGCCAGGTATTCTTTGTAACTTTAAGTTGCAGTGTTTAACACAATGTGGTCCAAGGCTCAATGAAATTAAGAGATAATGCATTTCAGTAGGTGGAATTTTAGGTGAAATTCTGCTGTTGGTAGAATACACACTGCAGGGTCTCCATGGTTCTTCTGGGCATAATACTTTACTTTGAGTCCAAAGATCAGTTTTGGAGACTGAATTTAATGGAATTGCATGTATGACTGGGCAGTAAATCATATATATTCACTGATGATGGATTTAGAAAGGAGGATAATATTTCAGATCCTGAGATAAAAACTGAAACTTGCAAGTCCACTGTGTCTATATTAAGTGACAAAACAATAACCACAAAATCATGCAGGCGTGTACATGCTTTTAGCAAGCATAGTAATTTTCTTCTTTGTATACTGAACTGCCTTAGTATGGTTTGAAAATAATGCAAATGGAATTTTTCCACAGTGGCAAAGGATTAGGAATATTTTACTTCATATTCAGTGCTTTTCCTCCCTGATTCAAGTGGTCTTAGAAAAAGCAGGATGAGAAATTATTTCTTTTTAAGGTACTGGAATGCTGTAGGCTTTTGATTTTTGAAGGAAAATGAAATTTTGATTTTCAAAGTTGTTTGAAGATGAAACTTAAGTCAAATCATTCCTGTATTTTGCAAACTTAAGCCATGAATATCTTTGCAGGAAAAAATCATACTGTTTCTTGAAGCAACTCTCAGATTTCAACTTACTTGTGAAATTTGTTATTATTGCAGCGGCAAATGTTTCTGTTCTTTCTTCACTCATATTTTCATAAATAGTCAATAGCAGCTTCCACTATCACTTTTATTCCCTGTTCTTGACCTTTATTTTGATAGAGGTGGACAAGATATGCTGAAAGGAGAAAAGGTCACTGCTCTGAGACATGATGAAAATCAAATTTTGATTTAGAAACACAGGTCTATATAAAAAGTATGATGTTTGATTGCAAGAGATATCTTAGTTTGCAGAGAGGAAAGTCCTGTAACCTCAGTTAGAAAATCACTGACCAACACCTTGAGGCAAGCTCAGCTTCTACTTTCCTTTATTCCAAACGGAAAACTGTTTCAGACCATAGTATTTGGTGGCTGGAAGCCTTTTATATTCAGTGAAATTATATTCACATCTACTTTATAAGGGTTTGGGGGGGGGGTTGTGCATTTTTCTCTTCTTCTCCCTATTACCCCCTTCTTTTTTACAGGCAGCATTTCTGCCCTTTAACCATGATTATTTATTTTAGACTAAAGTCAACCTCTTCAGATTTTGAAATGTTTTTCTTCTACTCTGCTTTCATATTAGCCTATTTATATATTCCTCCATCTCCTTATGTCAACTAATCATTTTTTAATATTGATTGGACAGGAGTGGCCAACACTGTTCATTCAGCCTCAAATGAAATTTCACTGGTAACTAGTCTGACAAATAAGATCTATGACTTTTTCTCTGTCTTTTAAATTAATTGTTGTGTTATTTAGTCTTGGCTTTTTGTTGATTTATGTTGAATTTTATCTTGGATTTGCAAGATCCACAGTCAATATTCTTAATTGTTAAAATATTGCATGCTAATCACATGCAAGGGATGGATATGTGTATATTCAAATTTACCTCTTCTACAGAATCACTTCTGTCCTGTGCATCAACAACATACAGTCTGTGAGAAGCTCATACCTGCTCCTCTGGAGTGTTCCAGAAAAGAAACAGGAGAGAAGGGCCAGGTGCTTCTCATCCACTGCCTTTCTGCTCCCACAGGAAAAGGAGAACCTAATGTTACAAAATCAGACTGAGTATTCAAAAAAGACTGTTTTATAAATCCATCCTTCCAGATTTTTTATAATGTAATACCCACAGGACAGGAGATATTTTACCTGGAGAACAGAAAGCTCTAATATAACCTTATAGCAACATTCCAGTACCTAAAGTGTCTACAAGAGAGCTGAAGGGGGATTTTTTTTGCAAGGCCATCTAGTGACCAGATAAAATGGAATGGCTTTAAACTGAAAAAGGGCAGTCTCATTTTAAATATTAGGAAGAAATTTACTGTGAGGGTGGTAAGCCACTGGCACAAGTTGCCCACAGAAGCATGATTGCCCCATCCTAGGAAGTGTGCAAAGCCATGCTGGATGGGGCTCTGAGCAACTCAGAGTAGAAGGTGCTCCTTTTCATAGCAGAAGGGTTGGAACAAGGTGATGTTGAAGGTCTCTTCTAACCCAAACCACTGTGTTTCTATGATACCTTGATTATCTGTCATAACCCTTTACATATGCTTGCTTTCCTTCATTACCTTCCTCTTCCTCTCTCCCTCTCTTCCTTCCTTTCCTCTGTGATCCCTTTGTCAAAATAATTGAAATAGCTTTTTTAAACAGGCTTGGACAAGCAAAGAGGTTTTGATCAAGTGCCTGTAGTACCTGAATCCCCAGTGAGGGGAACTGCACAACTGAGCAAGTGCTTGGGGTTTGGTTAGCTCTACAGTCACACCTTACACGTCCTCAGGCACTGACTGACTTATGACCTTCCCACTGTATTCAAAGGTAAGACTGCAGGAAGCTTGACAGCATGAGGGCCAGGACCAGCTTGGATTGTTGAACAGATTAGACATTATAATTATTATGTTGTCCTTGTAGCAGCAGGGACAGGACAAAATAACTCTGCTTCCTGGCCAGAGCAGGTGGTGTCATATTCTGCCCTGCTGAATCAAGCATGCCATATAATTTAGATCTAGTACTGGGACACCTACAATCCTCCCACAAATAACATTTCATTTGAGAGGAGTCCCAGTTAGTTCTGTCCGTATGAGCAGTAACTGCCAAGCATAAAAAAGCCTCAGAAGAGAGAGGGTAACATGGACAATTTGTTATTCATCACATCATGGTATTGCAGAAAGTAACAGCCAGGGAAGCTGTGCTCACTGCCTTTTACATTAATGCCCATGCTGTGAGTTATCAGGAGTCTGCTGCATCTGGAAGCCCCAAGAAGAATGGGAATTTTGTCAAAAAACATCAGTTACACTTTGACAGCCACCAAACAACAAAACAAGAGTGGGTTTTGTCACTGAGCTCTGGTTTGGCTCCAGGACAAAACCTGCTCAATGGGAAGGGACAATAGCTCAGGCTAAGAAATAAAAATATGTCTGACCTGTCTGTGGTGACACCAGATGTGAGATGAGATTTTGTTTTCCATCAGCTTCTCCAATACAAATTTAATACTTGTATTTGAAAATACATAGCTAATACAGTGAAGTGAGTGGGTAACCTGATGGACAGGCACCTTGGGAATCACTTGTTACTATTTGCATTTGATGTAATTGTTTATAACCCCACAAGGTGCATGTGGCACACTGATAAGTGAGAACATCGTCCACCTCTGCCACCAGTGAAGATGGAATGGATGAACAAGACCCCTGGAGAATTTTTTGCCCTTATATTTACTTTAGAGTGAGACACAGCCACTTGTGAGCCCAGACTGAATGCAGTAATACAGGATATCAATCTGACAAAAATTTTGGATCTTGTCTTTTGCCTATAACTTTCACCTCTTCTATTTTTCCTCATTATGTATAATTTTTAACCTTGTAACATTTATGAGATTTTAATCCCCTCAATATGTCTAGGGTAGATTAAGGCTGGTTTAGTGTTCAGATGAGCACAGGGGACACCACTCAGGTATTGCTAACTCCTTTCAGAGAGCAAAATAAAATATTGCCTGGTTTCTAGTAAGACTGGGTACATGAATTTTAAAATTTAAAGGGGAAAATGAGAGTAAGACAAGAATTAACCGTTCTCTTTATTATTTAAGAACACCAGAAACTACTCAATAATTTTAGATTTCTTAGTGGTGGGCATTAATTTCAAAAGCAATAAATAATCATTATAAATTAAGTTTATACTGATGCTGAATTACTCTGCTGCTAAAACAAAATTAGCAAATTAACCTATCTAATAAAGACCAAGCTTGCACTTCAGTGTTTGTTTTGGTTTGTGGGTTTTTTTGGTGGTTTTTTTTGTTTTTTTTCAGATGTATTCTCCTGTGCACAGGAGTGAGAATTTAATACATAAGTGAATTCTATCTTCCCATCAAATTCAGATGAAATTGGACTCCAGCTGAAATGCTTAGCAGGACAGTATAAGCATAATTTCCTCAAGAAAATAGTCTATAAAACATCTGAGGGAATATTGAAGCTCCTTTACCCTGAGAGAACAAGTGGAGCAGTGATACTTCACCAATCACTACTCCTTCAGGATCAATTGGAAACCTCTTCTCCCTGGCCTGGCAGTCAGAGGATGTGTTTAATTGATTCCTCTCTTCCGTTTTGTCTTGTTCAAAGAGGGGTCAATATTTGCTCTAATTGAGGAACCATTGAAGAATTTCTGTTAAAAGCCTTGAAACTACAAAACCTATAAGCACTCTTGTCGACTAGGAATATTGTTTCAAAATTGCCCTGATGAAGATTAATCAGGTGGTTAAAACATTGTGACATCATATGAGCATTTTCAGGGTCTCTCAGTTGTCAGGTTTGTTTTGCTCCTTGCTTCTCTTAGAACTTCAGCCTAACAATGTACTTGTTTCCTCTGTGAATGATGAACATTGCAGAAATAGCTGAAATATTTTTGTAAATGTGTCTGAAGCTTTAAAAGCCTCTGACAGAGTCTTGATGGAGTGTTTTCTTACAAAAGGCTTTCAAAGTGTTTTTATTATTATTATTTTTTATTGTTCTTCATTAATTTCTATTACTTAGTGTGTTTCATTCCACATTAGGACTGTGTTTGGTATGACCTCTGATACCTTATTTCATCCATTTATCACCTGCGTTGGAGGCTGCACCCTTGAGGACAATGTGCTTAGCTGGATCTACAAGAATATCCTATTAAAAATAATAATAATTTTTAAAAAAAGTTAAGGGAAAATGAATTTTCTCAGTGCAGATCTAAAGTTGTACCAGCAACACTTCTATAAGCCAAGAAGACTTTGCACTCCTTGAGTCTATTTCCAATTAACTTGTAGTAGAGGGTGGGAATAAAACTGATAAACCCCTTGGTACTAAAAAAAAGTTTGACTCAAGTTGATTTACTTGTCTTCTGGAAAAATTACACAAACAAGTAATTTTCATCCCTGTGGGAAGTGCACTGGGCAGGAAGGCACTCAGCACATGCTGTTGGTGAGAGTAGTCCCAAAAAGAAAGAGGGAGTTGGGGCATGCTTTGTGGTTTGGGTCTTTGTCATAGGAACTTTATTACAGAAATTTTCATCCAAGAGAAAATGAATGGCATTGCAGGAGGCTTGAAGGAAGGTAGGAGAATTCTGTCTGAGGACGTTTTCCATGATTTGAACTTCCATTTTCTTTGTATTCAATTATGAAAAAGCCCATATGAAAGCCTTTCACAGGGAGGCTGTGACATTCACTTTTCACTATTTTAGATTGGTTGAAAGAAAGATCACCCTCATAGAATTAACTTACTGTACATTTAGATCTCAAGATAAAGAGGAAAGTAGAGTCTGTGCCCTGAATCCTCCCTCCCCCAAGGATTAAGAGGGAATGGAAGAGGAAGAACAGTGGTATAATGTGATCCTGTCATTTGCTGAGGAAGCCAGAAGGACTGAAGCACTTCCACTTTAGTTCTGACGCATTTTCTCCCTGGATTTGGCTTCTGGAGAAGAACTATTTATTGTGACACTTGAATCTGACCTGAGCTGGATAAAGTAGGCAAATGGACTTGCCCCATCTCAAGAAGAAGAGTTATCAAAAGTGTCTTAGAATGCTTCAAGAGAACCCTAGCTTTCGCTAAGGAAAGACCTCAGTGTCTCTATCAACTATTAATCCATTTTACCAAAAAAGAGAAGCAAGAACAAGGTAGCTGTTCTGCTGTCCTTAGAGAACAGCCAAGGTGTAAGAGAGGAACAGTGAAAAGTAGGTCCAGTTCCTGCATCTGTTTTTTTTCCAGAGACAGCCACACTGGAAGACTTCTAAATAAATATAAACCTAAAACAAAACAAAGCAAAAAATCTAAAATTAAAGAAAAATAGAAACTTGTTTCTTAACTATAGCACCACTGACAGCTGGCTTTCTGATAAAAAGGTTTTAGAGGATTTCAGTATTTATGATTTGTCTTTTTGCTGTTGTTTGTGTTTAAACCACCAAAAGTGTGGCAACAGAGAAAACAGCTGTTCTAACACAAAGCTAATCTTTCTCTGTTTATGAATCATATCACAGAAAAGGAAGTGTAGAAAAAAAGAAAGCCAGAAACCTAAAAAGGTTTCCAGAATGTACCCAGTTTATGCGTTCAGTTGAGCTTTGACATGTCACCAGTAGATTGGATTAAATTTTTAACACAAGTGCTAGAGCATCATTCCTTAAAAAAGTTAGGGGTGTTCAAACTGAAGGATAAATTCAGCCAAGCAGCAGATCTGTTCAATTTCAAATTCTGTACTTGCATATTATCCACTGGAAAAATATAGTCAATATTCAACTTAAAAAAACTATTTTTTTTATTCTGGAACCATTAAGGTTGGAAAACACTTCTGATATCATCAGTTCCAACCATCAACTCAGCCCCACCACCATGTCCACCACTAAACCATGTTCTTAATTGCCATATCCACATATTTTTAAAATGTTTCTTCAGATGGTGACTCCACCAGTCCCCTAGACAGCCTGTTCCAGTCTTTGATAACCATTCCACTGAAGAAATGGTTTTCATTTCTAGGAGGATGAATTAATACCAAAGCTTCACTGGCCATTTTAATGAAAGTTGTAAGAAGCACAAAGTTGGTATTTGTTTACTGCCTCATGGCAATTCTTGTATTAAGAGCTTGATCTATTGAAATGTTCCAGATAAATCTCAAGAAGCTCTGTGCCCTCATGCTTTTTCATAGTGAAATATCCTAATCTTATCTCAGTTATTGTAATAGAAGCAGTGAGTCCTGAACAGCCTGTAAAAGAAATCAGATTTCAGCGAGAACTCAGTGTTCGTCTTCGGAGAACATCATGATGTAAAGCACAAAGCAATCTATGGACACTCAGCCACAGGCTGGGTCTGAATTTCCAATTTAAGTCATCAGCAATGGGAAAAACATAAGGAAAGTGTGATTCATAAGCCCCCAGGATACATGGTGGTAGTCTAGAAAAGCAAAATTATTTACTAGCAGTAACATTTCACTTCAAAAGAACACACAGCTTTGCCTTTATGTCCGCTCCACTCTGCACTTGGTTCTGTGCTTAGCCATGGTGTTACTTACCTGGTGTTACTTCCAGCATCATATCCTTGGCCAGTCGCAGCCCTGGCAGGTGCACAATGACATTCAAGGGAGCCGCACAGCTCATTTTATTTGTATGAGCCTATACTGACCTCGTGTGGCTACTGGCAAGGGCAAGATGCTTCTTACTGAGGCTTCCCTTGGGACAGTCCACTGCCTGTAGGACTAAGAATCCTTGTTACTTTTTAAAAATATCTGTTAATGATTTGCAGTTTGGGAAGCCAACATTAAAAAAAATACAGAATCTCAATCATCATTCCTGTTTTCCTTCTGAATACTTCCAGTGGCAAAAGACTTTTCTGTTGCGCATGAAATGAGTTTGCAGGTTATTTGTGTCTGTTAGTGCCACCCCACTGGCTCACTAGTCAGTGGAATTTCAGCTGTGGAGGAAATTACAGGGACATGCAGGTACCAGCTTGGGCGCAGAATTTAATATTGAGAGTAGGAGCAAAGATGTGCTGCCAGTTTAGCCCTGCCAAAGATCTTGCTTGTTGAAGACGTTCGCAAGATGAGACAGGATGCAGTTATACAACCATGAAATGCTCCTGTGAATGTTCACATCTAACCCAGACTGAACCAGACAGGGAGAGTCTGCAGTTACTCTTACTGGTGATTTAAAATAACTTTCTTTTTGACTAGCTATGTCTCCCTGCCATGTACAGATTGCTTTTATGATTTATCAAAGCTTCTTGAGGATGCTCTTTTGAAGCTGCCTGCTGCTTCTTTCCAGTTAGCACAGTAGAGCACAGCTCTAGAGAGGTATTGCTGTATATGTCCGACTTTAAAATCAGACAGGGTAATCCATAAATAACTCTGCAGCTTGTGGCAGCTTTGGATTATACACCAAGGAAAAATGGATGTTTGTGGGAAGAGTTTGTACTATTTAAAGTGAGACAATTTTATGAATTTGATGCTTAAGTCCAGCAAAATAATTCGAAACTCGGTAGAAAAATCACCACATCTATATAAAACAAATTGATGGAGCATAGTCAGGGATTCCTGAACTAATCTATCCTACTGCACAGTGCAAGGCAGACTTCTCATGTTTCTACACATTTCTTTCTAGTCTGTGCAATGAACAACTCATGGTGCGTATGGGATGAATATATCCTAGATGCAGATGCAAAAATTGCTACAAATTATTTATTAATGAGTGAATTTGAATGGAAAATGCAGAAGAAATAATGAGGGGGAGAAAAGGCAAGCAATGATGAAAGTAGCACTTTCAGTCTAGCTGTTGGTTCTTATTTTCAATGCTATGGCTCAAGGAAGAAAAGCACAAGCCAAGTTCCATCTGTCTCCAAATGTAGGCAATTTTGTATGAATACAAAGCTATTAGTTGCCTATATTAGAATTAACTGTAAGTGTAGTACAGTGTGCATGTACTCTGTACTATATGAACTCTGTACTTTATGTACTATATGAACTCTGTGCAGGTAATATCGTACTCTGTGTGTGTGTCAGTGTGTGACAGGGAGTTTATGACTGCATTTCTCACTCCTTGACTCAAATCAGAGAGGAAAACTCTTTGGAGAGCAATAATAAAAACTTGATTAAGCCAAAGTAAATTCTCAGGAACCATTCAAGCTGAAGAGCAGGTTACTAAAGCCACCAACCACCACTGTGCATATTAGTGTCTGACCAGTGACACCCAGAAGGATGAAATGCAGAAAACCCACACTTACTCATTTCTTCAGTAATTAATCCTCAGTCCTCCCAGTGCAATAATTAGTTCAAAGTCCAGCAGACCAGTTTTAGCTTATTTGCCTGCTAATTGCAGTCCTAATTGTGCAAATAGGTTCTTGGGTCTTCACTAATTCAATCTCTTTGAATTTGCCTGCTGACTTTTAAAGTCCATTGTTCATGACTCTGGGTGCTATCTTTGGTAACAGGATTGAAAGGAGAATATGTTTGTGTTGGAAACACTGGCTAGAGGAAAATGAGGAGAAAAAAAGGAAAAATAAATATTATGGGAAGGGTCATAAACTACAACTACAGACATGAGTTACATCTGGAAGAACAGGACCAGAGCCCAACCATCTAAAGGCTACAACCATGAGGAACACACTGTGCTTCCAAATACTGGAGAAGCATTACACCAATTTTGCTTTGGGCTATACAGAATAATATTTTACCAGATTGCCTACTTGCATTTGGCTTTCCAAACATAAAGGAAAAAAAGACTGTCCCTGGGCTTGAAAACACTATAAGAAGCTCGTGTTACCCATGTTCTACTTCATATTCCTCATGCCTGTCATGGAGTTATTTGTGATTCTCCCCATTTCTCAAGGGCACATACATCCTTTACTCTTACATTCCCCTAAGAAGTTATTCAAAGGGCCAAACTGAGCTAATTGTCCCCTAATAGGTACCTGCCTATTGCCTTTGAGAAAATAGAGGACTCCCTTGAAAGTGTTGCTCTTATGTTGCTTTATTGGTCTAGGAATCCCACATGTCTATGACTAAAACCTTACCAGGATGTGGACTGTGCCACAGATTTTTTGGAAAACACCTACTTCATTTTGGACAGCAATGAAATCAAATCATGGTGTTTCTCCACTAGGAATCCCCAGCACAAAATTAGATTCTGATGAGGATATAGTTTATTGTATTACCACAATTAGATTCAGAAGAATAGTGAGGGTTATTTAGCAATTTTTTTTAAATAATGCATTAAAAATACCAATTTGAACCAGATATCACAAAACTGGCATTGGTTTGGCTTTCCTGTATACTTGTGATGAGTCTCTCCTGGCACTGACCAGAGTACCTGCTTATCTGCTTATCCTGATTGTTTTGAGGGATATTCTGCCAAATCACAGAGAATATGCCAACTCCTGGATGTAACAATTTTAGGATGGACAAACAACTTGTTGGGATTAAGGTGAGGTCAAATCATTTTCTGCCTGTGGGAGTGGAATGTAATTATAATCAAAAGGAAAATGCATTTAACCAATGCACTAATTATACCCTCCCTGCTGCTGGCCCCTTTGCCATTTGATATGATTGTGGAATGAGTTAGGAAAAACACTATCTTTATAGACACAGACACAACAACACAGCTTCTGCTAACTGCTGATCAGTTTGCAACAAGAAGGCAGTAATGCCCTAAATTTTGTACTCCCTCCCTGGTTCTCTAAAGGCTTCCATCAACCTCTCAATGTATTTGCTGTCTTTTGGAGTCTCTGGGGTTGACACCTCTGAATAATTCTTTTTGCACAAGAATTGCCTGAAGGAGTGTAAAGCACTAGTTAGGACAAGGAAAGTTCTAAGACTGGACTGTACTCTGCTTCACTTCCATCCTTTCCATTTCCCAAGTTAGACACTATGGGTTGTATCCCATCATGTAACACTACACTGCCATCAACCGTCTGTAAACAACTCTTGAAAAAAATTAAGCAAATAGAGAGGAATATATCCTTGATAGAAGTATAAACAGATGCTTGTGTTGCTGATGCGCAGCTGTGACTAATTTTAAGTACAAATGTATTTTCATGGAAATTGTGAGTTAAGACTAGAACTTATGGATATAGTCCATGTCTATTTGACTAGAGTAAAAGCAGTAATATCCTTTACTTGTTTGGTTAACTGGTACAGACATGACCATAGAGTCATGAAGAAACAGCAAATCCCTCCAACCCCAGCTCAACAATTTCCATAACTTCTTGGTAACAGTGCAGGCAGGTGTAAGGAAGTTCACAAATGCAATATGTGGGGCCAGAGGGACTCAAGTCCACTTATGTATCACATTCCTTAAACTCATTTTTAAACACAGAAACACCTATAAAGTGTCCTCGAATTTACTCATTTTCTGCCTTCAAGGTTTTGCTCTTTCAACACCTTGTTTCAAGGCCTCATTCATTTCACTGGTCAAAAGGAACTCTATGTTCAAGGCCTTTTAGACCATGATTATTTTACTTAATAATTATGAATTGAATAAGTCAGAGTTGGTTTTCATTCTTCAAAAGGAACGACAGCCTGAAGCATAGAATCACAGAATATTTTGGGTTGGAATGGACACTAAAACCAACTTGTTTCAACCTCCCTGCCATGGGTAGAGACACCTTCTACTAGACCATGTTGCTCAAAGTCCCATCCTTGAACATTTCCAGGGATAAGACACCAGCCACAGCCCTTCATAGAGCTCAACTATTTGCTTGTGATTGAGCATCTTTTATTCAACTTCTCTTTTTCACTCTCATCACGTTTGCCATGAGCTACACGGAAAAAAGGGGTTGGAGAATTTCCTAACAATCAAGAACCACAGAAAGTACAGACAAAAGGAAGCAAAGATTTTATTGACATTTCTTTACGCAGAACACAAGCTACACAAAATGCCACGATAAAGCATATGTAGAAAAATAGTAGAATCATATTGGCACTGATGACTATTCATTATTATTGTTATTATTATTATATATATTATTATTATCATATTATTATTATACAGGTTTCATCATAACCATAATAAATAAGCATTAAAATTTCACAGTGGCATTATCAGCTTTACATTCATGATCTTATTTATACAAGGGACCATGTCAGATTTCTTCAGCTTTTTGTATGGTCATGACTCAAAGTAGTAGATTTAAAAATTAAAAGCCCTTTCCTTTAACTTATAAGGATCTGTCCACAGTAATCTATTGACTTGATCCCTTGAAGAGGTCTGCATTTGTCTTAAAATACATTACTTTTAAAACACATTTGACCAACTGGAAAATTTGCCTTAAAAAGAACCCAGAACATTTGTTATCTTGCGGTGGTCTGACTTTGAGATGTCATGGAGGCAGCTGGTTGCCATTTAAGATCTTGTGGCTGTATAAAGCTCTTCACCAGGTCAATCCACTTGCAGATTTGGTCCATTATACCAAGAGTGCATTTGACCAGCTTTTCTCGGGATCAGACCTTTAATAAAGACTTTGTGAATGCTGTTGAGTGGGAACCTACATTCCAAGAAAATTGATTTGCATTTCCATTTTCCTTAAAATATCACAGAATTGACTCAACTTCACATGTTTCCACTTAGTGAGATTAGTTCTGGTTTTTTGATGTAAGTCTCAGTTAAATCTTGACAGACATAGATAAAGAAAATTGAAGTGTGTGGCAGTTGACAAATGTTCATTAGGGAAAGGGAAGTAAATTAGACAGGGGCAGACTGAGCATGTGTTGTAAATCTTAGTGCTTTTAAAAAATAGTACAGATTTTCTAAGCTCTCAACCTCTAATTATTGCCTCTTCTGTCTGATTTGAAATAATTCTTGAGAAACATAACTGCCTCAATCAAATATAATAATGTCTCATTTAAAAGTCCAACTCTAGTGTCACATGATGGAATTGGCTGTACTCATATTCAGACCACAGAAAGGGTTATAATTAAAAATACCTTAGACTACTCATCTGCAAAGTTCAGCCTCAATATCAAGTTACTGCATAAATTCAAATTCGCAGAATGTTGTAGTAACTGTTACATGCACCAGTTATATCATGCATATTGCTTGCCCTGAACGATCAGCCCCAAAGGAAGTACTTGGAGAAGGATATATCTCTGATGCTTTGCTTTGCAGCCTGTGTGCACAAACATGGGCATGAATCCAGTGCTAGTATTTTACATCCTCTTTGCAAGAGTACAAATTGTTATCAAGTTCAGGGGGCAACATCTTGATTTTGTACAGTTTTTTATGTTCAAAAACCCCGTAAATTTGAAATTCCTCAAGTTGAAATTGCTCATTTGAAACTCATCCCAATAGTATTTGGCAGTTGCTTATCTGAAAAACCTCAAACCATATTATTTCTTTACAAAAATTTTCTAGCCTTTCCTTTGTTAATTAAAAATTGTAACAGTGTGCATACAGAAAGCCACCTTCGGAGCTAATTATTTACAGGAAATTGTATGGTTTAGTTCCAAGAGGTATTTTCTAAATATTTAATAAAATAAGTAAATGGTAACTCTGAAACACAAGATAAGGATCTTCACAGAACTATGCTTCAATGCTCCTGTCCATTGAATTCTAGTCCACATGTCAATTGAGGAACAGTGAAGGTCCAATTTTATGTGTTACCATTTAACTGGGAATTAATCCAGAAGTGTAAGGTGTTCCATTTAAATAGATACTGTAAAAATGTGGTTACTCCTGCTGCCATTGTTAACTTCACGTATTAAAAAGTCAAAGCTTGATTTTGAGGGCTACAATTTTTTTACATTTTGAAGAGAATGTCATTAAAGTTTAAAATATCCTTAAACCAAGAATATGGTTCCAGTGCCAAACCAGAGTAAGTGTGTTGGTACATTGCATACAGGGAAACATAAGACATCAATCAAAACCTGCCTGAGATGTGTTTTGTTTGTAGCACAAACTGGAATGTTTAATTTCAAGTGCCTGAATTTGCAGTATGGAACAAAGGGCTAAGAAAGAGGACAGAATTCACCTACTTTATTGGCTAAATTAGACTCATCAACATTAACTTCCTCTAAACAAGAAAGAAGATCTCCCAACAGACAAGTCTTTCCCACTTAAGGCTTGTACTGCTCACTGAAGGTAATTCTGTACATAGAGAAAGTTTAATTTTCTGCTGTGTCAGATGTTGTGCCTAATTGTCTAAGCATAATTGAAAGATAGAGACTTAAGATCAGATTTTTTTTTTAAGTGCTTGAGTATATTTTAAGGGAGTTATAAAGATGTTTGATGTCAGACTCTAAGACAAAAATAAACAGATTCATTGTTCAAGTCCAAGAAACCAAGTTTTAGGTTAAACTACTCTACTTCTAAGGAACCTTATTATCAGAGACAAACCCAAGTAGAAAAATATCAACATTATTTTCAATTTACTTCTGAACTTTTTGATTTGCAATATGCTGATCTGTGTTTTGACCTGATACTTTTACCAAATAATATTCAATAATATTCTGGAGTGATTTATTTTGATGAACTGGATAGGATTTTGGAAGGTGTTATTTTCGTTTCTCTGTCATTTACTGCCATCTCAGTGAGGCATATTCCTGTCACAGCCTAGAGAGGAGGCGGGTTTATCTTTGCCTTCTCCTCAGTCTGTCAGAGCTATATCTAGACTCTGACTCACCTGGAGACACAAAAAGGAATGGGACAAAACATCAGTGCATTTTCTTTCTTGGCAAAACAAACACAGTAGAAAATGAACACAGAACCCTCTACAAATACTAGTGTGTTTTCAGTGGTGTGTGCAAAGGAATACCATGGCTTGTCTAGACTTCTTGACTGATCTCCTTCGTATTTCATAAGAAGATTTAACTGCAGAATGAGGAAATAGCTAATTTCCCAAACTGGATGTATAGTCAAATATATAGAAAACTAAAATTAGTAAGAAGAGTGGCAAATCTGATAAATTATTGATCTACCAGCTTAAAAATGAATGCTTGTTTGAAGAGGATGGATGTCAAGGAATATTAAAAGATGGTAGCAAGCTTCCTGTCTTAGGAAACAGGACAGCTCAGTTTGACACGTTGCATTGACCACAGAAACCACGGGGGTGGTAGATAAAACACATCAACACATCAAACTCAGCACTGCTTAGACAAGATTAGTCAGCTAATGGTGTGACAAGAAGCTGACAAATCACTGCACAAAAAATCCTCTCTCATCCAAGGAGGTGGATGAAGCCAAGAAATAGCTCCTTCACAAGAGCTCTGGAGGACAATAAACACAAACTGCCCCAAAAGCAACAAAACCTGTGAGGCTGAATGATCACCACCAGCTTCCTCCTAAGCAAGATGTGGTATTATATATATATATATATATATATATATATATATATATATATATATATATATATACTGTTTGTGGAAACACAGGTTCACCTCTTATGGGAATAACATACAGCTCCTAGGGGAAAAGATACTTTCTGTGTACATATGTGTTGTTTAGGGTATATATCATATGGGAGAGATGACATACAAGATCTAGACTTTATATTACCATTTTTACTGAAAGTGATGACTCATTTTACATCAAAAATATTTCCACTCAGCCTTTCCCATGCATGTAGCTGCATATTTGATAGTGTCAGAAATCAGAATTGTCAGAAATGTCTTGGCCTTTTTGAACAGCTGGGAATGATGCACATAGTCTTATCCATATAAGGTAGCAAAGAATAAGCGTCCCCGGGGCTGGAACAGGGAGATTCCTAATAGCACTTATGCTTTCAGGAAGAAATGGTAAACTTCTTAAATTAGTTGCTTGAAATATTAGAGTTTTCAGCACCAAAAGCTGTTACATTTATTAGTGTAACCCCATTTACAGGATGCATAAAAAAAGCAAGGCCATCACAATATTCCAACTACCCACTCCAAAAGAAAAGAAAATTACTGAAACTTGGACTTTAATGTGGAGAAGGAGGGGTTTTTTTGTTCCTTTGCATAAGTTATTTATGTAGCTGATATCTTTCAAAGACTGGAAGGCATGATGGATTACAGTAAGAGTTCATTGCATCACAGTTTCATATTTGAAGAGGCAGAAGAGACTTTAATGCATGAAAGGTCCATGCAATTAGCATATGGACATTGGACTTATGGAACATATATGCATGTGTGCAAATCTGTTTCAGATAGATATGATTAGGTTGCTACTCAGATAAGAGCATCTTGTAGCACTTTAAGTGAAAGTAGAGTTTTGACTTTTCAAAAGCAGAGAAATCAAGTTTCAAGGTTGTAGCGGAAGTTAATTTAGTCTGACCTTTTGCATAAGAAGAGTTTATACATATTTATTCTTTATACTTTTTTTCCTATGAGGGGAAGGCCTGACTCATCTGCATTTAAAGCATTCTAACTGTTTAACACTGATTAAACTGTTCTCATAAGTGTTTCTATTCAGTGCATGGATTTCTCTTGGGGAAGGGCAGATGTATTATACAGTCTTCCTAAAATAGAGAAGAAACAGCAGCAGCTCTGTCACATTACACTTCCTCACTAGCTGTGCCCAAAGTAAAGATTAATTCATAGGGGCTGGAAGATTCCATTTGTGGCAACTGGTGAACAGCCCCAGCTCTTTGGATTAGAGCCTCAGACGGGGAGAGGATGTGATGAGTGCCAGCAGCCAGAAGTCCTCCTGAACAGGAAAAAGGCGCCAGTCTGCAGCAGAGCTAATATCCAATTAAGTTTGCCAGTTTCTGGTGCCTCTTAAACCCAGTTCAGGGCTGAGAAACTGGATGGGGCCCAAAAAAAAATTGCCAAAATGGTGATGGGTCTAAGCATGCAGCTTCTGAGGACAGACTGAGTTAGTCTTGCCTAGCCTGGCACAAAAGACACCAAGTGACAAAGAGCTGTTTGAAAGAACGGAGAAGGAAGTTACAACTGTACCAGAAGCAAGATCAACCCCATGGAATAAAAAGGTAGGATAAAAAAGGTAACAGAAAGAAGCTGCAGTTCAGAAAGTTTGAATTGGGTTATTTTTGTTGTTGTTTGCTTGGTTGTTTTCCCTAGGAGTGATATACAGCAGCTGAGAAGGTATTCCAGAGTAGCTGTAGTATATCTATCACCAGATGTTTTCAATATCCAGCAAGAAAAATATATGGCTGACCTTACCACAAGGCTCATGATAATCCTGCTTTTAACAGGAATTATACAGGGATGCTTCCAGCTGTTCCTTCTGAAACAAATTATTCTGTCATTTGTAACACTTCTGGATAGGTGCATAGCAGTCTTTATAAAGGGCTGAGAAAATTGACTGGAATGAATGTGCGAGCACGATGTCTCACTCCTGGATAAATGGAATGGCAGTGCTGGATATATTTGTGAATCCCTCTGCACTGACTTCACAGTATATGGAGGAGATGCAGTCAGGTCATGGAAAGGTGACCAAGGAAATATGGGAATGTCTAGACACAGCAGAACAATAGTTTAGGGCAATTTAGCCATCTCAAAGGAATAGCAAATTAGGGGAACCATTAACAGAGCCAGAGGCACAACCTTGCTGTGATTATGTTTGACCCAAAAGGCAAAACCAAATCAGAGGAGAGTGAACTGCAGCTAAACAAGTTCCCCACTATGAATTTCATTACTCCAAACATTATTGGTCTAATTTTTAATTCAGTGATTATTTGTCCTGAGACTATGGCACTACAGCCATAAAGCAACTGTATTAAAGAAGATGAACACTAACTCCAACAGACCTGTATTTATACTGGTTTATAAATTGAAAACAATTAATTGATTAAATAAACACTTAAAATTTGTGGGAGGAGGTAAATTTATCTAGATGGAAACTGTCAATTAGATACCATTAACTATCAAAACTGCTGAGCATATGTGTTGAAATACAGAAAAGCACTCCATAAGTGCTCTGTGTGGACTTGACCTTTAACATCTAAATAACCAGCTGGAGTGAAATATGTTAGGCTGTTCTGATAACAATTTATAAATGGAAATTTAATTCCACAAAGAAAATAATCATTCAGCTAGGCTGACACATATTGGCATGCTCAGACTCAGAAATGCTGCATGACTATTCATTATATATTAAATTTCATGGGATATTTGCATAAGCCTTCACTAGAGTTTAACCCTGTTATTAGAAGTCCTCATCTTTCTCCTCCATCACCACTCAGCTATTTTAAATGCAGAGGTAGAAAGCAAAAGATGTTTGTTTTTGTTTTTGTTTTTGTTTTTGTTTTTGTTTTTGTTTTTGTTTTTGTTTTTGTTTTTGTTTTTGTTTTTGTTTTTGTTTTTGTTTTTGTTTTTATTTTAACATGCAAAAAGCACCAAAGAAAACTACAAATTCTAATGAAAACTTTTGCTTGAATTACCAGTTTTCACACTGTCTTGTGATAGCTTTCTCTCTCAAGTGTGGCTCTTTGCTGCCAAGGGAGCAGTGAAGAGGATTGGTCAGTAGATATTTATGAAATGCTTTGAAGTAAAATACTGCTCAGAATTTATGTAGGTAATTCCAAAGCTCTGTCCTAAGTTTTCAAGTCTTTGGAAAATAATCATTTAAAGCTAAAAAAATTCTGCTTCCTCTATTGTCAGTGGACAGATCTGATTTTGAAAATAAATTTTGAATTTCACTAAGAAGAAAATAATCAATCATTGGAGGCCAGAAAAAGACCCATTTCCTGCCAGATTTTAAAGGAGCCTTATTCATATCTTCAGTGTTTGCTTTTGATCAAGGTGTGCAGTCAAAATTTGCACCCAGGTATGAAAAACTGAAGAAGTCATCCAGTCCACAAATGCTGACCTTCCAGTTTCTGTCTATGTCTTAGACACCCAGAAAGTGAGTCTTATTCTAATTTCCCTGGGCAAGAAAAAGAGGTAAATAACCCTGAATATCACCAAAGCAGAAAACGGTATCACTCTTGCAGACTTTCAATAGTATCTATCCCTCTTCACTGACTACAGAGAGAAAATAAGCCTTTTCTTTTAGTAGAACAAATTCATTTTGCAGCCAATTTTTAAGCACTAATTATGTGATGAAAATAAACAGGACAAATTCTACAATTATCCAAGAAAAAATTCCAGAGGATCCAGGAGATTGAAAACCAACTCCTTGAAAAACCTCAACCCAGATGCAGATAGAGCTCACTCCTCTGACCCTCATCTACACACACTTAGTCAATACTGCAATTTCTCTCCCTCCATACTTAAAAAAAAAAAAAATATTTCAGAAGATATTAAATTCTTTTAAAAGCACAGAGCAATGGGCTCTAGGAGACCCAGGATACTGGAGAAAAATTAATCCAGATACTAATAAAGGCATGATCATAGAATTATAGATACCCACTGAATTGTTATAACCACCCTGTTTTAAGGTTCTTCAAATCTTTTAAAACAGTTAATGTCAGTCCTCTTAAATGTTACAGTCTGTTTCAGGAACTTCTTGTCTTTCTTCCATCCCCTTATCTTTGTCTCTGTCTTTCAAAGCTTTGAGATCTGCTGGTTCTGCTCTTATTCTACACATGGGCAATCACCTCTCCTCACAGAGAATTTGCTCATCTGGGCCGCAGCCCATCCTTCACCTCTGACACCGGATAACCTCAGTAGCCAAATTCACTTTACCTGGTGAAGTTCCTCCTTTCTAGTTTTAAGCTTTTTAGATGTTAAAAATTAACTTTGGAGTCCTGACTTTGATTTTTAGTTAACTGAAGGATCCCTTAGAATCAAAGGGAGTTTCACTTCAAACACAGTTGACACTAATATTGACAAGCTACCAGAAAAAAACCAGGTTTGTCCCTCCTCTGTCCAATGTCTTGAAAAACTCTCTTATCCTCTGTGAATGTGAGAGTTTCACTGAAGAGTCCAAGCCCTGCCCCCATAGATAGAGGAAGCCAAAGGGGACTTGTGCATATTGCAGGGGAAATCCTTGTAGAAATGCTGCAAATGTACTTAAATGTATTTAAAAAGACCTTATGGGAAGGGACAATATATTGAAATTCCAAAGGTTGTGACAGAAACAAAGAACCTAACTGTTCACTTTGCTAATTTTTATGAAGATAATTCTTGGTGTACATTTCTTTCCATGTTGATACAAAGTTGAAAATAAGTCCATGCTGATTACTATACTTTGATGAAGTCCAAAAACTTAGATATTATCTATATTATAATGACAATGCAGATTTCTTAGGAGTATGGTCAACATAATTGAGAGGATTTATAGTACTGAGAGGCAATATCCCATTAAAAAGAAGAAAAGAAGAAAAAGTGAGGGAGGCTATCCTGAGAACCTTAAAATGGAAGCTCAGCTAGACAGCCACTGCCAATATATCCCACAATATTCTGCCAGTAGAAGGAAGATAAAATCTGTGTCTTATCACTTGACAGGAATGATAGTTTCCAGATGTTTCTGACGTTCCACAGGAGCTTTCTTCCATACCCCACAATATGTAAGTTATGTGGACTTGATCCAAGTCCATAAACAATCCAACTCCAACTCTGAAATTAGACTGAGTCATCAAAGAATTCTATATGAATAGGAACACTGACACCTTTAGGTACATTTTTCCATCAGTCAGAGCACTGGTAGGAGTACAGAATGTCACAGTGAACATTTGGAAAGACCCACCAACTCCTGCAGCAATGCAGAGACCTTTTCCCATGTCCACGCTCTCACAGTCATGTAAACAGAAGGCTGGGAATGCTGTCCAATGCACAAGGCAAGGCAAGAACTTCCCACCTGAGTGTAAGAGCAGCTACACTGATTGTTGTCAGACTCAGGGCTGTGAAAGTTGGTCTGTGAGACCTGGAAATAAGCAAACCTCTTTGTACAGACTGTGTACACACACAGCAAGCATGTATATAGGTGTAAAGTCACTTCTTTCTAAATGTTTTTCAAAATTTTCAGTTTGCAGACTCCTGAACGTTTTCTACAAGTGAACTCACATACAGTACACTGAAGGTTGCTTGTGGTTAGAGATTGCTTTTCTTTCCTGTTTTTCCACATAGAAGTACTTGTCCTGCTGCAAAGGGGCTGCACCATATTACAGCTCAACCTCCATGTCTCATTGTATTTAAAACTCTCTAGACAATTTACTGAGGAAGAAGTAAGTGGTGATATGTCAATTCAGCTGGCACTAGACTGCTGAGGCCAAAAAGTGAGAAAGAATTCCCAAACAAGTAGTGGAAACCACAGGTTCCCTGATAGAATTCATTTGTTAACTGGGTAAAACTGACTGTTAGCATTTAACAGTCAATCTGTAAGGAAAAGAAAAAAAAAAAAAAAATTGAAACACAATAGTTTATACCTATTTAATTAAAGTACTGAGGTATTAAGAAAGTTGTCAAGATTGAATCACACCATGGAATTGTTTCTATATGATTTCTACCTCTATGAGGGCACAAGATTTTTATGTGTAATACTCCTTTTCAGGTGGTTTAATCTCACTCTTTCGTACATACCTTCTTTCTCCTTCCTATTTATAAACATGCACTAGATATCAAGCCAGCCTTTTTCCTTTACCAGCATTTGCCTGTCTGCTAAAACTCTTTTCTTGAACTAATTTTGTGTAAATTTTTCATTTTTTTCTTTTGAGAAAAAATTAGTTTTACATTTTGTAATCCCTTTGGCTGTGATGCTTTTTGTTTTCATTTTGTATTCTTATTTCACATATCTCCACCATCTTGATCTTAATTTACTGATGGGAGTCTTGACACCTAAACCCAAATTTGCAACATTTTACAGTCATTGCTAGAAGATATAGAGACTTCTTCATTTGTATTTTTAAACAAATTGTATTTGCATTAAAAAATTGCCTGCCTTCCAATCAAAAATAATTGTGAAGAATTATTAAATTTCTTTTTTCTCAAAAAACTACTGTGACATTGAAAATGTACCAAAATTTTATGAAAATATGCAGAAATTTATTGAAATTTATCACTTTAAATCTGATAACTTTGTGATAAAAATCTTAATGTAAATTTGATGGAAAAAAATTAAAAATTAGGAAATATGTTCTTTTTCAAACCCTTAAAAATGATCCAGGTCTCATTGCACATATATAGTTTTAAATAGTTCAACTAGCTGCAATCATATAATTATTAGGACTCTATATAGCACTGCAAAGGGGCATTAACAAAGCATTTAGAGAGTATTGCAGGGGATATTAAGACATCCTTATATTTTTTAAGCTTTCCACAATCCTTACCATTCTGTATCACCAGCCTTTTTTTTTTTTTTTTTCCCAAATGTTTGGGGTTTTCAAGGATATAACTGGCTAGATTTTGAATTTGGTATCCATGTAATAAATTGGAAAAAAAAATGTTGGGACAAATAGACTTAGATACAAATGTAAACAGAAAAATTGTACTGTTAACATTATAACAAACACAGTCAGTTATGATCGTCTATAAATGTAAACAGAAGAAATGTTAACAGATGCCACTGATATTTTACAAGTAATCCAGTATAGTCCTCTTGGTTTGGCAGATTCTAACTTGAATTAAATTCTTCCCAAACTAAAGTTGGGGTTTCTTTTTAAAGACAAATATCAGTATTTGTTCATGCTATGCAAAATACTTTACCCTTTTCCATTATTTGAATGTACAATTTGTATGCTACAAATTATTACCAGTAATGGAACCATCCAAATACTTTCTTACAACAAACAGAAAGATTGAAACTTTCATAAATGGTTTTCAGACTCCTCAGTTCATCACAAAAAAGGTTTTAACCTGAGTTCACATACGTGTGTTTCCTTGTTAACTACCCCAAAAGTGCTACAAATGTAGAGATTTGTTAATACATAAATAAGCAGTAAAACAAGGACAGACAAGTTCCTGGTTTAATATTCAGGAGAAATGGGAAATACACTGCTCCAATCATATTTAGAGAATTAACCTTCTTAATCTGATTCTGTACTTCAGAAGTGGCTCATGACTTTATGTGGACAAAAATCATAGAAACTGAAGAGGAATATTTATTTCTTCCAAAAGCACCAATACTTGGAAGCTTGAATGCCTTAAAGCCATAGCACTTTATTCTCTGAAAGAGAAATGGAAATGGAAAGTTTGAAAGTCCCACCTGATCTCATTTCTAACATTGCACTCCTTTGGCTAAGAGAGTCTCCTCCACTCAATGGAAAACTTGGCCTCTGTTACCCCATACTTCAGGCACTATTTGAAGTAGTTGAGTCCTGCCACGAGGAAAAACTTCTCCAGGAAAAGTTCAGAGTCCAGCACAGCAATGTGAGCAGCCCGGCCTATCAAGGTGTTGGCCGTGTTAGGCAGAGCATGGAACACGTTGTGTCTGATCAAAGTGCAGTCCTTGGCCCCAATCAAAGGCTGAAGCAGGTTGTTGATCATTTCTGCATAAACAGGACCTGAAAAAGAGCTGAGATATCACACCTACACACCAAAGCTCTCAGTTCCTCTCTTTTCTTCCAGTACAATTCAATTACAGTCATGGTGAGAAGGACAATGGAAGTAAGGCCAAAATAAATGGAAGAGACAGCAGTCCAGTTCAATGATTTGCCATGTGCTAGAGTGCTGTTCATCTAATGGAGACATTGGCTATGAGGAGGGATCTGCTGAAGCTGCTTACCATGAGGCCTGGGACATCCTCAGCCTTCTCTCTGTCAGAGGAATGACAGAGGAAAGTGAAGAAAATGCTCATGTTTCTTTTAGGGGAGTGGGGTTGGACTCACTGCCTATGAATTCAAATGTGAGAGGGCCTGGCAGGACAGAAGTTCATTTGGGTTTCTCTGGGGATTCTAATGCAGGAAGCACAACCTGTAGAGATAGTTGAGGTGTTTTTAAGGGCAGAAACAATGGCTCAGGAAACATGTACAGATAAATGATATGATGTGTTGATAAATGTACTGATCTGGCTCCTGCTAGGTCAAACATGTCCCCGAGGAACAACCACTGCAGGTGAGTTGAAGAATTTCCTTTTAATTCATGTCTCAGCTAGGATGGAAAGAGCTGTCATTTAAGTAAGAGGTGTGAAGGAAACCATTCTGATTATTGGGCCTGTGTGTCTCATTCTGCTTCCAAGGAGTATCTCCATTTCTAGGTAATCACATATGTGAAATGGGGATGAAATTGCACAGAACATTATTTCTGGATGTGGTATCAAACTGAAGCCATGAAAAATTTTATAAATGAGGAAGACTGCTAATAAGAAAAGCAATACACACAGCCTGAGCTCACAGGAGGGCCTCTAGTGGTATCAGTTCTGATGTGCTTTACAGATTTTATTGCAAAACAATATGATTTTAGATCTGTTCCTTAAATTATCTTGCAATCATTCAAACACTATTGAAAACAAAAGGAAAATCCCCTTACTTTGAATGTGTTGAGAAAGATTTCATAATGTGCAAAAAATGAGAGACAATGCAAGTAAATCAGTAGACTACAGAAAAACATTGTCAAGAGCTACTTCTATTATCACTTAAAAAAAAAAAAAAACTTAGAGGGAAGGGGCAGAAGCAGTAAGAAACCTTTGATTATGACATGATTTAAATTTGTTTTCATCAGGCAAAGAGCTTCTTGAAAAGCTTCTTTTATTGATTTCAGTAATTTCCTGTGGGAAGCAAACACTTTCCTCCTTATCAAATAAACATTTGAGTTTTCATCATGTTGATGAAAAACCCTTCTAATGTAATGACCTCAGTTGCACAGAAATGCAATTCTTCAACAGCCTTGGGAATATATAAAAGATCTTAAACATACCTGTGTGCCTGTCCTTAAGTGCATTTTTGCACATTTCTATTCTTGCTGAATGAAAAGGTACGTATCTGTCTTGGGGTGAGGCGACTAACACAACATTTTTAAAATACTGAAGACCTGTGGCAAATATATTAAATACATTAATCACAATTAAGCACAGTGATAAAAATTAATACAGTGTAAAAACAACATCACTATTTCATGCTCAAAGGCTTTGGAAAATCTACAGTATAAAATAGATTACAATTATTAAAACATGCAGCACAATCTTAGATTCATAACAGCTTAAACACATTTCTGTTGCTTCTGTGAACTATTTTTTACTTATCAACACTCAGGTTAATTGTATGACAACAAGGAAAAGTAACAACTGTCTGTAAAAAGAAAATATTTTTATTAAAAGCTTATTCTTGCAATTATTTATACCTCTAAAGAGGATCAAGTTAGCAAAAAATTAGCAAAATTCTCAAACAAAATAAAGAGAGGGAGAAAAAAAGGAATTGTTATCATATCATACTGTTACATTGATGTTGAGTGAGTCTTAGGGTACATCAAGCCCCTGCAAGCACCAGGCAGTTGACAAATCCACACTGCTGGTACATCAACTGAAAACCCCAAATCTTCCCTCTTCCCTGGAGCTAATGGGGCCACTGATGAGCTCCTGCTGTTTGACCTGTCTATGGTCTCTTGAGCACCCCATCACCCACATTTAACAGAAAAGTAAGAAAATGGACACTGCTGACATAACCTACTTGTTCAGAGGATATCCTGAACACAGAAGAGTTGTGGGTTTGTCCTTCATCTTTCTCTCCTTCTTATGGGAAAGTGGTTCAAAAGCAGAGCCACCCTGGATGGGGCTTTTAGCTACCTGGTCTAGTAGAAGGTGTCCCTGCCCATTGCAGGGAGATTGGAACCAGATGATCTTGAAGGCCCATCCATGTCTCTATGATTCCATAGCTATCATTTCTAGACTTTCATATAAAATCTGACCATCACTACCACAATGAAAAGTTCTGCTGGCTGCCTTTCCAAAACCTGATTTGAGGTGTTTAACATTTTCTTCTTGTGCAGTCAAACTAACTGAGTTTGCCACTTCCATCGGAAGTAAACAGTAGGAGGAACCCCAGTGGTTGTTACCATACCTAAAACCTTATGTGAAGAGGTTCAACAGGGAAGAATATTTTAGGGTGGCTTTTATTTTCACAACAAGCATGAGGAATATTTGTTAAAGAGATTGAAAGGTAACAGGGACTTCTACTTTAATAAGAAAGTCACAAATTGCTGGAGGCTTAAGGAGTCATCTGGCAATGTAGGCACACACTTCTTCTGGCATTTCTCTCTCTGTGGGTTCTCTCCACTTCTTTGGGGAGCAGGGTGCCAGAGTAGGGACATGTCTCTATTGAATCCGTATGCCAGCTCATATGCTCACATATGGACATGTCTACATCTTAGGATGTTTTGCCTAAGCATCTACCCAGATGATTCTGACTTTACAGACAATCCTCTCCACATTTAAATTTCTGCTTTCTCCAGTTTCAAGGACAGCACCTTTATTTTTAGCTTCTTATATCTCCAGTCTACCAAGCTAAAAAGCAGCAAGTAGCTTTGACTCACTACACATGCTTGGGAATTTATTGCTTGGGAAGTTAAAATATGAGATTTTCGTGTAGAATAAATTTTATTTGAACTTGACAGTAGTAAAGAAGTCATCAACTGTATTCCATGGAAATAAGAATTAGGGAATCAAAGGGAAAATTCAAACACCAATTTACGTCAACTTCCTGTCACTGATTGAGTTATGTAGCATATCTGTAATATGTAGATGTTATATTCATATTAACATAGTCTTTGTTTCTTATTAGCAGTGTACAAAAGTACGAGAAAATAATTTAACATCAAGTAGTGACCTTGTCTACCTACTACATACTTAGCATCAGTCTGCTCACACTCCATATTAAAAATAACTGTTTAAAAAAAAATCTGCTTCAAGAGAAGGATCATGCTTGTTGCAATGCATGCTTGCTTTCTTAAGAAAAACCTGATTTATTTCATTTATTCATGACAGATTAAAGAATAGGAAAAAAATTCTCTATTCAGACGTCATTTTTCTAGTGTGAGGCCATACATCTCTCTCTGTAGTACAGAAGTGTCAGAACAGACATGAATAAAATTTGCTCTTCATCTCACAGAGCCATATTTCCTAGAGACAAGAGATGTTAAACTTACCAAAAAAAAATGATAAAAAAGGAAAAATGGTTTTAATCTCATGGCATAAATTAAGCAATGATGGCCTTTCAAGAATGATGTTTCTTGCTTGCAGAATATAAACTTAGGTGCTTGTTTACTGCAGCATGGAGGTCTTATTTAATGTTAACAGTTTGGCTAAGACATTATCAGGTAACTCTCACAGAAAAAATGCACAGATGAAATTGATCTAAGATTTTAGACAGGGCAGCTCTTCTAAAAAGTGTATTTAAAGAAAGATCATTAACAAAATGCATATTTCCTTTACTCCCTGGAGAACAGGCCAATCCAGCACAAGGCAGTGGAATAGCCCTCGGTATTTACAAAGGCACATCAAGCCCTACTCACCTGTTTTTTGGCTGAGCTGATAGAGGAAACACTTGCGCAGATCCGCGTTGTCCCTGAAGGTCAGTTGCAAAAGCGACCCTGACTTTTTCAACTTTTGCATTAGCCATAGACCTGGAATGAAAATTGGTGCATATTTTTATCCTTTGTAAATCGTCAGTCAGGGAGTTAAAGACATGTGCCTACAGTAAGGATAGCACTTTAGTTTAGTAGAAGTCTTGCTTGTTCTTGAATTTCTAATCAACAGGAAAAGTCTAATAAGGGTCTCACAGGATAGAGGCAACAGTTTTCAACTAAAAGAAGGTAGATTTAGGCTACGTATAAGGAAGGAATTCTATACAGTGAGGTTGGTGAGACCGTGGAAGAGGTTGCCCAGAGAGGTGGTAGATGTCTTGTCCCTGGAAATAATCAAGTTCAGGCTGGACAAGGCTTGGAGCAAACTGACCGAATTGAAGATGTCCCTGCTCATGGTGGGGTGGAACTAGATGATCTTTAAAGTCCCTTGCAACCCAAACTATTCTATGGATCTGTGGTTGTCTCATGGTAGTAGGAAAACACTCAGGAAGACTCAAATGTGGGACATTCCATTTCCATAACAATATCTCTTTTTCAGCCATAGAGATGCCTCTCTTTATTGCAGCAGTTGAGAAGTGGGAAACTAAGAGGCAACAGGTTCATCTCTCACTGCTGCACACCCCTGAGCTTTCGAGGGAGCAATATGATGGACTTTTTAGATATTGAAATTGCAATTTTTTTCTGTATGGGTTTGAAGTCTTCAGCAAATGTTTTCCACAACTTCAAGGTACAAGTCATGCTAACAAATTCCTACCTCCACTTGTTGTCCTCTCAGGCAGTCTGCCATGAACCACAGCCAGTCAAAGCTTTCCCATTGACTCTTACCTGTACTAACCAAAGTGCTGTTGTTGTAAAGGGTTCCCAGGTGAGGCCCAGAGAGGGACAGGAAGGTGTGTAACTTGTTGAGGTAATAGCGAAACCTGGGGCGAGTTAGTACAGATCGAATGATGACATTACCAAGGGAATGTCCAATAAAACTGTTGGGAAAGAAGAATTATATTAATAAGAAACCCATTTGTGTTTTCTTTAAAATAAACATAAGGATGGCACAAATGGCTCTGAAGGGAAGACTTTGTTAGGGCTTTCAATAAGATCCTTTAGTTATCATTTAATGAGCTTTTTCAGCCTACAAGATTCTCTTTCATAAGAATCTTTCTCTTTCATTCTCCTCTTTACGTATGCAAAAATTAATCTCACTGATTCAATGGCCTCTGACACAGGGCACTTTAGGCAAAGCTAATTTCACTGGAAGTTGTTCATGTAACTAACAGTTACACACTATTTGCTATCATATAGCTTACCTTATTCTGGATATGGAGAGGTTGTACAACTGGATATGCTGAATAATTTCATCCAATAATCGGTCAGTCATTGTATCAAAATCAGCAAAAGTATCAGTCTGTTGAAAAATTAATTGAGTTCATGAAGAAAAATATATTACACTTATTTCACACTGAAGTTCTTTTCAAAGTCAAATGCAAGCAGAAAGGTAGCAACCAGTGTAATTTTTCTTTATACATGCTCAAGAGGGAAGAAGGGAGATTTTTCTCAGTCTCCAGGTACTCTTTTAAACTGAAGTTCTGCCTTGAGAGAGGTTGCTGAGTGATTCCAGAATCATAAGCAAGATGCTAAAGCAGCCTGATTTGACACTGGTGAGTTCGGCTAATGCTCAGTTGCTCTAGATACCAGGCTCTGCACATGGAAGAAAAGCTTTTGGCATTTAGGATTCAACAGATTACTGCAATAAAATACATTATGGGATTATAAATTGACATGAGGGATATGCTGGGGCTGAGGATGCCATCACAAAGTTATTTGGCCATCTTAATCAAATGCTGTGTGTTTGTTATTCAGCAGTCATCAGTAAGAGAATGAGTGCTAGAGACAGACGAATAATTTGTTGCTTGCAAAAGTACTGCCAGTTGTGAGACAATAAAACAAGCAATATATTTCCAGTCTATACAATTACAGGCAGATCTTATTCAGAACTTTGTAATTTGGTAATCCAACAGGACTCTAAATCAAACTGGTAACTAATGAGATGCCACAAAACAATCATCAAATGCTGGAACAGATATTCAGAGCAAAGATATGAGTAATTAATGCTTTTGGAACATATCAGTAATTAATGCTTTTGTGGCACAACTCATCTTGCTAATTGCAGCTCTTGCATAGGAAAACATGACAATACTCACTTTGCAATACAGACTTAAAATAAATGTTCTCATAAACTACAAACAGTCCAGTAACCTTCTGCCTGTTTGTTTTGTCTGCATTGATAATTAATGATTTCCTCCTAGGCTCATTGTCCCAAACCATTCAGGTTGTTTAAAAGTGCAAGAATATCAGCTTGAATGTTAATCATAAACAAAACATGTCAAGCGTCATATTTCACCTGATTATATCTCCATCTGTTACTATCATTTCAGCCTGATTGAACTTGTCAAATGCATCACAAATGAATACCTAAAAATTGATTTGAATTTTCCTCTATAAGGAAAACTAGCTAAATGAATGATTTCTTGGGTAATTTTCAGTGTGGTGCAAAAAGAAGTGAAAAACAGTGACGAGATGCTTACAACATTAAAATAGCCATCGAGCCACCCAGATTCCACTTCCAGCACTGTGAGAAGTTTCCCACCGTCCCAGACAATACGATCTCTAAATAGTTCCCATGATGGACTCTGGATAATGTTCAATGTTACATGCTGTAAGATGTTTCATTCTCTGAAAACATTCTTTTCTCTTGGAAGAGGCCTTGATGGAAGTATGAAGTGGTCTCCTGACTATTTTCACCTATTTTACATTCACTGTCCAGGTTTGCTGTTGACAGAGCTGTGCACTGGAAGGTGGCCAGTTCACAGATGTACACCAATAAGCCACTTCAAAATGCTTTTGAAAAAAGAAGTTTAGAAAGTTTTAACTCAGATTTCTCAGGTACTCATAAATCAGAATAATGTTTCTGACTGTACAATGGAAATCCTAATCTTGTGCATAAAGTTAGGCCTTTGGTCATAAATATGGCTCCACTGCCAAGCAAAGCACAGGATTCATTTCTGTTTCTCTGCCTAGACCAGCAATCAATTTTTCTGGAAGACATTTCTTTATCATTTAAGGAAATAAATCCTACAAACGCTGCAACAGGAGAAACAATGGTTGATTCAGCAAAAGGAGCTGACAACACCTGCTGGATATTCCACATCCTCCGGAGAATTTACACCACTAAACTTGCTGCTTTCTGTTGGTGCTGTGTTGCAGACGCACCATGCTGACAAGTTTGCAAACTGGCAGGATAAATCCATTTTTTTTCCTCTAAGGTCCAGTCCTATTACTGCTAATGTCATTGCCTTTGACTTTAATTCCAGGAATATTTTCCAATAGGTTTGAACACCCTATCAAATCAGACAGGAATAGAACCAGGCCTTTGCACTAAATGATACATAAAACTCCCTGAATTCCTCAGCTCTTTTGTTCACTCAGCTGGCGAGAAGGCTTGAGCTGAACGCACTATTTCAGAAATTGAAAGGAAGACAGAAATTAGCTCGGTACTACCTGATTTCTTTCAGACATTAGGAAGTCCAGTTTTCCACCAGGAAGTCCCAGCTCTATAAAAGTCTTTACCAGCCGCAGATCTGCGCTGTTACCTAAGAAGAAATGGTACTTTATAAGATGCAGTTCAACAGAAAAATAACCAATATAGAGTCAATTTAGCACAACAACCTTGACACCATGTAGCTCTTGCTAAGTGCTGCTAAGAACATTATCACACCTCAGGATCATCCATTGAAGCAGCAAGAGAACAGGAATTTCCAAAGCCTGCCCCAGGTGGGCTGGTCCTCACATGCTGCTGTGGGGGACTGCATAAATGGTGGGGAAGAAAAGGCAAAGATCAGGTCCAGAAGAGTCTGTCCTCTATTTGCTGAATAGAAGAGGTAAGACAAAAACACAACAAGCTATGGTGAGGCTCCCAGGGACACCTCAATAATTGCACTGGCCAATAGGGCTGTACCTTCAGATGAAGAGTGCCCTGTCTAATTTACCCACAATTAGAGGCAGTGCTGAAATGCTATCAGACTCCTAATATTATGAGATATGCCTCATTCTGTAGTTGGAATTCCAAAGTCTTCTGAAATATTTTGTTGGTGAAGAAGGTACCACTACCTCATGAGAAGGGCAGTCCTGGCTCAAACCAGTGTTTCTTTTTCCTTTTTTTTTTTTTTTTAAGTTTCAGAGACTCTACCACCTTCTTCTCTGTGGTTTCAGTGTTAACATCTACACCTTTCAAATAAATATCAATAATTTGTCAAGAGAAAGTTCACATTTATCAAAACTGTTTAAAAGCATATACATGAAAAATCCCAAGACCTGCTTCCTCTGCAGTGAAGAATCATTTTTTTTCTCTCACTTCACAAAGTCAGCCACTATTTAATCTATAATAATGTTTTGGGGGTTTAAACAACATTTTCCTCTTAGGGACATACTGCAAAACAACTAAGAATCTGTGGAAAGACAAGGAGTTACTGTAGTGCACTCTTCCGGTACATGGGAGGACTGATGTACTTTGGTGCAGAGTGCTGTTTAAAGAAAACAAAACCAAACCAAACAAAACAAAACAAAAACAAAAACAAAAAATTACATATATATATATATAGCAGGACACCATATATTAGCAACAATACTTTATCTTCTCATAAATTGTTTATTACAATGAACTGAATAGCATAAGGAATAAATACTTAGCTAAAACAAATACTTAGACTCTCCATTCTTTCATACTTGTTGAACATCTGTCTTTTTTTTTTTTTTTTGTAATTTACACCAAAATGACTTACAAACAGCAATTCTTCCCGCCCTTACCATCCAATCCATGGACACAGACAACCAGGTGAATTCCGTCTTCCAAATTTTCTTCCTCTTCCTCTGGTGGAAAATATGGGATATCAGAAGCTAGTACAGATAAGTCACTGTACAGAAATCCTTCAATCTTCATTTCTTTTTTAAATTTTTCTTTGGCCTGATAAAAACTGGAGAATACATTAATTAATCACAATAGAACTGGGTGGTCAGCAGCAAACCAGCAAACTAGAAATGAGGAGGCTTGTCTTTGCAAGAAATTATATTTTCAAATTTCAAGTAGAGACCTGGATGCAATTCCTTATCTATTTGGTCTGAGAGAAGTTGGAATGAAAGGAACAAACTCTTTTTCTTTGTAATTTGTCTACATACAGGAAGAACTAAAGTGTATTAGCAACTCACACTTGCCAGAGGAATGAAAGAATAGCAAAAAGTAATTTTCTGGTCAGTCATAAAATGAGACTGATGTACAGAATAGCAATTTTGCCTCTTAACAATGTCATTGGCCTTATAGGTACTGAAATGTAAAATGTATAATTTTGCTATCATCAGATGTACTTATAGTTGGGTGTTCTCCCTTTTCCTTATGCTAGAGTTAAGGAATTCTCCTCATGTGGTAGATATTTTGAGGCTTATTTGATCTTGGATTCTTTTGAAAACATTTAGTAGCATTTAGAAGAACACCTTAATGCTAACAGAATTAAGATAACACCTTTCCTAATAAAGGTCTAAAATTTGACACTTGAATTGACCCTGAAGCATTCTGCTGGCTGAAGATGCCAAGTTCTTCAGTGGCTTTTTCCATAAAACTTATCCAGATAATGTAGGAATTAATAATCACAATGTACATGTAAAATTAAGTAGAAAACTGGGAAAGACAAGCTTTGGAGATATAACCTTTAAAGACTGGGGATCTCTTAAGGCAACTTGATAGAATCACAGAATCATTAAGATTGGAAAAGATCTCCAATGGTGAGCAATCTCTTACATCATCCCAACTAATTTTAAAGGACACAAGAATGAAAAAAAAAAATCTTTTGGGCCATGAAACTGGAAGCCTTGGATTCCTGTGCATGCCTACATGCTCAAATGTTCTGTTTCACAAAGGAGAAACAAATTCTGTGCTTAGATTTGTCAGGACTTGAGCATGGTATATAAAACTTCAAGATGCTTTCAAAAGAATAACAACAAATTCTTGGGTTGAAAATCAATGTACATGCAGACAGCCAACATTTTGGGCAGCTGAATGGGTTGAGAAATTTCGGTGCTACTGTTTTTCATCAGCACAGCAGAGGCACCAAACTATACTGGAAAAATATAAGTGTTAGTGTGCCAATCTGTGAAATAGGCGCCTGTGACACCAAGATCACTATATGGCACTTTTTTGTTGGGCAATGAAGCAAGAAACAAAAATAATGCCTCTTCTCCAGCTACTGATGGTTTCATTTTTCCCATTTTTCCAGTTTGAAAAGGTGAAGTTGAGACATATCAGCCAATCTGAATTCCTTACATCATAATTTGGTTACTGAGTGCAATTATTAAAGTAAAAAACTAAAACAGTCTGTGGCACTGCCACAGTGAACTGGCTATCTGGGATCAATAGTCTGGTATGGGTAGCCTTGATTTCAGAAAGGAGGGTCAGCTCTCAAAGATTATTTAGATACCTAAGTCCCACTGCTTTTCATGAAAATTAAGGACCTCATGTCTTTGGCAGTCTTGGTCTCTCTGTGTTTTCATCCTTCCTGTCTATTTAGATTATTCATTCTATATGAAACCATTTGTCTGTTTGGATTATTTATACTGATATTCCTCAGGCAACAGTCTCAAATGCAAGCTTCCTCTATGCCTAGTGCATTAGGGTCCTGAACTGTGTCAGGGTCTCTTGGCATTACGGCTACAATCATGAAGAAATTAGTCATTCTTACTTCAGCATCCTTTCGTTGGTCTCTTCGTCCATCTCCTCTGAATTAGAACAGACAACTCCAAATGAGCCCAGCGGCTGGCGCGTGATGGGGAACGCAGCCTGCTTTGCCGAGGAGCCTGCCATGGCAGGGGTCTCTTTGAGCACAGAAGAAAAGGGAAGACAGGTGGCTGTGCAAGAGATGGACAGGTTAACCACATCAGCAGCCTTTCTGCTTTCCAGGGCTACTCCCTCTGTCGTGGCCAAAGGAAACCCGGTGCTGTTCACTATAAGTTTATTCTCTTGACTGCTGGGCTCCTGAGGACGGTCAGCCCGGTGAGACCCTGCTGCAGGTTCTGCTGAGGCAGGAGAGTCATTGAGCTCAATTTCTTGCAACCCCTGCATTTCTGCATAAACTGCAGGGCTCTCTTCAGGGAGAGAGCTGCCACATTCTCCTCGCAGTGGGACAAATTCAGTGGAGGGGTCTGAAGGAGCTGTAACAGGATAGCAAAAATCTGGTACCACCTTTATGCTTTGTGAAAAACTCTCCTCTCCTGAAATTCTACTATTGGAAGAGCCCTGTTTTATTTTTAAACTGTCCGGCTTAAGTTTATCCTTTGGATCCTCAATGCATGTGTCAACCTTATCTATATTTTTGTCCAAGTAATTACAAGCCCTTGGTGTTTTTAAGCTACACTCACCACTGCTCTCCAGTGACAGGCACTCAGAGACATTATCTTGGAGCTGCTTCAGACAAATGGGTGGTCTTGTATTTTCCAAACTACAGCAAGTCTCTGGAAAACCTTTCTTCTCCTCCCCTTGTAACTCAGCATTACTGCTACTGTGTTTGAGGAGGGGTTTGGGATGTCCTCTGTATTCTATTTGTCCATTTTCAGTGGTCATTTGACATTCAGAAAAGTCTATGATTATTTTTCCATCTTTATCCTCTGTTTCCATGCAGCTCCTTAAGTTTTGATCTGAATCTCCTGAGGCGGCTTCACTGTGTTTTGATATGTCCACCTCCTCCGTGGGCTCCTCTGGGCTACTGATCTGAGGAGCAGAGACAGATTTTGTCAGTTTGGTAAGTTCCACTTCCCTCTCCTCTTCCTCAAAGGGCAAAGAGCTGATGGATGTGAGTGACGCTTGGATACCACTGGGCAAGCTGGTGTTGCTTTCCGTGTGGCCACCCTCCAGGGAATTTCGGTGGATGGCGTGTCTCCGGACCAGGTGGTGCAGGATCTCTCGGTCACTGGGCAGCTCCAGGGCCCGGCTACGAGCATCAGACCATGCCACCGAGCTTGGTTCACTTTCAATGCCTGAATCTGATATTATAGAGGAAGATCTTTTTATGACCCCTGACATCAAGGTAAATTCTTCACTCTCCTCACTTCGTTGCTCCTTTGTGACTGATTTCACTTCACAGCTGTGTGAAGGCAAAGTTTTCAAAGCAGGGAGATGAGCCTTGGTGTCTACATCCTCTGGTTTTCCATGACTGGTCAATTTATTCAATGCAAGCTCAGATGAAGTGAAATTAGTTTCAGTATGACCAAACTCATCTAGTTCATGTATTTCAGTTCTGTCTTCCAAGCCATCAGTTCCACATGCTCCACACTCATACTGAGCACTGACAATTAGCATGGGCTCACTTTTGTGAGAGTCCTTATTGCTGGGTTTCATGTCTCCACAGAAAACATCCGCCTCAAGTCTATTATCTTTTAATAAAACTTCCTTGGATGTTTTAAAGTCTTCTGACATGTTTTCTGTATTGCCTGGCTCTGGGTCAGAAATAGTTTCCTCTCTTGAAACAAAAATATTTTCAGGTTTCCTTTGGCCTTCTTTGTTTATTGTACATACCTGAGATGTGGAGTGCTGGTTTGAACCCTTAGCAGCAGCTTCTGCACTACTTTGTAGGCAAGAGGGATTCCTGCTTATCCTGTCTGTGTGTATTAGTGGGGTATCTTTCCCAAAGTCTCCTTTCATTACTGCAGTGGCATCATCTGATGCACAGTCTTCATTTTCCAGTTTTACATCCATTTGAGTATTTGCAGGAACCTCAAAATCTGGGAAAACTTCCAAATTCTGATCTAAAGAAAGAAAGAAAGAGAAAAGGAAAGATAGTAGTATTACCTGTAAGAACACAACAAATGACCCCAAAGAACTGGGAGACTTTGAACAGGGATTTTAAAGTCTAAAATATTATTCTATAGTTTTATATCATAAAAATTATGCAAACATTAAAGGAATATTACAAATGCACATGCCAGAGTGCATTTAACTAGAATTGCACTCACTGAACTGTTATAGTAGGGACAAAGAGAACAGTATCAATAAAATACACTTTCCTCAGTATAACTGTACCTATACTGTTAGTTTTTATACTATAGAGAAGCAAAACAAAAGGGATACATCTTTGTATTCCTGGTCTCATTCAATATTGTTCATAGTATAGCTCTTACTTTGAATCAGTTTAATACTCAGTTTAATAATTTAAATCCCTGTAGTGAACATTGTCACAGCTTAGGCAGTAGAATGACTGTTGGAAGAGTGAAGATTTTGTAGATACAAAATATTCACTAGACTGTAGACACCTATGGTATTAATACATATTGCTTCCTTTGTAATCTTAAAGTTTGAGTGCAAAGGAAAAAGGTAGTAAGGGCCATGTGGTTTTGCTAAATAACGCTAACTAAATAATTTCTTAATTAAAAATCTGACTTGAGCAAAATATTTTTGGAAGGCAATTCTCCCTTTCAGGGGATTGTGTGGCTTTATACTGAAATTGTGGACTTTTATTCTGAGATTTCTTACCACTAGATGTCATAGTGGGGATATCAAGTCTACTTTTTTTCTTTAAATTAGTACTGTAACTAAAATCCAAAAGGTCTGATTTTCTTTCTAGATTTTTCCTCCAGCTTTTTTATTTTTAAAAAAGCTTAATTGAAAGATGAAAAATGTGAAGGAAATACTCTGCTGTTAGGGAAAACACTAAAATTGAGCTGTATTACTTAGGGGGTCACACTCTCTTTCAAGTTCATAAACTCATTGCATGTGAAATCACTTCTGCTGAGCTGGGGAAGTACCTCCCTCAGCTCAAGTTGACTCATGCAGCTGTGCCCTGTGGTGTTTCACTCACCTTTGGAAGGCATGTCTGTGTACCTATCTTCAAAGATGACTGGGAGCGTGTTCCAGTCCCCATCGATGTCCAGGCATTCCGCCGGCAGCGGGGGCATGCTGGTGAAATAATCCGAATTACGAATTTCTGTAGAAATCTGTGTGTGGCTCTGGATCCTGGCAGCAAAGTACAAAACAAAATGAGTGCTTGAGTAGCTACTGTGCTGCTTCGCCATTACTCCTGCAAGCCCAGATACACAGGCAGAGGACAGAGTCAATGTATTTAAATGGAAGCAGTACTGCATGATGGGGCATACCCTTAGAAGGTTTCCATCTCTCAGTTAGAGATATCTACAACTTGCACAATCCCTTCCTGAAAAATAATAGTGTTTTTGAAATTATTCCAGATCCCACTGCCACAGGCTTCTCTTAGCTGCCATAACCCATCACTGTCCTCCCAAGGGTCTCAGCTGCTGGCTGGGACTGGATCCCTCAGCTGGTTTCTGGTCAGGAAACGAGGTCAGTCACTATGGCTGTGGTCAGGGTTTCAAAACCCAGATGCAGGATGCAATAATCAAAAATTTGGTTGAGCAGTACAGGGAGGAACAAAGCCAAGAATGATGCATGGCAAGTCCTCTGTCTCACTTATTTCAGACCTCAGAGCACTCACAGGGAGGTGTTTCACACATGTACGAGTCTGAAGAGCTAAGGCACATTACTCAGCCACTGTCTTTTGACAGAGTCACAGAATCATAGAATGGTTTGGGCTTGAAAGGACCTTCAAGGTCATTTAGTTCTATCCCCCTTGATGTGGGCAAGGATACCTTCTGCCGGATCAGGTTGTTCAACCTGGCCTTGAACACTTCCAGGGATGGGGCAGCCTCAAAGTTTCTGAACAACCCTTTCCAGTGCCCCACCCCTTTCACATTAAAGAATTTCTTTTGAATAATTTCTTTCTAATCCAAACCTACCCTCTTTCAGTCAGAAGCCGTCTCCCTCAATCCTATCCCTACATGTCCTTGTAAAAAGTTCCTCTCTGGCTTTTTTTGTAGCCTCCCCATCCGTTTCCATCATTTAGGCCACTCAAAATGCTACCTGGCTCTCCTCAGTGAATGTGACAACAAACTGGCAGATGAATATGTGTTTGGCTGTAATAAATGCAATAATTTTTAGTTCTGAGGAGCTTTCCTATTTAAAATCTGTCTCGAAAAATGGGGAAAACATGAAATACAGAGACTAAGGCAAAAAGATTTTCATTGATGGTCAGCTGAAAGCAAACCTGTTCTTCATCCTTAAACCATTATCGTTTTTCGGATTACTCCTTACCCTTGTGAAAAAGATGAATAATTGGTATTAAAATGAGTGAGGAGCAATAATTTTGTCTGTAAATCTAAGGAGGGAATGTGACCTCCTAGAGGCCTCCACCCTGTGCCACACCCAGCCTACTGGGAATAATGTGTCCTCTTCTGCCTAAGCAGTCAAATGCTGTCAGGTACATACTTGCACAGCTTCACACAAACCCACAACACCATGGGAGGCAAAAACCAGCTCCTGTCTGGTAAGAAGGAAAAATTTAAAAAAAGGGGGGGACAGGAGCCATACTGCTTGAGGTGCCTGTACAGCACCTGGCACACTGAGCACTGATCTCAGCTGGTGACTGTGTGAAGCCAGCTAATAATCCCTACTGCTACTCCCAATATCAATAATACTCTGGCAGCCAGACTCTGTTACTGCAACTACATCATCTAGCAAAGCCAGGTAGAAAACCTGACTCTGCCACACAGCCTGTATAGACCAGATTTTCTACACAGACCAATTCACATTTTTAACTTCTTTTTTTGGTTTTTCCTTTTTTTTTTTTTTTGGTTGTTGTTGTTGTTCTTTTTTAACTTACCCTTCTTGATAACCACTGAGGAAAGCATTATGTTTATCTGTAGGAAATGGGCTACTTCTGTGACTGCCTGGAGAAACAGAAGCACTTCATGCAATTAGGCTTCCCCCTGTGCAGGGTTATGTTTGTTTGAATGGGGCCCTGAGTGTTTGTGTCCTCACCCCAGGATTGTGACATGGCGTTTTCCTTCTACACGGCTCCCTAAAATCCTGACACAGGAGAACCAAATGAACACAGCTGGGACCCTGCAGCTCTGGTGCTGCTCTAATTTGGCAGAACAAGGCAGCCTTGTACAACCCATCCACTAATGAAGTCAGGGCCCTTTCTATCAACATTGAATCAGCCTTAATGTCTCCAATGACAGCTCTGAGAAAAGCAATTTTCTCCTCTGCACTGGGTCAGAAGCAAATGTCTCACTTAAAAATCATCATTGTGACAGGATCTGATGTCATGGCCTTTCAGCCCCTTCTTAAAGATGGGTTTCACACTGGTAATGTTGTGATCTGCCCATGGTGACAAACAGTCTGGATAACCCTCATTACTCAGAAATTCAAATCTGAGCATCCTTCTTTGAAATCTGCCTTCAGGGGTCAGGTCCTGAGTGTCATCCAAGTCCTCCACTTGGGTTCATGGCCTAAAACCAAAGGCAGGATTTACCCTGGCGTAGCTTTAAGACTGGCTCCTCACACTTCACAGTTTGGTCACAAGCAGGAATTTTCCAGCAGAAAGAAATTCTTACTTTGGAATGGTTTGGGGGGTGGTAAAAAGCAAATTTGTAAAATTTGTTGCTTTCCATCAGTTATTTCCCACTAAAAGTACCAGTGCTGGATCTGGTGCATTTGGTTTAGGAAGTTAATTGAAGAATGGCTAGTAAATACATATACATATACATATACATATACATATACGTATACATATACATATACATATACATATACATATACATATACATATACATATACGTATACGTATACGTATACGTATACGTATACGTATACTTATACATATATTAATTATTTCTGGGGCCTGCCTGATCAGTCACTTACTTTTGAAACTAATTTCAATTGGTTTACAATATGGAGCTAAAACAAAGAAAATTACCTCTCTCAAACCAAATTCCTCAATACTCTGCAGAAAAAGATCTCTCATTTTTCTTGATTACAAAATATTTTAAAGTAAATTTTTAGTCATTCCAGAGACAGGGGAGTGTTAATGGGTAACTTACAGGCCTTCCTGGAACATAAGCACAGCAGGTTTCTGGTGCTCAGTGTAGAAGAAAGCTTCTGAGAATCTTCTCACCTGAGAGAGACACACAAATTAAACCTAAGATCTGCTGAAAGGTGGTAAGTGCCATCTAAGAACACAGCATTGACTATCAGGACCAGATTCCTTAGTGTTGCCATTAAAAAAAGAGTTCAATTCTGCTTCCTTTTCCCAGTCCAACACAAAGCAGCTGTTGTTGTTGCATATTTAGCTGCGAGGTAAGAAGACTCCCTTGACAATAAATCGAAGTTTGGTTATCTGCATCTTCTGAGTACTTTTCTCAAAGCTGTCAAATTTACCATTTTCCCCTGTATTGTTAAAGTTGGGAAGATTTACTCCTTTGCCACTGTACAAAAAAAAAAAAAAAATAATGGTAGGGTGAATTACTGAATTGGAACAATTCATAATTGATCCTCTCTTCTATGGGAACATCCATAGTGACTCTCAAACTACCACGACAGCAAAGGAAGTCTTACATATCAGTCCAGAGGAGAATGAACCCTATCAAAGTAGAAACACACCTGACTATGGCATGATACTTACAAACTGAGAACTCTTCAAATCTCTTCATGGACATTAGATCTTTTCAGTGTTGGATAATCAATTACAAAAGAGCCATGGATCAGAAGTGGCTGGCAGAGCACAGAGTGTGAAATAAGCTATAAAAAATTCAATGCTGTCATCTGCCCTGGAATAAGCTTTGTGTTTAAATGAATCAAGCATAATATGCAATCAAATGTACTGAGCTGTTAAACTGCAGCCCATACATTCCTAATAATAATTGTAAAAGTGACCTCTGTTATAGGGACAGAAAATGGCAGTGAAAAACCTGTCAGAGCCTCTCAGCATCTCCCTAAATCCCAGCTGTGCTTTTGCAAATGGCTTTACTGAACAAAGGACAAGCACCCCTTCAGAAAAGTCTGTTTCTTAAGAGTAGGACTTTCCATTTAGGGCTCTCAAGTCTTTTTCCAGAGGTGAAAAAGTATAATTACACACAGTTTATATGGGGAGGAACCAGAGCAAACAAATTGATGTAATTTGACAAAGGTCAAGAAGACAGTTGGCATCAGTCAAGGCTGGAACAAACCAGAGGCTGAGATTCACCTTGCTGGAGCTGGGAGCCCACAAAGTTGGGTCACTTCACTGAAAGTCACCCAGGTTCCCTCAGAGTCAAGGGAGACCTCATCAGACCAGCCAGGGGAGTTTCAGCACCAGGCACTCAGTCACCTCTTCCCGAATTTTATGCCCTATTTTTGCAAGCTCCATGGGAGACTCGTCCTGGTCATTCTGACCTCCACTATGACAGGTAGAACACAAGGTGAGGTGTCAATACCTACACTGCACACTCCTAATGCATCAAGGTGAATCCTGCCCTTTTTTCTACTGTCCCTATTCTAACAATTAGATCAGACTTTGAGTTCAGCTCAGGTGATGTGCTGAGCTGGTGTCTGGTCAATAAGCAAGAATGTCCTGATGGAAGACAGAACACTTGCTGAACTAATAAGATAAGCAGATCTGACAACATTCTCTCAAATGACAAGTGGTTTTGTACCTTCTTTATTACCAAGTACAAGAAGCAATTTCAACACCAACAATATTAATGTTTTGTTGTGTGCACTTCATTGTGAGAAAGGCAAATAGCTATATATATGACAGTGAAGTAAACAAACCATATTCCTTATGGTAGTTTTGTGAAACCCGTTGAGATGAAATTATATTTTTTAAATTCGTTACTGTGATGTTTGGGTTTTTCAAAACAAATGTTTATGATTTACAGATATCTATCAAATATAGGTGACATATACCCCTTCCTACCCACCTTCTTTTCTGTGTCTGATCCTGGTATTCAAAATTACTCATTTTATGTAGGATCCTGAGTCACATAAACTCACCATCTTCATTCCAGAAACTGAAATTTGAATCCTGAGCTTCACCTCTTCTTCCCCTCATCGTCAACTCTTGTTGTGCTCTCCCCATTTCATGTAAATAGTCACAGAGGCAGAATTGGATAGGAAATATATATCTAAATAAATCTCTATTGTTTGTCAGGAGGTGAACATTACAGAACTTGCTTTTACAAACTTCTTAAGATTACCCTTAGCATGTGATGTTCCTGAGTCAGATAAACTGTGACTTCTGGATGGAGTGTTGCCACCTCTAGGAACTGGGTCCACAGGGCCAGGAGGTGAGAGCAAAGCCAGGCAAGGTCCTTGCTTATCTGTTCTGCTATCTTCTCTGGATTGCTCAGCAGCTGAAGGACAGAAAGGAAATTAGGAGATCAAGGCTGCTTTGGAAAAGAAACATTTTGTACATCAGATTAAGTCCTTTTAGGAACAATAGAAACAAGAAAAATGTCTCTTGACTTAGGAATATTATTACTAAAGCTACCATTTTCAGTTATTTTACCCCAAATAAAACAGATGAGACATTTTATTTTTCTCTTTAAAATCTCAGATTTTAGTGAAAATGGTCTCAGCTGTGCAATTAGAGAGCAAGAAGTGGGAAGAGATAATTTTTTGCAGACACTTTACTGCAGGTGTAGTAACTGGGGGAGGGGGTGGAAATCAAAGCGTGTGGGTTCCAAATTATCCACCAGATGGTGCTGGATGCTCTGAAATGATAAACCGTGGCCAGACTCAACAAAAGGAGACCTCTCAGCCATGCCACATTAGAATACAGATGGGTAATTGAAGGGAAATTAAACAAGAAACCTCAAACCAAAACACCATCCTCACATGATGAAAACAGCCATTCCAGAGTGTGCTGTTGCCCATACCCCACCCCAGAATATGCTGGGTGTCTGTGTGCCCTCCAGCTCTGTGCTAAAGCTTTGCAAGAAAGCAAAGTCTCTGCACACCAAACCTCCTCATTTCACAATTTCATAGAATCATAGAATCATAGAATCATAGAATCATAGAATCATAGAATCATAGAATCATAGAATCATAGAATCATAGATTGGGTTGGGCTAAAGATCTGCCATGTGCACTACCTTGCACTAGATAGGTTGCTCAGAGCCCCATCCAACCTGGCCTTTAACATTTCCAGGGATGGGGCATCCACAGTTTCTCTGGGCAGCCTGTGCCTGTGCCTCACCACTCTCACAATAAATGATTTCTACCTTATATCTAATCTAAACCTGCCCTCACTCAGTTTAACACCATGCCCACTTCTCCGAGCACCATGCATCCTGTAAAAGATCCCTCTCCAGCTCTCCTGTTGGCCCCTTTAGGTACTGGAAGTTATTAAATGCTCTCCCTGGAGTCTTCTCCAGGCTGAACAAACCTAGCTCCCTTAACTTGTCAACTTCTTAATTTCTTTAATGAGAGACAGACATTGCATTTTACCTTCATTTTATCCACTGGTGACACTGCAAACTAAGCCATGATTAAAACCAAATTGTGTGTGAGTGAGAGAAGCAGAGAAAATTTGTGTGTGTGTAGATAAAACAGATATTGTCACTGTGTTTACACAGTTTGGATGCTATTCTGTTTTAATGACTTGCCCAAAATGTCACAAGCTCCAGCACCCATTCTGGTATGGGAAAAATCAGGGGGACACTGGGAAAAAAAAAAAAAAAAAGATCCTGTTTAAGCCTTTCCCTTTGCAGAGTCAGGGCCTGACTTTATTTATGGCATCTGATTTTATATGCTGTATGTCAGTGTTATTTTTTTTTTTTATTATTTGTTAAGTCAGTAAGCTGTTCCTTATATCAGAAACTGAAAGCTCAGTCTTCAAACAAGATGCATTATTAATGCAAGTCATTTTAGGAATAAGTGTGTGATGGCTATTTGTCCAGTTTACTGATTAGCAAATGTTTGAGTTTGTCAGGAAGGAAGGCAGGAAGGAAGGAAGGAAGGAAGGAAGGAAGGAAGGCAGGAAGGAAGGAAGGAAGGAAGGAAGGAAGGAAGGAAGGAAGGAAGGAAGGAAGGAAGGAAGGAAGGGATTTCTAATTGTGAGAGTCTTACTGCACTGAAAGTTAGTCCAAAGGACACTCTAGACTGTGTTGTCTGTCCTATACTCTTACAACTGCTAACTCTAGTAGGGATGAGCCCAATAAGTTATGCTTCTCTAAATCAATTTTATGTGAAATCAGATTTCCTTGAAAGTATCCAAGTCAGGGCTTAATAAATTTGTCATTTGAAACAGTTTTTAAAGCATGGCTGACAAACATTAGCTCACAATTTGTAACAGGAATGTAAACTGACTTCTCATTTGGCTTGGACTCATCTTCCCTCCTTTACTTATTACCAAATTCACTTCCCCAGGGAAATAGTGGAATCATCAACCCTGGAATTGTTCAAAAAATTAACAGGTGGCACATTATTTATATGGTTAATAGCATGGTGATATTGGGTCAAAGGCTGGACTTGATGATCTTGGAGGTCTTTTCCAAACCTAATGATTCTATGATCTTATGATAAATAAAATATATGAAATCTCTGATTTTTCCAGTGATCAGCTGGCACTTGCATTTCATCCTGGCAGTCTTGCTGACTTGTCTTTGTTTCACTTGAAATAAACTTGGCAGAAGCAAGTTCTAGAGAGTAATTCAGTCACTTCTGTGCCAAAATCACTATTTTGCTCCCATGATCCTCCAAACACATTTAGGTATTTTTATTTGAAAATATATGGTTGTACAATGTGCCAAAGTACATTTTCTCCTGTCAGCAGAAAAGCTATAATTGCAACCTACCCCAAATATTATATTTTTTTTGTCATCCTGGTACTTAGGGTAGGCTCACTGAAGGATGCTAGAATAATCCAGCTGGTTGCTTGTTAAAACTGACAGGAACACCTTATAAGCAACTAATCAAATTTATGCAAAATATTTGGTGGAAGAGAAACAGTAAACAAACTTTCTGATGGCACCAAATTCCCTTTTTCCTGCTCTGATATATTACTGGGCTGTCTCAGTGCACTTGAAAAATAGACCTGAAAAACCCATGGGCAGGTTCTGATGAAGGAAATACCTGCAGCTCCATACAAAGCTGGGATAATGTCGCTTCCACAGATAGCTCCTCTGGGAAAAAAAAAAAAAAAAAAAAGACATCAGGTTTGAGAACAGTGGATGTGAAATGTTAATTCTCTGCTGTCTATTTATGAGAGAAATCAGTCATTTGGTATTCTTCCTGACAGAAAAATTTCTGTTTGGGTGTGGGTACCCCACAACACACTTTTTATCCTGCAGGTGCAACTTCAACTCATGCAATCTGGACCATTAAACCAGTAGAAAATGTTGGGATTTTTTGCGACAAAGATAACAGAATTTTGTTAACTCTCTTTTACCAGAAGTTTGATTTTTAGCCTTTGGTATTTATGGCCAACTGTAGAACTGAATAGTTTGAGCAAATGATGTGCAAGGAATGCTTGTCCCTGGTGTGCTACAGAGGACTGTGTATCAACATCAAATTCCTGACTAGTAAAATATCAGGCATCTCTGCACTCCCTTGTGAAGTTGGAATTACCTCACCACTGCAAGCAGCAGGGTTTTGATGTAATCCTGAGAGAATCCAGCCCAGGGACACTCTGCTTTAAATGCACCACAAGCTATCAGGAAAAGGAGGATATCAATCAACTCTCCAACTTCAACAGCTTGATTTTCAATGTGGAAATTTCTAATGGTGTCCATAAAGAAACAAAGCAGGAACAGAGCACAACAATTCACAGACCAATCCCCTCCTCTATCCCCAAATGTCTCTTCTCAGATAGCACTAATAACTGGGAAAGGACAGACCAAGGTGGGTTACACCTTGAAAAGACTCAATCTGGGCTGGTAAAATTTGGGAAATAACCATTCCCACTTTTATTGTCTCAAGTAAGCTACTTTCTTTTTAAATATAGTACTCAGGAAGCTAGGAAAAATAATTAAGGAAGTGCAGAGATTTATATTCTTGGATTTATCTTAACCTTCTGTAAAAACTTATGAGACTAATGTGACCAATATAGATGTTACAATTGAATGAGCCATTTACATTCTTCCCCTGATCAGTGGAGAAATGCAGCACATACAAGCTGCAGTTCATTCCATCCCAAATTAGAAAGCACTACCTGAGTCAGATAAAATATTTCTAATTGGGCGTGTTTCACCCCAATGAATGTAAGGAGACACAAAAATTTGATTTATAGTCATCTTACTGCATGCATCTTACACCCCATAATTTTACTGACTTTTTGCAGCCGGTGTCAGAAGATCAGTCTTAAAACCAAATCTTTAGCAGATTTTCAGACCATGAATAAAATGATGCAAATAACACTCTGCTCAAGAGGCTAAAAAGGGTATTTGAATTTGCAAATTTTTATGCATTACAAGAAGTACATTTGCAAATGAAGTGCCTGTTTCAGTACTAGCATTCATTTCAAAGCCAGGAAAATGGTGTTTAGAACATAAGTATGTGCTCTGGGGTGGTCCTGGAGTTGTGGCCACTCATCCATGAAGAGCTCTGCCACCTCACAACCTATAACCCCGTCTGAGTGAACCACAAATCCTCTATTATCTACACCTGATAACCAAGATCTATAAAGTAGTTTTGTTGCATGTTGTGTTCTGTCTGAGAGCTCATAAGCTGCACACTAAAATGCTGTTTTGTTGTTTTTTTTTCTCTTATAGTTGGATTGAATAACACACTATATATGTGGGAAATATATGTTGGGGAACAAGAGATGAAGTGGAAAATAGGATCTATCAAGCTCACAAGTGTGTGCAGCATAATGCATTGTGCTTGATAATTCCTATATAAAAGGACTATACTGGAAAATATTGCTCCCTTTTGAAACCTGCTGACCTTTGGAACCGGCCCTCCTAATGTAATTATCTCTGCAACATAACAAAGCTGAAAACTTCAAAACCTGCACACCACAGAAATACAGACATAAAATCCTAGATGCGAAATTATGAGGCACATTCCTTGAATTCAAAGAAACAGGTGAGACAGCAGGATTTGAATGAGATGAATGAGTCTCATTTTCATAGGTCCTCATGCTGTCATTGAAAAGATGACTAAACACAAATTCCAGAACTCCATCCTATAAATCCAGCCAGCCTGCACATTAGACCTAACAGGCTTGACCAGCCAAAAAACCCTTCTGCCAGTAAAACAGAAAATCTATTAAACAATTGAATTAGGAAGAAAAACAGAATTTTGAAAAGCACGTCATAATTGGCAGTGGAGAAATGCATTGTGAGTTATAAAGAAGGGAGTATAATTTAAACATATTTGTATCACCTTTCAGATTTTTCTTTTCAATTAAAACAAAAAAAAAAGTTTTTTCAAGAGAAAAAAAAATATGTTAAGAGTCTTCCCAAGGTTTCATGGTCATTCAGAACTGGAAATTACACTTTTCAAAATGCAACTGAGGCCAAAAATCACCAAAAGGCAAATATTCTGAGAAATTTATCAAAACATTTTATCCATCTACACATCAGGCCACATCCTTTGAAAGGATTCACATAATCTGAGGAGCCAGTGATCTTTAACAGCAAAAATAAACACTAATCAGAAAACACAAATGAAACTCCCTTAAAGTCTCTGAACAGACCAAGAATTTTGGTACTAAAATATGTGTTTAAAAATGCAGCACTGTAAAATATTCACTGATATTAATGCTTTTTCACTTACCCAACTTCAGCTGTGGTAAATCAGGAATCTCATTCATTATGAGGGTGTAGTACGTGTGAAGACCCCTTTGAGCATTCAGGAGCAGAAGACAGAGATCCTTATGCCACTTGTATGCATGCTGCATGCAGTTTTCAGATGGGACATAAAAGCTGCCCTGCATAGCAAAAGTATCAAGAAAATAAAATAGAGAATTAAAATTCATGGTCTCCATTTGTGTGACAGGTTTCCACAAAAATCCAGTTGTGCGCAGTCATGAATCCCTTTATACAAAAGTGATATGACAAGGGGTAGTGGCTTTAAACTGAAAAAAAAAAAGGTGTAGGTTTAGAAAGGATAATATTAGGAAGAAAATTATTCATGGTGAGGATGGTGAGGCCCTGCACAGGTTTTCCAGAGAAACTGTGGCTGCCTTATCCCTGGGGGTATTCAGTGCCAGGCTGGGTGGGATTTGGAGTGACCTGGCCAAGTGGAAGGTGTCTCTGCCCATGGCAGGGGATTTGAACTAGATGGTATTTCAGGATCCTTCCAATCCAAGCTATTCCATGAGTCCTTCAATTCAAATCAAATGGATGGCACCAAAGAGAGATTTTAACCATCCCAACCTCCCAGCCACCCAACTATCTAGATGTGTAATCCAATAGCATCTCATTCTACATGTTCATTTTGCCCAAACTATAACAAAACTACTAGGTCTCAGCAAGGCTGTAAAATGAAAAGACCCTCAGACCAAACAGTCCAACAGAGAAATGTTGGAAATGTCCATCCCACATGTCCCACTGTGGAGCACAGCACAGAGTCCTTGTGTGAAATACAGAGGGTGTGAAATACACCCACTCTGCTGGAGGAGGAGGGGTGAAAAGAACTATAAAGATGTCTACATTCACTTTCCTTTTCCTCTTTATCACTTCCTACAAAGGTTATAGCTTGATGGTACCTTGGTGTGCTTTGTTATCTGTACTAGTGAACAAATGCAGATGGCATTGTTATCAATAAATATGAGCCACTCTGTACTCCAAGATCAATGTCTGTCTTAGTCTATCTCTTGTGGGAGAATGTAATTGGATAGATCACAGCATATTTAATACAAATATTTCCCAAACAACACTTTTATACTTAGAATGCAAGCTGAAGTTTCATTAGGGAACCATAAATCAGAAGTTTTCACTTCTGTTAAAAGATGCTTGTATAAATTACAGATATGTGAAATTTGAACTGCTTGTTTTTAAAGCAAAACTACTTCATAATCCCTGGGTTTGTGAAACATGGACAATCTGCAGCTTAGTTCACTGGTCATCACTGCTGTGGTAAGAATACAATTCCTACAGGCCAGCCAGGTGCTGACTGCATTTTTGGACAGTCCCAAAATCTGCACATGTCCAGGAGCAACAGAGAAGAACCAACTATATGCCGGCACATCTCCTGTGTCTTTCTCCCTTTTCTTCCCTAAAACCTGTATTTCACAAATCTGCACCTGAGCCAGGGTGTTTCCCTCATGCAAATCTTCAAGGAGTTAATGAGAATTCTCTGGTAGGCACAAAGGCAACTGCTCTCTAAACCTGCAGAGAAACAGATGATGATCGTTGACAGACCTGGGTGTTCTTCAAAGGTTTCAAAATCTCCAGCCTCAGCAGGAATATGTTTTACTCTCACCATGGCCAAAACAAAAAAAGAGAGCATAAAGAAATGCTGCACAAAACAATAGAAAATTGGAAGTGGATTGATGTACAATGTCACAATGTCATGAAAATATGCCCTCCTTTATTATTCACTGTTGATTTTTTTTTTTAGGTAGAAATAGGTCTGGCATTTAAATGCTACACTGATGAGAAGAAGGAAGAAAATGAGTTAATTTAATGGTTTATATGAATACTATGGCATAGTGTTGTGCATGACTACACTTTAATTGGTCTATATTCAGCCATTTCTTGGCATAGATTACAGTTTAAAAATAAAAAGCAATAGGAAAATACACCTCCGGGTGGGCTTAAAGCTTGCGTGAATTAATGTTTAAAATATTGCTCAATTAGTCCAGTTTTGAATTCTTTAGCATTTGTCTTCCTATCTTATGGTGCTTTTTCAAATTTGTCCTCAGCTGGTTTACACTGGACAATTGACCACATGTTCTAAACTGCAAAGATTTAGAAGCACTGAGTATAACCACAATAGGCAAGTAAAATTTTCTCCAGCATTTCTCTCCATTGCAATGAAAACGTTCCTCAAATTACTGTAAAATGTGGATGGTATACCTGTGTGAATAGAGAGCTGAAAAGATTGCTCCAAGCTCTCTTTTCTCTTCCTGTCCCAGCTCTCTGGGAAGAGTGTGCCAAAAAAGGTGCTGTGCTTTGAGAATGCCATTGCATGAGAGGAACAGAGCTGCACAGACCAGGTTGTGCTGTGCATGAGTAAGAGGGCATATCATTAAGCATTTTGATTAAATTCTATTAAATAGCAACTGGCTTTGAAACCCTGTTGTTTAATGGGGACATCCATTCCAGAAAAATCTTTCTGCCGAGGTGGAAAGTGAGTGTGACAGAAAAAAAAGTGACAAGCTCCAAATTTCTGGTACTTCAGTGACTTAAAGATATTACTGCTCTCACAGGATAGCTTCTGCTTCTTCTGAAAGCTGTCACTCACATAAAGGATGCAGAGCAGGACATTACAGAGATTATTAAACCCACCTCAGGGACAGTTTAAACTAATGTGAGGTAAGGTCTGTACATCTTCATCTGCAAGGACCCCAGCAGGGCAGGCATCTGTCAGATGATGCCATTATAAACTACAGCAGCTAAATCAGCTTATCCATCACTGTTCAGTAAGCTGAGAAATGTCAAGAAATATCTTCCTTTGGGGACGGTCTAAAGATTACAGACCTTTCCCATTTGCTATTTTAATTGCCTCTTCTGTGCATTTATTCATGTGATCCCCTATTTCCTTGCCAATAGCTTGAAACAAAGATTCAGACTACAGCACTAATAAATTGAGTTTGGCAACAAATATGTCGTGCTGTTCTAAGGAAAAACACTGCTGCAAAACCAGCTCTCAGGAAAAAACAGGGGCTATGACCCATTAAACAGCTACAAAGTGCTCACCTTTCCAGGTTTCTTCACTCAGGATGACAAATATTGGTTTACTTTTGGTTAAGACAAATCTCTCATTAAATCAAAAAATAATACTGAAGCTGAAATCCCACTTTGCACAAAGCCTGATGGCTGCTCTGGGCTTGTAATATCCACCATAAAAGTACATGTTGGTTTCCTTTGTAAATATTCTCATGACTAATTCCTTTGGCCTACTGTTATTTTAATCTCATTAATTTGTAGGTAGAGAGATTCTTCTATGCTGATCATAAAATGAATCTGTGCTGATTTCCTTTTCCAAGGTCCCCTCTGTCTATAGTGGTAGACTGAGTCTCTGGCTTTTGCCCTTTTACATTTCTGAAAATTTTAGGAGGACATGAATTCCTGACAAATTTCACTTCAAGCCTTAAGACCTAAAGGTCCTCTGATAGCAAAGATGGATGGAGACACAGAAGCCAATAGCACTGACACAAAATTATTTTTTTCCATTGTGCCAACATTATTAGGCCAAAATAGATCAAAAATTCTCTTTAGCCCTCCTTTTGTTCTGAAAGAATTTATAAAAATATTCTGTATTTTTTAAGCAGCAGCCAAATTAAGTTCTGCCTGCATAACCTTACAACACTCTTGTAGTCCTCCTGAGTTTTCTGCAACTTCTCCCGAAGGTAAAGAACTCTCTCCAGCTAAAGAGCTCTGAAGCTCTTTTCTCATGAAGAATCCTAAGCCTATAGGCATAATTTCTCCATTTCCATATTTACTGTGATCATCATCAATCAGAGAGTCATAGAAGGGTTTGGATTGGAAAGAACCTTAAAGATCATTTCATTCCAAAGCCCCAGCCATGTGTAGGGAGATCTCACACTAGATGATCACATAAATAAAAAAACTAGACAAATGTGAGATAAAAAATACTACCTAGTGTTTTGAAAATGTAAAGGCTTCAGTTCACTTTGATCATGATGTGCAAAGCTGGACCCTAACACTGGATTATCACTGACCCTTGTCCATCTACCCTCTAAGCTGGTCTTCTGCTAGATTTACTCAGCCAAATAAAATAGCCTTCAATATCAACAAACAAACAAACTAAATATTGTTTCCCTCTGTTGAATATATTTAAGTAAATCAGCCTTTTAAATGAATAAATTTCTGAAAAATGCTCTTATCAGTCAACAGTTTCCTCCTATAATTAGACTTTATTGCTTTATAAATGTACTTTTCCTTTATAAGAGAAAAGAAAATTACTTGCAAAAAGCAAACAGCCTCATCAAATAAGGTTCATGTCAATTCATTTATTCAAATGCAGAGAACAATTTGTGGATATTTATTACCTGTGTACTGCTGTCTAATATCAAAAGGCACCAACTGAATTTCATGCTTTGTAATGTACAATAAGTAGCTTGTATTTGTTTTGTAGTAAAGCAATTTCATGAGCTATGTTAACTACGTGCAACGTTTAACAATAGCACTAACAGTTGGTAAATGAGACTCTTTATGTTTAGTCTAAAACATTTAACAATTCAAATTCAAATTGCTTGTCAAGAATTTTCATATACTAAAAAGCCATTGCAGACTAAATAGACAGGTTATGCAGTCTCCAACTGTTTTCCAGTAGCACAGAGAGGTAACCTCTGGGAAAGATCTATAGAACTGTTTGAAACTGAGGAATAAATCTCAGCAACCCAAGATAAATGTAGTTTCTGAGTTCACAGCATCTGCCCATTTGTCTGCAAGATCATTTTGATTACCTAATATGAAAACTTTATTCTGGCTTCAAACTCAAGGACTAAGGCTTTACTGTCTACTTTGGATGCTGCTTTTTAAGACAGGAGATTTCCTGATATTTGATAGTTGGAAAATAAATTATAGTTATGTCTTTAGATAAAACTGTAGTTTTTCTACCTCATTAGTGAAAGTGATTGAGCAGTGGCAGAAGAAAGACAAGTTTTTATTCCATTTTGTGAAACTGCTTGCATATCAGCAATTATTTTTGTTTTAAAGAGGTTGTCATGAAAATACATTAAAATTAATGCTCAGAAAAGACTGAAGAGGCAAATAATGTCTTTTGAGGCATTCTTATGACAGAAATTACATGTAATTTAAAGAGAAAAAAAGAATTTAGATAATTGAAAATGAAAAACTTTTAATGATGATATTTCATGAGGAAAACAACAACCAAACAACAACAAGGAAAAATTCTGCATTTGGATTGGCTAAGAATATTTTTATGAATATGTACATCATATATAGAAAATAGCCCATATGTGTACACACAGAATCATTGTAGAGGGTTAGACTGGATATTAAAAAATATTTCTTTACTAAATGTGTTGTCAAGCATAGGATCACGTTGCCTACGAAAGTGGTGGAATCATTATCTCTGGGAGTGTTCAAAAATCCCTTGGATGTGGCATTTGAGGACGTGGTTTAATGGTATAAATGATGGTGGTGCTGAGTTGACAGCTGGACTTGATAATCTTAAAGGTAGGTCTTTTCCACCCCTAATGATTCCATATGTGTGTGGATGCATATTTGCATCTCCATTCAGCTATGGAAAACTGCCAAACCCAAACAACTCCTCCTCATTAATTCATTCATCAATACAAACATCTTTTACATCCCTGTGCCAGGCAGTGAAAAATTAATGGCAAATCTAAAACAAAAAAAAACAAAAAACAAAAAACCAAAACTCATATTTTAAAGTCATGGAAGCCCACAGAGGCCAGATTGTGGAAGTCATTCTGTGGTGACACTGTTTCTTCTCAGCCCAGTTTTGGAATTTTAAATATTTTTATAGAACAGAGCAACCACAGACTACATATAACAGGCACAGGACACAAATCTTGGTCCTATTTGGCAGAAAAACAGTGCATTTCTATTTTTCATCTGACAGCAGTAGATATATGAATACTGAACATTCTTTAGGGTAGGGTGACACCCACATTAGCCAGCTCCTGTAAATCTCTTTCCTCTAATATCCACCAACAGAAAGACAGCATCCTTATAGGAGGTATGAAAAATTGAGAAAACTAAGATTTCCCATTAAAAAGTAAAACTGAGGACCAAATATTTAAGATAAATACAAATATTCGATTAGGATGTGCATATTCTATCAATTTAATAAATTGATTTGTTGGTATTGATTTACTAGTCTGTATTTGATATGTTGGTTCATTATCCAAAGTTCTAAAATAAAAGTAAAATCATTATGTTTTATTTAAATCCTATTTTAGTTACACTAATAACAATAATCCAAACTTTCAGTAATGGGAAATAATTAGAAAGTCATTGGAAATATATGGAACTATTTATGTTATGCTTCTCTCTAAATCTGTTATGTAAGAAAATGTAGATTGGTATTTTGTAAATAAAATTTGACATTTATATTACCTCTAAAACTTAGAGCTGCTTTGTTAAAATCCATGGGATAATAACACAGTAGAAAAAATATTTGACATTGCAGTCAGATTTAGTGACAGGTTCAATGATAATTTACACTTTGTACAAAATTAGCAGTTAGAAATTATTCGACTTGAGACCCTTGGAAAATAGTAACAATCAAGCCTGGAAAAGAGCATTCTCTGAACAGATAGAAGAGAATTCTCCTGGTCAGCTCTAATGACTGTGTCTCATGGTTTCAATATTATAAGTCACTGTTCTAATTGGAGGCTGTAAGTTTATTACTTGCAATAAGTAAGAAGAAGTGGCCAGGAAAGTATTTTTTAGGAAAATTACCATCTAAAAGTATCATTCTAGGTAAAGCAAAAATGTTTCACAGATTGCACTGATTTCCCTTAAAGTTCTTCTAGGAGAAAAAACACTGATAATGTTCCAAGTGTCTCATATTGACCCACTTAGAAGGAAAAAAATATATTTCTTATTTAAAATACATTTTTTTCTTTTTATTTTTTATCAAGATAAAGTTCATATAGCAATATATTTTAGAATTTTAAGGTTAAAAAAAAATACCAAAACACTTCTGTTCATTCACAGATGTTTTGGTTTTTTTGTGGGTTTTTTCCCAGATTTTTCTTTTAGGGGACATGTCACAATTTTTTTAATTTCTATGCAATTATTTGAAGTCCATTTCGCACATCACTTTAAAAACTGAACCTTGTGACTGGAGGCTGTGTTACACCCTATATATCATCACAAATGTCTACAATCACAATAGCTCTTCTTGTAAAAGCACATAGAGGGTATTCTATAGAAGTTCTTGAACAATTCTGATTATGATAAATAAGAAGGGGAAAAATCCTTTTGCTCCACTTGATCTCTAGGGTTTATGCATCACCACAGAGAAAATTAAAGCCATAAAAACATTGCTCTAGCAGTAAATTAGGCACTGGTGAAAATGTTTCACAAAAGTCAGAGCAATGTCTGACCCAAGGCATCCTTCTTCTAAGAGGAGCACTGAATTATCTGGCACAAGAAAAGTTGTATGAATCATGTATCATAGAATCATAGAATCTCCTGATTTGGAAGGTACAGTTTAGGATTATTGAATCCAATCCCTAATCCTCCACTGCTTCTCATATGTCTTCCCCTCTAGACTCTTCACTGTCTTCATAGCCCTTCACAATTTTCATACCTTTCTTTGGACACTCTCTAATACCTTTATATGTTTTTTATATGGTGGCACCCTAAACTGCTCCCGGGACTCGAGGTGAGGCCGCCCCAGTGCAGAGCAGAGCGGGACAATCCCCCCCTTGCCAGGTTGGTGATGCTGTGCCTGATGCCCCCAGGACAGGGTTGGCCCTCCTGGCTGCCAGGGCACTGCTGGCTCATGTTCAACTTTCCATTGAACCAGGATCCCCAGGTCCCATCCCACAGCTGCTTTCCAGCCTCTCACTCACCAGGCTGTCTGTGCATCCAGGGTTACCCCATCCCAGCTGCAGAATCTGGCACTTGTTAATCTCCCTACTGTTGGTGTCTGCTCATTTCTCTGATTTGTCAAGGTCTCTCTGAAGGGCCTCCCTGTCCTCGAGGGACTCAACAGCTCCTCCCAATTTAGTGTCATGACAAATTTACTTGAAATACTTTGTATTTATTCAAGTTCTGCATCTAAATTTTTGATGAAGATGTTGAAGAGTCTCGGGGAAAGGATGGAGCCCTGCAGAATCTCACTATTTACATCGCCAGCCTGACGTCACTCTATCCAATAGAACCTTTTGGGCGTGCTTTTATTTCCCTCTGTTACATCCATGTCTGAAAATGACACATTATTCCATATTCTCATATTGTTATTACTAAGAGTCTGTGTAGGGAACATCCCCAAAGCACACAGTGATATCCTTTGGCTAAGAGATGATAGAGCAATGCTGAATAATTAAAATTTTATGGGGAAAAACCCTCAAAAATATTAAAAAATAACAGTTAATGAAACAAGGGGGACAGATTAGATACAAAGATTTAGATAAATATTTTTCTATCTATCTATCAATTAAAGCTGGTCTTTATATGTAATTTTAAATTAAATGTTTATTAATACATGCACACAGTGCAGATACTGACCTCTTAACCAAAGATGACACAGTGGAGACATCAAAAAGGGCCTAAATATATTCTACTTTCTGATAAAAGAGAATTCATGCTGCCTTCTCACGGATAAGAAGAGCAAATCTACTCCTGTTTCTGTGATCAAATGAGGACCCCTGAGCTGAAGAGCTGCCTTGTTATAACTCGTGTCTGCAGGCAGCAGCATAAAACAGTAACTTTTTTAAAGAACACTTGCTAACATCTTTCTGTCTGTCCCTCCTGTAGGTACACACATACACACATGGAAAAGGAGACCCTGTTCAGTGATATAAACACAATTGTGCCATTACAATTGGCATTCAGGACATCAGAAATGTCAAAAATGTTGGGATTCAACTTGTATGCCTAGCAACAGGGAAGGATGTGCTCAGCTGTGGCTCTGGATGGGGTGGACATGGCTTTATGCTATGTAATAATTCATGTTAGCAGCTGGCAGTGTTTCTCTTTATATCAATGCTATCTATACTGTCTGGTACTAAGTGTATGAATAAAGAGCTAAGTAATCAAAGAAATTATTTTCCCCAGCATTTTATAGATTATTGTTTTTGTGTTATTGCTTTGTTTACAAAAGTTTACAGGTAATTACCTAGGGGTTAATGACCAAAGTCTAATACATGCCACAGTTTGCTTGCATAAGAATGGTGAGATTAGTATCTAGTAAAACTTTCATATTTAGACCATAAATATCTCCAGGTCAGCTCATCATCCTGGACACCCTTCATAGCACAGAGAAAAAAAAACCTGGCATTTATGGAACACAGTTCATCCCCTCTACTTCAAATGTTGTTATGAAATCTTAGAATGGTTTGGGTTGGAAGGGACCATAATGGTCAACCAGTTTCAAACCCTTGCCATGGGCAGAGACATCTTCCAGTATCCCAGCTTGCTCAGAGCCTCAACCAGCCTGGTCTTGAACGCTTCCAGGACTGAGACAGCCAGAGCTTCTCCTGACAACCTCTTCAAGTGCCTCACCACTCTCACAGGGATGAATTTCTGCCAGATATCCGACATAATTCTACCCTTAAAAATTTCCCCTTTGTCTTATCACTTCACACCCTTGCCAAAAGTTCCACTTAAACCTTCTTATAATGCACAATTCCCTAGAAATGGTCCTTGCTTTCCACTGTGTATGAAACGAAAGGACTGTGCATGAAGGAAAATTATACTAGAAGCTCAGAGGCAGACAGTTCAGAGTCGTGCAGAGAAGTTCCACTCTAGTGCTTATTAAATTTAAAAAAAAAAAAACACAACCAAAACAAACCAACCAAACAAACAAAAAACAAAAACAAAAACCCCTTTATTCCTATCGTTTTGAACAGAGGAAAATACATGTGGCTCATCCTGAATTCGAAAAAGTATTTTCTTCTCTCAGGGAGGATAAATGTTTCAGACATCATGATTTGGATTCTTCACTCAGCAGAAATTGCTGACTCCAAGAAGCTGGCAGTAAACTCCAGATCATGTTTTTTTTCGGGGGTCTAGTGTGAGCTTGAAAATCCTCTGAGAGAAAAGTTAGGAACTGAAGGGACCTGAGATAGAAGTGAAGACATGTGCAGGGAGCTGAAGGTCTCATCTTGTCCTTAGAAGATAGAATGGCCATGGCTGATACAAGAGCTGGCTGAAGACACTTTGCCAATGCATGTAGGCCAGCATAGACCTAACAAACAAATTAAACTCTGCTCACTTGAAGGTGTCTCTTTCTGTCATCGTGTTTGGCAGAATATGCTATTAAACACATTGAACTTCTATCAAACTGCATATACCAAATTATTTGGCTCTGTTCTGTCTTCTGAAGCACAGACACAAAGCAAAGGGTCACTATTAAATATACTTTTTATTTAATAAAATGGTTTTTTTTAATAATTGCAACAACAAGGACTACAGCTTCCTATTTAGAAATGCCAGGCTCTATTATGTACTGACAATCACTGCCAGAGAGAAAGTGGCTTCAGCTTGGATCTCTGTTCACGTATGACATGAGCTACAGGAATAATTGATTTTACAGTTCACTGCCCAAATGGGAAAAATAGAAATGTGTTAAGTCAACTTAGAAAGAAGTATTTCCTTCTTCAAAGTGAAGTGAAACACACTACTTTTGTTTTTTTTTCCTTTTTTTTCAAAGACATTTTCCTTAGTGATTGAAAGCTATCTAGTCCTTGTGACTTCACATTTCAAGACCTGCCACTTAAGCACCACAACAAACCTTTTACATCATTATAATGAGCTACAAATACAAATTAAATCATACCTTAAATTCACCCGTACAATGTGAATTTAGATAAATTGACATGTGCTGAGTCATGTCACATAGCACAGGACACCATAGCAATTATTTAATGTTGGGAGTAATAAACATTAGGATACAAAGAGCATGTTCATATGGAAAATATATTCCAATCTATTATAGTATATGCTTATTTCACTGCTTCCTAAAGGGGTGGTGGACTGAACTCAGCAGTCACACCACTCCTTCCTGTCTCTGAACACAGAGTCTGGGGTTTCTTTCTTGATAGGAAAATGGCATGTCAGTGGGCTGCAATCTGCAGGAGGACCAGGCTGATACTGCTTGTCTGCACTTCAGTCAGGTTCTAGAAATAACTCAAGTCTCACTGTGTTTGTCCCACTGTTTCATTTGGGCTTTCTGAAATTTGGGTTCTTTTTTACTTTTCCAAAATGTTTTCAGCAACCACCTCAGAATGAAATATCAAAGTGATCAAATATTTGATGGGTTCTATTTCTAAGGTTCAGTATTATCACTGGAATCAGACTGGTTAGGGTTATCCTGACTGATATCCTGCTCTTAAGCACAGGATGTGCTGAACAATCTCATTAATAAAATGTCCCTATTGCAACCACTCTTCCCCTGTTTATGCAGAAGGTCATACCAATGAAAACTTATTTGGGGCTTCTTGAAATTTTCCAACAACTGTGCTTGGGTTGTGTGAAGACCTTGAGCACATGAAGGGCACAAAGTGGCCCTTTTAAGCCTAAAAATCCCCAAAATTGACATGCCACTACTCTCCTAAAACTATTCTCAGCTACAAATATGTCCATGTATGGAGGAAGAATTGCTTACTTCAAACACTGGAGCACCATTTGTGCAGAAGGAGACTCAAAGGCAAAGGATCTTCCTGTCCAAAGAAAGGAATATGTGAAGAACCAGACACAACAAAAGTGCAGAAAGAATACTATAGAGATTATAAAAATTAAGCCTCACTAAAATGGGGTAATGAATTTCCTCATTTCCTGCTCACATTTTGTAGAAAAGATTTCTATGAGCTACATGCTGCCACAAGCAAAATCTGAGGACCACTATTCCAGCATCATATAAATACAATAAAAAAAAAGAATTACATCCTTTTCTTGGGAAACCTAAAATTCAAAGAGGCCATATACATTAAAAAAAGAAAAAACAATTTGAAAAGTCTATCTGACTATATTCCACATAAATCCAACAGGCTGAACCTTTGATTTTATCAACACTCACAGGTATTAGTTGTGGGGAACATACACCTACTGTCTTACAACATGGCATGATGCCATCAAGAAACTAGGAAGAATTGTGAATTATTTTAATAACAAGGGTATAAACATGAGCGCCTTGGGATTTTTTGATACTCCTGCCTATTATATGGAAGTTTATGAATTGTACCATTTGCTTTCCAGGATACTACAGCAGGTGGCCAAGATCACTGAACCCTGTCATTTCACTACCACTGGCTTGGCTTCTGAAATCATAGGTACAATCTGAAAATAAGTTCCTAATAGGTTATTTTTGTTCTTGATCACACAGATTCTCATAGGAGGGAAGAGATACAGCGCCAACCATACCCACCCAAATCTATTTATTGACAGCTTTGCCCAGAATTCACTGTTGAAACGTCTATAATCAGAGCAGGTGAGGCATGCTGGTTAATTACCTCTGTCTTCACAAATGGAGATAAAAAATGAAACAATCACAACACTATTTCTGATATTTTCCTCATTTTAATTTGCTAAATTCTTAGCAAATTTAAAAACTAGCAACAATGTCAAACAATGGCTAAAGAGGAAATATTTAGCTGCCTTTTGACAGTGAAAAATTACTTCAACCTTTATGAGTTCACTTTTTAAGCAGTTTGACATTTTGTTACCAATGCGGAGTTTTTATTTTATTATTTCCTTCAGCCTGTTACACAGCCAAACGTGTTACCAAGTAGGTTCCTATGATTCATATGCAAGTGGAAAGAAATCATGTCTCTATTGACAAGACTATTCTTTATCATTATTTACAAATGCTCCTGCATATCCCAAACTCTCTACTTGATCTATGATTGACTTCCATTTTTCCCCAAGGAGGTGAGCAAAAGATTTTGACTTCTCTACTCTTTGTCAAACCAGATCAGAAGAAAAATCCAACAAGCCTTGTGTTTTGCAAGCAATCACAGTCAAGTATTTGATACTCACAGAGGAGACAGAGGTAAACAAAGAGAACAAAATGAAAGCCTAAGCCCTGACAGCTTCAGAAATTGAATGCCTTCAAGCAAAGTCTTCTTCAAATTACCCAAATATTGGTTTATATCACAGCCCTCACAGTTCCCATCCTTTCAGAACAAGGACTGTGTCAGTGCTGTCATTTTGCGCAGTTGTGTCAAATCCTACAAAGTTCACAGAAGCACCTTCCAGCAATGTGTTATACCTGCTCTTTTATGGTCTAAAGAAATGGGGAGATAAAGAATACTTTTATTGGGTCTAAATGTGCCATTTTTCAGGTTACCTGAATTTTGTCCATTATTGTATTGAAAAAAAATAATCAACAGAAGATCTGTTGTGAGAACATACTCCAAGGTCTGTTGTAAAACCAAGTCAAATCAATTTCTATTACTACTGTACTTCTTTTGCTGAAGATAATTCTGAGGCTCAGAGAGTCCCATCACTCAGGTAATTGAAGTCATCAAAGTAACCCAACAAGATCAATCAGATTTTTCTTTTAGAAATTATTCAAACCTGGTTTTCATTAGTATTATTTTATTTTATTAGTATTATTCTATTATTTTATTTCAAATCACATTCAGAAAAAAAAATCATTTACAGCCTGGATTAAAGGCAGCTTGCTTCTTGCAAAAAGTTGGTATGAACAAAATTGCTCCTCTTTGGCCCAGGTGCTGTAATGCTGCTCTGGTTTCTTTCATGTGAGGGATGTGGTTTTTATGCCTTTTTCTGCCAGGAACAGCTCAATATCTAATTCTGTGATTATGCTACATTCCTGAAGCCTTCACTTATGACACTCTCAGGCAATGAATCATTTATAGGTCTTTCACATGCATGCAAACACACATCAAATGGAAAAGCTAACAATAAAATAATATACAGTCCTTTTTATCACTGCAGAAATCCACAATTTCTGTTCTAACACCGAAACAGAAATGATGGCTAATCAGAATATTTCCTGGGTATGTTACTTTAAATCAATTACATTGATATGTTATAATTTACAGCAACAAAATAGGGAACTTTTGAATAGCTGGAACTGTATAAATTTGCATAACTATTGCATCTTCACAGGTTCATTTTCATAACTCCATAGATACCTCCTGTATTATGCATAGCACATATACCAGCCCTCAAGTAATTTACACTCAAAGCCAATCAAATTTCATGAGCTATGAGTAGTTTACTATTTTTTCTGTAGGCCATGATTTTATGGTTTTAAATAAAATACTTCTAATGAGTTCAGTAGTGGAGAAAGAGACTGATTGGCAGCTCTGTAGAGATGAACTGTATTTGTTTACAAAAGAAACATGTAGAGCAGAACCAGAGCTTTACCACCCACATAAATGTTATTTAACATTGCCTTGGGGGTGTCCTGCTGTCCTGTTCAGCCTTCCATTCCTGCTTCTCATCAGCCAACTCTGTCTGGCAATGCCAGGAAGACATAATTCCAGCAGGGACATTGCAGATTGCATCTAGGCCAAACAAAAACTTGTGAGCTGGCAATGACTTTGCCTTAGGTCATCAAAGAGTAGATATATGGTGCCTTCAACTGACTTCATGGTTTTATCCTACCCAGGGGAAGAATTTGGGAATATCTTGGGAGATTTTATAGCAGCCTTTCAATACTTAAGGGCTACAAGAAATATGAGGACAGACTTTTTTATCAGGGCATGTTAAGACGGGACCAGGTGTAATGATTTGAAACTAAAGGAGGATATATTCAGACTGGATATTTTGTCATGAGTGGGCTGAGACACTGGGCCAGATTGCCCAGAGTCCTGGTAAATATCCCATCCCTGGAAACATTCAAGTCTAGGTTTGACAGGGCTCTGAGAAACCTGTTCTAGTTGATGTTGATCCTGCCCATTGTAGGGGGTTTGTACTAGATGGTGTTTAAATCCAAACCATTCTATGAGTCTATGAAGAAGAAAAGGAAGAACAGTGATAGATAAAGGTTTATCTGACTTGCCCTTCTCAGATCTGCCAGAGGGAGCAGACAAAGGTTGCTACAGCTCCTTCACACTTCATGACACAGCCAGCTAACCTGGGATCATGCATGCGTCAGTGCAAAGACATTAACAATACACCAGACCTTATTCAAATACCATATTGTGAAGCTGGGAACAGTAGAGGCAAATTCTATTTTAAAACCAGGCTGACTGGTAGCTTGATTTCTCAAGGTTTATGCCAGTCAAATAAGTAGAGTAAGCTCATTTGTCTGTGACTGTGTCTGGCTTACCCTAAATATGTATATTCTCATATAAATACCCATATTCTCATCCAAATATTCATGTATAACTGCATGAGTACTTACACACTTTTCTTGGTTATGCAAAGAGCTTCCTTGAAACATTAACCAATTTTGATTCAAATGTCTCTTCTTTTTGGCATTCACAACACCGGAGTACAGATTATGGATATATGATTAAGTCAAGTCATTTTCAGAAGAAGATATTCTTGTCCTGAAGAGATTCTAAAATTATTCTTATTTTGCCATAAAGCTACCAAAAATATTTTGCTGGCTGTATTTTGTCTAATGCTATTATTTGTCAGTGCTTTTGAGAATCATAATATGCTGACCCATTTCTTTCTCTTAGCCCATTATTTTTCTGATTGTCACACTGTCTGATCCTTGCAGAAAATATGAGACCATTTGAGCGGGGTCAGTTGGTTTTGCACAAACTGATGTTGCAGGGACTGCACTGTCTAGGTGATCCTGCCTAGCACTGCACCAAAACTTAGAATTTTTTTCAGCTGTGAAGCTGTTACCTGGATCATTATGACTGACGTGATAGCTGTGAGCAGAGGTGTAGGCTTTTGCTGTCCCTTGAAGATTTGTTTCCACAAAACAAGACAAAGTGGTTGGAAAAAAAGAGGGACTCTTTTATTTTTTTCTCATTCCCCAGTCCCCAAGCTACTGTCTGGGACACTTGCCAATAGCAAAAGTCTGGCTTCCAGATGATGGATCTTGATTCTGCTGTTGTTGGCATCTCTGCTCACCCTGGAAAGGCTATGAGTGTTGATTTGGTCTCCCTTCAGGAACTCTCTCATCATCAGTCAGTGGGAATTATTGTTCCTTAGGAACTAAGGATTAGTGTTCCTTAGGGCATACAAACATGATTTTTTTAAGCAAGGTAACACTGGAAAAAGTACTGAGAAGAAAGAAAAATGAATAATATAACATTATTTCAAAAGGTGGAGAGCAGCCAAGTCCAGTTCTTGAAGTAAGGAGTAAAAAGTCTGTTCCCACTGCTCCGGCACTTTACTTTAGGGAAGAAAGAGAGAAAGAGAAGAAAGCAAGCTAGAAAGCAAGCAAGAAAAGCAAGAAAGCAAGCAAGCCAGAAAGCAAGCGAGAAAGAAAGGAAGAAAGGAAGAAAGAAAGAAAGAAAGAAAGAAAGAAAGAAAGAAAGAAAGAAAGAAAGAAAGAAAGAAAGAAAGAAAGGAAGAAAGGAAGAAAGGAAGAAAGAAAGAAAAAGATTTTGAAAACATTGCACAAGCCCCTTCCTATAAAATTCCTGAAAAATAAATGCTAACGTCTCCAGAAAGGAAAACCTTGAATCGAAAGAATGTTGGACAAGTGAATGACTGTGAAAACCACATAAATTTATTCAGACAAAGTGAGAAGTTATGGTGAAGGAAGTCAAATAAATTCTTCAGTATGTAAGTGTAATAGTAGCTGTGAAAGAGAAATAAATCCTCCATGATTAGCCTACCTTTTTACCACACTACTCACAACTCTCTAACTCTATTTTAAGAGATTTATTAAATCTCTTTTATTTAGCCATAACAAAAATCCTTTCATCTATATAAGCGTCAGTGAGATTTGGAAAGAGAATTCAGCACTCTGATTATTTCTAATACATAAACAATGCAGAAAACCAGCAACAAATACATATGAAAAGAATGACTACCTATGCAAATTCTATTTCTTAACAAAAGGAATAAATTATCAGTCCAATATAAGCAATTCCCAATGAATTTCTCCAGAACAAGTCACCATCACCCTCCTAACTGGAGGTTCACAAGAATCTCCAGTTGATTTCATGACATTTTCATGGAACACCCATAGAAAAAAGATTTCAAGGCTTTTTAACACCATGTTTCAGGCATAAACCCAAATTAATATCAGTTCTGAACTCTACAAAAATGCAGATCACTGCTTTGCTATATGCTGCATATGTTGGATGAGAAAGTAAGAACCACAGAAAAGTAATATGCCAGAGATTAAAGAAACCAGTTATTGTCACTTTATTAGTTACGTGTTTTTGGCTACAGCTAGGAAATAATTTAGTTCTTTTTAGAGATCAGCCATTTATCTTCAGGCAACAAAAGATTAAAGACTTCATCAGTAATTATCACAAATGCTGCCTTGAACATACTGATTAAAGACACTTGTCATTTTACCTTATAAAGAGCAGTATATCAGCTGTCTTAGTATTTCAGAATAATTATGTGTTGGACAACTGCTGAAGTCCCAGTCACAGCTAATCACCATTTGCATCAGCAAGACACCCAAGGAATCTTTTAAAACCACCCATTACAAATGCACGCTAACACATGAAAGAAGTGATTGCCATTAAACACTCACATTGGAGCAGAGAAGTCTGAGATGGAAACTAAAGCCATTTCCATGTAAAGCTAACAATTCTAGATGAAATTCTGATGTAAACTACATTAAGCAATTATAAGTAAAAGCTATTTTAAATATTGGGATTTTTTAAAATTTGATTTTTAAAAAAGTAATAATATGTATCAACTGTCTTAGAACCACAGAATCATATAACATATTACACTTCCAACAACAGATCCTATTTGGGCTACTCTCTGATGCACAATCACTTCAGAATCAAAGAATATTCTGAGTTGGAAGGGACCTACAAGGATCATCAAGTTGAACTTTTAAGTGAATGGCCTGGACAGGGATCAAACCCACAAACCTTGGGGTCATTAGCTCTATGCTCTAATGAACTGAGATAATATCAGTCTTCCAACTTCAAGAGCTGAAAAAGTTAACTATTTGTGCAAAGAGCCATAACTATAGAGAAGAAAAGAAACTACAGATGACTGTTATGAAACTGAAAATGTGGGTTTGAACATAATGTTTTGGTGCTAAGCTAGAATGGCCCAGGTTTTCCATATGCTGTTGAAAGGATGAAAATATTAGCAAACTGTCTGTGGAAAAGAACACTTATCATCAACAAATTTTATTTGAATGACACTCCTGGTACTTGTGTTATGCCAGGCATAAACCTCATGTCTTTTGGGATTGCTACATCAATGCTAGATGAAACAAGAACACTTCTCATCAAACACCAGTGCCTTATTAATGAGAAATCACATGATTAATCAATCTGATTACTCAGAAGTCAATTTATCTGCAGTGCGACTGCTAGCCAAATGAAAATAAGATTACTGTGAGTACAGTTTATTAATAATCCCCAGTATGCCATTGATTCAACTTGATTATAACACAGCAGGCATGTGATGCACACTACAAAGACATTAAACCAGCCTGACATCAGTGAATCCAGAAGGGGTTTATGCTACTGGGTAAGGCACAGAAATCCTAAAGTATAAGTGACCATTCAATTTGCAGATGTGCAAATTTATTTTATTGTAAAAATAAATAAATAAATAAATAAAGCTGCTGTAATTTTCCAGTATCCAGCTCTTAGGACAGCTGAAATCACCTGAAAGCATGAGTCAGTGTGGAGTGGAGACACAGCCCTTGTAACACCCAAAACAACCCTTTGAACTTCCTCACAACCAAAAGCAATTTAGCAGACACAAAGGGGAATTCAGGTTCCCAAAGGGAAACCAGTCACACATAGCTCACAAAGCTGTTTCACCCCACTGGCATCTCCCAAGACTGCAGTAGATATAATCCTACTTTGAGAACATCCACAGTAATATATATTCCCTGTGAGCATAGGTTATGGGCTGAAAATAACTTGAAAAAGATCTAGCACTTATTATTTCATAAATTTTATTATTCTGTAGATTATTCTCTTATAGTTTGTTGACCACAAAATTGTCTTCCTTCATATTTATCTGACAACACAAAAATATCTTCTTTCAATAATAATATCTTTGTTGTCTTAATTGTGCTTGAAGGGAAAAGTGCAGTATATATAGAGAGAAAATATTAGAGAGGGAGGGAAGGAGGAAAGGAGAAAAGGAAGATCCCTGTTTACTAGGTAAGGGAATGGGAAGAGACAAAAAGACTTTAAAAAATCACCTAGGATTAAATAGAGTTAATTATTTTAACTATTCTGCTAAGCCAGGAGATGAGGAAAGTGTCAGCGATGTCCAGAAGTCATTTACTGAGATCTAGAGAAAATGCACATGTACAATCCAAACCTGCTGGCATTTACTTAGTCTCCACAGTGAGAAGTCAGAAATGCAGAATGAGAATCCTTCAGGTCCTGTCTTTAGGCAGTGATAGCTCAGGAGCCCAAACACAGAACTTTAGGTCAGGAAATGGAAAGAAGAGCTAATTGATGCAGACTATCTTTAAAAATTGATGCAGGCAATTGCCTTTTCAGTGAGGAAAAAGCAAATCAGTGACATACACTAGATGAGCACTTCCACAGTCAACCTGTGGGCCTAAAAAGGGCATTAACGCTCTGATACATCCAAGTCCTATCAGGAAAAAAAGGGTCAGTGGAAAGTATGACCTATATATGATATATCAAGGAAAGAGTCTCCTACTTTGTATTCAAGAGATATCTAGAAAATGTTACCTGACAGTTTCAACACCATATTTCAGTGCATTTCTGGGTTTCCTGTGGGTTTAAGACTACTGGAAATCCAGCCACCCCTCTACTGTGTTCAAACCTTTTCTGAACCATGAGCAGTGAATTGTCTTTGTTTAATGGGGGGAAAGGTTCTTCTTTCCTCTCACAGAAACCTCCCCTGGTCCCATTCCCTTCTGGTAACAAAAGCCTTGCCACATAAGCCCAAAATACCATGCCACTAATCCATCTACTGCATATGATGACACTAGTGAGAACAAAATTTACTTTTGTGATACAATCTGCTTCTTGAATTTGTGGGATTTATAACAAACTCATGAAACTGAAAAAACTGTGGAGTTAGTAAGACTTCAGACACCACAAACTACAGCTTTCCTGGGGTTTTATGCCTAGATCTGGGGAAAAGGGTGCAATAATAATGATTTAGAGTTCCTACACTTTACATACTTCTGCTCATTTGCAATAGTTTGGAAAGCAGTCTGTAAAAATAATCTATCTGCAGGTGTCAGGGAAAGAAGAAGCTCCTTTTGATTTACTTACAATAGCTAAGGCTAAAATAAGGAAAGTCTTGACTGTTTTCAGTCTTACAGTAAACTGAATAATCAGATTGGTTCCCTAAAAAAAGATACTAAACAGAAGGCACTTGCCCAAGAGATTCATTTTAAGAGCTTAAGCCTGAAGATTTCTTAGATCAAGGAAAACACAGAAATGCACCTGAAAGTAGAAGGAGATGAAAATAGAACTAAACAAAATTAAAAACAAGATAGACCAACACTAACCATTCCATGGCAGTTTATGACATAGAAAGAAACTAACCAACATCCCTATAAGATTGATTTTTCCATGTTCTGCCTCCCACTAAAGTTTTGTCGGCCTTGGAAGACCAGATTTATTAATGTTTCACCCAATATCAACCATAGATTTAGCCAGTTGCATCAAACAATAATAGGATACAAACAGAAATATGTGTGGTGTATTTTGAGTTCTGGTATTCAACAGTTACTAATTCAGACATGGAGTAAGGAAGGTCCCAACAAAAAATATACATAGAGTAATCAGAGAGGTCTGCAGGTGTGGGGGTTTTTTATTTCATGGAAAGGGTTGGATCCGTTTTCATGCCCACCATCAGTGGTGCAAAATTCCCCAAACAAATTGAAGTTTAACAAACACATTCAAAGAACCTGGAATAGTATCTACAGGTTTTTAAAGGGAAGAAAACTTGACCCAGTGCCAAGCACTGCAGCACTGTAAGAGCTAATATTACTCCTCTTCCTTCAATCCCTTAGAGCCTGGTATAAACTTCTATAAAAATCAACAGTCAGTCACATGGCCTTTGCTTTGAGTTAAGTTTAGTCCCACAACAGTTTCTTTTCTAGCTCTGAATTTTTATTTTCTTATGTTAAGCCAAAAAAAAATAGCCTTTGTTCATTATCATCCGTCATGCATAGGCAAAAAGGCCATCACGGTCTATTAAACTAAAACATTCAGCTCAGGAGTGGATGTCATGACTTATGGAGGTTTCTGATGCACAGCAAATGCACATCTGGCCATGTGGACTGTGCAGCATTATATTTATGATGGTTTGGTGTGTGGCTTTCTGATGACTGCAGGGTAGCAGTGTGCTAAAGCCAGCTCTTGGTAGAGCAACTTCCTTTTGGTGTTCCATAGTTCATCTGCTATAATAATTGTAGGATAATAATTGTATTGGCTCTGGCTGGGATGGAGTTAACTTTCCCCATGGCAGCCCTCCCAGTGCTGTGCTGGGCATTGGTGGCTACAGAGGTGTTGGTGGCACTGCAGTGTTTTGGCTCCTGCTGAGTAGAGCAGGCACAGCACCAGCACTGTCTCCAACATTCCTCCATCAGCAGGGTGGGAGTGGACAAGGTCCTGGAAGGGAACACAGCCAGGCCAGCTGACCCAAACTGACCAAGGGGGTATTCCATACCATAGGATGTGTGCTGAGGAATAAAAGCTGAGGGAAAAGAGGAAAAGGGGGAGCATTCACTATTATAATGATTGTGTACCAGAGAAACCCCTTCACACCTTGAAGCCCCACTTGCCAGGATGTGACTGGACATCACCTGCTGATGGGAAGGAGAGAACGAATCTTTGGTTTTCCTTTGCTCCTGCACATGGCTTTGATTTTGCTTCATTAAACTGACTTTATCTTTACCCACAACTTTTCTCTATTGCACCCTGTCCTGTTGAGGAGGAGAATGATAGAATGCTGTGGTGAGCTCCTGGTTTCTAGTCAAGGTCAACTCACCACAATTATCCTAGCACTGAGGGAAAAAAAAAATTAGTCTACAGAAATAGGTAGAAATTAGAGCTTCCAACTAAGGAAGAAAATTGGGAAGGAAATAGGTTGTTTTTTTTTTTTAATTACACAGACCAAGGTTTTTCCATGGAGACTAAAAGCAAAATTGGGACTGGACAGCTTTCCATTTCTCTTATTTTGACAGAGATTTGTACAGAGAATAATGAAAATAGGCACCACTCTCTTCTATGTGAGAGGCTGTGTGCAGAGATGTGCAGAGACTGGCCTAAAATACAAACAGTTATTTAAATGTCTATGATGTGACTGCCTACCAGAGAGGCAGAGGTTGAGGTCAGTTTGTTTGCCAAAAGCATACACTGACCCAATGTTTGGGATAGCAGCCTCAGGCCAAACATTCTCTCAGCCCTCGTTAATTCCCTGGTAGTTCCTCTGCACCAGGTGCTCTTGGCTTGCTTATTTTTAATATTTATACAGAAGAGCTTTGACAGGAAAGGTTAAGGGAAGCTGAGGGCAGCATGCTAATCAGAAGCCGTGAATTGAGTTTATTTTAACAGGTTAATGGTTGCAATATTCTGGGGTGATTTTCTAGAGCTGAGGAAACATTTTTGACAAAAATGGAAAAAAGCCCCAAAGCTAACACTTAAAAAACATTAAAAATAAATTAGAAAAAAAATCAACAAAAAAATCAATCATTTTAAAACAACCAGATTTATTTAAAAATTGCACAAAGAGTTCTCCTTTTTACCTGTGATAAGTAGCAAGATCAAAGACACACACTAACTGTGGGACCTGCCATGAATAAGGAATTGTGTGTAACACATCATCACCACCACACACAATAATCTAGAAACAAAACCTTCTTTCACAACATCCTTAATAATGACTCATATCCTCTCTGTCATACATAAGAACTGAAAGCCAGGACCTTTTTCTGAATAATTAGTTTCACCTTACAGTAAAGACCTGGTCAGGTGAATCCTGTCTTAAAAGTCTCACTGTTGGGGTGGGGGGGTATATCCATACATCTTGAACTCTGAAATGGTCCCTGCAGGTGGGGGCTGAACACCCAAGAATTGGGTAGCCAAGTGACAGGTGTCTCATGCAGAAATGTTTGAAGGATTGTTCTTCAAAAAAATCCCTCTGCAGGAAACGTAAAACCATGGCATGTTCTCCACAGTCAGTGTGGACACTCCGTGTGATCGAACTGAAGGAAGGCATCATTCCTCATGCTCCTTACCTCTGAAGAAGTGGGTTTGCAGTAGCCAGCTCCAAACACCAGATTTTCTAATGACATACTGGACTGGTCTGGTCCTGCCTCCAGGTTGCCTTTACCAAGCCAGGAACCTTTCCCTGGACGAGCAAAACTACAAGGAGAAAGATTGAGAAGAAAAAAGTAATCAGAGGAGCATTAGTAGAGAAGAATCATTGTTGTCCCAGTATTATTTCCTTGCTTAGAAAAGATTTACAATTTTGGTGAGTTTTATTTTTGTTTATTTCAAGTTGCACTGTAAATTCATGTTTTCCTTGAAAATTATCATTGCCCAGTGTGCAGTAGCTCAAGCTAAGTGAATTATGTTTGTTTTCTAGGCAGTCAAGTGGTTTGAGTGTTATCTTAACTCACTCCTTTCTCTGCTGTTTTACAGACCTTTTTCCAGCATAACATCTTACAAACACAACCTTTCCATCTATCCACATGTATCACATTTTTATGCAACCTCTCATCAGTTTGCACCTTGATGGATGCAACATGTTTCTCTCTGGCTTTAAGGACATCACTCTTTGAGTTGTGCATGATCTCTCCTAAGTACCAATATTTTCTAGTTCATCCCAAACTTATTCTTATAGATTGGAAGTTGGGTTGCCACTTCACACTCTTCCATGGCATTAGCTTTCAGCACCAAAAGGACAAGGCTTCAGCCTAAAAACAACACTTATTTGTTCTGGGTGCAACGTGATTTCTCTGTTACCCAAATTTTTCCTCAAAAATATGACAGAATATAAGTTGTTTTATTCTCAGTGCCGACTATTGCGGTCAGTGCTCCCTTCTGGCTATTTTTTGTACATTTCCTACTGAAGACCAAGAACCCATTGAGGGTGGAATAACCTGTCTGGAGTTACTCAGCATCAAGCCTACCTTGAGTATTGATGCACAGCCAGGGCTCATACTGTGGATTAATCTGAGCACTACTTATATCCCAGTTAATGACGTGCTTTGTCTTTATATTCATTGGAGAGGAACTGGCATTTCCAGCATATGAGTCATCTCTTGCTGAAGCAGTGATATCAAATAGATCAGAGGAATTTTGCCCTCCAAGTATTTAATGCTAATTGTGGACTGTAAAGAGAGGCTGGATGACTGCCTCAGCAACAACTGGAGATGAGATTACCCCTCTGTTAGTCACTCTGATAACACATGCTGTATACAAACTACATCAAGATTTCAAGAGGGAAATCAGTCTACTTGTGGGGAATGCAATGATTCAAATTATAAACTGTGATTGCTAAATTGCAATGCAAGCAACCAGAAGGGTTCTTAAAAAAAAAAATAAGCAGGCAAAGGTGGAACTGAAATAATGAACTGTAGAGAAAATGGGAAATCACACTTGTTGTTTGTGCCAAGGGCAGAGTTAATGCCACTGGTTTTGTGCTACAGCTTCCAGACTGGGATCACCATCCACTGGTATCTGATGCCCATCCAAGCATCCCAAACCCCATTGCACCCATGAGGCCTGGTCTTCTTGAAAGAATAAAAACTTACAGGAGAGCACAAGAAAGCATCTTAAAACCATAATGTGCCAGAACTAAATGCCACAGGGAAGTGCCGTTCCTGCTGCAATGCCTTGCCATTCCGAGGTTTTTCCTCTATGTAGTGTGTGCCACGTGGCTACATCAGCTCAGATAAAAACAGTAAATTGATATCTATACCTGATTCAATTTTTCAGGATGGATTACAGTGCTGAGTGCTGTACAGAAACACACAGAAAACAGAGAATCATAGAATCACAGAACATCCTGAGATGGAAAGGATCCACACGGATCGCCGAAGTCCAACTCTAAACCCTGTACAGGGCAGCCACAAGAATCACACTGCGTGCTTTTTGAACTCTGGAAGGATTTATATTAAAGATACAAAAAGTTTTTCATTAATAGCCATACAAAGTTGAGGTTCTGGTGTGAAACTCTTTTGCAACACTGGAAAAAGTATCTCAAGCAAAATTACAAATTGGACCAGTTTTTTAGAAGGCTAAATACAAATCCTTCCCTTGTCTGTAGAATAAAACTTCTGCTTGTTATAGATAAATACTGGAAAAAGGCCATTCCATAAGAGGGAGGTAGGGGTAGAAAAAAATCAGCAAATATCTATTTTTGCTTATGTATATTTTAATTTATGTGATCAAAGCAATTCCCAGCTGGTTGCTTCTAAGCAGCATGAAGCCTTCCCTGTATTTCCTACATTTAAGATAAATGCAATAAATAAACAAACAATTAAATAAAGCTATTTGCAACAGACAAGAGCTATACACCACTCTGAATAATTTCAGCTGTTATTGAACAATATTGTCTGCTGTGGTCTGCTGGAAAGGCTCAAGAAACCAGAATAAAAAATGAGTGCTGTGGTATCAGAGAGAGAAGCTTAAACAAATGTTCTGTGCACATGAAGAACTCCTCATTTGAATATGAGCAAAGCTTTCAAAGGTTTAAAGGGAAAGAAGAGCACTTTTTAATGTCTTTTTTTAGTTATTTATCTTTTGCTTTTACAGCAGAGAAGGGTTTTTAATCTGTTGGTTTTATAGAAATTGATTTCACATAGCACTGTAAAACAAAAACCTTTTTTTTGGGAAGCATGCCAAATCATCAGTCTGCTGAGAGAAAGTTTAAGTGGAAGGCTTACAAAGTGCTGAGTCCCTCTAATGTTTTCTGAAGAACGTTATGCTTGAATGAAATTTTTATTAGCAGTAACAGGTTAATTTGCTACATCAATTATTTTTTCACTGTATTTATATCTTCTAATTATTTCTGCAAACATGCTCCTTTGTATGAATCATGAACCTTGTTTACTTACACGTTCATTTGGGCTATCTCTTTAACAGCACTGATTTAATATCAGCATTTAGATCCTTATCCAGTATTATAACCTCAGCTTTTAATTGAAGTCAGGATAAAAAAGGTCAAAAGAGGTAACATGTGTGTGCCCAAGAGGATTAAAATATGTGAAGAAATATTAATATTTTCTGTGAAATATAAAAATTTCTGTTTAGTGGGTTCTTTTTGAGCTGGCATTTTGATGACCTTATCCATGAGACCATGAATGGTGAGGCCCTGGCACAGGTAACCAAGAGAATTTGTAGATGCCCCATTCCTGGATGTTTTAAAGGCTAGGCTGGATGGGGATTGGAGCAACCTGGTTTAGTGGAAGGTGTCCCTGCCCATGACAAGGAATGAGATGATCTTTAAGGTCCCTTCCAACCCAAACCATTCTATAATTCTATAATTTTATGCCTTTATCCTTCAAAGGAGTCTCCCAATTAGTACAGCAGTCATCTGTGGACACACAGTACAGTAAACTACCTTGAAAAGTCTTTTTTTTTTTTTCCCTTTATTACAGACTGCAAGATCCAGCAATCAAAATTTAAGACCTTTCTGACTCAAAGGTTATATTCAAGCAATTATTTCCAGCAGTCATGGTTACCTTCTACAAATTTGTGTCCATTACTTTGTGATTTATACTTTTGTCCTCTGTAACATCTGTTGGAATAAACTGCACATTGTAATAAGTGCTGAACTTTCTGGTTCTTTTGAACTTGCTGTTGCAGAATTCAATGTGGCAACACCAAGTACTTGTATAGCACAAAATATTAAATAATCATTCCCTATTTCTTTTTCATCTCTGGACAATTGTCTTACATATAAATGAAATGACAGTTTCCTAGCATAATAAATTGAATGACTTTGATAAATGCTAATTCAGATGTGCTATTGAAGCAAATCAGAAAAAATACTTTCAGGGCAGTTTAATAGAACACCACGTTTTCTTCCAGATTAACCTGCCCCAAAGAATATATATTTTTATTCCATATTTAGTTGTTTATTTTTGGTTTTGTTTTTTTTGTTGTTTTTTTTTTGGGGGGGGGGGGGAGGGGGTTGGGGCCTTCTTTTTGTAGCAGGGGAGGGTTTGGTTGTTTGGGGTTTTCTTGGTAAGCAAAATGGTTTTTTTCATTAATTGTTTAGCAGAATGAAAAAAAAAATCGGGATCTGATGCTTCCTTGGTTAAAAAAAAAAACAAAACAAAACAACTAACTTGGACTATATGAAATTATCAAACTCTAAAAAAAAAAAAAAAAGACACCCAAACAAGCTCTATACACAGAATCACCACAGGCAAGTAATTACAATATTGTGAGTAAACCAGGAATGGAAATTCAAGAAATTATCTTGTATCCCATTTAGGCCAGATCCTTGGAGAAACTACTTCTTTTCCTCTCAGTCCCTTATACATAAAATATTACTGCTTTAAAAATTGAAAATATAAGTCAGACCCATAGAAATAGCATAACTCAGAATTAAACACTCACAATCCCCAGCACCCTCTGTTTGCATTTCACCAGGAACTGCCTTCTCCCACAGATCAGGAACATTGTAGTGACAACACTAATTCTTCTCATTGTTTTAACTCAAAACTTTAATATAGCTTTTACCAAATTACTACTGGCACACGGCCATAGGGTACATGGGTGACCTGTTTTGTTTTTTTCATTTTTAAAGAATAATCTGTGGATGTTAACAGATTGTGCTCCTCTAGACATGGTTCTCTCTTACCCAAGGAGTTTCACTAAGGTTTTATCAGTGACTGTAAAATGCTCTGATCTTTTTGGGTAAAACTGATAAGGTTTATTAAAATAAAAATTTAATGAAAATATATATCTCTTCTTAGATACCAAACAGAGTTCAGGGGAAATCTGTTTTTAAATCTTTAGTGATTTTGACTGCTGAAAAATGCTGGCTCATTTGTCCTGAACTTAACCTTAGCTGCTATAAAATTTGAAAGCAGATAAAGCCATGTGGTGATATTTAATTTACTTTTCAGAGGGATTTTTCTTTTTAAATTTTACTCAGAAATTGTCATGTTTTTCTTATGTGATTTCTCAGCTGCTAGCACAGGAAAATGGCATGCTAAAGTGGAGGTTTGTCTTTGCAGATACATAAACTACCAAATAAAAGAAAATTCAAAGGAAAAATCACCCAGTTATTATAGATGTTTTATTCAAGGAAAATAATATAAATGAGTATTCTTCTAATAAACATATTATGGAAGGAATAGTTCTTTACTGCATAAAAATTCAATTTTCTTTCTACAGATTAATTTATTTGCAAACATGGTGGAGAGGGGAGATAATTGAACTTTAGCCCCCAGTACAATACTTGTGCAGTTTCAGAGGCAAGCTGACCACAGGTAGGAGTCAGCCACACCTCCAGGTGTAGGAAAATGGACCTGCATAAGCTGCACCCAGGTTCAAGGTACACAAGGCATCACAGTGTGTGTATCATTTATAGATGGATCAGTTGTGCTTTTGAGGAACAGGAGGATGCCTGGAAGTAAACAAATTCAGGTGAGATAAAATTGTTCAAGGGCCAGGGTTGGCCTAATTCCTCAATGCAGTGAAGCAGAGAACTAGATCAAGGCTGGATCAGCAATCTTTAAATACTCTGTGTCCCTTTTGTTCTGTCTCCTCTCCCAGAAAGAACAAAGTAAAGGCACTGAAAAGCTGAGTACCTATGTCTTGGTTGCTCCACCACCAAAATTTAAATTATATTATTTCCCCATCTTAGATTCCACCAAGATTTCTTGTTTCTCAAACAGTGATTTGGAGATGAGAAATTAAGAATGCAATGCTAACAAGTAAAATCCTGAGAGCCTACTTTTTTCTTTTTTTTTTTTTTCCCCACATGAACTTATGTATGGAAGTGGGGAAAGGAATAGAAAGTTGAGGAGAATCCAGAAAGCTGGGAAAAATAAACCCTCTTCTTGTGTAAGCAAGAGGAAACAGGTTTGCCAGCTGCCCATGGCAAAGGATCTGCTTATCTGCAGCGATTTCAAGATTGGCTTTTTTAAATTTCCTTGGTGGTTTCGGTTTTTATTTTCTGGGAAGCAGCAAAGAGCTCTGTAGAATTACTGAACCATGCTTTTTGTGTCTGCTTCTGAAGTGAATCCAATATAAGTAAAACACCGTGCTTGCAGCAAGCCTGAGACTAAGCAGACCTCTACACCCAGATCCACACACTTCCCTTTGGGAAAAACAGAAATATTTCTTGGAGTCTGGGCTCTGCTGGAGCAAAGTGTCTTTTCTAACAGCTGCAGCTGGGCTAACAAGCACTGGCTGCACTTACAGTCCTGGCTAGAGACAGGGAGCTGAGGGAGAAGAGTCCAAACTCATCCATATGGATGGGAAAACTCGAGTTCAAAGCCTCCACTCCTCCTCCTCCTCACCTTCCTCTTACAAGTGTCTGCTCACATTTAGTCCTTGGAATTCAGGTAAGAGGATGGAAGGTATTTAGGCTGTTTATGGAGAACAGTGCCTCAGCAGGTGAGCAGACTCAAGCTTGAATATTGTTCCCTTTTCTTGGTTGTCTTTTGACAGGTTCACCCTACTCATCTGCTGTCACCCTGGGTAAAATGAGGTTGCCAGAGGCAACAAAGCCTCAACTTTCCAAAGAGAACTGTCACTTGTATCATATTAGGATGTGGCATCCAACTCCTGCTGTAGGTTCTCCCACATTCTAAAAGTCTGAAACAGTACTCCATGATCTGAAGGTGCCAAGAGCACTCAGTGCAGATACCACAGCCAGCACAGCAGCTGTCACTGCTCTGCCACAGCACAGCTCCAGCCCTGGGGTCACAGTGTCCTGCTGTGCCTGTGTCAAAGGGTTTGGGTTTAGGGCAAGGTGAGGGAAGCATGTTCCAGGTCAAGACAACAGCTATCACAACAACTGAGTCCTACACCCCAGTTCTCCCCTAGTATTCCAGTCCTGCCTAGAATAAAGTCTTGAACTTGGTCCCTGAAAGTCCAGCTTCCTGAGCCATTCAGGGGCTGATATTTAGAGAAGTCAAAGATCTACAGGAATCAGACAAAGAGTTTTTAACCCAGCTCTAGCTCAGCTCTCTGTAAGGACAAGTAAAAAACAAGCAGTCCCTTCCCGGCTGCAGAGGGATGCAGCTGCCCAGGGAGCCAAGAGAAGAGGCAATCCAGGCACCAAAGCATTACACCATGCTTGTGGTCATCCCACATGTACAGCAAATATGGTTGCTCTGGAGAAAAGTGAGCCCAGAAGACCCTCGTGAGGTCCAACAGATCCAAGTGCCACCCCTGAGTTTGGACATTCCCAGGTAAGAGCTCAGACTGAGACTCATTGAGAGGAGCCCTGAGAAGAACTTGAGGGTTCTGGTGGGTGGAAAACTGGAAATGAGCCAACAATGTGCACTTGCAGCTCACAAGCCCACATCCTGGGCTGCATCCATCCAAAGCTCCATGAGCAGCAGGTAAAGGGAGGGGATTCTGACCTGCTGCCCTGCCCTTGTGAGACCCCAGCTGCAGTGCTGCATCCAGCTCTGGCATCCCCAGCACAGGAAATTGTGGGATATTGTGAACCTCCCAGAGCAAGCCCAGAGGTGGCCACAAAATGATCAGAGGGCTGGAGCATCTCTCCTCTGAGAACAGGCTGAGAGAGCTGGGGCTGTCCAGCCTTGAGAAGGAAAGGCTCCAGGGTGACATTGCAGCACCTCTCCGTGCCTAAGGGTAGCTTATAAAACAGAGTGAGAGACATTTGACAAGGGGATGTACTGACAGGACAAGGGGAAAAGGCTTTGTACTGAAAAATAGATTTATTTGAGATTTTAGGTGGGGCTTTTTATTTGTTTGTTTTGGTTTGGTTTTTTTTGTTTTTGTTTTTGTTTTTGTTTTTTTGTGTGTGTGGGGGGAGGGCTGTTTGTTTTTTTGTTGTTGTTGTTTTATTTTTTTACTGTGATAGTGGTGAGGCCTGGCACAGGTTGCCCAGAGAAGTTGTGCATGCCCCATCCCTGGAAGTGTTCAAGGCCAGGTTGGACAGGAGTTGGAGCAACCTGGAATAGTAGAAGGTGCCCATGGAAGGGGATTTGGAACTAAAACATCTTTAAGGTACCTTTCAACCCAAACGACTCTGCGATTCTGTGCGAACAAATCTGGAGATGAGCTCACTCAAAGTCTGCCTCCCCACCTTCCTACTCAGACTCTCACTTTTTCATTAAATCCACAAAGCCATTAGCAGTTGCCATGAACTTGGACCCTACCAAAAAGCTGTGTTAGACTTTTTAGAAAAGCTGAATCACAAAATTTCCATCCAGAAGCCTGCAAAGGATCCTAGGCATGTGAATTTCACTCATTCTCAGGTTGGTAATAGGTGAGGGCTTCAAAGTCTCAAACCTAACGTAATATTTATGATATCAGAATTTTTAACCAGAACAAACATCAATATCAAAATGTTCACTTGTCAAAGAAGCAGGAGGCACCCTGGGAAGGTTCCCCCAGCAGCACCTGTTACATTACCCTGAAGGGAAAGGCCTGAATTGGTCTTGCTGGTTTTCCCCCTTAAACAACATGGATGAACTTGAACAAGGGTGTCTAATTTGCCAACATAGCTGACAAAACAGGAAAAGTTAAGTCCACAGGGCTTATGTGAGCTGATAGATGTGCTTCAGGCAAAATGATGTTGCAGGAAAACTTCAATACAGCAGTGAATTTCAATTTTACTTAATTATTTTCAGGGTAGGTCCAGAACTGTTGAAATTTTGAATATGGATCTATAGATATGTGTAGGAATAATGAGTATATACACACAAAGTATGTAGCATGATGGGGCATTTCAAGGTAGCCAACAAAACTACAGTGAAATACTGTATAGATATATTTTTCCTTCATAATGTAACTATCCTCACTTCCTTGGATGTGTTCAAGGACCGCCTGGATGGGGCTCTGAACAGCCTGATCTAGGTGTCCCTGACCATGTCTGGAGGGCTCAAACTAAATGATCTTTAAGGTTCCTTCCAATCCAATCCATTCTGTGATTGTATGATTTGGGGTTTATATTTTTCTATAATGTGATCAAAAAAAGACTCTCTAGTCATTCAGGTTCTATTGTGTTATGAAAAATTAAAATCTGATTGAATACTTAATTTTTTTATGCTCCTAATAAACTCCAATGATAAATGATAAAAAGGAAAGTTGTGAGCTGTGGGAAACCCAAATAAGTTTTAATTGGCTGGTTTTGTTTTAGAGTGCTTGGAAGTGCCATTTATTTTACATTAATGTCTTCATCCTGATTTATACTTAGAGAATTCATGATATAAAAACTCTTTGGGTTTGGAATATTTATCAAGAAGAAGATAAATCCTTGCTATCACACTTTAAATGATTTTATGGCCTTAAGCAAATGAGACTGTATATTGTGCTGTCAAAAATCTTCATTCCACCACATTAAGTAAGTACATTGTATACTTCACAAATGTCCACAAAATAGTATTTTAAAAGCTATAATAATCTGACTAATGGAACAGTTGCTCATCGTGTGATTTATGCCTAATAACAGTAACAAGGCTGTGCAACCCCATTCATTAGAGGATAGCACAGAACTGAAAATAGTCATTAAGTCTCTTAAGCAATTGTTCTTTCATCCTTTCCTATAGTAGAACAATGAGGAAATTTTCTGATCAAAACTATGTGGTTAGAAGTAGTCTGTTACAAACTAATTCACTGTTTAAAAAGTCAACACATAGAAAATCAGAGATACAGCAGTTACCTGTACCACATCAGCAGAACACAGATATGTCAGTCTGATCTGCTGATATGAGACACATCCCTGTCACATCTCACAGAATCATAGAACCTTAGAATGGTTTGGTTTGGAAGGGACCTGAAAGGTAATCTAGTTTCAACCTTCCTGCCATGGGCAGGGACACCTTCCACTAGACCAGGTTGCTCAAAGCCCCATCCAATTTGACCTTGAACAGTTTTAGGAATGGGGCATCCACAACTTCTCGGCTTCTCACAGCCTCAAGCTCAACCTCTTACAATCCAAATTCATTTTGTGGCATCATGTTCAAGCAATTCCTTTACACTAATGGAGAACTGAAGCAAAGAATTATTAAGTCAAAACACAAAACCTCAGGAAAACAAACTCTACAGATCCATTTTTCTTTTCTGACACTGTGCTCTTTGCACAGTATTTGACAAAATTAAGATCACTTGGTCATTTGGGAAGAAAGACCTTGCGGGAGTTAAGGGAAGCTGAACAAATCTGAACACTGTATTTTGCCTCAAAATCAAAGGAGTTCCCTCCCTCCCAGCCCTCTCTATCTCACGTGCTGACAAGATTGGGCTCTAAGAAAAGAAAGACCTTTGCTTCCCTCCACCTGCTCTAGGCATTAGAGAATATTGAACTCCAGCTCTGTTTTATTTGAAGGAGTTCTGAATTATTTTCTTGTCATTATGAAACAGATAACATAAGTCACACCTAGACCCCATGGGACTGGTACTATAGCATTGCATAGTCAAACCAGATGATGCTGCAAAGGAAATCCAGTGGACCCTTAGCCAGAGCTGACTTCTGTGTGCCTCCTCCTAACCACTTTATAAATTATGCTCATGCACAGAGGCCATGGATGAGTGCAGTTGTCCTGAATGCTTTACAAACCATCAGAGAGGAGCAATGTAAATGCTTTTAGTTGCTTTTAGACTAAAGAGGAGAAACAGCCAAGGAAAACACAATTTGCACTCTCCTCATTACAGGTGGGGAATAGAGATCAAGACTAATCCAAATTCTTAGCCTCTTTCCCAAAAGTTTGCAATTTTTGACCAGACTCCCCATGTTTTACCAAGGGAAGAAGAATGTGTCAGTTTGGTTCTAAACCCCAATCTCCAGACTCCCAGCCCAGGACCAAAAACCTTTAAATTAAACTATTCTCTCCCATCATTCTTCTCCCATCAAATGAGCAAATTGTATGAGAGAACTCAGCAGAGGAGCCTCCTCTGCCTCCCCACTGACATTGCTGTGCCCATTACCTGATGAGAGGCTGGTGCAAAGCCACCAGGGAGGCGTGCACTGTGACAGAGACCACGGACAGGTGGAAATAGTCAAACATGACAGGAACGTGGTGGTGCAGCCCTCTGCGGGGGTGGAAGTGCAGACACAGCGTGCGGCTGCTGATCATGGGGATGGCTGGGACATCCCTCAGCCTGCAAGGGAAAGGGGTTCACAAGGGTCAGTGAAAGGCTGAGCTGTCACAGCCTGTGACGTGTTACAGGCAGCAGACAGAGGCTTCAGGTGAAATTTCGTCCCTCCCCAGCTTCATCAGGGTTAACATAACTGAAGAGCATCTTGTGCTGTACTTGTGCCAAACATAAATATTAATACTAACATCGATATAATTAATATAAATAGAAATATTAAAAAATAAAGAACATATGCAGAGTTATATATTACTACACAGTATAAAGGAAGAACAGATGCGACACAATTCTGCTTTTCCCTGGTGATTGCCCTTGATGTCCAGCTATGCACTAGTAGGCACATCAAGATCTAAATAACAGAAGGAAATGCATTTAGAAAACTGTTTGGATTATTTGAGTGTTCATAGATGGGATACCACACTGCTTGTGTTTTTCTTTGTAAGAACAATCAGCTCAGGCAATCTGTGAGAGTTAGAAGCAGTCCTGTGTAGAACACAGCTGAAAATATTCAGAGTATTTTCCTGTTTGTCAACCTGAAAAATCTTTTTTGGAAGAGGTCAAAATTCAAAAGAGCAATTGAAGTAACTGCAGAGAAACAGGAGAAATTGGATATGCTTCTCTGGGTTTTGGGTTGGTTTTTTTGGGTTTGTTTTTTTTTTTTGGTTTGGTTTTTTGTTGTTGTTGTTTTTGTTTGTTGGTTTGGTTTGGTTTGGTTTTGTGTTTTTTTTTTTTTTTTTTGAGGTTGTTTTTTTTTTTTTTCAGTAGATAAAACTCCAGACTTTACATTAAAGCTTGTTTATAACTATTCCAAAATAACCATCCTTGTGTGCAGCCAACCACATGACATCTGAGTCATCTACAGGACAGGAGACTGAGCTGTAAACTGGAGTGTGCCTAAGCAGACCCTCTCAATGCAAGCAAAACTTCTAAAGACGAATTATTTTAAAGCATTGAAGACACTTCTGAAGCCAATTGTTTCCCAGAGGTAACAAAACCTAGGAATAGATGTTTGGGTGGTGCATGGTTAGTTCTAGGAAATGCTTCAATGATATTTGCAGAATACAGTTTTCTAAAAGTCACTATTTTGTTTATAGCAAATAACAGTAATTTTTCAGGTGATAACAAAAATTAGCTGTATGGTCTAGAGCATAATTCCATAACTTAAATGCTTCAGTTCTTTTTATTTTTGGATGTAACTTAATGATTGTTTTCTCTCTTCAAGACTCGTAAGCACTGATAGTCAAGTCCCCCCTGCCTGAGAAAACAAGTTTTCTCTTTCTGTATCTTGAAGATAACAGAAATGTGTTCTTGAAATTTGTTTGTGTGCTCTGTGGGTATGATTAAAATCCCATGGGGACAGTCCCAGCATGAAACACAGCTCAGATGATTTCTCTGCATCCCTTCCCACTCCCCAGAAATGCTACTCAAGTCACTGGAACCCTTCTCCCTGATTCAGTGAGGTTCAATAACATCTGGGATCACACTTCCCACTATGTCTCAGGAAGGGATGCTACTCCCACTTCACCTAAGAATACAGAATCAAATTCAGTCAGAGGAAATCAAATTCAATAGGAAAACTACTTCCTCCTAAAATTTAGAGGCTATTTTCTTAATAGAAGACAAGTGTTTAGCATATTCATAATTCCTGTCTTCAGTGAGAAAATACTTCATTACCTCCTGAGATAAATGCATTCCTGACTCACAGACCCACACCACATGGAGGTCAATGATGATATTCCCTTTAACTGCAGCAGATATAGGAGCAACACTTAAAACCTTTGGGAAACTTGCACTTCAAGGTGAAAAAAAAATGTTCTTCTTTTAAGCAGGAATACAAGACATACTTCAAATACAGAGAGAAGAAACAGGAAAACACTTGCCTTCCACTCTAAGGCAAACAGAAGCCTTAACAAAGCTCTCCTTTTTTAAAAAGGACTCATTTCAACAAAGTAATTTTCCATTTGAACAGACCCCCACATTACCAACTGAGTTTTAAACCAGCACTTACTGTTGTTCATTATCAGTAAAGTGCAGGTCCAGTTTGAGCTGAAAGTCTGCCTCATTCAATGCATCTTCCACCTGCAAAAACAGACAGACAAGGTTGCCTTTGTAAGTTGGCACCTACAACACAGAAGGCAAAGGTGGGTGGGTTTTTCTGATAAGAGCAAAGGCAAAACCACACAGTGACAGCAGCATGACAGCAGAGGCAGAAAGAAGCAAATGTGACATTGAGTCAAGATAATTACTGAAGGAGTCAGAGGGAATCAGAGCAGACAGAGATGTTATCTGTCCCCGGGTGCCATGACATGTCAAAAAAGTCACTCCAGACAAGAGGAACCAGAGAGCATCGAGCTCTGCATTTGTTGGGTCCTTGCTTTTGCACACCTCGAGCCAGGGGAGCATTTCTGAGGCTGCTGCCCCTCACTGAGTGAGCCCTTGTTTGGGTTATCTGAGCAGCTGAAAGAAAGCAAGGACCAGGTTTTCCTGGATGAGAAACAGCCACAAATCCGTGTGGTTACCTACCTGTAACAAATACAAATTTCAAAGGTTACAGCTTAAAATGCTCAGAAATGGTTCAAATAATTGTGGAAATCTCTGATCACTCATCACTGATCTTTGAGTTTATGTCTCAGCAAACCAGTGCTTTCCTGCCCCACGGTCTCTCTTTCAGGCCCTTAGCAGATTCATGGAGATGGTTTGTCATTGATTCTCATGCAGACCATTTTCTTTCCAAAACTCAAAGGCCTTGGTTGTTTTCAAAACTAAAACAGAAGTCTAATGGCAGACCATGTCTACATGTGGCAGTATTCTGCTCACCAAAACCACTGAAGAAATCCTGTCTGACTCACTGGGACTTCCATTCTAACTCATCTTACACATCCTACCAGTAAAATTACCTTTCTTTTATTGTCAATAAAATAATTTGATTGGACTTTTGGAGACAGTGCTAGAGCTAGTGCATTACCTTCACCAAGAAAGAACTAGACTGGATAACACATCCCAGATTGATACAGTTAAAATAACTGTAATCAGTGGAAATAAATAAATTAAATTAGAAGAGGATTAAGCTGTCCAGCACTTTCTTATTCACTCTTTTGAAATTTCTTTCATCAAGAAAAATAGGTTTAATAGAATAAAAAAATATCATTTCTAACAACTTAAATGGAAATATGAACAAAAAATACACATTTTATAACCAAATAGTATTTTTCTGTGAATGTAAACACCCTTTATAGCATGACAGAATACAGCAGGAGGTGCGCAGAAATAAATGTGAAAAATTGACGTTATTAACCAAGGTGGTATTATAAATGCAACTTATTTTTACCCAGTTTTCACCACATAATGGTGAGATGAGATCTATGGGTTCTGTCTTCTGCTGGTGGCAAGCAGAGGCAGAGAGTGACCTGTTCTATCCCGTGGTACCCACTGGAGAAGGACAATTAATTTCTGTTTGTGCCTGTCTCTTTCCGCTGACAATAGATAGAGCTTGCAGAAATATCTTGGTCTAGATACATTTGCATTTTAGATTATTTAAAACAGGCAAGATGATTTCTGCTTTCCAAAGATGATCATCATCTTCTTAACAACAGTGCACAAACTACACTAAAAATGCTCTGAAGGCAATATCAGAGGCATCTACTCTGCTCTGACAGGTAGGATTCACAAAATAAATAGCATAAACCATTTTTAGCCAGGTTTTCTAAAGGTGAAATTACATTGACAATGTACAATCTTTACCTGTTGAAGTAAGAAAATTGAGAATCAAGGATTGATTGTGCTTTGGAAAAAATCAGAAAGATGTCAAATTTAATCCCTTCTGAAGTAATATGGTATTTCTTCTACCATGGCCACAGGCATAGAGATGTGAAGGGAAAATTCCCACTTCTATATGCTGAAAATGTGCTTTCTCTTTTGTGATTGTCTCAAAACACCCGGAAGTACACCCTTTATTAAAAAAAAAAAAAAAAAAGAAAAAATACTTATTTTTTTTCCTTTCCAATGAGTTGTGCTCACTAAAAATCATAGTGTCTGGCAGTGGCAAAAAAAAAAAAAAAAGTAATCATTACTGAAGCTGCATTCTGAATTTAAAATAGGAATTAAGTATAGTGCTTCAGACAAAGCAAACCTCCTCCTCCAAATAAAGGGGATGAAATTTTGGGTCTGTGCCCAACACTGCTGAGCCCCTGCAACAGCCACTGAGATCTGAGGCTGTGCTCAAAACAAGTTCAGTAGCTGGTGGTACTCGCCTCAACTCCTTGAGGCAGCAAGCAGATGCCTGAGAGACCAAGAAATACTCCTCACTGCATGGGGGAATGCAGTGAGATGCATAAATTAGATATTTTTAATCCCAAAACTGTATTGAAATCAGACTGATCAGAATATTGCAAAATCCCACGTAAAACTGGTCACAGTTCTCACTACAGAGGCAACATTTTCTTTTTCCATCCCTAAAATTTAATAATTTAGCCAGAGTGTCAAACTGAATGATCTGGATGTCCCAGATCACTTAAATTTCTCTGTAAAATACAAAATCCAATATACAGTCATATTCCAGCTTGCCTCACTCTGTTCTCTCCATGCTACTAAATTTTCCCTGAGTAGGGCCAGCAATGAAGAAGCCAGACAAGTTATCTGTTCTACTGCACAATGAAAGAGGCAAAGCTTCTTCTCTAATAAAAAAGAAAGCAAAACTTATGAAAATAAATTAGCGTTCTATGTAGCAATAAATTCTGCCTCAGCCCTGCAATATTGTTTCCTTTGAATTCAAGAAATGCTGTATGTTGGGACAATATAGAAAAAGACATCAAAAAAACCCAAGAATTTTAAAGCACCATTTACCATTCACATGGTGAAAGGTATGTTCAGTGCCACTTCTAAGCAGATAATAATGCTTTCTTCCATTTAATACCAGGCAAAAAGAAAAAAAAAAAGTATTTACATATTTAAGTGTATCTAGGGTTATGCTAGAGGAGGAGGGAGAGAACAGAAAAAAAATAAAACAAACAAACAAACAAAACCCACAAAACAAAACAAAACAAAAAAAAAATCTAATTTGGACACTCACATTGGTTTTCTGGTTTGGTTGTTTTTGCTTGTTTGGGGTTATTTTGGTCTATCTCAGCAAAACATCTAATCAGCAAAAGTATCTGAACACCAGGAGGAACAATGTTCCCTTTAATATAATATTGGATAATTCCAGTTCTGACAGCAGAAACTGCATGGAGTGTATGAACTCAATACTTTCATTGCTCAAACTCCTTTGTCTATTTATCATAATCCATCCACAGAAAAAAAACAGTGAACAGAACCTTCACCTTCAACCAAGAAAAATCACCAGAGCACACAAGAGGCACAAAAAAAAAGGAATCACATCTGTTGTGTGCTAAATAAATTAAGAGTTATGAACACAGATGATATTTAAAACACTTCAAAAATCTCTAGCTGACATGCCAACACCACATTGCAAGGATTTCATCCAACATTGGAGCTTATGTGACAAACATACAAAACTGTCTCTGAGTAGTTGTGGATGTAGTAGTGGCACACGTTGGTCTCTCCCACATTTATATCAAATTTACAAAGCTGTGGAGGCCAAGACATCCAAGCAGAAAGAAGAAGCCTAGGAGAATTAAACAGAAGTGAATTCTGCTAATCTGCTCAATACACAAAAAATTTTATGGAACATTATTTTTTTGTATTTGATTCTTTAGAGTGCCTTCAGCAACTCATCTGGAAAAAGATACCTGTTTACCCTCTTATTCTACATCCATGAAAACCCAAAGTTAGTTCACCACACAGAAAAATTGAGTTTCTTTGTGCAAATCCACTCTGAAAGTACAGAAGTGGGAAGCTGTCCTCTTCCCAAGGAATCTCCTGTGGAAAGCCAAGTGGTGCTGCACACAGCACATCAAGAGTGTCAATGAGTTTTAGCTGTGAGGCATCTTGTGGGATATTTTTGATTTTCCATTTCTTGAGGTGCACAACTTTCCTGAATAATGATGCAAAAATCATCAGAAATCATCCCTGTTCAACACAGTGGAAACTGCTGTAATTTGAAGTGAGGGGTATTTACTCAGACGTATTCCACAGAGGAAGGATAAAATTAATATTGAATAAAGCATGTTGGGACATTTTCCTAACATATATTGGTAGACTTGCATTTAGCAATTTTTCACATAACCAAAAACCAACAGTTTTAGGGAGGAATAAATTGACAACACCATCATAAAAAAAGAAATCAAAGCAAAACAGCAAAACGAATGTGGGAGCGAAAAGGAAGCATGTTAAGCTAAAATTGGATTCTCAAGATGTTTTAATTTAGATCTACATATAACACACAGACACATATATATGCTTTGAAATAGGACAAAAAAAGAAATTTTAAATCTCATCATAATCAAATAGAAAGCTATACAAAGGACTGGTGGGTGTCTCTGGCCCTGAGTTCCACACACAGCACATGATTCACACTGGCTGTGTAACTCACAGTGCCTCTTTTTGACAACAAGCTGATTTGGCAAAGATGCTGTTGTCATGTCTCTTGTCACCACTGAGACCAATGCCATACATCTTGTACGAGTTCTTGGGCTGGCAAAGCACAGTGATGGCACATTGGACATACCTGAATGCCATTCTACTGTGACACTCTCTCCCTTTCCTATTTAAGATTTCAGTAAAACAGTGCTCTCTATGAACAAAGATTGCTCCACCCTTGTAGCTCCTGGAGCAGGAATTGCTCCTGCAAGGCTTTGATTTCACATCAGTGAGATTAAACCAAAGGGACTCTACAACCTGGGTATCTCAGGTCGTGTTCTCACCTTGTGTGAGTTCTCCTGTTGGCTGAAGGAGTGGATGGAAGAAGGGGAGAAGGGTCTCAGGATGGACATGTTGATGCTGAGGTACCACAGAGAGCAAAAGGGTTGTACATGGACTATAAGGAAGGGAAAGCTCCAGCAGCTGTCCCATGGGCTCCTGCAGTCAGGAGCACCAAGGACAAAGGCCTCTGAAGGATAGAAAGGGGCTGGGTAGCTGGAAAATTTCAGTCATGAAAGAGAGGAGAAGAGACTAATAGTAATGGGTGGCAGTAGTAGCTGGTCCTAGAAAGATGCAGCAGACTCCCAGTTTTTTCAGGTGGGGCTGAGCAGCACAGCTGTGTTAAGTGAATGATCCAATGCACAAATTACAAATTATGGTTGAGACAATTGAGTTTCTGATATTCTGATTTACCAGTGTATGTCAACATCTTATTCCACTGGAAAGCCAAGGCGTAGCCTGTTCCTCATAAGCAGGCACAATGCAGAGGCTCTATATAACCTCATGCAGAGTTTTACAGTGTCAGCATGTACAAACAAATAAATCACAGGGATTGATGGGTACAGGACAGTCAGTCTCCTTCTGATGCAGCTGCTGGTGTATTGATCAGATAAACTGTGCCTTTCCCTCCACCAGCTGCATTCATGAGACCTCTGGCAGTACATGGACTTCTTCACAACTTCTGAAAGGGAGATACCTTGCACATGTAAAGTTAATTAAGAGGAATCCCAGCCCTGATGCTTTTTATGTGCATCCCAAAACAACTCACCCTTTCACCATCCAGAAGCAGGTGCACTCTGAAGTTCATTGACTCATTAAGAATGATCTCTTCATTTCTGTACAAAATCTGAAATATTCTGCTGTAAACGTTGTTTTCATGAATGCAGGCCGAGCAAAGGCTGGAATCACCTGCACAAAACACAGACTCCTGGTGTGATTTCAGCAGGGAGATTATTTTTTATCCTATGATTTCACTCCAGGGTTACCTAGGTAATACTTCTAATTAAACACTTGCATTCTTAATAATTAATGGTAGTAGAGCAGGTTGTTATTGTTGGTTGAAGGTTCACAGACATGATATTTAAAGAAAACAAATGTTAAACTGTAGGCAGGCTGGATTTCAAAGTGAGAATACTTGGTCCTGTGACAGCATTTATCCTGTTAGCTTTATTTCTAATAAAAGCTAAAACATCAAATGTTTAACTTGGTGCACCCAGCACCATGAGGACTGTGGGAGTCCAGCTCTGAAACTTCATCTTTTGTCTGCAATGGGCATCTTACAGAAGAGGGAGCTTCCTGTCGTCTCTGGTACTCCCAGGAGTTACTTTTTAGGAGGGTGGACAATAGTCAGTAGCAGATGTTGAATGTAGAAACCAGAAGTGCAGAGGCATCTTAAAATACAGAAATGTAAAAATACAGTCCTTGTTTTCAAGATACCTGTGTAATCCTTCAGGTCCTTGGCACATATGAGAGATGCCAATTTTGTCCAAAAGAATTGGATAAATCAAAGGAACTCAAGAAGCAAAACTCTAAGCTTCTCCACATCAAATTCAGCCAATATCATCACCTGTGTGCTGATGTACCACATCATCACAAATAAACATTACATAAACTCAGATGGGATTTATCCTTTTTCATTTTTAGGTGTCTTCAGTGTACATATTTTGTTTTGGTTACAATGGAGCCTATGGAATTTAGGACATCATTAAAAAAATAAAATTAACAAAAAACCCACCAAAACAAAACAAAAAAAAAAAACCCTTACATGCTTTATACCAAGGAATTTTTTTGCTTCAAGTCTACTGTTTTTGATCAATTCCCCTTTCAGTAAGAGAAAAATAAAACCTGGCTTGCTGAGATATGCACACTCACATTGGAGGTAACAACTTGTAGTACAGTTAATGCCTTCCAGAGGAGTCTGCAATGATTGTGTGACTTTTAAATGAACAATTGGGCACCAGAGTTAGGAACTTTCAAGGTTTGTCTTGGCTGGTAATCAGAATCCCTTGCTTATTCTACTTTAGTAGCCCCAAAGCAACAATAGGTCACAAAATTTACTCAGAGTAAAAGCAAAGGTTTTGTCCCTTCCCAGCACTCAGTCCTGTAGGAATCTGAGCTTTTGAATATAGAAAATGGTATTTTGGAACTCTCCTGAGAAGGGGTGCTCAAAAAGGTATGCCAAGACTAGTCCTTCAGAAGCAGACAGACGTGTGATGACCATCAAAACGTCAGAAGGCAATGTATTTTAAAAAGTATAGCTTTTCAGAAGGTACTTCTTGGAATTTGCCCCTTTGCAGAATTGTTTTGGGACCACAAGCTGTGGTAAAATAAAAGTCCAGGGGCTGCTGTTTTGTCAAGTTTCAAATCAGGACAGGTCTATTCTGCTGAGATTTGTACATAATTTGCTATCATAGGTCAGTGAGTCAAGACTGACAGAGGATTAAATATTTTACAATGGAAAGTTTGGTTAGAGGGAATAAAAATAAAAGAACAGAAAGGACTTCAAAACAACAACAAAAAAACCAAACAAACAAACAAACAAAAACAAAAATTCCACTAACAAATAACAAAAAAAAAAACAAAACTCCACTAACAAATAAAAAGGTACAGAAGAAAAGTAGACAAGTGAATGGAATTTGTCATTAATTTTGTGGTGCCAATCTGCTGGAACTGGAATAGCATGGACACTGAAATATCTCAAAAAAGAAAAAAAATCATATGGGGTAGAACTGACTAAACAACAATAAGACCAATAATATCTGAAGTAATTAATTAGCAGAACCATAGTGCTGTCATCCAGGCTACATTCAAATAATTTTCCTATTATTGACTTTTGTCGAACACACCCAGGAGCAGCCCAAGTATTTAATCCTGCTATTCTCTTCCCACCACCCAATCTGCACACTAGTCATGCATACTTATGCATAAATCCAGGCAGCCTAGATAAATACAAATTTATTTTCATGTGCTACACCAGTAAGGCTAGAATGTTTCAGCCTGATTAGTTCTTCAAAAGCATTTAGTCATATTTATTTTAATTTAAACCTCATGATATTACAGCCACTGCAAAAATCATTAGAGGTATAATGCATTCTTACTCCTAGCTGGCAGACAAAAGAAACTTTATGTTATTTGATTTGGATATTGATACACAGACACTCTTCTCAGATGGAAAGTTTAATCTCATTTTCTTTTCAAACACACTCCTGAGCAGACCACTCCACGTGTGCAACTGCTTTAGGAGCTGGATTTGCAAGGTAGCATAAGGATTCATTTCTCTTGTTGGAAAGGTCAAAGTCAATGTCACGCCACAGTGTTTGGGGCTGCCTCAAATCAGAGTATGATGCTACAGAGCCAAACATTGCTCTGTTTTAAGCAGGGCGACCTCCTCTGCAGCCATCTGGCAGACAATTACAGCAGATGAGTGACTGATCCTCTCCTAAACACACTCATCCCTGCCTACTTAAGTGGCCACAGGTGGTTTCTTCCTCTCTTCGAGTATGACCTAAGGCTGCAGCAGCAATTTCCTCAGAGGGCAGCCTGGCAGTCTTGGCAATACTGTCAGCAAAGCAGGGATCCTGACTCTCAAACCAAAGGGGAATGACAACATCTCCACAGATATTTTCCTTCAGGCTGCAGCACTTACTGGTGTATTCTGTGCTTCCAGGTACAGACAGGGACCAGGCTACACAACTCTGCTTCAGCTTCTTGCACTAACTGGAAGCGGTTCCTTCTCCAAACATGTCCTTCCTTAGTCTACTTCAGGAAAACATCATCATCCTGGTACCTTTTTCAAACTTCCCCTAGTTCCTGGGATTCCTTCTGAAACCTACATCTCTCTAAACCCCAGGAGTGTCTGCTGACAGACAGTGGCACTGAGGCTGGCGTTTGCCACAGCTGCCATTGTTCAGAAAGGGTTGCTGGCAGAAGACACAGTGGGTGTATACCCTGCTCACACAAGGACCTCTGTCCCTTGACACAAAGCACAGGACGGTGTGAGAGAGAAGACTGGAACCATGGGTTTTCCCACATCTCTTTCTAGTACAATCTCAGCTGTTCAAAAATCTCAGCAGTTGCAGGAAGCCCAAAGGAGACAGACACACTGTGTGGAAACTGCTGGGAGCTCCCACTCCCAGGTGAGACCTGGAGTTAAAACTCTACTGACCTGCCTTTATTTCACAGTTTCAAAGGCTTGAGCTTTGGTGAATTCAAAAAAACAAAGTCTAATTTTGTGGTAATTAATATTTGATCAGTAAATTTCCCTGTCAGGAGATTTATTTGGGACATGTGCAGTATTCCTTATGCTAGAAAGAATCCTGCTTTCCTGTCTCCTCTTTCTAAGTGTCTATTCCATTTACTGCTTATTGTCTTTGGCTTGAATAGTTCTTCAGTTTATCTGGAAAGTGAAAGAGCTCTCGGGGCTGTAAGAAAAATTGCAAGTATGAAGAGGAGAGTTGTGCTCCACAGGCATTCAGAGAATGAGAAAAGCCTGTTTATGCATCCTTCTCTTACTATTCTTTCCATGCCATCCCCCCATCATTCCTAGAAATTCCTTCACAGGCTATTGGACAACTGCATTTTCTTAAAAGAAGGAGGAAAAGGTTCTTTGCACTTATGGATGCTCAGGGTGCTTGCACAAACCAGTCACTCTATGGTGTCCTGCTTTCCCTCCCTCCCCATATACAATCTTCCAAGATTCCTCAGATACACTCTAGTCTACCCAGTTTCCCCATCTGGGTGTTTCTATAGATGGAGGTTTCTAAATATTATTGCAGCACATCATACAGAAATTACTCATCTCTTTAAAGATTCACAGAGAGATTATTTACATCCTTGAAGCCCTTGAAAAATTCTCTCCAGATAATCTTACAAGAAAGGAATTTATGTATAGGTGACCTGCAAACTATTTTATTGTGTATTTAAAGCCTAATTTAGTGAGAATAGAAACCATATAATTCTGACCACTGCCAGGACAAAGGCACTGAGGTGGGTTGGGGTGATTGATGTCTCAGGTAGATGGGAATGGGAATGGGAATGGGAATGGGAATGGGAATGGGAATGGGAAGGGGAAGGGGAAGGGGAAGGAGAAGGAGAAGGAGAAGGAGAAGGAGAAGGAGAAGGAGAAGGAGAAGGAGAAGGAGAAGGAGAAGGAGAAGGAGAAGGAGAAGGAGAAGGAGAAGGAGAAGGGGGAGTTTCAAATATTCTCATTTATGTGATTTTCCCCAAAAGAATCCTCACACCACTCACATTCATATGAGGAGAGGGAAACATTTCTAGGGAAAAGTAATGGAAGGTGATGGTGATATTCTGCAGGTCAGAACTGTCCCCTTGAACTTTCCAATATCCTAATGCACACAATAGATAGATTAGCACTCCTTCTCCCAAACTCCAATTGTCAATTATCCCAATTGTTCACTCCAGGAAATCCAAATTATACATGTTTTCAACTCTGAGCATATATAGCATTCTGTCTCTGGTTTCTTCATGCCTAAATTATATCACTTTCATTTACAATTCATTTATTTGAACCCTCCTTTACTATTTTTATTTTAACTGCTATAAAAGTGGTTTAAGAAGTTTCATTATTGTTCTAGATCAATAACTCTCCCATGGAGCAAACAATGACACAGGTATATCTCAACCTCTGATTTCTGCCAAGAAGAGACTCTAAAAGGGCAGAATCTTGTTTTAGCTGAGATCTGGTGATAAACAATTTCCCCAGAGCCACATAAGCCCTTGCTGTTTGCAAAGCAATAGGATTGGCTGCTTCTTCTGCCCTCTGAATTGTGTCTGCCATCTCAGTGACTGGAGTGCTCCAATCTCACCAGCTAAAATCCATAATTACATTTTTGATTGTGCTTCCTTATGATGTCTCTACCTGCCAAAGAAAACTGGAATCAAGGTCAACCAACAACGTTTTTAAGGATGGTAAACACCCCAGTATGCAAACCCAGGTCTACCCAGCAGCATTAATTTTTGAGAAGTGATGGAGGTCTGTTCATATTTATTTTTTTTTCAAGGCTTTAAAAGAAATAAATTTCTTGTGCAGAACTAGTGCATGAGGGAATGCTCCTCTGATAGGAGGATACTTTGAAAGCCATCAGTGAGTTTGATTTGGAGAGGTTAGAAAAGGAAAGTTAAAAATCTTTCATTACCTCACTTCACATTACTTTCTAGCTCTGCTTCCAACAGACACTAGAAGCATGAAAAAAACCCTTGGAGTCAGTTCTTTGGTTTATTTTAAAGTTACTATCATACTAAGAATAACTTTTAATAATGTTAGATTTCTCTACACAAGGAGTGTGAGACCTAAATGAAATGTGAAAAATTAGTTTCTCCAGGGGAAACACATTAAAACCTCCTGCAAAGCAAATTATATCCTGCACAAGTTTTCTTTTAAACCTGTAGGTCTTGGATACAGAATGCTGAGAATTTCATGGGAAAACAACACACTCATATCCATCTGTACATTTTCTGTTTAGTATAGTTTAACTTCTGAGTTTAAAAAGGAAGAGCAGACACAGGATTTACCTGAACTCTGTCTTCTATTCTGCAGGCCACAAAAGTATTATTAATTAATACTTTTCAAAGTAAGGAAGGAGGAATTTGACAATTCAGTTCTTACACACTGCTGCAGAAAATATTACATTGCTTCCTATCCCCAATGCAAGGCAGAGAACAAAGAAAGAAATTTTTAAAAAATTATTCTAAATATAAAATTACAGCTCCAGGCTTTTTAGAAGGACAACTTCAGGTTTGCAATCAGCTTTCTCTAGAATTAGCTTTCTGCAGTTTCATGAGCACTGTGTCAGAGTTGTAATATAAATAAGGAGTGCTTAAACAGCTAGGAAAAATCCATATGGAAAACAGATCTAACTTCGATTTAGCCCCTTTAATGTTTTTTATGACTACAGCACTGCAATTTAGATAATTACTCAAATGCTGGCAACTTCTTGAATCTCTCTTACTATCTGGGAAAAGCAGTATTATTAGGCTACTATTCAGATAAATGGAAAAGCAGGATTCTGCTAAGGTCTGCTTTAATGAAAGAGATGTTCTTCAGTAATGTAGGGAAATCAAGATCCTGCAGCTGTAAAAAGAGCTTTACTGTAAATGTTTCTTTATAAATACCAGTCCACACTTAAATATTTGTATTTCAGCATAATTCATGGCCATGAGAAGCATATTATGCTTGAGTTTCCACAAAGGAAAATCTCAGATGATACCTTTAAAGGCAGATGGGTTCAACCTCCCAGGTCACTGGTGCACAGACAGAGGGAGGGCACTGCAAGGCGCTCACTTGAGAATGAGCTGTGAACGTTTTGAAACTTTCCTACCCACAAACCTTATGTTACTGCCCACACAGACATGTGGTGTCAGCAGTTCATCTGATCTCTCTGAATCTGCCTCCATGCAAAGCTGGTTGTTGGTAAATCCCAGCTACCTGTCCTCACCCTGGAGCCACTTGGAAGCAGTAGCATAGTCAGTTCAACAGAGGTGAACAGGGAGGGTGAAAATAAGCCAGGAGTGAGAGTATCATAAAATAATCACAGAATCACACAATGCTTTGAGTTGGAAGAGATTTTAAAGATCCTCTGGTTCCACCCCCCTGCCATGGGAAGGGACAATTTCCACTAGACCAGGTTGCTCCAACCCCATCCAACCTGGACCTGAACACATCCAGGGATGGGGCAGCCACAGCTTCTCTGGGCAAGCTGTGCCAGGGCCTCACCACCCTCACAGGGAAGAAACTATTTCTTCCTAACATCTAATCTAATCTCTTTTAGATTAAAACTGCTGCCTTTGTCCTACCCCTATTTGTGTAAAAAATGTCTCTCTCTTTCAAGTACTGGAAGGCTGCAGTGAGGTCTCCCCAGAGCATTTAAAATCTCAGTCTGGACTCGCAGTAATCTGAGTGCTCTCTACAGCACACAGCATACTGGTTGGTACTGCCATAAACATAACCAAAATCTCCCTCACAGATGATCACCTGTCTCACCCACCCATGACCATTCTGTCCTGTTCCTTGGCCTTTCCCATCTGAAATTCCCACTAACCTCACGAGCAGAGCGGGTTCTTGCTCAGAACCCCTACCAAAAATATATGGATTTTCTAAGTTCCCTTGTCACCTAAAGTTTTCTATTATTGTCAGAATTCTGAAATACTTGCAGGCCATACTATTTTGGTATATTTAGAGAAAATTAAGACACATAAGTATTTTTCATATGAAGAGTAGGCCATCTTTCCAGGACCTAAGCAAGCACTGTGCTGCAAAATATAAGCAGAAGAGATCAGAAAACTGTGCAAATATCCTTGTTTATCTAACTTTCTCTTTTTCCTTTACCATCTGTTGGAGCCATATGCCTTCTTAAATAAGAGCTAATTATAGGTCTCCACCAATACTAATCAAATAGTGGTAACTTGCAAATTTCAACTGGGATTTTCATTTCTCCTTGATAAAAATTCCTCCAAACCAGGTTCTGAGAGGGTTGCCTTTCTCGGGTTTTCTGGACTTAGGTACACAGCAGTTAAAGCTGTCACACTCATGTCTGTGTTAACATATGGGAGAAATTCATAAAGAACTGTGGAAGTAGTAAGAGCTAAAGTACAACTCCCACCAAGCACATTAGGTGGGATGACTTTGGGACAGAAAATGGCTGTGTCTAATAAATATCCACTGACACATTCTGGTGCTCTTGGTGATTTGGGTTTTCCTTCACTGCCTCTGTGATGCTGTAGTGAGTGAAAGAGAGGAGAGAAACAACCCTGTCACAAAATCATCTGGCTTTTAGCACTGAAGAACTGGAGCAAAGATAGATCCAACACTAAAAATTAAATTCTGGAAGAGAGATTCCAGCCTATTTAGAGAACAATATATCTCCTAATGAGCTAAAAAAAAAAAAAAAAAAAATGAGACTTCACTGTCATGTCCAATGAGCATTTGTATAAATGTCCATTTGTATAAATGTCAATTTGTACCATTCAGGCAAATGTTTTATAACTGCCTCCAGTGTCAACATTATTTTGCTTTGCTGTGTAATGTGAAAAGACAAAAAAAGACTAAAAGATAAAAAAAAAAAACAGTCCTAAATATGGCAAATGAAGTTGAAGTGCCTTTTGAAAATCCCAAACACTAAATAGCTCTTTCAGCATCACAAGACTCTGGCAATTTCAGACTGTTGTACTGACCTTCCAAGAAGTTTAGAACTATTCTAGCAGAAATTAGGACTAATAAAAGAAAATAAAAGATAAATCAAAATAACATGGTTTTAATTCATTCTAGCCATCAGGTAGAGAGTTATTTCCCATTATAATCACCAAGACCTCCTCATGTAAATGAGGGGTGCACAAAGAAGCAAGAAATCACTTGCAGAATTTTATTTCAACTAGTCTTTTCCTCTGGCTACCAATGGGAAGATTATTTTCCAGTTTTCTTACCACTGTTCATATAATGCTTTGGCAGCTGGGAAACCCCAAGATTAGAGGTCCAGAAATGTAAGAGTTGAAGTTCATATATAGAAGTGTGACTGGATGTTACAGACTAGCACAGATATTGCATTAACCCACTGATTATTCCCTCAGTGCCTCACAGCATACCTGGCACCACCTCATTCACACAATACCTATGGATTCAAAAAGAAAGGTCCTGAATTAAAATCCCAGAGCTTAGGTCAAACTGGAAAATAAAGATTTCCTTGCTGTATCTGTAACACTTTGAAGTCCTCTATCAATGGTATAGATTGGGAACTAAATGCTTCCTAATGTGCTATTTCAATGCCTCCTGTGTTCAAGAAGGTGATGGATGGAAATTGTACATTTACCAAACTTTTATCTTGAGTACTTTGGCCAGTTGTACTTTACCCAGAGGGTAAATTACTTTGAATTGAATATGTAAAACATTTTGTGACAGTCTAATAAAAAATATAAGTAAACTAATTTAACAGAAGTAGGATGTAGCTCCTACTATTCCACTCTAAAACAAAAATCCTGAGGATTCAGAGTGAAGGACTTCAGACATCCCCTGGAAGAAACCACCAACACTGGATCACGAAAGTAAATATACAGAAAAGGCTTCAAGGTCCTACTGATTTTTTTCTCTGTGTACAATAACAGTAATGAGGTATTTCATATCCTTTCTATGATTAATCTTCAGAGTTAATCTGGATACAAGAAACCTGATATCTCAGCTGTAGCTGCTGCTGCAGCTGAGGGTCTTTCATTCTACAAGCTGCAAGTTCAATGTACAGTGTGATGTTCAGGGTGGGCTTGGCACACCCACATCTCTAAAGGAATCCCTCTACATTAAGTTTTGCCTCCACATTCCACTGGACCTGTACTGATCCCTTGCTCATTGAGGAGACCTGATCCTACTGCCCAGATGGTCTCTGATTCTGATCACTGGATTTGGTGTTTATATATAATGGGAGATAAAGCAGAAACACATCCAGTCCTTACTTGCCCATAAAAAGGTATAAGAGCTCTACAAGTCCTCAGGTCAAGATAATGTGCTCTAAATTAGAAGTTCCTCTCCTGACCCAAGTCTTTCCATAAATTACAATACAATGTTTGCTCTGAAGACATTTCACATGTACAGTGCTGGATGCTCAAGGCAAAGAAATTACAAAACAACCTCGAGAAAGGAAGTGAACATAATGGAGACTGGCAGAGTCAGACCACAGGTGAGTTGCATCAAGGCCTCATATTTTCAAAACAAGTGTCATCACAACCCTTGAAGCAGAGAAGTGTCACTTATATAGTCAAGCAAAACTATACAAAATTTTATCTGCTTTCTAAATAGGCTAAAGGGATAAAAAAAAATCTCATAAATACTAACCCACATGCACACAAAAATAAATCTCATTTCCTTTTGGTGGGAAACAGTTTCTGTTAAAAATAAAGCCAATATCATTATGAAATAGCTTCCAAGTAAGTAAACCATATTGCTAATCTGCCACAGGAACTGTTTCCATAAGCCAAAAACTTAATTGAAACCTATAATGTTCCTATGCTTATTTTGTGTCCTTTACATACTCCTTTAGCAGATATTTTTAAACTTCCCATCCAGCTGAGGCATGAGATTGCTCCCTCCTTAGGTCAGCCAATTCTTGCCTGATTAGTAATTTTATTGCTGTCTATACATCTCAGCACAAAAGTACAATACTTTTTTCTTATTTATTTGCTTCTCCAATTAGATTCCTTCAAGCTCAGCCGTTGAATAGGTATTTTTTTTTTTTACTTTTTTTTTTTTCTTTTGTTATGCACATCATCTCAGTTGAAATCCTCAGGCTTCATCTGTATCACACAGATATTAATCAGCAAGAGATTTATCCTTCATTGTCAAGGCATGTCAGGCAGGAGCCATTTGGTTTTCTGGCTGGGGTTTCACTAAACTGCATTAGTTTTCTCCCTTCCTCTGATGTGCCAAAAGTATTATTATCTGCTCTCTTTCTTTCTTCAGATTGTTTTCTTGTAAAACCATTCATTGCCTTCAGTCTGAGTTACAGGTCACTCAAGAAAAGGATCTGTTATTTCTTTCTGAGCATTTTGGGTTTTATTTGGCATAAACTTTGCATACCCAGCCATAGTTCTGCAGTGAGCTCTTAAATGGAGTAATCACCATTAGATAAAGTGCCTTGAATCTAACCCCACCTGCCTTTCACAACAAAACCCATCCAAGACTTTGAAATTGAAATGGGTCAAATCCTCCTGATCCAAAAAAATCTCATATAACCTCCGCTGCACTCAAAATTTTAAATATCTTTACCTCCCCAAGTGGAAAAAAAACAAAAAAAAGTGCCAGAAAAGGCCATATAGACACTATAGACTGTAATCTTGCACAAAGTTATGGTCAGATACTCAAGATAATACTGAACATCAACAGCTAGCATGGAAGGAGCTCAAAGAATGGTTTGAGTTGGAAAGGATCTCAAAGTCTCAAAGCACTTGGGTCTCCAGACAGATCTGGATCCCTGTGCTATCTTCTAGAGAGACATGAGGCAACTCTGTGCCTCAGTTTCCCACCTATTAACTTCTCCTTTGCTTTGTCTCTCATTTAACCAGTGTGCACTTGAATGTTTCTTTAATATTTACCACACTGCTTTCAGCTGCTGTATCTGCCTTGGCTGAGAAATACTGCTGAGCCTAGGATGTGAGTCCTTCATGGCTCCCACATGGGATAAATTTTAACAATATTTCCTTAGATATTTTTGCTTAGTGACAATCATACTTTTCTTTGTCTAAATTTATCTATCAACATTCCCAATAATTTTGAAAGTAACAACTTCAAGTGCAGTATATGGACACAAGTTTAAGCTGACAGTATTCAGGACATGATTTACAAGATTTGCCTCCATTTCCTGGAGGCATTACAACTTCTTACAAAGTTCACAGAAGACAACAGGAGAGACCATGTTGCAGTTCTTACAGCTAGCTCCCTTCCTAACTTTGAAACCCTTTCCCAAAGAATGATAGTATGAATAGTATATATTCAAATGACATTTACTTTGGGGAAAAAAAATTATAATTTCTGCTGTTGTAGTTAAATTAAGAGAATTTAACTAGGGAAGTGTGAGAGAAGTACTGCAGATTCCAGCTAGAAAATATTCATGGAATCCCAAGATCACAGAATTGTTAGGGTTGGAAGGAACTTCTGGAGATTATCTAGTCCACTCCCCTGCCAAGACAGGTTGCACAGGAACTCATCCAGGTGGGTATTAAACATCCCTAGAGAGACTCCCTGACCTCTCTGGGCAGACTGTTCCAGTGCTCTGCCATACTCAGTGTAAAGAATTTCTTCCTCATGGTGAGTTTGAACTTCCTGTGTTTTAGTTTATGGCCTTTGCTCCTCGTCCTGTCTCTGGGCACCATAGAAAAGAGTCTGGCACCATCCTCTCTGCACCCACCTTGGAGATATTTGTTTGCATTGAGCCCCAGTCTTCTCCACACTAAACAGGCCCAGCACCTGCAGCCTGTCCTCTAAGAAAGATGCTCCAGACCCCTCATCATCTCTGTGGCCTCTGCTGGACCCTCTCCAGTCTCCCCTTTTCTTTCTGGAATTGAGGAGAATAGAACTGGACACAATATTCCAGATGTGGTCTCACCAGGGCCCAGTGGAGGGGCAGGATCACCTCCCTTGACTTGCTGGCTGCACTTTTCCTGATGCTCACACTGCCAGCCCCATAATGCACTAATCAGGAAACTATCTATGTAAAGTAGGGTGAGAAGGCTCAAAACCTGTAAAAACAATGTCTCTGCTCTTTTCAGTACTTTTACAAATGCCTAAAGCCAAGATGTTGTTTTTTCATTTTACAGGGAAGAGTGATTTAGGTAAAGCTTGCTCTACAGATACTAAGATGCTGAAAAAAAATCACAGTGCCTCTTAAATAAGGCACACTTTTACATGCCAATGTCCATGCAAGGTTGGCTATCCATGAAAATGAGAGCTATGGGAAATCATGTAAGAGTCCATGGATATGAATCACTGGGAAAAGACTAAGAGTTAGCTTGTACTTATTCAAATGTAATAAAGGGAGTTTAAAGATTTGAGGGGAGCATTTCATGCAGGGGGAAACAAACAAACAAACAAACTTTTTGCAGACAAATTTTTTTGAGATTTTCCATCCCTTTGACTCTACCTATTTGTGAGCCAGCCCTGTAGCAATGATCAGAGCTGGAAGGTGACAATGGGAGCTATTGTGAAACCCCTTAAAAAAATAAACTTCAAATACTAGATATGCATAGTCAGATAAGGTGTTTACACCAGTGTTTTGAGAGGATTTTGTGCCCCTCCTTCATGTATTTTTTTAAAAAAACGCAGGGTTGAGGATAACATGAAACCATGGGCCAAATTCTAACCCTGCTCCAATGACCTCAGCACTGACCTTGACAGTAGAGACTCCTGTTCCAGCTTGACCTCATACTTGGTCTGGGGTTCTGAGTAAATTACAAGTGACTGGATTAAAATCCTGGCTTCATGCTCCTAAAGCTGGATCATTAATACACACAGAATCACCCTATACTATTTTATACCCAAATGTGAGCAAGGTCTCCCCGTTCCCTGAAGCATTATCCAGCAGACCTTACTGGAAGAAGAGATGGTTTTTAGAAACTCAGGAGTTTTGGAAAAGTCATCAGTTAAATAAATTGGGGGGAAAAAAAATGAAAAACATTCTTTCTCTAGTTTTTCTTAGTTGCAGCTGAAGTTCTGTATAGGATAAAGGCAAGAAGATTCTTTCCAAAATTAAATCCTGTAAAAACTGTGTCTAAATCAGCCAGAATTACAGCTGAACAGCTGAGAAAATCTTAATTTCAATGACCAGATGAACAATTTAAAGCACACTAACATCAACACCTGGTAAATGTTCCTTTAATCTAGTTGAAGTTTTCTTCATTCCTACATTTCTCTGGCTGAAATTATTCATATTCAACTGTTTTTCTTTCATACTTTTAATATGGACTTTGATGTCTTTTTGAGAAAATAGTCAGGCAAGAACTACAAGTGCGCCAGTTTCAAGATTTCATGTAAAGCTAGGTCAGCACCTCTGAAGAGAACTCATGCTGGAATGGTAACTCTTTCTTCAGTGCAGCTGTGCCTTTCCTGCTTGAGAACACTCTTGAGTCATTTGCCATTAGGTCACTTCTGGGAACTCCACCAAAATATACCAAAAAAAGGAATGTTTTCCCACTCAAGCCTGCCAAGCTGAAAAAACAGAAACTGCCTACTATAATAGTTTTGTTTCTTTCCTGCTACAATTATCTGAGGTGTTCTGTAAGGCTGAACTCTTCCTAGCTGAGAATGGTTTTTCCCTTCATGCTGTTCCCTTTCAGCAGCAGGTACGTATTAAGGTCTACCTTGCACTCAGATTGTCTCAAAGCTTGCAACAACAAGATCTGATTGAAAAGAAGAGACACTTTGATCAACCCATCCACTCACAGCTGTTACTTATCCCTTATCTTTTCACCAAACACCAGTTAATGAACTTTTAAATCAAGAATGCTGCTGAGATCCCCTTGGCCTGTGCTGAATTACATTAGCAAGGATGGGAGTGATATCAAAATCAAAATGTGAGGTTTGGGTCAGTGAAGAATAAACTTTTCAGTGGAGTATAAAATATGACTAATCCCCATAGAGGCATTGCTCCTTCTTGAACCTTTTTGGCAAAACAGGCTTTTATAATTTCTCATTCGTACAAAATCACTACCAAAACACTATTTTACCCTGTCCCTCATGCTGGAGCCATTTGAACCAAGAAGTGTAAGTGAATGTAATCAAACTCCTGTGCAAGAATAGGCTGGGTGCCTCATGTGTCTGCATTTCCCCTCTTCCCCAGGCTGCTGATGGACCTAAAACCTTGAAGAACACGGAGAGGGTTGTATCCTTTTTACCCATGAGTAAATTCTACAAACTCAGACTACAAAGCACTTATTTAGTCTATGGTTATCACCCTGTAAGAAAACAAAGTATCTCTCCCCACACTTCCCCAAACGTCTTTTCAGCATCTTCTTTTGCTGTGCAAGTCATCAAGATTTTGTTTGTCATCACCAGGCAAGTGACCTCACAGAAACAGGCAAACACTGGATTCCATTCAATTCACTGGAGTTTTCATTAACTGGCTGGCTAAAGGGAATGTATCTCCTCAGACACCCCACAGCCTTCAGCTGAACACTAATGCAGGGACCCCTCCCTCCCCTAAAGATGCTTTTCACTAATGAGTCTCAGCTTCCTTGCATAAGCCAATTTCCCATTCCACATAGCAATTATGTAAATGAAAGTGGAGTTCCTGAAAACTTCCATTGGTTCCACTTGGATCACAATTAAAAAGAAGAAAAACATTGAAAACCTTTCATTTCAGTCTAGGAAAAGAACTGCATACCCACAGAAAGAAAAAAAATAAAAAAGGAACATTTTAAATGGGCTTTCCTCTTTATCCCAAAAGGACAGCAATGAATGGATGAAACAACACTTCCAGATGATAGTCAAAGAATTTCCTTCATTGTGTGTAGTCATTCAATTTCCTGTTGCAGCTATCAGCTGCCAAAACCAGGCACTGTTAATGTAAACAGTGATCAACATTCCACAGTAAATCTCTTTGATATAACATGAAAGCCTCCAAATTATTTGAATGGTTTAGAGGCAGTGCATTGCATGAACATTTTAATGTTCTTTACCACACTGTCGCAGTGTGAATTTTCCACCTTTACCCCTCACAATGCCAGTTGTAGTTACTGTCCATGTCTCTTTTACAGGTGGGAAACTGAGGCAGAGCTTGACTTGGACCTGTTTCTTCAGGAATATAAAATTAAATTCAATGTAAATTAGACCTTTGAGGGATATTGAAGACCTGCATTTAAGTGCCTAACATTGGAGACGAAGCCAATTGGACAGAAGGAAATAGAAATCATATTTCATAGTTCAGCAACGGTATGAGCGTGTTTTTCTCCTCTTCTCTTTCCAGTATTGTAGAAACTATAGTATATAGAAACAACTATCACTGGAAATAAAATTAAAAAAAAAAAATCTGAAGTTTAATTTTGTCTTATTCAAACCTAAAACGCATTCAACTAAACTTCAACAAAACTAAAATTCAACAACAAAAAAATTTTAAAACCCCTAGCCTTCTGATTGTAATACACAAAAAAGAGAAATTCATTATAGAAGTCTAAAGCCCTGCTTTTGCTTCCTGTGAGTAACACTAATACAGAATCACAGTCTTTCCTTAGATCCTGTCAGAAATCCTTTGTAATGTCTTCGAACCTAAGCCTTGAGCCTCTGAACTCTGGTGTTTTCATTTCCCACAGATATAATACTACTTTATTAGTGTTTGGATGCAGTTATTACACTACTTCCCATTGCCTAAGACAGAGGGAATAAACCCTTAATATTTTTGTGAAGGTCACATGGGGAAAACTCATATCCTGACTTCTATGTACTTCTCAATTGATGAGGTTCCCCAGATGCACCTCACATCAGCACTGCCCTTTGGTTGCACTTACTAGCCTTGATCAAAACTTTTAGGGTGAGATCTGTCTTATCTTGGCCACAGGAAGGGCAAGTAACAAATTTAATTTGATGGGGTTTTTTGGGGGGGCTGTTTTTGTTTCTGTTTTTTTGCTTGGTTTGTTGGTTGGTTGGTTGGTTGGTTTGGGTTGGGTTTTGGGGGGTTTTTTGGTTTGGTTTCCTTTTTTGGTTGGTTGGCTGGTTTTGGGTGGGGTTTTTTTGTTTGTTTTTTTTTTGCTTTTTTTATAATATCAGTGCAAGAAATTAAGATCTAATAACAGGAATCACTGTAACTCAGAATTCATTCTTCAGACATGTGGAATGAAGTCCTTCCAGGGTTACTTAGGGGGGAAACTTGCACAACAACCTTAGGCTACTCCATGACTACCCAACTCTGTAATTATTGCTAGGATCATGTGAGAAACTCCCATTCCTTCTCCTAAGACTGGGAATCCAACGCCAAGACCAGTAGAGAAGCAAGAGATGATTCACACATATCAGAGGTGTGGTAGAAAATGTGCCTCCACATGCAAAGCTCAAACCTAAAGCCAAGTGATATTCACCTTCATAAATGGCTTCTAGGTGAAGTGTGAGGTGAGAGATAACAGATGGGCTGACATAAATAGACAAATCCAGGAAATTACTGAATTATATTAGTCTCCATGACTGGAACTACTCTCAGCACAACTTGGCTGAACTTGCTGAGACCTTCACCAAAACACCATTACTGCTGCAAAAATTATACTCTTCAGGGGAAGAGAGGAGGTTCATGGAGGCCTCAGTAATTTTTATTATTTTCTGGACAAAAATTTATTTCCATCTGCAAGTCTGAGAAGACTTGCAGACAAAACCACATTATTGTTGGCCATCATAATTGCTTGGCTTTGTGTAGGCTTTTCTGGGGTGAAGACTATGGGAAATAAACTCAGCACAATACCAGTAACTGCACAAGAGTGAATGGTGCAATCCCCCTAAGATAATAGCCAGCAACCTTCCCCTGGAGTGAGAGGCAGGATGCAATGTGCTGACAATGAGACATTTAGTACTAATGCGGACTCTCAGGAGATAAGTTAGCTCAGGGAAGGTGTTTATTAGGTCACAGAATACACCAAGATAGAACCCGGCTAAAGATCTTCAGTATTTTGGTTTTTGTGCTTGGCTGTACAGACAAATGCTCCTGTTTACATCACAAGAACTTGGCCTCAAAACTGAGTTAACTCACAGTAATGAGACGTGATAAGCTGTGCAGGTGGAAAGTGTTATACAGAAGTGGCAAGACCTAGTAGCTGTTAATGAAAAAATACCAAATATCATAAATCAATAAATCTGAGCTGTTTAAAATTAAATAGGTTTCCTCCCACATTTTAATTGGTTTGTCCTGTTGCTTCTGAAGATATAAATATGCATCTTCCTCTCTACACGATAGGCATTCAGGTCAAGTTTCCCAGAAAATTGAAGAGCATTGCCCAGTAAACAGGAAGGTGTTGTCTGACTAAGAGCAGCCCTAAGGTGTAAAAGGTATTAAAGAGAAAAAATTCCACTACAGTAGTATCTGGCTGCATATGTTGTACTACTCAGGTACTGTGCAGAAGAGATGTAACTAAGGTGGTGGGGGAAGTGATTTGTGCTGTTTGAGTTTAAAAACACCTTTCCTCTGAACAGCTCTTGACTGCACACTCATCTCAGCTGGTCTCTGTTTCATATTCAAAAATTGTGCAGCCAAGCTTTGATGGTCTTGGAGCAAGTGAGGCAGAGCAGCCTCATCCCATGGGGTGTCAGCCTGAGCTCTGAGGGAGCTCTGCATTCACCTGTGCTCAGCATGGGACTCATCTGGACCTGGCTCCAGAGGGGTCCGAGACCCACCAGACTCTCTCAGAGGAGTCTCCCGTGTGGAGTGCAGCTGAACACCAATACTTTTAGTGGACAGCTAAAATAAGTAGTTTTATATTTTCCTTAACACATAATAAGAGAACAAGTCCTAGGTCATCCCTTCCCTCCCTCACTGTGTCACCCACACTGGAGTGCTGAGGGCCAACACCTTCCACCACACAATCCCTTATTTCTTGTCATGAGGGATTGTAGTACTGGTGAAACTCCAGAGCCTCTGGCTACATTCAGACTGTCAAAAGCAGAAGTTTGTTGACTGCTGAAGATTTTCCGAATGCATGCTAGTAAATCCTGGCATGTTAATGTGTAGAGGTTCCGTGAAAAATATGTTCACAGGCAGAATTATTCTCCTAATTTTGGATGTGGTACAGCAGCTATGATGAAGTTGCAACACACTTTCATTTAGGACATCAGCCACATTTAAAAACCTCCCACCTAGAAGAAAGTCAGTGGTTTTAATTACATTAACAGACTCCAAGATTAATCTTATCACTGCGTCTCATTACACAGTATGTAGTAGAAATAGTAGGTCAAACATTTCCCTCTTTAGATCTGCTGTTTTATTCCCTAAAATGTAAACTAACCATTAAAAGTTTCAAAATCATGAATAATGATCTACTCTCCTGCACTGTCACATATCCCCAAAAAAGTAAAAGCTCTTTATATTAAGTAATTAATTTTCACAATACCCTTATGATACATCTTCAATTAACCCCATTATACCTATGGGGAAACTAAAACAGAGAGAACCTGATTGGTCAAGATCAGAGCAGGGGAAAAGAGCCTAGCAATCATAGGAATCAAAGACTAATAAATCCTTCTGTGTCCTCAACTTCTCCAGCTATCACATTCCACACAGACACACAGCTCAGTGCTGCAAACACTCAGAGATTTGTTTCTGTTAAATTCTTTCCTGGGGTTCTGCTTCTGAGATTCACTGGCTTGAGTGACAGCATTGGATGTGGTATGTTGGACACATACACTGTGTACTACCCACAGTTTCTTCTTTTGTGTGCTCTTTAACCAAATGAAATGCCACCAATGCAGGAATCTTCTATACACTATGCTTTCAATTGAGTTTCTTTTGTAACAGCAAGAAATGCTGAAATAATTTTCCAGGATCTAAATATGAGTAAAAATTTCATGACTGAAACAATTTCATGATTCTTCTAACACAATGAGAAATACTTGTTCTTAAGGGATAATGTGTTTATCTCCTGTATGATTTTTTCTAATTAACTTTGTTTGCTTTTTGTTTGACTATTAGTTTTTGATACTAACAGCTGATACATGTTAGGTAATGTGCAGTATAATTCCTTTAAGATAAAAAATCTGAAGATAGAGTACCATCCCTCAGTTACACACTTTTCTTGTCATGCTACACTTTCTAAATTATGCACAGCATTATAAAATACTCTTGTGAAATAGATGGCTCAAAGTCATAGCCTGCAATACTAGAGTAAAAAAAAAAAAATATGGCTCAGAATTGCTGGAGACTGATTTGATCACTTTCTACTCTGACACAGAAAGATGTAGTGAGTCAACTTCTCCACTGAACTCCCTGCTTTACATGCAGCCCTTGGAGGAACATTTAAATGGACACCATGTAATTTCAGGGAGTTTTATGATCTTACCAGTGGAGGGGGTTGTGGTAGCAAATTTTACTACTCATTATGACTTCCCAGACAGATATGGAAGGGGAAGAATAAGTTACACACCATCTGCAGTAGGACGTGAGCTTTTACTACCTGTCTGTAAAAGCCAAGTGTGTAATTTTGAACTTCCTTAGTTCCTGTTCACTGTGGCATCATTTTTGTGCTACAAGCTACACAATTTAAAATCAAGGTGAGACCATGGGTTTTCCTAATTTTCTTCCCCAATCTATCAAACAAGATAAGCTATTTAAGCAACAGCTTATATAATAAATAAGCAGGGTCTATTTAAGCCAGCAGGATTGTTCGTAAGTTTTAAGTTAAAAATAAGCATTTTATTACACGTGACTTACATCATTCACTGGGGAAAGTACCTGCTTCTGACAGATTAGGTCATATTCAGAAATATTGGGTTACTTATAAGATGGAGAAAGTTGTTTGCTCATGACATAAGAAAGCAGATCCAAATTTATATTATCCTAGATATAGAAATGAAGAAATCAAAAAACTATATGTGGTTTGGTTCCTTCAAACCTTGCCCCTGTTTGAACCATTTGGCTTGTTATTGTCCTTCAGGTACATCCCATAATTTCTGCAAACGCAAAAGACAGTGGAAATAATAAATCCATTTTCAGGATATAACTTGCTGATAATTCATGAAAGGATGAAAACTTTGGAAGGTTTGAAAACTCATGAAAGGTTTGAAATCCAATGCAAAAAGGGTAGTTGAGTGAATATATAAACATACAGATATTACTTCTGTGTGTAGGAAATCTGTAGGAAAGGAAGTGCTGAGTTCCAGCACTGTCTGCAGGCTCTGTGGTGTCACACCAACAGAATGTGCAAGTCTAAAGAGGATGAAGAGAGACTGAATCGTTCTCCTATTCCTCAGGAGGTTACACAAACCTGATGTCTTCCTCACGTGAGCCATCTACCTTCCTTCCCAGTTTTTTGTAGTTCCATTGACTTTCCAAAGCCCCCCACAATCTTTTTGTTAGAGAGAGAGCAAAATCAAGTCTTGTAAGCAGCAAGTGGCTCAAGGCTGTCATTCCAACCAGATTTGCTCTCTGTGAAAATGGATCCCAGGCAATGAAGTCTAAAGCAAAACTGGGGTTATCCCCCTGGGACAAAAGGTCCAATGCCAGGGCTGACCAGTGCATCTAAGTGGTTTTATCCCATCTCACACACCCCATCTATTCGGTTTTAACATCAAGTTTCAGTGTAAGCACTTGAAGGGCAATCTCAATCCAGCAAAAAGTGCTTTTACCTAAATTTGTCTACACATTTCTTCACACACTTAATGGGTATATAAGGCAATTGTAAATAGAAAATTGGATATTCTGCATTCAAATCCATATTTTTGTTCGGTCTGATCATGGCAATTCATATGTAAAATCACAGACTCATAGGATGGTTTGAGTTGGAAGGTACCTTTGAAGTTCACCTAATTCCAACCCCACTGGTGTGGGCAAGGATATCTTTCACTAGATTATGTGGTTAAAAGCCCTCTCTAACAGATTGTATCTGCCTTTTTTAACTTCTTTTAGCAATGAGAAAAAGAAAAAGCAGATGAATACTAATTAAAACTACATGAGTGGACATCACATGTCTCTGATTACAGCTGCTAGAAAGGCAGTGAATGTTCCAGTTGTTTCCTGTATAAAGATATTCACAGAAAGCAGGACAATCCTTTCTCTGAATTGGAAGTGGAAAAGAAAAAGAAAACCTGAAACAATTGAGAAACCTAACCCAAAAACAATCACCCCAAACCCCCTGCCTCTTTTAAAAATTAATATTGAATATACTTCTACAAAGATATGTCACAATTCACATAGTGGAGCTGTGCTCTGCACATAAAGCACTATGCTAAAGCTCTATGACTTAGGCTTAGAGCCTTTCAGACTAGTATAAAAATGTCCCTTTCAGGACATAAAAGAGGTCATGCACAAATCATCCATAACTTTCCCCTCTTGTTGTGACATCATTGCCTTACCTGGGACTTAGCTTTTCTTCAGATGGAATATTTTGAGGCAGCTGCTAGAGAGTGTATGTCTCTAGCTATTTGGGTTTCTTTTGGTTATCTTATGTGTTTGGAAAGTTATTAAATTATATAAATATTTTCATCTCTGAAGCAGTGCCATCATTTTACAGATAAGACACAGTTTCTCCTGCTGGTTGTGTTCCCTGTTTTAACACCTAGGCTTCAGGAATTCTTCAGAGCACTCCCTGTCAGCGATATCAATGGGAATTTAAACCAAGAAGCATTCTTTGGCTAGAACAGTAAATTAAGCAAATAATTCTAAAAGGCCCACATATACATTAGCAAGTGAGGAAATTCTATAAGTTTTCTAATTTACGGTCACATCTCATACATAGTGTTAACCTTCAGAGGTACTGACCACAGAGTAATGTCCTAGAGATCTGTTAATAGCACAGGATACTTTCCTGAACCTCAAATTAAATTCCTGGTTTGTCAAAATTCAAACACGGCCTCTATTTCCCAGGATATTTTTTGTTCATTTATGAGATTTATTGTGAAAATATAGTCATGGTTTTAGTCTTTCAAAATATAAATAAGCAAACTACTACACCACTTCCAAAAGGAAAATGTTAATTCATTTTTTTACATAATACAATTGATATTTTTTGTATTGGTGGCAGAAAGGATTTATAGGAAAATAATAAGACACTTGTTCTCACTCAAGTCTTCTTGCACTTTTCTCCATGCTGAAAAAATCTTCAGGGACATTATTTAAAATCCTGAATCAAGATGCCATCTTTGATTATTTGCTGGGAAAGACAAGAGCACCATCTTCTTTCTATGTTGACTATGTCACTTTTCCTACCTTTTATTATTACTTGCCTAATTTGCATAGATACATGAAGGCATAAACTGCAATCACAGCCTTTTTATGCCAAGTCTTTTACAAGCACAATGAAAATTTCTCTCTTTGCAAAAGTTCCTGTAACTTCTTTTATAGTAAATGGACAGAAATAGGTGTGATTCAGCTCATCTTAAAATAGATATGTTAAATTACTGCCTCAAATTACCTGTTTCTCTCCTCTGGCTATAAAGGGAGACTGGTTGATTGGCTTAGGTAGAGACACCCACAGCACAGATTTCAGCACTTAGATAAGATTATTTTTACCCTTAGCCACAGATTTCCAAGGCATCTTCCATCTCACAGCCACAATTCAGGTTACAGGTAATTTATTGCCTGCCCTTTGAATATAGCCTAACATACCATTACAGGACAACTCTTTCCTGCTCATATAGAAAGCTTGGTGAAAGAAGGTTGGTTAGAAAGCTAATTTAGAAATCATGCAAGACACCTTCCCCAGGGAAGAACATTACTTCTAGATAAAAAGAGTATATATGGATATGTTATAACGAATGAATATTAACTTCTTAAGTAACAAGTGTTATTTAAACTGACATCTAACTGTCATCTATAGATCTCAGAATACTTAAATCCTAATTTTTAAGATGTTCTGCATCCCATAGTCACTAGGAAACCCTGACCACCTTATTATCAAGGTGCATCACTCCCTGCAATATCTGTAATCTGTGATGATTTCCCAAACAGAACCCTGGGACATAATCCACCATCCATAAGGATTTTTAAAAGAAAGTCTTAAAAATACTGTAATAATTCAGTTGCTACTGGACTCCAAAGTCTTTCATTTCAGATAATGCTCACATTTTATATTTAACACCTTGGTTGTGTAGCAAACTCTTTATTGCAGAATTACCTGCTACATATGAAAGCAAGACATGAAGAGGCAGAGATAAATGAGAATGTAATCACACTAAATGATTTTGTTACTCTAACAACTGGCTCCAGACATGTTGCATGCTCCTTCATATAATCCCTCACTCCCTTCTGTGTTCTAGATGCATAGAAGGTCATCCCTTAACTGGTGATTCACAGCCTTCCACAAAGATGCCTGTCCCTTTCTTGAAGGAGTTCAACTAACTAAAAAAAAATGTATAAAGGAGCTTTTAGGAAAAACAGAAAGGTGACAGCAGAAAACTGTCATGGTGGGCAGGAGTGTTGATCTGATGGAGGGGAGGAAGGCTCCACAAAGGGATCTGTTCAGGCTGGATCCATGGACCTCAATTATATGAAGTAGTGAGGTAGGAGTTCCTTTTTTCTCCTAGGTAACAAGTGATAGAACAAAGGAAATGGCTTCAGGTTGAGCCAGGAGATGTTCAGATTATATATTGGGAGAAATTTCTTCACAGAAGGGGTTGTTAAGCAGTGGAGGAGGCTGTCCAGGGAAGTGGCTGAATCATCCCTGGAGGTATTTAAAACACGTGTGGATGTGGCACTGAGGGACATGATTTAGTGGTGGACTTGAGTCATCTCAGGGGTCTTTTCCAAACTAAATGATTCAATGAAAACACTCCATTTTGCTATTTACTTTCTTAGCTAACATAAATCCAGCACAGGAACTTCTTCTGCAGAATTTTCTAGTGTTCTCTAGACCTCTGTTCAGTGTGTCATAGTCTCTGTGATATATCCTTCCTCAAGGAAATATGAGGTTATTAGAGCTGCCAGTTACACATGATACTGCTTTGAGTTCACACTGACTTAAGTGATGCAGGACAATCTTTCAGTTTTATCTGTCATACCTCTAGAAAGACAATATACTTGCTCTTCAATCTTGGTACTAAATTTGCTGCTCCAACATTCCCGGAATTTGAAGCTCACAGGAATTTACAGCTCCATGAACCACTAGGACAAAACCTGGTTTTGATGACAGACTTCAAGAAGCTTAGTTAATAAAACAGGGTTGTCACCTGCATAGAATTCTGGGTACATTTTTTTTGGGTTTTCTCTTCCTGTGATACAGATAAAAATTTTGAGTTGGTTTGTAACACTTGCTTGCAAGATTTTCATAATTTGTTGCAAGATGTCCATTTTTGTCACCTTTTTGGCACTCAGGGAACAGGAAATATCAGACCTTATTGCAGACTTTAAGTTGTGATTTGTTTTTTAGTTTGCTCATTTTGACATCCCTGTTTCAAGTACCTTTCCATTGGAAATGTAGTGTTCCAGACTGAACAAAAAATAAAAACCAAATCGATACTAATAAGCACTGACTTCTGAAAATTTAGGCTCTGAAATTAAAAAAAAAAAAAGAAAAAACCAAACAAACAAACAAACAAAAAACAAAAAACAAAAACAAACAAACAAAAAAAACCCCAGGGTTGATAATGCCACATTTATCCTCATATACTGAGTTGCAAATCTGGTTTGAAGGAAGTTTGAAAACCCAGTTGCTGAAGGTTGAAATTACACATTTTTTGGCAGAGCACTCATGCAGACCCTCCAGGGCTAAAATAAACCTACTTGTAAAGTGCAAAGACAACATTTTTCAGGCATGAACTCGTTCAATGCATAATCATTTTCATATTTAAATGTTTGAAGAGACTTGCTTTAATTTTGAAATATTATCTTTTACATATTTATATTTAGAATAAATGGAGATGTTATATTTCTAAAGAAGACACCATAATTTTAAAATTGCTTGATCAAAAAGTTCAGGATGTTTTCTCCCTCAGTGTGACTTTTGATTAAAGCTACACATTTCTGAGAGGAACCGTTTATCTTCACCTTGCCTTTTGACATTTCGAATTAGCCTCATGGAAAGCATTATATAAAACTACCTCTCTACCCATGCATAGATTCAGTGATGATAAAAAGCAAGATGTCCCATTAATTTCCTTGTCCGAAGGATCATAACATAAATACAGTCTCTTATCACTGATTTGTTCTATAAACCAAGGTTCATTTCTCAGACATGCTGAAATTTGAGATGATGGAATAACTGACCTGCTTGGGAAGAGCAGAAAGTTTCCTTTTTAAAATGCTTAATGTTTTGCTAAAACAAACAGAATCTAGGGTTTTTGTAGTGTTTATTTCTGTTTCTGAGCTCATTGCTAGTTCACTAAAAGCCTTGTTTAGTTACAGAATTCATATCTGAAGTCTGTTCTTCAGAAATTTGTGTGAGCAAATACTAATTTGCTGTGTTTAAATAGCTCTGTAGCTGCCACTCCGTATATTTATTCCAAATATGAATTCAGGTGGCAAAAATCTCTGAGTAAAATATAGGACATTACAACAGCACATAGTTTTTCATCAATGCAGAAAACAAGAAAACCATTGTCTGTGTGCAATGTACCTACTGAATTGGTTTAAGTGACTCAGCAATGTTTAGAGCAGTGCTGGATTTTAAAGGAATCTCAAGACTGAAATTTGCATCAGAGTGAAGGCAGCAAGAATCACTGTGTGGGGAAATTAAAGGCTTGTAAGTGAAGCTGAAGAGAAGAGAGCTCCATGAAGGCCAGTTGACCCTGGAGTGGTCGGTCTGAAACAGCTGCATGGCTGATTTAACCCCAAAGGTGAAGTTCATCCTTGGCCTCAGTCACCAGAAATACTCTGTTGGCTCTCTACAGCTGGATTCTGTCCCAGCCAGGCCTCCAGGTGGCCACAGTTGTTGAAGTTTTGTGTTTCAGACTCACTGTCCAAGGGAGCAGACCTGTGGCATGTGTTGGTGCTTGCAGACCCTTCCTGGCTTTCTCCACTGACCAGGTCTCAGTTTTGGGTTGGGATGATGTTCAGCCTCTCCAGCACTGTGGGACCTATTCCATTTCGATCTGAGTGATCTGACCCAGCTTCTAGAGGGAGGAATTGAGAGTTTCCAGCTTAGCTGAGTGTCTACAATGGAAATTTCAGCTTCCATCCTTTGAGGCATTTATGAAAGACCTTGACTGGAAGGTGATTGAGACATGCACACAGAAGTATCAAGTCAGTCAGAAACATCTTCTGTTTGCTCATTTTTATTATTTTTTTTTCTGTTTCTTTCTCCCTTTCTCTTGTGTTATTATGGAATTAGTTATGTTTAGATTGTGAATTAAGCATTCTTAAAATGTCTGATCATAGAATCACGGCACGATTTGGGTTGAAAATGACCTTAAAAATCATCTCGTTCCAACTCCCCTGCCATGGTCAAGGACAGCTTGCTCTAGACCATGGGCCCCATCCAATCTGGTCTTGAATGTTTCCAGGGATGGCTTCATCTCTTATGACCTCACAGCTGAAGTTTTCTAACACAACTCATCCCCAAAACACCTTCTCTCACAGTGAAGTGTTCTCTCAATATAATTAGTATTTATCAGGTATGTTTTATTTTATACAGAAAATTCCCATTTATTTTCAAATTACTTTTAATAAGCTTTGAAAATAAACCCATGTGTTTGCTAAAGCATAAATTTCTACCCCATTTCTTCATACTTCAAAAACAGTAACCTTACCTTCACTTAATGGAGGAAGAAATTACCTTTCAAAAAGTTATTGAAACTAATGACAGCAATTTCATACTGTTCCACAAGTCATGGTGCTGTTCCTCCTTGCTCTAATGAGCAACTAACTGCAACTCTGTTTTGACTGCATTAAGAAGCCATTTGCAAGAAAAGGTTTTTCTTTAATAATAGAAGCAGAAATCCTTCACTGAGAGCTGCTCTGATAGTCACACATTAATGAAGAAATTAAGATCACCGCTTGTTTATTAAAAGCAGGCACAAACTGCTAATTATGGAGCATATCAGAAATGCAAATAACCCTTCAAATTATGTCTTAGGTGAAAGGTAGTCACAGACTTAATTTAATTAAATAATATAATTTATAGTAAAAGGATTTCAGTGTTATCGTGAACTTGTTTAGTTCAGACAGAGGTTCCAGCAATGTTCTTTGTTTTAGGGACATGGGTTAGTGGTGGACTTTAATGTGTTAGGGTAATGGTGGGACACAATCTTAAGAGACCTTTTCTAACATAAATGATTCTACAGTTCCACGATTTTCTGATGCTCCTACTTTTTAATTTTTTCTTTGCGTACCACAGTTGAAATTGTGCTTCTACTTGCCACCTAAAGTCAGGTACTCCATTTTATAAAGAAGCATAAAATCATGGGTACGCAATTTTACGTCACCAATAAAAAGAGATAATGTGTAATGGCAATCACAGCTACTTTTCCTTGACTTGTCTGGAAGAAATATTGTATCTTATCTCCCTGCCTTTTATGAGAAAAATGAAGAAAGAACCACATTCCTTGTCTGTCCTTGGCTTTCTGCACTTTTAAACAGTAACCCAGTTTAATTGAATAAATTAGATGGAAGACTTCTACAGTCTAATAAAGATTAGCATAGACAGTGATAATTTTTCTTAAATACTTTGTATTACTTATAATTACATTTTCAGGTCAAGTTTTCAAACATATTTGTCTATTTGGAGTATTGATAATTATGTGGTATTTCTGGGTGGAGAAAAAAGAAAAAGAGATCAGGACACAAATCAAAGTCCTGAGTAATTTCTTTAGATATATGCCACACAAAATATTTTTTTTCCTTAATGTTCACCCAGCAAAACATTTCCTTGGCCTGTAAGGCGAACAAGTAGACAAGCTGGTAGCAAATGAGTATTACTGGTTGCAGTACATGGGAGTGAGGCACCCATGGGAGTGGGTTGAAAACATACCAAAAAGGAAAACAATTGCAGCTTTCAATATTAAAGAATAATTCTGTTTCAAAATGGTAATGCATTCAAGTGCTGTGTGGACTACTGCAAAACACTGCAGGGGAGATGAAAATTTATATTCTTTTTGAGATTGGGTTTATCAGGCATCTTCAATGTTGTAATTTACCCTTCAAGGCTCTGTTGGCAAAAATGCTGCCAAGATTTATCCCATGCATGTCATGTTCTATAACTTATCCTCTTCTGTATTGTTCTGGCCTCCATTTTCCCCTCATTCAAACAGTCCAGAACATCAAGATAAAACAGCTTGATAACTGTTTCTGAGCACTGCTCTTTCTCCCAGTGTTTTGAAGAATACCCTTGTGTGCTTAAAAGCAAAAAGATATGTTTTAAATACATGTTTTTAAGATAAGCTCCTGCAGTTTTTCAGCTTGTGCCTGTAGCCTGGAAATCAATAAATGACTGTATGTCTATTACTTCTATGAATCCTTGCCCCAAAATTTATACAGTACTTTAAAATCTTATGGTAGACACTTAGTGGGTCATAAGACAACTCAGACAAGGAGCTAATTATACAAATTATAACTGTGAGGTGGCATCTTCGCCTTCCCTGCTCCTCTAGCTGTTCATGCTTGGGTCCCACAGGCTCAGCCCAGTTTGCTGCAGGCAGACACCATCACATGGTGACATTAACAATCCATGCTGCTGAAGAGCACCAGAGGCCAAAGCCCTGTAAATCCACTCAGAAAGGCATTTCTAGAGTTTAAATTCAGGCTATGTCTGCACTAACTGAGCCCTGTAGGAGGGGTGCTGAGGGCAATGGAGTTTGTGGTGTTATGAGCTGCACATGAATAAACAGAGAGCATAATTCGTTCTTCACAAGCCCAAAGCAGTCTTCAGTCATGGTATCTATTAAAAGACAGGAAGCTGAATTTCGTGGGGGTATAAAATCTGCATGACAGCAACTAAAGATTGTGCACAACAAGCGTTGTTCCCTCTCTCTTTTTCATTGCTCAGAAATGAGGAGCATAATGTGGAATATAAGCCCTATGAGGGAGCTGGAGTGGTTTGGTCTGGAGAAAAGAAGACTCAGGGGAGACCTTATTGTTCTCTACAACAGCCTGAAAGGAGGTGGGGGTCAGTCCCTTCTCCCAGACAACTTGTGATAGGATAAAGAGAAATTACCTCAAGATGACTCAGGGCAGTTTCAGGGTGAATAGAAGGAAAAAAATTCTTCCCTGAAAGAATGGGTAAGCATTGGAGCAAGCTCCCTGGGGAAGTGGTGGAGTCACCATCCCTGGAAGTGTCCAAAGAACAAGCAGAATTGTCACTCCACTGTATGGTTTAGTGGGCAAGGTGCTATTCGGCCCAAAGGTTGGACTTGATCTGGGAGGTCTTTTCCAAATTTTATGATTGCATGATTCTGTGAAAGACAAGTCTTGTCTTTTCTTTAGGGAAACACACCTTGCTAAAAATGCTTAGGAGCGTGAATGAAATGTATATGTTTTCACAAACATATTTATGCTCACAGCATATTCCTGTTCATGCTGTGACTCACCACAAGCTGATGATCAGTACTGAGGACATAAGTGACCATACCACAGGGGCTCCTGGGCTCCAGCACAGCTCTCCTGTGATTTCACTGAGCCACAGAGCTCATTCTCTTCCTACATTTTACACAGGATATGGATAAATTGGACCATGTGGTAGGTCACCAAAACTTCCTGCACAACCTGTGATTCCTGTGCCATGGATGGAGTTCTTTCTGCACACATTTGGTTGGTCACCACCAAGGGACAACCTAGTACAGACTTCAGCTTTCCCTCCGCAGAATTATTGCAAACTATGGGGGTTTTTGCCTCTGTTGCTGAGAACATCTAGTGGGAAACAAACATTGCTAATGCTGTCAGTTCCCAAGGTTTTACTATAAATCCTGTACATTTAATAAAAATAGAAAGCCATGTGCATTGGAAGATAAATACTGCCTCTTATTTATTTTATATACTTCCATATTTTGTATATTTTATTACTGCATATATTCACAGATTTTACTTTATGAATTTACATAATCATTTCCAAAATATATTCTCATTTTTCACAGATGCTACGAACCTGATAAGGGAAAGATTAAAAATACTTCCTTTAAAACAAACTCGTGAATTCCATTTATTTTATAGTCATTCTTGCTGGTGAGGTAGGAGTTTATTCACTATTTTATGTCACTCTTGTTTTGTCATAATGCTCTTTTAATCAGAGTGTCTTATTGAAACATGCACAGCAATTTAATTAGCTCTACCCCAGATACCCACATACTGAGAGAGATCAGTGGCATGAAAGACACCCACATTATGGCCTGTGTACCTTTAAGTTCAGTCCTATTAAATAATGCTCTCTTGCAGATCTATGAAATCAATTAGGAAGTACTTGCAAAGATAGCCAAGGAGAAACTGTTTAAGGCCTTAATGGCTTAAATATCCCTTGTCTTGATGTTAGCCCTATAAAGCTATTAGAGCCCAGTCTGGATTGCATTAGCACCATGAAATTCAACTGCTAATCCTGTAACTGCAGCTCCAGCCTCGCCTCTCCCCTGCCCATGTGTCTACGTGAATTGTTTCTAGAAGAGCTGAAAGAATCTTCAGTATTTTCTTGATGCTGAAGATGTAAGAGGGGAAAGAAAATACTATTTTGTAAAAAAATAAAAGAAAATACAAAACATAGTTTGTTCTGAACAGGAGTAGTTTGGCTTTTTTATTTTTTGTTATTAAATTTTTTTTTAGCCCCAAGAAAGTAAAATTCTAGCTGTCTTCACTGACAGTTATTTCCTTAGTATAAGGCTACTTATGCCAGAAACTGCTGTAATTTGAGGAAATTTCCAGCAATCAAAGGAACTTCAGGGGATTCTGGATATGCCAAGGGAAAATTACACTGGACTATGTTGTAAAATAATATTGTTTCTTCCTTGAGGATTTTCACAACAAGATGTTTTTCTAAACCTAGACTAAGTTATTTATATATTCATTGATTTTCCAAGGAATTTTCTCATTCAGATTTTGAGTTTGGGATTTTTTTTTTAGATAATTTTCTCAGACTTAGGCATAACCATTTGTGTTTTATGAAACTCATCTAATAATTTTGCATTTTGATTGAGCCAGACTTCCAAATTCAACAGTACTCTTTTATTATTATTATTATTATTATTATTTATTTTAAAAACATAACAACCTTAAATACATCATTAGTAACATTAAACTGGAAAATTGTCAACAAGGAGTCACGTGTAAGAGACATGCTTTCAGATCACATGGTGAGAATTTCCTCTGCTTTTCTGACAGACGCAAACCCAACACCAGGCACAACCCCTTACCTGACTAGAGATTAACAACTACAGTTCATTAGGGAAAACCAGGTTTGGATCCCAATCCAAATCACCCCACACAGAGTTTCCTTCTCCATGCTACCCCACCTGCAGTCATGTCAGGTTCCTCTGGGACCTGCTTACCTGTCTGTCCTGCAATCGTAGCAAACAGCCTGTGGGGAATCCTGGATGGGATCTTCAGTCCAGCTCTTATCTGGTAATACCTGGAGAGAAAGGATGAAAATTTACACACTGCTAGAGTAGTGACCTCTTGATCCAACCTAAAATTCTGTGGGAACACATGCTGGGCATCTACACTCAAAAGTGCTCAAGAGAACAGGCATGCTCAGGATCTTTTCTTCTGCTTTTTATCTTTAATTAAAGTGGGTGTAATCTGACCCCTTCTATCTTACACCAAGCAGAGTGGACGCAATGGCCTGATGTGTGAATAATTAAGAAGGAGTGTGAAAAGCATTTGGCCTACTGTAGGAAACGGAGACATAGAGAAACATCTATGATAAAAGGTCTCAAGATCAGACAAGGAGTGACAAAAATTTAATATGAAACAAAAAATAAGAAACAACATAAAAACCATAACAAAACCAAAAATAAACAACTAAAACTTCAGTGGAAAGACAATGAAAGTGTTAATTTACATCTAGGAACATTCAAATTATGCTTAATAGTTATCACTCTTCTGTTCCATATTGAGTCCACCTTACCAAGAAGCTGTTAGCATTAATCATTTGCCCACAGAGGTAGAGTCTCCCTCCTGGAGATACTCCAGAACTCTCTGGACACAATCCCATGCCATTGCTCTGGGATGACCCTGCATGTGCAGGGAGGTTGAATCAGATGGCCCACTGTCCCTGCCATTCTGTGGTTCTGTTAATCATATCTAAACCAGTAATTCTGGTTGTTTTCTATCCCATAGGGGATCCCTGCTTTAGATGAAGAAAGACAGAAAAAGAATACAACAGCAATTTCACTGGTTTAAGTTACACATAAAATCATAGCATATCCTTAATTGGAAGAGACCCATGAAGATAATCAAGGCAAACTTCTGGCCCTGCACAGGACAATCCAGAAATCCCTCCACGTGCCGAGAGAATTGTCCAAACGCTTCTTGAAGTCTGGTAGCTTTGGTGCTGGGATCACTTCACTGGGCAGCCTGTTCCAGTCCCCAAAACATGAGCTCAGTCTAAATAGAGGGAAAAACTCATCCTAGTCTTCCTTCATCACGACCTGCATGGATGAGTCATTGTTCAGTACAGTACCTAATCCAGGATATTGTAGCTCAGGATCCTTCCACCTCTTTGTAGACCTTCCACTAACCACTGTAACACCATGTTGGTGCCAGTCTCCCTTTCTCTGGATTTTCCCTCCTTTGGTCTCTTTGTTTATAAATTCCTTTAACTCACTAGTATTTGCAGATAGTTTTGGCCCAATTTTTGTCCTAGCCTCAAAATGCAAAAGTCTTTTCCAGCCTGAACCATTCTGTAACTTTATGAAAACACTAAGCTGCCGGTGAACTCCTGTATGAAAATCTCACACATGCTACACTTACCAATAAAATCTTTGCTAACTGTGTAATAGTGAAGGAATTGGATCTGTCTTTCTGAGGTTAGAAGCTGAAGAGTTTGATGGGGAGAAAACAAACCAAACCAAAACAAAACAAAAAAGCACCACTCCAGAGACAATTGTTCCATGTCCTTCACAGCTGAAAGACCGTGTTACCTTACCTGCTTCAGCTGGCAGCTCCTTCCCAACTGGGATATAAATCTAGCATAGCTTTAAACATTTCTAGGTATCTGTTTCAGTCAAGAGCACGGGTATGAAAACTCTGTTTGCATGTTAGTTTTCAGGAAAGAAAATAAAAGCAGCTCATATTATAAATGCATACAGTACCTAGTTAAACATAACAGGAGCCAAATCTAAGCTACCTGATCTTTTTCTCCATTATGCTGTTCTTGCACTATGCAGGAGTTTTTAATTGATGGTATTGATCCTAATTTTTTCTAAAGCAAGTACAAGAATTATGCCTTAAGACCCTTGGAATTTTCATTATAGTTTTATGCAATACAATTTTTTTACTGACAAAAATACTCTGTGTGGACTGCTCATAAATTCTAATAGCTTCCAAATACCAGTAACAGGGTATTAAAGTAGTATTACACATTAGTGTAACAGCATACTCCTCCATATGCAGATTTTGAAGATTTACCATGTGCCCATTCCACTAGATCAGCTCCAAAGAATAATATTCTGTAACCGTCAGGTCACCTCTTTTTAGATTTTTTTCTGCTCAGAATTGTGGTGGGTTATCCTTGGCTAACAGCCAAATTCCCAACCACATGCACTCTCCCTCCCCCTCATCAACAGAACAGCAGGAGAAAACAGGCTGAAAATTAGGATGGGATAAAGACAGGGAGATCACTTACCAGTTACTGCCACTGGCAAAATTGATTCAACTTCAGGGAAATTAATTTAATTCTTTCAAAATTGGGTAGTAAGAAACAAACCCTGACATTGAAATAAAACCTCTCTTCAGCCTACTCCCTTCTCCCAGGCTTAGCTTCAGTCTTTTATACTCCTCCCAAACAGCTCAGGGGGTTGGGAGTTAGCATCAGTCCATAAAAGCACCTCTAAGTTGCTCCCTCCTCTTCACACATTCCCTGCACCAGTGCAGATGCTTCCACAGGCTGCAGTTCCTTCAGGGAATATCTAACTGGGTACCTCCTGTCACACTATGGCAATGTCAGCCTTCCCTCAATGCGTGTCTCATGTTCAGAAACATCCCACACAGTCCTAAACATTTCCAGTAGGAAACTGGTTTCCAAAGGCTTGGTTGGTGCTTCTGATTAAGCCACCTAAAGCTGAGATTATACAAAGGTCCATAGGGTGACACTTTCATATAATGGAATCATAGAATGATTTCAGAAGGGACTTTAAAGTCCATCTCAGTCCACCCCCTGACCTGGGCAGGGGCACCACTAGATCATGTTCCTCAGAGCTCCATCCAACCAGTCCCTGAACACTTCCAGGGATGGGGCATCCAAAATCTTTCTGGCAATGATGGCCATGCAGTCAAAACTCTGAGCAGACTTAGAGGCATTCAGCTCCTGGAGGATGCAGAGCAGACCTTTACTTCCTCATTGCCCAGGCAATACTGCCTTGGATATCAAAAGCACGTGAAGATACCTTAGTCTGGTGACTTCATAACAAGGTTAGTTCCAACACTCATTATGTCCTTTGCCTAATGGACTAGGTGAAAAAAGAAATAGGTCTACATCTTATTTGAACCTTATTCATCCCCTGAACTTAGGTAAATTAATTTGGATGGCAGAGATATTGTAGGGGTCACAAGTTGTTGTCTTCCTGTGTACCCACCAAACTGAACTGGTCAGAGTAAAACGATGCATAACAAAATCATAGAAACCTAAGGAACTCTCAGACTAAGGTCCAGCTCTGAGACTGAAGGTCCAGATATAAAGAGAATCCAGAGACCAGCAAATTCCACACTATTAAGGATTGCAGCCAAAAATGTAACTTCATATTTTTTTAGATGACCAAGCATGATAAAAAGAACGGCAATAAACAGCTATTAATAAATGATTTATTGCAGATTGTTTGGCACCTAATGCCAAAAAGTCTGACCTTCCTAACACACCGGCATAAAGGAGTTCTGGAATAAATTATCATGGAATTAGATACATTCTTCCTACAGAAAAACTTTAGAGAGTCATCTTCTAGTCAGAAGACACAAGAAGTTTCTAAACATCCTGTGGTTGATTCAGTTGTGCATATGAGAGCATTGCAGACTTGTACCTCAAGGAGCTCAGTTGGACAGAGGCAGAGGACAGAGATGTAAAAGACCTCAGATCTCCCCAACACCTCAGGGATATTCATGGTAGAGAACACACAGGGCAGTGAAAATGTTAAAGGCTCAAGAGAGCAGATTGAATTTGAAAATGCAGAGAAATACTAGTCCTCACGATTTATCAGTTTATTCCTTTAAAGAAATAATACTTTTCCTGAAAATATTTTCAGTGACTGTTTCAGGCAAAACATTAACAGCTCCAGAGGAGGTAAATAAAGGAGATAAATATCACAAGCAGTATATAAGCAAAGAACAGCTTCACCTTGGGTGGTCAGAAAAACCCAAGGACATCCTCATTTGAGTTTCACAAGAATGCTTATTGTCCAGTTAAAATAAGCAACCTCCATACAGGAAACTGAACAGAACCCATTACCTGTTGTGTGGTTGCTGGTTGTTGGGATTTCCCCCCCTATTTTTAAGCCATATATCAATATTTAAATCATTAGACAGGCAAACATTATCCATTCCTCCTCAGAACTTCCTCTAATCCCTTGTAAGCAGAGAGGAATTGCCAAACAGTGACTTTACAACCAAGCAAAACCAAAAATATGAAGGTTCTTTTTCCCACACTGTAAAGCTGGATGGTACTCATAATAGCTTGTGTGTTGTGAGGAGGGGTTTCCTGATCAAAATACAGAAAGTCAAGTATGTTATAAAATACACTTCAAGATGCAGAGTCCCCACACCATTTCTTCAGCAGCCACACAGATACATGTCTCCATTTCCCCATCCCACCGTCCCACACCTCTTGGTTGTACCAGTCTGACACTGACACCAACATATAAAACAAAACTATGTTATTTTGAGCATAATAAAATATTTTTTTCAGTGCCTCCACAAAAACCCACAGTGTTGGATGCCTTAATACTGTCCTCAGTCCCTGCTAAGGGACAGGACAAGGAGGAATGGCTTCAAACTTGAACAGAATATATTTCAGTCAGATATTGGAAAGATATTCTTTACTTAGAGGGTTATGTAACACTGAAATAGGTTACCCAGACAAGCTGTGGGTGCCCCATCCCTTGGAATGTTCAAGGCCAGGCTGGATGTGGCCCTGAGCAAGCAGGTGTAGTGGAAGATGGACCTGCCCTGGAGAGGAGGTGGAAGAAGATGAACTTGAAGGTCCCTTCCAACCCAAACCATTCCATGATTCTAACAGGATGGCAGAAGGAAAATGTTTTTGGGGTTCTAAAACCACTCATCTATTCCAGTGAGACACTCTGAGCTATGAATGGCATAAATCATGCTGAGAAGCAACAGGTACACCTGACCATACAGTGTGCCTGGTTTTCCTCAAAACAAAGTGAACCATCACCAGCTGTCTCTAAATTCTCTCATCAAGGAGTAGCCTCATAGTCTGGTCATCCTCACCAGGCTCTTCCAATCCCCTCAAAATAAAGAGGGATCAGTTTTGTCTCTTGATCTCTCCTAGAAGCTGCAACGTCTGTTCTCACCTGAGAGGAACATTTGCTGTGTGGGCCCTGCAGCAGCAGAGCCTTGAAGGTGGGATGCTGCCTGGGTGGGGGGCAATTGCAGGGACATGGCTTCTCCCTCTTTCTGTAAGTAGCCGTCTCTGAATTTCAGGTTTGAGGAGGTATCCTACAGACAGCTTCGTGTCTTCCCAGCTGAGTGACTCTCTCAAAAATTATGTGAAGCATGAACATAAAAACTACAAAGAACAGAATGCGATGTGGAGATCAAAATCTAAACTTAAAGCTGGAGAATCAGTCTGAGGCAGACATTGCAAAGGCCACCAAAATAGTTACAGGAGGTTCCCTACCACAAGTGTGTAGGAAAGCACTGCCTGGTAGTGGTATGGAGCTGACAGTAATGATAAATGAGATATTGCCTCCAAAAATAACAAGCTATTTTTCTTAGAGAACCTTGATAGAAGTGGCATGTGAATTGGACACTTGGTAATACAGACTTACAACAAATCCAAGAAATACACAAAGTTACAGAAGGGCTGGCGAAGAGCAGAAGCTGAACAGTCATTTTGTAAAGGGAGTGGAATGGACATCACTTGGCTCCCTGAAATACATAAAGCTTTACAGTAAATTTTAAGGAAAAGACTAAGTAGGGAATAAATGAGAAGCTGCAGTACAATTCCTGTTTTACTGCAATTAGGCTGAGTCTGGCTCATTAGAATTAGGCTAGGCAGTACCTCTTTTTGAGTAAACATCTGTTTTGTGTTTTGTTGTTTTGTTTGTTTGGTTGGTTGTTTTTTTTCTCCCTTTTTAAAGCAAAGAAAAGTGCAGAAAAACTTTATTCAGTAAAGCAGGTAGAACATGGAAAATTGCCAGCTAATATGGTACAGGCATTGCGAAGGGAAGATCAGGAAACAGCAAACTGATTTTAAGGAACTTGGTATACTTGGTACTCAGCAAAATAGAGCAATCAGATACCCTCTCTATCTATAAATATATTGGGAAAAAAATAATCAGGAGGAAAGAATACTGATGTACAAGAAAGTACAACATTGGCACAAGAACAAACTCATATAATATAACTGCCCATAAATAAATCCAGTTTAGATGTAAAAAGTGCAGCTGGCAAAGGAACAAGACTGTAGGGAAAAAAAAGAAAAAGAAAAATCAAAAGAGCTCCTACCAGAAGCAGGAATGAAAAAGCCAGTTTGTTTTTAGGGGAAGCTCAGTAAATTTCCAAATGATTTATAAGCCACGGATCCTTTTTATTTGCAGGACAATGTTATTTATGCAGGCAGTGCATACTACTCCAAATCCCTTCTCTCTTGCAAGATAAACTACATTGGTCACCCTAGTAGCAATGAATTTGCCACCCCCTTCACTGGCTATTTGTGAATTTCTAATCTTTAAAATTAAACAGTTGGAGTGGCTTTTTTTTGTTTTCCTGTGGCCGGACACAAATTAAGCCCTGCGGAGCTGCAGTGAGTCACCCGCTGCTGGCTTTGGAGCCTCGCTCAGGAGCCTGGCTGCACTGACAGATGTGCTGGTGACACTCCCTGCCCTTGCCTCCCCTGCACGGGGCAGAGCTGCTGACACCTCAGTCTCTCGACACTGAGGTGCTCAGACCTCCTTTCCTAATGTTAGGACAATAAAACATCTTTGCTACAGAAACTCATCACGTCATCTCTAGTGATCTAATCATAGCACAGGGCAGTACCTAATTCTAGAGGATTTACATCAAAACCAACAGAGAGCAGGGTGGTACCAGCCCTGTTACTGATGCTTTGGACTCCATCCTTCCTCTTCTTCCTCTTCTCAGATTAATACCAGAATATCTCAGCTCTCATCTAGTGGTGCAAGCTGCTGCCTACCTTTTTTTTCCCTGCAATTGTCTTGTAATGACACTGTAAAACCTAGGTTAAAGAAGGTTGACTGGTTTGAGAGAAGCAATTTTTAAGACAATATTGATTCATCATGCCACCAAACCAGATCACTCCCACCACCAGCACTGACAGACATCCCTGATCATTCCTGCACCATGGAAATCAAAACCTTTGGCTCAGTAACAGTGTCACAGGAGCCAGACAAGTTCAAATTCCACCTGCTTTGAATTATACCTGAATAGCTCCAAAGCTTAAAATTTCATCCCAGATTAGGTTGCATTTAAATAAACAACCCCTAAGCTAATACATACAGCAAACAAACGAGCTGTGTGCTGAGCCTGGTGAGTCAGCCTGGAGTTCCAGCTGCTCCTCAGACCAGTGTTGTTGTCGTCGTCCTCCAGGAACCCCTGGACATCACCAAATCTTCTCCATTGCATTGCTGCTTCCAGGGAGCCAAGTACTGCAGCACACTGTTTTGGGAGTCAGTGAGGAAAAGCCTTACAGGCAAGAAAAAAATTAATTTCTTTGTGAAAACAGCAATAGAGGAGAGCTCAAATCTCATTGCAAGGCTTAACTTCATGAGCTTTGAACTCAAGGTCTCCAGATGTAAAAAGCCTCATTCTCTCTCTGGCAACATTAAGAGACCTTTCTGTCCTGTGCTGATGATCCCCAGCAGAGGATTGACAAGTGTGTTACCATCTGAAGGCTTCCTGATAGATACTCCAGAAGTTTATGCAGGACAGAGTAAACATCTGTGGCCATCCAGGCTGATTCCCAGAAAAAAAAGAGTGATCTATAATCTGCCAAACACACTATTATTTTCCATACAAACAGTGGGTACTAAAGCTTAAAAATAAAGCTGTCTATCTGGTTAGCTTCCTGCTGCAAAAGTAAAACCTGAAAAGCAATACCCATTGTGGAGGTATAAGGAGAAAACCAGGGCAAAGAAGGCAAGCAGACCATTGTGTATTTCTCCTTTCCCTTTAGTGAAACAAGTCAGAGGTGTAGCCACAAAAATTCTGCAAGTTTTCATAAAACAATGGATAATTTTCCTTATTTGTGGTGATAATGCTTTCAGTTTCATATTTAACAGAGTCAGTAATTCATGGATCTCTAAAGTGCATGAGTCACACACAGGTGCATGCATCCCTATTTTGTATATAGATATTTTGGTGGGTTCTTTGGCTATTCAAACATAAGATCATGGGAAAAGGTTGATAATTTTACACCTAAGAGCAAAAACAGAAAAATAAATCAGACTGTGGAGCATATCAGAAAAATTACCACATTTCTATATAAGCAAGCTTTTGCAACACCATGTGCATGAGGAAGCCCTACAATATGACCACAAAATATTTCAGAAGCATCTAAAAAATCCAGACATTTCTCAATTAAATATTATTTCAAGAAGCTTTTGTGACCTAACTCTACCTCAAGCTTCTGGCAGGCTCTAGAATGGCCCAGAAAAAAAGGGAGTGAGTGTGGGACACAGGAGCTAGCAGCAAGCAGGATGTGGCTGTTCACAGAAGTCATCACCACTATTAGCATTTTCTTCTCACCTTTCTGGAAAAAGGAAGAACTCCTCAGGCAGCCCAGGGAATCTTTCACTCCCTTTGGAGGCTATTAGAGGTGGGAGAGGAAGGCTTTTCTCAACCTTCAGTCTTGCAGACACAGTGACAGGTCTGTCTGGCAACTCCCTCTGTGATGCCCAGAGCTGCTGTGCTAGGGCAGGTCAGTCAAACACAGCTGCAGTGCTCTGATCCAGACTCCACAGCCATTCATCACACCAAATTTCTACAATTCCCATCCCAGTTTCATTCTCAGGCTTTTTAACTTTTGATGAGGGTAGGTCTAAAGAGTGAGGAGAGTGAGCTATACCCTCCTTGCAGTGCAGTAATGAACTGGTCTCTCAGCAAAAAACACAGTGACTCTATGAAAGAAAACTTTCCACCTACCAGGAGTGTACATCATGCACATATGATGAAATTGTTCAATTGTAAATGCATGGCAACCTTCTTTTTATTTTTTTCTTATTTTTATTATGATACAAAATCCTGTTTTAAAACCGGATGCTGCCCAGTTCTGCAGGCCTGAGATGCACTTGGTGTGACTCCTCATCCAAGCAAACAGTACATGTGGATTCTCAATAGCTTCAGAAGGTGCTCAGCATACCCCTGGATCAAACATGATACTTATATCCAGAGTCCAGGATTGAGGGCTGGAAGTTCTCAAGAACAGAGTGCCCTGGGCATAATGTGGAAAAAATATACCCAGCTTCTGGCAGAAGAGCTCTAGTGTCCACAAAATATTTCAGTGCATCGCTGAAGGAGAGCCTACACTTGGCACTCAATGCTTTTCAGGCAAGGATTTTATCTGGATCCAGGTAAGCCAAAACCTTGACCATTTTTACACCTCTGTCTTCTTGTAGTTTCATCAGGTCATCTCTCCTCTGCAGAAACTTGCAGTCCCACAAGCCATAAAATCTCCAGCCTGTGAAACCCTGCAGCTCTCTGACAATTACACCAACCAGCTCTCTTTATATCTCTTTTTATGCTCACCTCAGGGGCTCTTGCCCTTTTATGCTCATCAAGGTAGCAATGCTATCTTTTATTTAGTCCCATATTCATACTTTTAAAGCAATTTGCCCTTTACTTCCCTTTCCTTCATCATAGCAAGGTAGGGGTGAAGAGGAGTGGGCAGTAGAATGGTGAACAAAGAGAAAAACGATAGAAATGTGCTTTATTGTTGGAAAAGAAAGGCTGTGAAAGGAAAGGGCAGAAAAATTAGGACCCCACTAAGGATATGAGCGCTTATATTCTTGACTCAAAAGCAATAGGAAACCTTGAAAACATAGTTTAATTTAGTCTCACAGTCAAGTAGTAACCTTTTCCAATCTGTTCTTACATTATATGAAGAGCTAAAGATGAGAGATTTTGTGCTTTTCTGACTGAAGCTCCTGGAAAAACTTACACTCTGATTATCTGAGACAGTGAGAGAGAGAATTAACCCTCACCTGTTCTGGGTGAAATCAAGAAACTAGAAAAAATATTTATATATAGATATAGATTGACCTGAATATTTATGGAGATCAATTCAAACCTTTATATTACATCTTTATTTTGTTGCATTTTTTTAGTAGAATAAGGCAAACATTGTGTCTCATGAGATTTCTAAAGTGCTTCTGTAATGCTTGTAGAATGAAATGGGTAAACAGGTTTGGAGTGGTTATTTGCACTACATTTTGTTTTGTATCCCACTCCTGGAAACTGGAGAAAAATGAAAATTAGAGGCAATAAATGGCTTCTCAGAAGCTGTTGTTGCTTTAAAAATGGTACCTTTTTTTTTTTCACATCTCAGAACTTCTCAGAGGGTTGAAAGCCAAACTGACCTTTAAACAAAGGTGCAAACTACTGTGGGCACAATGTCTAATCCAACAGAAAGCAGAGACTTTCACTATATTCACAGCCTGGTAATCCCAAATGAATAGAAAAGCTGGGTATCTTCTAGCCTTTGATCCTGAATTAGATTACAAAAAAAAGATCTTTAGGGAAGTGAGAAAAGGGGAGATGAAGTGTGACCTGACACACAGTGAATCAGGACAAGTCTCTTTACTTAGTCCACCCAGCAGATCCCTAAATTCTACTGTCCCTGAATTGGTCATCTCAAATACCAGGAAGTCTCATGTAGGCTGAACGCTCCCTGTGGTGGAAAAAAGCTGTGTCAACAAGCTGGAACAAAGATAGGTCAAGCTGTGTGGTCTCAGACCTGTTTTGTCTCATGGCTGTGCCTGTACCTGTCACAATTGCAGGATGTCTCCAGGTCCATGTTCCCAGAGCCATTGCTCTGCTACTGATCTGCCATCACTGGACTCAATTTCAGTCTTCAGAACAAGAGCCGAGCAGCATCACCTTCCTGAAATTGGAAAGTGCCTCCACTAGGGCCTGGCATTTGCTGGAGCCCAAGGGGAGTTCACACTCACTGCCACCTCTGTCCTAAAGGAATTTGGGGTTACAGCTCCTGCTTCACAGTGCTGACCCCACACCTGGCCTGTGCTCTGCTCAGGTGCATCAGCAGGTGCAGGGTGGGAGTATACCACAGCAAAGAGAAATACAAAATTCAGCATTTCTGTCTTGGTCCAGCTCAATTCTTAAGGTCAGAACAGAATCTCTTTTTCAGAAGTACAAAGACACAGCTTCGGTGGTTTCTGCTGAAGTGCAGCTTTATTGTTCTGGGGTATTTTGAGAGGAGTATGTTTTTTCATTCAACTCAGAATCATAAAATAGTTCAACTGGGAAGGGGCCCATCACGGGGTCCAAGAAATCATTGATTTCAAGTCACTCATAAGAGTAACTAAAACTAATCCACATGACTGAGAGCATCATCCAGACACCCCTTGAACACCAACAGCCATTTCCTAAGATGTCTCAGGTGGGTTTCAGAGAGGAATTTGATCCTGCTCTCTTTTGGAATCTGATTCCTAGAACTCATTACAACTCAATGTTCTTCTGTTAAAGAGAAAGGGATTACAGTGGTCCATTTCTTCTTAAAATGAGGTTCTTAACTCAGACAGACAGATTTATTTATAAGGGTAACCCCTGTGAGATGCAAACAGAAGTTGATGTGTCTGTCTCATATATATAGAAAACAGAGAAACTGAAAAACAAACAAACAAACAGTATTTCCTATTCTGAAAGACTAAAGACCTTTGTACAGAATCAGAAATAAACCCACTCAAAGAATAGCTAGGAAATGTGGACACTTGTCAGTGCCAGAATAAAATGTGGAGCAAAAACTACATGTTTGAACAAAACATCATTTTTCTTTTATGTTTCACACAGACTGTACAACAACCATAAGAAAAGAAAGTGATGTGCCACAAAACTGTAACACCTCTGCTCCTGTAACAATTACTTTCTAGTACTGGAAGTAGAATTTTTGGAAAAAGAAAGATTAGAGCTTCAGTGTCAGGCAAGAAAGGACCATTTGAGCTTGCCCTCTCAAATGATAAAATAGGATGTAGAACATGGAGAACAACTGCACAGAAACCAGGACTTAGGTAAGTAATTATTGGAGCCTGTATATATAAGAAATCAAATTCTAGTCCATGAAAAACAGCTTGAAAAATAGTGGCAATTGATGGACAAACCAGCTGTTAAAAGGAAAATTTAATGAGATGCAAGAAATTAACGAATTGAGAGAACCGCTTAAACTTAGGAGTAACATCAAAGACTTCTGAAATGTTTACAGAATATGAGGTAGAATTTTTGCAAGCAGAAATAAAATAGAGGATTGATAACTATTTTTTTTTATTAGGAAAGAAACAAAACCATCAAGAATTTATGGCCTCTGACAAAAAATAGGAAAACTGTTAGCACAGATTCAAGAACTGGAGAATAGAAATAATGAGGTCTTAGAGACTGTAAGCTGGTTGGAACAACAACTACAAAGAATTAAGAACGTGGTAAGAGAATTAAAAGAGAATGAAGAAAGATTACAACAGCAAGAGTACAATAACCAGATTCAGATGTCTGCTTTACAGTTTAAATTGGATGATACAAGACATGGCTACCTGCAGAAGGCATCTCTGATCAAGTGCTAAAGGAACCACTGGAGGCAGAACAGGAAGCACCAGTGACAAAAGAGAGATTTTAGCCCTTATTAGAACAAATAAAACAACATAGGTATAATTTGATCAGTAAAAATTAGGAGATATTACAGCTGAAGTGACAGAGGTGCAGGAAAAGCACAGGACTTCCACCATCACTCAGCTTTGGTCAGAGAATGCACACCTGGAGAGGGACCTGAGTGTTGTGGGTTGACCTTGGTCAGCTGCCAGAGCCCTCACTCTCCTTCCTCAAAAGAACAGTAGGAGAAAGGAAAAAAAAAAAATTATTCTTGGCTCAAGTTAAAGATAGAGAGAGTACTTACCACTTACCTTCACAGGGAAAACAGACATGGTTTGGGGAAAATGATTTATTTATATTTAAAAGTAGAGTAGGCTGATGATAAACAAAAATAAACCACTTTCCCTGCATCAACTCCCTTATTTTGAGACTCAGCCAGCCACATTCTTTGATGCCTGACTCCTCTGCCTGCCTTTTTCCGAATCTCAGCCTTACTCATTCTTTCCCAGCTCCTCCAGCTCCTTGCCCCAGGGACTGTGTCCTGTCTCCCCACAGAGCCCCTCCCTGCTGTCCCCAGAACCTGCACAGTGACCTTCAGCTTTCCTTGTCCAATAGCTTCAAAAGACCGATTCATGATACAATGTCTGCATTATATTTTCTTTCCTAACCTTTCTCAGGAAATGGAACATCTCTGTGTCCACCCACTCACTCCACAGAAACGAAACTCATTGCTAAATGTGGGATCTTACCAAAGTCCACCTATGCTTCTCATTGAAGTGCTGGCAGCATTGAAGGGACACTTCCCGCTCTACCAAGAAGGATGAATATTCCCTTCTGAAAGCACACTCAGTGCTGGCACAAGCCTGACAGCTCTAGAGATGAAAATCCCATTTTCTGCTGAACAGATTCAGCACTTACAACTGCACAGAAACCTCTTCACAATGTTTTTTGTCAATATGAGTCTTCAGTCCTTTACAGAAAATCTATAAAGAAAGGTGAAAAGAATTTTCATTCCCAATTGTATAATGAATCTGTGCCCTCTGCTTAAGCTCTGATCTCATCTTTGAGCTACTGCTAAAAATATTAATATTAATAATGTAGGAATTCACAAAACCTTGTGTTTCAGAAATTTTTGTCCCACAAGAAATTATTCACAGATGAAATAATAGAATCAGAGCAATACTGTAAAACACAGCTGTAGAGACAAATGATGATGTGTCCACCTGAGCTGCCACTGAATTCTGGAAACACCAAGTTTGCAGCCACTTATCTTTGCAGCAGTAAAGCATTCAAGTTGTTTGCAAATCTGCTCTTGGTATGAGGGGGGCTTATTTCCGAAATAGCTAGAAGTGAAACCCACACTTATCGTCCACCAGGATCCACAGAAAAATAGTCTTCATAGAGTATTCACAGTATTCACAGAATCATAGAATGGCCTATAATGGAAGTGACCTCAAAAGATAATCCAATTCAGCCTTTCATGGGAATGGAAGCCAGGAGGACATCATGCAGCAGCTTTGTCTAGACCAGTCACGTCTGGAAAACCTTCAGATGTGGAGAGATGGGGACTCTACAATGACCCATCCCCTGATGTTGTTCCAATAAATGATTATTCTCACTGTAAAAACTTTCTTATAAGGGATTAAACCTTTTCTGGTGTAAACTGCCTTTTGTCTTCTCCATGTGGCTCCTCATGAAGAGACATTGTGTCCTCTTTGCAATACTATGATGAGATTTCCTCTGAGCCATCCCCTCTCCAGGGAGATGAAAACTTCAGTCAGAAGAGATCTCCTTCTGTCATTCCTCAGAGGTCAGGTCTTTGGTTATGTCACCCCAGGGCTAGGACCCCACACTTGTGTTTGTCAAACATCACACAGTTGCTGTTGCCCACTGTTCCAGCCTGTCCAGGTCCCTTCTGGCATGTTCACCTCACCTACACCTTGGACTCGAGGGTTCAGTCAGTCTGGCCATCCAGGTCATTCATGGATTTGCCATCTACCTTAGAGAATCAAAGTCTCACTGGCTCCCTTTAACAGTTTATCTACTATCCTTAATTTTTGCAGGACTTTCAGGGCCTGAGCTCAGTGGATTTTGTACCTTGCTAATTTGGCTAGCAGAGAATCATGAAAAATAAAGGTTATTCTCCAACACCAGGCTAATCTTGGGACTGGACCATCTAACAGGCTTGACTATCAACTAAATTATGCAGAGTCCTGAAGTAGAGGAGCAGGTCAAGAATAATCCAGATTTGCTTCCAAGGAGGGAAGCGTTAGGACCTGAGAACGGGGGAAATTCAATGTATTTTTATTGGCAAGATGATAGAATAGAAGTTGTTCATCCCTGAGAAGACAACGCTCCAGGTCAACCCACTGCAGCCTTCCAGTACCTGAAGGGGGCTTATAAGAGAGTGAGGAATTTTATGCACCAGCAGATAGTGACAGGATATGAGATTTTAAACTATAGAGAAGAGGTTTAGATTAGGTATTATGATGAAATTCTTTACTCAGAGGGTCGTGAACTCCTGGCACAAGTTGCCCAGAGAAGCTGTGGATGCCCCATCCCTGGAAGAGTTCAAGGCCAAGCTGGATGGGGCTTGGAGCAACCTGGGATAGTGGAAGGTGTCCCTGCCCGTGGCAGGGGGGTTGGGAAAAGATGAGCTTGGAGGTCCCAAATCCAAACTATTCTATGATTTATCATTCTTTCTTTATAAAGTTTTAAGTGATTGAACTACCAAGGGCTGCTCCTCTCTGAGAATCTTCACACTCAATCTCTCTTCAAGCTCCAGTGGGGCCATTGCATGAACTTAGTTCTTTCCACTGCTTCGCAAAGTTTATCTTGTGAGAACATGTGAGTCCTGGAAATATCTAAACCAAAGAGATTTAGTGGGTCAACAAAAAAATTACAAAATAAATTAAAAATCCACAGCTTTATCAGTGTTTGTGGTGAGTTTTAGTTGCAGACACCACTCCAAAAAATCACATCATAAACTGATTTCTCATTTGTTGCAAGACATCCTTGTAAAGATTTATCATGCATAGCCAAACAGGAACAAGAGATTACTGAACAACAGTTCATTTTTCAGCTGCATTTTATTTGTAATACCTTTTACTGGCAGATGTTATCCCCACAAATGAATTAATGTTCCACTGTAACAAAGTGGACGTGGATTGATGGGAGAAATTGATTTGTGTTTGTTAATGTACTTTTGCTGCAGCAAGCACATTAAGTAATTAAAGTCCTAACAGAGATCTTCCCATCCAGACACACAATATACTCAACTCCATTAATGCAAGGACAAATGCAAACTGGTTTTTTTTCATTGCATCTTGAGTGCACCCTGTCTGCAACATATACACCACATAGCTTAATTGCATCCATAGAATTAAACAGCTCCAAAACCAGTTAATATAGCAAGGAAACTCTGAAGGATTACATGCCCAAAAATAGAGTAATTATTTTGAGTTGACAGCATAAGCCATCTTAAAAGGATCTGATCAAGAGATTGTGTGCAGTTTTCCATTCTGAAAATTAGACTTTGGGATATTGTAAGCTGAATACAAAGATAACTGAGAAATGAAAGTCAGAACAAGCCTTTCCCATACACAGTTATATTTTCTACTGTCACAGCATCTGAGCATTTGTAATTGTATCCTAAAAGAACAATCTTCTGAGATATTATTACTACTGCCATATTTGTAGATAATAGTTGGTAAGTTAAAAGGGCGTTCACACCCACCTCAAGTAATTTCCCAAACTCACTACTCATTCCAACAAATAGAAACAGTCAGAATCTGTATTTCAGCTTGAAACAGTTGCATTAAAATGCACCTTACAAAAGTGCAATGAAGTCTATGAACAGTATAGCCAAGGGACAGGATTGCTTCAAATATGGGACAGGAAAATAGAGCTAAACCACATCTCCTGGACATCAGGCAGTCTCTCCTCTCTGAAAATAATGTGCATCAAGGACATAACTGTGAGAGAAAATAGGGGCGTGTTTTGTTGTTTTTTTTTCATCTAACACTACTGAGGGCTACTCAGATGTTAGTGATAAGCATCACATAAAAATTTCATACAGGATGAGATTAAAAAAGCAGAAGCTTGTCACCTAGTGTGTTTACATACATGTTTATGAGCATGTTTGCAACTAAAGAATTTGTAGTTGAGTCTTTGGTAACAGCTATAGTCTTTTCCCCCGCTTTCCCCTTTCTTTTAAAACCTTATTTCATGGAGCAAGGCAATTTGACAAGAAAGTCTTGTACTATTTACAATTAATCTTTGAATGCTCACAGTTGCTATGAAAACCATGGCAGGTTGTTCCTCAAAATAATTAAATATGTAACAGTTTAAAAAAAGATATTTTAAAAATACTAAATCCGGGTTCTATTCACTTATTAAACAATTCATTGTTGTTTATCAGTCATAGAGGAGCAGAAAGAAGTGTGTTCTGTGCAAGCCCTTATGTAACAGAGGAAAAAAAAAAGCCACAAACGGGGCTGTTGCATTTGGCTGGCCAAAAATTAAACCTTTGCCCCTTAATATCTGCATACTATCTCCTCTGAGGAAAGCAAATACCCCCCCAGTTCAAGTGACATTTACATTGTTGCTTTGATGACTTTCTGAGTGAATTATGTCAGAAAGCAGCTTCGACCTCGCCTCACATGATTTATATTTATACACAGCTATACCTGAGATGTTGACTAGAGTTCCTAGCACAGAGTTTCAGATGGACCCATGTCTGCTGCTGGGAATCACTCAGCTCTCTGTATGTGTAAGTCATAGGAGGAAGCTTAAACCCTCAGGCTTGTGAAGGGATTTATGTGTATGTACTGAACATTTTATTACTTAAGAACAAGTGAAGTGACACAGTTTTAAAGCACCGATCTTAACTAGAACAAGCCAGAAACACGGCATTGGCATAGACTGTGTCAGGGCAATTATTCTAAACAAGAGTCAGTGCCAGCCATTAGTGAATGAGAAGGTCTGGTAATAAAATAATTATTAAATGCTTCAGAAAACCCATTGTGCTCCTTGCATGCAATTTTTTAGCAGCACGAAACCATCAAAAGAATGAGAATTTATTCTCCAAGTTTTCATGTGAGGGTGATTTTGGTGTTTTTAGCTCTTCTGGCACTTTTCCTCTCCAAAGCACTCTGCAAACACCAGCTAATAGAGGCAGCTGAAATTACCCATATTTTGAATTTGTTATTACATTGTTTCACAGGTGGGTTGGAACTAGATGGTCTTTAAGGTCCCTTCCATTCCAAACCATTCCATGGCTCTGTGGCACACACTGTGTATGTCCCTAGGGAAAGCATGGAGCAACCACCAGCAGCAAATCTAACCTTGTCTTCAAATACAGGACAAGCTCTTGGGAGAGCAGCTAGGGATAAAGCAAAATCCTTTGATTCTAGTCAAGATCTGAAACTTGTTGTCCAGAGTCTGGGGAATCTCTATCCTTGGAAGTTTCAAGATGGGACTGGACATGGCCTTGAGTAACTTAGTCTGAATTCAACAACTCCTGCTTTAAGCAGGTATTGGACTGAAGACCACAGAAGCTCCTGTCCAGCATGAATGATTCCCTGACTCTAGGATGAGTATGACCATAGCCTTCCTCAGCACAGGAACAACAAAGAAGCTGTACAACTTCTTTTTGCACTCAATTTCAGTTCATGAAATACACATTGTTTTAGTGATTTATCACCAGGACGATGGTCTCCAGGAATTCACCTGGCTGTTTAGCTTACAGCACAAAACAGAATAACTTGATTATCATTAATAAGTGATTTTAGCTGAGAAATGTTTGCTGCTAATAAAATTAGGCTCATTCTGCTTTTCAGATGCATGCCGTGCTCCATGCTTCAAGTCTTGATATCACCATGTCCAGTTCTTCAACAAGTGTGTCACATCCTAGAGGAGCTCAATTTTCAATGCTGCACTTAATGACACAATGAGTGTAAGAATTTAAGGAGCTTGTGTCATCAATTCATTAAGGAGATAGACTCAGAGGGTAAAACAGTTTGATCCAAGTGCATCAATGAAGATCACATGCTTCTAAGACCTATGAACAAAGAGCAGATACTTTTGGGGTAAAATCTATTGGTTCAAGTAGAAAGTCACCTCAAAGACATGCATTTAGTCCATTAGATTAATACATTTGATTGGCAGATCTTAAGAGGGATCAAAGCCACTCTGTGATACTCTAGGGGATGATACTTTAAGATCTCTGCTTATAGATTATTTTTTTTATTTTATGAATTGGATTCATAAAAATAGGAAAGGCAGTGCCAAATTACACATCAAGAGCTTTGAAGAAAATCTTATAATAGTCCATTTTTAATGTTACAGATGATAGAATGAACTGTCTTCCAGGTTAATGGCTGATGAACATTAAAAGCTGGCTAAATCCCAAAAGTTTAATTTTGTTTTTTTCTTTCCTATTTAACTCTATTTTTTTTGCCCAAGATTTTAATCTAACATCACAGCTTGCATTTTATTTCCTAGGAGAGTGGATCCCATCTGTTTGCATGACATTCCTCTTGGCTAGCACTGTCTATATGATATATTTTAATGTTTGTTTTTCAGGAGCAAGCAGAATGCCTTCTCTGTCTGTATCCTTACTTTTGATTTATGAATTTTCCTGGTGGGTACAAAGCTTCCCACCTAGAAGCCAGAGTATCTATACCAAACTGTTCTCTCTGTAAGTATCACCACCTTTTAACTTTGGATCAGAAATTGTTTTGCAGCATTTATCAATCCTTCAAAATGTCTTTCTTAAGTCCCAGTTGTTTATTTTCTGCAGGTGGGGAAAACCAGAGACTAGTCTAACAAGACCAGGATCAGAAAGAGGTGAATGTATTGGTTCACTAGAACTTTTTTTTTTCCTCTGATGTGCCCATGAATAGAGGCTAATTTGCTGGATGTTGTGCAGTGTGCAATTCTAAGTTGTTTTAATTACTAGTTATCACCCTAGTGCTCATGACCAAGAGAGAAACAGTTGCTATCCCATGTGTGAAGGGTGGCTAAAGTAAACTGAGCACATTCTTTCTCAACATATGACTCAGTCAACTCATGTTGTGTTACATGGGTGCCAGGTGGGAGCAGAACAAGTGGTGAAGCTGGACCATATGGGCTGAGGAGTGGCAGGACGACATTTGGAGTTCTCAGAAGCTCTCAATTTGCTATAACATTTCTGGGCTCTCCAACATGTGTTTGTTTCAAATTACTGTGCTGTCTGGAATTTTCACTCTGACACTGCACATGCCTGGTTTTTACTCTGTATTAATGATTGCTGAAAACAGTGTGTAGAAAACAATCACAAACTGGCATGTAAAACATTATCTCAAGGCCTTGAGTAGTATCTATCCAGGTACCTTATTTCTGAATTTGTACTAATTCTGTGATACTGCCTTGTTTAGACAGCCTCTTAGGAGCATTGGGGCTGGCCTTTAACTCAGCTGTCTATAGATGACCAAGTGACACAGAGCAGTCATCTAATGTATTTAGGGTTGGGTAAGGCAGAGTATTGAAGGAGAAAGATAATTTCCAGATACAAGAGCACCCTACTTTCCACTGACCAATGAATCACCTGTCGATAGAGTTTGCCGAGGTGCTGCTCTTCACCTGCAAGAAAAGCCTGACCTCTTAGGCTCCCCTCCATTTATTTTCAATATTTCCCCCTCTTGGGGGTCAGTTCTTTCCCTTTTCCCCCTGTGGAATTTTCCCCATTGTCATGCAAAGATACCTGTTGACTGGGCCCTGGTGGCAAGGGGGAGGGGAGAGAAGAGGGAAACCCCTTGATATCCAAACATCCAGAAGAGCAGACGGAAGGCTCTGGCTCTCCCCATTTCCCCCATGGATTTCGGACGAGAAGGACGATCCCTGCCTCAGCTCCATCCCTGCCATCCCAGCACTGGGAGCCATCCTCACTGCTGTCAGACCCTGCCCTGCTGCCTTCTCGCTTTCACCTGCCACCATCCAGCACTCTGCTGAGCACCAGGACCCACACCGTGAGCGGAGAGCTCTCTCTCCATCTCTCTCTCTCCCCCTGGGACAGCTCTGCCATCACCCCCAGCCCTCCTGCGGCTCTGCGGGACCCGCCCGCCCCCAGCACCGGGAACTGCAGCTCAGGGAAAAGGTGCCTGCAGCCAAAAAACACTGGGACTGAGTTACTGTTCTGTTTGTGGGTAATTTCATAGCTGCTGTTGTTCTTGTTTGTCGTGCTAGATATACTAGTAAAGAACTGTTATTCCTACCCCCATATCTTTGCCTGAGAACTCCCTTAATTTCAAAATCATAATAATTCATAGGGAGGAGCAATCACACTTTTTTCAGTTCAAAGGGACGCTTCTGGCTTCCTCAGCAAATACCTGTCTTTCAAACCAGGACACCCCACTATCACTGGCACAGCACTTCCCAACACTGTTCAGCAGACACGGAGTGCCTAGAAATTAAATATGGCTATACTCATTAACCAAATGAGAAAATTGCCTTCACCAGCTGTCATGACAATAACCCATCATTCATGATTTTCATGAAGTTGCCATTTGCTACATTTCAGAACTCTGATCTTTCATGCTCACCTGCACTGCTGCCACTACTTTCATGACTTTAGATTTGTGCTAAACTAAGCTCCACCTTGTCAGTTCAGTAGGTTCTCAGCTATCACTGCATGACTATGACTGACTCCTGAGGGGTTTTTATGTTGTGGAGGTTTTTTTGCTGTTGTTTTTTGTTTGTTTTGTTGTTTTGGGTTTTTTTTTAATATTTGCTGCCTCAAAGTGAAGATAATATGTCACCATGGCAAGACAAAAGTCAGTTCTGTCAGTGCATCTGTTCCAAGGGACAGCACTTATTATTCCAAAAAGGCATCACTTCCATCACTTTACAATGCTTACGAGCCCTCTTCCTTTTATTTCCCTCCTTTTTTTTCTTCATTTATAATAAAGAGAATTCATGCATCATAAATGTGCTGGGTAAGTATTTTTTAAATTACAGATTTGCACTCCAAAAGTGATTTGTATTTCATTACAGGTAAGAAGTCTGAAGAAATGCATATTTTTGTGAACAAAGTAACAATATTAACTTCTGTCCTACATTTTCAAACTGTATTTTATATATATATTCTGGCACTTACCCTCAAAGACTCTGAGAAATAAGATCTGAAGCTCTGAATACAATGTATATTTTTCAGGTACCCATCTGACAAGAGAGGCCCTGATGGATTGCTGAACTCCAGTTTGCTGGGAAAAAGAGTTGCTGTATTTTGTCTCTAAGGGAATCACTTCATGGCTAAATACATTGAATCCCAGTTAACTTCCCATCTGGAAGTTAAAAGGGATATTGTACTACACAAAAGCTTGGTCTGTTAAGTGAGAAGATCTTTCCAGCAGCTCTGAGTGCTATTGATGCCTTGTAGGATTTTGCAAGTTCTGAAACCACTGATCTTTTCTCCAGGGCAATGGTGCATTCCTTTTAGAATAAACTGGACTTCATGTTTCCACTCATTTCTAATCACCACCACCCCTCACACACATAAACCACCAGTGTAAGTGTCAGACACTTACAAATTGCAGCCTGGAATTTGGGGATTGAGAAGATAAGCAGTTGATTCAGCCCTGTGATCTGTAACCAGTGATTTAAATTGGTCCTAGTTTTGTGATACATCATTGCAAGAATCCTTCCACTAGTCAGTCTCTATTTCACCTTCTTCGTGCCCTCTATTTCCTCACAAACTCCAAATATTACTCACCCTTTGAATGCAGTAGTTGTGACATTCATTTTTTTCCTCAGTTAAATAGATTTTGAAAAACTTTAAGAAAAAAAAGGTGCAGAAGGATTGCTTCTGACAGAACCAGATGAATCAATTAATTGATCTCTGGCAGTCAGGGATAATTTTATTTCCTACTCTATTAAGGAAAATCAGAATCAGTTAGCTAATTTCACTAGAGAAAATGTCACCAGTTATTAAGCAGCACATGATGGGAAGAACTAAAGACGGAAAAGTAAAAAATGTTTTTCCTTCCAGAAATTGCATTACTTACTACTCAACCTTTAGAACTCTGGCATCAGGCAGCATTGCAAATGCTTTGGTTTGGCCAAAAAAGAAAAAGTTTTCCTCCCTTGTAGCAGCCCCTACAGGGTGCAGCATTTAACCTTTGATTTCTATAAATACTGACATATATGTTATATTTGTGCCCCAGAAGAAGATATATTTAACAGTAACTGACCAAACTACCTGCAACACAAAATTTACTGACTGTTCCTGGTATATATTTGCCAAAAACATAAAACCATGACAAATATTCGCACACAAAAAAAAATCCTGATCTTTGTATGGTTAACTATTTATACGGGTGAAGAAACATTATTCCAATAGCAGAAGTTGTTGTTCAAATAATTTAAGGAGCTTCCATTTCTCATGGAGAGGCAGAGGTGGCAACCGGCTGTGCATGCATACAGATTTCAAATAGCATCCAGTAAAATCAAAAATAGAACACGGCCATTACAGGCAGGCTAACACTTTAAAGCACTTTTGACTCTGTGACTTATGGACAGCAGATCATGTCCTTAATCAAGCCTGATTAACTATCACCTAATGGTTCCAGAAGGACTGATTCTTCCTAAATCATGTTGATTTATTCATTCCTTTATTTGAATTGAGTGCTCCTCTTGAAAAGACTCATTGTTGGCACAGTCACACTCTCCCAAAGGGCAATGCCTTCAGTAGGACAGCTAGCCAAGTCTAAGTGCTTTGGGAAGCATTGCCTTATTTCTGCAGCTGCCAAGTTCCAAAACAGAAATTTCAGCCTCGTCAGTTAGGCATACAGGAGCAGGACTTTTCTGCATGTGTGGCATATCCAGGGTTTTTTATTATGACTGTTTATTGTGGTTTTGTATCAAAATATTAGGAGGAAAAGTAGATTCTATAAATTATTATTAATGCTCTTCATTTATTTTTATGCTTTTGAGGTTAAAAAAACCACAGCATGTTGGGTTTCCACAGAAATTAAGATGAATTTCAATTTCTCTGCTTTTCTGATAGACGACACTTCATAAATCACCTTTCTGACCTTCATCAGGACAGAATGATATTGATTCATTTTACAAGTCACTCAGAGAAGAAAAATGTTAGTTAAATAGAAAATACACATCACTGTTAATTCTACCACACTCTCATCTGTGGAGACCACAAGATGTCCCAGTTGTTTATAGTCAATATCAACAATGACAGCATAAAAATGTCAAAATTAAAAGCGTGCCCAAGTTGAAATTTGGCAAGCTCATCTACTCTTCCTTTTCACACATGCTACAGTGAAAGGGCCTGCTGAGCAGATGAAGTCAGCCAGAGGATGGTGACCAGCAAATATGAGACACAAGGATTTTGCTGGAAATGTAAAAGTTAAAACGATGGAACGAAAGCAAATGTAATATTGTGCAGGATCCATGGAAAGAAAAATTACTGCAAACAAATTAATGCAGTATAACCTATAGTAACATGTGTTTGGAATATTAATCAGTAAAGCAAGGTAAGTACCAGTGGGGAAAAAAGCAAAAGTAATTAGGAACTCATTAGTGTGACAGCTGAATATATTATCTGTGTTAGTGCTAAGCTTACCCCCACACCAGAGATTTGATCTGACTGTCAAAGCCAAGGAAAGCATTTCACAGAAATGATTGAATGCAAAATCAGACCAATACAAGAAAAAACAGGCAAGTCATCACACTAGAACATGGAAAGATTCCTGGCTAACCTCTGAACATCCTATTATCCAAGTCCAAAATATCAGCCCACAGATGGGAGTGGATTTTCAGTTGTGAAGAAGATCAAAGACAATACAGTGATCACCATAAACTAAGGAAAAAAAAAATCTATATTCTATAGTTAGGGCAGTCTTCTGTTATCATGAGAATGAAAATGCCAAAATGCACAAGAGATTTTTTTTTTAATAGCTTGGATAAACCAAATTGTTCAAGCATAGAGGATTCTTTTTTCAGTTTGACACCAGTATTTGACATAGTCAGAATACTCTCTAACATAAAATTGGTGGATATTCTCTCAGACAGAGCAACAGAATGACAGATGCCAGCTGTTAAAACCAAATAAAGCTGTGTTTCCTTCATTCAAGTTCCCAGAATTTTTCCCACACAGTTCATCAAACTAAATCAAATAACAAAATGCCTCTGTACTGATGGAAACGGTTCTACCTAATCCATCCCAATTGCTGAAACAATTCCCTGGTTTTCATGAGGGAAATGATGCTTGAGATAGACAAATCAGCTGTGAACCACCTCTGTGCCAAGCTAAGGCTTGAAAGAGAATATGTAGTGTTTTGTAAACATTAGTTTTGGTAGGTGAAAGAAAATAATATTCCTCTAGACACACTATTTTCAATGAAGTACATTCTTTTGACCTGAGAGTCCTGGTCTCCCCCAAAAATGTTTTTTTGTCTAATTTTTCTTCACTGAAGAACACCTGTGGGGTGCAATATGCAAGCTGAGCAATGGCTCACATCTGGCCAGGCTTCTTCAGAGCCATCAGGTTGTTAAAGAACTACTAGAAAGAGTGGTGCAAAAATAACAGAGGCAAAAGTTCAACTAGACCAGAGTTGTACATGTTTTTCTAATTTATGGGGATGTGAAAAATCAGTGCAGCCACCAGAAGCAGAGCTTTTGACAAATACGAGTGTTCATTTTCCCTTCTGAAATGGTGGGATCCAGCTGAATTTCATTAAAAGAATATGGTCATTAAATTTATGGCCCTAAAATGAAATTGTTTGCATTATAATTCAATGCAGCTATTATTTACCATGGAGACTCAAAACCAGAACTTCTGAACCTGAACATCTTAGTCCAGAAGCATTTAAAACAGCCATTGTACTTATATCTGAACAGGGGCTTAAAATAATTTGGAGCATTACAACATTGTATTGCAAAAACAAGTTAGTCAGTCTGAGTTTATAGTGAAAGAAATGTACATTGATCTTCCTTGACAGCAATGAAAGCCCAATGACATCTTCTCTGCCCTGCAGATTGCATGAAATATAACTGTACTTGGCAGAAAGGAACCTGTTTTGCAATTTAACTCTTTTCTGTAAGCTGCTCCTCTTTTGTCAGATCCAAATTAATGGAAACATCAACTCACCCCCTCTGGAAGAGGTCCACATTGTGGAATTTGTGTAGCTCCACAGAAAACTCGACCGTTCCCTGAACCTCAGACATGTTTTTTTCAGGTCATCACCTAAAAAACACATATATAAAGACATTGTAAACATTTGAAGTATTTTACTTAACAAATCTATGAATGGATGGTTTCATTTTAGTCAGCATCTTGGGGTCCATGCAAAGCTTGAAATCAACTGATATCTTACAGTGACATCATTTGGCTCCATCCTCAGGAAAACTAACTAAAAGCCAGATCAAAGCAGTAATTAAGAGAAGTAAAAAGTCTAATTAAGCCTGAGGACAGAATTATAATATTATGAAAAGTATAAGAAGAAAAAAGTAAATAACATATTATGTGCAAGAATCTCAAAGCAAATTTTAATTAACTGTCTTGCTGGTCTTGTATGGGAAATTGAAATTTTTCCTTCTCATTTTATGAAAAGGCAGATTTCCAGGGTCAACACAGCTAATTTCTGTAAAAGCACAGGGCAAAAATACAAGAACCCTAGACAGATGAGAGCAGAATTCAGATTTCTCTTGCTTTTGACTTCTCTTATGACTTAAATAAAGTCCCAGAAGGGAAGCTTCTGAGGGAATATGAATAATTTAAATATTAATGAATGGGAGATATTATTTTAAAGAAAATTATGACAGACATGGCACCTAATAGGCCACAACAGTCAGATCAAGATTTTGAAGCATTACAGACATTTGCATAGTACAGCTCATGTGCTTATTGAATCAGAGAATAATTCAGGTAGGATGAGACCTTAGGAGGTCATGCCTTACTCAATGAAGTAAGTTTCCAAACCAGCTCTATTTAATACACAAGTGTAGATCCTTAACATTTCCCTAATTATAGGACAGGCAAGCCAATGACTTTTGCAGCTTTCCAATTATATTTTGCCCTTCCCTCCATCTCCCCCCATTGTACTTCTGGCAATCTGCCAGGCTGCCTGGAAATTTTCTGTAGGATCAATGAGAGGATAAATTTTTTTTTTCTTTTTAATTAACACATTCATAAGCAACATTTTAGCTGTTGTTTGACAGCAGCCAAGTGCAGCCTCTGTGGAAGACCCATGTCAGGGCTCTTGACAATTCCCCTTTCTGAGACATGCAGGGCTTTAAAGAGATATGTAGCTCAGATGCAAAGTGAAAAATTTCTCCAGAGGTGCTAATCAATAATTTTCATGGCCCTCATAGATTTGACTGTGTCCTTTAATGAAGCAGGAGTGAAGAAGATTTTGATACATGAAGTCCTCAGATAAGCATTAGGCTTTAGCTTTCTCAAAGCTTGCTCCTGATTAGTAATTTTCCGACTGACTGGCTTATTACATTGATTATTTTAAGCTCAGATTTTTTTCTGGCTGTCATCTCAAGCACTACAGTTTTTCAAAATTATCTCATTCCAGAGTTAAAAGGTCATTATTTTTTTCTTCTGCCACCCTCAAACTTTGGAATGACAATAATGTAATACAAAATACATGTAATATATGTCTATAAATGTGAGACAGACAAAGGGAATTGCTAAACTACACATCTGATATGCCTCTGAGGTAAGGAACTCTACATAACCTTGTGTCAGGCCATGATTTGGGTGTGCCAAAGGTATTCAAAGTCTATTACTTGTCAGAGTATCACAGAATAAACTAGGTTGGAAAAGACCCTTGAGAACGAGTCCAACCTATGACCTAACACCACCTTGCCAACCAGAACAAGGCCCTGAGTGCCACATCTGGTCTTTGCTTAAACACCTCCAGGGACACTGACCACCTCCCTGGGCAGCCCATTCCAATGCCCAATCACTCTTTCTTCTTAATACCCATCCTAAACCTCCCCTGGAGCCACTCAAGACTGTGCCCTTGTCCTGTTGCTGCTGCCTGAGGGAAGAGATTGACCCCATCCTGCTGCACCCCCCCTGTCAGGGAGTTGTAAAGTGACAAAGTCACCCCTGAGCCTCCTTTTCTCCAGACTAAACAACCCCAGCTCCCTCAGTCGTTCTTCACGGGGCTTGTGTTCCAGACCCCTCATCAGCCTTGCTGCCCTTCTGTGGACCTGCTCCAGCATCTCAACATCCTCCTAAACTGAGAGGTCCAGAACTGGACACAGCACTCAAGCTACAGCCTAAGCAGTGCTGAGTTCAGGGGAAGAAAAGCAATACTTTTTGTTTCCTTTGTCCCCATTTCAACAGGAATGAAACTAATACTTTGTCCTTTTGCTTTTTTGGCACAGATTAAGAAGCTGTATGCAGTGTGTAAGTCATGAATATGACATATCCACCTGGTTATGTGTGGGTGTCTGTGTGTGGTAGTCCTGCCTGAGTCAAAAAGCAGACGGTGTGGGAAGCTACTAGGAAACCATGCAAACCACAAAGCAATACTCTGACAGGGTATTTAGTCTTGAGGAGAGTGCTAATTAAAAGAATTGCCTCTGGCAATATATCTGCATGTTGGGCTGAGGCATATTTCCCTAGACCAAAAGCTCAGGATCAAAGGAAACTCCATGTTTTTGAAGACACCAGTTTAAAGAGGAGAGGAGTGAATGGATGGTCAGCCAATTCAGCCCAGTACTACTATTGTCAAATACAAAAATGATGATGTGAAGTTAAAATTAATTAAGATACGTGAAAAATTTAATACAGGGAAATATGCTTACAGGTCTCCTCTGTATTTGCACTATATTTTGCAAGCTTCATACCTCTTCAAAATAAATACAGAAGTTATCCTAAAAGAAAAAAAAAAAAACAAGCAAATGAATAACCTGCTTCTATAACTTTATTTCCCTCACTGATCACCAGAATTAAAGTGTAAGCACCTGCTACACCAGTTTGAATTTCTATCTACCTCACCAGCACACCAGAGGATCAGATCACCCAGATCTATGCCCCCAGCACTGGAGCCTGGTACTTCAGGGAGCACTTCACAAGTACCAAAAGGGGCTTCTGGTGCACCTTATTTTCATGGCACTTAGCAAGGTTCAAAGAACTCTGCTTAGGCACATGGGTATAATTCTTCAATGCAAGAAGCTATGAAATTTTACAAAATAGCTCCAGGCACCACTGGACCAAGAAAATATTGTGTCATTAAAATGATGCACTAATTTTCAACTTTTGTACCAGACGCCTGCTCAAAGGAACCTTATCATAACCCTCCAAAATAAAGGGCTCATGAAGGACTTCTCTTCAAACCTTGTGTGGGACAACCTTGGGTTATAAATAGAGCAATAGCTGGTAAAAATAAAACTAGAGGTTGCCATGACATCATCATTGTAAACACAATAGGGAATGCTGCCAGTATTGAAGTATCATCAGTTATCTAATCAGCAGCTTAAAGAAAAAATATAGAGGTCATATTTGGGAAGGCTTTAGTATATTTGTATTTCTGAAATGTCTGTTTCTATATCAAGCTCCTTGCATTTTTCAAAGAGAGACCTTAAGACAACATTAATAAATATCAATGCAAAGCTAATAAAGCAACATAGGAAGTGTTTTGGCCATCTGCTTCTGTAAAAGCAGTGCCTATGGTCACCCTGGTCACTCCAAAGCACTGGATTGTGTCAGATGGCACTGCCATTGTCACTGGCTGTGCTGTGCTGTCCTACACTCACCAGTGGCACAAGTCAGGTCACCAGTTTACAGTTTGTCCTTCCAGCTGGGTTGGTGTCCTACCAAGGGACAGTCAATTTCAATTGTCACTTTACTCACAGCAAGGACACACCGACTGAAAATCAGAATCCTTTAAACAAATAGAGCCTATGAAAATCTGCATGTTTAAAGACTAGAGAGTGTCTCACTTGCATTTTTAAAGGAAGGCTGAATTTTACTCCCCACATCCCCATTGCTGTCAGTGGAAATGTCTTCTGCATTGGAGACTGTTCCAGAAATAATACTGGCTAAAGGCAACCTTTTTAATTTGCAGTATTTGTATTTAATGGCATTTTAGGGATCCAGTCAACTGACCAAGACCTCTGCCAGGAAGTGATTAGTTGATTGCGCACCACACACAGCACAGTTAAAGACCTTGAAGATAAAAATGAACCTGACATTTCCCAAAAACATCAATCACTGTCACCCCAAACAAAGGGGAGCTAAGGCAAGTGAGATGGGGAGAGAGTACATTGGATAGAAGGACAGGACACTACATAATCTGAACCTCCTACCATTTAGAGAATTACATCCAAGGGATAAACAAACCATATTTTTTAAACATAAACTGGGTTTTTATTGTTGTTGTTGTTGTTTGTTTTTCTTTTGTTTTGCTTTGTTTTTTAAGTGTTTTCACCATTCTTCAGTTTCTCCATTACAGAAACTGGTTTTAAAAAGGAAAAAAAAGGAAAAAATACATCAAGGAGAAAAGAATTAAATGCCATGTGACCAAGGCCAATGACTCATGAACCTAGAAGCATTCATTTAAGAAAATACAGCTACCTCTCAAGAAACACAGCACATGCTATCTGCAGGATATCACCACTGTCTTTACTGGTTTTAAAGCATCTTTTATTGTGATTCTTTTCAGAAGATGGCACTTGTTTCAAGGCAGGCATTTATATCAATTTATTTATTTCTTAGGAATTCCTTGATTAAGTGAATAAAGTCACAGTGAGATAACGTTATTCTCCTCTCCACTAATGCCTTCACCTACTGTACCTCTAAGTAAGAAAAGCAATGGGAGCACAATACAAGGAGGACAGTAAACACACACATATGCTCTGAGATGAAAGGATTAGAAGAAGCAAACTCATTAAACCAAATCTATTTTCCATTGTTGATTTCCTTTTTAATTGCTCACTTTCATGCAGCTGAACTGGATCCCAGCTCTTAAGACAGTGATTGCATCACAATAGCCTTGTTTGTGCACACATTAATTTCCTGAGACAAAGCAATCACAATTGTCAGTAAGTCCTTTCACTACAACACTGTCATTAGTTGTTCTCCACTTTACAGAACCTGTCAGCATTTCCTGAAAGCACATCAGCAAAATGAGGCAGGTGAGGTCTTCACCTTCAAGGTGATTTCAGAAGTTAACACCTCATTTTGTTAAAACAAATCAAGCCAGTACTTCTCTTCTAGGATATTAAGTGGCAGTGAGATATTTCCTTTACACTTTAAAAGGAGCCAATATAAGTATAACTGCTAAAGATACAAAAAGTGGCAAGGCTTGTCAATGCCATCAGTAACCAAGTCTACCACTTGATCACATGCCCATTTGTACTTTGCCTCTCTTGGTAAATGTCCTGATGTGTCATAGAATCATTGAGCTATAAAAAGCTCACCCATGTGTTCCAAATGCAGATCCACCAGAGCCACTTCAGCTCTAGCAGTCTGGTCCATCTGCCCATTGTTATCATGTTCCTCAGTATCACAGTCTTAGGTACATGAGCACGTACTCTCTGGCCAGTCCATGATCATCTCCACTTTTCCCAGGCACTCAGGATTTCCCGCCTGACCCTGCTGCATTACCAGTGCAATCACTTATTGTATGTAGCATCAGTTGCATAATGCCTGGAGGGGACCCTCCCTTTGAACACCCAGCTGATCCCAGAAAAGCAAGATGCAAAATTCACCTGTGCTTCAGGATCAATTACCTTTGAGGAGGCTCAAATTCCTTCATATGTTGCTAACATTTTTTTCTCAGTTGGAGTGTAACAGGCTTTAGAACCCTATATCCCATTTCAAGACCTTAGAGCCCAGCCTAGAGTCTCTCCAGGCTCTTTTGGCCAGATATTCCAGATGGAGCCATTACCCCTGTCTGAGTTATAAAGCACATTTTTTATATCTTGTCACATCCGGACTGGCCAAAATTGTCACCCATTTAGGTTTTTCAAATGTTTGCTGCTGCTCAGCACCCCTTTTAAAGTTCTTCTTAGAAAATACAGAAGGAAACTAAACGGTATAGATCAGATTATAATCTGGAACATGCATTCTCTAAAGAAATCATGACACCTAAGAAGTCTTGTGGTTCTGTTTTGTTACTTGTTATTTTACCGATCACATGCCTTGAGATATGAAAACATCTATCTTGCTATTTTAGTCCTAAAATTTGAATTTCTTGTGCAGGTCCATTTACCATACTTGTTTTATAGCAGAAATATTTTACAAAATAATCTGGATTATTCTTCTCTTCTCAAACACTTTCCCCTGCTGTGTTTCCCCACAAAATGAAGCAACCAATGTACTGCAGGTGTTGGGAACATAGACCTTGTTCCAGTGCAGTCTGTATTAATCCACGACAAATGGTAGGATTATGTTTTCACCTTTGGAACAGTCATTCCAGGTGTATTGGATTAGGCCTCCATGTGGAAACAAAATGTTCCACACCAAGGAGTCTCAATTGTCACATTCTCAGAGTTGTCTGGCCTGTCCATCAATAGTTGGTCTGTCCAGTTCATTGTCACCTGGCTGTGGGTGTATGATGTCAGTGCATCTTGTGAAAAATTTCACCACATGGACTGTGCACCAGATTTCATCTTAGTGTCTGGATGTCAGGTCCTTATAGATCACCTCCAACACAGCTGATTTCCTCACTTCCTGGATATCTCCTTCCAGGTGTATCCATTTCCTTTGAGACTTCACAAGCCTTTCCTTGAGGAAATCTGAATAAAGATTGTTCCTGACAAAGACTGGAACTCCTTATTAATTGTCTCCATAAGAGAGTACCAGAACTACCATCATGACTTCAGGTCAGAGTACAAATACCAGATTAAAGTCAAGATCACTGTTTTAGTAACAAACGTCCCAGGCAAAACATCACTAATCACTGCAGAGCACAGAAACTGATATCAAGAACAGATTAACTAATATTGTGATCCACAAATGTTAACATATGAATAATTTCTACTATGCTCTTATCAATCTATCGTCTTGAAATCTTAGAGTTCCAAAGGTGCTAAAAGGAAGCTGATAAACAAGAAATGCACAAAACGTTCACTTAGCCCCAGCAGGATGTGGGGAAGAGACCTGGAAGGGTAAAAGTGAGGAAAGCTGTGGGTTGTGACAAGAATGGTTTAAAAATTCAAATATAATATTAGTAAAAAACATTAGTAATAAGAGTATTGAAAAATAAAATTTTAAAAAAAGAGTGAAATAAAACCCAAGAAGGAAAAATTCTGCAAATGAAAAACAATTACCTACCACCTATTCACCAGTGTCCAGCCACCCCTGAGCAGCAGCCCCAGGACATCTTTTCCCCTAGTTTATCTGATGAGGAGGATGGGATATAAACTGTAATATCCCTCTAGTCATTTGGGGTCAGCTGTCCTGGTTGTGTCCCCTCCAGCTGGTGGGGAAGTGTAAAAGACAGAAAAGTCCTTTACTGTGTGTAAGGTCTGCTCAGCAGTAATGGAAATCTCCCTGTGTTATCAACACTGTTTCCAGCAGAAATCCAACATAGCCCCATATAGCCACTGTGAAGAAAATTAGCTCTCTCCCAGCTAAAACCAGCACGGGAGACATTGTACATACACAGTTGGACTCAACGATCTTCAAAGTGTTTTCCAGCCTAAATGATTCTGTGATTTTATGATTTAAAACTCAGCCCAAAGACTTGTTAGTCTTCTTAGACTTTTGGGTCAAAGTGTGTTTGTGATTTTATGTTTGCTCTCCTGTGTATTGCAATTAAGATTTCAGTCTCAAATCTTCCCTGGAAATCAAGTTATTTTCCACCAAGAGAGACCTTCTAATGCTCTCTTAGTCATGGAAGTGTCAGGGACTGCTTTGTAAGGTCTCCAATCTTTACAATCACCTAACATTACCTGAATAATTTACAGAATGAGATAGCATCACAGATAATCCCTTGCAGCTCTTTTGATAAGGTTTTTAGGTTTCCAGTCTGCTGTAATCCTTTATTATTTTCTTCAGTAATGAAACCAAAGTAAAGATTTGTGATACAGGTAAAAACAAATACAAGGCACATAATCTTGCTCAGTCACATCTGTGAAGCAGGTTTTGTATCCAGCACATAAGCATTTATCATGGTTTTGAATTTTAAAGACTAATTCAGTTTTTATACTTTGAAGTGCTAAATCAGTTTGGATACAAGTTCTGAAAATAATCTTCCAATATTACAAAAAAAAAAGTTTGCTGTTTAATATTCTCAGGAAAATCAATATTCAAAATTTTGTCAGATGCATTAGGCATATGTTCACAGAGTGCAACACCATGAGTCACTTTTCCCAAGGTTCATTGATTAGCTAACACTGAAATGGAATGACCCTTTTAAAAATTACTCATAGCCCAAAGAGTACTCAGAGTGGAGCAAATCAGAAAGGAGTTGTGCTATTTTATGGGGCTTTTTTTGCATTTACAAACTCCAGTGTGATTTGTCTTTTACCATTACAACTCACACTCACAAAGTACCAGTGGCACCAGTTCACTGCAGGTAGATGACCATTCAACCTCCAGCAACAAAATTAGTGTAAAAATTAAAATCACTTGAAACACACAGCTGAGAACTTTGACTCTAGATCAATAGCTTCAAATATATGGACCACATTGGGTGAAAACAGACTGTAACTAAAGGGTCCAAAGAAAATCACTTAGGAAAACAAGTCAACAACTTACGTCAATTCCTTTCACATTCTGTTTGTGAGACCAATCTACACTAGAGATTTTGCACAGGTCACCAGGTCCAAGATGGCTGAAAAGCAAGTGTAGATTATACCTTCCACAAACTGGTCATTTTAAGGGTATTTAGATAAAGGAATAATAAGAGAAAAACCCAAAAATACTAGGTTGTTCCAGAGGATTTTAGGGCAGAACTGAAGAGGGCCAGAATAAATGTCAGGTGCCAGTAGGCTGCTCTTATGAGATATAAAGCCTTTGAGCTATTACACAGGATTAAATGTGAACACAGCTGCGCAAATTTAGGTCAGAGCGTTCAAAAAAAAAAAAAAAAAGGTAGAATGAAGAGCAGCCTCGATTTGTCCTCTGTTAGCACGTGCTTGTCAGGATACCAGTCCTGAGTTCAGCTCAGCACAAATCACTATCTGCTTACACTGGTTAATAACCTGCTGTTGGTATTGTGCAAAAAATGAAGCAGTAGGGGAAATTCAGACAGAAGAGGAGGAAGAGCAAAGCAGAAGGCAAAAAGAGATAATACAAACTTTCCCCTGGACTAGCTTCCCACTGCTATATAATCCTCTCTTCTTCATACCTTCTCTACCTGTTCCTTCTCTGACTTATTTTCCTTATTTATGACCTTCAAAAGAAAAAGATGTTTTAATATTTTATGCACAACTGAGAGCTAAAATTTCAGACCCAGAACATCATCGTCTTCAGTCTTCAACAGGTTTTTTGTCTTATTCCCACTGTTCACCTCAGTCTTTTTTTCTGATATTCCTGTTGTCAGTCTTAGAAACCCAAAATGCATCAAAAGGCAGCAAGTTATTTGAAGCCTATATAGGACACTCAGACAGAATTATCCATCGTTCTCAAGTTTGACTGAGCTCTTCTTCCCAGTAAAGCGAGACATATTCATCTCAGTCTGGGCTCTTTTGTTGGTTTCATACAGGAAATTAGGGCTCTTTAGGGGACTGACCTTATTTTATTTTCATGTACTCACAGAAGAAGCCCACAATTTATTTTTATAATTATTTTTTACCTGGCTGAAGTAAAAACTGCTTGGACATAGGTCTATATTAAGTATTTGGGAGTTTATCAGAATACTTGGCCATATTCAAAACTACAGCAAAAGTCAATTCTGTCTGTCTTCTGAATTCTGAATGTTACATCAACGTGACCAAGATCCTCCTTGGAGGATGCAAAGTCCTGCATCAGGTTCTGTAGGGCTGCAAAGGAGAGGTAAGATGATGAATGAGATGCATCCTCTTGTAAGAGATGTGTAGTTGCCTGATGCATGAGTAAAGGAGCTCTCTGCTTTAGAGCACAAACTGTTCGTCAAATGAGACATCACAAAAGAATCCAGATAGGAAACAGAGAGACTTGAACATCAGCCTCATGCTACAAACTAGTAACAGCTAATAAAATAGGTACAGTTATGACAGAGAAAGTCTAATGAGTTATATGTTTTCTTGGCGCTGTTCTGACTGTATTTCCATTTCTGGTCATGAAAAATTTGATGGCACTGTCTAACTGTACTGTAAACTCAGCTGTCCTTGTCAGACCTTTAATGCTTATTTTGCATTTTGTGTGATCAAATTCACTGCAGAATTTCTTGGACAAGTTGTAGTCTCCTTCAGATGTTCTAAGGAAGTTCTAAGTGAGCACATACTTCACATTAATTGCATTGATTATCCTTGTTTGTGAAAAATTTAAAGCACAGGCACTTGCCCATGAGATTCATCTCACCAACTAGAAATGTCTTCATATGTATGAGGTGCTTAAAGTCTTAGTGTAACAAGTAAGAATCAACAGGATTCATGTCACCATTGCTGGGTTCCAAGAGAGCTGAAAGCAACTTTTCAAGGTGCAGACAAATGAGTCAAGTCCACATCTAGTTAGATGAATGTCAGTCATAGCCAAATTCCACATGTAAACATGGTTTTGAATGTGTGTGCAGAATCACTCATGGAAGGGGTGAGAGAGGTAGCATGTGTGTATCTCAATATATACATTTGTACCTTACGCTGGACTTAATGATCTTGGAGGCCTTTTCTAACCTTAATGATTCTATTATTCTTATATGTGCTTACAAAGGAAAAAGGAAAAAAAGAAAAAAAAAGGTAATCCTCAAAACTTGATGATACTTTTTATTTTCCTTTCTTTGCCTGAAAACAGTTTGCCTTTTATCATACATGTGTAGACACCCAGCTGGAATCAACAGTCAGATTATCACTGGATGGAAAGGTGCTCAGCACTCAGGAGATGGGAAATGTCAAAGATAAGACTGGCCATGGAGTCTCCATTAACTCCTTACTTAATGCACATGGATCATGTTATGATCAGAAAACGATCAAAAACCACTTCTGTCTCTTTCAGTGTGCTGGACGTATGAGGTCTGGGAATGAATCTGGACATTACAGGTAAGGTTTTTCGGCTTTTCAGACTTCAAAAAACATCTGATAAGGGAGATAAGATATTGTAAAAAAGAGACAACTGCTGATCCAAGAAAAGATGTGCATATTTAACCAGTCAGGTTCTCTGTTGTCTTGGTCTCTTGATACAAGTTTTGAGCAAGTTAAAGGCTCTTAATGCAGCCTGTTATATTCAATAAAATTATCTGAAGTTGCTAGAAAGGAAATACTGTCGGCAGATGTTAATATTTCATGTGGAGTCAGTGGAGCTATTGATGTTTGAAAGGAGGATTGAATTGAGTGTTTGCAATGCTGGACAGAAAGAGAACATCACAACAAGAGGTGTTGTAACCTCACACACTGAACAAGAGCAGAATTCAGAACCCTGGAAATATGACAAGCAGTTGTGGTTCAATTACCTTCACCAGAAATGCTGAAGGACTGGGACAGGGTGGGAAAATGTCCCTGGGAGTGCCCAAGACCAGGCTGGATGGGGCTTGGAGCAACCTGGTCTAGGGGAAGGTGTCCCTGCCCGCTGCACAGGCGTGGGACTAGATGATCTCTAAGGTCCCTTCCAATGCAAGTCATTCTATAATGCTATGATTCACGAAAGATAAGAATGTTGGTGAGAAAACTGTCTGATGGACAGAGAGAGGTAGTCAGAGCAGCATCAGCAGAACCAGGGTCTTGGCATTACTGGAAGAGGGAATATTTGCAATAATGAAATTAATACAGCATGGATTTACTTTCAGGCTCATAGAAAAAAAAATAAAAAATATAAAAACAGTTTTTTCATCACTGTAATCAGTCGTAAAATATTTAACAAATTGCAGACGAACTCTGAGGCAGACATTTATTACAAGGGCCATTGATAGTAAGTAAAGAAGCTACAGACCCTTTTCCATCATAACAGCTCTTTGAATAAGCAGTAACTATTCAACTGGGATGCAATAAGCGAGGAACAGGTGCTGTTTTAGAGCAGTGTGATTTAAGTACAGGCAATAAAATATGCAGAGCCATAATCAGAATTTTGACTAGTTTTAACTGTTTGGAGCCATGTTGACATAAATAACGGCATCAGGTTTTCCTATAGAGCAAGAGCTAAATTAAGTGGTTTAAAGACAGAGGAAAAGGCTGACTTATTTGTCATGGCACTGCTTGATCTGTGACAAAAATAGAAAGGGCCAACTGTGCCCCTGCTAGACATGAAGCCAACACAACAGGACCTGAGGTACAGCTGCTGAATACAGCGAGGCCAGCAGAGTCTAACAAAAAACAGGAAACATATTTCTGTCTCAAATTCAGTCCAGCATCTTGGCAAACTCCTCCAGAAGGTTTCATGCAGGAAGAAAGTTTGCCTCACAGAAGAGTTGTATTTTTCCTGAAGGCCATGACTTATTTCAGCTGCAGAACAGCTGTCCCTCAAGCTGTGCCTGTCATGCTAAAAGGATCTGCTCAGTCACCTCAGTCATGGTGAGCTTCTGAGACTCAGCTGGACATGGAGATGGATTTGCTTTTAGAGTACTGAGGGCACTGGCAACCCATTAATGGTTGAAAATTCCTGATTCTCCACAGCATCTAAGTGTTAGCATCAGTGTTGTCATTAACACAGGTACTTGAGTTCTAAAACACACTGTGTCTGAAGGGGAAGGTGGGATTCTAACAAAACTAAGATATCCAGCTTGGGACATTTTCCCTGAAATACTTTTTGTGCGTGCAAAAGTATTTCCAGCTAAGTAAACTTGGGAAACACAGACAGGGAGCTTTCTAGAAAGGCACCAGTACCACCATGTCACCTCCGTGTCCCTTGAAGTTGTGTTTTCCTGGCAGTGACTGTGAACAGACTGGATGTCCATGGCACACTGCAGAGGCACATAAACGACAAGGAACTGCAGTTTTCTAATGTAGCTGGTAGAAGAAATTTCACGTAGAAATTCATACAAGAAATCCCATCAGGAATAGAAATCTGGAGACTTTGTGAGGACAAGGCTGGACTGGTACCACCTCTTCATGACATTGCAGTGAAGTTCGTCCTCTTAGAACCACTCCTACGTCCTTCCCAATTTTGTTGCCAGACTTTTATTCCTGACAAACTAAGTAAAGAAGGGCTAACTTTATCCTAACTTTATTTAGGGTTAACCAACCCTTTTATTGTTGTTTGGGTTTTTTAACCTCCTTTGTCAAAGCTCTATGCCCACAGGGACACTCTATGCCTTAGTGCAGAAATAATTAGAAAAACTAAGGGACAATTTTATTTTTGGTCACAACCACGTAGAAGTAGTGAGTGTGGTTTTCATACAATATAGCAATGATGAACACTTTTACTAGTTGGTACAGCTTAAAATTAGTTAGCTTGGAGCTCTATTTAATTTATTTTTTGTTTAGGTGGTGCAGACACACAATTTCAATCAGCAGCCAGAACCAGACTGTAAACACACCAAATACTTCAATTTTGTTAAAACTCCAACACTTCCCATATAAATATTTATACTCAAATAAGCATAACATGAGAAAATATTCTAGGAAACCATCACATGAAAATTCTTCCCAAGGCAAAATATTCCAAATTTGAAAGTGGTAGAGTAATTCTCCCAGTTACTTGCCTTTCCCACACTATAATCTTGCTTTGTCACTTCAGGAATGAAGAAAGTTTTTCAGCACACTTTCTCGTGTCTTTAGAACATTAGATTTGCATTCAAAATACGCTATATGAAGGTGTCCACATATTCTAATAAAATTTCAGGAAAAAGTCAGATGGAAATATGCAACTCTGACTGAGAAAAATGAAATTGAACTGTTCTCTGCTAGACCTTTCTATATTGTGTGGTATAATCTCTGCAAAATGAAGTAATGAACCCAATACCATGACAAATTTGCAGCCAGCAAAGGTGACATTTTGCTAATTTTGCTCCCATTTTGCTAATACACTACACATCCAGGAATAAGAATATCTTGAGAAAAATATATATCACACCAATATCTTGTCCAACATTAATTATATAATCTCACACCAAGCTGCTGAGCTAAAAACCAAACCAAAATAGCTCCTGGTGCTCCTGGCCAGGAATTCTCTAAGAACAAAACATCAGAAACTGAAAGGTTGTCTATGAGCAGAGGAAATTTCATTACTACAGCTGAATCTGGGACAGCATTTTGGATGAAACACTTGCTCATAGAAGGAATCTTTTGCAAACAAGGCCGAGATGCAGCCCAAAATTTTAGTTTTATGCCAAATAATACTATTCAGACTTCTACTGAATCTGGCCCATGTGATTATTTGCTTCTTTCTAGCTTAAAATAAAATGTAATTTTGAAAATTATTGACAGCATTTCCTAATTAACTGAATTACCTACAAAGGACTAGCCTCCAAATCCTGGCCTTGCTAATTTTTTGAGTTTCTTGTGTTAACATACCTCACAGGGAACATCCATGATCTCTTAAGAATGAAGATTCAGTTTATGAGAGGCACTAATTAATTAACAAATATCAGGCTCAGATCAATCATCTGTATTAAAACAAGCAGAGGACCTTCCCTCCATGTCCAAGACAGTGAGGTGTGAAGTCAAGTAAATGTAGTTAACCAGAAAGTTGTAACAAAAATAGGTACCTCAACATCTAAATAAAAGTCCTTGTCATGTGAATATTCCTTTTCAGAGAATATTTGTTTAGTACAAATAATAGTACAAATCTCCTCTGTTCTTGTGGGATTTTCATAGCCTAATTCTTGGCAGCAGATTAATCATTCTTGGTGTCCCACAATCAAATTCTTAACCCTCACTGGTTTTGGTTTTTGTATTAGAAGTGCAATCAATACAGAGAACATCAGGAGCACTTCCAGAGCACTTAGTGCTATGTGCAACTTCACAAATCCCAGCAAATATCTCAGATTTCTTATGGTGTCATTTTATCTCTCCTGTAGAGGGTCTAGCCGATTTTAAAATTCCATATGACTTTTTTCAGAGACATAATTTTATTTCCAGAACTCACAGTCAAAGAGATGATGGGCCTGCAGAGCTGAAATGAGCTGAAACTACCTTCATGTTTGTATCTCACTTTGAATTTCAGACACTAGCTTGCTGTGCAAGCAAACATTTCAGATTTGATCTGAAAATCAACAAAAAACAAAGAACAGGGGGCCTCTAGGGTCTTTCTATTGCCTTTTTATAGCAGTAGCATTCTATGTCTCATTTTGTCCCCCAAGAATACTTATATCTATGTAAGATACTTTGGGAAAAGGGTAATTTAGGACATCTTGAAGACTCAAGTGCCAGAGCATCAAAGTATTACTATTTTCACCCATAACACCAGACATGAAATTATTAAAGTTCTATTTTCAACAGCAATTAAACATCTAGGAAGAAATTCCAATACCTAAACATAGATATCTAATGTCATTTTATACCCCCTAAGACATAAAAAAAAAGAACTATTCCCCCAAAATTGTGGGTTTTTTATATTTTAAACAATTCCCAAACAATTGTCAGTTTACCCACAATGTGGGAAAGCCCTACTTTTTTGGAAGCAGCTGCTAAACATCATATGAGGCATCTGAAAGCCTCTCAAATGACAACACTTATGATTAGGGAACTGAGTATTTTGTCTAAAATCTGCAAACAAATAAAACCTAGAAAGTGGTTGAACTTAGCCTGAGACAGCCACCCAAGAGAACAAATTCAGCCTCTACTGACTGCATCTCTTTTAGAAGCCATGAACACTTGGATGACTATGCACAGTGCCTTAACCACAGAATGGAGGTGCCTCGATGTGGGAATTCATCCTATTCTCAAACTGAAACCTATCTCACCTATTTTAGGTACATACATATGGGATACTTGTCTACAAAAAAAGGGGGTCGGGGAAGTAGCATATTCCCATGACCCATTTCCCTGCATCCATTTCACACAGAAATGAGTCACACCACGTGTTTCCACAGATTAGCAGGAGAATCTCAGTGTTTATCTCCGATGTAGCTCTTAAAGAGAGATGAGAAATCCCAATGCCACTTCTGGAATATGGGGATTAATCAATATGTAGATACCTGCATCTCAGAAGTACCACCAGACACCCACATATATCTTCAGCCACTTATCAATTCATTTGGAACTCTAAATTTTAAATTCCTATATTTCACTGCTCTGCAAAACACAACTCAAGACAATCCCCTTAAAGGATTTGGAATTTCAAATTATGTACTTATCAGAAAAAAGACTATTGGTGGAATAAATCTAAATGCAACTTTGTCCTACAGAAGTTATATCTCAGAAAAATAAATAATAAGATTTAAAAATTGATACAAGATTTTACATAGGGATTTAGTGTATAAACATGACACCAATGACTCTTGGACATTTAAATGAATTTTTTTATTGTATTTATATTTCTTTTCTAATTTCTAAGGGCTGAATGGACATAAAGGTAAGATTAAATAATATCAGGAAAGATCCCAGATGCAACAGGAATTATATGAAACTAAATCCTGTCCACTCATAGGTAGAAGTGCCCTCCACCTAAGTCCCAATTGCATTTTTTGCTTATAATTTTCCAATGCCACACAGTCTGTTTCAGACCAATTTCCAGTTTTGATTCTATAAAACATCTGCTTTCCTCAGTTGACAGAAAATAATCAGATATATGTATACTGGAGAGCACTTTGGTGCTCCTCTGGGTTAAAGGAATATGAATTATTGTTGGAACAAAGTAGCAAAGCAGCAAGTCACATCTTCCCCAGGAGTGATGGTCTGTCATTCTGGACAAGAAAATATGGAGGGTTATTTTCTCCTACTCATGTTATCACCTTCAACATCAGTTTTCAGTGCCTCACAAAAGATCCCTTTTCTGTAAAAGGAAAAAAATATTAAAATCTGAGGAAAGTAGTGTGATGTCAAGGGGAAAGTCTCAACACATCTTTGGAGTTTTAATCACAATTGTGAACTTGATGTATTGAAGAAACATTCATTCTGGATTTCTGATTTCATCCTCCCATTAGCAGCCAGACATCCATGAAATGTAATTCCCACACAGTGCTGAAAATGAGGAAAACAGACTGTACACACAACTGTGGCAGGCACATGATTTCACTGGGCCATAAATAGCAAGTTGTGAAATGTTCTCTTTTTCTGCATTTGAATAAGTATCACTATGAAGCAGATGAAGACGGGGACCCACGTATTTACACTTGTGTCATGAGGAAAATGCAGTTGTGTTTCCACCCTGACAGCAGAGACAGATGATGGTAGAGCAATTCCTGAGTGCTTCATGGTTTATAACAGCTGAGCACCACACATCCTGCTAGGCAAGAAAATCAAATTTGGGCCAGGATCAGCATTTCACCTGGTCTAGAATCTCACTCTGATCCTGCAAAGCAGAGTCAGCATTGACCGGGGCAGGGTCCTGTTTGCAGGGCTCAGCTCCCAGAGGATGAACACTCTTTAGGCTGTTCAAGCACTCTTTACTTCATATTTATATGCAGAAATGGGCCATCTGTGTGTCTTCTGACATAAAATTTTGGCAGAAAAGACAACATCACACACTGAGTAATAGCCCAGTGATTCCTGGAATATACTGACTGCAATAAAAGTAAGGATGTTGGGTAAAATTCTGGTTATACTGGTGTCAACAGAACAGCTTTGTGAATGTAAAACAGCTATTTGGGGAGATCAGAAAAATGAGAAAATAGAAACCACTGTATCTATCTTCTAACTCAAAGTTGCATCTGAGGTCACTGTTAAGATTTTATCAGCACAAGGTACACTGGAGAGACCAGAATACTATTATTATTTTCATGATCTAGATTCTCACAGAAATTTACTGTTGAACATCTGAAACATCAAGTGGACTTTGATATAATACCTGTGAAATTTAAAAGCAACTTCAGGACTGTAGAAATAAAATCTTTGCAGGATAAACACATTTAACATTGTACACCCTTGGCACAATGTAAACTTTCACATTTACCCCTCTTTCCAGTTCTCTCTCCCTTAGATAGAACTATTTTCAAAATATTAAGTGCTAATTGCAATTTTTTGTTTGTTTCTTTTTCAGGATAGAAGAAAGCTTGTTTCTATTTGCATGGACAAAGTAAGGATATACTAAGACATATAATACAATTCTGCTGAAGCCTACTCATTGCACATAATCTTACTTCATGCTATGCTAAGCCAGTAAAAATAATAAATAAATTCTGTACCTCAGTTGTGAAACATTACAAATTTGGCCATCAATAAAAATTTTCTCCAGAAAAGTTTTCTCCTCTCATCCAAAGCATCAGAATGGCTATTTTTTTTTTTTTTTTTTTTTTTTTTTTGCATATAAGTACATGTCACTATTAAGATCAGGAGATACAAATGACTCTGAAAAATTACAGAGTATTCTCACGAACCTGTCAAGATGAATGGGTTTGTGGGCTGATACTGTACAAAGAACATTAATTATCAAACAGCATGGAACCTGAACAACATGGCATCTGGAATATTTCTTGTCAGTCAGGTGTGCAGGCAGTGAATACTGGTGCAGTTTGAGTGAGATCAAGGGGGTTTGTACCTACTTATACCACTGGAGGATGTCTCCCACTATAGGTTTAAAATATCTTGTCCTTTTCTGTTCTTGTATAATAAGCCATTATTTCTGCAGCCTTCTGAAAAACATGATTTCTGTGTCAGAGGGATAAAAATACCCCTGACACATGCAGATTTCATTTAGAAAAGCATCAGAAGATTCACAGTTTGAGCTGGAATTTATTATTGATCCTTTCAGCTCGATGCCAATTTGAAATTGTGCTCTAAAACAATATACTTTCCTTAGTCAAATCCTTACAGGAGCATTAGGAAAAATATAAAACCATACAATTTTAAAATGGAACATTATTTTTCAAAGTATGTTATGGATCCACTATTAGACACATAGATTAAAAAATAGGCAGGAACTTGGATAAGAATTTGCAAAACATGCATTTTCTTCTTTTTAGTTTCTATTTGTCTGAAAAACAAAATAATTTCTGTCTTGTGAGCACCACTATGCAGTGGGAGACCAAGTGTAATAAGAACTATAGAGACAGAGCAACAATATGTAATTAACCTTTGGAACTTGACAAAACACTTTTAAATCTGAAGATTGACATGAATAGAAATTTCTGCATAAAAACTAAACTTCATTTTGTTTCTGGATTTCTTTTTTTTTTTTTTTTTTTTTTTTTTTTTTTTTTTTTGCGTAACAAAATGCCCAAATTTCTCAAACATTTAAAATTCAGAAGCCCAGAGAAGCTTGGGTATTTAAAGTTGTACTGTATATAGAATATATAGGAGTACTATGCTAAAATTAAGCTCAGGAACAAGTCTACCTGCTTGCTTTCTTCCACTGTATCCAGTGCCTTACCTGAGGTTTTAGCAGCAGAGCTCTCTTTGTAGTTGAAATTTGGGATGAGATCCCACTGATGTAATTTTGGCTGGTCTGAGCATTTATGTTGCCATTTTTTACTGGAATGGGAGAGGGCACTTCAAAGCATGAACCTTGACCACGTCCCTCGATTGTCCTAGTCTAGAAAGCATCTTCTGGACATGCTTAGAGCAGGTGATAAAGAGCAAACTACATCCCAAATACCGTGTCTGGGGGTGATTTCAGCCCAAAGCCAAAACAGTGGTTGCAAAGGCTGGAAAGAGAGAGGGTTTGGGAACTGAAGGAAACACCCTAAGGATCAGTGTGGAGATGTATGTGGTTTAAACACAGTCAACACTCATTTACTACTGTATGTCCCCACCCTATGCTTTGCCTGGCAGCTCCTAAATTTAAATTCATTCTTTTGGCTCTAACAGTTTAGCAGTCTTTGTCTGTCACTCTGAGCCCTCAAACAGGAGTTTGCCTGCTGGAGCACAAGCTGCAGAAGATATGTGTGCTGGGAGTTTCCAATACACTTCTTTAGCAAAAAAAAAAAAAAAAAAAAATCACTTTCATCAATATCTTGTCTAATAAACAGAACTCTGAAATGAACACAGATACATCCCAGCCTTACTTTCCTTGGCTGGTGGGGAAAATCTTCCCATAGAGGAACAGAGGAGACATGAGCCTGACTGTGTCTTTAAGCCTAGACATCTCATTACAGCCATTCATCTGTCAAGGACTTCATCATCTGAAACTCCACCACTTTGGAAGCCAACAAAAATTCTTACTCATACCCTTTATTCCTAAGCTTTCTAAAATCTGGCTGTTTTGAAAGACAAACTATAAATGAGGATAGAGTAGGACTTTCCTGGGGAGTATAATTTTTGGCAGCAGGCACAGTCAGGAAGCTGCAGCTGCAAGTTCCAGTCTTTGTACACCTCATTTACGACACAGTCTTTCTCTGGAATAATCTTTTTAGTGATGTTACAGCTGTTAGGGTTGTAATTCTACAGAACCAGCATATCACAGACTCCCTCTGAAATCACCAGCCATTTCAGAGGTATAAAAGAACACATTGGATTGCAGTGGGAATTCAGTACACTAGAAAGCTTGTGAGGAAGCCTGCTTTTTAACAAGTATGTTTTCAAAGAGTCGGATTTTACAAGGCTAGTTTGTGAACTGCTAGCTAAGCAGCCAGGTGGTACAGCTGATTCCAGATATAGCAGGTCTTAAAAATTACAACATCATTGTATAAAAATAAGATGGGAAGAGTATAAACTCTGAAGAGGAGAAAAATACATTTCCATGCATGTCATAATTTTGGAGGTTGGCTAAAAAGACTCTGGAATCTGTCAGTAACAACTGACCATGTGTGGCCTCTTCTGAGCAAATTTATGAATGTTCAGGCATAAAGAGTCTCATAGAACCACAGAATTGTTGAATATCCTGAGTTGGAAGGGAGTACAATGATCATTGTGTCCAACTCCCAGACTTACAGCCTTACACAGGACAACCCTAAGAATTCCACCATGTGCCCGAGAGTGTTGTCCAAACACTTCTTGAGCTCTGTCAGGCTGGTGCTGTGATCCCTGCCCTGGGGAGCCTGTTCCAGGGCCCAGCTACTCCCTGTGGGAAGAAACATTTCCTTATATCCAACCTGAACCTCCTGGGACGCAACTTCAGGCCATTCCCTTGACTCCTGTCACTGTCACCGGAGAGAAGAGATCAGTGCCTGCCCCTCCTCTTCCCTTCAGGAACGAGCTGTAGCCTGTGATGAGCTGTTCCCTCAGTCTCCTCCAGGCTGAACGAGTGACCTCAGCCACTTCTCACTATAGAGAACTAATTTTTTTAACTACTGATGATTTTGAGGATTCTTTTTCCCTTGAACATTTTTTCTCATCAACTGACAGAAATTTTTCTTCTACAGAAAAGTTCATCTGATCTTGACTTGACTTTTACTAAAATCAAGGACAGGTTGAACATTAAACACAGCTTGTGTTTTGACAAGAAAGCATGTCAAACAAGCTGTCAGCAGAAGGGAAAATCCTCTCTTATTCCATAAGGAAGATACAACAGAGAAGCCAATATACAGCTGGGAAGTACATACCAGGCAGAGGATGATACTACACTGATGACAACAATAACAAAATATGATAATCTTTTAGAATCTAAAGGTAAGTACCTTTCAAAGAGGCACTTAGCGGATTATCCTAAAATCCTCACTATCAGCATGTAGGTCAGTTAATCCAGAGTTGGGGAAAGTCCCCAGGCAGAAAAACAAGTACCAAAATAAAGGGAAAGAAATAAAGGGAAAAAGTACCAAATAAAGGGGAAAAAAAAAAAACATTAGAGAGCCGTAGAGGCACACTACATAAGGACACGTGGACACGCATCACCTCTGCTCACAGAGAAAAACAGCTTCACCTCTGATCTAATCTGAACCACCAGAAACAAATCTGATCTCAGAAGCATTCTGCAGTAGGAGCATAAAGGTGATAATTGAAAGTTTATTACATAACACTTGGCAAAGCTATTTCCCATGGCAATTTGATAAATACCTTGACTTTTCTGCCCGTCATAACCTCAGACATTTATTGCCTCATTTGCTATAACAAACGTTCAGTTATCTCCTGACTTCCCAGCTTATGCTTAACAGACCGTGCAGAGGGAATGTTGCCTCCGCAGAAAAAAGCCCAGATGAGACTGGAATTTCAGGTGGTAGGAGAGAACACCAGCTTTTCAGAGAGCTGCAACCCATCTTGCACTAGGAAAGCTGCTGAGCTGAAGCAGAAATTCTGATTAAACAGGCTGGGCGAAGCAGAGGATCCTCTCTGCAGGTTGAGTCTCTCCTCACTCTTTCCAAGTCATAGAGGGCAGAGACCCACACCTCCATGCAATGCCATAGGGCAGCCAGAAGAAACCATAATGGGTCACCTCACTGGGACTGTTCATATTAAGTATTTATTGTTTTATTTATTCCAATACAGTCCTTGATTAGGCGTGATTATCCTTGATAAAGTCATCTTAAACAGCAGAGATTTGCAATATGAAAATTATTGGGATAAGGGAATATCAGAACAGTGGGATAAAGGAGTCTCAGAATAGATAATGTGCCTCCAAAGCAGTGAAACTTCTGTGGCCAAAAGGATAAACAGAATGTGGGCTGACACTGCCACCAGTCTGAGTTCTCTCTGCTCTTTGATGAATTAATGAATTAATTGCTCATAGGCACAGGGCAGTAGAGCAAGACAGGGTTCTCCTCCCCACTGTGTGGCATTGGGGCCAGCAATGGAAAATATGTATTTTGAATCTGAGGGCATCTTGGAGAAGAGATAGAAAAATATCCTGATATTTACTTGAGAATTATGGGGAAAATGTTGCCATTGACAAAGAGATCCAGCTTCAGTGAGGTTGTGCACCTCACTCATTGCAGCTCATTCCAATCACCAGGTATTTGGGATAACCAGGTGTATTGTTATTGTGCCACCTGCACAGGCACAACATGCCCTTCTTACAGTGTCTGCACATGCAGGTGGTGATTGTGAGGCAAATCTGTCCCAAATCACCTCTCAGTGACAGTAAGTGGCACCAATATGGGTAGCACCCACAACTCTAGCAGCCTCCACATCTGGAAAGGTTTTATCTTTTATAAAAGGAAATTAAATGGAACAAATCCCCCAAGTTAATGAAAAGAGAAATTGAATTTTCCAACAGAAAGGAGATAATGCTCATAAAATCATCAAGTGGAAAAGAACTCCAAGATCAAGTCCAGCCTTCAACCAAGTACCACCACACCCACTAAAACATTGCAAAGTGCCAGGTCTACTCATTCTTTGAGCACTTCCCAAGATGATGATTCCACCATTTCCCTGGGGATCCTTTTCCAGTGTTTAACACTGTTTCAGTGAAAGTTTTTCCTAATATCCAACCTGAACTTCCCCTGGTGCAAGGTGAGATCATTTCCCTTCGTCCTATCACTAGTTGCATATGAGAAAAGGAAAAACATACATGGAAGATGATTAGTGGAAAATTTCAGGCCTGTTGTTTTTAGATTTTACTTGGTGCTTGGGTACTTCCAGCACCTGAGGAAAGATCAAAGGACCTCAAAGAAACCACTGGATTATAATTTCCTATGGAGCCAGTGTTAGAAGTTTATACTTTGGTCTGCATTTCTCTGATATTATTCTAATTAGCTGCATTACAGTGGGGGTACCTGGAGGCTGAATTATTTAAGTTCACCAGGGATGCCTGCTGTATTAATTTTTAAACAATACATTTTAAATATTTACTGAAGTTGTTAAGAACCTGCAACAAGATGCCAAAGCTGTCCTTAGCAAGAAGTATTCAACCATTTTCTAAAAAGTTATACTTGTTTTATCATTCAGCCAAAGTTCAAAATTTAAGGGGAAATATTAACCTATCTTTGTAATAGCTCTCCAACCTGAAAGAACTTGTGATGTGGGGTTTTTACACTTCTTTTATCTGTACATGTCACCCGAAGACATTTCTGGTGAGAGAATTCTTTTAGTGATAAATTCCACACCCTGGATTGAGAGAAAGGAGGGGACAAAGTCAAGGAAAGGTAAAAAGGTGAAAATATGATTAATTTCCAAATATTTTGCTCTTTTCTTGAAATTCTAGATCTCAGATACAAGTGGATATAGAAATGTTCTTCTTCTGGTACATAAATGCAAAACAGGAGGGAAAATATTTTTAAGTTTTAAAGGTTATATAAAACAAAATTATTTAATTCTGAAGTTTGAAACTGAGTAACAGAAGTGTTTATATACTCCTATATACATATTTTGATCAGAATTTGAAATGGGATTCAGGGAGGCTGTGGGATCTCCATCCATGAAGTTACTTGAAGATCACCTGGAAATGTTCCTGAGCAATCTCAGCTACTTTTGCAGGTGGCTTTTCTCTAAGCAAGATGTTTTGCGTGACGTTTAGAAGTCATCTTAAATCAGTCTATGATTCTGTATCTATAAATGATAAAGCATCTTGGAAGACACTCAGTGAAAATGCAAAGCATGGAGTGCACCTCACAGAAGGGAACCCATTTGGTCAATCCCTCCTGCAGGTCCATATTTCCCTGTGGATTTAGAGATGCAGAGAGAGAAAGTCACAGATGCAAGGACATGGCTGAATGGAGCCCTGAGCAGTGCCCCTGAACATGTTCTTCATAGACTAGATCCCACAAAAGCAATATTAAGTAATTCATCAGAGAAAAAGGTTAGATTTTGAATCAAAATCAATGGAAAATTTAGGAGCTTCCTCTGGCAGACTTTCCCTGTGACAATATTGGACAAGGCTTGTGTTCTTTTTTGAAAGGTATTTTTTTCTGTTACTGGTTCTTTAAGAAATTATTTTACCGTTGCTGATGTGTTTAAGTAAGTTGCAGTTCTACTGTTTATTTCCTCTTCTCAAATGAAAATTTCATCACAATCAAAACTTACTTGCAATATTACTACCTTTTGTGATTAAACCAGCATTTTTCCAATAGGAAAATATTTCTTGACTTATTTTTCCCTCAATTTGATCTGTAATATTTACTTGGCACATTTGTGGTGTGTTGACCTTGGCTGGATGCAGGGGCATATCAAAGCCAGACTGTCACTTCCCTCCTCAGCTGGACAGGGCAGGAAGAAATTAAGATGGAAGGCTCGTGGGTTGAGATAAGGACAGAGAGAAATCACTCACCAGTGACCATCATGGATAAAACAGATGTGACTTAGGAAAAAGTTTAATTTATTACAAATCAAAACAGAGTAGGATAATAAGAAAAAACCTAAACCTTAAAACACCTTTGCCCCCACCCTTCCTTTCTTCCTGGGTTCAACTCTACTTCCAATTTCTCAGCAGTGCAGGAGGATGGGGAATGAGGATTGTGGTCAGTTCATCACATGTTGTTTTGTTCACTCCTTCCTCCTCAGCGGGAGGAACCCTCACACTCTTCCTCTGCTACGTGGGATCTCTCCCTTGGGAGAGGGACCTTCGTGACCTTCTCCATCCTGAGTCCTCTCCACATATTTCATGAACTGCTGCAGCACGGGTCCCCGTGGGTTCACAAGTTCTGGCAGCAAACCTGCTCCAGCACAGGCTCTCCATGGGCTCACAGCCTCCTTTGGACATGTCCACCTGCACTCGAGTGAGGTCTCTCTTGAACTGCAGGTGGATCTCTGCTCTTTCCCCATGGACCCCCTGAGCTAGAGGGGAACCTCTGCTCCAGCACCTGGGGCACCTCTTCCTCTTCTTTGTGCAGCTCTGGTGTTTTCAGAGTAGTTGCTCTCACATATTATTATCACTCCTCTCTCTGGCTGCAGTTGAATAGGATTTTTCTCACACTTCTTAAAAAACATGATCTCAGAGGTGCTTCCACCATCACTGAGGACCTCATATTTGGCCAGCTGTGGGTCCATCTTAGAGCTGCCAGGGACTGGCTCTGTCAGACATGGAGGGAGTTTCTGGCAGCTTCTCACAGAAGCCACCCCTGTAGCCCTCCTGCTACCAGAACCTTACCACAAAAACCCAGTGCAGGATTCTATTGCCTGCACAGTCACTGCAATACCATTGCACAATGGGCACTAAATGAAAATGAAAATAACCTAAGAACAAAATCCTCATCTGGCCTGAAGCAGTGGAGATGAAATCAATAGATTTATGCTCCACTACATACAAGGGCAAAACCTGTAATGCAATGTATAGGATTTCCAGCAACCCCTCAAAACCAGACACTTCTATTAAAGGATGCACATCTTAACCATTTTTAGGAAAGTCTTCTTTTCTTCTAACTCAGCTCTGCAGTCATTTCTCACTTGTTTCTCTCTCTGCTTATCTAAGTACTTCTGTTCATATGCTATTTTGATATCAACATCACCAAGCTAATTTAGTGGGCTTTCTTGGTTCACAGGTGAGGAATTACATGGGTTTGGTAGGAATGAACATTCAACAGTTGAAGTGACTCCTCCTGGTGCACTATGCTATTTTGATTGATATGGGCAAATCCAAAGAACTGCACCTGATGAAACAGTCCAGTATGGGTCCAGCACAGTTTTAGGCTAAGTAAGGTACTGCTCAGAACACTCAGGATTTATACAAAAAGCAGGTTAAATCCTTGACGTATGAGTTCTGTCACTTTTTCTGCAGTAGATAATTTCCCTACAAGAGTTTTCTCTGTCCATTGAGAACTGTGCATAAACAACAGAGAATCACCTTATATACAAGTGGGAGTTGATAACATCAGACAAAATATTTAGTTTAGGTGACAACAGGCATAAAATGCAGCAAAGCAAATTATGATCAGAGGTAAGGGAACTATTTACTATGGGTGGTTTCACTTTGGTAACTTGCCCAGAGAGCTGATGGAATCTCAATCCCTAGAGATATTTTAAAACTCTTTAGGACATGGGCCTGTGCAGCTGAATATATCTTCAAAGGCCTCCCTGCCTTGGGCATGGGATGGGCCAGTTCTCCAGGGGTGCCTTCCAACTGAAATTAGTAAAGATATGACAAAGCTTTGCAGTCCTTTGCATTCATGACATGCTGACAGACAGCTAAATCTAGTCATGGTACCTGACTGTAAATCTACAGTATAAAGATGATCCCTCCCAAGAGGCACAGCTAAGTCGGGCATTTAAAACTGCACATCTGTGTTGTTACAACAGGAAGAATAAAAGGGGAAAGGGTATTTGTGCTGCATTTGCTGGCATATGTAGAGAAATGTCATCAACTGTAGAGAAACTCACTAACTGTGGAGAAATTCCACAGCAGAGCTACTGTGGCTCTTACTACAGGAGCAAGAATATTTCAGAACAAAATTAAATTAATATGTCATCAATCATAACTGTAAGAAAAAAAATCAGCCGGTGTTCCACAAAGGCTATCAGGTCTACCTCCTCAATGTTCTTATACCTTGGGACTCTGCAACATCCCAAACACAAGATGAGAACAATCAGACAAGCAAGATGGGCTGTAAGCAATGTCTCAAGAGGGAAGTAGGAGGAAGCACTGCAGCTTTCTGAGCTTTCACAGCAGGGCCCTGGCAAACACCTACACAGAGCTGCTCCCAACTGTGAGACTCACAGCTGGTACAGACACACCTGGATCTCTCTGTGCTCCTCAGCCCTGCAGGCTGGGTGCAGGGGGGAAATAAAGCAGTGAGAGGAGCCCAGGATGGAGAGGAGCACTGCAGGCTGCTCTTACAAGCACAGGGGTCTTTGGCCTGGGAGATCCAGGGGTCAGGCTGCAAAAGGTGATGGACTGCAGGATGCACAAGCCAAGGGACATTTCTTGATCCTTGCCTCATATTACCCAAGTCAGCCACGTTGTAAAGTTAGGAGTAAGAGCAGAAGGGGAAGAAATGAGACTGAAAGTCCCGATGTCATTGGTGCATGGCTGACTACAGAAATAGACTGTTAAGGTTGCAAACTTAAATCCATACCTGTGCATATACACTGCAACAATATGCGGACAAATTAATAGACTGGGTCAGTCCTGAAAAAAATAATCTCCACAGTATTCTAACACTTTCTGTATTTACATTTTGAGTCTAATTTAAAAACTATTGAGAGAAGGTGAAACCTGAAAATACTGACTAGTAACTTTCATTTCCTTACTTGACAAAACTTTGTTTTAAATTGTAGGAAAGCATTATCTCTGGAATAAAAACTTATATTAAATGTGTTAATTGTAAATTTACTATTTTCTCCAATGCTAACATCTATAGGCTGATCTTTGCAGCAGAAAGATCAGCACCTTTCTCCTGGGTTCTCTTCAAAATCTGTGGTGTGAAAGAGATGAATGAAGACGAAGAGTCTAAAGGATGAATGAGAAGACTGAAAAGTGATGTAAGTTTCCTGGCATGGTAATATAAAGATCAACCTCCATGTTGTTCGTTTTGTCACCCTGTTCTTCACCACTCTTAATGTATATAGGAATAGATATAAAATATTTCTCAATGGATTAAAAATACTAGCAGATTTTTTTTATCTTCTCCAAGTTTTAATAGAAGAAAAATCTCCATTTCATATAAAATAATAAATTTGTAGGGGTTGCAATACACATTGTCTCCAACTACACTGTCATTAATGTTTAATTTTTTTAATACAAAACAGGGCAATTTTAATAAATCAGTAAAGAGCCAGCCTAAAACCTGAAGCCCTTTACAACCCTTGCAAACTTCTCTCCTGGGAGAAGGGAGATTAATTTCTGTTCTGGGTAGCCTTCTCTAGCAATCAAACCACCTGAATAGAGAATATAAAATTCTCAAAATCTCATGGATGGCACTTGAGCTTTGATGTTACTTAACTCTAAATATGAGAGGAGACGTGGGGGCTGCAGCTGTAAGAGCACTGCAAGCAGAGCAGAGGTTTTCTGTCTCTGCTCACCTCTCCTTTAAAGAGCTCCTGAACACCTGCAGCTCACATTAAATGCAATTTGTGGAAGCCAAACCAGTCTGGGTATCAGCCCCAATGCCCACACTACAACACACATTAAAATGAAGCACTCTGGTACTTCAATATCAGCAAGTCACTAATCATTTAAATAACTAATAATTACTGAAAACCACCTGTATACAGCCTGCCTGAAAGGCTTCTATTGCTGAAATACCAAGCAAGCAAATGCCTCACTCTTTCAACATCTAATTTAGCTTAATATGCTATCTGCACATCTGCTTTTTCAAAAAGCTATTAAACAAATTATATTGTAATACATCTTTTTATTTTTTTTAAACAACTCACCAATTCAGAATTTAATCACATTCCTCTGTATAATTTTTGTGCCAGGAATAGACTGAAATACTGATAAAGCCTATTTAAGAGCTATTCACTGTTGCTAAGAGGATATCAACACAACTGTTAGCCAGAACCAGTCATGGTGGAGAATAAGAGAATGTTTCAATGGATTTTTTTTGTCTAGCTTCATAGCCTAAATCAAAGGAACAATAGAAGTATTTTCTTTTGTTGTTAAAATTTCCCATTAGTAGTTTGGTGTCGTTTAGTCAGTTGAACTGGCATTTCTTCTAAACAATCCACCAAAGAGTTGTTTCAGTGTAGTCAATAAATCACCATTAGTCTCATATAGGAAATAAAATATGATTTTCAAAATGCAGCACAAGCACTGACGTTCATTATAACGGGCATGTAGTCCCCTACACAACAAATGTGGGATCACATCAGCTCTAACATGCACAAGATGACAGTGTCTGCAGAAGAGCAGGAGGGTGCATAAATTCCCACTCCAAATCGTATGTAGCTGCACATGGCAAATGCTGGAAATTTCATAAGGTACATTTACTTGTTGCATATATCCTCAGCTGCCAAGGTCACCTAGCAATGTGTTTTGCTACTCTTTAAAGAGCTCTTCAGAACTTCACATTTGTACAGTAATGTGTTTGTTCATTTTACCTGGGTTTAAAGCATTCATGGCATTGCCAGGAGGCAGAAACTCCCCCAGGATTTTTAAGCATACTGGCACTTTCTTATCAACACTAACCACTGGACATTAAAATGATGAGAGCTGTAGAACACTAAGCAAAGTGTTGAACTTTAAAGCAAACATCATGGGGGTCATCTCTTTTAAAATAGTTGTGAGCTGTGATATACAAACTTACTTTTTAGTAGATTATTTACCTACGTGTGCAACATTTATTTAAAAATAGGTGTGATTTTTTTTTTTTGAAAGGGTAAAGACAAAGAGATATTTCTTTTATTAAAAGTGAAAAGTGAAGAAGGCCAAAGGAGAAACTGAAAAGGCACAATGCATCACCTGATGTGGATGATTCCCCCATCTGTGAATTTAGGTACAGATGGCCCAGGGAGATCTTGGAGTCTCACTCTCTGGAAATATTCCAACCCCACCTGGATGTGTTCCTGTGTCACTTGCTTCAGGTGACCCTGCCTTGGCAGGGGACTTGGACTGGATAATCTCCAGAGGCCCCTTCCAGCCCTAAAATTTCTGTGATTCATAACCTATGTGACTGCATACTAGCTGTGTGACTACAAACAAGTTAACTGAAGAATCTTTTTGTTTCCTTTTTGTGAGGTGCTGGTTCTACTCTTACTGTTGTTTCTTTATTGTTTATTTGCCATCTGAAGATCTAAAAAGATCTGGCTTCATGGGAGAAAAACAAACAAACAAAAAAAATTAAGGAAGAGAGAAAAGCCAGTTTTCTATGGCCAACATCAAGTGTGGCAAAAAATATTGTTAATTTTGGAAGTTTGCAATAAAAGAATTACAATTTTAAGTCATATTTTCATGAAAGATTAAAATAAACAACCACTTCCCTAATTAGAAATTAAAAATATTGAAAATATCTGTGAAAATAATACTTTACAGAATCAAATTTTGAGAAGTTATTTTTTCTTCCCTCGTTGAGTTTCAGCTCAGAGCACTTTTATACTTTTTTTACCAGCATAGTAGAAATATTCTCAGGAAAAAGGATGATTTCAGAGGGCAGGGACAGTTCCAGGACAAGAGAAAGAAGGCTGCACACACAGCCTTGACAAACTGGTATCACAGAATAAAGGCATCACACCAAAAAAATCAGATTTTAAAGGAATTGATTCAAGTCCCTTACTTTTCCCTTACATATGTATGAACACTATATTTTAAATGGCAGGAGAATTGCTAGCTCTCCATTTTAAAACCCTCAGACCAACAAGCCAGGACAGCAGACAACAGGAAATGTGAATATTGGCCCAGGTGAGCTGCAGGATCAAGATCTGAAAGATACCATGCTTCTTTGTCTCTGGTACACATGAAAATCGACCTTAGGAGCTGTGCTTGGTTGGCCAGCACACAAATGGCACAACTGGTGAACAGGACTCTGTACAGGAGGAGAAATGAGGTGTTGTTTCCTCCTTCTCCATGCTACAATTCTCCCTTCACCCCAAGGAGAGGTGGAAATTCCACCTCCTGGCTTGATGGTACAGAAAAGAAGGAAACTAAGAAGAAAAGAAAAATAAATTCTTCCTTTTCAGTGCATTTGATATGTGAGAAATCAATATTCGGCCATGGACTGCATCTGATCTGCAACCTCAAACCTAATAATCCACTCTTGATGTTTCAAACAGGATTTTAGTAGAGGAAGCCCAAGCTTAGTCCTAGCACCAGATACTGTGTCAACCCAGAATGCCAACACAGTGATATGAATTGAGGCATCTAACCAACAAAGATGGGAGATGAAACATCATGGAGCTTGTCTTGAATTTGAAGGTACCAATATAATTCTGTTTTGGGTAAATTCATAATTAAATTCTTAATCTTTCCATATACAGTCAACACCTGAGAGCAACAAAGCAACTCCAATCCCCTGCTTCCCAGGGATTTTCACACTAAAATATATAAAGTTCTTATATTTTGAAACACATAAAGTTCCAGCTGTGTGGAGTGAGTGGATTATTATACTTTAATGCAGCAAGAAGTGCACACAGGAGGGATCTACATGCTGCACTTTGTGAAGTCAACATCTTCATTCCTCTCTGCCTGTCAACAGCCCAGAATGTTCTGTCACTACAAAAAGGTGGCTAAATATTTTAATAGGAAGCAGTGTTTCCTTCTTCAGTCCTTGGGAGGGAGATGGAATAGCTGGGTATTTAAAAATAGCAAGTAAGATGTGAAGATATATTAGAATTTAAAGACTTCCTTAGTGAACTGACCACAGGCATGAGAATACAAGAAATGCTATGGCTGAGGATGAGGCTTATTCAAGGTATGTTTTCTAGAGACTAAAGGAAGAAATATACAGTCACAGAATGTGGAGACCCAAAAAGGCATTCCCTAGTTAGGGAGACACAGGAGGCTTCCCTCATAGCAAGCCCTGTTCTGTCATTCCAATGTACCCCTGTTCTGTTCCCGGGTCAGCCCAGTGTCCCCTCCCTGTCCCTCAGTCTTCAGGTCACTCCCACCCTGTGTCCCTGTTGGTTCTCATACCCTAACCCCACCTTTGTGTCACTCTCATGTCCCCTGGTCATTGGTCTCTTATGCTCCCCCTGCCCCAAAGACCGAGGTACTTGAACCTAGACCCTCACCAGGAGCCTGTTTCTTGCCTTTCCCTCTGACCCTGGACTGTTCCCACGTGTGGCTGAAATAAAAATCTCTGTGGAACACATGCAAAGGCCCTTCCTGCTTCTTTACCTGCAAACATCTCAACAGCAATCCAGGCTACAACACAGAATGGTTGGAAGAGACCTTCAAGCTCATCTTGTTCCAATCCCCTGCCATGGGCAAGGACACCTTTGACCAGACCATATTACTCAAAGCCCCAGGCAACCTTAAACACTTTCAGGGATGGGACAGCCACAACTCCTTTCACCATATTTCTACCAACATACATGCATACAACCAAAAATACACCTGAACAATATTGTACACTCATGTTGATTTATCTAATGTGAGTGCAGGATAATTCTTTATGCCATTTCCATGCGTGTTGCATTGTCAATTATATCTAATGGCAAAATCTAAATGTTTTGAAGACCATTTTCCTGATTTTTTTTAAGAAAATGGCTAGCAATCCCCATGACAGAAGTAATAATATTAGGGTTTTGTTCCACAGCTGAACCACAGTGTCTGAAAATAATACTAAGTGCTTCCCCAAAGCATAGAGAGATGGTGAATTAAAACTTGTATAAACATGACAAATGTATGTCAACACTGACAAGCAGACCCTGTAGTTTTATGAATTTTTTTTTTTATATAATTTGTGCTGAAAATCTTTCAAACTGCAGCCAATTGTTAGGCTGTAGTGTCATCTCTCACTTCACCAAGCCTTGGTACTTGCCACTGTAGGAGCAGTCCTTTAAATTGTGGATCACATCCAACCCCTTAAAAGGGCAACCTCAAGTCTAATGACCCTGACAAAAATTAATAGTATTGAAAAAAGTTATAGAAGAAAAATCAGTTAGAAATCAAAGTGCATCTCTACTAAAAGCCTGGGCTCCTGCAGCAAGCCTTGGCAGTACCAGACTCTCTGCCTTTCTCAATAAAAATTGTTCAAAACCAGCATAAATCACACAAATGTGATTATTATTCCAGATTCACAGGGAATATTTCTTGCTTTGGACTTTTTTTTAATGTTTCATTTAAGTTGCCCTTAATAAGCATTCATGTCGCTTTTTGAATTAAAGAGCATTGAAGGCAAATATTTCTTACAGACAGAACAGTGAGACTAATGTCAACCCTTTGCTGCCTCTAGAAGGTCAATGTGGAATTCCACTGAAAAATTCCTCTCTTATACACATAAGAGCTTTTACTCCATGGAGTTCAAACAGATCACAAGAGCTGTCCAACAAACTAAGTTTTTCATCATCATTATCTGATCTCCAAGGTGTCGTGTAGTTGTCTGATGCTAGTGAAGACTAAAATGTTTAAGATATTCTTGGACAGAGATTATAATGTACGTGCATGGGACTGGTTGCCAGATGTCTCTGAAGATACGCATTTTACTGTTCTGTATAATTTGGAGTTTCTAGGGTTTATGTACAGAAATACCACATTTTCATAATTCATCTAAGAAAAAAATAAATTAATATCTGTACATTGCCTGTGAGAATAGAGTGGCTTTTCATATGGCTTGGGGTAACTGCTCAAAGAATTAAATAGCCACACTTCCAACCAAATGAAACTACATAAAGGTTTAAATCCCCTATGAATTCTAAAAGAATTTTCCTATTATGAGTTTTGCCTGTTTTCCTCAGTCACTTCAGCCAGGGTAATTGTTCAAGAGACAGAGACTCACTACAGTCATCACTTTTATTCACTAAAGAGCAGTGGATATTCTCGGCACTAAACATTTTGATGGAATGGCCTATCTATTCAGCTCTTGGATCTTTCCACTATTCGTCTCTTGGCTGGATCTGGAGCAACCATGATCAGCTCTTCCAATCTGTGATTGCAGGGGTCCCTGTATCCTTTCCAAAACTTCATTTCACAGTCTCACTCCTGCATAGATATTTGTTCAATACAAAATAGCCTGGCACCCTGTTCCTGTCTCAAGGTGGAAGAATGATTTCATGTACACTGGGCAACCTTATGATTTTGTTGTCATCTGCATTTGTATCTGTGTTGAGACACATTTTAGTTTCTTTGTGTTTTTGCTTCCTTTGCAGAAAAACCAAACCAAACCCACCCCAAATCCATAGAATCAATACCACTCACTTGACCCAATGGCTATAATTAAAGCTCACACCCCAGCAGATTACTTCACACACTGTTTTTCTCATGCTATTTCAAATACTTCCTTTTTCTTCCAGCACACCAAGCAATTTGTACTTCAGCAGCCTGCAGGTATTGAACTGGTTTCCATAAAGGCTCACCAACCATTCCTACTTTATGACACAAGTGGTCTTCTTTACCTCATATTTAACAAAAGAGCTTTGGACTCAGCAAAGTGGAAACCCGGCTGATGATCTTGGCAAATGAATACAAACCCACACTTATCCTTAGTTCAGTCTCATGATTTTTGCCTAGACCTGAAATCTCTCCTTGAATGATTTTGGAACTTTTTTTTTTACACAGCACTGATTACAGGTGGAAAAGAGAAGTCTTTCCAAATCTTTATTGCTTTTTCAAGGATTATCTCTTTTCTAAGCCTTCATAGAATCTAATCTCTTCATAGAAAGAGAGTTGGAAGGGACCACAAAGATAATTGAGTACAACTCTTGGCCATAAACAGGACACCCCAACAGACCCACAACATGCCTGAGAGTGTTGTCCAAATGTTTCATGAATTTCAGCAGGCTTGGTGCTGTGACCACTGCTCTGGGGAGCCTGTTCCAGTGCCCAACCACCCTTTGGGTGAAGAACCTTTTCTTAATATTCAACCTAAACCTGCCCTAACACAGCTCCATCATCTCTCAGGTCCTGTCACTAATCACCCGAGAGATCAGTGCCTTCCCCTCTGCCTTCTCCTGTGAGAAGCTGCAATTCTCCTTTGTGGTATCTATACAAAATATTGCACACAGCTTCACTGGTTTGGGAAACAGCTTGGACCTGGTCAGTTTGTCACTTCAAAGGCAGCTCTATGCTGGGATCTGCATGCTATAGGCAGATAGCATATGATCTATATGCTACAATTGTAGATTTTAAACAGCTTCTGCCTGACAGCACAGCCAAAGAGCAAGGGATTTAACACAAACAAGCAAAAAAACCAAAACCAAACAATTGTATTAAAGAATGAAATGAAATTTTAAAGGTTAAATGTGTTAAATTTTAATAAAGAATGATCAGCATAGAATGGCTTAATTTTGCACTGGGTCATATCTATACAATCTGACTAGCTCTGGTAGGAAGGGACAAAAAGCAGAACTTTATTTTTTGAAAGTCTGCCAGTGATAGTTTCTGAGCTTCAGGGAAGAATTAATACTTACTCTTTTCTCATCAGTATTGGCAGTCTCCCTAAAACAAAGTGCCACAGAATATAGAAACATTTATTAAAGCCTGGATCTTTATATTAATATATGAAAATGTTTGTCTTTTTAAAAAAATATATTATTAACATTTTCCCAAATGTATTCAAACATCAGATCAAAAAATAAAAAAAATCAGGTAAAGTGTTTTTAAGGTTATATAAGTCATAAACCATATTTGTCAACTTAGCTGACCCTAATATGGTAATTAACATAGAATTAATCTCTCTCGAGGAGATATAAAACATATGAAATCAAGAAAATCTGGAATCCAGCCCAGCAAAAGGGTTATATAAAAAGGATGTACTGAACCATTTAGTCAACACTGCACTAATCTTTTGAGAGGAGATTCTAAATGCTAAATTTTAAAGTGATAGAATAAAGAAAACCTTCAGGACTTTATTCGTAACCCCATGAAACAGAATATTAATTACATCTTTAGACTGAGATAATTTCATATGCATAAACATGGCTCACAGGTTAACCATCCTTTTTGCTAGAGGGTTTTGTCAGCTGGGAATATTAATGCATTTAAAGAAAAAACAAACAAACAAACAAACAAACCAACCAAACAACCCTAAAACAAGATCAAAAAGCCCAGACACAGGCTGTCAATTTTATTGCAATGGCAAGAGACAAATCCTGCATGGACAGTTTGTGGCCAAATCATTAGCTCAGTCTCTCTAGCAAGAAAAAAAAAAACCTGCAGTAAAGTCTGGAGAACAGGGACATGCTATTGGATAAAGAGGTTCATAACCTGGTTTTCAAAGTAAAAACAACACAAATGATCCAAGGAAGCAGAATAAATTCACCAAAAAATGAGAGCAATGAACAAAGGAATGGTTAAGGAGTTAAACAGTTCTCTTCAGGAGGACCCACAGCCTCACACAGAGAACCCACAGTCTCAAAAGTGATTGAAAATAAGGAGGTATTTGCCATTCCCTAACCTCCATAACCTCCAGGGACTTATCAGTCAGGGAAGAGGACCTGTCCCTTGTTCCTTTGCAAACTCTAAATTTTCAGTTTGTTTGAGGCTCTCAGAGTGTTTAAACGTGATCTTGAGATGAGTATGAATAAAACTATGCAAGAAAAACAAAGCTGAAGTCTGAAAAGATCATGATACAGGATTGTACCACCATGAAGAATAAAACTGTGTAAGCAGCATCAAATGGACAAGGCACCACACAAAGGTTATCTTAGGAAACTTAGGAACTCAAAGCTGTGGTTAATACAACACATGGGCAATAAACCAAACAAAACAAATAAACAAAAAAAAAAAAGAGAGGGCAATCTTTAAACAAGAATGTGTTGTTTTCTGCTGGTTCTTCAGAGGTCAAACAGGCATAAAGGCAGTATATTTCTTTCAAGTGTTGCATGGTTGCGTAATTCAGAGCTGGTGACTTTTATTTCCCTCACTCTATTGAGCCAAATCAGCATTAGACAATAGGAAGCACAAAAAACCTACTGGACAAAGAAGCTGACTTTTCATGCCAACAATCAAAATACTTCCATCACTGCTCACAAAGACTAAACACATATATGAATCCCCCAAAAAGACTAGGCAAAGTTATCAGAGGAGCCCCTAAAGATACCTAAATATAATAAATACATTTAATATGTTGAACCTGGATTTAAAAACTGGTAGGCTTTGTAAAGGGGACAAAAAAAACTGAAGCTTTATTAGGCATTAAACAACTCCCACATCATTTTGATCCCTTCTTTGCCTTCATCAAGCAACTGTTCCCCTTGCCTGTTTGTACAGCCTTGGCACTAGGGGTCCATCATTCCCAATGTTTAGCTCTCAAGGCTCAGACAGCTGAACATATTTAATCTTATAAATAGAAAAAACATTTGCGTCAGGCACTACACTATGTTAATTCCCTAAATTGCCATATTTTCATTACTCGTTATAAAACATCCCTTTACCCCCCTTCTCCCTCCACCCCCCATCAGGGAATAATCTCTTGTGTAAAGGAGATAAATGTGGTTAACTGTTTAATTAATCCTCATGTTAGATGAGAGTTCCTTTCAGGGAAATACTTAAATTTGTAGAAGGTAAAGAAAGAATATCAACAAAATGGAAGTTCCCCTTTCTAAAAAAAACGAAAAAAAAAATAGTTCAGATCTTCTGTCCAGTTATAGTCCCACTGATTGTAATGCTTCAAACATTATTCATTTCATCCTCATTGGAACAGGTTTCCCAGGGAAATGGATGCCCCATCTCTGGAAGTGTCCAAGGCCAGGTTGAGTTGGGCTTTGAGGAACCTGGTTTAGTAGAAGGTGTCCCGCCCATGGCAGCAGGGCTGGAGGTAAAAGGTGTTTAAGGTCCATTCCAGCCCAAACCATTCTAGGATTCTATGATATCCATTTTTTCCCCATCTCTCAGGAGAAGCTTGCAGAAATTATAATCCTCTGCCTGTTAAGTCACACTCCCACCACAGTGGATTCCCATATGAACAAAAGAAGATTCTTTGCTTCCATTACAGGACAAATTTCCCTTTGTTCTTTCTGTTCTCCCCAGATAATCTGCCATAATACAGGAATTTTACTGTAACACTGAATAACCTTTACAATAAACAGATTTATAATGGGTGGCTTCAGTGCCCTCACTTAGCAGAATTTTCTTTGAATTATATATATATGCCCTATATATTACTATGCATACACATATATACAATATGTAGTCTTATAAGGAATATGGTTATTTTCATTTACTGGAGAACCAGATAATCAAATAACTATCATCATATTTCACGGGGCAATGAGGCAGCAATTAATTTGTTAATAATTGTGCAGTGCTTTGGAAAGGTAAAAAGCTACAAGTGCTGGGTACTAGAATTAAGAAATTGCTAAATGTTAAACGATAAACTGAAACTCAAATTTTGTATCTGAAATTGGTACAGAGCTGTTCACCCTCCATCTGTGGGTTCTGTTCTTGCAGCAGCTATTGACTGCACACAGCAGTAAGCTTGAGAAGCCTTCATTCTGAAAAACTAGCAGACGAAATGCTAATCTTATTCAAGGCAATAAACACATTGCCCTGGCATCAGAGGGTCTCTGCTTCAGACTATACCAGCTACTAGGAAGAAAATTACCCCATCCCAGTCAAGACAAGGTCAGAGAGTAGCCTTCATGGTGATTTTTTTTTCTTTTTTTCAGTTTAGGCAGAAATATATGGTTTTATTTAGGCAGCAATAGATGGTTTCTTTTCTTTTGGGTTTGTTTTTTTGTTTTTTTTTTTTTTTAATTACCTTAAGGAGCCACTTTTTCTGCACAAGGTGATTGACTGCAATCATTGGCTGTGTACAGAGAGGGTCATAGAGTGTTTTGATTTGGAATGGACCTTAAAAAACATCCAGTTCTGAACCCCCTGCCATGGACAGGATCTTCCTCCATTGGACCAGGCTGCTCACAGCTCCATCCAACCTGGCCTTGAATATTTCCATGGATGGGGCATCCACAGCTTCTGTGGGCAACCTGTGCCAGTGCCTCACCACCCTCACACTGAAGGTGTGAAGGTTATTTCTTCCTAATATCTGATCCTCTGAAAAGCTCCTCTATGTTAGTTTGAAGCCATTGCCCCTTGGCCTGTCACTACAGGCTCTTGTAAAATGTTCCTCTCCATGGGCTTCAGCAGCTTTTTATGGGAAAGGCAGGTATGAAAAAAAGGTTACCTTGCTTCTGTGCTTGAAAATCAGCTTCAAGAGCTTAAAATATTCCAGAACTAGTAGAAGCTATTCAAAATTTAATGTTTATTGGAATCTACTCATATTTCAAATCAGTATGAATTTTTGCTTCGAAACAGGTGCTGAAATTTTTGCTTTGTGTCATATTCACTGTATCATTAGAGTCTCTTTGACAATCAATTTGCCACCAAGTTCTGTCACCCTGTTCTGAATTGATCTATGGAGGACAGTCACCTGCAGCAAGGAATGACTTGAAAAGGGATCAGCTTGGTTTATCACAGTAGTTAACTATTTGCACCACCAGCAGAGGAAGAACAGCTGTAGCTCAGATGCTGTAAAAAAAAAGTGTGAGGGAATTATTTACTGTTGTCTACTAGAAATCATGAAGAAATCAACCTGTTCTTTACCTTGAACCAGAGAACTCAACTGATATGATGTCTGTCTAGAAAAGGCATTAAGTGAAAACACCCTTCCACTAAAGAAAGAATCCTGAGTTAAAGGATGTATGACTTGCCTTTTATGTTCTCTTTCAGTACCATGCGCAAAATCTGGTCTCAGTGGCTGTGTACAAAGGATTTATATAGTGAACCTATTTGAAACACCTATGAAAACAAAATCTGCTTTTCCAGGCAAAACTTGATACTGAGATCAAGGGGGATGAACAGAAGCTCAAATCCATTTGCAGTCTAACCTGATTTTGAAGGCGCAACAACCAGGGCAGAGAGAGTACAGGTTAATAGTGCAAACTCATGCCTAAAGCCATGCAAACAAAGCTTCAGGGGATTAGACTTTTCCACCCACATCATCTTCCAAATCATTCTGCCTGGTTTTGTGGTAAGTCTTCATGCTGTCTGTCAAACCTGGAGCTGGCACCACTGGATTGATTTCTCCCACGAGTCATTTCCTCACATTTCTAGCAAAATTAAACAAATTTAAGCAACAGCTCAGTTTGCTTTCAAAAATATATACAGATCTACTACTTTATTTGATTCTGTGGTAGTAGTTAAAAGATCTGCAGCCTCTTCCCAATCATGCAAATAAATAATTGAGTTCAAAAACAGCATTTGAGGCATTATGGTTTAACAAGTATTACAAGCATGGTGAGCACAACCACGGAGCCTGGGTAGATGGAAAGCCAAGACTCTCCAAGGCTCCATAAAACAGTAGGGAACTTGCTGCATAAAGAAGAAACTTCCAGCTTGCATGCAGTTAGGTAGACAAAAAGTAGAACTGGTTTGTTTAGCATAAGCCTCTTTTATGTTGGGAGAAAGCTACTAACAACTAGGAAAATGAAATTAAATTAAATGAAATTAATAAATCCTTTGTCCAATGAGATTTGGCCACATAAGACTGAAGAAACACTATGAAATGCAAAGGAAAAAAACCTACTGTTCCTCATTTTTTGGTCAGTTATCACGTTAAAATGGACTACACTGAGCAGAGTGAGACAAGGTAAAAATAACATAACTCAAACTGACACCATGGTGCCCTTGGAGATACAGAGTGGAAAGGACCAGATTCTGCAGGAAAACAGCAGTATGGAGCAGCAACATTCCTTGTGCTGGAAATGTCCAGCTAAAACAGAACAAACTGGGTTATTAATGTTCCCCACAGCATTATGAAGACATTTGAAGTATAGAAAATAATCGGTGGGTTTGATGGTTATTTTTTACTCAGTCATATACTACTGGAGGTATTCTTTGTTTCTTTTTCAGATTTGCTCTGGAAGTCTCTTGTCTCAGTGCACTACAAAGGCAGGAGACTTTTAAAGCTACATATGTTCATGTTCGTGTTATAGTTCCAAGACAGAATTATCATCATCAACTTCACTTGATAAAGGTTGCTATCAGTTCTTAACCAGTCTAATTAAGACTGCTTTTTCCTGACTGGAAAGATCACAGTAAAAAAATAAAATTCTAGCACCTACGCCTCATCTCCCAATTTTTTGTATAGTTTTGAGAAGCAGACAATGCTGTGTAGCACTTCATGTACTTGGAAAACTTGGAGATGTTGCAGGAGAAATATTGGCTGAAGCACAGTAAAGGATAATATCTACCTGGGTATGGTTATCACAATAAAAAAAAGATTCACTGTGGGTTTGTGGATTCAAGATGACATTTTACAAAATATAACCATGTACTGTGTCCATCTCTTTTTCTCTGAAACTCTTACCAGACTATCTCTAGGAATTCAAAGACCTGCAGATGAAAGAATAAACAGATCCAAGACAGTGACAGTGATCCAAGACTTCTTCATTTGAGACCAATTGTAGTAACGAGATCTTCCTTGGAAAATAAACAAGCTACATAATTAGTCTGCTATCTGGAGTCTCTTATATTCCTCATTTCAAGCAACATCAATCACTTGCATCCCACATTATTTCCACTCAAGCACAGCATATTTCTTACTGCTACCACAGAACATTAGTGAGAAATGCCAAATCACATAAGCAAAGTGGAATAGAATATTGTTTACAACACTGTATGGAATCCCATAATGTTTCTGCCTAAATTATACATATATATATATATATATATATACACACATACATACATCTTTCCACTTCACATTTGAGCCTTGGCAGGCCCAGAATGATGCTTTACTAGCTCAGTTAAGGCATCAGTTCACACTTTTACAAAATACTCATGTAACTCCCTAGTGAACCAGTCAGATGCTGGAAAATATCTTCCAGATCACAAGAGCCAAGCAACAGAGCACCCTTTATAAAAGCTGACTATAAAAGGATGTAAGAGAAGAAAGGAAAGGGAAGGAAAGGAAAGATGTAATCTGGAGCTATAGGGGACTGCACACCATTTATCTATCAGCGTCTCCTGGCCGGCTTGCTGATGACAAGAGCTACAGATGGAAAAGGTGGGAGGGAGTTAAATGGAAAGCTGTCCAGCTTTTCAGACTGTCAACAGCTCTTCTCTGTTATTTTTTGTGAAGTTTTTTTCCATTCCCCTGGGGAGAATTGTTCATAGCTTTAATTACTCTCAATTACTAAGAAAGAACATTGAAACAGAAAACAAAGACACAGCAGTTCTTCTCTGCTCCTGAATTTTGTAAGGATCATGTCCCACCCTATTCCCACCAGCTTCACAGGGACCCTCAGAAAACAACTGCAACAGGTCAGCAAAATTTAGGAACAGCTTCTTTCAGGGCTTGGCTCTCTGAAGCTCTATTATGAGCCAGAGGGACTCATCTTTTAATGAGATCCACACAGGAAGCTTCCAAACCTGTTACACTGAGCTTGACCTGTTACAACTGAAGCTTGATGTCTTGTCTAGAGATCTTTTCTCCCAGGTTGAAACTCAGCAATTCCCTCATAACAGCCTGTACAACTGAAGAAAACTCACTAGAGCTAGACTTTAAATATGACATTGTTTTTCTTCCCTAGCCTTTCCCTTCTTATCTTTAAAAGCCATCTCTGTGCAAAGCAAACTGAAGAGAGTAATAAGGTTTCACAGAGATCTGAAGCCTAAGTAATATCTCACCAAGGCATAAAGTCTCCTGAGCCTTTTGTGATAAATAAATGGCATACTGTAAAACACAAATGAGCATCACTGTGGCTGTGATTTCATTGTCCTGATGGGGAACCTGTGCCTGGCACAAGGCCAGCCATGTAATTCAATACTGAGACAGAGCACACAAATTGACCTCAGCAGGAGGATCAATTTTAATGTAATCCCATCTACTAATCAAAAGAGACTCAGGGATTAACATTCACTAGGAAATGTCTGGTCAAAGTTGTTGTACTCATTGATAAAGATAGCTTTGTTTTAATTAAGATACAAAATGCCAATTCCAGGTCTAATTTTAGCTGCGAATAATCAGTTATTGATGATGTGTCTGGCTGAATTGTTTTAACCTCTCTAGAATGTTTTTAAGTAGATCAGTCAGTGTGGATTGTTTTTTTCATACTGCAAGGAGACCACATTCTCATATTGTCTTCATCCTCCCAGCATGAGTTGGGCACAGTTTCCTGTTTTCCCAATATTCATTGTTAGCCCCATGCTAAACCTGACTCAAGACTCTCTGCCCACCCCTGTCTATCCACCTGCAAGGCTGTATCCCATTTTGTCTAGCCTATGCCATGCTGAAAGCAGCAAGTCGATCTGGATGCCTCAAAAGACCAGATGACATCTCAAAAACTCAAGATGTGCTGAAAATCGTTATCTCCTTCATTATCTCATCAGAGAGAGCAGAAAACACCATGCCTGGTCTAGGCTGGGTGAGTTGTCCAAAATAATCAGCACTGACTTTCTTGTACCAGCAATAACATGGCCAACAGGACCAAAGCAGTGACTGTCCCCCTGTACTGGGCACTGAGGAGGCCACCCCTTGAATCCTGCCCTCAGTGTCAGACGCCTCATGACAAGAAGGACATTGAGGTGCTGGGACATGTCCAGAGAAGAGAACGGAGCTGGGGAAAGGTCTGGAGCACAAGTCTGGTGACCAACAGCTAGGGGTGTTTAGTCTGGGAAAGGACACTCAGGGGTCTTATAAGTCAGGATATTATCCTCACTCAAACAGGTTTTGGACAGTTTTGTGGCAAATCAGGCACAACAAACTCCAGCCTCTGCAAGATCATGGTGGCAAATAAAAAACCTGTCATAATTTCACCAAATCATTGTCATAAACCCAGGTCCAGAATTGAATTTTGCGTCTGGAGCCTCTGTAACAGGGCCACAGATGCAAACAGTTTTGTAGACTCATTGAAATCATAGATTGGCTTGAGTTGAAAGGCACTGTAAAAAACATCCAGTTTCTATCTGCCTGCCATGGGCAGGAACACCTTCCACTGGGCCAGGTTGCTCAGAATCCCATCCAATCCGGCCCTGAACCCTTTCAGGGATGGGGTATCCACAGTTTCTCTGGCAAACCTGTTCCAGTGGCTCACCACACTCACAGTGAAGAATTTCTTCCTAATGTAGTCTCTCGTCTCTTGGTTTAAAACTCTTACTCCTGGTAAGATAGTCCTGTCACTATCTGCCCATGTTCCATCATATTGATCTGAAACACTGAAGCTTGAATGTGTTTTCTGATTTGACTCAAATCACAGCACATTCTTTTTCCTAATGCTGGTGTTCAAGGAGCTCTATACAAGCAGTCAGACCAAGAAGCAGAGACTAAATCCTACATGGCATCTCACAGCCTGACCAATCCCCTGCTGATCTCCACTTACTTCATTCAGACAGAATGGTTTCAAGGTGTGATTTAACTTAAAAGCTCAGGTTTTACCTCTTTGATGAGCATCCTGTTGCCTCCATCCTACTGCTGTGAGCAGTCCTAACTCACCCCAGATCATACCCTAGGCCTGTGGATAACTCTTTGTTCCTACCTTGCCAACAAGGCACAGGGCCTCTTCCCTTCCCACCCACTCATTTGCAGTCAGCTGGTGCAACTGTGACTCATCCCATTCTAGTACAGACTTCAGGAACCTGTTCAAGGCATTTAATAGCTCATCTCACAGTAGCTGTAGCTTTCATAATTAGTTCTGACCATTTAGAGAGGAATAATTTTAAACATTGCCATTTCCTCTCTCTTCTTTCCCTGGCTTAGAAGAGGATGGGGTCCTTCCAGAAGACAGCTGGCAGCAGAGTGAACATGCTCCTGCCTGGCAAAATTGATCCCCACCTCAGTATAGAATCAATCACAAAATCACAGAACGGGTCAGGTTGGAAACAACCACAGTGGCTCATCTGGTCAAACCTCTCTGCTCCAGCAGGGCCATCCCAGAGCACATCACAGGATTGTGTCTGTGGAATATCACCAGTGAGGGACACCCCACACCCTCTCTGGGCAATCTGTTCAGTGCTCAGTCACTGCACAGGGAAGAAATTATTAGAAATTATTCCTCATGTCCAGGTGGAACTTCCTGGGCATCAGTTCCTGCCCGTTCCTCTTGTCCCATTGCTGGGCACCAGGAGCAGAGCCTGGTCCCTGCTCTGAGCCCTCTGCAGACACTGACAGACGGGGATGAGGTCCCCTCTCAGTTTTCTCTTCTCAAGACTGAACAGGTCCAGCTACCTTAGCTTTTCCTTATAAGAGGTGCTCCAGTCCCTTCATTATCTCCACTGGACCTGCCCCAGGATCTCCACATCTCTCTTGACCTGAGGAGCCCAGAATAGGACGCAGTACTCCAGATGTTCCCCCATAGGGCTGGATAAAGGGGCAGAATCACCTCCCTTGATCTGCTGGCAATCAATGACCCTCCTAATGCAACCCAGAACACCATTTGCCTTCCTGGCCACAAGGGAACTGCTGGTTCCAGGGGGTCTGCATGGTTAGAAATCTACAGGAGAAGACAGAGGCATGAAAAAAAAGCCTCCATTACAGGGAAAGATGATGAGATTTTTGAGAAACACAGATTGGTTATAGATTGGAAGGTAGGGAACAAAGGTGTGGAGAGGGAAGGCAGTGAATAAAAAGAAGAACATAGGCAAACTTCCCAGAAAATACAACAATCTCAAGCACACCTAAGATGAAGGTAGATTTTAGTAAAGATATGATGTTTATTTCTGCAGCACTTCAGATCTGCACAGCATCCAGAGCTGAACATGCCTAGAGAGCCAGAAAAATCAACCAACAGAGGGTAGGAGCTGAGTCTCTGACACAAAAAAGCACAAGGGTAGACCCAGCTCAAGAACATCATTCCCAAATTGAAGAAAAAGAGAGAAGGAGATTTAATTTTGAAAGGGAAGTACTACTCTCTAAAAACAGAGACAGGTCACCACAGCTTTTCGTTCTTGTCTAATGGGAAGAAGGGTAAGAGAAAAGGCAAATCCCTGGGGGCAGTACCTGGCAGACAACACAGTGGTTGCTGGGATTGACTCTGAGCTGGGACAGAAATGTGGCAAGTTCCCATGCAGGGGCAGCAGAGATAAGGACAGAGGAGATGAGTACAAGGCAGCAGGAAGCAATGGTCAGCACATGTTCAGGAACTGGAGATGGGCAGGATAATCCTGCTGAAGCACCACTGAAGTCAGGATGTGTTCCAGTCAGGAACTATGCCTGAGCACATTAACACAACGCAGTAATGGCACAACACAATTTCAGAAAAGTGGATATGAAGGAATTTCCCTTGTTTCTGCAGCAATCTGTTTATGGGACCTGGGGATAAGATGTGCCCAAGCAGTACAAGAAGTCCATTGCATTGAGAGGTATTTTGCACAACTCTACCTCCATTTTACATGAGAGCTAGGGGAGGCCATGGAAGATGCTGGCTAAGAGGGGAAAGGGGGAGGACAAGCTGTGAAGAGGTGTTTCTAAACCGAAAGAAAAAAAAGAAAGTAAAATGCCCATTGGAATTTTGCTACCTTTAGCCTTCCTGTTCTAAACCTGTCTTCGTGAACACTGGGGCTTTTAACAATTGCCTTTTACAATCATGGCTACACGATGATGGAAAAATATTAAATCTTATTATGGAACAGTAGGGAGTTTTCCTGGGAGAGACACAGAATGTTTTAACCTACTGTGGCAATGCAGATTGGTCTCTTTTGAGCCCTGAAGAAGAGATTGATAATAATTGATTTATTATAGGACAATTTCACCATGCAGACAGAAGAGAAAAAAAATGTTTCTAGTTTTGTTTTCCATTTCCATTAAGTATCTTATTTTTCTGTGCATATACTGAGCCCTGGAATTCTCTAGTACCTTTGTATTTCCTCTTCTCCATTTTTCATATAGAATCCAACATTCTTACTTCTTACACACTGAATAAATAGAACTTTAATTTAAAAAAAAAACAAACAAAGCTTAAAAAAGTCCTAAGGAAGTTAATTACTAGGTTAGGTTGAGTATTTTTAAATTCCTTTTCCCTAATCTTTTTATTTCCTAATGCAGCACCAAATCCGGATTTTCTGAATGCTTTTAGCAAGGAAGGCACTGTGACATTTAAAAAGCAATGCAGAATACATGTTCCATGTACTAAAGCCTAGTGTTATGTGCACTATGACCTAAGAATTTCATTACTGATAGAAACAAACAGAAAAAAAAAATCCTAGAAACATCTCTACATATGTTATAGGGGTTTATGACCCAAGAAATAGATGCTGGAATTCACCTTTTCATTTCAGAATACTGGAGACAAATGCCACATTGCAGTACCAATGATAGAGGCTTCAATGAAAAGGTAAAAAATCATCCTGAAATTACAAATTAGCCAAACAGCCTCTATGAGACAAATTGGCAAGATACAGACTGGATGGGTGGTCTTCAAGATGGGCAGGAAATTGGCTAAAAGGCTGCACTCAGAGAGTGGTGATCAGAGTGTGTCCAGCTCTGGTCCCCACAGCTCAAGAAAGACACAGAAAAACGGGAGAGGCTCCAAAGGAGTGCCATGACCTGGCCTCTGAGGAATGACAGAAGGAAATTTCTTCCCTGGAGAAGAGAAACCTCAGGGGGAATCTCATCACATTTTTCCAGTAGCTATTCCTGGGTAACTACAAGGAGGACAGTGTTTCTACATGAGGAACCACATGGAGAAGAGAAGGGGAAATTGTTACCATTTACACCAGAAAAGGTTCCATCCCTGTATAAGAGGAAATTTTTACAGTGAGATGAACCATTCCCTGGAACAACCCTGCATGGTCATGGTAGAGCCTCCATGTCTGGACGTTTTTCAGATGTGACTGGGCAGGCTGCTGCATGATCCCCTCTTGGCTCCCCTTCCCATAAAAACTTGGGCTGAATGAGCTTTGGACATGTCTTCCAATCTGGGCTATTCTATGAGAATGAAAAGTTAAAAAATGGGTTTCCCAGCAGGTATGTTTTGCTATAATTTCTCTCTGATACTGTATGATGTAAAAATGAACCAGGTGGGAAACTTTCTACTTTTTCAGCCCCTGTGACCTCAGCCTCTGTTTAAAACCTGATTTTAAACTCATCCTCTCATTCTCTAACCACAAATGGAGCACTTTTCCCTCACTTCCCTGTTTTCCTTTTTTAAATTTTCCTCTGATATATTTTACTATTTTTTGGGGGGAGACTTTGTTTTTTGTTTAGTTTGATTTTGTTTAGTTTTTGCAAGCTACATGGTTTAAAAGTGTTTGCTTTTTTTTTTTTTTTAATCTACATTCAAAGTAATGCCTTTGACTTTCACAGTATGCTATCCTTCCCCTGTATTTATGAAAACAAAAGAGACAAAGGTAAATTGTTTCACTTTCTGTTATTCTAGGTACTCAGCAGTTAGTTCTTGCCAGACTACCAGCATGCCACATGGACTACTTTGTCAATACCAAAACCAGGAGTGAAAAACCTTTCTGATCCAATAGAAAGTTTTTCCATTAACCTCGTAGAAACTGAGAACATGAGAAGCTCACCCTTCAGCTAAGCCTTTCCTTAATTCTTATCTGAAATAACAGATTCATTTTACTCAAATCCAAAACACAGAAACCAGTATGAATTCTGGTCACCTGCTTCTAGAGCCTCCTGCTTGTGTGATATGGACCCTTGGGAGATAGTGACCAAATTAAAATGCAGCACTTTAGGAGAGGCCACGCTTCTGGTGAGACATTGCAATGTTTTGAAGAACACACTCATGGGACCTGTAGCAAGAAATTTTCAGGCTGTGAGTGGGTGGGTGTTTGTGTTCAGACTCCAAATGAAAGCCCTATATTTCCCACAAAAATTTTTGACAGAAATAAAAATATTTTGATGGATCACAAACACAGTGTCTCAGTGAATCAACACTTTTCATTTAAGATTTTTTTTTATGTAAATATCTTCTTTTTCTAAAACAATTACATTTTGACATTTTAAAAACATGTTTCAAAACAAACAAACCCTGAACTTTCCAATTGGATCCCTTAATTTCCAGATTTTGCCCTAAACAAATTCTAGATCAATACTTCCCACTGGTTCATGTTAATTGAAGTTAAAACATTTTTAACTGCCAAATACTTCACTGTAGGGAAAGCAAAAAAGCATTATTAATTTTTCTTTTCAAAAATAATCTTCATCCCAGTTCTTATGTACCAAATACTATATTCACAGCATATTTTATTTCCTAAGGTATCCATTCACATAGAAAGGTTTTCTGAAGGCTTTCTTTCCTCTCAAATAGTCAGAATTTATTTTTAAGCCAGCAAGGGTTATGAATCATTTAAGTTAATTCTTTCCATTGTACATTACTTTGTATTCATCAACAGAGAATTTCATCTTCTTTCAGGCAGCTTTGTTAAGGTGCCACAAATCTCACCTAGGCATAATAATTCTGCATTTCCTACCATCATTATTACTTTGTTGATCATTAAATCACTGATCTGGGGAAAAAAAAAAAAGGACGTATTCAACACTGATTTGACACTTGCAGTAGATGTGCTGAGACTTGACAAATATTCATAAACAAAACAAGATAAATATTGCCCTTAAAATTAAAAAGGAGGAGTTTGTCTTCTACCTCAGCAGTTCCAGTGCTACAGACTGAATCAGCAGAAAGTTTAAATGAATAGTTCAGGTTCCTGGTCAGGCTCCTGACCCTCCCTCTTGACCTACAGATCCTGAGCAACCTGGTCTAGTGGAAGGTGTCCCTGCCTGTGGCAGGGGAGTTGGAATGAGATGATCTCTGAGGTCCGTTCCAACTCAAACTGTTCTAGGATTCTGTGTTTGATCCTACCAGAGCAACCACAGAAACCAAGTGAACAGCAGTCACTGGGTAGTGCATTGCACAGAGGTGGGGAAACAAGGAAGCACAACCATTTGTCTCCCTAACATGTTGTCAGCAATGTCTAAGAGGACACAGGAGTGAAAATTTCTGGAACGAGATTCCAGAACATATCATCCACTACAGAGAGAAGCAAGTGGATGATCAGCAGCACCAGCACAGTTGTGCAGCAGGACTGCCTAATCACAGGCTGGAGAAAGGTCACAAATTTCACTGATAGCTACAGCCACTCTTGTCAGCCTCTGCAGCAGCACAGCACCTCAGCACCAGTGAGGGCACCACAGGCTGGGCTGGCACAGCACATTCCCAGCTGGAGAGTGGCTGCTGTGAGAGATGCTGAGAGATGCAGCACTTGGGAGCTGGAGACAGAGGCACAGTGACCGTGTCCTACAAACATCACCCAGGGTACCAGGCCTAGGAGTGGAGTGGGAGAAGAATGCCATGGGCCGGGAGCTTAGTTTACTCCCTAGATTCTTGAATTTTTCTTCTCAATTCTACATACTTCAGGCTTTAAGTATTCACCTGGCATCATACTGCTGCTCTCCTTGACTTTAACAAGAGTCAGAAAGACTTGCAGTGTGTGAGGCAGGATAAATCTGCAACTACACAAATTAGAAGTTCAGGCTGTGCAGTAACAGAAGTAAGATTCCAGGAAAGTTCTGATAGAGACAGTGATGGCTAAGCCTCATAGAAGCACAGAATCATAGAATGTCCTGAGTTGAAAGATACCCACTAGGATAATTGAGTCCAACTCCTGGCTCTGTATAGGATGTCCCAAGAATCCCACCATGTGCCTGAGAGCATTGTTCAAATATTTTTTGAACTCTGTCAAGCTTGGTGCTGTGACCACTTCCTTGGGGAGCCTGTTCCAGTACCCAACCACCCTCTGGGTGGAAACCCTTTTCCTAATATCCAAACTAAACCTCCCCTGAGAGCTTCATGCTGTTCTCTTGAGCCTAATTGCTGGATACCACAGAGAAGAGATCAGTGCCTGTCCCTTGTCTTCTCCTCATGTGGACTACAATGAGGCCTCCCCCCTCAGCCTCCTCTTCTTCAGCCTGAACAAGCCAAGTGACCTCAGCTACTCCTTGCGCAGATTCCCCTCCAGGCCCTTCACCATCTTCATGGCCTTCCTTTGAATAATTTCCAATAGCTCTATATCCTTACATCCTCAGTCTCTCTTATTGCCACTCTAATAGCACTTGTAGGAATTAGACCTTCAGGTGCAATTCTTTCCACAATTTGTTGATTTATGAAGTACCAGACATACTTCATCCTTTTGGAAATCAGCTTCCAACTCCTCTTCTTTCCCCACACAGAATACATTATAGGGTACAAATAAGAACTGTTGGTGAATAATGGAAATTTCCTCTACCAAATGTCTTTTGTTTTTTGTTTTTTTTTATTCTTAATGTGCAGCCATAACCTCTGGAAATACCAGAAGCATGCCTATTTCTTTAAGTGGATCTGTGTGTCCCCATAAATGCACCCACACAAAGTGTTACATGACTCGTCCAAACAAAAGGTTCTTAATCTCTGAACCACTACAGAGGTGTGCATGAGCTGTCTCTGAACCAGCTCACTCAGAGGCAAGGAACAGATGCTGCTCTACTTGGGCTAAAGCACCTTCTCAACAGCTGTGCATCCCAGTGATGTCCTGCTGCAGCTGGGCACCAGCCTAAGCAAGTCATACTGCCTCTGCTATCCAAGGTGGCTCATGGATCTTTGCATCTTTCAAGTTCAAATGATGTTTCTGGAGAGGCTACATTTTTACCAAATATTTCCCATTTATTCCCTGATTGTATCTTAGAACCAAAATCCTTTAGTATGCATAATCTGAAGCAATGCTAGGATTGCTTCACCATTTTTTGCCTGTGCTAGTCCAGCAACCAGCCAGGAGTCCAGAGTGGGGCATCACACAGAGGAATGTGATGGCAGATCACAGGAAATGTGGTCTCGCCATGCAAAATGCCAGAACAGTCTGGAAACCTGAATGGCAAAGGCAGTAGGAATGTGTATGATTAATTTAAAGCAAAAGATCACTATGCCATAAAGACAAGTGTGAGGGGTGCTTGGAAAAGAGGGATAAGGCTCGGGATGTCTGTCCCCTGTTCCATATTTTGACAAGAAATAAGTTTACACTTGGTGAAAGGACATATATCTACAATATAAATGGCTGTTCCTCAATTATTTGTCCAGGCTCCTGTTCAGACAGTGAAGACAAAGCTTGAATATGATTTTTTCTGTCCTAAAGCATGCATTTTCAAAGAGTTATCTGGGTAGTGCCTTAGAAATATCTATTTCTCTGCCCTGTCCAATAAAAGAATGCTGGTGGCTACTTTAAATAAAACTGATTCTACTAAAGTAAACTAAAATGGATTCCACTCATGATCAGGATCTCACACAAGATGCACTCCTAGGCCTGAATATTACCACAGAAGATTTATCAATCTCATTTCAGCATGGGGATCCTTGTGTAAAAATGTAAGGGGGGATGAGAAAATTTCATTGCAGTTCAAAGTACTCCAAGATTACCCTAGTGGCCCCAAAATTAAGGGGGCTGAGGAAGGGCACAGCATTTATCCTCTGATGATCTGGCTGCACAAACTAAAGCCTCACAGGATGAGCTAGAGCCTATATCCCTCTAATTTTGTACCTGTGCAGCCATCAGAGGAAATATTCACACCCAATGCAAGCCTGCATTCCACAGTGGGGGCAAATGGAAGGGCACCACCTCCAGACAGTTTAGCTCCAAAGGTGGGATGAAGGCAGAAAAGAGGACTTCTGATAAGAACATTATCCCCATCAGAAGTGCACCAGGGTTGAATGACAATCTTTGATTATGAGATGAACTGGAATGGACAGTACTTATAACCATGATACAATTCAGCACTCGCATGGTATAGCTGGTAGCAAATACAGATTTTAAATCACATATTTGTCTTAGGACTAAGAAATACTGTTCTTTCAAGCCAGAGTAGGCTACAAGGATTCTGTTGCCAACCATAACATATAAAAGAACTTACAAAATTACAGTCACACAGTAAGGCATATGTCTCACATTTAACTTAATGTTTATCTTGTCAGGAAATTCAGCTAGACCATGCCAACATTTTGTTTCATTCATGCTGTCTTCAAAATCATCTGTTGTTGAGGGAGGAAAAGGAAGGGGAGAGAAAAGAAAATTCAACTGATGATCTATACATATATATGTAAGGCACAAAGTTCAAAATATTCTCATAAATAAGGCTCAAACTTAAAAGAATCATACAAAGGACTCCATAGTAACAACATCCGCCTTTACTTTTCATGGATTGAATTGGCCATCCTCAATTTCATCTGGAAAATAAACAATTATTATAAAATTCTAGGTTCTAAAATGTGCTCTTCAGACATCTACAACATGGACTCCTTGATTTCTAAGTCCTTATTCTGCTGAATAAGCCTTATTCTGCTGAAAGGTTTTGTGAGTTTTGTGCTTAGGAAGTCACCGTTACACACTACTGACCTGGTATCAGCCACTCATGAAGAGCACACTCCTAAGAAAAATCAATTAGAACTCAAAAAACCCAAAAGAATGAAATGGCAGCTACTCCTTTCAAAATTATCTAAAATATTTTTATTTTCCTCATATAAGGAAAAAAATTTCCTTACTTAAAACACAGCTTACAGAAGTAAATAATTCATCATCATGAATTATTTAGTGATACGTGGACTTAATATGTTTACAAGTCCCAAGCTGTTTTACAAAAGAGGAAACATTTATATAATTGGCCCTCAAACTCTTTTGAAAATGTTTCTATGATGAGAGGGCTCTGATTATCAGTGGCACCAGTCCTGGAAGAAGAAAAGCTTTCATAAACAGAGCGTTTGGTGGGAAGATGGGACCAGTGGGAAATGGCTGAGTAAGGTGATCTTTTCTTAATAATCGGTGATTATTGCTGCTGAACAAGATGATTTTTCCAAACACCATCCTGTTAGCCTTGAATTATCTCAGGTATGGTGAAAGGTCTCCAAACCAAACATAATTAAGTCACTGACCTGAGGCATTATCTCCCAGAACAGCCATCTACCAAGTAGAGACACAGGGCAAGCCAGACCTACTTCACTGCGAGCGTCAGCGCCTTCCCCCCAGCAGCGCCTATTCCACTAGTCCCCAGAGGAAGCCACTTATGCTGAGGAATAAACCTTCCCTTGACAGCCCAAGAAGGCTTTTGATAAGTTCATTTTCACCTCTGTCATGCTCCGCACACCACTCCCCTTTCAGAGTTGCTGCCAGTTTCCCTGGGATATCTCCATGGTCAGAAGTCCTCACGGAAATGGTCTTTGCACGTGCTGTCAGACCTTCTGTCTCTCAAAGCTCTCTCTGAAAGCTCCTGATGACCCTGATCCTGACAATTGAGAAAATTGTAAAGGCCACTAACATTCTGTTAGAGATGTATAAAAAGCTGGACTAGATAAAACTCAAAGAAGGATGGTGTGACCCCACAGGTGACCCTGATTTTAGCAGGTGACTGGAATAGATGTTCCTTCCAACCAGAATTATCCTACAAAACTATCCTGTGAACAAAAATAGCTTTTTGCTACTCACTTCATCAGAGAGTAAGTACAATAGCAGTCCCAGAAAGGAGCTAAGACTGGCTAAGAAAGACAGGCAAGGAAGCTTGTCATTCCTGGTGCTCCCTTTTTTAAGGTAACCCCAACTCAGAGAAGTCCACACAAGAAACACCTACCCCAAGAGAAAAAACCTCTGTGCTTTACCTGCTCCTGGTCTGTCTCCAGCTGAGCCCTCAAGCTCCAAAGAGTCCCAGAGGAGACACAAAGAAGATTGATGTCTTGGATCTCCTGCTTGTAATAATAATAATGATAATAATAATAATAATAATAATGACATTTCTTCATGCAATATCCTGACATGTTCTGCTCTGAGGAAAGCACCTGTGCTTGTACAAGAAGCAGGCACCTGACTTTCGGAGGGGAAGCAAGGCCAGAGTGATGATGCAGCCCTTGTATTCCTCCTACCTGCAGGTGTGGTGACCAAAGTAGCTACAGCCATATCCTTGTCCATTCCTATCCCAGCCACAGGTCTCAGTATTCAAACAAGTGAAGGAGTCTCACCACAAATGGATTTTACTATACATAATGCAGGAATTTCAAATCACAGCATTCAGACCTTGCTTCTTGTCTCCAGGGTCTCAGCATTTTGTGTTTGTACCCTTTATCTGGAGACAATGTCTCATCATTTGTGCCCAACACGGTCAATTAACTCTTTTCACCAAGCATTTTTCCTCATCTCAGCAGTGCTGGGTTAGAGATTGGACTTGATGATCTTAAAGGTCTTTTCCAACTGAAATTGTTCTATGATTCATCTACAAGACATTCCTCACCTTTGATTTACCATCTGACAGTGCAGCAGATATCCAAGTTGCACTGCTGATTCTGGCATTAGATGTGTCCTAATTTCATTTACCTAACCTATTTCAGAGTACCCCATCCCCACTACATCTGGGCCACTTTTAGCTAATTGTCATGGAGATGTTGAAGCTCATAGCAGAAAAATTAGTACACGCTAAGCTGAATTTCACCCATGGAGAACCCAGGTGGAGAGGCTGGGTAAACCCTGGGAGGTGGCAGGAAAAAATTAGATAAATCTCTTTGACCACGTTGTGCAGCAATAACTCCAAGGCTCATAATTCAGCAGTGATCTTGACATCTGCTGTTTGTCCCCAAGCAGGAGCAGGGAGCAGTGGAACAGAGTAGCCATGGTTACATCTCAGTCCCTGCTACCAGTCATTCCCAAGTTGTTGGGTGATTCCATGATCACAAAGTCCCACCCTGGGACAAACTGGCTTAACAAGTCATCTGATGCAGCCCATTTCACCCTATATAGTCTGTTTATGACTCTGGATAATGATTCACTTTCCAAGGATATTAATTAACTTGCTCTGAGGGGCCTTGCACACCTAAGGTAGTGTTAGGCAGTCACACAAAGAATCACCACAGAGCACTGCTGATCCAGCAGCTGCCAAAAACAAAGGGAAGCTTTTCTCCCCACTGCCAGTGTCCAAAGTGTGTTCAGCATGTGCTGCTGTAGGCAAGAGGGTTATGCTGGTGTGTATTTTCAGTTCAGCAACTATTTCTGCACTCCATTGTCTGATGCTGAACTATCCCACCTTCTGTTTCTCAATCAGAGTATTATTAGCTGCACTAAACCCATGAGCTCCTCAGCACAGTGAGTTTAATAAAGCACTAATGTCACCCACTACCAACGCAAGGCACCTAAAGAAAACAAGGCCTAATTTACAGTGCAACTAAAAATTAGCAAGATGATCATTCCTCACTGTTTTTTTTTCACTGTTTTTTTTTCTATTTTTCCAACAATCTTTCTTCCCTCATCAGACAAAAGAATTGATGTGATCCAGAAGAATTGAAGCAATCCAAATGAACTGATGCAATCCAAAATCTATTCCTCCCTTCCCCACCATAAAAGAAAGAACACATCTAAGGGCTTTTCGCCTAACCTTCTGTAATTATTATTCATCTCCATTTCATCTATTCATCCATATGGACTTATTTCAAAAAAGAGTAGCCATGCTGAAAAAATGTCTCTCTGCCATGTCCCTCTTCTGCCTCACAATGCCCCTGAGTGCTGCCTGGTTCCCCAAGCAAAGACAAGGAATGTTCAGGTGGTTGTGACATGCCAGGCAAAAACAGCAGCTTGACTTTGATCCATCCATGGCAGCCAACAAAAGCTTTTTGACTGAGAGGGTTCAGGCTTCCATGCCTTTCTCAAACAACAACCTTTTCACAGCCTTGTGCATTATCTTCCCTTCTGAAAAGACTTTTGTGCATGGGGATGACTCCTGCTGTTCCTGAGGTCAGTGGCAAAAATCCCACAGCCTCCAGTGGTGCATGGGCTGGGTGGCTGTGGAGCAAAGCACTCTAGAACATCACACAATGAGACTTTATTTCCTCTATCATCTATCATGGCAAGCTGCACCCTCACACATCTCAGCCTAAACACAGCTGCAAAGGGAAAGGGAAACAAAGGGAAAACAATAAGGCATGAACAGAAAAGAGAAGTTTTCAGCTGAGATTTTAAACCAAGACAGGCAGGAAAAGAAAATAAATAGCTCTGTGTGACTGCAGGGTGTAGAACAGGTTTATTATGCAGGGTAGTGTACTCTGTAAGCTCCTGTAAGAAGAGATACTTGCAGCAGCAGACACTGCTCAGTTCTAATGAAATCCATCTGCATTGTCCCACAGAGACCCTCATGCCCTGTGATGTGGGATAGTTGGGCCCTAATAGAGCAGAAAAGCTGTGCAGATGTGAGCCAGTGCCTGCAGCACTCAGGTGCTCAATCACACAGAGGGGGAGCAGTTGCTACAGGTACTGGCACACTGCCAGCCCAAAACCTGTAGCCCAGAGTCCTCTGCAGAAACCAAAATACCAGTAAGAACTCCATTTTTTAAAAAAAATGCACAAATCCAGAAAAGAAGCCTACAAAGATATGCAATCTCCCAAAAGTGTGTATTGTCCCATTCTGCCCCATCACCTCTGAAACAAATGGGAAACTTTTTTTATGAAAATAAAATCATTGGTTTCATGCAGACACCTCAAAGCTGCCACTTACAAGGCAAGAGCCTATTTAGCAAGAATATGAGGTTACATCATCTATAGGCATCATCTCCCTGCAATGAGGTCAAGTCAAAGCCACTGAGCAGAGCAAGAGGCTTTGAGTGGAAAGGAGGAGATAATTTAACAGAGATGGAAGTTTTCATACTGAAACACCTTTCTTGTCTAGGATTCAGTGGATGGAAATTCTGGTACTTTTGCTCTGTTCTTTAAAAAATCATTCTCATATAACAGGACTGCTTTTCCTACTGCCACAATGGTTTTGGCAGTATAGGTTGACAAATTGACCAAGATACAAGCAATATTTCACTCAAGCCACATCCTCCAAATAATACATTCTTTAGGGCCAAAAAAAGGTAAGGGGACTGTGCTTGCCAGCCTCAGATATAAATGCAGTGTTAACAATGACAGAAACCAAAATTACACATTAGAACTTGGTGCAGAGCTGGATTCCTGCCCAGTTGTGCAGATCTGAACAGCACTACAACAGGGAGATTTTTTTGCCCAGCTAGCTGTACCAAGAAAGAGCCTGATCCTCCCCAGGCTTCTAAATGGTGGCATCAGGTCTTAATAGCACAGGTGGTCCCTACCAAGTTGAGTTACAATAAGAAAGTCCAACATTGTGCTGCATTCTATGAATCCTCAAAAGCCAGTGACCAGAGTTTAAAGTTTCCATGCAAGTTCCATTCCAATATCAATTTACAGTCACACCACTGCTATTCATTTTCAGTACAAGTCTGTTGTTTAATACCTGCAGTTTCATCTCTAAATTCCAACAGAGTGCACAAGGCCATAACTATTCATGACAACACCATATAACTAAGAACAAATAAAAAGGAATTATGATGAATCTAACTACTACATATACATATACATATACATATACATATACATATACATATACATATACATATTAGATATACTACTACAAAATCAAGAATTTGGTGGGTATATATACAAGGAAAAGGTCAAAGTACTGCTTATGCTGTCTAATTCCCATGACCCTAAGGATGAGAAAACACAACAGGTAGGAAGAGCATATCAGAATATTGCATCTACCCAGAGTGCCTTATGTGCTGTAACAGAAGCAAATTTTGTGAGACCATCTGTGACCACTGAAAATTATCTTAGTACTGAAACATACCCAGGTGAGAGGTGTGGGAGCTACAGAAACAAAGAATCCACGCCAAGGCATGTCTGAACCTGAGAGAGAAGCTGAAATGCCTTGAGATTTCTGGCAGGTTTGTAGGACCAGAGAGAGCTTTCCCCCAGAAAAGGTATTCTCCTTCTATATGGGACAGCATGTGGATGTCAGCAGCATCTGAGTGCACAGAATGAAGAAATTCTTCCTTTTACACTTTGTTTGGATGCTCCATCTGCAGCAGTGGAACAGGGAAGAAATAAAACTGCTGAATAACAGAGTCCCTAACATTGCAGGCACTAATAATAGGATTAGAGAGAGAATAAAATCATATCCTCTTGGATTTGGAACATTTGGAGGAAGCCAGCTTCTGACTCACTCTCCCAACAAGTTGAGATCAGGCATGTCACGGTGCTGACCTTCTGAAGGAGGATCAGCCCAGCAGCCACAACTGCCCAGGTGGTTTCAGCCCATTCCCCCCTGGAGCAGTGTTAGCAGAGGTCGTGCTGCATCACAGGCCCTGAGGTTCTTGCAGCATGTCAGGCACTACCAGCATGCAAGGGAGGGAACTGGGTACAGGGGAGACCAGAAGAAATGCACACAAAGTGAGACACCTGCACTGCTTGTGCTCATGGACACACTTCTGTCAGAGCTGTGCTGGGCCGGAGCACAGACACTCAGATTGTCTCACCGGTGGGGAAGAAGGTTTCAAACCATGAGCAAGGAAAGTGATGAACCCCAGGGGCTGCAGGGAAAAGAAACCAAAAAGCTTACACCACCTGAGCCAACAGACCAGGAAGGAATTATAACCTTCCCAGGGCTGATGGGGTATCAGTGGAAAAGATTTCCATTGCATCATCATGGGTATAATTTAGACTAAGAGAACCTACCAAGACCAGTCTGACTCTGCAAGAAGATGGAAATCGGAAAAAAAAAAAAACAAACAAAAAAACAAACAAACAAACAAGGTTATTTCTGTATCAAGTGAAGATTGGGTACATAATTTTAAGGGAAGCAAACAGACAAAGTAGTGCTCAATTTCTAATGTAAAGATCCCATTGTCTCCCTCCTCACTGGGAAAACTTTCTCATGGTTAAGTGTCTGTCTCATTAAGCAGCGAATCTAGCCAATCACAATAGAGTGTAAAGGAAAAAATCATAATATTGCAAGAGGGAAAATAACAGAGTGTGATTATTGAATAGAATAATAAACAGCAGTGTAAACATAGGCTCAAAACTAAATGAATAGCATTGTTAAAAAAAAGACAAGGTACAACACTCTTCTTCAAATCATCTTTTGCTTCAGCTTACTACAGAGCAGGATCTGGAAAAAATTATCTTCCTTATTTAAAAAAATACAAAATACAAAACAAAAAAAATCAACAACAAAAACCAACAAAATCTACCTAAACCTTGGCTGCAGCATTTCCAAAATTCCTGCCTCAACCTGTTGGCAAATGCTGACTTTAGAACAGCAACTACTGTGTAAGTCTTCTTTTGTTCTGAGGTCTGAGAGCCACAGTGGGTGACTAATGAAAATTAGGAGCAAGATTCTAAAAGATGCTTAGTTATATAATGAGATGTATTTTTTTCCCCTTAGAAAGGTGCTAGTGAACAATAAGTGAGCATTGAGGTAGCAGCTCTTAACAGCCGTGCACAAAACAAAAGGAAGACTGTGTTCCCATCTATTACTAAACGAATGGAATGGAATGGAATGGAATAGAATAGAATAGAATAGAATAGAATAGAATAGAATAGAATAGAATAGAATAGAATAGAATAGAATAGAATAGAATAGAATAGGAGTCATAAGTCAAAATGAAAACAATCGCTTTCCAGGTTAAGCAATGGAAAGAACTGCAGGACTGGGGGACACTGAGAATTAAATACTGGATATCTGAGGTGGGGAACATCCTTGCTGTTTCCACTGGCATCAGCCTCAGTGCCTTGACTTTCCATGAACAGCCCTCCATAGAGGATTTCTATGGCCAAGCAGTGCTCATGAAAACATCAAGCTTCCCTGCCTTACCCAGAGTCATTTCTAACAGAAGTTTTCAGCCCTGTAGCAATCAAAGTCCATGTGCAAATTCTGACTTCTCCTTAATCACCTGCCTACTGCTAGCAGCAAAGTAGTATTGTGTAGGAATATTGCAGAGTGCTAATGTGTAATACTCTGAGCTCTCTGACCTTCAATCATCTGCCTGTGCTGCTCAGAGGGTCATTGCTTTGTGCCTCACTGAGCTGCCCCTGGATTATGCACTGTACATCTCTGCAGCACACGTAAACAGGATTGTGGCTCTGCTGCTGGTGTCTCAGTGTCAGACACATGATCAGGTTTGTGCTCTTTTTACAGGCATTTTGACAGGCACTTTTATTCCCTCTTTGTTATTACAAAGAAGTCTCAAAATTTAAATATTTTTTGAATTTGAAGCAAACACCAAATCTCATACAGAAATACTCCTTGTAATGTGCCCAGACTCTTAAGGACTGTAGCCCTACAGTGCTTTAGTTTAATTGATGTAAGTATCCAAAATCACCCTCTTCAGTTAAACTTGGTGTCTGTGAGCACTGTCATTACCATGGATCAAAGAGCCCCTTGTAGGGAAGACCTGTTGTGATGAGGTCAAGTTCCTCAATAAATTATTTTTCAAATCAAAGCACGGATTCCAAATAGCTGCCTGTATTCTTTTTTTTTTTCCTATTCTTTACCTTATCAATTTCCCTTGGGACGGAACATAATTCCCAAGTAATTTTTACAGCACTTCTGCATAAGAACTGGACATGAGGTCCTGCCTACAGGAATTCCTTGCTCTGTAGCTTGCAGGATGAGAATGTTTGTAAACAGAGAGAAAGGGTGGGCACAATTCTGCCCTCTGTTCTGTACCTGTAAACTTAAATTATATTCCAGCTCTTGCTGATTTTAGGAGGATCTACAGACATAGCAAAATGCAGGACTGGGACCAAAAAAATTCTGATTTTCAAATCAAGTTGAACATGAGAGAAAAGTGGCTCTTAACCTATGTACAATGATACATATACATATACATATACATATACAGACACAAGTACACGAGTAATTGTGTTGGGTCATACCCAGACCATCCCCATGTTTGAATTAGGAAGCATTTCCAGCTACACAGACCAGGATGATTTAGGGAGGACAAGGGACACAAGAGAGGAATAATAGTGTTTCAGAGAAGGAGAAAGAGACAGCAGCAGCATCAGATCTCTTTCTCCTTACTGCTGACCATAACAAACATACAAAGAAATAAAAATAGTTATGTGGAAGTGGAAAGAGCTCTCTGCAGTCATTACACAGCAAACACTCATAGCTTAAACACTTGGCTTAAACTTACTTCTTATGGTCCCCCCCTTCATGCTTCTCAGACATACACACTCATCCACATCTATTTGCCTGCACAAGGACACTCCACAGCTTGGTATCTCTTCTGTTTGTAAAATGACAAGGGCTGTCCTCATGTGCTTTTGGATCAGAACTATTCTTCCTACCTTTTGAAATGTACTCACTACATGCTTTCTCACGACAGATGAAGCGAGCATCTTTTACTGTGTGGCCATCAGATGCACATCTTTAAGATTTTTTTTTATTATTTCTTAGGAGGTGTAAAGGTTTAAGAGCAGTATTTTTGTAATTCTATACATATTTAAATTCTCAGGTATAACTGAGATATTGTAATAATTTTATCTGCTTTTAAAGCACTTAAGGTGAATCTGACAGTTGTGGACTACAGTGAGGTTTCTAGTCTTGTCTATTCATATACCTCTCTGCTTTACAGCTCTCTACTGAATATGATGAGAGAGATTTATTTGTAGAGTGGGTAGAGACAGAAGTGCATTGTCGCATAATTTTTTTTCTTTAAGGTTTATTAATTACCACGCCAACCTTTGCTCCACTGCTGCTGCCCACTTTTATTTTAGAAGCACAGCCGCTCCCCACTCTGATCACATTGGACTCCCCACCATCCCATTTTCTAATAACCTTTTAGAATATTATTTACTATTCCTTATGTATCCGGGCGGAGGAGAGAGAGAGAGGGACAGTATGGCAGAGATGGGGAACACGAGCCGGAAAACATGCTTGCCTGGAATTATCATCACACTGCTGTTGGAAGGATCAAGCCGGGAAACTCGCAGCCAGCACTCGCACGCAAACACACGCCAGGCACACAGCACACAGATCCCGGGGAGTTTGTGAACAGCCCCACAGCTCTTACCTGGGTTGTCTGGGGTCCCTCTGCAGTGCAGCTCCCTCAGCTCCCTCTGCCCTATTCCCTATTCTGGGAGCAGCGGGGCCGGGGCTGTGCCCGGGTGCCGGTGCGGGTAGGGGCTGCCAGCAGCTGGCTGCAGCCTCGGCTGCCGGGCTCTGGCTCCTGCCAGGGCTGCTGCTGCTGCTGCTGCTCCTGATGATGCCGAGGAGGAGGAGAGCCGAGTGAGGAGGAGGAGGATGCTGGCGGTGATGCTGTTGCCATGGCTACCGAACTCGGCGGCGGCACCGCTCGGAGCAACAGCTGCCCCAGCACCCAGATCTGCTGGAACCCACGGCTGCCAAGCAGCCCTCGATGTGCGGGCACAGGGACGTCACCCCAGAGCCCCTCTCCGTAGGGCAAGTGGCAGCCGAGAGGATGGAGGTCACTCCTTGGCACGGTTTTAGGGCTCTGGGAAAGCAGATGGAGTGATGCGTCCAAAATGTTTGCGTTCTGCACTTGTCGGCAAAGAGCCTGCTGCCCTGCAAAGGTCAAATGCCAGCTTCCAGGAGGGCGTTTCCTTTTTTAGCGGGTTCCTGCATTTTTATAAAGAGCTGAACAAGACAGCAAAGCTGGGGAAGGGGATGACTTTCAAAGTTGCTGCTGTGATGCAATTTTAAACTTTTTCTTTTTTAAACTAAAGGTCAATCCTCTGCCTTTAAATTAAGACTTAAAAGTTACTGTCTTAAAGGTTTCTTTGCATAGAGGAATCTCCCTAGAAGTGAGTTCCTTGTGTGACAGAGAACTGCCTCTAACCACCAAACAGTGAGAAAAAAACCTTCCAGAAAGGAACCCACTTGCACAGCATAGGACACTAATTCTTTCATGCACGAAGCAAACAAGTTGAACTTTGTCTAATGACTGAAAATAAGAAAGGAAAAAGGCCTCAGGTGAATGGACTGCCACATGATCAAAATACAGAGTATTAACTGAGAGAGACCTGTGAAATCAAGGCATTCAGCTGCCATTTATCTATCAAATAGGCATGTTGTAAGGCTCTCATTTTGTACTGGAATATCACAAGACACAACAAGGTCACAACAATCAAATGTCACTTCCATCCCAAAATGTCAGTGTAAAGCTACGTAATGCTCATAAGCCATGACAGTTCTTTCAGGAGTTGGTACTGTTTGCAGGGCATTGTGAAACCCTGTCTAAAAAATACTGGGAAAAAAAAAAAAAGAAAAATCACTGGTGGAAACTTTCTAAAGGGATTTGCTTCCTGCTGCCAGATCTCTGCTTGCAACCTGAATGCTGCAGATAAAATGAATCTATGAGCTCAAGGCACCAAGAAAATGAACTGGATGGTATTTCCTATTAAAGTATCAAACCTGGATAAATGGTTATAGAAGAAGGAAGCCTACAAGAAAAATAGACTGGGAATTTTTACAAGAGCAGGTAGTGACAAAACAAGAAGGAATGGCTTCAGACTGAAGGAGAGTAGGTTTGGATTAGATATTAGGGAAAAGTGAAGGTGGTGAGGCCCTGCAACAGTTTGCCTGGAGAAGCTGTGGATGCACCAGCCCAGAAGTGTTCAAGGCCAGGTTGAATGGATTCTGGAGCAATCTGGTTTAGTGGAAGGTGTTCCTGTCCCTAGCAGGGAAGCTGGAATGAAATGTTCTTTAAGGTCCCTGCAAGCTCAAGTAATTCTATGATTCTATGATGTGCTGTTGGCAGCATTTCTCAATATATTCTAGAAGACAGTGTCTCCACACTGCGTTCATTTGCAGAGTCATAATCTGGTTCATATAAAATCATTTTCTATACAGCTCATGACTGTGGGAGAAACTGGAACTATCTGAGAAAGAAAGTGTCAGCCAGCATACACTGTCAGACCTCCTTGAAGTAATGTCTGATTTCACATCTTCCAAGTATTTCATAACCCATTATTCCTGAACACTTTTTAATTAATCTTTTAGGCAACAATTTTGATGTCTGCTCAGAGATTATATTGAATAGCTGACTCAAGGGGATTTTCTAGCACTCTAAAAAGAAATAAGAAATATGTTATCTATTTTAATCTTTAAAAATGTAATGCATGTAAAATTAGACAGGACCCTGAAACCCTTCTCAAGAGCTAAAAAATATTTGCTGCATGTGTGGTCCAGGAGATTCCCTGCTGTAATTTTGAATGCAAGGCAAGAAGATCTCATTGCAGTAATGATGGTGAGCACATCTAAATCACCCACTCCATGATTAACCAGCTGACAGGAAAACCCATGGTTATTCTGAATAGATCACTGAGACCACAGACAGATCTTATTTCTGCTAAATCAGGATGTGTATTGCAAAATGTACCTGCTGAGGTATGTATAATCAGTTTGCAAGATTATATTTTCCAAGTTTGCTTATTAGAGTTTTCTTTGGGAAGCTGCATCACTGATTTCAAGAAGACACATAAGAATAGCAGGAGAGAGTTGTCCTCTATCTTCAACTTCTTTGGCTCAGTGTGGCTATGTTATACCACTGAGGAAATGCCCACCTTAATTCTCTTGCTGGTGCTAATCTGCAGCACAGAGGGGAGAATCCACCTTGAAGGAGATGCAGAGGCCACTAAAACAAATGGCTTTGGTACCTCTCTGTCTGTACCCTGCAGAGTGGGCATCTTCAACTCTGCCAAGTGAGGACAAAGTAGATATAAAGGTCTAACAAAGAACAGGGGGAATAATAATAATAATAATAATAATAATAATAATAATAATAATAGGTAAAATAATTTCATTTTCCCTCAGTCATGCAAGAAGGCCCTGCATGGTGGGATCAATGACTTGCATCGTTCAGTGGGGAGATAAGTGGTGTTACAGTATGTAAAGCATGTTGATTTCATAAGCAGCTATGATTCAATAAGGAAAGGACACATCACAGATGTATTTGACAGAGTGAGAGGAAAGGCTGCATTTTTAAGCACAGCATTAGTTTTTAAAGCTAGAACCTATGTCTTGCAGACCTGCTGAGGAATTTCAGACTCCTCTGGGCATCTCAGATGGTACTAGGCACCTATGTTTAGTCATGTCTGGATTAACTTTTTGCTTTAAATCCTAAAGACAGGCAAATCAACTTAGCCTAACACAAATTTCTAAAGCAAAACAGGTAAATTCCCCTCTGTGCTTATTTTTCTCCCCCTCTTGTTAGGAAAAACAAGAGCTGACTTACTTAGCTGTGTTTATCTACAACATCCTGAGGCAAAGGTAAATCCCATCCCTAACTCCAGTTCAGAACTATCCCACCAAATCAGCCATCTGAGCCCTGATCCCTGTCAACAAAGTCTTAAACCAAAACATATCTTCTGTAAATGTCTCTTAACTACCACCTTAGCCCCACAGCAGACTGAGGTTTCAGCAATGAGGATGTCTCAGTGACTGTTATCTGCTGAATGTTCCCAGACTGGCTGCAATCCCTATGGCACAGACATCCTTGGACATGCTTAGTGTTCTATATCTCATCATAGGCAGAAAAATTTATATTCTGGATTCTCTGTGCGGAGCCTTTGGGTTATTTAATAATAACCTGAAACAGATATTCCCATTAGGTAGCAGGATAACTAATAGATGTTCACTGGAGCATCCAGTCCATGCTGCAGGGCATACATTGAGCTGGTAAACATTTCTAGAGGCTGTAGACTCCACTTCAATCTGTTACTCTAGACTACCATAGCTGGAGTGTAATAGTAATTGTACAAATTCTAAGAGCAGGGTTAAATAATATTAATAATAATAATAATAATAATAATAATAATAATAATAATAATAAACAACCTTAAAATAACTGAAATAAGCTTAGAACTACAAACTTCTTATGAACTGCCTGCTCATGCCCGACCAATCTGGTGACCTTCTATGACGAGGCTGCAGTGTTGGTGGATGGGCCAGAGTGACTGACATCATCTACGTGGACTTCTGCATAATATGTGACACTGTCCCACATGACATCTTGCTGTCCATATTGCAGAGACATGGATTTGATGGATGGATCACTTAGTAGATAAAGAACTGCCTGGATGATGCACACAAAGAGTTGTGGCCAACAGCAAATTTTCCACATGGAAACTAAGGATGGGTAGAGTCCCTCAGGGGTCAGCACCAGGGCTGAAGCTGTCCAACAGCTTTGTCAGTGACACGGACAGTGGGATGAAGGCACCCTCAGCAAATTCACCCACCACACCAAGATCTGTAGTGCTGCCATAGGCTGGAGGGAAGGGAAGGATCCAGAGGGACCTGGACAGGTTGCAGAGGTAGAACCCTGCAAACCTCATGAAGTTCAACAAAACAAAATACAAGTTCCTGCACCTGGGTCACAGCAATCCTAGACACACTGACAGGTTGGGTAGAGAAGTGATTCTGAGCAGCCCTGAGGAGAACTTAGGGGTGATGACTGATGAAAACCCAACAGAATCCTGAGCAGCATCCAAAGGAGCGTGGCCAGCAGATCAAAGGAGGCGATTCTGCCCCTCTACTCAGCTCCTGTGAAATCCCACCTGGAGAGCTGAGCACAATCCTTGTGCTCCCAGCATAAGAAGGACATGGAACAGTTGGAGCAAGTCCAGAGGAGACCACAAAGTTGATGAGAGGACTGGAGTACCTCTCCCATGAAGACAGGCTAAGAAAGTTGGGGCTGCTCAGCCTGAAGAGGAAAAGGTTGTGTGGAGAACCCAAAACAGTCTTCCACTAGATGAACAGGGCCTACAAGGAGAGGAACTCTTTGTCAGGAACTGCAGTGACAGGACAAGGAGTAAAGGGTATAGAGAGAGCAAATCTAGGTTAGATATTAGGAAGAAATTCCTTGCTGTGAAGGTGGTGAGACACTGGACCAGGTTGCTCAAGGAGGTTGTGGATGCCCCAACCCTGGCAGTGTTCAAAGCCAGGTGGGATAAGGACTTGAGCAACCTGGTCTAGTGGGAGGTATGATAGAGGGTGTTGGGACCAGATGATCTTTAAGATCCTTTCCAACCCCTTAACATTCTATGATTCTGTGACTCCTCTTACACCTCAACATCAGCACATAAAACCTTACCTTATGAGGCACAAGCTTGTGGATTTAAACACACACACAGAGCAAGGAAGTGAGTCTCGTGTCAAGGAAAGACCACAACCCTCAGCTTCCACCTGGAGCACACAAGGAGTGGTTGCAGGCAGAGACCTCATCCTGGCTGTAAGAGCTTTCCTCAAGCTCTGGCTCACATCTTGCTGCAGAAAACCCCTGTGAAAGCTCCTTGTGGGTATGTAACATGTTCCACTGTCACTGGGGAGAAGAATGAAGGGCTAAATGTGTTCCAGGCTACATCAGGAAACACAACAGCTCTGTAGGTAATGGACAGAGAAAGTTAAGCTTCTCTTTTATTGAACTGAGAAGCACTGAATCTACCTTTCGATTGCAACACAGTTTCCAGGGGCTGTTTTTCTCTACTTTATAATTTCAGGAAAGATACAAAGGGAAGGTCTGACACAGAAAAACAAACAGAACTCTCAGTCTTGGGGCTTTGATTACTTCTGGATGCTCTGTGTGCTCCAGGAGCATTCAGATGGCAAGACCCTTTCAGGAAGCAAATGCACCATATTGTTATAGCAGGATTTGAAACACTCACTAATGTGAATTACACAGTCTCACATAATCCAGTTTCATGCTATGCAACAGAGAAGCAGTTAAGCAAAAGAAGGAGAAAAACAGGAGAAGGGATCAAAAGATGCCTTTCACACTATTTGAGAAAAATATAACCACAAGTGTCAACTAAAATATATCAATATTTATTTTGATGCAGCTGAGACACTTAGATCTCCATCACCCATGCCCCACCACTGGAAGCATTCAAAGTCAGATTGAAGGGGCTTTGGGCAACTCAGCATAGTGAAAGTTACTGCTTTCCAAGGCAAGAAGTTTGGAACTAGATGATCTCCAAACCATTTTATGATTCTAGTAAATATAACAGATTCTTAGGGTGTTCCACAGTATAACCGTGTTTTTTGAAGAATGCAAGTTTTTAAAACCATGCAGCATTTAAAATCATGCAGTATTTTCACATATCATAGTGAAGAATTAAAGGTAAAGTCTACAATATTAGAAAAAGTATAATTTATCATTTTAATAACTATGTATTTCAGACAAAACTCACAGAGTATAATATAAAGAAGATCATAAAGACTTGGCTTGCTTTAATAGTTGCATCCAAGAAAAGTTTATTCCTCTCCTTGCAAGTCTTTGCACTTATCCTGTCTTCAAGCCACAGAGTCAGCTGCCATCCATTTAATATTTTGTTCATTCTACCACTTGGTTTTAGTCCAGAATTCTGTTACAGACAGCTTGCCAGGTAGACAGCCTTGTTTTAAGTATCAAAAATCTACTTTTACCCACCAGTGCTTCCCTTACCTGGAAGGCAGTGGGAAGCCTCAGGTTACAATCATCTAATTCAGAGCTCTGGGAGATTGTATACTGGATAGAAAACAGGCAGCAAATAAGCACACTTCAAATGTTCAACCTGATACAAACATCCAATAGGACTTGAAGGAACTACTGCAGTATTAGAAGTTCAAACAACAACAACAACAAAAACACAAATAAAGGAAGGATTTTGTGAATAATACAGCCCAGGCCCAAGACATCATTTTGCAGACAGTCTTAGGGCTGCAGAGCACTGCTCACTGTTGCAGTACCTCACAGAATCACAATCAATATTTTTCTAAATGCTCCTATTGAAAAAGGGCTGCCACTGCCATCTATTCTGTGCATGGAAAACAAGTCCTGGACTTTTTCAGAGGTACCCACACAAGCAGCTGAGATTTTCAACTGAGGTCAGTGCTGAAGTGCCTGAACATTGGAACAAGTTGTCCAGACAGTTGGGGAGTCTCCATCACCGGAAATATTCAAAACTTGATTGAATATTTTCCTCTGTATCCTGCTCTAGCTGATCCTGCTTTGAGCAGGGCCAGGGATGATGTGACCTCAGTAAGTGATTTCTGACATTAACCATTCTATGAAATCATGAACAAGTCCCATACCCCACTGCTCCCAGCATACATTCCAGACATTCCTGATCTCTACCCCCTCGTTCAACAACTCCTAACCTCTTCCTTGGTTTTATACACAACCTCCTTTTTCCTCCACACACAAACATATTGTCACACACCTACAGTCACACCTTACACTCCTCCATCCCAGTTAACCTACAGTATCCTAAACCTAAATCACTTGGTCTCTTCCTAGGCCCTTTGTTACCTCCCAGACCTCCCTCTGCCAATTTTGTGTAGTCAAGCATAATGGCAACTTCCTCCCCTATCAAGCTTTCCTCTCATCCTGAGTGGTGCATCTCCCACCTTGTGTGCCACCTTAGATCTGGCCTAACCTACATCATCACAGAAAAAGGAAGGAAAGTTCCAGAGAATTCTGTTTTAACACAGACTGGAAAACATCCAGTGCATTCAACATGTCAGAGGAACTTAGCTGTTTATGTCTAGCTGCTGCTGAGCACCCAAAAACTGTGTTTATTCAAAGGTTTATATGCTGTCTTATTAGAGAAATTCTGAGAGATGGACACAACAGAAAAACAATTTCTTTTCTCTTTGGAGTGTCTGCTCCTAAGCACAGAAGTGTAGTCTTCCAAAGGAGAGCAGATGACCCATTTCTAATGTAGGCAAAACTGATTATTTCTCCTAGATTCCTCTATGGAAATATCTAAACTATTTTGGCTGCAGTTTTCACAAATTAATTCAGTCCAAGGAAGATGCCCCTGCATAAAATGTTTCAGCCCAAGCAATTAAGATACAGCAAAATGATAAGCAATAAAAGCTAGAGTGTTACTATAAGAAATGCTGGACAGCCTTAACAACACTCACTGGTATCACTCCCACCTAAAATGCATATTAATTCACTAAACAGCCAGATGGGCTTGTTTGTTTAAAACTCTTCCTTAGAGGTTTGCAGATTTTTTTTTTTTAATATATGTCTTTTATAATGCAAAATACCAGGTGGCAGGCAGTACTAGTAGTATCTAACTACTAACTGGAGTTTGCATATAAAGATTATTTTAAAATATCAGAACCAAATGCTAGTCTAGCACTGCTCACAATAAGTACCATGCTTCAGCCTTGCAAATAGAGGAGAAACATTCATCCTCATTTGTGTCTAGGTGAACCACGGTGCAGAAAAGCTAAATATGTTTGAGGAAGGGTAAACTATAAGTGGGAAAAGGACAGGGGAGCAGGCTTCTTACTCCAAAATATTCTTGAATGCAACAAATTATTCAAGCACAGGATGGCAATTTGTTGGGAAATCCCAAGTGAGTGGCAAACCAGCACTTTTAGCAGTGAGAGAAATTTTATGGTTGAGATCTGAACACCTATTTAAAGCTGGTCTAAGTGCTGACCTATAACTTCCAACCACTGTTTTTCTTTGTAGGTCAATGACACCTCAATGCCCATTTAAATGGGAAAGATGAAAACTGCTAGAGACATTTTGTCTTCCCTGGATCAAGGCTGAGTGCAATGGTGTAAAGGAAGACAATGAGGGAAAAGTCAAGCTATTAAGAGTATTTTAAAGTCTGAGAAAAGCAAATTAAGAATTCATTATCCAGACTGATGAGTCCCACCTTTTACCACAGCTCTATAGACTTCATTGCAACAAAACCAGAATAGGATCTTTTTCAGCATTCCTACCACCCTAGGTAATGATAATGGTTGCTTGTGGACACTTTCTTACCTTTCATTCATATTTGCTTTTAGAAAACAGATCATTCATGAGAAGGAAGGAGCTTAGTATGAAAACTTTTGGGACATATCTGCATTGCTTTGGAAAGAACTTCAGTCTTACTGACCTCTGAATTCCCATAGATTGTGGCTATATAAGACCAGTTCTCACCTGTCTTCTGGGTGGCTAGAAAAATTATCAGAATAAATTAGCCAACATGCCTTGTAGAGTTTATGCCAAAAACCCTTCTCTCTTTGAATAAAAAAGCACACAATGTTTATGAAATACACGAGTTGTAACTTTAAAATAAATTGAACATTAAGGATTTTCATAAAGGGTACTATGCCAGCTACATGATGCTCTTGGGCCTATGGTGGTTCAAAGAAGGGTGAAAGATGCTATACTGGATAAAATATCAAGGAACCCTGTCCTAGCACCTGTGTAGACATGTGCTGTTCATCTTAAAGCTTATTATTTATTGAAGAAACAGTGAGAACAACTACACATCTAAAGAGGTGAACCAGAGGTGCAGAAAGCAACTGCAGGACTTCAGGGGTTTGCCAAAGAATAAGATTTATCTTGAAGTTCACATGTAAATAATTCAAAAACATTTCCTCCTCTAAATGCCTCGATTGAGCATATGACTACAGTGATAACACAAGCCACCAAATGGTTTATCTCAATGGGGAGGATAAAGACAGAGTAGATGTGGAGTTGGAGCTGATCTGGGAGGATGACAATGAACTCAAAGCATGCCCCAGCCATTTAGGCATGTCTGTAACACTGAGACCAAACAGCCAGCATACTGACAGATACAGATATCTGAATGACTAAAGATGGAAGGTTTGGGGTGTTTGTGTTCAGCAGCCCCTCAGCTGGAGGCTTGACAGGAACAGAGAGGGGCTTCATTTCCCAGTGAACTGAACCCCACCAGCAAAACTCACAGTCAGCATTCAGTCAAAGCAGAATATCCTTCTACATCCTCTTACCAAAAATGTTAAGAAAATATGTTATCCATCTCCAATGGGAATAAAAAGAAAACTGCTGAGGATTTTCCCTGTAGGTTGCCCCTATTATTCTTGAGGAACAGCTGCAGAGTACCTTATAAAATTTAGCATGGCCGGAGTCCAGGGAATGACTGCAAAGCCTGGATGTACATGTGACAGAAAGAAGGACAATTTCCTTTTCCTCTTCAGCTTTATAGATCTGGGGGAAGGGAGGGAAAACATTTTTTTGTTTCCCCTCTCCCATTCCACCCTAGCAGGAAAAATTCCCACACACACAGGCAGCAACCAAGCCTTGAACAGAGCGAAACCCCTGGGCACAGCTCCATCACCAGAGTGTGTTTTATGGTTTTCCCTGCCACCTAAGTGCTAAAATAAAATTCCACGTGCACACACCAAGCCTACACAGACTGTGCAGATGGGAGCATGAGGCACTGGCACTACCCACAGCAACATCGTCTCAAAACATCCATAATATTTTTATCTACAGATCCAGCAACCAGTGACGAGAACTACAAAGCATTACTCTTACAAACACTGCTGTGCCCTTAGAATTCCTGATCCAGTGCAGGGAATTGGGAAGGAAGAAACACTGGGGCTGATGGACTGCAGAAAAGGCTCAGGGGGTCTTGCTGGACAGTAAGATGGATGTGAGACTTGGCAGCAAAGACAATGGACCTCCAGGGCTGTACCAACAAGGCTACAGCCTGCAGATAAAGGGAAGAGATTATCCCTTCTGCCTCAGAGCCCTTCAGAGCACACCTAAATACTGAACCCAGCTTTGGTGCCCCCAGTACAAGGAAAGCCTGTTGCATAAACCAGAGCATAGAGGACCACAAAGAAGAAAGGACCTGAAGAATTTTACAAGTAAGGAGAGAGGAGGACCAGCTTCTTCAGCCTGGATAAGGCACTGCTTTGTATGGAATGTTAAGGGAGGTAAGCAGCCCCACACTACTTTTTGGGACAGACCATCCAGAAGTTGGAAAAAGGTTATTTATGGTGGTGCATGGCAGGGGAACCAGAAACAACAGGCACAAACTTAAATGAGAGAGATTCAAACCACTTTTCCCTGAGGACAGTCAACAGTGGAGCATGATGTCCAGAGGGGTTGTGTGGTACCCATCCTTGGAAGGACTGGACTGGATAAAGTTCTGAGCAATCATAGCTGGCACCAACAGCTGACTCAGCTTGGAACAGGGAAATGAGCTAAAGACTCTCTGGATTATTCTGTGATACCTGTGACTTGTGTCTTTACAGAAGTCACTTTCCAAGGTTTCCAAATCTTCCCTTAGTAGCCTGCCTTGCACTCAGTCTGTGAAAAGAATAGCAGAGATTATATGTTTGTGTACTTCTCAGTGACAACATCTTGGCTAACAGATTGGCACAGCAGGTACATGTCAGGCCAATAAAAAGGAAAGGAGGCTAAAGATAATCTTGGAATTTATCAGAGCATTACTTCACATTCCTTTTATGATCCTTTCTTCTCCAGTCACAAACACAGTAATAGCATTGACTTCATTACCCAGCTCTGAAATTAAATGGGGCAAGAGAGAGGCTCAATATCTTCAATGCAAAGTGAAAAGTAAACATTTCTTTCTGCCTTGAAAGCCTGCATGACCCAGTTCCCTGCCAACACCCAGATATGAGAGCTATGAAAGAGAAGGGAGGGATAGACTGAGGTGAAAAGCAGGAGAAGTTCTTCTCACAGACTGTCTGTTGAGAAGAGATGAACCCTAATCTGTTATTTTGTCCAGCTCCCACCACAGAGCACACCCTTGTTTGCCCTTCTTTCAAGGGACAACGGTATCAATCCCTTTATGTTAATTAGGCTTTGGCATCATCCTCTGCAATCTACAGAAACTACCCAAACCAGCACATGGTGTTTGTATTTTAACAGGATCCTTATGTTTGAATGGCCAAAGCACAGACCCACAACAAGCACTGCCTCCTATCAGAAATCCCAATCACCTGTGTGCTGCACCTCACTGGACACAGGGTGGGGAAGACCTTGAGAGATCATTCCAGCCCTGCCTGTCTTCTTAGCAACAACATGGGCTCCTCCAGGATCCCAGTCCTCAGAATACAGCTGTACCTTTCCCTTCCAGGCAAAAGCAGGTTCTTTCAGTAATGTGGCCAGGTATCACCACCTGTATTTTTGTTTGAAATGGAGAAAAAAAACAATGTTGTTTTTTTTAGCTCTGTTCTGTCACCAAGAGCCAGCATTACTCATTTCGGGGTGAACTTTAGCAAATCCTCTGCTGAAGTACAGCTGTGACATAAGAAACAGAGTCTTTGTGGGTGCAGAATAATGATCTGTCACCCATAAGAAGCTGGAAGTGACTCTAGTCAGACAGAGACTGAAAAAGGAATGTTTGTCAATACTGGCCCTGAACAACAGGACTGTGAAATGTGGTTAGCCCTGCTGAAGGATCTTCAAGGCAGCCCTGGGGAAAATAAAACCTGTCAGGGAATTCAGTCTTAGAAGAGCTCTCTCTCTCCTGCAGAGACCTGGGGGTCTCCAAAATGCCACTCAAAGGACACCCATTTGAGTTATCTCCAGCCTAACTTCTGCAGTAGCTATGAAAATATATCAGAATTGAGCTAAGAATCATTCTGAGCTACTTCATCACAGGGAGATTGAATTCTGCCCTGGAGTCCTCCCAGTTTCCCAGGGATTTTCCTGGATACCAAAAGCAGTGTTCAGCCAGGACAGTGACTTCTCTGCCTGTTCAGTGACTCTCTGGATGGACAGGCTGCAGCCAAGGGGAGATCGAGGCACTGTCATCTCTGAAGGGTCTTCCCTGGGACAGAGGGAGTAGCATTGCACATCCCAGCTTCCTGAGGTACTGAGGGTCAAATATTATTAAATATTATTTAAGTGTTGGAGTGGGAAACTCAGCTGAGCAACTTGCTCCAAAAACTATAGAAATGTCCAGGTTTCCTCACTCCATATGTCTGAATGACCTAGAATCGCACGTGATTATATACATATATATACACACATCCACAAATACATTCTTTCTTTAAATATACAGAATTTATACAAATGCACACAAACATTAAATATGTGAGTATACTTGCACACATAATGAATTAGTCCATTATCACATATTGACAAGATATTTGTTGTGTGTGTGTGTGTGCGCTTTTGCAAATATAACTTTAGGTATTACAGAACTAATCCAATTACACACATGTTTAGTGCACATTTAGCATAAATAAGATTCTATCCAAGTTCCTAGAAAAAGTTAATACTTTTTTTTTTGTGTGAAACTTCTTTTTCTTCTGAATTTGAAATTTAAAAATATTTTGAGAAGATGACTAAATACAATGCTGGCTCAGTTTAAAAAAAAAAAAAAAAAAGCAAAAATAAAACCAACCAAACAAAAAAAAGTGCTGTTTTCTAAAATATTCTCATATTGTATTTTTCAAGCTCTAAATTATCATAAATTAACATTTTCAACTACTCCAGAGCAGTCCAATGAAAGTTCAATAAATCTGTTTCAATCACTGGTAAAATGATCTCTAATTATATCAGTCTTCCCAGTTTCACAGACTTGCAGAGACTTTGTCAGCTTCTAGAAAAGACTAAGAAATTTGAGATGAGATAGAATATTATATTGATTACTTATTTGTCCTCATGTTTCTCTAATATGACAAATCAATTCAACAAATTGAATCCTTTGAACTCATATGGTGAAGGACATTAGAAAGTTTTTATTTCCACTAACTCAACTGCTTTGCCGGTTTTTTATTCACTTTCCATGCTCAAGGAACTCCTTGGATGTGAGCACATGCCAGAGGAAAAGTCCTGAACACTAGAGGGCAGATGAGAAACAAACCATCAAGTTTATCCTTCATCATTCAGTCCCTGAAACAAAAATTTTCTTCTAGTAATTTTTACCTTCTTTCTTTTTTTCCATTCCACAAGCAATTTATTATTATTTTCACTTTAAATATCCGTGCCAATGTTCATAATTGCCTAGCATTTTATTTTCTCCTTAATATTTCTTGAGAAGAAAAAGGAAACTTCATGAAAAGAAAAGTCACATCGAGACTTCAGGATTGAAGAGCTGTTACTGCAGCCAGTGGTAAATAACCCATGGCAATAATATATTCACTGTATAGAGAGTGATCTCTAGAGCAAACCAAACTGGTACTTATACTGGTGGTACAAGCATATTTGAGTTACAGTGACCAGCATCCAGGGCTACGTATTTGCACATTAAAAATGAGATTCACTTGCTTGGCTATTATTTCCTTATGCTTTTCCTCATTGCAGTCTTGTCCTTTGTTTCTTCCACCCCTGTAAACACTCTGTGAAATTACATGTGCCCCCCCTCCCATAACCCCACACACTGAGTTTCCTGCATTTAGGTGAAAAGGATGAGATTTCTATCACTTCCAGCCATTGGTAGCCTCTGGTAGAGAGGCAGAGCTCACACACACAGCAGAAGTGACACATACTCACATTTACAAACATAAAAGGGGTTATCACAGAAACATAAAATAGTAGAAGGGCTTGGATTGGCAGGGACATTAAAAACCATCTAGTTTCAAACTCCCTGCCATGAGGGACACCTGCCACTATCCCAGCTTGCTCAAAGTTCCATCCAGCCTTACCTTGGACACTTCCAGGGGTGGGGCATCCACAGCTTCTCTAGGTAACCGTGCCAGGGCCTCAATATACTCACTGAAAATAATTTCTTCCTAATGGCTGATCTAAATCTCTCCTCTTTTAGTTTGAAAATGTTACCCCTCGTCCTATCACTATCTGCTCATGTAAAAAAAAAATCTTTCTTTCTCTATTTTATAAGCCCCCATCCCTCTGATCATTGGCCCTCATGCTGCCAGAACAGCCAGTCTCTAAACGTCTGAGACAATTCACCTCCTCTGTCAGGACAGCTTGAGGGAAAGCTTTTTTAAAAAGTCAGTCATCGCCTCACATAAACCTCTGAATCACACCTGGGATGAAGCAATCCTGCTTAACTCCTTTGCACATCCTTAGCATGTCTCTTCTCACCGCCAGGAGCCTGGCAGACTGCTGTAATTCAGAGGGATGCTTCAGAACTATTTACAAACACACCTCCTTGTGCAGCACTGCTCCTTCAGCACAAATGCAAATATAGCCTCTGCAGTACCTCACACACTTTTACTGCTATGCAGATCATGCCTAGATGTTTTGGGAAGCTGCCTGCTCCTAAATGCTAAAATAAAAAAACAAATCTGCTATTCTTCAAGACACTTTTTTCCTGGCAAACCCCAGCCTAGGGTCTCCCAGAATGTATCCCATGGACTTTTGTTTCCCCCTTAGCAGGGCAAACAAAAATAGCCAGGCTCTGCTGCCTGATTATACAGACAGAGGTATGCTTCATTAGTGGGACTAAAGCCTACTGATACACATCAGGGGCTCTCAGGATTTACTAATTTGGGGTGAAGACGCATGTACCCATGTTATACAGCCTCTGGCTCAGAGTGGGCTCTCACAAGCATGCAGAAATGCACACCACAACCTTCGTGCATCCTGCCTTTTGGAGAGCCAAGACACTTCTCTCAACCCCACAAAATGGACATTGAGATGCTGAAAAAGAAATCCCTTTGAGAAGCCTTAAAAGAACCAGACAATACAGTCATTCCTGCTAAAGGGTCAAACACCCACCCAGCTGCAGTCACTCCCCCTCCCCAGAGGTACAGGGAGAGAAAACATGATGAGAGGGTTCAGGGACAGAGGTAAAGACAAGGAGATCATTTACCAGTTCCTGCCATGGTCCAAACAGTGATTATATGGAGAAAAATAATTTAATTTATTCACAATTAAAATATATTCTAGTATTGAGAAAGAAAGACAAGCAGCACAAAAAAACACCTTCCACCCAGCTTTTCTCCAGACCCCCCTTCCCCAGTTCACTCCTGACTCCTCTTCCCTGACAGGGTGGGGATGGGGTCGGTCCCTCCCAGCCTCTCCAGGCTGCTCCTCCCTCCTCTCCTGTCTCCCTGCTCCAGGTCAGGCCTTTCCCCAGGCTGCAGCAGGACTGAAGCTCCTGCCAGGGCCCCCCAAGGCTGTGAATTTGCTGTGAATTTGCTGTGAATTCAGCAGAGCTGTTATTGTGATGTGTCTGTGTGCAAAACAAGAACTCCATCCCGTGGCCTAAATACCAAGGATACTAAATCGTGTACTGATAATGCCAAAACTGCATCCCCAGAGATGAGGTAAACAACAGTTTGTGTCCTCAAAGTTAACTCATCTCCTTAGTGGTCTCCCTTGTTACCACATTCCAGTGGGCTGTGCCCCACCTTCACTCATCCCTAAGGAACTCCTTTTCTGTGCTTGTGAGAGCTCAGCCCAGGAGGAGTTCTGCACAACACAATAGAAGATGTGAAGTTATTAGTGTCTGAAGGAGGGCTATGATGGTGAGGAATCTGGAGGGGAAGTTGTATGAAATGTGGCTGAGGTAACTTGGCTTGTTCAGCCTGAAGGAGACTGAGGGAAGATCTTACTGCACTCTAAAACTTCCTCACAGAGAGAACAGAGGGACAAATAGTGATCTCTTCTCTCTGGTGAAGAGTGACAAGACCTGAGGGGTTGGAAATGAAGCCGTGTCAGGTTTAGGTTGGATATTGGTTCAAGGTTCTTCACCCAGAGGGTGGCTGGCTCTGGAACAGGATCCCCAGGGAAATGGTCACAGCCCCAAGCCTGACAGAGTTCAAGTATTTGGACAACACACTCAGACACTTGGGGTGATCCTTGAGGCTGCCCTGTACAGGGCCGTGAGTTGGACTCGATGATCCTTGTGGGTCCCTTTGAGCACAAGATATTCCGGGAATCTATGGACACAGTACAGGTACAAATGGCAAAGCATTCTGAATTTGGTTCGGTACAGGTGAGGAACTAGCCATCCAGTTGTAAAAAATGCCTGGTTGTAGCATCAGATGGAATTCTATTTAGCATTTCTAAGCACCTGTTTTCAAGAGAAAAGTAGGGAAGTGGAAGGAGGAACTAAAAAGGTGACTATGATCCTTGTGGACAAAGATACACAAAAAGCTTAAGTTGGCATAAGAATATAAAGGTTGTGGGAGGATATGGTGACTCATACTTGTAAAGGCTGAATGTCAAGATAGTGGATAAGTTAGCTAACTTTAAGTATGATACTGGCACAAGATCAATGGGATATATAATGTTCAGAAATAGGCTGGAAAATTACTAGATGATGTCTACCAATCCAGGGATGGTGATTTTGCCCAAGCAAGATTGATAAGGTTTGTCATAGACTGAAGAAAGAAAAAAAATTGCTCTTCTTGATACTACTTGACTTCACCTTCTTCCTCATGCCTCAGAGGGGATTTGTTAGATTGAATTTCTACCGCTGCAGGAGGGTAGGATAAGTGCTAACAGCCATGTCTCCTACTTCTTGAGGATTCCTATCAGAGCAGCTCCAGGTTTCACATTGGGAGGTAGGAATGTTAGTATTATTTATCAAGCATCAAATTATCCCAGTGATTGTGCTAAAAAATGTGTTTCTTTTGGAATGGCTGTCAGCAAACTTAAGGATATTTTATGCCTCTAGCTAAGACCTGCTATAATTTGTTTTTTAGATATCACTGTCACCCAGTCTTTTAAGCAGAAATTTGGCACTTAATTCCCATTTATTTAAATAGAATTGAGGCAACCAAACACCTCAGTAAAACTGGCTCCATTTTTTTTTTTTTAATATTTAAATCCCTGGTCAACAAATATAACACAGAAAATCTGTGCTGCTATTCTTTGGCCTTTCTCTAGATTCAGTTTTGGGTTCTGTGGTTCACTGAAGACACCTCAGTCAGAGTATGTGCTTGCACTTTATTGTGAAATAAATAATAAGAGAGGCTGGGAATGTATAAGTAATTCACATGTGCCAGCAGGTGTGAATCCTCCAGCCTATTTAATAAAATAATACTCTACAAAAGTGCCTCTAGGACTCTGCAAGAAACTGTATGGAGTGGAGAAGATATATCCCAGCACATTCATGTGCCCGGGTTTTTTAACACCCAAGCAAATCTTGCCCATCTATTAATTTTGCATGCATTATGCACTCAGGCTAAATACTAACTGCACATTTGTACTTACCTATAATAAAGGAGGTCAGTGCTAGAAGTGTCCTGGATGGCAAACTGCTTTGCTTTAAACTTAATCAAATAGTGAAAGAATTAAAAGTGATAATGAACCTACAATAAAGCAAGGAAATGTTACCAAATCAGACCCACTCGTAAAAATGTATCTGAAATTCATTATTATTTAAGATTTTAGGTTTCCTCTGTTGAATAATACATAGTCTATTGAACGGTTTAAGTTAGAACACGGAGCTAAATGTTACATATTAAATATTAAATGTGTAGCAAGGAAAACAGTTGAGTTCCTTGCGGGTGTACAACTCCGGGCTCAGTGGTTCAGAGGAAAGGAGGAGGGCATAGTCCCCATGTGGAGAACCCTGGTGGAAAATAAGTATGGAGGGAAGCAAATAGAAGAGTTCTGTGAGTGGCATGCTTTTTTTTTTTCCCCCTGCAGTTTTAATGAATCTATACTGATATGTATAATAAAAATATGATGTAACTAAATCTCCTCACACCTCTACAGAATATTTTTCATGGAACAGTTCCTTTAGCAGCAAAAGGAGTACTAAGAGACTGATAAATCACATCAGTCATGCTGGTTGCATAATGTTAGAGTGTAGTGCAGTATTTTTAATTCTTGTCATTATTTATTTAATGTTTTCAATAGGAAAAAAAAGGTCTTTTTATGGTATATTATCCCTTGAAATGCAGAACTTCACAAAGTTGAAAGGATTTTAGAAAGACAAACTAAATAGAATTGATGCAATTATTTTGGTACTAAAATTTATTTGACTACATTACCCTCCTCTGACCCCCTAAAGGAGCCACAGCAGTAGAGATGTTCAAGAACACAGTGAACTTTGAAAATTTGTGAACTACTCAAAACAGTGAAAGAAACTGGACAGCATATGATGTACTACAAAGCAGGGACATCTTATTTAAGTGAATGGCTAAAAAAAGTAGATGGTTGAATGACAAACCCATATCATGGCTATAAATGAGAATTTTGGGAAATTATGAAGTTTGTGCCTTTAAATATTTTTGATCGGTGTTTAATTGCTTAACAGTGCACAGAGCACCTGGTGTGGTCTAGTTGGACAAATTCAATTAGTTATTCTGGACACTCTGGTGATCTAAACAGGAAAAAGTTGGCTAATACTTGAGGACAGGTCAGAGAATCATTTTTCTAAGTTCTGGTCGTGGTAAATCTCATGGTGCTGTGTAATTGCAGTTGAAATTTCAGCTGGCTTTAGGACCAAGCACAGGCTGTGTGGCACTTAGCAGTTGTGCTAAGAGTACAAGGATATATTTCAACCTTAATTTTCTCAAGTGGAAACTTCCCTGCTTGCTTTGTATGAAATGTGTGACCTGCTGTCACACTGAGAGTGAACAGTGATGGATGTTTGTCTGGGCAGTGTGAGAAATTGGGGCCCTCATTCTTTTATCTGAAGCAACTGTTCTTTCTTTCAAAAACCTAATTACCATTCACTGTGGCAATGACTTTTATTGAATTATTTATCAAGATTTAGACACTGGGAAAGGCTGAAACAACACTGCTACCATCCCTTTATGAATCCATTAAAAAGGGAGCATGTACCTTGCTAGGATGTTTTGCTTGTCCACAAGTTGAAATTAAACAATAAGATATCAGAGAAAAAAATAATTGTGAATCCAGAAATATACTTTCAACACACAGCACCTCTTATGTTTTGTCTCCTCTTTATACTTTTCTAGAGAAAGGACAGAGGTGTACTTGTATATTCTTCAGCCTGTAGCTGTGCTGTGTTAAATTCTGTATGAACAGGAAAAGAAACCCCACGTCTTTCAAAAGCCACCTAGAGCAGTTTACACACTTCTTTACTGCCCCACAGAATCCACAGAGTGCCAAACTCCAGGTGCCAGGTTAATGGAACACCTGAGCTTTCTCACTGTCATTGGTATTTTCATAAAGGCAACCCACATAGAAATAGAGGTGGATCAGCAGGACTAAATTCAGCTAATTGGGGGGGGGGGGGAGGGGGGAAAGCCAACAAAAAACTTAGTTTAAGTGTGCCAGGTATTAATTTCCACCAAACAAGTAAGGGGTATTCAAAAGTTACTTGATGATTTTTTTGTTGATGTTGACAAGTTACTTGATGATTTGGATTTGGTACAGACATAGGGCAGATCTATTTAGAATGTAGTTCCTGAATGTAAGAAGAACTGTGGAAAAAAAAATAAGCATACAACGAGCTGGTTGTGATGGAGAGGACATTGCAGCAGTGAAAATATTTTGCTAAGTGGAAGAAACCTGAGGTCTGACTGAAATATTTTTTAAAAACATTAGGGCTGAATATGCAGTTTAAAATATTCAGTGGTAAACTTCAATTTCATGCTGACTTAGTTATTTTTTTAAGTTTCCTCCCATAGCATTTTATGAAGAGGAAGATTTCCTAGACAGTAAACATTCCTATGCAACCACACATTTCGACAAGTGTTTAATTTCAAGTATATTTTTATTTCCTGTGGTTTGCTGAATCATGTGGAAACTCAGCTGGAAGCCTCAGGTACTGCACTGAGCTTATGTGGGCAGGTTTGTGGCAAAGGGGGGTTCTGGGGCATTTTCTGAGAAGCTGTCGGAAGTTTTCCCTGTGTCCTACGGAGCCAATGCCATCCAGGACCAAGGGATGACACACTTAAAATCCACAAGGGGGAAATTTGATCCATCTCACCTGATCCATCTCACCTGATCTGTATGCCAAAGCACGAGATTTAGGATCCACTTCAAAAACCTTGCCAGCAACGTTACTGAGCCTCTTGTTACCCATATGCCAACATCTCATCCCTTTCTAATTCACTTTCACTGCTGCTGTCAGGACTTTGCACATCCTAATCACAAATTCTGGGGGGAAAAAACCCCACGTTTTTGTTGGTTGAATTTGAGCTCCTCACTATTTAGTTTCAGTGACTGCGCTTAGTTCCAAGTGTTCAGATACAGGGAAAACACAGAAGCTCTTGATCTACTTCCTCAGAAATACTGGCATTTTTTTAAAAATAGTGTTAAAATTCATACTTTAGCTTCAAAGAAGACCTCTTACAGTAGCTTATATTAGAGTCATCACCCTTCTTTGCACTCATCTGAGGTCTAAAATATCCTTTTTGAGATGAGACATCAGTTCTACACATAATATATCAAGTAAATTGCACTTATTTCTTAGAAGTCTCTAGCACACTCCATATATATGTATCACAATGTATTTTTCTGCTATGCTGTTTAACTCTGCAGATGGCCACACTGAAACTAATTGTGGCTTTTAGTTCAATGAAACTTATTTTGTAGCAATTAAAACTGTAAAGGTACTCTCATTTTTCTCTCCAAATAATGAAAACCATCCCACTCTGGACCAAGTGGTTGTTTGACATGTTTTTCAAGAAAGTGAAAGACATTGTTTATACATTTATATACATATATAAGTTGATTTCCAATTTTCCCAACATGACCTGTGATTGTAGCTACAGTGGACATAAAAGGAAACTTTCGATTTCAGCCTCCTTGAAAAAAAAAAATCTACCGCTCCGAGTTCTACTTCTGTCTGCACATTCTCTCTGATACTCTTTAAGCCTTCATAATCATATTATCTGGCTTTTGAAATACCTTTCCCCTTCTCTATGAAAGCCTGAGCTATTGCAAAAGAAACCATGAATCTGCCACTCATCAATGGTCTATGTGAATAATGGAAGCCAAGGGAAGAAAATAAGTGTTGCCCCCCCCCCCCCCATCTTGTCTTTTCTAATCTCTTTCTCTTAGGTTTTGTATTTTCGACAGTGCCTTTAGACAGCACTGAGAGAAAGGTGGGAAACAAAGGGCAGCTGCCAGGAGTAGAGGGCAAAATTAGTCTTGATTTCTGTTTTTATATCCTCTGTGCATAGTTCTAATTTTTTTTTATACTTCCTTTTCAAGTATAAAATAGCAATAGTGTGGATGCAACAGAGATCCTTTTAGAGATGTCAGGGAGTTCATTTGTGGAAAAGAAACAGTGAGGAATTAGTCAAAAATCAAAATCAACACAGACATGATCTTCTCCAGAATGAAGCAAATTCCATCAACAGCAAAATAAAGAAATCACAATTTCTTTTAATCACTTGTTATGTTTAAAAGCAAATTGATGGAAGATTCCTAGATGAGCTGGACTTTTGGGATATGACAAAGATTACTTCAGCAGGACTCTAGCAATGAGTCTTACCCCATGCTCAACAGAATTTATCTGTGAGGGAAAAGACAAACCCTCCAACATGGTTCTAAGCCCATTAGAAGCAAAGTTAAGAGCCATGGGAGGAAAGGACAGTTTTTGATGCAAGCCAGAAGAGCTAAATTGTAATGATGCAAGTCCTGATGCATAATTAGACAGAAACATGCCCTTCTCATCACCAGAAAGTACCAAGAGAAATTAATTTTCATATGAAAGAAAATTAAAATTTAATCTCTTCTGACTTTATTTTTTTTTTCCCTCATCAGTCCAATTAAATGGCGAATACATCCCTATTACAAGTATGGCCTGCAAGCCAGTCTGGAAAGCTACACAGTACCACAGTTGTCCTAAGCCTTCAGGCACTGCAGAAAAACAAAAATGATCAGCAGTATGATCTTGCTAAAATATAACAGTTTTTCTTACCCACTTGTTAGATAAAATGGTTAAATGCTCATGCAAATTCTCAGAACTCAAGTTTAAAGCCCAGGTTGTTGAAAGTCACCAATATAGTCTGTGGTGTTGTTGGGATATTCAGGGCTGAGAGACAATAAATTAACACAGACCAGACGACTGGATGTCCTTGGGTATCAAATTTCATTGGGCAGAGAAAACAGCCATAAAATGTGAGATGAGGAGGAGGGAATGGAAAACTCCCTAAGGAACCTTCCAGACAACACATTTCCTCAGCAGATATGAAAATAAAGATGCCACAAGTGAATACAAGGAGGTATCCAAAGTGGCAGCTCACAAAAGCCACAGGGTATTGTCTGAAACAAGCCTGGGGAACCACATACCACAGAAATTAAAGCAAACATCTTCCATCTGTGGACAGGTATGAGCAAAGGATTTAGGAGACAATGGAAAAGGGGAACCAGGACATTGCAAGGTAGGCAAGGAAAGAACCACCTTCCAGCCACGGAATGAGAAGTCTGACCATCTCTTTTCACCAGCATCTCCTGTGTTTGCTTCTCTGCTTTTATCACACCAGAGCCTGAAGTGAAAACATACTTCCTCATGTTTGCAGTTCCACCATCAGAAAAGATCAGAATCTCTTTTCCTTAAGTTGCCATGAGAAGCTGAGGATGCCCCATCCCTGGAAATGCTCCAGGCCAAGTTGGACAAGGCTCTGAGCAACCTGTTCTGTGTTCCATTGCAGGGGGTTTGGAACAAGTTGATCTTTAAGATCCCTTCCAGTGCAAGTCTTTCTATTATTTTAATGTTTTTAACTTCTCAGGTTATCTGGGTTATTCATTTGCACCTCTACTTCAGTAAGTATATTCAATCCCTATATATATATACATTACTATTATTTTCTTGAGGCAAAATGCACACAAGTACAAATGTTTGAGACAATACAAATATGTGTTAGTGTTTCAGAGGTGTGTGGCAGAAAAGCAGATCAGGGAAGTATCAAAGACAAAAAAATTAAGACATTTTTTAATTACAAGTTTCAAAAGTTCCAAATAAAATTGCTGGAGGATATCATCTTAACTCTAAAATTCTCATTTTAAAATGTAGCTTTCACAATAACAGAATGCAAACACTGCCACAATATTTTCCCCATGTTGTTACCCCCCCCCATTCTGGCTGCAAAAATATTTATCACTAATTATGCTTCACACGGTCTTCTCATAAAGATTCTGAAATCATGTTAATAGAGAAGACTTGCAAGGATTTTGATCTTTCTTACAGTAGATAAGCACTTGCAATTTCTGGAGCCGTGCTGTGAGAGCACAATACCAAGCTCATCAAAAGGTCAATGAGAGCTGGGTAAGCAAAGATCATCTGCAGCAGAGTCCTTGGAGCAGACGGTCTCCCAAATACTCAAACATTGATACATCTGCTATTCGATAAGAAGGAGACTGGTCAGTCTTACCAGAGCAAATCTTTATGGAATAGCAAAGGAAAAGGAGGAAGTGAAAGGGGTAACTGCTAAAATTCACCTGTTTCTGTTATCAAAAGTTCTCCAGCAGCTGACTCCTAAGTGTTCAGCCTCATGGAAGCCTGGAAATGCTTTCCTGAAAAGGTTTGCAACCCAGAGGACTGATTTGCAAATATCAAGCATAATCAGCTCTTCCAGCAGAGCCAGGACCAGGATCCTTGCCTGGCTTATCTTTCCTGAGCTAACTCACTCTCCACAGACAGCTGACTGCCTTTGTCCCAGGTCTTTCTGCATTCTTCCCAAGTCAGTGCTAACACAACTATCAGTACAACACAACAGCAGCCACAGATAAGAAAAACAAACTGATTGTAAACATATTCCCATTACAAAAATGCGATTGTCCTGATCATCTCAGAGACAAAAGCTTCTTTTTCAGAGTAATGGCACAGCATTTAACACTGCCAACTGCAGAGGAAGCTGTTCAGTACAGCTCAGGCCATTGCTAAATTGCAAAATGCGCCTGTGGCAGCTTTGAACACAATCCGTCTGGGAGAGCTCTGCCAGCCAATGTGCATGGGGTATAATAAAAAACCTATTAAACACTTTTTGGGTTGCATTCTCAACCCTGAGCTCCTTTTTAAGGGACTTAATGCCACAGCAGTGTCTTGCTTGAAAATATGTTCAAAGAATCATTATGGATCTTTCACACAGGTATTTCAGCTATCAGAGGAGCTTATTTGGGAAGGTCATCTTGGCTTTCTGTCTCTAAATGAGATCATCGCAGGGAATTCTTTGCAACCACACCACCATCACTTTAAGTTTCATTTTTTTTCTTCTATAACATGTCTTCTTATAGTCTGGTTCCAACTGCTTTGAAAGAAATAGATGAATCAAGGTATTTTTATTTCCTTGATATATTGACTGATTAGAAAATCCTTGCCCTGAACCTAGTGCCCTGGATTCCATGACTTCTACGCAATGTTTTGTGTACAAAAGCCAACATTTTTCTTTTCCTTTTGCATGCTCTCCCTAAATCAAATTACTCTTGATTTAAACTGGTAGAAAGAAAGAGTTTTTGCAAAAAGCTGTGTTTTATTATATGTGAATTAGGGGGGTTGGTTTTATTCTTTTCAATTACAAATCTCATGTTTGAAAATCTTTAATGATTTTTTTGTTTGTTTTCAGAATCCCTTCCAAATTTTTTTTAAAACTGAAAATAATAAAATACATTTAGAAACAGTTTTCCGTATGTACTGATTTATTAATTTATTAATAAATTAATTTATTATTAAATCAAATTATTAATTTAATATTAATTTATTAATTTATTAATTTATTAACTCAAGAGTGCGACAATACACATCAGCAGCCCTAAAGCTTCTGCTGAATTATGGGCAAACTCCCCCTAAAAGTTTGACCTCCTTTGCTTTCTTCATCACTACGGATTTAATAATTTCTCTGCCTGCAACACAAGGTTTAATCTTGCAAGGTCTTATAATCAACTGCAAATATTTAGGTTCTTACATTTAGTCTGTATGTTGGCAGGTTAATTGCACAGAAATTTTACTATCTCTGCACATACCTAAAGCTCATCCTCTGTCTCCCCTTATCAGTCTCTGACTAGGAGCAGCTTTTTCCTGGTCTTGATGAATGCAGTCCTGCCACGTTCAGTGCCTGCTTGGCATGAGATTCCAAAGGCCATTTTCCTGGCCTGCCATGGGCTTATTTTCTGTCTCAGTACTGCCTTACCTGTCCTCCTTTGCCAAAATCAGTTTCAACACTAACCTTTCACCTCACTTTTGTGCACTTCTCCCCTCATTCAGAGCTAGTGAGAATTACTAATATTTTCAAATGTTTTCTTATCTTGCCATCACGTTTCTGCCTTCAAGGAAACTTCTGGAAATGGGTAGTGGACTACCTTATTATTTTCTTTCAAATACCTCCTTTTCCATCAAGCACATCACTAACATTGCATGGTTTAGAAGAAAAAGCATAGGACATAATACCTGAATCCTAGGAGTGAAAATTGCAGGAAAATGGACTCTAAAACAAATATGGTGCCATTTGCCCTTTGGAAAGGGTTGAGTTAAATATCTGTGTGAATCTTTACAGCCCTGCTGTTCATGGATCAGAGGCTTCACATCTTCCCAACTTTTTTCCTTTCTAAGCCACAGAAAACACAAGAGTAATCCACTTTGCCAAGACAGTCTTCACTCTAACAAGTCTATGTCACATGGGCTACTGTCACACTTTATGCTTTTCCAATTAGCCTTGAAGTCTTTCCCTCCAAGGAAAATTTCTATTTTGCAGGACCTAGAAAAACACCTGAATGTCTTGATAATTAAGAGTCATGTGGAGTAAGTGAGGTCGGCTCTCTAGAGAATTCCCTTTCAGTCATTTGAAGAACAAAAGTGGGGAACAAAAAAGAAAAATTTAATCCAAAAATATCCAGAATTATGTAAAAAGCAATGGAATGTGCAGTAGTATAACACACTATCTTGTTATAGTACCAAGTATGTCCAAACCCTGCCATTTCCAGGCATGCTGGTTCAGTCTAAATTTTAGCAGGCATTCAACAGAATATCAGGTTTCCATCCCACTGGGAAAAGCTAACAAGGTCTGCTGTTTCTGGTTAGGCAATAAACCCTCAATGCAGAATCCCAGTGCCACACTTTCTCCTCTAAAATAATTTTGAGCATTGATTGCTAGAGAAGGAAAATAAGCCATGGGTTTGGTTTTTTTTAACGTGAAACCACAGTTACTGTTGTAATTAAGTCCTTCCATGCCCAGTGAAACAAAGTAGGACAAAGAAATGGATACTCTCCCCACGGAATTTTCCAGGTTTGCAAAGCTCATGTTAATCTGCAGTCAACACTTCCTACCGTTTTACTCAAACATTGAATCAAACAAGGATGGAATTAAATCATGCATTTTCACTTCATCACCCACTGAATATACTTTCACATACAGAATCCTTCCAAGTGTATCACTGAGAGCCAGACACCATCTACCCCACACTGAGTGTATGCAATCAAGTCTCCATTGAAAACACAAATATAGAGCTGGCTGAGTTACTGATAGGCAAATTAGTTCCTGGGCTAAGCCCTGCATGATGGGCTTAACAAACTGAGAGAGTATTTGATATATTCTAGAAAACAAAGGAAAAGAAAAATAAAGAAAGAGAAAAATACATGAAACTCTCAGTTCAAGAATTATAGCTTCACACTACTACAGATATCAGAAACAGAAGGTTGCCTTGATGTCTTTGCTAGAGAAGGTGAGAAGCCATATTCATTTTTTTTTCCAAAGACAAGACTCCAGCTTTTTTTTTTTTTTTTTTTTTTTTTTTTTTTGCACAGAGAGTCTTCATTGTTCTTTCACAGAGTTAAAGACATATTCCAAACTATTTGGCTTACTGAAGGTGTAGTGCACTTTAAAATTATCAAGGAACAAGATGTCCAAGAAACCCAGCCCCACAGCTGTTACCCAGCCTTCAGATATGTGCTTTCCTTGAATTCGCCCTCAGTACCTTTGGCTTACTGTAATGGCTGACAAAATCTTCCAGAGCCTGTTCCTGAGAGCGTACTGAATACAGAGCTATGGTTCATACACCACTACTTTAAAAACTATATAGAATCCAGCAACACCTCCACCAGATACTTTTTACAAACAGCTATGTCGTTGTTGTTAGCAATTCAATGAAGCAAAGCAGATAGGAAAGAGAGTAATACAAATTCAAATTTACTGTGTAAATGTTTGAGTAAAATGGTAGGAAGTGTTGACTGCAGATCAACAACTAGGTGTTAGCACACTTGAAGTATTGGTTTATTCAATATAGTAGACACCTCTGAGGTCAGAAGAGAGCAACATATGATTCACCAGCTTCCTGTAGATTTGAAGTATCACCAATCTTAGTCACTTAGCTATCATGTACTTTCTTCCTTTATGTGTAATTGAGGAGAGCAGACAAACTTGCTAATGGCACATCCACCTCCTGCATTTGGATCATTGATAGATATATTGAACAGGACTGGACCTAGGCTTGAACTCAGAGAAACACCTCTGGTGTCCAGGCACCAGCCAGATGTAGTGACATTCACTGCAGCCCTCTGAGCCAATTCACCATGAACCCACTCATCCCACAGCTGGACAACTCATCTACAAGGATGCTATGAGTGACAGTACCAATAGCTTCACTAAAACCCAAAACCATCACCTTCCCTTAAACCACTTGGTGGGTGACCCTAACATAGAAAGATATCAAATTATTTTACAAGACGTATCCTTTTACCGACCCATGTTGACTGCACCTGATGACTGCATTATTCTTTAAATGCTTTTCAGCTGTACTCAGTATCATCTTCTCCATAATTTTTTTACAGGAACAAAGGTTAAAAAATCCCATATGTAATTACCGGGGTCTTTCCTCATGCCTTTTTTTTTAGATTAGAATAGTACTGGCAAGTGTCCAGTCAACAGGGACTCTCCAGACTCTCAAGAGCTTTTGTAGACGAAAGAGATGGCTCCTGCCATTACATTTGCTAGCTCCCTCAAAACTCTGGGACAAATCCCATCAGGCTCCACAGACTTGTGAACATTTAGCTGATACAGTTGTTCCCTTACAATTTCAGAGTCCTCAAAGGAAAAGTCACTGTTCCACACTGGTGGCACTCCATCAGAGGGTACCAGGCAGCTCAGTAAGGAACAGTGACTAAATGAGATGTGAAGGTTTCATTCTGCCTTTTCTGGTCTCTTGAGTATTTCACATCATCCTGTGATGTGACACGAAAACTCAGGAAGTTTAATCAATTTAAAATGTACAAAATAAAAAAAAAATCCCAGAGACACACAAGCTGACAACAGAGTGTGGAAGACATGGGAAGGCTGGAAAAGGTGCAAAACAGGTGGAAGACATCTCATGCTAATGGAATGAAACCAGCTTGTATCGATGCTTTTGTTTTGGAACAGCACCACAGCATCCCAAATGCCAGAGGCTTGAGTTTAGAAAAATGGTGAGAAGCAATAGACAAAGTCTATTTAAACTATTTAAAACTATTTTAAAATTGTCAAAATTCTATAATATTCACAAATCTTTGAAATTAAATGGAGACAGATTTTGGAGATGCTGATTTCATTTCAGTCCATTTGATTACTTGATACTTTTCTTGAGGGCTCACCAAGGTAAAAATCTCTTCCACTGGAATCAAGCCATGGAGTCAATGAAATGTTACCACTACCTCCTTCTCACTCATAATATTTGTTGGGATTTTTTTGTAATACTCTATATGTGTCAGAAAAATTTGAACATTCCCAGTTAAATATATATGGGAAATTAGCACAGACCTACCTAAAGCTTTGCTAAGGACGTATCAAATTGATAAAACTTGACAGAAAAGTATAATTCCATCTGATCCCATAAAAAGTAATCTGCTACTGCCATAGTTCCTTATCAGTGAAGTAATTTTATCCCATCTTCCTTAGTATATCTGGCCATGTGGGACACTAACTGAGAATGAAAAAGACAAAAGCTTCACCAACCCTTCCTTTCTTGGCTTGCACCACTCCAGCTGAGTGGTGCTGGAGTCTCTTCCAGACTCTCTCTGTGATGGAAAAGATTTGTTTCTTCTTACTCTTTACTATTTTCTAAAACAACCCAATGGGCAGAGCTAAGGGAACATCCGTCTCCTTTCTCACCACCAGTCTGGCCACAATTTGCCCTCCACTTCCAAGAAACAAAGCAGGGGAAGGGAACACAGCATCAATAGACATTTTGTAATATATCACTTCCTACCCCTTAGGTAGACAACTCCTGGAAGTTGCCAAGGCATTGATTTAAAACATCTACAGCTCTAAAGATTTCTTTTTCCATGAAAATCCCTCCTGGGTTGCAACAATCCAGGTTTTTATAGATTTCAGCTCACAAACGTGTTGTTTTACTTTGTCTGTGCAAAGGATTGTGGGTTTGGGGTTTGGGGTTTTGGTTTGTAGCTTTCTGGAAGGAGTTTTCTTCTGTGAGGGCTTTGTTTTTTGGTTTTGTTTTTTTTTTTTTTGTGGGATAGTGTTGAGTTAGGACTGAACAGGGACACTGTGCACTGCAGAGGAAGAATGAATAATTTTGAGTGCACAAATCTGCATGGTGTCAAAGTGAGGTAAGTCTATTAAAGATAAATGCATTGAGGAGGCACAGCAACAAATTGTGACTCAGGAAATCTCAGAAGGGGAAAGTAGTAGAACAGTGGGAGAGAAATCTTGAGGAAGAGCTTCACGAGGATACTTACCCCTTTTCATTCTCCCTTGGATATCCACTTCAAACCCAGGGCCAGTAGAACCTTTGATTTTGCACAGTTTGACCATGAGGGTCTAGTGAATGATTGATACTTCAACACATGGAGTGAAAAAAACCAGAGCTGATGCACCTACTCATAAAAACTAGTTCTGAATGAACGATTCACAAAAGAGGATGGAACACTGAAGGTATATTTGAACTTTCTCTTAAGCCGACTGGTTTTATAAAAAGGCCATTTGGAATAAAGGAGCATGGCCCTTTTGGCTCTGTGCCTTCTTCTCTGATCTGATCCTCCAGGACTTGCAGAACTTTTGCCAGTGAGAACAAAGCACCTTTACGTTGTCAAAGACAAGCAGGTTGTACAGTGCATTGCTGGGTCACTTTAATGTTATTACAAGTGATAGAAAGATGTGGGCCCCTTTCCCAGGGTGTGGGTGATGCCCTGAAGACATCCTTAAGGGTCCTTGTTGAGCCATTAAAAAAAGCCTCATCTTTGAATCCTGTGTCCCATTCCAATCCATCTACCCACTTGTATCCTCACAGCTCAGCAGGAAATTCTTTGGCACAAATTTACATTTAGTCACTTTTTAAAAAGGAATTCTGTGCCTGGAAGACTGTATATCTTGGTAAGTAATACTAATTAATATCTCTCTCTTTATATAAAATATCTTCCAACCTTGGAGAGGAGTTTCCGCAGCAGAAACATAATATAAATAAATGACCTCATTATAAAAATTCATTTTAGAATCATAGAAACATTTATATTGGAAAAGAGCTTTAAGATCATTGAGTCCAACTGTTGACCCACATGGTTTAATGCCAAGATCAGCATTAAACCATGTCACCAAGTCTTTGCAAATGAAAAATTTGTAAAATCTAGCTTCAGTTCATTTCTAGCTATGAAGTAGGACTGACTTTCTCTGTTCTGACACTACACATTTTCGGGTTTTGTAAATCTTGCTTCATGTTTGATTTCTGAATGGGGGACAACCCATCCTCCATGAGAAATCAGCTTCCTAAAGTTGATTTTGAACAAAGCCTTGGCAGTACTTTTAGCTCTGAGTACTTTATTTTAATATGCACACTTCAATAAAATCTCTCTGTTGTTACCTGGCTGAGCTTCAAGAGTGGGGCAGCCACTTAAGAAATTAGATATTTCTAAAGAGAAAGAAAGAGGGAGCAAGAAATCAGTTATCAGACAGCTCTGCATTGCCTTGGGAATTAAAAAAAACCTAATGACCACATAGCTGGAGCCAAAATACTTTATTGTGTTCTCCTATTATAAATCAGCCAACCCAAATTCAGTCCAACTAATTTCTATGCCAGCCACCTGCAGCAAAAGGTGCCTTATGAAGTTACTGGCAATGGAAGGTAATCAGTCACTCTTTGGAGCCTCATGTGGAAGCTTGGAAATGGACTTTGCAAAGCTTCCTTTCCACTGGATTAGCAGGCACATCTGTAGGTCCTGGCCAAAGTCTGGTGTTGTCATGGAAGGGTTCTGAAGCAGAAGCAGGCTCAGCAGGAAATGTGAGCTGCAAAATGACGTCAAGAATGCAGACACTAACAAGCAGAGGAATCTTCACTGATACTGCCTCTACAGGCTCACTTAAGCCTTCATCCTGAATTGTCCCCTCTTCACCAATGTTTCCAGCTACTGATATAACTTGACCAGCTTATTCTCAGCTGCCTGTTTAGCAATTCTGCAGCGCTGCTGTCATTCTCCATTCAGTGGCACATGAACTGATCACACTCCATCAATCTTGCATCAGCCGAAAACATGTTTGAAAGGTTCACCCCCTTTTGAGAAAGCCCAGCTATCTCTGCTTCAGCCTTTCTGATATGGAATTGCCCTCAGAGTTTCTTTGCAATGGAGATCAGACGCTGACCCTGCAGGAATGGCATTCAATACAAATGCTTATTCCAACCTCACTGTGCACTCCAACATTTCCTACAGAGTCAATTTTTCCATTAAAATTTTTTGCAATCCCATTCATCAGACATATGTCTGTCAAAATAAGATTTTTCTTATTGTCCTAAAAGATTACCTTTTACTCCCACAAAATTTGACAAAGATAAATTTTAGTATTTTCTCTCAGGGTCTTAACTTTTCAGTATTTTAAAAAATCATATTTCTAGATTCCAATTATAGTAGTTTTGTCAAAATGTCTGCAAGAGACAAGGGGGAGATATGCAGAAAAAAAGCAGACCTTTCCTGCTGACACCATCCCTTCAATCTGTTTCTGTGAGATCTGTTTGCTATCATAGAGCATTCACTAGGGAAACACCTCCTGAGGAAGTGGACTTCTGTGGGTTCAGTAAAAGTGAGGGGAAAATAAATTCTGTAGTGATCTACACAGCCATGCAAATGTGACAGTGTGGAGGTTAATGAGCTGCTGTAAAAGTCCCTCAAGACTATGCTGGCCATGATGTCCAGAGCTCCAATTTCAGAAAAAAAAAAACAACCATGTCTCTCCCCTACTCTTGACCTCAGCAGAGAGATGAGGGTGAGAGGCACCAATCTCTGTTTCCTTCACCCCATGACTTCCAGGACTGACCCTACCATCTCCCCTTACCCCATCTGAATTTGCAAGCAATTCCCCATACACACTCTTGCCCTCCATTTGAGGTTTCAGAGTGACCCAGAGAAAGAAATATGCTGCACATTAATTAAATCCACATCTGCTACAGCAAATATTGCTGCTGCTAGCACTGCAGAGAAATGATATAAAAGGACCCCGGGCCATAAGAGAGAAATTCACTTGATTTCCTTCCAGTGCTGCTGACTCAGAGCTGTCTCCCCTGTCCTTGATCTCTATCTCTTTGGCTTGCTCTCTTGACCCCATCACTCCAGGGTTTCTGACTGGCTCATTTTCAGCCTAATTCTCTTCTCCTTATTCAATGCCTCTTATATTCATGCCCGTCTCCCAGGTACAGCAGGAACATGCTCTTCACCCCCATCTTTTGAATATATGAGCCCTACTTCCTACATTCAAACTTTGATGGCACGGCCCATTTTGCATTTTTAATGTCCTCAACGTCCTGTTTCATTGGGTGAGATGTGTTAGTACATAAAAATAGGAACTTAAACGTTAACAGTAGTTAACTGTAATTCTTCGCTTTTAATTGTTAGCACAAGCTTGCTGTGGTGTATTTAGAACGCAAATTAGCAGCTTTCCAGGCAGGTTTAGGACAAGCACTTGCCAGGGACCATTCCCTGAAGGCAGTGTAAGCTGAGGGAAGGAGGAACAACCCTTTGGCATTTGACCTCTGGGCTGGAGATCGATGCCTAAACTGTTTTGTTTAGCAAAGAGGCAGTGCCCTTGCAGTCTGATTCCTTCTGTTGCCATTGACAATCATCTTGATGGATCCATTTGCTGGTGGATGGGTATTATTTGCCTTTTGTAACAATTCCTTCAGCTACTGCATTGGGCCATTGTTCAGTTGTTTTGTGTTGTAACTCCTGTGTCTTCTTATAGACATCACCACTGTCACATCCCTCCAGGATCTACCCTCTTTTCACCTCTTTAACATGGGTGGGCTTTTCTTCCATGACAAGCAGTCACTCAGCATTCGTTCCTGTCTCCCAAACCTGCCAGTTCCCAAAAACTGAACTGGCCTTTGCCTAATTTTGCTGTCACATCTCCATGGGACTGCCCAGAAGCCAAATCTAACAAGAGGTGCATTTTTCATTCATGTCTGGCAGATTAATTTACTGCCTTGTGTGGCAAGATCAGAGAAATCAAATACAATTTTCAGTAGAAATTTCAACAAGACCACATTAAAAAAAAAATTAAAATGTGCTTTCCAACTATTTTTTCCAACCTTCTTTCACCATCATTTGACATCTCCACCTAAGATATGTATTGCAGCTCAGACCAGAATTGGGTAAAATACTTATTGATTAGGATCAAAGGCATTTTTGTGTATGACATTTGCATTCATATATTAATGACCTTTTCTTCCCTAATAATGTCTGTTATTTATCCTTTTTCTTCTACAACCATGGTGGAATTTCCTCTGTGTTGCTTTCCAAGTGTCTGAGGTATATGATTGTCTGAGGCAATCAGAAATTCTCTGATTATTTTGCAGTATCTGGCAGCATGGACCTTCCACCTTAAGCATTTGTCCAGGTATTCTCCATCACTGCAGCTACTGCAGGCTTTGTTTCTTTCTGGGTTTTTAAATCTCAGCTCATTAGCTTTGGAACGATCATTTAGGCAAGAATCATCTCTCCTGCCCAAAGATGGATTTGTCATCCAAACTCTTTAATGACTTTTATGGTCTTCCTTTTCCTGCATCACCTCTTTATCTTCTTCCCCAAACTTTTATTCCCACAGATCTGAGCCTGCCTTTCTCTTTCATCCTGAATCATTCTCATGACATCCCATTCTGTTTCACCACAGGGAGCTTTCTGGGAGTGAATACCTATCTATCTTCTTCATTAAAAACACAAGACCTTTAATGGAAACACACGCTTGATAAACACTGTTATATTGTAAACTGAGCCTGATTCGATTGAAAATCAAATCCAAACACACAGCACACTTGACAACTTTGTATCAAAGGAAATCCATGTTTCATTTTAAAATACATATGTGTATGTTTCTGAATAGATGCCCTGAAAGTCACAGTATTTTGACCTTCAGAGAGGTGTCTCCTGTGCATTAGCAACAAACTCACAAAAAGGAATTTGCTAGGCTCTTTTAAAATTGTAAACACAGGCTTTTATTTTTCCTATACTACTACTTCTATCTCAGAAGCTGCATGCCCTTGCTTTTCATGTTTTGTGCCTATTGGTTTTCATACTGTACTGGTAATTCATATAACACTGCAAGGACTTTTTGTGAAGATACAGAATTATTAAGATAAGCTACCTTCTTTATTAATTGCATTGAACTATTTAATCATGCTCACTGTGTTTAGAGACAGAAATGAAAACAACATTCTGGTAGTGCTGTTTCAGAAAAAGAAGGTATGGTAGGCAATATACAGCTAATACACTCTCATAACCTCAGAGGACTTATATATTTCTTATTCTACCTATCTGTGCTCTCATCCTTCAAGGAAATGAAAGTCTTCTCAGTGATAAATTCACTATCAATTTTACACTGTGCTGTTGTTTAATTATATTCAAACATTAATTAAAGAATGGGCTAGTTATATTGGCACAAGTAACTGCTGAAGATATGTTAGCCTTAGTATTGCAGTAATTTCAGTTTCCAGATTATGTTTCCAACAAATGGATTCTTCAATTCCAATATGTATAGGTCTCATTTTTAGAAAAAGTAAGCCATTATTCTATCAAAATTCAACTGCTCAATCTTTTCAAAGCCTCTGCTCTTCTGCGCACATTTACTTCACCCTAGATATCCTACCTATGAAGCAATATCCAAAACAATAGCAACAAAACATGCTTTCTTCACCTGTCTGGGCAGCAGTCAGCATCATTACTACAATCATTCTTGGTAAGTACTCAAAAAATGCTATGGTGACATGCAGCAGAGCTGCTTGAGAGAGCTCAGATAAAATGAGCATGGATTTATGCATCAGGGTTAGCCTCATTTCTTGGATCATTAGAAACTATTCCTACCAAAACTAAGCATTGAAATTCCTTGTAGAACACTACAGGAGAGAGCATGGATTAGGATACACAATGGGCCTCAGCTGGAGACACATCTACATGGACTTCTGTAGAATTTCAACAGAGGAATCACCCTTTGGAAGTGCCAGCAAATTTGGCTGCAGCAGACAGCACCACCTGCCTGAGTGGTCTTCTCCTAGGCTTTAAGCCATTCCAGCTATCTCTTAAAAACACAGTTATCATCCAGGTTTTCTACCTATTTTCAATCTTTGTGAATGACAGTGGTACAGTAACATCTTCAGCAGGGACAACCTGTCAGGCACACACCCACCACTCTTCTAATTTGGGTGTCATGAAGAGCTGCATCAAATGTTGTGCCTATTTTAGGGATGCACAGTCCCCTCCACCCCTCCAAGATGCATCCGTTCACCATGCCCAAGTTCCTGCTGCGATTCAGTCTTTTAATAGCTATACAGCACAAGCCAGTGAAGTCTGTCTAACACTGTGCTTCTTCTCTCCTCCAAATCGCTGCTGCTCAGAAAGTGCAACTTCCTGATTTACAAGTTGCTTAAAACTTAAAAAAACCCCAGATAAATAAACAGGAATCATCAGGTTCCCCTGCTCCCCTGTGAGCACGCCTTCTCCTCAGACACCGAATGACCCAGGGACAGGCAGTGCCAGCCTGCAGTGCTGCAAAGAGGCTGACACTAATGCAGTTGGATGTTCCCTTTGAACAAAACTTGGCTGCTGGCTGCATTCTGCTTTGAGACAGCACCAAGACGACAGCTCTGACAAACGCCGTGAAATTCAGTGCCCGTGGCCCTGCCCTTGCTGTGCTGCAGCCTGTAGCAAAGAACAGTGACAGTTCAAATGGCTGGCTGGCAGATACATTCACAATACATTAACATTTTGTTAGAATCCTGCCAAGTGTGTCTCTGGTCTCAGTGGGAACTAACCAACAGCTTCAGCTACGTTTGGACAGGACAGCTGCTTCATCAAAATATTCCATCTGTGAATGCTTTTGCAGGGTGCACCACAGAGCAATAGCCTTTTTCACCCCTTTCAGAATGTATCTTTCCTGTTAGAATATTATGGTTTAACCTGCATTTGTCCAGTATTCGACTATCTTGTGTCCCGTTCTCAACAAAAAAAAAAAAAAAATCTCGATTTCACAAAGTCTAACACAGAGATGAAACGCTGTTCATAAACTCTGTTCAACAGCCTCAGGGCAGCTCCACCACACCCTGGTTCATGACTACATTCTTCCTCAGGAGTATGTAGGGATTTCATTAATGGAAGATCAAATTTCCTTGACACATCTAAAGTCCAGCTGCCTCTTTGCACCCAAGCAGAACCTGCAAGACAGTCCCTGAATTACCCAAAAGGTGAATTAACTCACCTTGAATCGTTTCACAGAAGGTCTCTGTCTGCAGAGAGGTTTTGCTTTCCTGCAGGGAGCTCCTTAAGCAGACTCAGATGTGTGTGTGTCAAACCAGGGCATAAACAGGAAAGTCAGCAAGAACTTCAATGTTCAAATGCATCCTCCTCACTCCTTTGGAAAAACAGTGCAGTCTCAATGTATTTTAAATAATCACATCTCTAGTCTGTTATGTAGAAACTCCACTTCCTATTTTACAGCTCTGGGTCCTCCATGCCTGTTAAGACTTGTTGACTCAGAGCAGAAATGAAAAAGTTTGAATTTTACCTCAATGTGTTAGCTTGAAACCTTTTGCCAACTCACCAGACTTGTTTAAAGCCACAAAATTTGGTTTCCAATTCTGACATGCAGAAATACAATTACAGGTATTGAGACATCTGCTTCCCACTGTGAAAATGGTGTTCCTTGGCATTATGCTCCTGCTTTACAGCTGACAAAAAAGCTGCTCTTTGTAAGCCAAGAGTCCCACTCTGACAGTGCTGTAGCAACCTTGATTCCAATCCCCATACCATGGGTACAGAATTTGTCTCTGCCCATGGCAGGGAGGTTGGAATTACATGATTTTTGAAGTCCCTCCCAATCCAAACCATTATATAATAGTGTGGACCCTGCTCCTCTTTAATTCATGCTACACTGGGCATATCTTTCTACACTAAAAGAGCCATAGGAACAGCCAGTAATCAGGCACTATGTTGCTGTTCACATCAGGGTCCAAGGATCAGAATGAAAGTAAATTTAAAAAAAATTAAAAAGAAAAATAAGATAGGGGTGCAATTGGACCTGCTGTTTTGCCAGGCATCATATTGGCATAATTGTTGCTTAACACATTACAATGTGAGCCCATTCCCACCTCATATGTGTTGAACAGAAAACACAGAGAGGAAGAGGAGGGAGGCACAGATTCAGAGATCATCCTTCAACTGGAGGCAAGTTCTGTTTGTTTTTTACAGTATAATCTCAAAGAAAAAATCAGATGTTATCTTAGGCAATCAATACAATAACTCCAAACATAAATCCAAGTCAGCACAGCAGCAGGGATTTATGCACACAGCTATCAGATCCATAGTACTTACTCCAAAGTAAATAAATACTTTGTATTCACTTTGTATTTGCACAAAGAGCATTTTAGATTGCTGTCAAGGAGACAGATGGTATAGGAGAAAAGAGCAAGTTGAACATTACCTTTTCAACTGGAAACCAATCCCCAAGTCTGTAAGGTCCAATTTTAAAGAGCTCTGAGTGAACAGAAACAGCTCAAATGGATCACAGGGTATACAGATACAACCCTAAAAGCAGTCTATTAGCAAATAAACAAATTGATCATGGCAAGAATGGACCATAAAGCAGTGTACCCACAGAAAAGGTTAAAATAAATTAGAGTTCACAGACCAGATATTGTCTTCCCCACATCCAATAGTGTTGGAAAATCTGAGCTCTACAGAGATATAGATTGTAAAGTAAAATCACAGAATTATAGAATCATAGAATGGCTTGGGTTAAGAGGAACCTTAAAGACCATGCAGTTCCCCAAATCCCTGCTGTGGGTTTCCACACTTTCTACTAGGCTAGGTTGCTCAGAGCCCTATCCAGTCTGGCCTTGAAAATTTCCAGGGACAGGGAATCTGCAGCTTTTCTGGACAACCTGTTTGAGTGCCTCTCCACCCTTAGAGTAGTATCTACTCTAAAGCTACTCTCTTTCAGTTATCCAAAATCTGATGCAGCCTGGAGGGCCAGTAGAAGATTTTTAGAAATTTACCCATTCTAGTTTACAAGCGTCCAGTTTTCCTTTTTATCCTGATGGCTCTGATTGCCCTTGGCTATTTGTGAACCAAGACCCAGCTTGGTCAGAACATCTGGATAACTCTGGTTCTGTGTTCCTAATAAGCATTGGGAGGTGGTAGTGAGTATGTCCATCCTCATGGTGAGAACAGCCAAGAATTAAAACCATGCACGACCAGAAAGGTGAAAACAAAGACAGAAAAAACAGTAGCTGATAAGCTGGCAGCGCTAGTATTCAAGAGGGAAGAAGTATTGACACCAAAAAGGTATGAGACCCTAATTTAAAAAACAGGCAATCAGAAGATGGGGACAGCAGGGGCCAGGCTGCAATGGAGATGTCCCTCCCCTGACTGATGAGTGCCTGGCCAACAGGAGCACTGTGGTGAGCATGTTAATGCTCAGCCTGCCAGCTCATTAAACAGGTGTCTGTACATCAGCTAACAAAGAATTGCTGTGCACTCCCTCAGTTGCCCACAGCCTGCCTGGAGAGTCTCTGTGTGCACACTAAACTTGTCAGAGTCAAATGTGCCACAATCCACCAAGAAAGTCATCCACACAACCAAGTCTTCACAGTAGGTCAAGGATCCTTCTCTGTGCCTTCTCCCACTTGCAATCACCCTTTTCTGTGTTCTGACCAAGAGTTCAGCTAATTCTGGCTCTGAGGCAAACCAAAAGGAGAAGTGAGTCCAGGCAGCAATGATTTCTGGATCACTGCTGCTGTATTTCCCATCACAGCTCCCACACAAATGCTCAGGTACAGCTTTAAAGGGATAGATCCTCCCTTGGCCTAAAGGATCACTGAGCAGTAAATAACATTCTGACACAACTAGACACCCTCAAGCACCTTGCAGAAGAGTTTCACGTTTTCTACTGGAGTCAAATCAAATTATTTGTTGCTGCACTTCTCAAAAATCTGAGGGAAAAAGGAAAAAAAAACCATCAGGCAGCTTTAGAAAAATAATCACTGTGATGAAAGCTGAAAGAATGTAAATCAACATGCAGAAATCTCTGTCAGAAAAAGAATCTAAAAAATAACATGGCCAAGAGGCATTGAGAGGTAAGATGGTTTAAACACTACTGTAACATTAGTAGTATTGAAACTTGGCTATCAAACATTATAAAAAACATACTTCTTTTTTTTTTTGTACCGAAATAAAGGTGCTTAAGCCTGAAACAAAGAAAATAATCTTTTAAAATCAAGATCTATTGATTTCCACCTGTCTCTGAATTTATCTCCATTCTCTAATTAACAGGCTGTGTCACTGGAAAGGAAGAACATTAATAGCATAAGACAACAGTGTCACCTCCTACTACAGAGTAAATCTTGAAGGAAAAAATCAAAGCAGTTGTTTAAAATAAATCAGCAGCCGTGGTTGAGTTGGCTGTCTGCATGGCAGATATTTATTGCCTTTCACAATCCTTATAGAGGGACAATAACTGGCACCAGCTGGTTAAAATAGATTAAGAAAGGTACTTCCAGTGAAAGAAATAAATAATACTGTTCAGTTTTTGTTTTGGGTTTGTTTTTTTTTATTTTTTTTCCTGGTTAAGATAGAAACAGTCTCTTGAGCAGTGAGAGCACAGCACGAAGATGTTTAAATCACAGCCCTCAGTTGTGAATTCTACCTTGACTCAAATCTAGTGTCAATTTAACACTACGTATTGCTATTTCATTTTTATTTCATTTCATGTTTCATGTTATCCAGGAGCCACGCTATATGATTTAAAAGGGCCAGTCATATGGAATCTCTCTTTTCAGGCACAGAGTCCCCAGCTGTGCCTGAGCTCCAGTTAGAGACACTTCAGACTTTATCCCACAGTCACCATGACCATTAGAAACCATAAGGCACTGAAAATTTTCTGCCATGAGGCTCAAATCCATGACAAGCAGCACTTTGGGATACTTCCCAGCTCCCTATCTTCCCAGAGGAGGCACAACACTCCAAAAAAGCTCAGATGTTTTCCAGTTTGGGCAGTTTCCAGTTGCTGCTGATACCATCTCCCAGTCCAGACTTGCTGGTAAGCATGTCTTCAGTGCTGGGCACACAAACCTGGTAGACAGCCCAAAGCCAACACTCATACAAACATTCACATTTGCTTTTAAAGTTTAGTGTCCTTGGATTATGAAAGACTGCATTTTTAACCTTTATAAGAGTTAACACAAGGATTCTGTCATCTGTTAAAAATATATTTTTCATTGACACAGACTTAGTTTTTTTGATGGGAATTGAGTGCAATATTAACAAATATGACAGAGGAGTAGCTAGTCTCAGGCTACATTTAAGAGAGAATTACAAAGTTTAACAAAGGTCACAGATCTCCCACTGCAGGCATATGTGGTTTCCAAGATAAGACCAGTAGGAACAATGCAAGCATCTATTCTTAGCTACTCCATGACGTTAGACCCTTTCACTCAGTGCAGCAGGGAAAACCCTTTTTCTTTAATGTGTTCCTACCTCTGATTTCTTTAAACTCTCATTGAACTAGGTCAAATATTTTCTAAGAGATATGGTACTGACCCTCTTTAAGATTGCATCTAGGACAGCTGAGTCTGGTGTTTCATACAAAGAGCTTTCTAAAATAAATGTTCATGATCTTTTCTTCTCAGTTTCTGTGGCAGTTTTGAGGAAGACTAAAGATCATCACCTTCAAATAATGCCATAAAAATCCAGCTTTTTTGTCACAAGATCTTGCCCTGTCTTTAACCAAAATCTGCTTGCCTTGGGAAGAATGAAGTTCTGACTTTTCAAATCTCAGTGCCAAGCATCTCTCACAACAGTCAGAACAAAAGATTACAGTCTCAGAAATCAGTTCATATTTCATGGAAGAAGAAAATACAATTTTAATGGGCATATATATGTGTGTGTATATATATATATATATATACACACACAGATATATGAGAGATAAGTGCGCATAACAGGAACTTGTGCTGTATCTCTTACCTGGTAGCAGCTGGGCAGTTGCATCTCCTGCCCTCCTGGTTAAGCATGGATATACAGGCTGGTTATTTGCTGGATAAAGAAGCCTGTGACACAAATCTGCTGTTGAAATCTCATTCTGGTTAAAGGTAATTAACCATCTTCCTCAGTAAGAGGGCCTGAGTGACAAGCCAGGGGTCATGACAGAAGCCCATGACACAGAAATGAGGCAAACTCCCATTTCTGCACACAGTCCTGGACTGTGTTTCCTATGAAAGTCACCAGAGGGTAGAAAATCACCAGTGGGCATGAGAACAGAGAAGGTTCAATTTTCTCATGAACCTGACATACAATATTATAACTGAAATTTCTGCATTTTCATTTTCCTTCTGGCTTTGTATTTCCTTTGTTCACCTGCTTTTCAATGTGCATTATTGCAGAGGAGCTGCTGGCAGTCACTACTTCAGATGTGGGACTTTATCACAGCAGGATTAACTAAACCACAAAGGCAGAGGCTGTACAGCATCAACTCCCTTCCTCTTCACATCCCAGAAGCAGATGGCAATACAAAATGAATTTTTCTCATATTGTTAAAGTATTGTTAAAGCTTATGCTTTTTTACCATGAGAAGGATTTTAGCTTTGGTTCAAGGAGGAAGCTGATTTTACAATCACAATATAAAAGATTAATAGGCTCTACAGCAAGATGACTAATATGATCTGTAAGTTTGTGAAAAGAGGGGATTCTTTTTCCTTTTTTCTTTTAATAAAGTTTCAAGAACTGTTATGCTTTTCACACAGCCTTGTGCTAAGATACCTACACATTATTAGTGTGAGCTCTTGCAACACAAATGTATAATGATGCAGTCACATGCTGGATCTGCTCTTTATCCCACACACAGACCTGGAACTCCCATGATACTTGGATATGTTAGGCTGGTGCATGACGGATTTATGAATTTCAGGCTATCATAGGATATCTATCACCTGTGGAAAGGCTGTGAGCATGATACAGCCAGAACTAACTTTCTCAAGATCTTGAGATAGAGTAGCAAGAGAACCCCTGCAACACAATGAAAAAACTGTGCAAGAAGTATTAGTTCTTTCAAAAGATTTCCCCCTGCAAAGATGCTTCTTCAGAGTGAAAGTGTATCACATGCAAGCTATTAGTCTGAGGGCGAGGTTAAAGCCCCTGTTATTTTACTAAGGATACACCTACAGCTGAATGACTTCAAATAAACCCAAAAAATGCAGAAAACACATTTTTACTTCTGATACGTATAGAAACTAATGTGATTCTTTCTACCTTTAGCATACAATGCAATGAATCAGAAAAATTATTGTCCAGAGAAGTCATGAACACTCCCTGGAAGAGTTCAAGGCCAGGCTGGACAGGGCTTTGAGCAACCTGCTCTGGTGGAAGGTGCCCCTGTCAATGGCAGGGCATCTTTAAGGTCCCTTCCAACCCAAACTCTTCTATGATTCTCTGCAAAGACATGAAAAACTGTGTCCTCCTTGTGCCTGCAATGGTAAAGACAAATTTCTCCCAGACAACCTAATTTGGTCATATCTTGGACTGTACAGGAAAGTTATTTCAGCATGGACAGCCAGTACATCTCTCCCAATCTCCTCCACTGCTGCTCTTCCTGCTCCAAGTGACCCTTTGATGCTTCTCCAAGTTAAATCCTATGCAGACATATGTTAACTGACACAAAAAAAACTGTTCTGAAGAAACTCCATGGGGAAAAGACATTCCAGACAACTTCCTGACACAGATTAGCGCTGAAGAAGCTATTTAGTCAGCATTTCCCTTAGTCTTTGAGCTTTGCAAAATAATGTTGTTCAGGGGAATCTGTGGTTCTAATTTCTTCCCAAAATATTTTTTAAGACAAGGGGACCAAATTTTTGGGGTTCTTCCTGATATCTTCAAACTCTTCTGCCTCACAGATATAAGACAATAAAACCTCATCACTCAAAAAATGAGACTGGGTTTGAGTTAAGAATGACTGAAAGTAAGTCTCCCAAGTCATATTCAAGTCTCTCAAATAATTTTCTTTTTCCTATTCTTTTTTTTTAAGAACTCTGAAGAATGCTCCACATGGTACATTGGAATTTAAACACACAAAATAAATGGAAAACTGCAATCTCGATCTTTCTAGCTATTTTTTCCATTAACATGGTCATTAATAATTAGTTTGCTTTTATTTCATATTGATTACATACTAGATCTTCATGGCAGTAATGGAAATGTAGAAATCACCTTCCATTACTGAGACATTTAACATAAAAGGATGTCTGGAACAGATTAGATAGCCATATCAAACTCATATGAAGGTGTAGCTATCAAAAAAACACTGTCGTGCTTTCACATGGCTTAAAAAAATATTTTTATTGAGTTCTGAACTGGTGCCTTGTATCACAGTGACAAGCTTTGTGTAGAAGACTGTCTTCCTCATTCACATACTTGTTCACATAGTGATATTTTCAACCAAGCTTTCAGCTTCTGACTTGCTTTTCTACCATGATAAATCTGTAGTAATTATTGCCATTTAAATGCAGGTTGAGTTCACCACAGGCACAGCACGTGTGTTGGTCATTACTGTGACACAGCTGCTCTTCAGGGCATGCAAAAACTCTCTTTGAGAGCTATTGCTCTACATTATTAACAGCTGGTGTTGATGAAACATATAGTTTAGCTTTAGTTAGCAATTATTTTCCTGAAATTCAAACAAACTGCAGTACTACTATCACACATTAGCTGTATTCTTTTAGAATCTGACAATATTTGCCATTTTTCTTAAACTACCCCACTCTGTAGAAACAGAGATCTGAAGTGAAAATTCTGTTCACATATAGCATATTTAATACTTACTATTAGAGAAAAACCTTTCAAATGTAATCCCTACAAAATAGATAGAAAAAGAACCCAGGATAATTTGGCTCTGATAATTTTTAACACTTTAGATTGACAACTCTGAAATTAGAGCACTTGATTATAGCTGCTTCTAAAAGAAATCCCCCCCAAACACAAGTATCTCAGCATTCAATGATTTCTGTCCCTCTTCAGTGTGCCTATCTTCATCTCTGATAATTGATCTTTGATAGTAATGAACTCTCAAGAACAACTCCCAAGTTTTTCTTGAAATGGTTTAAGTTTCAGTTCAATCCCAAAATTCAGGATGCACAAAACACCATGGAACACATTTTTATAAGGTCTATCACTTTACAAAATATATTTCAGTTGGTGCGTGAACAGGCTGAACTGAACATAAAGAGGAAAGAGATTTAGAAACAAATGTTTGAAGTGAAGGACTCAAAGAACTTAAGCATTTGGTTTGCTACATCTGTCAAAAAAAAAATTTCTTTCTAAAAACACTCAGACCAGAAAAAAAATAAGAGTCTACTTACACATTTCTCACAAAAAGATTTACCTGTGCTTGGTAAAAACTCATGGTGAACAGCACTGGAATATTTCTACATCCCAGGCAGGGAAAAAAACACTCTTAGTTAAGTTTTTCCCAGTTGTTTTAGAGCAAACCTCCCTGAGAGTCCATTATTCCCATCGCTTTGAGGTCCATCCATTCCAGTTCCTCCCACCATCTCCATCTCAGCAGGTTCATCTCCTGATTTACATCTTCTCCCCCAGAGCACCAACTCTCTCCACACTTTGCTTTCTTCTCACCTCCAAAACAAGTAGGTGGTCCTGAAGTCAATGGAGATGAGGGCAGGGAAAGCACAGAACTGCAGGTACCTCCAGCTCACCTGATTTGGGCTGGCTCTGACTGTGGGCTGGGTGTTTGGCTAAGCAGAGGTGGGGACTATGTGAGGACATGGCACAGCTTCCACTGCAAATCATTCCCAGCCCCAGCACCACCTCCTCCCTGGAGAAATGAAGACTGGAGAAAATGAAATGAAAGAAGAAGCAGGAAGGAGTGATCTGAGCTATTGAGACACCCCAGCCTACCTTTTACCTGCAAGATTTCTTTATTGGTTGGGTACGCTGGATTAGACCACACGTATTAGTGAAATAAAAAGCAGAAAATTAAGGCCAGGCTAGAAGAACAAATCATCATAATTCCAAATGCTTCTAGAAGCACTGATGCTTTTAACACATATTCACATGAATTATGATTGTTTTCTTGGAGTAACACCAAGAGCAGCACTGTAAGTGCTATTTAAGATACTTTGACTGGATAAAAATATTTACAGCTTCTGCATTAGTGCATATATTAATTGTTTTTGTAGCTTTATTGTCCTACAAAACTCTTCACTACTGGTAGAGCCAACAGTGGCAGATGTTTGCTTTGAAGTTCTAATAAAACCAAATCAGAACTAATTTAATAAGCTCAGTTTCCAGTAAACATCAGGAAACTTCCCCATTAAAATCAAGTCTCCTTAGGAAGGCTGCGCTGGAGCACAACAGGAGTTCAACACCACTGATCACACATCAGATCTTAATGTTTTTCTGACTCTATCAACTAGTCCATTTCCCCTTTACAGACCCCACCATTTTAGCCATAATCTCTTCCCACTGCTCCTTTAAACAAGTCCAGTTTTTCAGCACCACTTTCACCTTCTCCACTGCCATCTGCTCGCTCTGCAGTAACTTTCCAAAAAATTTATACTACACAGCTCTCCATTGGACAGGAAAAAGTTTTACTTAATGGCTTCTGAGCAACATGAACCTGTTGGCTTCTGTACCTGAAAGATATTAAAGGTCAAAACAAGCTTTCCTGTCCCAGTAAGAGAACATGACATATGCCTCAAATGATCCTCACTTTATCTGCCTGTGTCTCATCATGATGCCTGTAATCTGTTCTCAGATAGCACTGACAGATAACACTACTTACAGCTCTAATTCCAGATTGTTGCTAATAAAAAAAAAGAGTGGTAATAATATCTAGAGTTTTCCCACTGGCTGTGATTGTGCTGGAGCACAAATGATGCCTGGAGACTGTGCAGAAGGAGATGGGAATTTTATTTTCCTCTTATGATTCACACTATCTTCTTTTGCCTTTAGGATTGCTCCCCTCTGGTGACAGCAGAAACAAGTGTAGCTGATTTTTTTTATGGCTACCACTTAGTGACACATAAGTGCCAGTTGCTTTACCCAGAGAAGGATATCAAATGCAAAACAAGTCACAGCATGGAGAGTGAAATGAACAAGCAGAATCCATGGGTCTCATCCCTAGAAAGCTGAGCATTTTGCTGATAAGATGTACAACAACTGAAGATCTCCATCAGCAGAAAAAAATCCCAGCACTATCTGAGCAGCATACTGTTATCCACCTCATGTCCTGGGTGACAAGTTCTATGCAAGGCATTTTCAGACTCAGAGGCTGAGATAAGGATAAATTCTGTGTCTCAGCATGAGCCAGATTTCACCTATTTTTGCAGAAATTTGGACATACTGGGGAACTTCACATACATTATACAAAATCCTTCTACAACATGTTGGCTGACTGCATCTATGTTTCCAGACACAGACTATTTAGATATGTACAGTGCAGATACACAAATACAACTGAAAGCCTAAACTTTTCTAGTTAATATTGCTCATAAAAAAGAGCCCAAGCAAGCCAGAGGTATTGTGGCAATAGAATGAATTTATTTTCCCTGGCTAGAGAGAGAGGTTAAGTGGATAAGTGGTTCACTCAGATCTTGAGTACAGCAAGGAAAGCATTAGAACAAAATAACCCAAAAAACCCACAAAAACCACAAAAACCAAACAACAACAACAACAAAAATTATTCTGGATTTCCAGTTCTGTATCTGCCTAACTCACAATTTTCTTGCTTTGTGTGAGGCAGCTTCTTGCATCAATGAAGGACTTGCCTTTGGGGAGAATCTCTTTGAGTTCATGAGTTATGCTGTGCTTGCAGAGTGCAACAGAAAGTAATTGTACTAGACTCTGTTTTTATTTTTTTCCCCCATTTTCCAGATTGTGATAGACTGTTTTATTTGTAATAATATTTTGCCTTCTGCAGTACCTTGCTTCTCAGCATGGCAGAATACACTGCAAGCATTTAATTAAGCCTTATGATGTCCCATTGAGGTTGGCAGGTAGGTGTTTCATAATAGTATCAGGTATTTAAAATGACTTACACAGACACACAATAAAACTGATCGTTAGGTTAGGGGCATCAGTGGGACCACAGAAATGTCGTTGCCACTTCTCCAGTGTGACTGCCTGAGAGCTGTCTGACTTTGAAGTGTCTTGTGTGCTATGTCAGGCAGCAGTAAAGCTGACTGCTAGAAAGGAAGATGAAACAGAGTGTTATGGCAATCTTCCCAGGATTTCAGGTGACAGAAGCCAGAGTGTCTGGCCCTTGGCTTCTTTCACTGAAGGACAGAAGGGTATAAGATTATTCTCCATCTCAGAAGAGGCTGTGGATGATCACAGTGCCCAAGTGTTCTGTTCTGGTATCCAGAATGGCATCTCAAAACAGAAGGTCAAACCCTCGCCCACACAAGCTGGCAGAGCTGGCTGTGGAGCTGTAAGCTGGTATTTTACATGCAATTCTAAGACTTTCATTGGGCTGCCATAATCTATGGGAGCACACCACCTGTCACAGTGAATTACAGATATATGTTCATCCCTGGAATACACAGAGAAGGAATGAACAGAAGTCAACACTGTGATCTTACATATGCCCTATAGTGAAGTCACAGACCACTGGCTAATAAAATCAGAGCTCATCTGGGGATTCATCCCCACACCTCTCATTCATCACTATCTTTGTGTCTGAAGTTAACTCCTGCCTGAACCTGTCTCTTTTTTTTTTTTTTTTTCCACTTGAGATTTCTGGTAACTCACTGGTTTGCATAGTTGGGTTAAGAGAGCCACGAGACTTGTGTCTATTCACAGTGGGTTTCTAAGCATCTTTGACTGGTATTTTTAGCTTTGATTGCCATATTCCATGACATGAAGTCAAAGCTGGCAATCTGCTTGATAGCAGTTTCCTGCTCACTGCTCAACACAGCTCTGAATCCCAGCCCAAACCAGACTTCTTTGCTCATATAAGCTGAGCCACTTCTCTGTCACATACTATGATACCCAGTCTTTAAAAATGTAGCAACAGAACTTCTCTTCCATGAGAGGAGACATGCTCTGAAGTACAGCATACATCAGATTAATGAGTTTTGCATAGGTACTGGTGACACAAGTGTTACCTAAATTCTGCATTTAGATAGCTCTGAGTGTGAAATAATCCTTTAATCATCATGCCCTAATTTCTTCACTTCAGCTTTCTTATCTAGCCAGGAGTACAGCAGCATCTGAAGGAGAGGTCAGATGTGCAGGGCTCCTTGTGTACCTTCCACACTGCTGTGCTGGTACAGAGTGCTCAAGCATCATACTAATTTCCTTTATTTATTATTTTTTTTTTTCTATAAGCCTTGATTGAGTAACAGAGCAGGGAACAACAAGTCCAAGGGAGAGAGAGGAAAGGAGCACCTGCCAAATAAATATAACTTGTACATATGCACCCATCTGAGCCAAGCAGGGCAGGCAATTAACAAAATCATTTAATCCATTCTTTCCGAGCTCTTTGCAGGCAAAAGCAATTGGGGCATTCTAGTCAATACCTACATACATGAAATTTAAAGATCTCTTAAAGAAACAGATTGCTGCAGGATTTTATACATTTGAAGAGGGGTTTTGCCTCTGCTTGAGAAGGAATGGTGTTAGGGATTACAAAATATCTCTGCCTATTCCGTAAGTACACCTTGCATTAGTAGAATAATTTGGTTAATGTGCTGCATTTGAAGAAAACCCACAAGGGTCAGGTAAACAGCCACATGAGATAGCTTTACTGTGACTTCTTAAAAGCTGCAATCTGCTTCATCGTGTCCATATTTTACAAACGTGTATGCTTATTTCTAAGATTTATGGCAGGTTGCTAAATGCAGAAAATTGCTTAAAATAACCATCAGGCACTTAGCCCAGCTGAGCTTTCCTGAGACCTAGAAACATTTTAGTGGGACAAAGCACCAGCAACACATTTGAAATCCAAAGCAGTTAAAATCAGAATACTTTTTTCAACAGTATCATGTCAAAAGGGCTTCAGTAATCTGCCTAGGATCTTGCAGTGAGACCATTACAAGTTGTTATGGTTTCTCTTGTTGCTGTATTCCTGTTTCTTTGGCTTTGGGACCAGCTTAGACATGTGACAGCAAAGCAGCAACTGAAACACTTTCTGCTGGAAAATCCTGCATGCATAAATTAAAAAAAAAAAAAAAAGGCAGCTTTTGCATCCTACTACTGAGTGAACACAGTATTTGGGTTGCTCTTTGGTTACTCTTGAGATGAAATGCAGGGATCCATTGATCCATCCTCTGTAGGAGTTCTCAGTACCTCAGAGCAGAACACACTTGCAAGTCAGGACACATTTCAAATGCTTCCCTCCCTACCTCATTGTATTTCTTGAAGCTGAACACTGATGTAAAGATGAATGGGATGAGGCTGTTCAGCAGAGCATGGCATTCTCTGGGACCTGTTCCCAGGGAATGTAAATTGTCAGGTATCTGCTGACTTAAGTTGGGAGAAGCCAAGGTGATCTACAGAGGCAATCCGTGTGACAGTTTAGACCTGACTCTCCTTCCCATGGAGGTGACCTCCTCCAGCAGCAGACCCTAGAAGAGTTAATAGCAGTTTGTCAGTTCCTGGGAGAGTCTCAAGTTGAGATTCAAGAATGGCAGGGTCTTCCTAGATCCTTATGTTAAAGATGCTTCCTCAGCGTTGCCAATGCATCCAGCACCATGAGATGAAGAAGGAACCACAGGGGCTCAAAAAAATGAATCATCTCTTTAGCAGGCAAAATTTGACCTTATTTCCTTAGCTCTGGACAGGAAGATTTGTGTGTTGTTCCAACCTCAGCTATCACAACCACCCCACAAAGAACCCAGCTTCCCTCTTACATCATGATGTGTTTGGGGTACTGGAAAAATCCAAAGGAGGATTAAAAATATGAGGAAATGCTTGAATGAGAAGACTAGAAGGCAAAAAAGGAAGGGAAGACTCTTTGACCAATGGAGGACCTTTTATCTCTCTACAGTCAGTTGGGGTTTTTTGGTTCCCCCTTAATCTTTTAACATGGGAAAAAGCATAATTCAGAAGGGGAAAACAAATATATTTTTTATCAAGTAGATAAAAAAAAAAGTGTAATCCCCTTGCTCCATGAAACAGGAGGGTAGGGGTGCCTTATATCAGTCCTGAGATAATTTCACTTGGAAAAATGAGATGAGGATGTGCACTGACCATTTGACCATTTACAGGAGTCCAGAAAGATCCTTTGATTTGCCTCTAGCTGAGGACAGGAAAGCAAACAAACAAACAAAAACAACAAACGAACAAAAATAACAAAGAAACAACAACAAAAAAGCAACCCTCGAACAAAAAAGACAAACAACAACAACAAAAAAGCAGCAGTCACAGGGACAAACAGTTCTTTCAGGACATCAGCCTGAAATAGATTTCACGTAATCATTATATCCTACAAAGGTGAAATAAATCTGAGGGACAGCAGACAGGACACAACAACCCAGACAACCAGAGGTCCATTTTCTTCCCACATTGTCTGTCTGAAATAGCTTTGTGAGGGCTTCATGTCATTTGTCACCTCCACCCACACATACTTCCCAGGGAAGGACACAGATAGAGACTGGCATCCCTGAAAATTCTTCATTACTGCCTAATACCAGGAGCATTTGATAAGCTCTGTGGTTTCCTGCAGAAGGGAGATGACAGGCAAAATAGACAGAGAGAGAAGCAAGAGCATCCCGAAGCTTTGAGGGGGTATGAAGCTGGAGCAGGGAAAGCCAGGGATGAAGCGAGGAAGGATAGATGAATTCCTAAAAATGAGGGTTGGGGTGGATGTTACAGCAACCTTGAGATGAGGGGTGTTGCAAAGTGGAGAGGCAAGTCAGAGCACAAATCAAGCTGCTTGTGGCAGTTAGATGTTGATTTTCTCTTAAACCCTTCTAGGTGGGCAGCTGCCTGAGGCCAGCCCTGCACACACCAGGAGTAAAATCCATTTTGCTGCTTAACTGCAGGGCAAATCCCATCTGAAGAAGAGGTAGGCTGACAGCAGAAAAAGCCCAATACACACAAACCACTTTGCAACAGAATGCATTCAAATTCATCATTTCCAGTGTCAGCTGGACATCCTTTGGTCACAGTATTGAACCTGGAATCACCACAGAGAGAAATAATGATGCTATCCATGTATTAGCTTAGACATCACATATGCAGTGTCTGGATGATTTTTCCCCAGGCTCTGGGCAGTCAGTGCCACCTGACAGAGCAAACAGTCCACCAGGTTTCTGATGATGGCAATGCAAATTTCTCCCTTCCTCATACTGAAGTCTTTCTGCAGGCTTTTCTCAGCCTAGCCATAAATCCCTCTTCACACTAATTTATTGTGCTGTGCCCTGTGAGTTCACATGAAGACTAGTCACAAATGAACATGCAACCACTCTTTTGCCTGCAATGACATAAACAAGATTTACTGTAAACAAGGATGAGGACTGAAGGCATAAAACCTCTGGGAAGTCAGGTCTCGTGACTAAATTAGTACAATGACAGCCGCCCTGAAATTTGTCTTTTCTAGCAAAATGATGAGATAACCTGAAAGTCTCCATGACAACACAGCCCAACCTTGAATTACAAGATGCTTATGCAAGGAAGCATCTAAAAGTATAGTGCCTGGGACCCCACAGGGTTTCAGCTGCTTCCCCTACTTTATTCATATTATTTTCCATATTATTATGTTTGGGTTTTTTTTTTTTTTCTTTTCTGAAATTTCAGATAAGAAAGGAATTTTACACAGTCTTCTGATTATATGGTGGCTTGCTGTTTTAAATTGAAAAGGCATGCACAGAAATGTTGAATAACAGAATCATCACAGAATGGTTTGAGTTGGAAGGAACCTTAAGGAACCTCAAGTTCCAAACCCCTGCCAGGGGCAGGGATGATGACACTCACCAGATCAGCCTGCTCAGGGTCCCATGCAGCCTGGCCTTTAACACATCCAGGGATGGGGCATCCATAGCTTCTCTGGGCAACCTGAGCCAGAGCCTTGTCCTCAAGAGTAAAACACTTTGTCTGAACACATAACCTCAATCTCTCCTCTTCTAGTTTAAAACCAGCCTCCCTTGTCCTATCACTATGTGCCTGTGTAAAAAGTCATTCTCCCTCCTTTTTAGTACTGGAACACAACACATTTTACTCAGATCAGAGTAGTAAAATCTCACATCATAATACATTTTTGTTTTTCCAGAAGAGCTGTGTTGGTTGTCAGTCCCCACAGCAATGGATATCAGAAGCACTGTTCTTCACAGTGTGTACAATCTAAAATATCAGTATCAAATTTAGATAGAATTTGCTTTAATACAAGATTATTTTATGGCAAAAGAGGGAGTGCTTTTACATCACAGTGGTTCTGACCCATGGCAGGATAGAGCTGCCTACATGAAGATATCTGATGCCACTGAAGATGCACCAGGCTTCCCTGCTGGCCTCCAGCTGTTACTCCAGAGGAGACCAAGGCTCCTACAGGTCTTGTGTCATATCCAGCTCTGTATGAATAACTCAGACAGCAGAACAATCAACACCCAAGCGAAGGGCCTGAGAAATAATAGTATCTGCCATCACCAGAGTCAATAAATAGTCTTCAGATGCCAGGACTTCGTCCCATAAATCTTACTTAGTGCATATCCTGAATAAAAAACCAAAATCATCCAAGTGCTTAGTTTAAATTCCATCCCTAGGGAGTGCCTGGACCTTTCCAATGCCAAGGTTCATTCCACTGATTTCAGTGTTACAGGGAAATGGCAGAGGGTCTAAAAGAAGTTCAAGAATTTGGAGCTTGAAGCAGTTTCTTTTCCTATGGGCTGGCTGAGTTTCCCAGCAGAGCCTTCCACCAGGATCACAGAAACACAGGAGGAGCAGAATATTAGAAGATGTCTTATTAAGTTAACATGACTAGAGAATTATCCTGCAAACAAATAAGCCAGGCAGGGATTATATGAGCTTTAATACAATCTTCTATCAGATCTGAGCAGTCCCCAGTCAAACTAACTATGGAAAATAGTACTTAATGATTCTGTAAATAAATATCAGCAGGAGAGATGGCAGGGCTAAAGAATACGTTATCAGGGAAGGTCTGATCTCCAGAGGAGTGTTAAAAGGAGCCAATCAGAATTAGAACTGCTAGAGCATCCCAGTGATCCTATCCATCACTAATGGACATCCCAAACATCAAGGAGGGCACCCACAACCTTCTACCTTCCTTCAGTAGCTCTTACCACACCCCTTCATCTCTGGCAGTTTTATGGAATTTAACATCAGTAAGCATTCAAAACATTCATCAGTGCAAACATGCTTTGAAGTGTTTCTCACACATTTCACTGTGTTTAAACCACCACAGACACTCCTGCAAGTTCTCCCTGATGTTGCCTTTGATTAGAAAGGTGTGTGTCAAGTCCAACTAACAAGAGCTATGCTCATTGAAAGGTCTGTGGAAAAAGTTACCTGAGCTCACAGCAGCAAGGAGCTCACCCAGAATAAGTGAACCTCTAAACCCCAGCCAAGCCAGATAAAGGGTATGCAAAAGCTCCACAGAGACTTCAGGTGAGTCAAACAGGATGTAAAGTTTAGTCATTCTGCTGCGGGGGAAGGTGAGCAGATTCTTTCCCTGGGAGTTGAGTTGGTCATCTTTCTCTTGTGGGACACCCCTCCACTATAAAAAACATCCTAATGGTCTGTTTTGGATGCCACCCATTCCTCTGCCCACATCCTGTTCCTCTGTGAGCACTGCTGACACAACCAGCCTATACAAACACCTGAGTACCTGCCCACAGTTCTGTTCCTTCTGGAAATGATTCTGCTGTGGCTGTCCCTGCAGGAAAATCAAATGAGCCATACAAAACACCCTAAAAAAATCTCAACAACAAAAACAACCTACACTTCCACAGACTGTATCATTATTCATCCCTTAGCTCTTCACTAAAACAATCTACCACTACAGCAATCCTCCTTTTCCAGCTACTCTCTGGAATAACTTCTGCTACTACAGAAGCAACAGACATGCAGATGATTTTCCCAGGAACAGGGAAAACAGACACCAAACAAATCTGAATGGTCTCATATTAGAAAGTCTAATTCCATTTCTATGATTAGCATAATACAACTGTGTACAAACCCATAACTTACAGGACAACTTTACACAAGCCACTGAGCTGGAAAGTCAAGCAGGGAATCAGAAAATAAACAAACAAATTACTCTTTTCATTTTGTTTGAATAATTTGTTTCAACAAGGCTTTATTACATCAAGCCTCATTATGGATATAATATACCAAGGTCCTCAAGGAAAGCTCACAGACTAACATCTCAATTTTCACATGCAGTACAAAAGAAATAATATTTTGGAAGCTTCATACAACCTTTATTTATCAGTAAATATCATACATTGTTACCTTTGTCTCAACTAGACAACTAAACCAATAGGATGGTGATGAAACAATGTCATCATCATGGGGAAGACGATACATTAATGAAGTTTCAGATTATGTGGTATTTCACCTCCTTTTTGTCAGCTTTTGACAGCTGATCTTGACACCTCACTCAAAGAGGAGTCTTGAATGCATTTCAATTACAGGAAGACAATAACCAAAATTTTACACAATAATGAGCTAACGTCAAGACTGACAGACAGCTTGGAGATTTGAGATGTCTCCTTGCACAGAGAACAATATTGATCGGCAGCGTCTATTTCCAAGCCTTACTTTATTCCTTTATTCTATTCAAATGCAAAATAACTTTTTCCTTTCTAAATCTGTTTTTCTCTATCTTTATCCTTTCCTAGTTCAAATAACTTACCAGCTTCAGCAAGCTTGTTCTTCTGAGTGGCGTCTCTTAAAAATAAAAATATGTGCCTTAGGAGGCAGAGTGTTTATAGGAGAAGCTCCACCACAATCTAGATTATGTTAAGTGGTGGGAAGGACTAAGATCCCAAACATGTACATACATATTCATCTACACCCACAGCATCACTGGCAGCATTAGGTGAGCTCGTCCTGCTGCAGGTCCTGGCTCACGTCAAAGCATTTTGTTTATGTGCATCATTTTGAAGCTTGGCTTCGTTTTGTTCCTTCTTCTGAAATCAGAACGATGGGGATAGCAGCTGAATAAAATTTTGTTTTGCGGTAACTACATTTTGCAATAATGAGATTCTGGTAAAACATATAAATGACCACAGTGACTGTCAGCCTGAGTTAGATCTGGAAAAATGGCATTCAGGTGTGTTTGCTGGGGGCTTTTTCTTCTTTCTCTTATGTGGAACAAAGCTATTCTGCCAGACCTGATATCTGAGAAAATGAGAGTGTAAGATCTGAAGTTGGAGCTGTTATTGATTAATTCCTCTGGAGAAGCAAAAAAAAAAAAAAAGAAAAAAAAAAAAAAGAAACTATACCCTGGCTTTTGGTGTCTTGTCTTTTGCAATTTTTTTTGCATATTCAACAACATCCAACAATTTGGGGGAATAAAACAAGCATCAGGGCTGCTTGTTGCACCTAAATCAGGAGAGCTGCTGTGTTTCCTGAAATCAAAAGGATGTGATACCTTTTGCCACCTGAAGTTCTTTCTAATTCAGAAATCTTCTGTTTATGGATAAAAATAGCATCGTGGTGACAGGGCTGCGTCCAGCCCTATTCTCCAGCCCTGAAACAAGCCAGCACCTGGCAAGGACCTGCTGGTGTTAATGGGGTGATGTGCAAACACGGATGGTATCAGCTGCTCTGCTCCCGGGAAATGTGGCTTTTCCTCCTGCCCTCTGCACAGAATCACACAAGCGCCTCGTGTCAGGACTTGCCATTTGTTGTGTTCCTCCTGCATTTCCCAATCTCAGGTGCTGAGCTTTTCCTTTCTACTCCCTGCTGTGAGGGCAGGTCGTGTTTCCAAAGAAACGAATTTCTAACTTTTTTTTTTTTTTATCTTTAGCTCTTTATTTTTACTCCTGAAACAATTTTCAAGCATTCCTGTCCCCTCCTCATTATCCCTGTCCTAGCTTTTAAAGTTTCAGTCACATAGAAGCAGACTGGTTCGGGTTTTTTTTTTTTTAAAACAAACAGAAGGACAGAGAAGATAAATTTGTCAATTTTTGTCCTCCTTCATGATTTAATTTCTTCTTTCCTATGCTCTTCTGGATCATTTCAGAGAGGTCACCTGTGTGTTCTTTCACTGTTTAAAAAAAAAAAAAAAATCCTAACTTACAACATTTATTTACTAATGTGCATTATTACTTGCCTTAACTATCTCAATTCCCTCTGTGGTGCTACCTTTGTTTTCTTCGAAGCATATTTATATGCAGTTATCTCTACCCTAATTTTATTAAGCAAGGTCTCAGACTCCCAATTGTCTTAGAGTATTTGCACATCCTATTCTTCATAGCTCTATAATTGAGGGCTGAAACATGGATCTCCATCTAACATGACACCTGGGAAGAGTGTGGAAGAGCTCTCCCTTTTTAGGAAAGCAGCCATACAGTCTCCTTCTCATGTTCTTGATCCTTCAGCAGGCATTCAAAGAAAGCACATCTCTGATGCTCTGTATCCCACAGCTGCAGGGTCACAGTAATTCCACTCGCAGTCCCAAACCAGCTGGTGACAGCTCAATACTCCAACCCAGAACAGCATCTTTATATTGGGAATACACCCACACAGTTTCAAACCTTCACCTATGTAACAGAACTTGAAGCATAGACTCAGAATCACAGAATGGTTTGGGTTTGAAGGGAGCTCAAAGACAACCTCCTTCAGATCCCCTGACATGGGCATGGACACCTTTCATAGACCAGGTTGCTCGGAGCTCCATCCAGCCTGGTCTTGAGACTTTCCAGGTGTGTGTGTGAATGAAGTGATGGATTAAACACTTGCTTTAAAAGTAATCCTGTGTCACAGGTTTTACTTAAGATTTACTTAAGATAGGAGCCAGGAAGGAGAGAAGCATTTAAATGACCTGTGCTTAAGATTTTTGGTTGATTTTGGTTTGGGCACTGCTATGGAGTGGAGTTCTGTGTCAGAGAAGATCCCTACACACAAAAACAAAGAACCAGGACACTCACATTTCTGCTCGTGGAGAAGCCTGAGTATAGCCAGTTGCAATGAGCCAACACCAAAATTGGAGACAAGCTCAGCCTCAGTGTTGCTGTCAGTCAGCACCTACATCCCTTCCAACCAAATGACCCAGACAAGTGAGAACCATGAAGATTAAAGTGAAGTAGCATGCAAATACATGCAGGAGCTCACAGCTGAATGCAACCTCAGTTGCTGTTCATGGGAAAATGATTTTCCATGCGAGAGTTCCATTTTTTTCAAAGGACATTGCAGACTACTCCAAATTCTAACCCCTGAAAGGCTACTATTTTGTATTTAAGAATGCAGGTCGCTGGGACAGGATGTGGTAAAATCACATAGGATAATGAATGCTCTGGAGAAGATTGTTCCTGTCTCATGTGTCCAGATAGTTCAAAGAAATTAAGAGGTGAAGAAGGAAAGGCAGATCAAAGGAATGTCATTTTTAATTCACCCACGTGATTAAAATGTAATTAATTGCTGTAGGATGGGGATGAGGCCAAACATTTCAGAATTTTAAATGGGACAGAAAAATCTACATAGATATCAGAAGAATTCAGGGTTTTTTATTGATTATAAAAAAAAAAAATGTTTAAATAATTCACCCTGTCAAAATATTAAGAAAGGATGCTAAATCTCATGCTCTAGGGATTAAGAGAATTTCCAAATTTTACAGGCTCTGGACAAGTCCCAGCGCACAAAGCCGATTATTCATATCTTTGAATTGTTAATCCTAACACTTCCATCCTACTCCATGGTTCCAAATGAATGGGGCTGGGCCTCATCTTCTCTTGGGCTAATTGGAATTTCTGAGCCCCAAACTATACTGTCCTTGTGCCCAGAGTATGCAAGAACTGCAGGTGCTTAGGACACACTGCTACTCATTACTTCAAAATACATTTCCAAGAGTAATTGTATATGCCTATTTGTCAGCCCAAAGCCCAGAGCAGAAAATAAGCTATATCCAATTATTTCCTGTTGGCCTCTCATATAAGAATTTCTAGCTTCTCTTTAAAATAACTTCTCTTCAAAACTTCTCACCTTCCTGGTTTCCCATTAGCTTGCTACTGACTTGTCAAAAAAAAAAAAAAAATTCAAAGTAGCTTACCATGGAGACATGACTGTATATAGAACAACTGTGACGTGTGGGAACCAAGGACTCAATGCAGAAATATTATCTTCTTTTTTTTTTTTTTTTTTTTTTTTAATCAATTCATTGGAACACCAGAAGTGGTTTCTGTTCTCACATGTATCTTTGACCAGGTGATGTTAACTTCAGCATAGGTCTTCATATCCTCAGCTATATGCTGAGGCTAATGACTTTAACATTCAGATCAATAATACCTTGAAACAGATTGGAGTCAATTTAGGGCAAGGCCAATTAATCTTCTGAATTCCTGAGAACCCACCTCGTAGCTCTTCAAAACAGGTTTCAGCACAAGCATTGTACACAGTCTGCCTTGATCTTGCTGCCCTGCCAGCACGGTCTACTCTGATTCTGGGGAAACTGCTCCCAGGCATGACAAATAAACCTCCTCCCTCTCCAATTTGACTCCTTAGGGTGCCAATTAGCGCAGGGTGATAGGCACACCAGTATAGTGAGAAATCAATTGTACTCCCAAAGTTAAGCTGAAACTCATTTCCTGCTAGGAAGAAAAAAAAAAAAATCATACAACTTTGTTACTGCAAGAATTAGAAAGCTCAGTGAAATGCACAAACTTGAACACAGCTAACTTTAGTGCTTGAACTTTAAGTAGATTTGTTTTCTAGATGCTATTAAACATTACAAAGATCAAACTTTATTTTCAAGTGGAATGTTTCTTTAGTAGGTCTGGTTAATTAATTTTGTCATTTTCTCCTGCAGATCTTGTGGATTTGAGCCTATAGCAGAAGCAAGAGATAGATAAAAACATATTTATCACTGACATTGCTGTGTGGGGGAATGCAGCAGGTTACACTGCAGCAGTAGAAATTAGTCTAGAATGACTCTTGGACCACACATGGCTTCCTCTTGTTTACCTTTACAGTTTTTTCTCTTTAACATTGCCCACTGCAGTTGATTCACCCCCCCCCCCCCCATTAGTTACATAGGATCCATTTTGATGGCTAAAGTGTGGTTTACACTGGATTAACAAGAAACTGTTGCGAGCCTATTTTCCAATCCTAATTCCTTCCTCCTGCAGGAGCTCAAGATAACAAAACCATCTCTGATCCCTTTCTTTTGCACATGAAGACTACAAGTACTGTAACCTTTGTACTGCAGGTGCAGCCATGTGTATTTACACACACATGTATCTGAGCAACAGCATCAATGTCATAAACCTTCTGCAGACTCATCTAAAAGCAACACTGATTTCACCTTTCCAAGTGCTCAGGGTGCTACTTTGGGCTGAACAGACAGGTGTGTCCTTCCAGCTACCTACACATTCCAGTATTTTATTGGACATAAAATACATAAAATTCCCAGCAACATGCTTTGTGCTTGCACATGCTGTACTGTGAATCAACAGGATTTCAGGGTGAGAGCCCTCAAAAATCACAAGCTGCAGATTTCTTCTTTTGCTCTTATTTTATCCATGATGCCCCAGAAATAACAGGAGTGGCTCCAGGCACTTTAGTCACTGTGTCTTTTGTATCCTGTGTGTAGTTTTTTGCTTTGAGAGGTCAGTAGCTGAAGAGCTAAATGATACCTAATCCAGGGAGGACACAAAAGTTAGCAATTCCTCTTCCAGTGTTACCAAGAGGTTTTAATGTAGAAAACACAAGGGAAACACAAGCTTTACAAACTGCATTTTCTGTATCCAGGCTCCTTATAAAGGACAGCCAGAGCAGTCATAGTGATGTCTTTCATTCAAACATTCAGTGAATAAACTATTCACAATCACATGGCAGATTTTGAAGATTAGTGCCCTTGCCCTGCTTCAATTGATCTTAATCCACATCTCCTCCCCTCAATCTGCCCAAAAGGTTTTTTGTTCTGTGAAATACTGAGAGCAGATTTGGAAGTGGTGTGCATCTCATGTTGGACTTTGGGAGATAGAGTTTGAAAAACATTATGTGAACTCCGTGACTACACAGAACACCCTCCACCTGCTCCAAACACTTCATTAATTTATATTTTCTCCCTTAGGTGTTCAGTGAAAAAAAGGATGGAAAGGTTTTCCCTTCTTTGTCCCAAGGGGAGATTTACCATCAAGCAAAACGATCACACTTACTCTCTTTTAACCTAAAGAATTTATCACTATTTAAATAAGAGTGAAACTGATTCAATAAACTACAGAAGGGGAGCTATTTCACAGTGCTTTTGTGAGCAATGCCAGATGCTTAAGGTCTTTGTCTCAGATTTGGAATTCTGATTCTATCAGAATTTTATTTTTTATACTATTATTCTGTTCCCTTTAGGCAGCAGAAGGAGTTAAATGTCTCAAGCCTTTGTGAGCCCTCCAACTACTAATGTGTTGAATAAATGGATTTTATAACACCTTTATGTGTCCTGCTCCAGGACAAATTTGTAAGGGATACTCCAAGCCTTTCTAACAGAGAGATACAGGGAGATTATCACCATAAGAGATTGCTGATTTGGTTAAACATTAAAATTAATTAGGATTTACAAAACTGGGACACTTGTAAACACAGTCAAGAGAAGAGTAATGAGTACCTTAGGAAGTTGCCTCCTGAAACTCAGTGTCTGCAACCTTGGTACTTCCAAAGTAAAGCAGCTGAGCAGAAATTTACTGAGCAGACACATCAGAGCAAGCAGGTAGCAAGGTTTACTTACCAAAGTCCTTCTGCTCCCTTGTCTCTGTTCATCATTAGTTTTCCAGAGCTGGTCTCTCTGCCTTTATGGTTTATTTCAAGCAGCCATATGCTGTCAACAGAAATAAGTCTCTGTACTAGTTACCTTAAATCTGAGGAGAATGAAAATACTGTTCTACCAGGAAGAGCAACTTATGCTACTGCCCATTTGATATGGTATTTACTGGCTAGTTATTCCATGTGACTGTCCTGGGAAAGTGGGAGTGAAAGCAGTTCTCAGCTGTGCACCAGAAAAACTGGATATGGTGTTAACAAATAAGCTTTACTGAGGTTTTATCCTGCAAGGCTGATTATCATTCATTTTTTCATAATGAACCCAGCTAAACTTAATGATCTAACATGGATCATATTGTTCTTTCCATCCTGCCTCTGACACAGAATTGCACTCAGCTGGTTGTTACCTTTTAATTCTAGCCAGGAGGGAAATTCTTTCTGTATATGTTCTTTCTGTAAGGAAACTTTCTCAAACGGTATTTTCACTACCTTGGCTGTACAGAGAGGTAAAAACCTCCCTCTCTTCAGCTCATATCTGCTCTTTGGCTACCACTGGTTTCCTCTTGCATATTCACCCAACTGCAGCTAATCTGGGCACATTGCTCTCACTGAGCTCCCTTTGATCATTTAATCTTCCTCTACATACCAGAAACAAGATCTTTTAAGCAGACTGATAATTTATGCCCCATCCCATTTAACTCTCTCATTAACATCTCAAAAACAAAACAGTTTCTGCTGTCCTTCTCCAGACTTAACACTAAGGCATTAACTGAAGCACAGTGTTTCTCCCAGCTTTCCTCCAAGGGATGGCATCTACCTCTTGCTCTGACATGAGCAGGATGCTGCCAGAGTAGGGATCCAGCTTTGCTGCTCCTCAGTGGTGCTATGCCCAGGTGCCATCACATCCCATTCAAACACCGGTGGAGTTGTAATCACACGGTGGTTGATAATCACTACTTACCCAACTCACCTGTTCTTACCACCAACCAAGGTAAAAGCTAAATGTTTTATTTGAAAGGTTGCCAGTCTCATTATGTCTTATTTCCCTTTATGTTTATGTTTTATTATGTTCTTTTTCCCTTGCTCCAGTGACTCCTTTTGCATTAGAAAATATGTGATTTTAAGATAGTGACTGGATCTCTGTTAGCTATTTCAGTAACTTTTATATCAAGGCTTGAAATGAACAAGCTTTGCCTTCTTTATCACATGAATACTTCCAGTTCACAGCCAATGTCTTTATATTTGGGATTAATATGTAAACTCTGAAAAGAATACTACCCAGAGTAATACTGTGGTCCACATTCTATCCAACAAGTAGAAAAACCTGGATCTATTCTCTAAGGAGCCTGTGCAGCCAGTGGGGAGAGCCAGGGTCCTCCAGACCATAGGATGGGATACATTTCTCTAAGGAATATTCTTTCTCTCCATAGAAGAAATATTTGCCAAACAGACATGTGCAGTGGTTTCAAGTAAGTATCTGAAAGCTGGTAGTATGACTCTGGACTTTTAAGTGAGTCATTAATTTTTACAGTTGAGATTCAAGGATATAAACTTCTGTAAATTCATGAACCATAATAATATTCTGTTTTGGATTGTGGATATAACCATTTCTGATTTCTTCCACTTCTCCTCAGCAGGAAGCTTTTACACTGGAACGCCTGCATAAACTTTTTTTCCCCCACTTTCTCTTCTTTTGTGTATTTTTGTTTTAGGTATCATGAACAAACTTTGAATTAATTTTTTTTTCCAGAGTTTCACTTTAAAATCCATTTGCTATGCAGTGCACATGTTTAAAAGGTACTTCAGGGACATCTAGCTTTGCTGTTACACCTTTATAGTGCTGAATAAATCAATAAGGATTTTCTTTTGTTGGTTTTCATGTTAAACTTCCTGCATGATTACACCTAAAAGGGAAAGAATTGGTTCCAGGGGAAGCAATGTGCCATGGCCCCACAATACTCAGATTCACAGCTGGGGTTTCTTCCCAAGTCTAGCAATTTTTGTTTGTAGGCTGATGCTTTCCAGTGAAAAGGATGATTGCAGCTATAAACAAGTGATGTGAAGAAATAGCACACAGATGATTTTTCTCATTCCAGTGCATCCTATTGAGATAGAAACTAATGAATAAGTGAAGTCATGGTTTAAATATGGTTCAGATTAGTCATGAACTAAATTTGTTCCTAATAAAAACTTCCCAGCAGTCTGTGTAAAAGATACCTGATGTTAACCCAGACCTCCTAAAGAGACCTAATTATCACTTTCTCCCCCCCTCCCTCCCTTAAATGATAGGTAGGAAGAAGGACTACTTTTTCTCAGCATACATTTCCCCTGTCATGACAGCTAACATGCTGTAGCCACCACATAGCAGAGCAGGGCTTGTCGTTGCCTCTGAGGAACATGAATTGCCACAGAATTAGTGCAAAACACCACAGAAAAAAGTTGAAATCTTTGGCTGAACCTGAAATAACATCATCATTTTCACTGTAGATATCCCTGAAATACTTTAGTCTTGGGTTGCCACTGTGGAAGAAGCAAAAATTACCACTTCTTTGGACTGTAACTTTCTGTTTTCTGCTTTTTTCCTCTGTGTTAACCTCCTTGATCTGTGTGCAGCTTTTGAGAGGAAAATTTGGGCTGGAGGAGAGCAGATGGATGTGTTTTCTCAGGTTCACTCTGTTTGATACAGCCTTATTCCCTGGCCTAATACATGTTCTCTGCTGAGTCCTATTAATTCCAGCATTCTGGTTTTCCCTGTTACCTTCACTTCTGCTTTGAAAATTCTGTAATGCATCCAGTCTGGGTAGGAGAAGGCTTGCCCTACAAGAACCAAGCACAGGAAAAGATGAGGAGAGAGAAAACAGTGGGATTGGGAAGAGATCCTTAAACCAAACAATCTCAGCTGACACCAAAGAAGGGCAACAGAGCTGGGGAAGGGTCTGGAGCACAAGACTGATGAGGAGCAGCTGAGGGAGCTGGGGGTATTTAGCTTGGAGGAAAACCAGGCTCAGGATGGTCTCTCAGACTGCCTGAAAGGAAGCTGCAGCCAGGTGGGATTGGCCTCTAATCTCAAGTAAAAATCAATAGCAGAAGAGGAAACAGCCTCAAGTTGCACTAGGGGAGGTTTGGATTGGATATGGTGGAAAATTTCTTCACCAAAAAGTTGTCAAGCACTGGAACAAACTGTCCATGTATGGAAATATTTCCACTATGGAAATAGTGGCATCACCAACCCTTGAGATATTTAAAACACGTGTAGATGTGGTCTCTGGGGACATGGCTTAGTGCTTGAATTGGCAGTGCTGGGTCAATAGATGAACTCAATGATCTTACAGGTCCTTTACAATCTAAATTATTCTATGATTCTATGTACATTAAATTCATTGGGGTGCTCCAGATCAGCACAGATTTTAATCAGGCTGCCACAGTGTGTCCTATTGAGTAGAGACTCCCATTTACAGCCAGCAGTACACCTGAGCTGTTCCAGTGAAGCTGCTGAGAGCTGATGTTTGAGCAGGGTCCATCTTCATTCTGCTCACAGCTGTCATTAGCATCTCATTAGGCTTACTGACAGCATACCCAAAGTCCAGGCCTCTGCTTGTGAAATGACATGCTAATCAATACTGTTCTGTGCATGTTGTTTAGTATGCCTGGCAGGGTTACATATTTGAAAAAGTAACATGTTGGAGAAGGGAAACACCAAACTTCCTCTTCTGACGTTCAAGCGGTACCTGTTTTGAAGAGTGTAGGGAGCTGAATGCTTCTGTCTGCAACATCCACTTATGAAAGGATAGTTTTGACCAAACTTGCTAATGACATCTGCCATGCCAGTGTTCTGCTCAGGCTTGAAGAAATTGAAGTAGTGAAGTTTTAAAATAACTTGAAACAAAGCAGCATCCATAGCACAGGTGGCAAAAGGCCTGCAAGGGATGAAATGAGGAGGAAGTGTAAAGACTTAGCTCACACAGTTTAAATGAAGGGAAGGTGAGGTTAAGGAAAAATGAAAGTCTGAGACAATTTGTCAAGAGAAAATTAGATAAGGGCAAGAGCAATCTGTTCCAGGCTGCCCTGGAATATATTCCAGAAAGTGCTTGCCTTATATTTGAGGTGAGGAGAAACTTTGATAAAAGGGATAATTTCCCACTGAAAGCCATTTAATCACCAAAAGGCACCCAGCAAAACTCCCAGGCTACTCTTGGTGTTTGCTGAGTGAGCTGCTCTTATTGCTGAGCACTTAAAGGGATTTAGCAAATGTCATCAACAGAATTATGTAGGATTGATACCCTCAAGCAAGCAAGTGCTTACAGTGAGAATGAAAACACATCCAACTCTTAGCCAATACCAGAAATATCTCTGCTCTTCCACAGCTGGCAGTACGGAAACTTTTATCAGATCAAAGATGAAGGTTTTGGACTAGCAAAAAACCCATGTCCTCCAATATGAAGACCAACGCATAGAGGATGTCTTCTTCAGACATTATAACCCACATAAGAAGATCAAGGTGAAAAATTCACCTTCAGAGGGGAAAAGCAAAGTTCTAGGAGGCTGTACTTGATGAGATGGAAGAGGTCCTCTAGTTTCAGCTGCTAACAGTGTTAATGGGATTTCCTTTGGAAACTCTTGTAGATATATATGTTTACAGGAAACAGTGAACTCAAATGATTTAACAGGGTCTCAAGCTGGAAGAGGTGGAAAATTTGCTGCCTCTTCCCTGCTGAGAGAGATCAAAGGGAAAGGCTCAGCACCTGACAAAGGGAGTAGCTGAAAGATTCCAGTCTTGTGCTCCAATTTTTTTATGTTTCTATTTTCTCTATGCAGCAGAGGCCTTAAACAATTAATCAGAAATATGAAATAAATGCAATGTGAAGCCTGGCCCCTGTACTGATGGTTGCAGCTGAGCTGCAGCACAGGGAGGAGAGATCTCCATTCTCCCAGGGAGCGAACAGTATATGCTTCCTCTGCAAATGGTTCTAATTATGCTCTAATTACTGTACCTGGAGGAAATCCTTCAGATGTTCTGCACTGAGGTCTCACCTGTAAATGCTGATGAACAGCTGCAAATTGTTGTCAGTCATTAAGCTACTGATTAAAAGGTCACCAGCCAGCTCAGTTTTAACAGTTCCTTTGTTTCCTTCCTTGACTTTTTGCTGTTCTGCAGTTTATGTGCAGTCCAGACACAGAATTAGATCAGTATCTCCTTCTGAGAGGTTGTAGCAGACTAAAATGCTTCATACAGGGGTCTTCAAATAAGGTGAGAGTGGTGAGGCCCTGGCACATGCTGCCTGGAAAAGCTTTGGCTGCCCCATCCCTGGAATGGATGTTCATGTTCATGTTGGATGAGGTCTCATCTAGTGGAAGTTGCTCCTGCCCATGGGGGGTTGGAATGAGGTGATCTTTATGGTCCCTTCCAACCCAAACCATTCTGTGATTCTGTGGTGATACACTGAGCACGAGCTTAAATGGATGACAGCTGAACTTGTGGGTTCAGTTGGGAGATCACCTGGTCTGCCACCTTTTCCACAGAGGTGCTCATTTGGGTTAAGGTGAAGACCAGACAAGTAGAAACTGTAAATTGCCCATCATGAATCCTGAGTCCCCTGGTTCTCTGCCATGGGAGCTTTGTTGCTCAATTTTTACTCCCATTAACAAGACTACAAGATACTACATAGGAGACATACCAGCTGCAGGTAGGACATTCTCTTGAGAAGTCTTAATGTTTGATGAAAAATCATGAATCAGGCAGTTTTTCACCCATTTTGCCACCACATATCCAAACATATGAAATCACAGCAGGGCCTATTGGCTCAGTGCATTATATGTTAAACAACCTTGATCTAGGAAAAGGAAGAGCTAGAATGAAGACATATCCTGAGGTCATGCTGATGGTACAGAATCAGTTCTAAACTAACCCTTCAATCCTTGATTTATCCACTGGAGAATGTTTGAAAAAATCATTTGGCTATGAAAAATAATAATAAGATTTCAGAAGTGTCAAATATTAGTTCTCATGTTGCTGTGGGATTTGTGTCAGGTGTGAGCCCTCAGATTTCTATTTGCATGGCAAAGAGACACAGGTCATGCGTAGGTGTAATAATCATGGATGTTCTGGTTTTTCAGGAAAATGTTTTTGCTTCTGCTTCTGGAAGACCTGGTATGGCTCATGTTAAATCACAGGGATTCATCAATGTTAAAACATTCCATTTGGCAAGTAGCTCTGGAAGACTGTCATGCTGGAGGAGTAACTTTCTTGGTCTTTCCACTTAAGTTTACCTACAAACATGATTAAATCTGCACTGAAAATATTCTTTAGTTCAGCCACAGGTTGTGTAACTGAATGCTTGCAGAATAAATGCCTCGAAGATAGGAAAAGAACATACAAAGGAATACTGGATTTTAAAATTTTTTAAAATAATTTTTTGAGGTATAAGGCAGTTATGCATAGTCCAGTGCAAAAATGCAAAAATGTTCATTAAAAGTAGAGCAAAGTCCTGGCATCATTATTGCTCTTTCATTTGCGAGAAGAATGCCCCTAGTATTGTTCAATAGAAATTACCACATAAAACAGACAATTTTTCAGTCTTCAGAATACGTCTGTCAGCCTAAGTTTTGTTCGGGTATTAAAATATTTAAACCATCTTTAAGTGCCACTGGGAAGATTTTTCTGCCCACTGAAGATCTATAGTGAATGGATCATATGGAGGAGATGGTGAGGCTGCACCATGCAGTGCACACATCATTGCCATTTGCACTACCCTCCCCAGTCCCTTGCTAGGAAACACCCTTTTTTCTACACCAGAAGTGAAAAGAAGACCTAAAACGTTCACAGAAAGCAACCGCTTTTTATACCTCCACACACCCATTCAGCAGCACCACCATGGACATGATTCTGGGAACATACAAAGAAGCAGGAAAATCTAAATGAGGGTAATCACTGGGTGGTTCAGTCTTCAGAATCAGAAAAACAACGTAACATCAGGTTTTTCAAGAGGAAGGGAAACAGAAAGCCACACTCAGGGCATCTTCCAGTGCACCAGAACCTCTGGCTGTGATCAGTCTGCACAACACCAACAGCATATGCAGGAGCACCGAGCCACATGGAACATCCTTACACAGAGACAACAAAACTCTACAGCATTCGTTTAAGATTATGTGTAAACAGAAAGACCTGGGAAGTCAGGGGTGAGCACGATGCAGGAAGACAAAGAGCAGCAATGACTGGTTTAATCCACCCAAGGACTCTGCTGCCAGTTGGCACTGCTGGCACTCAGTGCATTTACTGTCAGCGCCTGGCGGACTAAGCAGCACAGCTCAGAGACAGGTTTCTGCTGTAGGAGGCTATTTCACACTGATGAAGGGCATTTACTTTGAAGCAAAAACCAACCTGGCTGTGTACTCTGTGTTTTTGTTGAAATAACAACATAGTGGCTTTAGATATACTCCAGGGTTGCTGACAACAGAGTTTGACCTGACTTCAACAAAACTACATCTTATTAAAAGGGAAAGGATGCTATTCACAAGAAGAGAGAGCCCATTGTGCCTGTGTTTGTACAGCTGTTAAGGCAATAGTGTTCCTGATCCATGACCATGGCTCCTGGGCATTACAAAATACTAATTATAAAATCCATCTCTGTGACAACACAATTCTAAAAACACAAGCTGAAGCCTTTCTCAGTAACTTTCTCACATTTGGAGTTAACCACAGTCAGGCTGAAAGAGAAAATTGTAAAGGTCCTGCAAAGCTATCTGAAGTCAAGTTTAGGGTAAGTGCTACAGGGCTTGCAGAAATATTAGGTAAGATTTGCTGTAATTAATCAAAAAACTGCTTATGCCTTGCTGCGTTGTAACAACTAATTAACAAAATTAATTTATCTCTTTTCAGAAGACTAAGAAAGAAATGTAAATTGGCCAAAGATTCACCCTGGGTGTAAACACGATGGAGAGAGAAGTGGATGAGTTGCTCAGAGCTGTGCTGTTTCCCAGTCTCTGATCTGAACTTCCTCTATACAAGACCCTGCATAGGATCATTGCCAGCTGGGTGCACCATGTGTTGCATGGGTATGGAGTGTGTGCAAGAGGTTTTGTTTAGACTTTTTAATGTTTTGCTGTTGATGATCTTTTTCCTGTTTTGCTTTTAATGAAAACCACAAATCTAAAAGTTATTTTCTCCTCCATCTGTCCCTTATTTTATGAAGAAATGAGGTTATGACATAGATATTCTCAAGTTCAGGAATTTGTTTCTGTTGCATGTTATACAAGGGCATACTTTGAGCCTTATTTTGCTTTTCTTGTGGGGAGAGAAAAAAAAAGCTGCTCCTATCCTTCCAGGAAGTAGTTTCCTTCAATAAAAATAGTACTCTACTACTGGATCTGTTTTAATCTGTTTTGTTGCCTGCCTGATGTCTCTTGGTATCTGGGGTCCTTGGACTTTGCCCTCAGATTTGTCAGTTTACAACCAACTCTCCACTCTTGACATTAGCCCAAATCTCCTTTCCTTCATCATGGTCCCTACACAAAAAATCAGTCCTGAACACAAGCCACAGGCTTTCTGTTGTCATCACTCATTCTCTGTCAACACCTTCTGCTGTCAACACCCTTTATCTCCAGCTTTCCAGAGATAGGAAGGATGGGATTGATTGAATTCCAGATTCAAGTACCTACATATAGATGTCAGCATGTAGGTGTCCAACTTCCCCTGAAGTCAACAGAGATTTGGCCAATCAGTTAACCAAGGGCAGAGAACCTCTCCTCTCCTCTCCTCTCCTCTCCTCTCCTCTCCTCTCCTCTCCTCTCCTCTCCTCTCCTCTCCTCTCCTCTCCTCTCCTCTCCTCTCCTCTCCTCTCCTCTCCTCTCCTCTCCTCTCCTCTCCTCTCCTCTCCTCTCCTCTCCTCTCCTCTCCTCTCCTCTCCTCTCCTCTCCTCTCCTCTCCTCTCCTCATGTTAACACTTACCTCATGAACCTTCATGTAACTGATGTGGATGTTGATATCCACACGGAGGACCTTGGGTCCTGTGATAATCCTGTGCTAATTCTGTGCTAATCTTGTGACAGGGTCAATGAAGAGAAGGTCCTGCTCAATGTGTGTGAGCTGCAGGTGCTGCTCCTGTTTATGGTGGTGCTGGGAGACCTCCCATATCTTGGGAGCTTAATGTTTCTGCCATGCTTTCCAAAATTAACAGACTTAGATATCTGTTTCCAGCCAGCCAAAAGACACATCTGTGGCATTAGTATTAACAACTGGATTTTCAGGTACTCTGTGGGGTAGAGCCTCTTGAGGAAATAAGCTATGTTGGTGTCTGTTTCACATGGGAAAAAAAAAAATCTTTCTTTGCTTCTCAGGTTTCAGAATGACTGAAATAGTAAAGCACACAGAGGCACATACACACCCTTCAGTTCTAGGCACACACCCCACATAAAAAATTCAGCCAGGATAATTAAAATTTGGCAAAGTTACAAGTAACAGAAATGAGGGCAAGTCTTGCATAATCTTAACCCTAACTGGCTTGACTAGCTTAGTCATGATAAAAACTTTTCTTCAATCAAGTGTACAGTTCTTCCTCGATGTTTTCACTGACTTCTCAAGGAGAGAGAATCCTATTCTTTGTTCTTAGCCCTTACTGTTAAAAGCAAAAAATGGCCTTTCTTGCCTAAATAAATGAAAAGTCAGTCTTCTCTCTGCTCTGCCAGTGTAATTCCAGTCATTCCATCTGACCTCCTCTTATGTTACCCTTGTGTGACCCACACGACTGCTTCTCAAATCCTTATCTCTTTCAGATATTTCCATGTGATCTGTATTGATTTCTTTTCTGCTTGTACTTCCCCATCACCTGTACATCCTTAGTTACCTAGATATTGCTCTACATTGATAATACATTTTTTGGTCAGAGACCACAGCCTCTGTTCTGTTCCCACAACCTTCCAATGCAATCCTTGCACAAGACTCATCTTCTTGAATGCTAGTGCAGAGATACAAATAAAAGACAAGAAAGACAAGTACAGCAAATGGCTACAAGCTGATCTTAGCAAAAGTTTCAGCTAAGACATTCCAGCCATCAAAAACATGTTATTTTCCCTATTAATCCCTAGGTCAAAAACACAGTTTTCTAAGCTCTACAATTAAAATGCAGCCAGACCTGATAATGAATCACTGAATCTCTCTACAGAAACTAATCACCTCTCACAGAGCATCTCTTCTCATTGACATTCCCCTTGGCTCAGGAGTGACTCACCAGCTGCTGAGCCATGAACTTTGAAATGTTTACTTTCACACTGGACAATTTGGAATCTGTTGCTAATGAAGAGTGAAGACAAGGCAGAGACCAACCACACCATGCCAGAAATCTCACCCTTAAACATCACAACAATCTGACAGTAAAAACAATTGTAAAGATTTTACACAATACATTGAAAACCATTATTAGCTAACTATTTTCAAGGCTCCTATACGTGGAAATAAATGGAAGAGATGCTACTCTGCTCTGCCTATGGGAGCTTATAATCAAAGCCAAAAACAGCAAAGATTTCTGCTTTTGCCACAGTTTTCTGCTCTCCAAGTGTCTGTGGGACAGGACCTGCTCTAGGCTCAACCTTCTAGCAGCAAGTGAGTGAATTATGGTCAGAAACCTCAGTTCTGTAGCTGAAAACATAGAACATGGGGCAAAACAGTGACTGCCATAATTTGTGTCTCCAACAAAAAGCGAGAAAAATATGCTGGAGTAAAGAAGATTAAGGGCTGTTTGGTTTTGACTGATTTCTCATGGATCTATGGAAGTATCAAATTTAAGCAGCTTTTGAGATGAGAGAAATGAATGCACTTTATTATTTAATCATACACAGAAATTTCAAAAAATGGGACTCTTTTTGAAGTAGCAGTGACACTTTCTGGAGACAACATTTTAAGACTGCTTAAATATCCTAAGTGACCATACTTCTCATCTAGTGATTCCAGTCACTTCCAATCAAAACCATTCCATGATTCTATGTTTTTTGGGAAATGTCTGAGATCAAACTGAGCTCTCAAGCAGAAGTTTATTTGCTGCAGCAGTACAGGCTGGCTGTAAATTTTTATAAGTTCTGGTCTAAACAGAAATGGCACATCCTGAATCCTCCTATACCCCTCAGTAAAGGGTTATGAAAAAGAACAACCAGAGAAGAGGCTGATCATTTTCTGTAGTTCTGTACCTAAACCATTCAGACTGGGAAAACTGAGGACTTCCAGACTGGAAAAAAAAGGAGACTTACACCTGAAAAGAGTAAGTGGTTTTGAGAAGAACTTGAGGACCTGGAAAGCAGAAGTTGAAGATCCTGACTGGAGAAAAGACCCTGAGAGTGGAGGGAGGCCTTGAATGTGGGACAGATGCATGAGCCCAAGTCCAGGGGGATGCTCGGGGAACCTTATCACTAATGCCCAAGGGTTTTACATATGAGCACCAGCTCAGTGGAGACTGACATGACTTCCTTCCCAAATATCCCAGGCCAACAGCAACCTCCCTGCAGGGAAGGGAAGATGAATCCTATGAATGGAAATACTGTGTGGCAAAGTGCATGTGTGCCTGAGATAATGAAGTATGGTAAAAATTCCTGTCTCTATGGTTCTTAAATAGACTCCAGAAAAAAGAGACACTGCAGGTTATGGTGCACTTCATCTTACCTTTGGCAAACCCTCACAAACTTTATATATCCAGCCCTAAAAATGTTATTATGGCTCTATATTTGGAGTTATTTCAGTGCAAATTAATAGCCCAAATAAAGTTTCCCAAAGAAATGGACATACTATACAGAGTGCAAGGCACATGTAAGATACACATTCCAAAGATTGCCATGATGATTCTCCTTATTATCCCTCACTGTCTACTCTAAAAGGATCTTGTAATCCATCTCAGGCAGATCCAGAATCCCGTGGGATGTCAGTGACACTCTCTGTGTGTGCTTGCCTGGGGTACAAGGCTGAAGTCTGCAGGGAACATGTCAAGGATCTAAACTGACAGCTCCCATGTTGTAAATAATGGACTGATCTGAATGACAGATGCTGGTGCAGCTTAATCTCTTTGGGAAAAGGTATTCCCTGCACTACTAAGGATAGCATGCAAACCCCTGCAATTCTGAGTGGGAAACACTGAAAATTCACATCCTTATTCTTGTCTCAGCTTTGAAAAAGATCCCTTCCTCATTGCTTTAGTTTTAGGTCACTTTTTAAAAATTATTTTCCCCCAGCAGTCCGACTGGCACACAAGTGCAGTATTGCTTTGCATCCAAGGAAGAACACAATGTTGTAATGTCATTGCTCTCCAGATCTGTCCAACAGCATTATGGTATTCTGGGTAAGGTATCCCACGGGCACAAAGGTAGCTGCATCTTGATCAATTATTAGAGTCAGCCAGGACCCACAGTCTGAGATGCAGACTGTTGACTTTCTGTTTGGGATCCTTTTCCTTACTGCTATATTTGAATGTATTAAGGCAAAGGGACTCACAGCTTTTGGGTACCTAACTTCTAATATTTTTTGTTATTTATTGGCAAAGCAAAGTATTAAGCTTAACTTCCTGAGTTACAGAAAAAAAATACACTTTTTTTTTTCTTCATTATAGGGCTTTGTGGCTAGCAGGTCTGAATTTTTGAGATGATGGTAAGTGCTGCATCCTCTATTGCTTCCCCCAGCAAAAAGCCTCATGTACAACCTGCTGCATGGCTGTAAGTGGCTTAAGCTAAAGTCATTATACCAAAGTTTACAGTGTGCTCATAAACCTGAACCATGAAATATTTGCCAACTATAAATAGAAGACTGTCAACCAGATAAAAGCAATCTTTTCTGAAAATGCTTTCTGGTGCTCACGGACAACTTCCACAGTCATTATATAAAAAATGGATAGAAACTACTGCTGCTAACCCAAAGGATTTGAGCTTCTTCAACAACTTGCACACGATCTTACTGACTTGGCTCTTTTTTGTTGTTGGTCTAGAGATGTTGATAAAAACAGTCAGCAGCCAGAAAAATCTATATAAAATGAGATGCTGCTGTGGGCCAGCATACAGAATCAGCCTGAGACTCCTTTGATGGGTGAGTGAACAGCAGCTAAATCAAGCAGCTTGTGTAATGTCATTGTCTTGTCTTCCTCTGCACCTAATTCAGCACATTACTCCTCTCCCTTAGTAAAGACAAGCATCCTGTGACCCTCGCTGTGCTGGACTTGTTCTTCACCATGTTACCTGATGACTTTTCAAGTCTTGGTCCAGTAAGCAGAGACTTAACAGCAATCCCTGCAATCTGATATCTTCTCTCCACTTGCTGTTTTCTCAAATCCCTTGGCATTAGCTCAGGCAGACAAGTGTGAACATGAATGCTCATTGACCAGTCTTGTACTAAATTGATTTTAATTTCTGGAGGCAAGGGTGTGTTTTTCTGTTCAGTTATTGAAGCAGATACAAAATGACCCAGAATACTTACTGTTGTGATAATTCACCATGAAGGCAGCAAAAAATACTTTTGTATGCAATTTATTTTCCACATGGGAATGACTGAATTCAATCTGGACAAAGGAGTTTATCAGCCACTCTATGTCTTCCTCCTGTTCTGTTAATATGGCATGAAGAAAGCATGTGACTGATGTAATTGCATTTACTGAGACTTTTGACAGGTCTGAAAGCTGAGGAGGCTGCAATGTATTCATGCCTTGCATTTTCATGGCACTTTTTCATTTATAGCATTTCTCCACACAAATATCCTGTAACTCCTCATCCCTGCTGCTATCTCTAGCATTGTTATCTGTGGGGAATTTATGAATTTGCAATGTAATATCTATTAAACATTGTATAAAATTCTCTTGTAGCAGAAAAAAAAAACAGTGATACAGAGGCACAAGAACACCTGCTGTTGTGAAATCTCATTTTTATTTTGGTGACCATTTTGGAAAAGCTATTTGTGTACACAAGTTAAGCATCATTCAATAGGTGCAACAGAATCCATTCTGAAACTCCACTACCTGGGTTGCTGTTGGTTGCACTTTGCCTCATGGATTCAGTGGGAAAATAGGCAAGGAAGGAAAGAAGAATTAATTACAAATTAATAATGGGGAAGAAAATGTACTGGGGATTTACTCAATAAATATCACTGAAGAGGAAGTGAGTGGGAGGGTTAAAGAGAAAGCTTGTGTTCTTCATTAATAATGAGATGCTATTCTGTGAGAAAGTTCAGTCTTGACCATATAAAGTGGCCAGTGCCACAGACTGGATTCTGGAATTACATGTTTCACTGCATGGATGGAACTCCACTTCCTAAAGACCTGGATGCTACCCTCAAAAGGCTCCTCCCTAAACACCAGTCCTTTCACCTCAGTGTTCACCATCACACCCTAGCTCTGAATCAAGGCCTAAAACATTGTATTTGCAGCTTTGCAGCACTCTCTTAGTGCAGTTCCCAGTATAGGAGCTTCATCCAATTGTTTATGGATAGATAGTGTGCAGATATTTTATAGAGCTCTAATACAGTGATGGTCCTGCAAAGCTTTAATGGAAATTGGAAATACCATTCCAACTCTGTTTTTAAAAAGGTAGAAATAATGCTGGAATGCTCTGAGCAGGTATTTGGAGATGTGTATTGAAATTCAAGAGTAAAATGAACATGGAAATAATTAAATCAATTCTCATCCATGATTCATCCACTTCATGTAACAGCCAGCACAGCTCACCAGTGAACAGTGCAGAAAAGATTAATTTCTGTGCTTCAGACTCTGTGTGGGCTTTTGATGGGATTCCTGTAGAGGTAATTTCACGTGAAAATTATAACTGAGTCCCAAGTCATACAAACTATAGAGGAAACAAAGTCAGAATGCTAATACTCAGTGTAGGCAGATTTGCACCTATTGAAAACTGAAGCATAAGGACTTGTCATGTCAAAATTCACTGTGTTCAGTGCCAGTTTCTTACTTCCTAAGAGTTCGTTGAGCAAGAAATCAAGGTCTGTGAATTCTGACTGTGTATCAAAGGAATTATTCAGGGAACAATCTGGAAAACACAGCAGTATTACTTATCTGCCTCATAGGTTTCTTGAAAATAGAGTAGAATATCAAACATTTCCTTTCTAAATCTCACAGTAAAGGTCAAGTACATTAAATTGCTGCAATTGTACAAAAGCAAGTGGAACAAAAGCAGATTTCACTATAGATCAAACTTGTACTTTCATACTCAATGACTTTGCATCTTTCCCTTTTAGTACTGGGGTGTCCCTTATCCCACAGAGACTTGTAATTCAGTCCCAAACATGTTTCATTTTAATTAATACACTAGCTGAAAAATTAGTTGATTTTAAAAACAGACACTATTTTTTAGAGCACAAAACTGCTGGGGTGGAGGGGGCTGTAAAAAAGTGAAGGGATTCAGAATTTCACACTGAGAGAAAAACTCACATGTTTATTTTGTGTTGCGTTATTTTGTATTTTCATGTTGTGTTTTCCTTCCAAAGTCTGTAGTGAGAAGTAAAAAGGCAGGCCTGTTGATTTCCTTTTGCTATGGATGCACCAACCTGTCCAGCTAAAAGCACCAAGAAGGGAGAAGCTTGTATCTACCTTCCTTAGAATAACTGAACATGCCTGGAAGAGAAAATTTTCCACAATGACGTGGAATGGGCAGAGAAGAAACTTGGCCAGGAGGGAGCTGCAGCTTGGGCAGGAGGTAGAAGGTGCCCATGTAAAATCAAAGAATCACAGAATGGTTTGGGTTACTTACCAATGTTTGGTAATTCTGAAACAAAGCACTGTTCTTATTTAAATTTATTTGGGAAGGGGCAAGGGAAGATTTTTAAACTGGAAAACACATTTTATTTTGAAAATTAATTGCAGAATACCCTATGTGGCGTTCTCCAGACAGAAAATTCATTTTGGCTTATGCTCTTTCTACCAGTCTGAAATGCAAGACATTTCTAATGACAGTCTACCTAATTCAAATAAAGCAAATGTTATTTTTCCTGTATAATGTCAGACCATTATTATCCTTTCTCTCTGAAGGTCTGGCATGAACACAATGACATCCAGAAGAGGCTCTGAAGTGCTTTGAATATTAAAACAGGGCAAAGAACTGGGATCTGTGCAGGGTATCTACCTAATGCCTCTGCTGAATGAGGATGCAGAATCCTTATATACACGCATACATGGAATCATATAACTTATTTTATTTTATAGTTTCATTCCATCAGATCATCAAAAGTTTTCTACACCAAACAACACCAAAAAAATCCCAGTGTATATGACTGTGCAGAATGTGGCAGAACTGTGCAGAACTGGTCAGCCTTTACAATACAAAGAAAAATACCAAAAAGCTAAAGAAAAATAACATTTCAAACAGAAAAAGTCTTGAAACACAGAGAATCAGCTTAGCATGTTCCCAACAAGCAATATCATCTAATAAACAGAGACAGCTGGGAACACAGAACTGGAAAGAATAAGCAGGGTCATAAAGCCTAAATCTTTGTAAGAGCAGGCAGTTTTTTGAGTTATCAGCTCAAAAAGAGTCTACAGAGGGGCTCTGCCTCTGAGTCCCATATTCCCTTCACAGTTGTGCAAACCCAGACACCACCAAACAGAAGAGTGAATCAAGGGCATGGCCAAAGCTTTAACCTCACAAAAAAAAAAAAAAAAAAAAAAAAAAAAAGGATAATTTAGGTTCATTAGTGCTCTAGGAACAAATCAGTTATTCAGTCTGGATAAGACCTACTTTAGACCTGAAAAGGAAACTTTGCCAATAGCATCTAGACACAGAACCCTGCTGTTATCACTGTGCTGAAGTTTAGAAATAGCTGAAGTGCAACAGTATTTTATGTGTGAAAATGATACAGAAGCAATCAGTCTGGCAGATATTTAGACTATGTGAGATAACTTTTTTTTCCCCCCTTATTCTCTCTATAGACATACAGACCCAATGCAATGGGACATCCTCTTAATAGATGGTGCTAGTGCTGAGATCAAAAAGGAATCCTCCTTTCAACTACATGAAAAGAAGATGTCTGAGCTGATCTGAACCTTTTCACAGGTGGAAGGGTGCAGATATCGTCCAGTTGACACAGCTGCCCAGGGAACACACACAGATAGACACATGCTGTGAGCTACTGAAACTAGTTACTTCAGGATCAAAACTCTCAGTTTCCTGCTGCCTTCTGAGACATTTCATGCTGCTCAAGCCTGTTCTGAGTCTGACAGATAGGATTAAGGACATCCATTTGAAAATAGGACACAGGAAAAAAAGTCAAGGACAGCTCCCAGCTGACAGGACAAGACCGAAATGGGTTAGGTACCTTGACACTCATGTCTTTTCCCCCTCCCAGTGACTGCCTTTTCCCCGAGTCATGACCCGGCTGAAGTCCTCTGCAGATCATCCAAGCAGGCAAATGGAAATTAGTGTTACCCCGTGTTTCTGAGCTGCATTCCCCAAACTGCAAGAGGAGCCCCCCACTCCCACTGTGGAGCCACACAGAGCATATCAGGACTGGCCATGCCATGGAACAGACCATACCAAATCCTTCCAGCCTGGATGTGCTTGTGCTCTACTGAGCTCTGCTGCAGTCCTGGTCCCCCATCAGCCCTGAATTTTTCACTTGAGGTTGAAAGAGCAAGTGGCTGTTGCATTAAAGATAATTTCTTGTTGGGAGATAGGGATGGGAAATGATCCTCACCTGCCTTTGAGACTTGCACAGATTCTGGAACAAATGCACATTTCATAAGCCCTTGGAAGATAACAAGTCACAGCTTGAAATGTGAAACAGCTGCTTCATGTAGCAGCAAGGACAAGTAGCCCATGTGGATTTGTCAAGAATAAATTGTGTTGAACTGATCTAATCTCCACTTTTAGCAATGCAACAGGCCTTAAGAATAAAGAAGTAGCTGACACAAATTTTACCCCTTTACTAAGGTTTTTAAAAGGGCTACATTTGGCATTCTCATAAGTGAGCCCCGGCAGCCTGGTCTAGATGAGACTGTGATCGATTGGGTGCAAAGCTGGTTTGATAACGAATCAGAAAGGTTATCAATGGTGCTTTGTCACAGTGGAAGGATGCAGAAATGGAGTTCAGCCAGGTCTCTTCTGGATACAGTCCTGACATATGCTTTCATTAATGAATTGATGTTAGAAAAGAAAGTATGGTTATAAAATTTTCAGATGGCATAATGCTCAGAGACATCATAAGCACTGAGGACAGGGTTTGAATTCAGAATGATTTGGAAGAGTTGTAGAACATTGGGATGGGAAAGGGGAAGCTGAAACAGAGACAAGAGCAAGGCCACAAACTTCAGCTTACACTATACACAAATACTAAAATTTGCCAATAGCAGCTCTGTAGTAAATTGTGGAATTGCAGTAGATGACAAGGTGAATTCCTTGTTAAAAAGAAAAGAGAAAGTGCCACAAAAGAGAACAAACAGGGTTATAACACTAAAGATGTGCAACAGTTCTTCCTTTGTCACGAGAAACACTTCAGATACCATGTCACATTCTGTTTTGGATGTGTCAGCTCAGTAAAAAGGAGTATAGCAACAGTCCAGAGGAGAAGAGGACTATATAAAATGTAAAAAATATGGCCATAGCAGAAAGAGAGCAGGCTCAGTGTTTATTTAACTTTAGTAAGTCTCATAAGAAGCTCTTCAACAAGCTTCATGTATTTAAAGGGTTTGTTGCAAACAAGAGTACAATAATCTGTTTTCTAAGTCTCCAGGGAACAGGAAACAAAACAAACAAAAAGCAGTTTTCTTTACAATTAGAAGTTTCAGTTTGGATTTTTCAGCAGTGAGACTTGCAAAGCATTTGGAAGAATTTAGACACAGCTTTGTACTAATGGCCTGACCTCAGCTGGATCAATACCTTTAATGCAGGACTCAGTGTGCCCCGCTGAAAGCAAATCCTCATAAATTTCATGCACGAAATGACTGGAAGTGGGATCTTGTTGGGAATTGCAGCAGCAGTGAGCTCCAGACAGACTCTGTCTCAAGTCTGGCAAAACCCACTGAGTTTCAGTACAAAATCTCAGTGTGGGTTATTCCATCTGGGCTTTGCTTGTGGCATCAGTCTCTCCCCGTTTGCTGCCTGAACTGTTCAAAGAAAGTTGTTTGCATGGAAGTGAGAATGGCAACATATTTTATAGTTTCCATAGGGTGGCAGAAAAATAAAAGGCTTACTGATGACTGCTGAGACCTTTATTGAACATAAGAAACCCATGGCTTGGATGCCACATTTATTTAAGCACTATTTTCACTTGGTTCATGGGCAGAACACTCTGGGGAGTCAAAGCCCATACTTTGTATGGATAGAGTGATCTTCATTAGATATGCTACTTAGGCTTTCATTGCAATTTAATGTGCTGAACGATATGGCAGTTGCCCACGATAGATTGCTTTGTTTCTCCTGTGGTACCATTGCCCAAGTGTAGGGAAACATGTTCCACTGAATGTGGTTCATCTGGCAGTGAGGAATCATTTGCATTCAAGGATTACTAAACCTGTCAATCCTCTGGATTCATGTCAGACCTGAGCCTCTTGCAGTGACTCAGCGCTGCATCACCTGAAAATTGTCATTGCTGAAGTTGGACTCTCGAGTTCTGAGATAAGGCTGCAGAGCCCAGAGGAGCCCTAAAGGAAGAAAGAAGAGCAGGTGGTGTTGGGGTCCATGAGGCCAGCAGGGACAGTGACGTCTCTTGATGGGGATGGCCTTTTCCCCAACAAGAGCATGTTCACAAGCTACCACTCTCTGGTACCAAATATGTTTGTCATTCATGTAGGACATGTACATGCAGTGTCCTTTGTCTTCTGGCAGTCTGCAAAGTCACATTTCCTTTGAAGATTGCTACTATGCAGTATGTCCAATTGATCAACCTCAGCATCTTTCAAAGAATTGTAAAACTGGTTGGTGTTAATTCACCTTGAGTGTTGTCCACTCAAGGTGAATTTAGGATCAGTCCTACATTTGTGAGCTTGGAAATCTGCTGCTGACTCCAACGGGCATGAGGAGAACAGCAACTGCTTTTTCGTTTTTGTTTTGCCAACACAGAGACTCCATCGCTGCCCACAAGAGTCTTGATCGTGAAACTTAGGAACCTTCAACTTTTTAAGTACTGCTCGTAGCCATTAAAAACTAATGCTGAAGGGAAATTGAGGGAGAAATAAATAAATGCTGAGATCTAATCTTTTGGATTTATGGTAGCCATAGATTGTAAACATATACTTTATAGAAGGAGCCTTTGTAAATCTGACTTTGCATAAAACAAGGCAAGTGTTATACAGTCATACCTTCAGGTGAGTGAGACTGTGGGATTTTCAGATTTCAGGGGGTAGAGAATCTGCCATATCCTGAGGTGAACTCTCCAGCATTAAAAATATGCATCTTATCTGTAGTCAGAACTTGTCCAGCTCAAGCTACCAGCCTGTGAAGTGTTATGTACTTGTATGTTAAACTAAAAAGCCCTCTGCCCTTATATATAATATTTCCCCTAATTTCTATTCAGAGCTATTTCCACTCACTTTTTTACATTTCACTACTGCTCTACTGCAGAGTTCAAAGTTTTCAGATGGAAGTCCTGGGTGGTTCCAGGGGACAATGCTCTCCTAGGCCATGCTGTTTGTAGTGCAAGACAGGGTAAAGGGAAATGCAAGCACAACTCCCATCAACGCTGAATGACAGGTTTAACAATTCCCCCTCTCCCTTCTCTCCCACGCCCCTGAGAATGGATTATATCCATGTCTCTTCACCAGGGGCCTATATCCTAGCAGTTTACCATTCTCTGACATTAACACTTGAAGTTTTAATGAGCACAGGCAAAGGAGGATGCTTAGCAACAATACATAAAGTACAACAAACACAGGATAATCAGTTTGAGATTAGACTTTAATGCCATCTTAATGACAACACCAGGGTCTACTTATTGCTCTGCATAACTTTGTCATTAACACAGATGCCAAAATACTGCAAAGAATATGAACTATTGGGTTTTGCACTTTGGGAAGTGGGATTTTTGAAGCAATCAGGACAAAGGGAAAGAAAGGGAAACAGACAGTAAGGTGTCAGGATATATCTCAGTAACATATTCAATCTGCTCAAACAGCTTGATGGGATGGTCAAAGTGCCCTCACTTGCATTAGTTTCACATAATTTCTTTTCCCAACAGACTAGAGAATTATAATGTCAATATTGCCACTGTTTTTTAAAGATCCCCCCCCCTTTTTTTTTTTTCCATTTTTAAGCTCCCCCTTTAGCTCCATTCATTCCCTGCTATGACAGGTATATTATTAACAGACACAGGCTTCACAAATTATGTTTGTGGGTTTAGGAGAGAGGATTAGTTAAACAAAACCTGTGAATCCTGATTGGCTAAAACCAAAAGTGAAAGCTTTGCGTTGCTGTGTAGTCCCCAGAGAAGCTGAAGTCAGTTTGCCCTTGAGGAATCACCAACTAACATGCAGAAGGGAAAGGTCATCAAAACTGGAAATGGAACCTCAAGCCCAACCCCTGTGCAATATAGAAGAAAAACAACAACATTGGATCTGAAGGGTTTGACATGGGACATGAGAAATTTGTCTCTTTTAGCACCTGTGTAAGATGATGCTCTGGAAGGATTTTGTGTGTTAGACTCAATCCTCTAAAAAGACCACAGTTGCCAGAATTTAATTCTCACACATGCCCAGAATCAGGATGATAACCTTACATTTACTTGGGCCCCACTGCTCACACTGCCTTTAACCTCATATCCTATACCAGGCAAGCTTTAGGAAGGTCCAATGCTGGCACATATTGAATGGGGTGACAGAAATGGGGAAATAGCAGAAATAGTGGGGAAATAAGACCTGTATGAGTCTGGAGAACGCATCAATGACAGGAACAGGAATAAGACTACAGTCATTCAACATCTTCAATATTTCCACCTTAATACAGCCTCTGACTGAGTTGGCATCAGTTTTAGGAGCTACTTTACACATTGTCCCAAATCTCTGAAAAAAAACCTGAATTGCAAAAGACTTGAAGTTCATTGTCCTGATCTTTCATCTCCAGTTCTCCATGCTGCCACAGAAACCCAACTGAGCAAGGCATCACAGTCCCTTTACTCCTTTCCTTCCTATGTCACACGTCTTAGAAATAATCAGCTGCAGGAAAACTGAATGAACTGGTGTGATGTAACTGTGTGCCCGTTACTGCCATGCACTCATTTATCTCCACGTGATAGCCCACTGATATAGTGAATTTGGTTACCATGACACCAAAAAGTCACAGCTGGTTTGAAAAATTCACAGAGGTCGGGGTAGAGCAATGTAAAAATCTGTTTGTGTTAAGTATATCTGGAGTTGTGCTTCTGTCACCCAGAAAAAATTCAGCATTGATTCAGATCTCCTTTGCTATAAGGAGAAGAAAATGACAGGACACTGAACAAGAGAATTATTGTCCTGTGTATCAATGTCTCTGCCTTTCTCCCTTTTTCTCTGAATGCTGTAAGAACATGCTCAGCTCCCACCAGGCCTGACTCAGCCCTTCCTTCCAGGAAATACAGAAAACTGCATCTTTCTCTTGCCAAAGGAGAAACAGGAAACAAAGAAGACAGAGGGGAGGGGAAAGAAAAGGATTTATAAGGGAATGAGAGGCTTTTGAGAGAAAATAATGAAACACAAATATCAGATGGAGTAGCCAGAGAGAAGACACCCACAAAGAGCAAAGTTAAAGAGAGGTGAGAGTAAAATGTTGATGACAAGGGGAGAAGAGAGCAAAATGAAACAGACAGGAGTCTCAGCAAACTTCCAAAACGCAACACTGATTAAGCCTTTTATGATTATGACAGGGATTCTCAGACCGTTCCCTTGCAGGATGTTTGCATACTCTTATTTTAATAGCTCTGAACACTTCACCAGACTCAGTGGAAGTGGAAACTTTTTCTGCTAGTGCTACCTGCTCTAAATCTGGGCTACCCCTGTGCATCACCAAGTTCCAAGGAGCTGTATCTCTGAGGTCAGCTGGATGGGATGGCACATGAAGCCCAGGTCCATGCTGCCTCCAGAGAATGTGCCAGCCCTGACTGTGTACTCTGCAGAGCCAGGTGATGCTGCTCTTCAGGAGAAATACACTATGTCCTGCCAGAGGAATGCAGACATTGTTTGCACAATGTCTTGTGGGACATGGATACAGGTTAATTTTTATCCAGAGCCAGACAGAAGCCTGAGCTGATTCAACCTGTGTGTTTTATGCAAAATACCAGAGGAAATTGTGAGATTCTGGGCTACCTGAATAAAGACAAATTCACGAATTAATATGACTTTAAAAGCTTCCAGAAATTGCAGTTTGCATTTACTTCCAGTCCAGACTTAAGAACCAACCCAGTGTGAAAAGAATACAGATTACTGCTATTTACATACCAGTTGTTTACCTGAGTCTATCATTTCAGACTTGCTTCTTTTTTCAGACTGAATGTTTGTCTGCAACACTTCCTGAGAAAAGTCTATGCAACTATACATATAAAAAAAGATTACAGCTGTCCCTGAATGAGTTTTTCAAAGGTGTACACCACTGTTCCAATACTAGTTAAAAAAAGACTGCCAGAGAAATCACCTTACAGCAGAGAGGAAGCTTTTGAGCTCCATTTCACCAGAGCGATTTCACCAGACCTTTCTTTCTGAAACACATTTTGCTTGTGCAGATGATTTGTACAGGATAAATCCATCACAGTCACTTCAAGTGGTCTGAAACCAGTGGTTTAGTTTCTCCAAATCCTACGAAATGATGAGAAATAGTCTCTGATCCCTTCAGGGCCTCTGCTGCAGACTTCAGGGGGAGGACTCTCCAGTGGATTCCCCTCAAAATTGCATGAGCAGTAGTTGTATCCCCAGTCCAGGTTTACCAGCTCCCCAAAGGCTGCTGGAAGGGACCGTAGACGGTTATTCCCCAACCAAAGTGTGTGTAGATTCCTTAGAAGGCAGATATCCTCAGGAAGGCTCTCCACGGAGTTAAAGAGCAACAGCAATGTTTCCAGTTTCTCCAGATGCCGAATGCTGGAGGGGATGGTATCTATTTTGTTGTCACTCACATCCAGAAAGGTGAGGCTCCTCAGCTGGCAGAGGGGTGCAGGCAACTCAGTGAGGTTGTTGTTGGCAAGGTGGAGGCTGTGCAGCCTTTGGAGTGCCCCCATTTCTGCGGGCAGCGAGCTCAGGCTGTTGTTGCTCAGAGTGAGCCTCTCCAAGTGGCTCAAAGTGCCAATTTCAGCAGGGATTTTCTTCAAGTTGTTGGAGTCCACATAGAGGCAGGTGAGGTTCCTCAGACGGCCGATCTCCTGGGGAAGCAGCTCCATCCTGTACCTCAGGCAGCTTTCTCGTTCTGGGCTCATCTCCAGCACCTGCAGCTGGTCCAAGCCAAAGACCTGTGTGGGAACTGACAGCAGCTCTCTGCCAGAGATCTTGAGTTTCTTCTTCCCTTCATATTTTGGATCGTGCTCTGTAAGGTACCTCCAGAGTGGATCAGGACCTGGACAGGCACATCTGGGAGAGGTGACTGCATTCATATCCCACCAGAAGAGTGGCTGGTTGAATGGAGACAGTCAAAATTACTTGCATGCTCCACAAGCAACCTCTGAGGTTTTTTGGTGGATCAAGGCTCCCTGTCAGTTTTGTGCTCTGCTGGGCACGTTACCAACACACATGCAGAGTGTTTGAGTTGCCTAGATACATCCCACTGAGTAAACATTTGGCATTCTGACATGGTCAAGTGTTTCCCCTCCTGCTCTGCAGAGCACACAAACCCGGCTCCTGGGCTGTGACACAGCCTCTCACATAGCTGCAACCAGTGAGCAGTGGTCAGACAGAGAAAACTGCCTCTGCTTTTCAGCAGATGTGCTCAAATTTCTGCTTGTGTGTAGCTCTCCTCTTCTGGAAGCATCAAGGGTGCCTTTGCCTGAAAAATTCACATTGACTGGGATTGCAATGGAAGCAGCAAGGCAGAGTAGTTAAGGCACATGGCAAATGGGACAAGAACATGGTAAATGGGACAAGAACATGGTAAATGGGACAAGAAGAAGACAGTAACAGCTGGTGGTCTGGGAACTGGAAACCACGAGCATATCTTGTCCTCAGGTCAGTTTGTGTCTTTAACATTTGGCAAATACAATAAAGGATCAGTTTTGAAACCTGGAGGTCCTCCTACCTCCTGCTAAGTGTGTGAACCCCTACACCACGGAGATACCATTTTTCTTGTGCTGCACTGGCAACACAAAAATGCTTCAACATTTTTAAAAGCAAATTTTTATTCCTTGCTGTCAAAGGTTTTGTAGATGTGTAAAATGCCAGGTTTATCCTAAGCCACTCAGCACAGCATGTGATGTAGAGAGCAAGGCATTTTTCTGGAAGGAGAAAATTGTGGGTTTGAAGCCTCAGGCTGAGAAAGCCAACCTCTTTTACTTCATTCTCTAATCCTTAAGCCTTTCAGCTAAAAAACTGCTCAGGACAGCCATTTCAAATGCTTCTCAAGGAGAGAGGTCTCCACAGCACCCCACAGGCCATTAGAGGTAGAAGACAATGTGTTAGAGGTATAGTCTGAGAAGGTCTACCAGGTCAAGTCTTGTGAAGGCCAGGTCTTGCACATCAGCTTTGTTTTCCCAGACACTTCAGTTCTGATCTTCTCAGGTCAAGATGGTCCTGAATTTGCAGGAACCTATGTTCCAGCACCAGGGGAGTGTGTGGCTGTGCAGGTGGGGGTGAGTGGTAGTAGCTGTCTATTCAGACAATGCTGGCAAGAGGATTTGGGATTCTTGTGCAACTCTCTCTCTTAAATTCTAGATTCTAGTGTTTTGAATTGTTTTTCACCCTGAAAAATGCTTCTTAAGGCCCAGCATATACCAGCTGTCGCCCTTGACTTGGATTCAGAGTGCAAATACCATAATCATATTGAAATCAAGCCCTGGATTTCTTCCAGATAATTTTTCAGCATCCGTAAGAGAAAACCGTATCACTTGCCTGTGAGGCTGCTTAGGCATTTTAGGCTCCTGGGATAGAATCACAGAATTCTTTGGGTTGGAAGGGACCTTAAATATCATCTAGTACCAACCCCTTTGCCATGAGTAGGGTTGCCATCCACTAGACCAGGTTGCTCAAGTCCCCCATCCAACCTGGCCTTGAAACCTTCCAGGGAAGGATTTTACATGAAAAAGATACAGCAGGACTTGAGAGAGTCCAATAATTTTTCATAAGCACGAATGGGTACAAGAATTTAGAAATATCTGTACATCAGACACAAATGCAGCAGCCAAGAAAAAGTGAGATTTTCACTTGCAGAGGAAGATTGCTTTCCAACAGACCTCACAAATAACTATGAAAATAAGACTCAGCTCCCACCAAGAAAGTGCTGAAGAAGTTATTGTGCTGACAATAATTTCAGACTTGGGTGAAAACCATTCCCCACACTGCTCAGCGGGAAAACGTGTCTCTAAAAACACATTGTCAAATACATCTGTCCTGTGAAATAAACCAAATTGTTGCATGTTCTGCCTTCTGTTTGAACATGCTTTTCCTTTAAAATCCAGACCCGAGTCTTGCAGACAGCATGTCATGCAGAGACAAAACTATGGTCATAAAGAAGTTTCTGTGCTTTTTGGCACCATTCTCTTGCTGCAGTTTTTCAAACCTGGAGTTTGACCCTGTGTTTTCCTTTATGAAGGTGCCAGGTTCTTCTCTGCTCCATCTTGCAGGACATCCTTCTTCCTGAGGCTGATAGGAATGTTGGGAGTATGATTAATGATCCTAATTGTCCCCTTGTGCTTTTTACATAAAGTTTATGTCACAAAATATAAAGGAGGAGGAAAGAGCCTACAATATCATCTCAAAATATCCTAGAGACCCAGCAGGATGGTCTCATTCTCAGTTCAGACAAACTTTAACAATGTTGCCAGCATCAATATTGTGCAGCCAAGCCCTGAAAGGTATTTAGATGTCAACCCTTACAACAAAAATCTGCTTTTTAAAGCAACTACCAAAAGCACTCTCCTCTTCATCACATCTTCATGCTTTTCTATGCAGTTCTCACATTTCACATGTCGGAAGACAAGTATCTATGATGTATGTAAATTACGGGTTTAAACCAAAACAAGAAAATTAGGCTTTTTTTAAATTCAACTTCACCATTTCCAGAGAGGAGAGGAGTTTAAATTCAACTTCACCATCTACAGAGAGGAGAGGAGAGGAGAGGAGAGGAGAGGAGAGGAGAGGAGAGGAGAGGAGAGGAGAGGAGAGGAGAGGAGAGGAGAGGAGAGGAGAGGAGAGGAGAGGAGAGGAGAGGAGAGGAGAGGAGAGGAGAGGAGAGGAGAGGAGAGGAGAGGAGAGGAGAGGAGAGGAGAGGAGAGGAGAGGAGAGGAGAGGAGAGGAGAGGAGAGGAGAGGAGAGGAGAGGAGAGGAGAGGAGAGGAGAGGAGAGGAGAGGAGAGGAGAGGAGAGGAGAGGAGAGGAGAGATCCTTTATGGACCCATATTACCCTAAAAGCCTCAACTACCAAATTTACTATGTAGGAGGCAACTGGGTGGCTGCTAAAGAGACTCTTCCTCCAGCAGCTCTGCAGAAGCAGCAGCAAGGAGGACTCTTGTTGGTCTCTGGTGGATGCTTACCCCTGCCAGGGCTCCAGACTGAGGCAGGAGCCTGCTTTCAACTCCAGACTGGCTGCATTCCTATGCTTCTCTTCCTGCCATGCCATGGAGAAGCCACCTTAACCCTCATCAGCACTGGGCTCCAGCTCACAGAGGCTGAAATTAAATTTTTTTTCAGTCTATGTTGTAACTGTTGAGTTAGTACAGTAATTTTAAGAAAGTTTTCATTGCCCAAGGACACTACAAGTTCCTGCCATAACCTTGCCCCTCTCCTCCTGAGCAGCCTGGCTGCTGGTCACAGAGCACCTGACCTGCCACCACCTGTAACGTGAATATCCACACACCAGCTCAGGGGGGATGTGAGTTAGTGATGATGGAAAATAAAGACAGCTACCAGAAAATCTCTTTTACATGGAGATGTAGTTAATGTAGGCAACATGTCTCAGAATTCTGCAGCTGAATACTTTAAGATAAACTGAATGGATCTCCAGGCTCTACAACTCTCATTGGAGCCACCAAAGTGCGGGTGCCACAGGCTGACTCCTTAAAGTAAAGGAGTTGGACTTTGATGATCCTTGTGAATCCCTTCCAACTATGGATATTCTATGGTTCTATGCTCTGTTACTCTGAATCCCACAGTGAGAGACTGAGCATGGGATTGAGGTACCCAGACAGAGACATTTTATATTATTTGACATGCTCTCATGTGGGGTCACCCACTGAAGCTCTGGAAAGGCTCCCCTAGATCCTACATCATACCTGCCAGTCCTTGTCAGTGGCTCTGGCCCCATATATTGTGGATAATGACACTCAGCCATTCCTAGGCACCAAGTCCTGCTCCAGAAGTTGTCAAATGCAATCTTTAACAGGGCAGAGCTTGGCCAGTTTCCACATTAAAAGACTGAACCAACAGAAGATTCTATTTAATTTTTTTAAAAATATAATTTTAAAACTTTTTTTTTTTTAATAATAATTGCCCAGAACATAAAATCTGTGTTCGTCTTCTAACCAGCTCTGTTGTGAGAGTATAGAGTTTTGGCTTAGCTGCCACAGTATTTTTATTATATCTCTATTGAAAGAAAGAAAAACAAAAAACAAACCTACAGGCATTTGATACAGCTTCCAAGAAGCAGCTAATTCAAAACTGTTTAGAAAACAAGTAGAAATTGTTAAGTAATTTAACACAAAAAATATTTTCTACAAATGAATCCATTGCTTTGTTCTGTCTTTGTAATTTGTTTATTTGACAGGCAAAAATAGAACGAAATAATGATCTGTTTGCTATAATTACAGTAATTTACACACAATTTAAAAAAAAGGAAAAATAGAGCAACTGACAGTGGTGCCATAAATCCCATGTGTACCTTTTAAAAATCTGAATAATATATTGTCTGGCTTTCTAATGTAATTTTAGCAGTACATTGCCACAGGACCAAAACAAAATTTGACAAAAAGTCAGCCTATTCCCAGGTTTAAACCTCAGACTCAGCAAACAGACTGTATGGTGATTTACCACACATTTGCTTGCAGAGACAGGAACACTGAGATGCCAAAGCCACAACTTCCCTTACTCAGGAGTGGTTAGGAGAGAGCCACCAGCACTGTCTCTGCCACACGTGCCACCTCGTGCCTGTGTGTTCATCTTGCACAGTGCTGGACAGACAATACACACAGTCACCTGCTCAGGCTCAGAGGCACCTGCATTTTCTGGAGGGCAGCTTCTGACCATGCCCAGGGCTGTACTTGTAGGTTTGCTGGCTTCCCAGATGGCAGACCTACTTTGGAAAGTAATCTCAGGCCACCTTTCCAAAGACTGCAAATACAAACAGACTGAAACAAAAACTGTGGCCGCTCTTTAAATCCTCCAAATACACCCTCCTCTCTTACCTGCAGGTGTCCTTTTAAGGTATATTCCTGTAGGGCTTGCTTTTGTGAGAGGTGGCAGCTATAGAAACCTCTCTTTGATGACTAAAATCTGGGTGAGTACAAATACAGGTCTTGATCTGAGTCTGCAGCTCATGTCTTGTACTCTGCTTACAAATGACAGATTCTGCCTGGTAAATGTCATTTAACTGGCTGGAGAGAAAACAAGGTTTAAAAAAAAGCAGGGAAATGGCACCCACTGAATGCAGGGCACAGAGACAGTCTGGGGTGTCTCTGGGAACAGACTGAACAGATAGCCATATGCTAGGGAATATGCTGGAGCAAAGGGAATTAGGCTGCATCCCCTTTTATGGGTGGAAAATTCTCAGAAATGTAGTCTGTGTCTAACTCGTGCAGATTTTTCAATTTCCATTAAAGATGCAAGTGTGTCCCTTGTGTTCTTAATACAGACTCTTGGAAATGGCTCCCACAGACATTCAAATGAAAAGGTTTATAAAAAAACCCCTTTCATCTCCTTCAACTGGATGCCACTGCAATGTCTCATCTACTGTGGATTGCACTAGATGACCCTTAGAGTTCCCTTCCAACCCAAATTATTCTATGATGCTATGACTTCACAGGAGTTAAAGACCCTGTTTAAAATTTGTTTAACAGAACATCATTATGTATATTCCCTTCTCAGGGTGCTCTAGAACATACTGAACATACTGAATTCTACAACACACATAGTATGTCAGACACATATGAGACAGAGCCTGTCGAGACGAAGGAGTCACCATCATGACAGAAATTAAATGTCACATTTGCATGGCCCAGTCAGCATGTTTGACCTCCATAACACCTGTTCATTTACCCAAAACAATGTCTTGTCCCATGTTAGGAGGTGCTCTCACACAGGGACCTGGTTCTGCCCCACCACTGGAGGGATGAAATCTCAGCCTGGACTAAGAAAAATGTTTCTGTTAAATATGTGATCAACATGTTTGCTTAATACTAAAATCCAGCAAGCTAACCCGAGATACAGCACAGTAACAGATACACTACTGACAGTTACTTAAAAGTGGCAAGCTTTTCATTTCATGGTATTTTCACTTTGATTGGTCTTTCCATAGCAAGAAACACAGTAAAATCAAATCAAAGAGTTTATTTGCATAGGAAATAGCAAAAATAGCACCATTGGGAGCTACACAGTAAGGCTTTGCTTAACCCTGGCATTTGTACTTGTTATTTCATTTCATTTTTCAGTAAAGCAGAGGCAAATTTTATCTGCTACTGGGTGAGAAAAGACTCCAAGGCTGGCAAATGTTTATCTCTGGGCTTTAGCCTCAGGGTCTGATTCCGGGCTGGTTATTGACAGATGTGGCTTCTGGTTTGGCTGGCCAGTTTGGAAGCACTCTGCCATATGGTGAATGTGTTAGCAGGGCAGGGTGCCTCTTTTCTACCTCCAAAAGAACAGATGAGATTCCCAAACACATTCAGCCCCTAGTGCCTGTGTCTGGTCCATTACTCCCATCTCTTACTACAAACTGCTTGGTGCAGAAGAGGTTTGAAAATGCAGCTGCTATGTTGGCTGGCACATATCTGAGGTGTGATCACTTCTCAGATCTGCACTTAGTGGGTGGGCACAGCTTGGTCAGAGGGTTAAGCTCACAAATGACCTGTTGTGAAGGCCATTTCAGACTCCATCCTCTTTTTACTTTGAATTCTCAAGTTGATTTTGGCAATTAGTTGATAGGGAGAAATGGCCACTGTCTGGCTTGTTGCTTTCACCGTCAGACACAATTTACCCCATGTTTCTGAACATCACTTTGCTTTGATCCTTTCATCAAAGATGAACATCCTCCTAGACCAGCCTGCTCTATGCACCAGCCCTCTAAGTGACACAACTTGCCAAGTTATTGTCATAATGGATCAACCAAAACAGTGACTTGGGTCACAGTTGGCTTCCTGAGTTGTTAATACCAGGAGACTTTCTATGTTGCTCTGGCTGATTTTTGGGTGAAGCAGTGGTAGGGAGCTGTGCATGTGCTGACAGTGCACAGGGGATTTGGCATCCTTGACCTGAGAGAGGATAACCTTGAAAAGGCATCTCCCTGGCAGAGGTAAGTAAGCACCATTTCTTGGAACAAAACTCTCCACTACAGAGTTTTAGATCTTCTGTGTCATCCCTTCAGGCCTTTACTATGAAATCCCACATAACTCCATGAAAAAGTAACTCCTATAGAATATTGATTCATTTATCAGCAAAAGAATATTAAATCTAACAGGGATCTTCTGGAAAGCACACACTAGCTGTTCAAGATTGTCCATTGGGAGTTGGATGTACTGGACATATCTTTTCCAGTTTTGGTATGATTTTATCTTCCTCCCCTCCATGTGGATAGCAAATAGCACCAACAATCCTGTGCCTGTGTGTCACAGTTAATGCCCCAGACCACAGGATTTGATTTCAGTTGAAAGAGTGAGGGATAAAGCTTTGGAAAGAATCAATCAGGTAACAGATAAAAAATTTGGCATTGGAATGGTTTTGCATAAACAGTCAAAATGCATTGCTATTATATGCTTTTCAAAAGAGAAAAAAAAACCCACTTATTTTTAGCATTTTAATATGCCCTGATGTTAGAAAAAAACAAACAAAAAAATAAGTTCACATATCACATCAAAGATAATAATAATAATTATAATCCATAAAAATAATCTGACCGACCGGCAGCATTTGTTGGCTTTAGAAGGCCTCCTGCGAAAGAAACACAGCTGAAGACATTGGAGAGCTCCTGGCAGGTGAGAGGAATTCAAGTTTTCAAAACAAGTCTGGGGGTGCTCCCTGCATGCTATGGCCCTTTGACATTGGAGGGCCGGGCAGCCAGGCTTGCAAAGTAAGCGCACTGAGAGGGGTCACACTGTCCATTTGCTCCGGGGGGTCCCTGGGGACCTGCCAGACCCGGCACACCAGCTTCACCTTGAGGGCCAGGAGGTCCTGGCATCCCATCTTTGGCATAACCAGGCTCCCCTGGAAGGCCTGAAATAGAATCAAATTGCCCTTGGTGAGAGGCACCAGAGTGACAGCCCCAGCATGCAGTACTCAGCAGTGTAATGTCACAGGAGATTGCTTTGCTGCCAAACTGGGATGCAGCCAGCAGCTTCCATAGGTTTGGATTCAGTTAGGATGTATCTCAAGGATCTCACCAGAGTGTCTTCTCTGAAATAAAGATTTCCACTCCCTATGTCAACCTTGGGATGCTCAGCTCCAGTATGGCTGCTCCTCCTCTATCTCCATGCTGAAGTCATGGAGCTTCATGAGACAACTAATGACATAGAGTCCTCACAGAGAGGAGGTGAGAACGGGAAAGTGGAGGCAAGAGCCAGCCTGGGGAGATAACTCACTGGTGCAGAGCACAGTGGGCACATTGTTATTTGATGGTGATGCAAGGCCAGTTGGCCAAATACAGATCATGGGGTTATGAGGGTTTCTCCTAGTTCCTTTTCCAAGAAAGCAATGAAATCAAAACTGAACAATGGTTCCTAATTTCAGACTGTAGACACTCTGTACTTGCTGCTGATTTGTCAGTAACAGTAAAGCAGAAACTGTATCCCCAAGGCACAGGAGTTCAATACCACCTTCTATTACATCTGAAGCTGCCTGGACCTCTGGGTTCAGTTTGGTCACAGGAAGACTCTTCCAAGGAAAGACAAAACACTTGACAGTGCATCCAATAATTAAAGCTTCAGTTTGGATTTGACCCAGAGGTCAGTTAATTTAACTGTAACTGAGATGGTTCATTGTACTCATTCATCAGGCTGAGGAAATAAAGGTGGCCAGATATGATGTTAGTGATGTAGTTCTTCCCTTTGGGCCACATCCTACAGAAATCCTGTATGTTGTTTTTATGTCACCCTGATCATCTCTCTAGTACAGCAGAGACCTGTACCCCGGCAGTGGTCCTAAGTGATGTGTTTTGTGGGGTGTTCTGAATAACACACCTGGAATTCCTGGAGGACCCATTTCACCTCGTTGGCCAATGCCAGTGTCTCCTTTCTCACCCTTTGCTCCTCTTTCTCCTGTGGAGAGGGAAAGAAAAAATATGAGCTGATGAGAGTGGTCTACAGAATGAAACACTACTATAGGTCTTTCATCCACACTGAAGCCAATATATTTGGTAAAAACAGTTCCTAATTGTGGCCAATCCTCTGAGAGGGAACATTAAGTGGGAATGAAGACTTGCCCCACTCTAGTTCTGCTAGAGGTGGAACACACCAGCAATTACTGGTCATATTCAACGCCTCTGGTTCAAAAGACTGAGGTCGTTTTCAACACCTGCATTTTGAGGACAATTTATAAGCTACTAAAAGGAAAGGTGGATGGCAAAATGAAGTGGACATCTTTTTATTGGACTGCCCCAATACACCAAGTTTCACTCACCTTTGGGACCAATTGGTCCAGGTGGCCCTTCAGACCCAGTCTGTCCAGGCCGGCCAGGTTCTCCTGGAGGGCCAGTTCTTCCTGGAAGTCCTTCCTTCCCAGGGGGACCAGGAGGTCCTGGTCTGCCATGGGATGCTTTTACCTGTGCAGGTTGTATCTGAGCCAGGATATAGGGTAACTTTGCTGTGAAGAAAAAGAAATGGGTTTATTAGTCTAGAAGGACTATGATTCAAGAAATGGAGAGCCAGAACCAGGGCCCAGTAAAGTCCAAGTACTGTCAATCACAGATCAATTTTCCAGGGCCACTCATTTTTTGTCCCCCCATAATCCATGATTGTGACTCCCTGATCCTCTCTAAATTATTTAAATCTCATTTCTTGGTACCATTAAATTTCTCCTAAATCTCATACTTTATGATAAACTTTTCTCTCATCCTCTGCTCCTTGTTCTCCAAGAACCTGAAATGTCACTTCCTTTAGTTATGCAGGTGGTAGATCCCTGTTAAACTGGAACCACTACTGATCTGAAAAGGAGAGCCTTTTCCTACTGCTTCTGTTACACAGAGATGCTACATGGCTGGTCTGTAGGGAGAAAGCTTTTCTTGTTCCAGGCTGTTCCAGGCAGGCACACACTGCCTGCCATTTCAGTGCTAAGATTCTGAACAACCATGCTGGTTTTGCTGAGGTGGAGTTAATTTTCTTCCCAGTAGCTGGTATGGAGCTGTGTTCTGGATTTCTGTTGATAATACAGAGATATTTTTGTTATTGCTGAGCAGGGCCTACACAGAGCCAAGGCCTTTTCTGCTTTTTGTGCAGCCATGCTGGGGAGGAAATTGGGGGAGCAGGGGAGGCTGAGAAGAGAAACAGCCAGAACAGGGGACCCAAACTGACCAAAGGGATATTCCAGACCATGTGACATCATGCTCAGTATATAAAGTGAGAGGAGGAAGGGGGGAACATTTTCAGTGATGGTGTTTTTCATCCCAAGTCACCATTACCTGTGATGGGGCCCTACTCTCCTGGAGATAGCAGAACACCTACCTGCCCATGGGAAGCAGGGAGCTAATTCCTTGCTTTGTTTTGCTTCTGGGTGTAGCTTTTGCTTTCCCTATTAAACTATCTTTATCTCAACCCCTGAGTTTTCAGCTTTTACTCTTCTGTTTTTCCCTGATCCTGCTGGTGGGGGAGTGAATGAGCAGCTGCATGGGCCTTGGCTGCTGGCTGGGGTTTCACCATAACAACCCTGAGAGCTCATAAAATACTCAGTAACACATAAACATCCAACAGAACAGAAGGAGAAGAGTGCTCTGTCTTCTTTTCATTGATCTTAAATACTTTCAGACTAGTGTGGATATACTGAAGACTGAGAGTGTGTAAATAAAATCTGTGAAATAATCACCCCATTCATTTATCATCTTTAGAACAAAATGCCTGCAGCTGTGTCCCAGCAGGGTCAAGAACTGAGTGAGAAGGACTACAGCTCTGCATCTCACTGTCAATGGGACCAGTAGTGGTCTGCAATTCACATTGAAACATCAGCCCATATCCCTTCCAGCCCCTCTTCTTATACAGGTGGGTATCAAAAGTCACAGGCAAAAATCAGGAACATTTATTCTCCAGTTGGGACCTCAAAATAAAGTTTACAACCTACTCTGATTACTTGCTTTGCTATTGCTGGGGACCTATAAAGTACAATACATTTCACACATCTTCCAAGCTATCTTGCCGCAATGCTACCTTCCTTAAGCAGGAGAGATTCACGTGCCAGCACAGCTATGAAAAGCATCTTTCATACTCCCAGATCTATCTTCTGTCTTCTTGGTACTGATTACTTACCATCTAGCTGCTTGGATAACTCCTCTTGGATGAGTCTCCTCAAAGTCTCTAGAGATGGGGGTTCTCCCTAAAGAGTCAGAATCATAGTGATGAGACTAGATAACCACAGTCAAGGGATCAGATAGTTATAAGACAAGGGAGAACAGTTTTAAATTAAAAGAGGAACGATTTAGATTAGATGTTAGGAAGAAATTCTTTACCATGAGGGTGGAAAGGTACAGGAATGAGTTGCCCTGAAAAACTGCGGATGCACCTGCCCTGGAAGTGTTCAAGGCAAGTTGGGTGGGCTTTGGAGCACCCTCATCAGGCGGCGCCCCTACCTATGGTGGGTGGGTGGTTGTAACTAGAAGATCTTTAAGGTCCCTTCAGCCTAAAACACTCTGTGGTTCTAAGCCATCCACTCTGTGCAAACTAAGCCATCCACAAAGGGCTCAGCAGGTCACAGAGGGCTGTAGAGCCTGCCTAAAAGAGGAAGGTAAAGGGACTCAAAATAATCACAGAATGAATTAGGCTGAAAAAGACCTCTGAGATCATAAACTCCAGCCTTTGACTGAATGCCACCATATCAAGTAAAACATGGAACTGAGTGACCAGTCTTTCCTTAAACTTCTCCAGGGACAGTGATGTCCACCACTTCCCTGGGCATCCCATTCCAATATATAATTAACCCTTCTGCTAAGATATTATTTGTAGTGTCTGAAATAAACCTCTCTGGCATAGTTTGAGATTATGTCCTCTTGTCCTATCAGTAGATATCTGGGAGAAGAGACCAAACCCCATGTGGGTAGATCCTCTTCTTAGGCAGTGATAGAGCAAGAAAATATCCACTGAACTTCACTTTCTCCAAGCTGAAAAACACCATCACCCTCAGTTGTCACAAAACTTGGGATCCCCACTTGTCACCATCTCTGTTCCCTACACTGGAACTCCTCCAGAACCTCAGTGCCCCTTCTCTGGAACTGCTACAGAACCTAAATGTGTTTCCTGAATTGAGGGGCCCAGAACTAGACAAAGAATATAAGGTGTGGCCTCCCCAGGGCCCAGCACAGAGGGACAATCACCATCCTGGTCCTGCCGGCCACACTAGTGCTGACACACAATGCCAGGAGGCCAGTGGCCTCCTTCCCCACTTCAGCACACACTGACACACGTTTGGCTGCTGTCGGCCAGCACCCCCAGAGCCTCTCCTGCTGGGCAGCCTTCCAGCCACTCTGACCCCAGCCTCAGGCACTGCAGGGGCATCTTTGGGACATGATAGCAGGACACAGTCCGTGGTCTTCTTGAACCTCATCCTACTGCCCTCACCCCATTAATCCAGCCTGCCCACATGCCCCTGCAGAGCCTTCCTACCCTCCAGCACATCAAAGCTCCCACCCAACTTGGTGTCATCACAAATCTACTACTAAGCATACCCCTGATGCCCATGTCCACATCAGCAGGACAGACACTGAACAGGACTGGGCACAGGAGACACCACAACACACCGGACACCAACTGCATGTGGCACCGTTCCCCACCACTCTCTGGACACAGCCATCCTGACAGTTCTTAACCCAGCAAAGAGGGACCCTCCATAAGTCCTGGGCTGATGGCTTATCCAGGACTGTGCTGTGGGAGAAAGAGTCAAAAGCAGTCTCAGTTTCCTGCCTTCTGCCAAACCATGGACACAGTGGTTTAACAGGGAGCCTAGTCTGACGGCACTAGTTCCAGCACTGTTCCGATCTCCATCCTTAAAAAAATTTCCTTCCTATGCAGTCATTGGACAAGTTGTAGGAAACATAGGAGGATACGTCTCCGCCCTACCAGATTACAGTGGAGATCCCACGTTCTTTTTCATCATGGCATGTTGAACAAGAATATGACAAGTTTCCTTACAAGGAGATGTACATGTGCCCCAAAGGTTCTAATGCTGGCTGTCTGGACTTGCTAAAAACAGTCATATTGGATGCATCCCCTGTCAACAGGCCTTATCTCAGGAAACAGAAGCCAGTTTATGCATATGCATTACTCTTCCAAACCAATTCAAGTCTTTGCCTGATTTCCATCTGTTGAAGGGAGGCAGGGGATGTGTTTGTCTGGCCTTGGCCCCCTACCCAGTCCCCAAGGCACAGTATCTTTTATCCTTTCTCTCAGTTCTTTTGTGCTGTTGTTGTTTCACTGCTGTAGTAGCTGTGAAATCTCAAAGTAATGTGAACAACAACTCCAGATGATACAACTAAAAAATTATGAAAGCATTTTTGATAGGTGGAAGAATTTTTTAGATTGTGGTTTTCCAAGTAAGTAATTTAAAAAAGAAAAAAAGGATTTTAGGGTAGCCAGGCTCTTGCCATTGCCAAAACTCAAAAGAGAATTGAAGCTACATTTAAACAGCAAACCATTTTCAAGCAGCAAAATGAAGTATTTTCTTCTATAAATCAGAAAGTGAGACGTTCCTCTTGAAATACACTTTTCATTTATTGTGGCTAAAAATATTCTCTGCATTTCTGTCAGTTTTGAAAATATTTCTGGTCAACCTAAAGACTGCATTCTTTTGTGTATCAGCTGCTTGCAAAACTGTTGCTTTTCCCTCACACTTCTAACATACAAGGATGCAGTTGGTCCCCTCTGTATTTATGAAAGCCTAGTGAGTTCTTCTGAAACAGAAGTTATCCTTCATTAAAAAAAATGAGATCTTATTAAATAGCTAGGTGACATTTCAGTTTTAATCAACAGCATTGCTGATAAGTACAGAGTTGGTGTATTTGCTGCCTCCTTCCTGACACAAATTTTGCATGAGAAAAAGATGTGTTGCTGGAGACAAAAGAAACAATTTTGTCATGAAATACTAAGCATTTTTGTTCGCTCTTAGTATATATCCCATTAAGTAAACATAATTGTGGAGCATATTTTAAAGGCTTACAAATTACCTTTTCAAATTTTAACCCTATTATTTAAATTAAGTTTCCATAATCATCACTTGATTTCACACACAAAGAAACACTTTGTCTAAAATTTAGTCAGCTTTTACATCAGAGATTATTCTCTGTTTATTCTCCTCTGAGATGATCTCTAATTCATCCTCAGGATGGGCACGCTGGCTTCTCTGCTGTTGGTAGTTTTTCTCATTCTGCAACATAAACCACTCTCAGGTATTCTCAGTAGTGAGATTGTTTCCCAACAGGAGGGAGGGAAAAAAAAAAAGAGGGAGAATATTAAACAAAAATAGTATTTGATGAATTCTGATGAGCTGACTACAGGATTTCCCAGAATAGTGCAGTGACCTTTCCACAGCTCAGCATTTTGTCTCTCATAACAACCAGCAGCAGAGGATCCTCTCTATGAAGTACTATGCTTTACTACCCCTTACAGAATCTTTCTTAGACTCCAGTGCCATGGCCACTGTCTCAGGACCTGATTTAGGCATTTAGGGGTAAAAGGTGTCAGCAACTGGCCACGGTGACCATGGGTCTGGATTATTTAGCTCCCCTAAAGTGCAAGTCAACATCCCCACAAGCCTTTCCCTCTTCCATCCATGTCTGAGGCCAGGTTGGACAGAGCTAGGAGCAACCTGGTCTAGTGGAAGGTGTTCCTATCCATGGCAGGAGGTTGGAACTAGATGCTCTTTAAGGTTTCTTCTAACCCAAACCACTCCATGATTCTATGATTCCATGAGTCCCTGAGATGTGTTACAGCTCCCCTTTATGAGTAGGAAGAGCTAAAAGCACTGCCTCCCTGTTATAACACATTCTTGCTCCTGTTTCTGTCAGCCTCAATACATTCTGAGGTACTTTCCTGATTCCCGCAGCAGGAAAATTACAAAGCCTTTTTCTGGCAATCTTACCCTTGGTCCTGGAAATCCTGGCTGTCCCGGAGGACCAGGAGGTCCAACTTGCCCAGTGTCTCCTGGAGGCCCGTGGGGACCCATCAGTCCCGGATGGCCCTTATGACCAGGTATCCCTGGATCACCTGGACGACCTTTTTCTCCTTGAGGGCCTTTTTCACCTTTGATGCCAGGCTCACCCTAAGTGAAAAGAAGGACATTGCCACCACAAAATATGAGGCAAATTTCTGATTTCCAAACACAGGGGACCACTCACAGCTGAGCTGGCACAGTCTCTGAGTACAACATCTGGTGCACTACAAATGACCCACAAATTATTAGTGATGGAGAATGATTAAGGAGAGACCTGGGAGACTGGGAAGCACTGGCTTCAGTTTTGAACAACCCCTGCCCCCAGCTCCTAACTCAAGATAGCTCTCTTTATTTCAACATAATGAAATAACTAGCAATATTCTGCAACTTACCCTCTCTCCTTTGGAGCCAATTGCACCCTGTTTCCCTGGCATGCCCTGCAACAAAATAAAGGTAAACATAAAAGTACCATCTATAATAAGAGTAAGTAATGAAACATATGCTTTTGTAATGATTCCTGTCATCCCAGGAAAATTTATTTCCATGACAAGCCCACAGTTTCCTGACAGCTTTCCCTTTTGCTCTCAATTATGAACATTAAAAACAAAAAAAACCCAAACAAAAAAAACCCAAACCAAACCGAACCAAACCAAAACAAACAAACAAAAAAACCCCAAAAAAACAAAACAAAAAAACCCCAAAAAAAAACCAAAGCAAAAAACAAACAAAAAAAAGAAACAAAAAATCCCAGGACAAAAACACAACCAACCAACCAAAAAAAATTAAACGAAACAAAAAAACCCCCATGACTATTAGGTTGAGGGAGGTGATTCTTCCCCTCTACTCCCCTTTGGTGAGACCCCACCTGGAGTGCTATGTCTAGTTCTGGTGCCAGCATATAAGCAAGGGTATGAACCTGTTGGAGCAAGTTCAGATGAGGCCACAAAGATGCTCAGAGGGCTGGAGCACCTCTGCTGTGGATTCAGACTGAGAGAGCTGGGATTGTTCAGCCTGAAGGAGAGAAGGTTCTGGGGAAACCTTAGAGTCCCTTCCAGTACTAAAAAGGGGTTTATAAGAAAAATGTGGATGAATGTTTTTGTCAGGTGTAGCGATAGGACAAGAAGAAATGGCTTCACAATCAGACACGGTGATATTTGGTAGAAATTTTTCAGTATGAGGGTGGTGAGGCACTGGAGCAAGTTGTCCAGAGATGTTGTGAATGTCCCATCCCTGGAATGGCTCAAGGTCAGGTTGAATTGGGTGCTGTGCAACCTGGTCTAGTGCAAGGTATCTCTGCCTATGGAAGGGTGGGTGGAAATAGATGATATTTAAGATCCCTTATAACCCAAACTATTCTATGAAAAAAAAGCCCCATTTGTTGGAACCCTGGTAACACCCTTGATGATTTGTTTCCATGTGACACCAACCCTACATTGAAACAACTGGGAATTTGCTTACCTCTTTTCCAGGAGGACCTTTCTCTCCTGGTTCTCCCTAAGACACACAGAAAGTGGATTTAGCATCACACTGGAGGAGTTGGAAGAAAGACTCCACCAAATAACCATGTCTAGCTTTGTGTTAACAACACGAGTTTTCTTCTACACAGTAGCAGGTTTGAATGATTTTTCCTTATCCTACTGCTCTTGGCCATTTCTGAATAGACACATCCTAATATTTAGAAAGCATTTTTTAGAGAATTTGCGTTCTATGTAAACAGAAATATCAGGAAACAATTTCTAACAAACCAGCTGAGGGCAGATGCTTCACTAAAATTGTGCTCCTGCTTTCAATACATTTTGTTCCTTTTTCTTACCAACATTTCCCAAAGCTTCATACACTTTATATGGTCTTGTTTAACTTAAGGAGCACCAACATTATACCCATAAGTGTCTGAAGATGTCATTTTGTAGGTAGAAGTACCATCTTGTATTACACCAGCTGGAGAAACATATACAGAGGATAAAGGAATTTTAAGCCAAAGTGCTCACCTGTCCTTCAGAACAATATTAAATAATAATATTTTGAATAAGAACCCTTGTAGAATTATATATATATATATATATATATATATATTTATTTTATTTTCTTTGCATTTATAATGTGATAATTAGACAATACAGTTTCCATTTTAGTATTTCAATGAAAAGAAATACAACTGCTGTCCTGAATTGCAGATAAAGCAAAATGAACATTAAAATAGTTGTTGCTCAAATTCTGGCCACTCTCCCATATCATGCATAGAAAAAATAATCTTTCTAAATCTGTTTGCTGCCAACACACATGATCATATCTATAACATGTATGCAGGTGGTATTTTCCCCTGGAAACATAATATCTTTATCTGTGTTAGCACCCATATATGTATCCATGAGGAATGGAACTAATCAGAGGTGTGTGATTCAAATTAGGCTGCATTAAACTCACTTGAGTTTTCCTTAGGGACACTTCAGTTTTAAATGGTCACATGTTTGTTGCTTAAAATTCATTAGAAATATTTCTTTCTCCTCTTTTAATCCAAAAGCTCCCTTTCAAATTGTAAAACAAAATATTAAAAAATACAGAAGAAAAAATAACCATCACATGGAAGATTCAGCTCTGCTAGAGACACACAACAATCTTTTAAATCTCATTTTGAGTCACAACAAATCTAGAAATAAATAAAAATGAACTAGCATTCACTTTTGAACCTTCCAGTGGAACTGAATGCTTTAACTGCAATGTACCTCTGTTGCTGGCAACAAAGAAATTTCCCACAGAATAGCAAATATCAGAAATAGCTGTATTATTATCAGCACTCACAATTTCTCTATTTAGTCCATCTAAGGCTCATGAAGAGGTGCAGTCTGAGAACTTAAATACCCCATATCTATATTAAGAAGACTATTGAAGCAGTCTGATTACTGTACACATTATCAGGGCTGACTGGCAGGTACCAGCTCCATACATGAAATTATGGTTGCTCATCCCTATGAAAAATGCTATTTTTCCAGTCCAGTTTCCTTTGGAAACAAGATTATGTGGCTTCTGGATTTGTCAGATCTCCTGCTTATGCTTTTTTTTTACCTAACTGAAAAAGACTGTGTCCCATCTTCCTGTCTAACATTTAAGAGCAGGTAAAGAGAGGATCTAATCCATCTCCAGACATACTTACAGGTGGTCCTCTGGGTCCTATAAAGCCAGGGAGTCCTGGGCTGCCCGTTTCTCCTTTATTTCCTTTGGGACCCTTAGGATAGAAATGAGACAGACACTAGCAGACCTTTCCCCAGCACCTCTTTCCCAGAGCATTCATTCAGAGATATGCTGGAACTGGGAAATTTCACTTTAGCAGCAGGACTTCCAAAACTGACAAGGAAGAACAAAGTATTTTAGAAAAGCAGGTTGCAGACATTGTGGTTGGCTTATAATAAGCTATGCAGGGTCCCTGGGAGAAGATGAAAAGGAAGAGACAATTAATTATGGGAGGGGCAGGAGGTGCGTTCCATGGTTGTTGTTTTTAAGGGACATTGAGAGTGGAAATGCTGTGATGGGTGATGACAGGGCAACAGTGCAGGTGGTCATACTTCTCAAATCCAAGAATACAACCAACAGACAGCTACAGGGTTTCTGCTCTGCTTAGATTTCCAGGTTTGATTTATAAAATATCTGTCTTTCATTTATTTCTTGTGATAGTCTGTCAAGCTGTCCCTTTTTCCTTGCAGATCAGGGCAGTTGAAATGACATTTCATAATACAGAACTGTTTCATACACACTTCTGATGTGATTTTAACTCTTAGTTTAACCTTTAGTGTCAGAACTTTGTCCCCTACTTTTTTTGTTCAGAACATAGCTCTTTTTCTTCTTAGAGTAAAAGTCATGCAAAGTGAGCACCAATGAGCCTGACAGGCACAAAGCACATGGATTTGGGGTGTGCAACTTGCCCTGGAGACTTCAGGGGCTGGACTCTGTTGCTGTGTGTGGGCTTAAGCCTGAGCAAGTGTGAATTGTGATGGGCACTGGCAAACAGCAAATGCAAAAGGAGAAGGCTCCTGGCAGGTTTTACCTTGTGATTGCAAGTCAGCAATGGTGAAGGTAGAAAAAAAAAACCCCATCCTTATTGCCATGATAACCTTCTTCACCTTCCTGTTTGGTTTTTTGTTTTGTTTTGTTTTGTTTTTAATAGAAGTATAAAATATGGGCTTGTCACACCACGCTGTGAAGGAAATTAGTGCATTTCAAAATAAACGGATTTATGTAGAGCACAAAGAGACACTTCCCATATAATAGCCTTTATGAAAAAGAGAGGATTCATTTTAATGACAGAGAAAGATAATGATAACTATCTGTTCTGCTGACCAGCACTGTCTCATTGTTTCCCCTTCCTCATCCACCTGACTTTATCCTTTTTCAATCTTTTATGTTATTTTTGGACTCAAAATCCTCTGGAGCAAAGGCTGCTGTGGTGCTGTTTGTGCAGGAAACTGCCTGGTGAGTCCCTGGGTGACATCGTATGGGTACTGTCATAACACTATGATGATTAAAATAATAATCCTCACTTGGCATTCATAAGGCATCCCAAAGCCACGGTGATCTGAAAAAGGCCCAGAAGGCAAAAAAGCGGTGATAGGAATTGGGAACAGGGGTGGGTGTAGTGGAAAGAAGAAAAGAAGTTTGAAAAGGCAAGAGTAAGGACCCATGGGGCAAGAAGCAATGGCAGCAGTCCCAGGAAGGCAAGAAGAGCTTATGTCAAGGACATAGAACCTCTGGCACTTATTTTTTGGTGCAGAGAGGCTGTCAGACTGCACCACCCTTCCTACCTCCCCACATAGAAAAGTGGTATTTGCTTCTCTGAGACACCCCTGCAGATGCTTGATCAGGGCACAAGTCTGTGGCAATGCTGGGGTGGCTTTAGGACTTTGCAAGGGTCATGAAGAGTGAAGTCCTGCTGTAGCTTTTCACATTCCTCCTGCTCTGCCTTTGTTTTCTTGTTAATCCCACAGTCCAGCAAGCTGTACTGTCTCCATGGGCAAAGAGAGGGAAGAGTCCTGTATTGTGATAGATGTTACTGGGCACAAGGGAATATTTGCATAGATTTGCTCAATTCTGGATGATTTTCAGCAGCAGAACAGAGGAAAAAACACACACACACAAAAAGCCAAACCACCAGTTCCTTACTGTCCTTCTTACAGCTTTTCATTTCCAAGCTGTTCTTCCCCACAGGATGGCCGCAGGGGAGTTTTATTATGCTTCTTGATCCTGGTTTACTGCCCGCTGTCTGCTCTTCCCTCAAGTGCCTGTGAGGATTTTTCTGCTGCCACTATTCCTCAATGGCAGTATGCCAACTCCCTGAGGCCCTCCTTCCTTGTGACAACTCTCTGCTGGCTGCACGCTCAATGCCTGGCAAAATTAAATCTACTGGTGAAGATGAGGCATGTCAATCTTTTTTCCGTGCAAGGCAATCAATCATTTCCATTTACTGTGAACACTTAACTTTCACTGGGAAAAGTGATGACCCAGCTAGCATCTCAATTCTAGGAATGTAGCCAAACTCTTTTCAAAGTTGAGGCCAGCCAGTGATTTTCATATCACCCATCTTCTGACATAGAAACCTCAGGGATGGTAACCAGCTACACATAATCCACTCCACCTACACTTCATCAGTTACCTCTCCTGGCTGCACAAGTTTCCCTTTGTGGTACTTACTGGGATACCAGCTGGGCCAGGCTCTCCTGCAGATCCAGGCACTCCATTTTTGCCCTGTGTCAAAAGAAAAAAGGTTAGTGATATAATGCATGCTAAAACTAGAAATATCCAGCTACACCTACACCAGGAGGGATTTCTTTAGCATTTTTCAGTCTTCTCTCCTGACAGACTGTGAAGTATCTTATTTTCAACTGACCTCACAGCTTCTGCATCCCTGATATCAGGAAAAAAATTATATGTGGACCCAAATCTGCAGGCCTGAGGAAGACCAAACTTCTCCTTTCCTTCACCCTTGTCCTTATCATATGCAGCATCCTCCTGGGTGCATGGAGCCACCTCCTCTGGCTGCTCCAGGTCATCTCTGTTCAGACAAGACTCTTTTTAATCATCTCAGGCTTCCCATTTTTGGGGAATGGAGAGGAACATTTGTTCTAGCAATTGATACCTATCTGACACCAGAGAATTCATAATGAGGCAAATCATCCTTTAAAAGGACCTGTTTCTCACTGTTCCTTAAAAAAGCAGCTGAGGTAATCATCCACAAAGTTTAGTGAGATGAAATTTTACACTCCTCTCAACTCAACATGCAGAGATACTTTTCCCTGGATTGGAGTTGACGATAGAGACCAGCCCTTGTAGTGGCAATATTCAAAATCATGCCTCACACTCCTATTTAGATAAGAAACAAAGAAGATGAAGAACAAGAGGAACAAAAGGAATTTCTCTCTCTCCAAATATTTTTACTCATTGCTAGTGTTGTGCAGGGGCATGACACAAGAGTGAGTGATGCCCCCCCCCCACCCCCACCCAGTTTGGAGGGACCTGCTGCTCCAAATCCTGGCATTGCTGAGTCACCAGTTTTTCCCTGATCGTGCTGTAGAATCTGTTTCACTACCAGGTCTTCCAAGAAGGAAAGGAACTCACTCATTGCACCACACTAAAGATGTGCCTTGGTTCAGCAAAAGAAATCTCAATTCAGATTTGATAAGGATTAATTTCTAAGACAGAATTTTAAACACCAATAAATGAATAAAAGTAATTCCTGAGCCATCCCAAATGAGACTTTTTGAAATGTCAATTATATTTCCATTTCTCCACTGAAGCTGCAATAAAATAGTACAGGTGAATAGTATCACACCTGGACCCCACATAACTCAGTCTGGGCACCCACAGTGAGTGTCTGCCTTTGAAAACTGAGACCGTGTGAGAAGTGAGTAGGATCCCAGAGGCAGGACTGAAATATGAGTATTTCTGACTCTGCAGTCCTGACAGAATCCCTTGAACAGTTCTTCCCACAGAGTCAGCAACCATCAGTTCCTTGTACTATTACATGTCTTCATCAGTTTCCAGCAATATCATTCTTATTTGTCTTTCTGAAAGGCAGTGTTTGAATCAAACATTGTCTGAATCTTCCCAAACTCTCCTCTTTCAAGCCAGATTTCTGGACTGCAGAACATTCCCACCACACACAATGCCCCATTTCTGGAAGTTTCCAAGGCTGGGCTAAATGGGAGGCTGAGCAAGCTGCTCTAGTGGGTGGCATCCCTTTCCATGGCAAGGGGTTAGAACTACATTATCTTTAATGTTCCCTCCAATCCAAACCATTATATGAACTATTATGGACCTCTAAAAATTACTTGTCAGAAGAGAAAACTCACCGGCTGCCCTCGGAGTCCTCGAGGGCCCTGTGGTCCTATGGGACCAGGATCACCCTGAAAGAAAGAAAGAAAAGTATTCTGGTGAGTGAGAAAGGTCTGACATGGAGGCAAGTGAACAAACATTTTAAAATGTTCCTGCTAAAATACAGTTTTCACATACTAGGGCAAACATGATTAAAGGATTCTCACTGCCCCCTTTCTGCTATTTATGAGGAAAACCAACCCTTTGAATTTGAAACATATACCACTAAATGATGCATGATTACAGGCAGAAACCACTTCTATCAGGTTATTATCATATTATTTTAAAGCTGTATTTCTTAGGGACAGATATTATCTGAAATTTCTCAAGAACTGACAAGTTTATTCTCTCTCCAGGGACACTTCAGAGCTGCTTCCATCTCCTCTGAGGAGTTCCTTTTGGTCTGCCTTACATTTTGCTTTGTAGGATAACATTTACAGCACACCAGTTTCCAGTGACACAAAGGGGTGCAGATGAGAAGTCACTTCTCCAGGTCCCATGGCAGTGGCACATCAGCTGCTTGGAACATTGCTCAGCAGCTGCTGTAGGATCCCACGTCAGCTGCGCCCTCCCAGGACTTTGTTATACGACTGCACTTAACAGTAATCATGCCAGAGGAACTCTTTGTACCATCTTTCTTTCCTCTGAGCTGCAGAAACTTAGTCCATAGGTATTTCACAGACTTCAGTGGAGAACACACTCAGTCAGGTACAGCTGTGGCAGAGGAAGCGTGACAGAACCTGGCCTGGTGGGACCTGCAGAGCGAAGCACTGCTCAGAAATGGGTGCCAGAAGACAGGTCCATGGCTACCAAGCACAGCCTGGGTTTCACACAATGCTGCTTTCTCTGCTTATCCAAAGATATATCTGAAATTTTTGTGCCAGCAGCTGAGCAGTGACAAAGGCCCTCTAATTCTTTGTTTCCCCTAATGATCTTTGCACAAATCATTCCCTGCAGTAATTCACTCTTTGCTGATGTTTCTGCAGCTGTTTCAGGTCAAGGTCACTGTGAATTAAAATTTTCATTTGTCAGGGAGAAGGAGATTAATTTCTGCTCATAATGGTGCACTTACATCCTTCCCTGGTGGCCCCTCACGACCAGCAGGACCCATCACACCTGGCTCCCCCTGCAATTCAGCAAAAAGGGAAGAGAGATCAGCTCAAGGTCAAATTCAGACCAGTATCACCACTATATGTGGTATGGGGCTTCTGTAATGTGTGACTGAGCTCAGTGAAAAATTTTTAAAGCCGACAAGAGTCTCGTTCATCTTATATGACATGAAGCTTATAAAAATAACTCAGAAATATCTCCCCTAAGTGATGCACAAGACATTGCTCTGCTTTCCAGCAAATTATTTGCTACTGCTACTCCAGATACTGAAAAACACCAACACATTCATAATATAGAAGCTACTATAATGAGGAAGAGATGAGGAACTCCAGCACTGGATTTTTCACATAAGCTCCTGAAAGCAGAGAATTTTATTTCCCTGTAAAAAAGGCAAGAATTAGGTGGAAGAACATTCAGTTTTGTATTCCCCCCTTTTACACCAAGAAGCTCCAAACAAAGTGGAAAATAACTTTTCATGCAGGACTTGAGGTTTGGGTTTTATGACCCACAGGCAGCTAAGTCAAAGGGACATTTCTATTCACTTTTCTGTAAGTTTAGTACTTGAACTTTATTCCACTTCTTTAGCAAGTAGGGGTCCTCACTTTGCCAGCATTTTTACCAGAAGGGTGTGGTATGGAGGCATCCTTGAGACTTCTTCACAAAGGACTATCTCAAAGAGAGCATGAGAGGATTCAGCTCTACCAGCTGCCTCACCTTCCCCAGAATCAGAAGTTCAGCAGAGGGAATGAAGACAGCTGGTGTCATTTTTTGTGCCATAGATGTGGCTCATAGTTGAAAACAGCCACATGAAACACTGTCATCATTTTTACCTACTGCCTCAGAAAGGGCAACTTCAATTCCCACAGTCTTTCTCCAAAGGATTGGGTGTGAGGCACCTGTTACTTACCCGGGGACCTGGGGGACCTGTATCTCCTCTCTGTCCTTTGAAACCCTACACAAGGGAATGAAATCAATAATTATCCATCATCCTGATGCAGGAAACACTAAGAAAACTCTAGCTTGAATGTTTATTTTATAACCTTTCCAGTTTTGCCAAAAGTTACTAGGGAGTGGTCAGCATGGAGCAGCTGTGTCCCAGGGAGTAATTAGGCAGGGCCACATCACAGGAAAAGCTTTTCATAGCTCCTCAGGCTGTAAAACCAAGGCTGTGGTCTGTGTATCAGCCAATATATTATTGAACCCTAAACTTTACTGTCCCCACTCTTGCAGAAGACGTGTAACAGAACACAAGGGCTACAGCTGTGACTTCTGGTGGAGGGGTGTCATGAGGTTACATGCTTTAGTTTCTAGATAAGGGATTTACTCTTCTCCACGTGTGAAGGATTCAGAAACGTCTGTGTTCTATTTTAGTTGCTTGTTTGCATATTTTATTTAGTCACAAGGCCACGACTGGTTATATGTTTGCATCAGTGAAGAACCTCATTTGCTCAAGAAATGCTCTCTGACTACAGTACGGGGGGCTGAGTGGGTGGAACCCTTCAGAGCAGCACCCACCGGCAATCCTCTGGCACCCTCCCGGCCTGGGAGTCCTTGTTCTCCAGGCTTTCCCTGTGGGAAACAATAATGCTCATGTTAGAGAGAGCCCCACGTCCATCTCACTGCTGTTGAACACTTCCCACTCCTCTCCCTTAGACATAACATCACTGAGAACTGTGAGAGCCCAAGGTTTGTCCAGCAGAGTCTGAGTTTGCAAGGAGAACAGCAGTGACAGACATTCCCAAACACACTTCAATCTGCACTGTCACCTGCACTCTGAGGTCCTGAGGAATTTTACAGCTCTGGACTGGTGCACGTTTGCAGTGTCAGAGCTGCACCAGCACCTAAGCAGCTCATGCAAAACCAGCATCTGCACATAGAAATAGCATGGTTTGGTGCAAACACAAACTCTCTGCAGCTTTTGTGACAAGCACTCCTCTGACAAGCACTCCTCTACTTAGCAGTTGTCCTAATGCCTGGCGACTTGGCTGTTCCCAGAACCACTAAGTCCCATTTCACAAGTCACAGAAAGAGGCTGGCAATGCCTGATACTTGAAAGCACGTTCTTCATGTAACACACACAGTTGCAAGAAACAACATTCACTGCCAAATTTACTAACATTGCCTTTTAGCTGACAACTTTGTGGCTCAGCTATTTTCCCTCAGCAAATGCAAGTATAGACTAAGTAGAGAAAATCAAATATAAACCCTCTAATTCTGGGCAACAGAACTGTCTCAAAGCAATCCAGGACAAAGCTTCTTTAAAGACTCCTTCTCTAAACTTTTTATGCCCCATAAACTTCTATCAAAAGGATGGATCACTAGGTTTAATGTTACAAGACAACCTTCTTTCTCTGCAGTGTTTAAGGCAGTTGTAAAAGTGGAGTCACAAAGTTTTAGTGTATTTATGGTAGTTGTAAAAGTAAAATAACCCAGTTTCTTTTCGAGATTGCTCATGTGTCATGCCTATAAATCACTCGAGACAATACAGTCCTTCTGGTGTTAAAAACAGATGTGCAAACAGGCTCATTGTTCCCCCTAAGGAGTCCATAGATAGGCAGCTCCAAAAACAACTGGATGCAGCTTCTGATTGCCTGAGCAAAACAGTTTTAAATTACATTACCGGCTCCCCCAGAGATCCTGGTTTGCCATCTTTGCCATCATTCCCAGCAATGCCCTGTTAAATGAAATGCAAAACAGGGTAAAAGGAATTGATAAGAAAGACTGATGGGGGTTTTGTCAGTGTGAAAACTCTGCTCATCATGACATGCTCATGTTTGCCTAAATCTCCAAAACCCTCCCTACCTCTATAGCTCAGTCATAAACCTCCCCCTGCCACACCCTGTAACAGCATAACTTCTTTCCCTTTCCAATATGGCAATATCTCCCTTTCCAGCAAGGTGAGCACTCCAACAATCTTAAATCAGGATTCTAAAATCAACTGTTATAAATCATTACAATGCCATTATCTCCATTCAGGTAGGCTACTTGACTGTAGAATTATCTCTGGCTCTATCCTTCTGACAGATTAAAAAACTCCCAAAATGTTGTCTTTTACATTTTCCAGAAGAGAGGAGTCCATGCCCAAGATGTACTTGAACCTGAGTCAGTGCAAAGAAATCATTTTTACTGTGGATTTAGATTAAGTCCGTGTCCCAGTCTCTGAATCCTTGTGCCCTTACACTGGAATTACAAGTTGATTTTTGTGCTCTGTAAAAGAGTATTTCTTCCAATGAGAAGACAGGCAGGGAAAAGTCCTGATTTGCATGGTAATTAACTCTTTGCTTTAAAGTGATCAAATACAGCATCCACAATATCCTAGAACAAGGACATTGCATCAGCATGACAGACCTGCTACAGAGCATGCATGGCTCTCAAAGCACCTCAGAAGTGTCACCTCTTTGTTTTACATACCTATGTGTGCATGAATAATTTAATATCCTGAATTAGAAGGAAGTTAATCATACTCACTGGAAGTCCAGGCAGCCCTGGTGGGCCCTGTGGACCGGGGGGACCATCTTTGCCCTGGAAAGAGAGAATAAACACTGAAGGCAAGGCAAGCTCCTCAGAGGCTTCTATCAGATAAAGATTTATCACGTGTAGAGTCTGACTGGGACAATTCTGAGAAGATGGTCTTGTAGCCCATGTCACACATTCTATGAGGTTTTCTTGAACTCCTTCTAGTTTATAATGGATGACTCTTTTTTCACATAAAAACATCAATGTTATCTGTAAGCTCTTACAAATTGAAAAATCACTGAGATCACATGCAATTTGTTTTTATTGAAGCTTAATTACATTTAATATTTCATCCTTACCTTCCTGGATGAGGTGTCCTGCCAGGAAGCAGATGTATATTTTATACCTCTTAAATGAGTAGTTACCAGAAGTGCCTTGTTGACCATCCCAAGAAATCCCCCTACCCCACAGGGCTGGACAATATCATTCCAGGTCTTTCACAGTGTCACAATCTCATCATCCATTTGAAATGGAATTTCATCCAGCCTGTCCATCTTGTCTCTTGGCCTCTCTGAGAATGCTCACTGATTTCATAAAAGCCATCAGAAGGATCATCACTATTTACTTATGAAGTAAATGAAGTATGATAAAGTTCAGTTTGTGAAATGGCTCTGCAAAAGGCACCTTGTCCCTTAGGAAACCTTGCTCTAGAAATTCATCATGGAATTACAAAGTTTTAACCTATTCCAACTCAACAGCAGGTATTCCTCAGGGAAGGCTAATTTTTAACTTTTCAAACTGAAGTTAGCATCAGTCAGATTACCTGTCTCTCCCAGGGTTTTCTAATGCACTACCATAAGGTAGCAATGCCAAAACAGCAATGTCAAAATTAATTATGTGCTTCTCCAAGGTTATACCTGTACTGGTATTTTTGGTGGTGCCAGGAAATAGTGTCAGGCTCCAGCATCTCAGCAGTCTGTGCTGTGACATCGTTCAACAGGTTGCTGGCTATGTTTTGATAATCCCCACAAAGAGTTCAGGTATTAGCCTTAGGTCATGAATCATCCTAACAGATTTAGAAATCCTGTTCGGGAGGCTAAGAGATGTTAATAGCAAGGACAGACAGACAAGAGGTACAAAAACCTCCATTGAGGTCCCATGGGCTGGACTATCCTCTGGCTAACTTGGAATTTCATTCAGTGAGTAAAAAAAGTGCTAGAACAGTAACTTGTGGTTATTTGCGGAGGCTCTACTTGAAGGCTGATTTTGTTTGGGGAGCTTTCAAAGAACATTATATGGATGCCAGCTCAGCTTTACTTCTCAGACCTAAATCTAGGTGAAGCCAGCAGTCAAGCACAGAGCTTAGAGCTTACCACATCTCCTGGGTTTCCTGCTGGTCCTATTGGTCCTGGTGCCCCATCTGATCCCTAAACAAAATAAAGCAGAAACAATGTCAATGATTAATGCATTTTATATGTTTGTCAACACATTCTCTACCACAGCTGGCAACTCTGGAGCTTTCTTTAATCACTCAGCTCAACATTCATTCAATCTCTTCATTCATCACTGAAAAGCAGTGTCAACCTCTGCACTCAAGCCAAAAACAGTCAGATATTTGAGTTTGGTCTTAGCTCTTCCTTCTGAAAACAGGGGACAAAGAGGAAAAAGCCAACCATGACAAAAACAATTCTGAAGAACAGAAGTTATGGGAGAACAGAAATTATGAAGCACACTCTGTGGCAGGCAAACTCCTGGAGCCACAGCTCCTGGAGTCAATGCAGACAGAGGGAAAAGTCAGCAAAAGCTGGAGAACAAAATTGTCTAGGGGACATCACATTTTGCTCTGTTTTGACAGGCTCAGTTTTACTTTGCACTTTTCCTTTGGCTGTGAGTCTGTTCAGGAGGTATCATAGGACAATTTTAAGTGTTTTAATCCCACTGGTACAGCTCTGTAGTTGTAGCAGTATTAGGTAAATAGAGACACAGCAAATGTGTCTATTATTAACTTCGCCTAAAATAATGCTCATGGGAGCTCAAATGACCCCCAAAGTAAGTCTGTGTGTTGTCCTGGCAGCAAAGCATCTAGCATCCTTTAGGCACTGCTTCCATCTGAATATGGAATTTTAATCTAACCCCCCTTTTCTGGTATGTCTTGTCATTTAGTCAGTGCAATGTTAATTCAGGCTGTGCTGATCCCCAGAACAGATGAAGGTGGCATACCCTCAGCACAGGACAGCCAAACTGCACTGTAAGCACCAATATGAACAGTGATGACTCTGGGCAACAAAAAGTGGTTTGGAAAGAAAAGTCCTTGACTAAAGAAAAAAATCCCTAAACTTTAAGGGAGTAAAGCAGAGATATCACCAGCAGGAGAGCCAAGTGATTTCAGCCCTGATTCTGCACTATAACCTCTTTGTAAATACAAAGAAGCATAGTTTTATTCATGGACAGAGCAGAATTAAGAACGAGAAGGACTGTGATGGAAAGGGACATGTAAAAGGCCTTTTAATTCAAAAGTAAGTCACATAACATTAAGACTGGAGAAAATCTAATCTCACACCACTGTGTAAAATTGAGAAGCAAAATGTTCTTAGATCTGCTAGTTCTAGATTAGTAATATTCCACATACAGGAAAGCACCTATACATGTACTTAACAGTCTCTATGGAAGAGTTTTCATCATCAGCTTTGTGTTGTATAAAGAGAGCAACTGAAGCTTAGCAACAATTTACAGAATGAGTTGAAGCAATCAGTGGAAAGTGGCCAATGTATTAAATAACAATTACCACGAGTGGGGAACTCTATCACACTCAGGGGATCATTAGGAGCCCACTGGAAAATGCAAATTCAATGCACAGACAGATGGGAATGGTCCTTTCCACCACATGGAGCTTTGCAACACCCTTTATTAGCAAGAAAGTACAGGAGCATCTTGGTAACAGAGGAACTTACAGGTGGACCAGGGTTTCCAGGAGCCCCTGAGAAGCCAGGCATTCCAGGGTGGCCCTGAAGAAAGAAAACACAGACTTTCTTTATGCATTAGTCACATAAAAGTTAACTGGGGATTATTGTGAGGTAACACTAAAATGAGTCAATTACAGAGAGCAGGTTGTAAGGGAATAAAGATCCATGGCTTTTTACAGTGAAACCTTGGATTTCAAAGTGTGTGTTTCAGAAATAACATAGTTAAATTTCAGGTGTACTTCTTCCCATGTGTATTTTAGTCTATGCTAATGGAAGACAGGAGCAGATATTATGGAATTACAAAAGACAAGAGGTCAGTTGGGAAACCAAGCCTCTATAAAATGTCCTAAAAAAGTCATGAAGAGGTGCTGATTTGCACCTTAAACCAGTGACTCAGCCCTTGGCAAAATTAACTATGAAAGTTTAGTCTAATTTAAACCATTCTCATCTTTCCTGTGTCATCTCAGTCCCTCCTAACAGAGGTTCTCCTTACATTCATCATCGAAGACAAATAGATACACTGGCGTTTTCAACCCAAAGACACCTGAAAATCATCTAGGGATTGTCCAAGGACATGAGTAAGGGCTAGGTAACATAGAGAATTTAATGCATTCAGTCCAGAGGTGAGGAAACAGATGGTACTGGGAGTTTTTTATTGGAAATGAGGATGGAAGTATGTGGAGAATTGCTATGGTACCAGTCTTTGGCAGAGCCTGTTTGTGGTTTGTCAGTGATGAAAGGCTCCCATCTCCCTGAGAAGGGTGCTCTTGTACAGGCATCATAGGAATTAGTGATGAAGGAACAATCACAGTGACAGCACTGCTGGAAAGCACACTCTATTTTTACCTGTTCACCTTTTTCTCCTACTTCCCCAGTCATACCACGGTCTCCTTTAGCACCCTGGTAATAAAAAAGAGCCATTGAAAGTCAATGAGATTCAATGTTGTGAGAGCTTTTTGACCTCTCTCATAAAGCATTTGGACATTCAAGAATAAAACTCAAGAATCAGAACTGAGTCCTCCTTGCCGTCCTCTTAAATTTTTCTCTAGACTTTCACTACCAGTGCTGGAGCCAGGAATATATGTGGAAAATGGCCTTTGAGTAGACCCAGTATAGCTGGTTTTCATGTTTTATTACCATAGGCATAAAGAGGAATTACATATCCTTAAAGACCAGACAGGTTGTTAGGCACTTGATTAAATCACATCTTTATAAAGAATCATCTGGCCCAAAAAAGGTGGCCACACCCTTCAAGGACAATAGCAATAAACCCAGCATTTCTAAGGTACAGCCAGAAAATTCATACCCAGAAAGTGCTCCCTTCTTTCTCTCTGTTCTAGAGACACAGGACAGAAACAGCAAACTCAAATGTGCATGTCTGCATTATCAGTGCTTACAGTGAGACAAGACAGTGGAAATTACTGAGGTAATGGTGAACAAGGTGTGAGCAATGCACAGAGCAACAATGAATTGCTGGCCATGGAAACAACACACTGATTTACTACATGAGAGCTAGGAGACACAGGGGAGAAAGAGGGTTGCTATTTATTAATAGAAGAGCTCTTATTTGTATGGCCAGAATGAATGAAGTTGCTCATGAGCAAAGATCTGCAGTTCTATTGCTTTTCTTTCAGAGCAGGACCAAATAGCTTGGATGGTGCTGGTAAGGATCACACCATAGAGTCAAATGTGCTGAGCAATTTGGGTCTTCGACTGTAAGGATCCTCCTAAGGTATGTAGAAAAGAGTCACAAAGACTGTCTTTGTGTATGCTCCTTCCCAGGGGCCTTACTTTTTTTTTTCTTGAGAACTTTCTTTATTGAATTCAAGTTAGACAACTTACCAGTTACTTGATTTGACTTTATATACATGTACAGTTTAAATTTATCCTGGTATTTCACCTAACTATCCAATCTTGCTGCCTAAAATCTCTGTTTTCTCATGACATATAAGAAAGCAGCAGATGTAGTATGTTTCAGATTGCTTAGCATTTTTGCCACTTATTGGTGTTATGGACTATCAGTTATCTCATAAATTTTATCTTGGAACATACTTTCATTTTGATCAACTCTTTGTTTACTTTTGAGATTGTGCTGCTCTTCCCACTACACTTTTAACTGCAAGATATGAAATTAATTAATGAAACACTATTAGCTTGTCCTGCACTCTAACAAGTGTAAATACAAAGATGTTAAAATAGCAGGAGCTATTTAGACAGTAAGTCAGTAGAGAAAGGATGTGTGGAGGAAACTTTGACTGATCATTAAATCACCTCATCTCTCCCTCCATTGATTTGTTTGGATTTATTTCACATTGGGCAGTTGTAAAGGTTTTAATTGTGGCCAGGCACTGGCATTGTGAGCAGACTGGTGACAGCCCTCTTTATGGAAATGCTTGAAATGTGACACTGGAATACTTCAAAGAAGGAAAGTTTTATGTTGACTAATGTCCTAGACCACGAAGTAGGAACTTCTAAATATAGCTAAATCAAGAAGTTTTTCCTGTAACATGTTTCAGGAAAGATTTGGAGTTTTTGGGTAAGACTAGTAGGGCAGATGGTGTGTTTGGAGCCCATTGCAGCCTTAATTTAAGTGGTTCCAGTACATAAGATTCAAAAAGGAGAGGAGCAAGCATGGTGGCTACTGCTGAGGCTTTAATTTCTTTCTCACCTAATTTAAGTTGAAACTTACTCTCAAGTCTGTCCATCAATGTAATGAAATTCAGCATCAAGAATCAAGTGCTTTAGATGTGTCTGCCAGTCTGTGTGTGAAAAAATATTAACCTACTGAAGTGAAACAATCCCTCATGCCATAGGCAGGGACACCTTCCACTAAACCAAGTTGTTCAAAACCCCATCCAACTTAGTCTTTAACATTTCCAGAGATGGGGCATTCGCAGCTTCTTTGGGTAACCTGTTCCCAAAACAATTAGAGTGAATAATTAGTCACAAATAAGTTTCCATTAGATATCTGAAGAAAACCAAACTACCTTTGGGCCATCTAGCCCAGGTGGGCCTGGAGGACCTCTGGGACCAGCAATCCCCTGCAATGCACAAGAGGTAGAGGTAAACACTAGTTTAGTTCTTTTAGAACTCTAAAAAAGATTCAGCAGGTTGCTGATGACCAAAAAAAAAAAAAAAACCATCTTATAAGAAGCCATCAACCATATTAATAGAAAAACAAGGTCACAGCAGATCCAAGGCATGGTCACTCCCTCAGCTCTCTTACCATTTTCCCATCCTGGCCATCTCTACCTGGTGGTCCTCGGAGACCTTTATCCCCTTTGAAACCTGGGATGCCTGGCAGTCCTGGAGGGCCAGGAGGGCACTCACTGCACACGTCCTGGGAGAGAACATAGAAAAACACATCAGCAATAGGCTGCAGGCTCTTACCAGACCTATGGACACCCACTATGAATGCAGCACTGTGGTGCTGGTGTAGTTCTTAAACCTTTGCTATTTTACCTCAGGATTGGGGTGAGTTTGCCTTAAAGAACCACAATGAGGGCAGCATGAAGCAGAGTGAGAGTCATCAGCTGAGGTCACACATGCTCCCATGGGAAGTTTCCTATCAGTTCTAGGTCCTAATTGGTTGTCCAAGATCAAGAAACCAAGGAAAAGCTCTTCCTGATGGAGATGTCAGGGAAACTAGCAAGACTATCAAGAACAACATTGGCTTGAATGTACAAGACCACTAGAAGCCTGTGTCTGCTCCAGTCTGAAAGATCTGTGTTACTGCTTAGAGGGCAGGTTTCTAGGAAAAAATCAGGTGCAACATCAGAATGAGTTTTGCAGGGGAAATTATTCAGCAGCCAGCTTGGCTAAGGACAACTCATCCAATGGAGGTTGTGAAGACCAAGTGAATGTCACAATGTCCTGGCAAAATTTTATCAGGGAGAATCACTGTTTCCCTCCTTCCAAACCTCTTTGAAGCATTGTCTCAGCAGTCTTTACATTCCAGCTATCCTCAGGAAACTGAATACATGTCTGACATTTCCATTACAATGGCAGACTCCCTTCAGTAAAATGGGAGGGAATCCTGCCCATAAGAGCATAATATAAAACAGGTCATCAGGTTGAGAGTCAGGAGCCCCTGCTACAACATCCAACTCTGTCAATGATCTGCTGCAAAACTGTGGGGCAAATTGTCTTTCTGAGTCTCAGTGCCTACATCCACTTTTTATCTACTTACAATGTAAGTGCTTGAGAACCACCTGTAACAGCAGAGCCCTAATTTCATCTGGGATTTCAAGGTGCTGCTTTCTGTATCAACCATGGAGTGAAAAAATACCAAGCAGAAAAAAATGCACAGATGTGTTTACCATAATATAAGCAAAGGAAGAAAATGAAAGAACATCGAAGTGACATCCTGTACCCAAGAATGAGTCTTTTGCTCTTGCCCAGATCAAAAATCCCAAACAATACCATACAGAGAAAACTCCAGAACAATATTGGGCCTCACAGAACAAAGTCAGCTCTTCAGTGAAGGGTAATTTCATTTCAGCAATTTTAAAATGGTCCTTAGGTTAATGTGGTTGGAAAAGAAAGTAATTTTTTTAGTTTCTTTTAGCCGATAAGAAAAGATGTCTTGCCAGTTTTAAGACTGCTTAAAAAATTCACAACTCAGCCCATGTACATCTATAAAGACTTTTTAGTCAACACCTATTAAATACTGACTAATTTCTCTCTCAACATGAAGAGTAAAGTCAGACAGATTATCACTTCTGAAGCACAGGTACTTCTGGGGTTAATTACCCTCATTTAGATTCATAAAGCAAACTAAACTAGCACCCCCATTTACCCAAAATTACTCTAGTCACTGTTGAAGGTGCATGTGAAAAATCCAGCATTTTATTAAAATGGTTTCCATTTTCTGGTTTAGATAATGCAGCTTTGTAATGATTATTTCTCCTTGGGAATGCATGCCTCAGAAAGAGGTGAGAAAGTCTCAGAGATGTTATAGAGAACTTCGTAGGTCATTTCACTGCTGGGGAAGGGATTTTGATCTCTACTGTGAGCTCATACCAGTGCAAGTAGGAGACTTGCAAGTCTTGAGCTTTGAAGGAGTGTTTAAAGACACCTTCTGCACTTGTAGGTCAAACACTTTCCCCATAGAGCATTTGTCAGGTCTGATTCAAACACAGAGATAAACTCCCACCCTCATTAAAGGCTGATTACCTTTACTAGGAGATTTATGTCCTCTGGAGTGAGCAGGGGTGGGGAACCCTGTGTGATGAGAAATTCATTATTTCAGGCAATTTTAAGAGGCATCAAAACAAGAGAATTTTTCCTGAACATGCTCATGGATTCTCACTGTTTTCCATTGTCCTGTCTAGGACTCACTGGGCCAAAGTTGTACTTCCCACCCTGCCTTACCAATGCTCCTCATCACCCCTAAGATGAGCTCTTGCTGAGGGTACTGCATAGCGATGCTAAGGAAGTGCCTTCAAAATGCTGGCTTTTATTTACATGGAGAATATTCAGTTATTTTCATACCATTCCAAAGCCTTCACTAAACATTTAGTGGGTTTTAGTTTTTTTCCTACTGTTCTGCTGGGAAAAACAGCAGCAGAAAAGCACCCAGTACACTTCTGAGGTAAGATGTACAGGTGGAAACTGAGTAAAAAGGAAGATGTAATACAAACGTGAAGTTACATACAGGTTTTCCAGGAGGTCCTCTTTCCCCTGGATTTCCAGGTACACCCTACAGATCAAGAAAAAGAAAAAAAAAAGTGAACTTATTATACAAAAACTCCCTGTCTGCTCTTGCACTCTGCTGACTGATCTGGACTAGCACACATTTTACTTTCTGCTGATGAGCAGCACTGCACCTTGCATGTGACAAACAGCAAACTCCTCCAACTATCTGCAACTTGAACATTCTCTCAAACCCTTGCTAAATTCATTGGAGTCTCTGTGTGACTGGAATTGCTTTAGCTTGTCTTCAGGTCGTAAGAAACATTATGAACTTTACTAGTGTGAAGGATGAAACTTTAAATCTCTGAAGGCACCTGTAAACAAGCAAAATCATTTTGTTTGTTTGTTTGTTTGTTTGTCTGGTTGATTGGTTTTTGGTTTGTTGAGGTGCAGTGGTATCAGTTTTCATGAGATGAAGGCACAGAAATTACCAGCATTCTCAGAATTTTATGTCCAGAAAGGCAGGGTTAGGAAAAGGGATAACCTCCATCCCTCAGTGGGCATCTCTTACATGTCGTGATTGAGGAATTAAGTTTGCAAAAAAAAAAACAAAACCAAAAAAGATTTTTGTAGAATCTTTGCAGAGAGTAATGCTCACTTGGAAAAACAAATCTTTTGAACAAGACAGTTGGTCACTTCTCAGATGGTGACAGAAATCTGCATTGTGAAAATCCTTGCAGAGGTGTTTTAAGATACCTGGTGACATTTTCCCACACCATTTTCTGCTGAATTCCTGTATACACTTGGTCCATCACCCTGTGTCATCACTCAAGCAAGTGCATGTTCTGTTCGTACTGAGAACCTTAAAGAGCATACAAAATTTACCACATACAAAAGCTGTCCTACCTGGTAATTTTTGTTTCTAAAGGTCAGTTTCTACTGACCATCTAAAAGTATCTTATTTGTGTTCAGCTTTGTTGATTCTGCAGAAGTTCCACATGGGGTTTTCTCTGGGATGGTTCCAGATTTGCCACCCAAGGATGTTCACAGAATCATATAATGGTTTGGACTGGAAAGGATCTTCAAGACCATCTAAATTCAATCCCCTGCCATGGGCAGGGACACCTTCCACTAGACCAGGTTGCTCAGACCCCCATCCAACCTGGTCTGGAACACTTCCAGGAATGGGGCAACTACAACTGCTCTGGGCAACCTGTGCCAGTGTTTCACCAATCTCACAGTAAAGAACTTCTTCCACATATCTAATTTAAACCTGCTTTCTTCCGGTTTGAAGCTATTATCCCTTTTACTGTCACTCTCCTTGCATGGCAAGAAAAAGGTTGAAAGTGGAAGGTTGGATGAGAAGGGAAAAAATAGAGTTGTTTTCACTCAAGATGACCTTGCAGCTGGAGGATGCTAAGAATATTCAGTGAGGGAAATTTCATGTGATGTGTTTTCTTTGGATTGTTTTCTCTCTATCCTGAGAAGTGGAGGTTTTGTAGAAGATAACAGAATGCTGTAAAAATTTCAAAGGCATGCCTCACAGGCTGGGGCCTCCCTGCTGGGAGACTGAGTGATAAGAAGCTTGGAGGCTACCCTGAGCACATTTTGCCCCTGGTAAGATGGAATAAGCTTAGCAGTGCATGTGTCCCCATTCTGCCAGTGTGGTAATGGAATAAATCTACTCTTCACACTTCAGCTCTGGATTTTGGCTGTCTAGGTTACCTACAGGTTCTTACACCTTGTCAAAAGTCCCTCTCCATCTTCCTTCAAGGCTCCCTTCAGGTACCAGAAGACCACAAATAGGTCACCCTGAAGCCTTCACTTTTCCAGGCTGAACAATGCCAATTCTCTCCACCTTTCCTTGTAACAGAGTTGCTCCATCCCTTCAGTTGCCTTGGTAGACTCCTCTGGACTTGCTCCCACAGTTCCATGTCCCTCCCATGCTACGGGACCTGAGCTGGACACAGCTCTGCAGGTGGGGTCTCACGAAGGCAGAATCCCCTCCTTTGACCTGCTGGCCACACTGGTTTTGATACAGCCCAGGACTTGACTGGCTTTTTGGGCTGCATCAACATTTGGCTGCTGATCAAGGTACAAGTAGTGGCTTTCTATCAGTCTAGGCTCAGCAGGAGCTAGGCTAGTCTCTTTGAGCCCATCTAGTATTTCCATATAGAAAGGTCATTTAAAATTTGGTCGAATGCTTAGCCAGGAAGGGCACTGGATGTTCTTTCTGCCACCTTGTCAGGCCAGCCATTTTGGCAATCAGTTCATTGCATTATTTACACAGAAAACCAGATGGAGTCATGGGGCTTAATGACTGAAGAGCACTGTGTGTCGTGATACACCACAATTGTAGCTATAGGGCAAACTTCAATGTCATCCTTGAGTCTCACTTGGTAATTAAATCCTGTATGTCTTGCTAGAGGAGAGAAAAAATGGGAAAATACATTGATTCTCTATGTCCACATTAAATGCTTCTGAGTGAGCAATAACCCTTCAATTACGTTGACTTTCTAGGAGATGAAAATTAAGCACAAACTGAAGTGGACCTAAAGTAGAGCTGAAGTAGTGCTGAAGTTCATGGATGAACTCTTGTTTCCTGAGGAACTAAACCTTCTGCAGGTGAGAACAAAGAGAAGATAATGTCTGAAGATGTTTAGCTCACAATCCTCCCCAGATATCCTTCTGGGGAATTGAGTAAATGTAAGTAAACATTTTAGTCATTTATAGCTTTCCTTCTTCCACAGAACTTCAAGGTGAATCCAGAGAACTGTGTGTTCCCAAAGTCCCTTCCCTTTCAGATGCTAACTTGTCTGGTCATGTGTTTGGCATCTTCTCCACTGTGGTTCTCAGCCACTTCTGCAAATGGGAAGAGGAATGGCTAAATAACAACTACACAGATCTTTCATTCCCAGACCTACTCTGTTCAGGAAGACTCACAGAGAACTTGCTTTAAAAAGTGTGATGCAAAGCAAAAAATGGAGCCATGAGAATAATCCTGGATCAGAAAGCAACACAGGAAAGACAGTTCAGAAATGTCTTTCATACTGACTAGTAGCACAGCTATAAATATAGGCCATAGGGCTCCACGACAGCCTTCTGCTTTGGGATATGAAATATGAACATGGCACTAGCAGTGTAATTTGAGTATTTAAAGATCTTTTAAAAAAAGAATACAGGAAAAGAATTCTTAGTTATGTGACAAGACATGCAAGAAGAGAGTGAATAAAATGGAAATCCTTAGAAAGGATTAAGCACAACTATCATGTCCACATGGTATCAGACTGCCTTGAGACAAAGGCATGAACACATTTTCTTGCATGCTGTATGATGTGGAGCTGGTGACATCTCTAAAAGGGTGGAAATAAGACAGGAAAAGAGATTAAGCTCTGTGCCACGGCTGACAAAGCTGAAAAAAACCCACTAAATCCCCAGGAAAAGTCAAACAATTGAAGGGTACAAGACTGCAAACAGAGAATGCCCATTGAAGAAAGCTTTTGTGAGCCAAACTGAACAAAGCAGTCGTAGATGATGGCACTTCAGCATGGTGCACTATCAAGGAACAGGCCAATGGAAGCAGAGTCAAAATTGATTGAGGAAATGTCTTGCACAGGACAATCCCAAGAATCACATCAAGTGCCTGAGAGCATTGTCCAAAATGCCAGTTGAACACTGTCAGTCTTGGTGCTGTGACCACTTGCCTGGGGATCCTGTTCCAGTGTCTGGCCAATATCTGGATGAAAAACCTTTTCCTAATATTCAACCTAAACCTCCCCTGATGCAGCTTCAGATTGCTCAAAGCAGAACAAAAATGCTAGAATGAAGACAAGGAAGTTATAACTGCATCTGACAAGCTGATAGGGGAGGGAACTGGAAAAGAGAAAGCCAGAAAATTCAGAAAAAGAAAATGAGTCTGACCAAAAAAATGCATGCTGCTGAAAATAAATGCTGCTAACACGATGTGGGAAAATGCACAGACCCAAATAACAACCAGTGTTGAAAAGCTCATGAAGTTTGAACACTTTCAGGAGCTTTCAGCCAAGAGTGGCTGGCACAAAGCAGAATATCCAGTTGAGTGGTACAGCACACCAGTACAGGGAAAAGATGTCAGCCATGACGAGGTGTGATGCACAGCATCCAGAGCATGAGTCTGCAAAATGTGACACACAGGAAACGTCTTTCAATGGGAACTGATGGAAACTGTGCTGCTGATAATGCTAAAAAACAGTATTCAGCTGAGCAGGTTGGCAAATGGTGCTAATTATGCCAAAGTTGTGTGCTTGATCCTCTCATGTCCCATTCACTTCAGACTTGGACTCAATGAGCCTTGTGTGTCCCTTCCAATGCAGAATATTCTGTGATTCTGGAGCTAAGAAGAAATTAAATGCATGTTCAGTTAACAGGAAATATCCTATGATGGGGAAAATAATGCTCAGGTAAGTGATGCATGTGAAAATATTCGAAGATAAAGAAAGTCTGTAAGTCTTATATACGTAAGTGTACAAGGGAAGTGTGTAAATCACACAGGTATGTGGTGGGGTAATTCTATTACAAGACTGAAAATTAGACTTGAAATGCAGTATCTTAAATCAGCTATATGTCATAGCAGTAAAGAGACAATAGGGGGGTTAATGAGGGTACTCTGGTTTGGGGTGTAGGTACCCTAAAACAAACACAAAGATTCCTTGGGACTGTCCTTCTAACTGGATGAAAAAATCAACCACAGAACAGAAAAATCTGCTTTGCAAATCCATTGCCAGTAATTTATGCATCCACAAAGATTTTGCAATTATGAAAGCAAATGCAGGGGGAAGATTAACTTCTCAGTAATGCTGGAACTTAGTTACCATAAATAATTAACCTAATTAAAAAGTGATTAATTCAATGTTTATGCTAATTAAAATTATCATAATCAAAATACAGAAAGATCCTATTAAACAGGTGCCCTCACTGCCAGTAGGAGGATAAGAGAATGTCTCGTTCAGATTGTTTCCTAATCTAAGGACACTAAATAGGTGTGTTGAACAGAAATATTTTATCTCCCAGCAGATAGTCAGGGGAGAACAGAGGATTCCCAAAACATGAAGTGTAAGGGTGGCTGGCCAGAGAGTGTGTGCTTCTTTAGGGATATCTGGTCAAGGACCTTTTTGAATTCAACAAAGGAAGAGAAGGAAAAAGTCACGAATTAGAATGTCAAGGACAAAAACCTGAACAACAAAAAAGGGATGGCAGTGAGGGAAGCAGACCTGGACATTCACACTAATTGATCAAGGCATGTGGAAACATGGGGAGGCTTATTGCAGCAAGGTTACCTCATCCAGGCCCTTGTCAACTGGGAAATTAAGGGAAAAGGAGGAAAGCAGAAACTAAATTTTCCAAGACACAGACCTAAGAAGAAGCAGATCTTGTCACTCACAGTAACTGATAGGCTACCAAAACCACAGACTGCACTTCCTGGGAGATCAACATGGACCTTGCAAGTGATGATTGTAAACTGGGGTCCCTGAACTGGGAGGGCTGAGGGAGTGATGGAGCTGGGGAGATGCATGAGGAGCTGTGCAGGGGGAGAGAGTAACAGCAAACAGTGGGTAGAGAGAATAGGGAATAAAAGGGGCTGGTTGTGTGTAAACCAGAGCTGGCTGGTGCATTTGTTTGGCTGAGCCCTGAACCTGCCCACCATGGTTTGTCCCGTAATTTTGTATCTTCTAATAAACCATTTCATAGAATCATGGGATGGTTTGGGTAGGAAGGGACCTTAAAGTCCATCTCATTCCAACCCCCTGCTATGGGCCAGGACACTTTCCACTGGACCAGGTTGCTCCAAGCCCCACCTAACATGGCCTCGAGCACTTTCAGGGATGGGGCATTCTGCTCCAATGCTTCACTATGTGCACAGTTAAGAATTTCTTCTATGTATCTAATCTAACCAGGCAGGAGGGGCCTGGTCTTCAGCAGCTGGAGGAGACAGCACTGCATGTAACATCACTGAACATGTAGAAATGCTTTATTGTTCTCAGACCAGGACATTAGCCAACTTCTCTAAAAGAAGGTACTTGAGGCTACACTATTTTAATGCTTGATACAGGAATATTGCCAGATTGAAATGTAATTTGCATTTTTTTTCCCACCAAAAGAAATAGAAAGTAATTTTTTTAAGTGACTGAGGTCCTTAAAGTAGGCACAAAGTGTAGTAGTTCTGTTATGGAAAAAATTAATCATATTATTGGGGAAATAAAAACCTAAAAAAAAATGCACTCTTCAGGCTTTAAGAATTGGAGATTTTGTTAATCAGAAAAAAAAAATGCAAATTTAAAGACAAGAAAATTTATATATGGAAGAAGACAACATGTTCCAGCTTTGTCACAGAAAAGGATAATTCATAGGGAGTTATGGACATAATGAACTCTAGAGGACAAACAAATAGCAAGATTTTGCTAAGAGGAACAGAACAAGGCCAAAGCATCACAACTGTACTGCAAACCTAGGCAAATACTTTCAAAAGCTAAATTTTAATAAAACAAAACCCTGTCCTGAGAACTGTTGATATTCAATTGAGTAGCCAACAGATATTTCAAAAGGTGACTTCAGGCATCCCAAAAAGTAATGACACATGCTTTTAGGAGACCAGAAAAAGTCTACAATGTAGTCATGTAAAAAAACCAATTTATTCACCAGCGGGAGAGAATTCTGTCCAAAGCTATTGCAAAAGCAGTATTGACTCTTTCACCTCCCCAAATGCAGTTGTAAATCTGATTTGCTGTATCAGAGAATGTACTGATATCAGGCACTTCCACAAACATCTGATGAGTTTGCAACTGGAAAAATAATTTAGAGATTAACTTGATGTATGTAAATGTGATTTAAAAGAACTTTTCAGTCTCAGAAAAAAAAAAACATGGAATACATTTGCAAAGGCCACAGCAAAGTACAAGTGCACTGAGGCAAGTCATTCAGGCAATTGACACTGCATGGCTTGGGAGGTGCACAGCAAATTCATATTAGTAATTCAAATTGGAGCTTTCCTATCCAATAATATCCAGTTGGAACACAGCAGAGTACAAAAATGGGCATGTTTCAAAGGATACAGGAATACTGCATTGGCATACAAGAGTGCAGAAGCAGAACAAAAAGTTCCTTACGGTAGTTAAATAAAGATAGAGATCAGGAAACTGCAAATGCATGATCTTGTCAAAATAGGTTATCCCTGCTGACACACCAAGAAATGTTGGAATGTGCCCTGTACCTCCAATTATACCTCTTGAAACACAGACAGAATGGTTTAACAAGTGATCAGGCAATATAGAAAGGTTCTAAGAGACATTATTCACTGCAATTAAAGCAGTGAATGTAATAGAGAATGTGTTTTGTAAGTAGCCTGAGAAATGGCTGTGTTTGGATTAATTTTCTGCAGAGAAAAGAAAAATGTAAAGACCTTAGTGCTGCATCTCTAAGAGTTGACCATCCAATGCTGATCTGAGCAGAGCCAGAAAGAGACTCCAAAAAGCTGCCTCAAGCACTCTCCTCACACAGTACAGCTCCAATAAATCCATCTATCCTATCTCCTGCTCAAAACACCTTAATTAAAAAATTCAAACATCTGAGGCAAGGTGATGAGATCTAGGGACAGGCAGCAGGACACAATCCCAAATCTCTGGCTGCTCGGGTATACAAGGGACCATTCATGGGCTGTGGAAGAAAACCCTGGCTTCATCATTTGTCTTGTGACAAAGTATAGAGTCACAGAATCTTTGAATGGTTTGGGTTGGAAGGGACCATGAAGATCATCCAGTTCCAAACTTGTGCCATGGACAGGGACACCTTCTACTAGACCAGGTTTCTCAGAGCCCCCTCCCACCTGGCCTTGAACACTTCCAGGGATGGGGCATCCTCAACCCCTCTGGGCAACAAGTAGGTGGGAAGAAACAAGACCTTCTTTCCACAGCAAAGTATCCCCTTTAGGCCACATGATGGATGTCAGTAAAGCCACACTAGGGTTGAAAAGTGCTTGCTGTGGAGTTGGTGAGAGCTGGTACCCATCTCAGACATGACAGCATCATGGAGCAGCACTGAGAAGGAGAGTTACAGGAGGTCACTTCCCCCTCCCCATAGCCCTCCCTGAAATCCAAAGATCAAGCCTTTCAAAATCTTCAGAGCCTTCTTCAGAGGACTGGTTTCCACATCTTAGAGGAAAAAGATTCTTCTCTTTCTGATGCAGCACTGAAGAGGAACCAGGCAGAGAGAGGGGCCAGCTTTCCAGCTGGGAGTCTGCCACATTCCTCTCTTCCTTAGTTCCATGAGTCACCACTGAGACAGCAGGAGAACAACGCACCAAGAGGTTAAAATGTCCTCAAACATGCATGACAGCAGCAGCAAAATGAACTCATAGAGAACTTCTTAACAGCTGTGACCCTGTTTTAACAGAAAGGGTACTTACCTCAGTGGATTCTAAGAAGTTCCTAGACAGCCTAACCACCATCCTTTTCCAGTGTGGGATCTTTTTCCGGTGTATGCTGCTTCCTTCTCCAGTGTAATTTAAAAATGATTCAGTGGTGAAATCCCACTTTCCTTTAAGCAATCCTCCTTATTCTATTTTCCCTTTTGACATCCTACTTTGTAAGAGCTCCACTTCTGCAAATCATGTCCCTTGGACAATCCTAGTAACATTCAGTGACTGCAGTTGAATATCAGCACAAATTTTTAAGGAAATTAGATCCAAGCACTGACATATTTCTTGAGCACTTACACTTTTATTTTACTTACATCCTGGCCAGGAGGCCCCTGTGGTCCAGGGATACCAGGTACACCACGGGGACCCTGGTAGGGAGAGAACAAACAAACCCAGTAAGATGAGCAGCATTTATGAGGTGCTTCTTAGCTGAAGAGAAGAAATCCTTAACCTAATAGTTATTGGAAAAATTAAGCAGCACCTACATAACTGTGAGAGTTTAAGAAAAAATTTAATTACAGCTCACATTGCACTATCCTGGTATCAGTCATTTCTGTGCTTCAAGGGACTTCATGTGCATCACTAAAGTCAAGCTTCCCATACATTCATTAGAGAGGCAATAATGATTCTATGGGAGGCAGGTTTTTGATCAGGGAGAAAACATGAGCACATATCAGAGGAGAAAAGAATGTCCATCTTCTCAGTTCCAGGCTATCACACTGGCTAGGACTGGCTGTTGTGCTGGAAATTCAGGCCAGTGTCTACTGAGACCATGATGCACAGTTATTTGTGCCACACCAGTGGATTGCATCCTTGAAAAACTGAATTTTGAGGGACTAAAGTGTATTTGGTGAATACAGAAACCTCTAAGATTCAAGTAAGAAAAATGTTTCTAAACAGTTTCTTTTAAACCTTAGAGGCCTTGGCTATAAGCAGTGGGCTCTGAATTATGTGCCTTGAAATAATTTTTTGATTCAAGGGTGAAACAAGTCACTCATTATTTCTCTTGTAGGACTATTGACACATACAGCAAAGTTTCCACCAGGCCAAGGCTCTTGATCAATTCCTTTTCACAACTCAATATACAGACAAGTACCTGGTAATACACAGGAGAAGTTCCCTTTGGGGTCAGTCACCCTGTGACCATTCCTTGAGCAAAACAAAAGCAATTACATGTGTCCTCATGAAATGACTGGTGAAAACATTTAGTGTGGTTCTCCCCTCCCCAAAGAATTTGGGCATAGCTAGAAAGACATACTGTACCAGTGACCCTTTGTCTCCTGGGGGTCCTGCAGGGCCCTAAAACAGAAAAGACACAGCAATCAAAACAGTTAAAATTCCCATCCCCCTTTGGCTGAGCTGGGCAGGTCCTGCATTAAGGCATTCTTCTCTCCAGTTCTCACTGGACTTTGTGCTGCACTCATGAGTGTGGATGTTTGTGCACTGCCTGTGCCCATGGACAATCCTTGCTCCTGGCTGGGTCTGGGGACACAGAACCACACACACACAACCACAGCAGCCACACATCTTTTGGGCTGGGACAGGAGAAGTCCCCCAGGTTCTGAAGACCACTACATTCAGCTACCTCTTACACAGGGAAAAACATCCCACAGGATTTTTGTGCTCTTTCATTTAGGTCAAAGCAGGGGGGCCACTGGGCTTGTGCATGCTGTTTGTTTGGGGATGCAACTTAAAACGTGCAGTTGAGTAGAGTGAGCCACTGGCAGGTACCCAGGAACACCACAGAAGTGAGGCAGGACCATATCCAGCATAGTTGAATCCATCTGGTAGTCCAAACACACCCAAAACAAGGCTTGAATAAATTGGCTACCACTATACCTCTTCTCCTCTGGCTTTCTGTTTCAGGCACAGTAACTCACCAATCCTCACAATGTCTCCATGAAAGAATACACCTTAGTGCATGTTAAAGAAATGGCTAAATGCATAATTTAATTAATACCAACAAGGCAAGGCAGGGTAAGATTGAAACCTTTCTACTCATATTGTGCATCCATCCATTAGGCAACTTCAGCATAAACATGTGAATTCACCCCAGCTGTCCAAGCTGTCCCCTACTCTGCTGGAAATAACACACTCTGCTAATGCTCAAGTTTATGGCTCAGTGTTATGTAAACTGTAACTTAATACTTCAGCAGATAAGGGAAAAAAAAATTCCTCATCGATATATACTTTTTGTGCAGGGAGCACATCCTGAGAGAGGCTAAGGGCACAGGAGGAAACAGGGTGAGGATTCCAATCAAAAAGAGTTGTTGGCCCTCGGCTCTGAAGCGGAAGCATTATAAACATAATTTTGTCACATCGCTAAAAAGAGTAGAGGCTGACATATTTAATTCAGTGTGTAAAATGCACTGAAGCAACTCCACTGATTTATTCTGATTTGTTTTTGTTGTTTTAAGTGTGGGATTCAGTCTTTGTGGCAGTCTGCTAGATTCAAGGTTATACAGAGGTGTTTTTTTTTTCTCGATTACAGTCTTTGCATTGGAGCTGAGGTTATGATCAATCCACAGTGGAAAAAAGATCTTTGTAATAGTGGTTTGGTTGTTGTTTTGTTGGGCTTTTTTCTTTCTTTCTCTAAAGAAGCATTTAGTAAAGCAAATTCAATAAATAAAATGCATCATTTGAGAACAGTGTGGTGTGTAGGTGGCTACATATCCTGACAGTGGGCAAATAATGAAGACATCAAAAAAAAAACAATCTTCTGGTGTGAGACAAGAGATGTCTGCATTTGGAGTCAAGCCCTTAGTAATTTGTGTTCATGGAGATGAGAATGCTAAATCCCCAATGATTTTGTCCTGACTTTGTCACAACAGGATGCAGACACAAACTCATCTGTTCCTGGACTGAAACTAAAAATCTGTAATTATTGACTAGCTAGTCATTTTCAAACAAGCCAGATACTAATTTTTAAATTTAATTTTAATTAAATTAATTGAGAACACTGAGAAGTGCAAGAATGCAACTGTTCCTTAGATAAATCATAACAAAGGATACCCAGGAAACCTGCAGTCACTGGTAACCCTGTGAGGACCATAAAAGCCATGATACAGTCACAGTGTGGAACAGGACCCACCCTGTCTGCTTTAACTCAGATAGAATTCAGCATGGTAAAAGCAAATATTAAGTGGATATATACCTCAGAAAGCCAGATTTTTCAATTCATTACCCAGCAATATGACTTACCATTTCAAGGCAATTTTCTGTGCTAATTGGGACATTAATATCTAGATAAACAGAGCACTGATAACCAAGCACTGAATGACTGGTCCAGGATCATGACACGATTGAGGTATTGCAAAAGAATGCAAGGGCTCAGATGTCCTCTAGCAATTACAGCCAGAAATAGCATTTGCTTCCTCCTAAACATATTTCACTAGCAAATTCAGTGCATAGCTGGAGGTCTCTGAGCAGAGAGACTGCCAGAGCACTGCCAAATCCCCCTCACTTCTAGACGAGTTGTATATGACAAGTACTGGAGTGATCAGAGCCTGGAAACAGGAAAAATCCACATTTTCCGAGCAGACTACCATATATACCATGTGAACAACTGATACTCAGAAGGGCAGAGCTGGATGAGATCTAACCTGCCAAATATTTGTGTGAAATTATGGGGAGGATGGCCCTCTTGGAACACAGCAGTTTAAGCAATCTGATTTTGTATTTTGCTGTTGGAGTGTCACTGATGTGATGTGAGCATGTGAGCCACACTCATCCCTTCCAACAGGGGTTACACAACAGCAAGGTTGTATCTGTCAGGAGATCAGAGCTGCTGCCTTGGCACAGATCTCCACTCATATCCACAGCCAGTGCTCCAGGATGGTGCACAAAATTCAGGAGTGACAGACAGCGACACCAATCAAGCCTATAGTACTTTTAGCCCTCGTGTGTCACAGACATGTGACAAATGGCAGCCTCTGGACTTGTCTGGAACCTGCACCTTCAGAAGGCAAAATGTCCCACAGGTTCTCAGCACAGCTGAGCACAGGCATTCCCCAGGTGGCAGTCCTGATTTTCCACCTCGTTACAGGCTGCTGCAGGATCTGCTACTTACAGGGGGTCCAGGCAGGCCAATTCCTGGCACTCCTCTGTCTCCTGGCTGTCCAGGGAGGCCAGGAGCTCCCCTCTCACCCTGAAACAAAGGAAAGAGTTAAAACCTTTGTGCACAGATGAGAAAAGGTGCTGAAATGCAAGCGGGTTGTACACCAGAATGTCACATGAGTACATCTGGTCCTGATCCTGCCCACAGAGGGACAGACTCAGCTTGTGGCAGCATGAGGATATGGCACAGTCACTGTCTCATCATGCCAATGAAGTGTCCTTTTCCCACAGCCCACCTCACAACACATAACTGAGTGGAAACACAACCTTTGCAAGTGCATTCATGTATTTGAGCGCACTGCATCAAACTTCCAGCATTTCACAAAATCACCAAGGCTGGAAGAGACCTTCAAGATCAGCTAGTCCAGCCACCAGCCCAGCACCACTTTAATCACCCCAAACCATACCCCCAAGAGCCACATCCAGAAACAGTGGCTTCAACAGGGTAGCAGGCACCTTCCTTGGCTTGGGGAAGAACTAAGCACCATAAATCACTTTTCTCTCTCTGTGCTTCTATGGTAGAAGGCTAAGGCACAAGAATTGCTGAACATAGATCATTTATCTGGGGAAGAAAGGATTAGGGAAGTTTTATTACATCTTAATATTCTCCTTTCCTTTACTAATATAGGCCTACTCACAGAATTGTACAAAATTATTTTGGTAAAATGTAAGTCAAAACTTCTGCCACTCTCTCTTGAGCACTCTACTAGAAAAGGAGAGCCTTCCCTTATAAAATAACCAGGATTTTCAAAGTAAAACCTGAATAGCACAGAAAACAACTTGACATTGTTCAATGTACACTGCAGACAGAGTGCTAAGAAAGAATTCAGCTGTAAGACTTTAACATCTGTTTTCTAGTTATAAGGAGATCAATAAGATTTTAATGGATTGCATTGCAGTTGTGAGATTTGGTCTTATGTTGACAGTATATTTATAACAATGAATCTTACTGACTCTATTTTTTATGACGTTATTTTATCTATACAGAAGCATGATAGAAAAATTGTTACCTGTGGATTTTGCCCACTCAAATTTAAATCTGCAATATCTCCTATTTTTCCCTTTCTTGCTTTCTTCTTTAGCCAATCTTTTACTACAAAGAATTAATACTGCAAGGCCAGTGAGAAAAAATGCATTCTGATTAGTTCAAACACTCCACATGTCCCTTATCAATTATTTTATTCAAAAAGATAATTTTAATACAAAAATTTCAATAGTATTTTCCCACACACAATTAAGACTTTATCATCTTCTGCTATTGAATAGAATACTTAATAAGATTTCTTTTAGTGTTTTTTTCTGACTTTTATATTAATTCTCAGTCTATTAGTGTGTGTCTGTGTGGGTGTAGGTCTGTGTTCTGAACTGTCAAAGATAAATAGAAAAGACTACAATGCATTTGTACAAAATGCATCGAAATTAAAAAAAAAATCATAGCACTTTGGTTATTTCAAAAATACGGGACACAGATGGATTGGATCTCATACTGCTGTAATCCTGCTTCTATCATTTACAGAATCTGTTTCAACATCTGATTTTTCTTCCACTCTGGACCAGAACATGATCATTTTGAAGAGGACAACTTATGAAATGTCTGATTAAATGTTCAAGCACAATCCAGGTCCTCCCAGAATCAAAGATTTTTGCTGTTCTATTCCTTTCTCTCTTTTCTGTGTGCTTATAAGGGAATAAACTTTATTTTGGTAGAAGTTAGTGTCATCAATCTCTTCAACTAGCTAGTCTTTGCTAGGGAAAAACAGGACTACCTGGTTCTACTGGAAAATAATTCATATCCTCCTTGCAGAGAGGTGAAGGGAATGAGTACTAAGGAAAAGTTTTCTTTGAGGGCTGACAGGTGGTCCTGAGAGCAAGCAGATCACACCTGAGCCGTGCAGTGTCTCTGGCTGTGTGGATTAAAGGGTCCCAGTCACAGTTTCTCTGGAAAAGTGTGCACTGAGACCTCCATCTGTGCTGAATTCTTATAGAGCTGCAAGGTATTTTAAATGTGGAAAGTGAACACAGCTAATTCATACCTGGGTATTTACATCCTCAGAGATGCTAGAACAATAATGAAAGGAACCTCCTGGAAGGCTAGAAGCACATTTTTGAGTCAGAGCTCTATTCCAGCAAACTCTATTTTCCAGTGCATAATAAGCTGTGTTTGCATCACGTTCTTTTCTCCAGTTCAAGTGATTAAGACGAGAAGTCCACAATGAAGTCCATGCTCACCTTATGTCCAAAGGGTCCTGGCAAGCCTGGTGGTCCTCTTTCCCCCTAAAGTGACAAAAACAAACCAAGAAAACAGTCACCATCCAGCCAAACAAGAGCCTGGACTTTGCTATAGTCAAGGCAGCAATTCTCCCACCACTGGCCTCCTAAGATCACACCAACCTGGCAATATTTTACTGACAACATGTAAGCAAATTAAACAATCTGCTAATTGAGCAAGAATTAAGAGCTTTTAGGGAACTTCCATCAAGCTAATAATTTTTGTACTAGTCACAAGGACAATGGTTACTCCTTGTGGAGGTCTCTGTTTTCAATGTACATTTCAAAAATACAGTTCTCTCTGACTTTTTATGCACAGATGGGATCTGGAGCATTTTCCACAGGCAGGCCTTCCATGGATTCAGGTAAATCCATGCTCTCCTGCAGAAGTCATGCGTGCCTGTCTCACAATGAACTAGTCAAGCACAAAGCTTGCCAGCAGTACTTACCCTTTCTCCATCTTTACCCTTCCCAGGCAATCCTGGCTCTCCAGCATGCCCTGGCTCACCAGGTGGCCCAGGTAAGCCTATTTTTCCATCTTTACCAGTATCACCCTGTAGAAGAGAAGCCATCAGAACTCCTTAGAATACTATAAACAATTACCATCTCAGGTCTTTCATTGGAACTGAAAGACATAGATTTTTTCCTAGCTGTCTCATCTGGATTTCTTTTGGTATCATAGGAAACCCTCTTTAATGGGAATTATTTTCCTTCAGTATTCTCAAGGCACTTGTAAATTCCATTAAGGAAAGTAAAAGAAGACTTCAAAATGTTTTGGGAACCAGCTACATGTGGCAGTGTGTGATCTCTCCATGGAGCACATCCCAACCTGAACTCAGCAAAATTGGTTACCTCCGCTGTGGCACTGAGGAATGTTAGAATGTGCCCTGATCCCAAATTGATCTTTGCTTCCCATAACCCTGCCCAAGTGACACCCAGCAGCAGCAGCAGCATCTGGTTGTGATGGCTGCATCTCACTCACAGTTGGTTCAGGGGAGGCAGATAAGAACCCTACAGGTGTGGGAAATGTGCTCACCTAACCACACTGCTGGTCAATGTCTTCACAAATTTGGGAGAAACTAGCATTTGTAGCCAGCATGAAACTATGAGCCAACCATCTTACCCCAAGAACAGTGGATAGCCCAGGGCCTGCAGTGGGCTGCATGCCCAGATGTCCCCTTGAGCATGGATACCTCTCAAGGTTACCTCTCAAATTATCCCCTCATCACGTCTGATATTCAGCAAACAAAATGGGAATAAATGCATTTGAAATTTTGGCTAAGTGATCTAAAGGATTGGTTGCACACATACAGTGCTTTAGACAAAATACTGATCAAGTTTGGGACTAACGCTGCATGCAGCCACACCTAAATTCCTCTCTGAGGAGGAGTTTAGAACACAAAGGCATAATTTCTGAACCTCATGACTCAATGGAAAGGTCTCCCTGACAGTTTTGTCTGTCCCTGTCCTCAATGCAGTAAATAATCAAGTGTACCTTGCATTGAATCTTGTTAACTGTGGCATTTACCATTGAACTTTGTTAACTTGGTGTCTTATATCAATAAAATGTACTGTTGCTTCTTTCTTGTGAGTGAAGTGCATCACTCTTTCTGCAACACTGAATGAGAGAGCCCTTGGTCCTCACATGACCCTGAGGTAGAGCTCAGTAATTTGGAAGATTTTACTGAAGGAGCTGGGATTCATTCCATTTTAAGTCCCAAATACATGGATACAGGGGGTCATGGTTCTGTTTAATCATTCCTACTCCAGAAAACAAAGATCAGGACTCCAGCATATTGGGCACTCAGGGGTGCATGATCAAACACAACCCCTGACTTCAGAAAGCTCGTGAAAGGGGACAGCAAGCCAGTTTTTCTTCCGGCCTTGGATTTGCAGTGATGAATAGAATTTTCTTAAAACACCAAATCCCTACTCTTGTCAGGTAATGAGGACAGCAAAAGACCATAATTGTGTAGCAGAGACTTCACTATATCCAGTCATATCTCAGTGTATTTTTTAGGTAAATTGCAAAGTTGTAACTGAGTGAAAACCTTACAGCATGTGTAATAGAGGAGTTCAATCAAGATGAATTCATGAATCCATGTGTCTTAACCATCCATGAACCTATGATATAATTTCCCAGTTCGGACTGCATCTGTCCCTATTACTTAAAATGTTCATGAAAAAAAGGAAACAAACCCAACAAAGAAACAACTCACCTTTTCCCCCTTTTCTCCTGCCTTTCCTGGGAGTCCAGGGCCTCCAGGCACACCCTGGAGAGAAAAGAACTTTAAAGCTTGGAAGTTTTTTTGTAGGCAATATTGGATTTCAAACAAAGGGGTAGACCTGTGGGTTCAGTACAGTTTATCTCAAGGATCAGTATCAGCTCTACATTTCCCAGTACAGAAAACCTGTAATCCAGAGAACACTACAGAAGAGCTGTGTAACAGGTCCTTAAAGGAGGAATTTCTTTTTAAATATAAAAAATAGCTGAACAGAAAATGTAGAAACTGAGCTAGTACCAGATGTGTGCATTCTACCAGTAACTATTTCTTTCATTTTGTGAAATTCTCAGCAGTTCTTAATATGTTACCAACAACCCCCAATCACCACCTCTGTATCAGAGAAGCCAAAAGCCTCCCAACACTGGGAAATGTAGCTGTGTTCATTTCTTCCTCTATTTCAGTTTTCAATCCTTTTAACATCTTGGCAGGGCTCAAAGGACTCTGTGTCAAAATATAGATGATTTAGAGCTCTAAATTAAATACTGTAACTTCCTAACCCACCAAAACATATTTTAGAATAGTACTCCATTTTAAGATGTGAAATCAGTCTTGGCACCATTTAGATTGGATTGACCTCAGATGAATGTGATAATTATTTTCCTTTCTGCACCAGTAAAAATTATTTCCAACTATATTGGCTTTTATAGGTAATATATTGGTATTACTGGTATAGAAGTTTGCTTAATGGAATATGAAATTGAAAAGTTCTTCATTTTCAATATCACCTTACAGTTTGAAATTAAATCACTGCATTAATACAATTACATCAAATGTATCTTAACAAGCAGTAGAAGGGCAATTTAGGTTTTCTTGGATTGCCCAGGTAATAAACTCTGGTTCTAACAGTGCTGTGTTCTAAACCCCTCTGCCTGAATACATCATATCCTGAGGTCCAAATGCTGTTTTTCACCTACTCCAGTCTAAGCCCAGTGAAACCCCAGGAACTAGAAAGAAAATTATCCTAGTGGTGCTGGGAGTAGAGTTAACCCAAAGATTTTTTTAGCAAATATGAAGTTTTCTCATGATAGTGGTGATGAACCTCCAGGTAAGGGGGACACTGCATTGATTTCAAGGGTCTGTAGGCTCAAATGCCTACGTGTTTTCATAACAAAAGTGGGAGTTTATCATGCTATTTTTATATCAAGGAATCTTGTTTATAAAAGGAGAGGACAAATGAAAAAAAGGCAAATAAAACCAAAACAAAGATACAATAAGCACTGAATTTCTTCTCTTGAAGAGTTGGCAACAAAAATTGCTTTTGACAAATTGGTGAGAAATGAAGCAGCTCTGTTCCTCTCCTTGACAAAATGAATATAAGATAGTTCATGGATACACCATTCCCAGGTGCCTCCAGATCTTTCAATTCAGCCATAAGAAACAAGTTTAATGATACATAGCCTTTTGAACTTCATAGTAATCCCCATGGAAGGAAAAACTAAACACATTAAATAAAGAAATAAGGGCAGAGATGAGAAAACAAATACACTGGTGCATACTTACCACATTTCCTGGCAAGCCTCTTGGGCCTGGTGGCCCTGCTGGTCCACTCAAACCCTGTTTTAACAAAAATGAAGTGTGTGTGAGTGTGTGTGCATATATAAATCACAACTTGTGTCCCCATAGGAACAAGATGTTCCAAGTGAGATTGGATTTCATGTCAGACAAGGTGTTGTACATCAAGAAGGCAAAACCCCCCACATTTGTTTGAAACCTTTTAGTGTAAAAAAATGATGAAACAATACAACACAGATAAAGGCTCTCTTTAAGGAGCTTAAAGCTACCTTCTATCAAAAGAAATCCTGACTCTAGCTCAGATACAGGAAGAAAAGCCTGGATCATAAACATCAGCACAACTAAGGAAAGAATTTTGATTTATCATAAAAAGTATTTAGGTCAACAAAATACGGTTTGTTGACAGTTCTACCTTTCTCTGCTTTGAGGAACAAAACTTGAAAACGTTCTTCTGCACTAAACAGGTGAAATAGCCTAAACTATCCAGACTGTATAGTTTTGAATTGCAGGTCAAAGCTTTGTAGCACGAAAAAGTCTATATGTGTCCCCAAAATTTCATGGGAGACATTAGAAGACATATATTTGGGGATTTATGTTCCCATAGAGATGTGTGTTGGGGGTTATCAGGCTATATTAAGAGTTTTCATAGAACCATAGATTTGGGTTGGAAGGTACCTTAAGTATCATCTTAAGTATCATCATTCCAAGCCCCCTGTTATAAACAGGAACACCTTCCACTAGACCAGCTTGCTCTGGGCAACCTGTACCAGTGCTTCACCCTTTTCACAGGAAATAATTTCTTCCTAATTCTAATCTAAATCTCCTCTAAGTCTGAAGTCATTCCCCCTTGCCCTCTCACTCCATGCCCTTATAGACAGTCCCTCCCTAGCTCTGTTGTATTTCCTCTTTAGGCACTGAAAGGGGCTCTAAGATCTCACTGTAGCATTCTCTTCTCCAGCCTGAAACACCCCAATCCTCTCAGCCTTTGCTCACAGCAGAGGTTTAAATGTTTCCCCATTTCTGTTTTGTTTACAGTAACTGCTCTATGAGCCAACAGAAACACTCAGAGCAGCAGCAGTCTGTGAAAGGATGGCAAAAAAAGAGAAGGTGCCTGCAAATACTTGCATTTCTAGATCATTAACATCCTCTGAACCACCAGGTTATACAGAGAAAGAAAACCAAGGAATGGGTTTTCATGGAAGCAGGATGGTTTTTGCCACTTCTTTTCTTTTTCATTTTTTTTCTTCTCCTCTCCAGAATATTAAGGGGTCCTTCAACCAACAGTGAATAACACATGAAAATAGGCAGTTCAGGGTTTGGGGTCAAAGAACACCTTAGGGACAATGCCTAAGCACAAGCCCAAAAAAGAAAACCATGAACACAAAGGTGGAAGAAGAAATTTCAGTGCTCTAGGATCCATCATTTGGATTTCCTATTTCTTCCTTTTCTTAATCACAGTCATCCCCTCTCTCAATCATTATTTCAATCAGTTCTTCAGTTTCTTCCTTCTTTGCTTGCAAAGAAAGTATTTGGCCTTTTATTCAGTTGCAAAGGTCTTATATGCTCTCACAATAATAAAACTGGACTGGAACCCTTTGCTGTTCCTAAGCACACAGACAACAGCAGCACTTCCTACAACAAATGCCTCATAAAGAGGTGTGGGATGATACTTTTGCATGAGGCAGTATTAAAAAAAAAAAAAAATAGAATTGACAGTGAAGCCTAAAAAAAACCATGATCTCAAAAACCAATTCCTGCTGCTAATGAGCAGTGAGCTCCCTGCTCCAGCTGGCTGCCTGAGCTGGGCTGACATTGCAGTGCATTCACACTCAAAAAAGGGTGTTTTGTTAGTCAGGGAGAGATTTGAGCAGGAAGAGATGCACAGTCTTGAGCTGGGCTGAATGGGGTGTTGATCTGTTTGGTGCAGATGGTCCTGTTAGCCCACAAACAGCCTCTTCCAGCTGTGGATTAGGATGTACCCTGTGCCCAAGTAGCCTGGGACTGCAAATCCATAAGATGTTGATGTCAGTGTCCCTCCAGGTGTGTTACTGTCAGAGGAAAATGCTGCAAGGGATGCAGATACTCACAGTCTCTCCAGGAGCTCCAGCCTCTCCTCTGGCTCCTTTCTCCCCCTTTGCACCCTGGGCAGAAAGGAGAGATACCAGCTGATTAGTCATGGAAGGAGACCTCTTGTCAGACAAAGGCTTCCAGATGCCTGAATGCGTACCAGGCAATGATTTTTGTTAACCAATTCACAGAGGAGTTAATGGCTCAGGAAATAGCTCCCAGTTCTCTATGTAGCAAGAAAAGGAACTATAAAAATAAAACCCTGAGATTTAAAAAGAGTTATTATGACTGATCAGCTCAGATAGTGTTTCTCAGCACAGGATGCTGAAACTTGCAGATATTCATCTGGGTGAAACTCCTTCATATCCTCAGGCCTACCAACTACTTAATTTCCAGCTGAACTTTGATGGTCTCCCTTCACAGAAGACTTCTCTACAGTTCTGAAATATAAACATCAGTCATCTAGAACTGGTAAAAACAGACCCCGATGCAGAGTTTTTTTCCCTAATAACATGTATCAGACAGCCCTTTCTGAAGAATTTTTGCAGAACAAAGTTCTACTCACTGACCTGTCCCCCATTTAGCAGATGTTAGTTAAAAGTCGCATGGCATTACTGTGTTTTTTCTTGGGTTTTGGGGGGTTTGGTTTTGTTAGTTTTGCTTTTTGGTTGTTTTTTTTTTTTTTTGTTTTGGTGGGTTTTTTTTATTTTTTTTCTTTATTTTTATTTTGTTTTGTTTTTTAATGCTTAGACTGCTATTAACCTGTTTAAGGTGTTGATGCCCAAATATTGCTGATTATATAGATTGGTATAGGTTGGGCACAGCACATATGATAGCAGAGTGAACACCTACCCATGCTGAATGGAAACACCTCAGTGTTGATTTGAAATAGTTTTGTGTGACCCAATAGATTTTCTCAATATGGTTGAGACCATAGAACCATTTCACATGAGCCATCACTCATTCCAGGTCAGATGAGCTGGGGTTGAATCTCACTGCTCTGCAGTGTTTTGAAAATGTACTGCAGTGACTTATCTGCAAGACCTGTGGTTTGGCAGCAGCAGTACAAGATGCCTTCTTGAAGTACCACAAAGCTGGAGGAAGTCTCTCAGAAAATACTGACCATGCTACAAAAATACTGAATTTCTGAGCTATTTTCCTCCTGTTGTCCTGCAGTCCAAACAGAAGTAAATACCTCTATGGAACCCCCTGAGCTTATGACAGTGAGAAAAAAGAAATGGGCTGCTGATGCATAGGGGAATGATTATTCACAGTGATATAGACCTTGAGGGCACTCCACTCCAGTTGTGTCAAAGATTTTCTTCAAGATCCCTCTTACCTGTAGTCCTGCAGGTCCTGGCACACCTTGCTCACCTGGGACCCCAGGTAATCCCTGCAAAACAGAGGGAGAGATAAAGGAGCTCCTTCCACTGAGAGAAGGAAGTATGATTTTTACAGAGGCTGTCACTGCACAGGGCTCTGTCTCTTCTGGGAGCTCCATCCAGAACAAGAGAGTCCAGAATACAAATGCAGTACCCAAATGCACAATTTAGCTGGGCCACATCACTTCAAAATCCCTTAATAAATCCTGCACATAAATTACTGCCAGTCAAGCTTGTTTAGCAAATCCCATAGTTCTCTTGTCAGCTCCTAAAGCCCAGAACTATAGATTAGGTGCTTAAACTCCAGTAGTCATGTAGCTTCCTCTACAGGCAGTACAAAGATAAGCACCACTGTGGCTATTTCTGAAGAGAGAAACATCCCAGCTAGGGAAGGAACATGTCCCACTCTCTCCCTCCAAAACTGACCACTCTCATGTCCTCTCCTTACTAAAGTTCAAAGCCAATTGAAGAAACACTTGGCTGTACTTACAGGTTCTCCACTCATTCCTCGATCTCCTTTGTCCCCTTTTGGTCCAGGTTCACCCTAATATAAAACAATAAGACAAAGAGAGAAATAAAAGCTATTTCCAGGGCTGGAACTCACAGTAGTCCTGCTCAGCAAGTCGAGTCTTTCAATCAGTTCCCCATTTTTGACACTAAGTAGCTTCTTCAAAGGACTTTGAGGTCAATGAGTCAAAACTGAATGCCACACTAAGATATGGACATCACTGTCTAGACTGCCTGGTCTATTCTGATACTAATTGAAAAAATATTCAGCTTAAAAGGAGAACATTTTGCCCTCATGCAGAAGACTAGTTAAGAATATATCCAAAATCACAAAATTAATCTCTAATATTTTAAAAGGCCACATAATGCGACCAATAGCAAAAACATCAGTGCCACTACACTACCTCTCTGCCGGGCCACAGCCCTAATGTCATCCTACAGTGATCCCAGATAAAGACAGTTCCCTATTCCACCTATAAAAAAGAAGCATTCAGTGATCATCTGGAGCATTTCCAGAGGTGTGCACTATACAGCCATTCCTGATCTCTAGTTCTATTAACACCTCCATACATACACGCAGCTTCCCCTCCCTCCTGAAATGTCAGTACAGTATCTTTTCATGCACCACCATCATTGCCTAATAAGATTAATTTATTCCTGTTCTTCTTCCTTACAGTAAATTGAATATGCATTCAGACAGAAGTTCATCAGCTTTGTCCTGTGGTCTAGAGCAATAATCAATAAATCCACATTTCTGCTTTTTATAAATTGAAAAGGAAAGCACACAATTATGTAACTAGCTGGAATAAACCAGGCACTACACGAATACTCACATTTGTATATTGTTATGAACGCATGCATTCAGGCAACAGCAATCATTACTTATTCATTATTTATCATACCAAGTGTTTAATTATGCAATCAAGGAAGAGTAAGAACATCAGTGATTTAAGCTACACACACACAAGCAAGAAATAGTGATCAGCCAAAATGCAGAGCCAGACAAATCAGCTTGAATTTTATTTACATCCGCTATTTGCCAATCATTTCTGAAACACCTGGGAATTCACAGTCCATTTTCAAATGATTCTCTAACAGACAAAATAAGTGTAGCTGCATAAATATTACTTATGCTTGCATTCATTATGCATTATGAATAAATATTATCACCTGTGATTAATAATGGAAAGAATTTTACTCTACAAGTAGCATCCCATTAAATCGACTTTTAACCAGTCCCTGATGCCATCTAGTGTCCTTCATAAAGACATCAGGATCACCTAAAGCAGCTCAAAGAAAGGGTCTGAAGCTGCAAACCTGTATGTTTGTGCCTGAAAGTTGTTTTGCATAATGACATTTCAAATTCTGAAACTCTTTTGAGAGAGCAGAATGGTAACGCACAGACATAGGTCAGTACATTTGTAGGCAGGGATGTGTTACTGAGTGGGAACAATGATATCTATTACCAGGGAAAACAAAACTGCAAAGGGAAGAAGTAACTCAACAGTAAAGGGGGGAAGTTTTTAAGATTTTCCTTTCTTCCACTTTTTCCTTGACACTTGATTTGCACAGTAGTGCAAAATTTAACAGCCACAGACAAGAGCAGAGGGAGGATTTCTTTGTAAATTCATACAATGATATGGGGAGGAAGGGACCTTGAAATCACCTAATTCCAACCCCTCTGCCATTGGAAAGGATGCCACCCACTAGATCAGGTTGCTCAAAGCCCCATCCAACCTGGCCTTGAACATTTCCAGGCATGGGGTACCCACAGCTTCTCTGGACAACCTTTGCCAGTGTCTCAGCACTGTCACAGTAAAGAACTACTTCCAAATACCTAATCTAAACCTGCTCTTTGACAGTTTAAAGCCACTGATCATCTGTGTGGCCTCCTCTGGATTTGCTCCAAGAGGTCCAAGGTGTCCTTGTTTTGGGAGCTCCAGAGCTGGATGCAGCACTCCAGGAGGGGTCTCACCAGAGCAGAGGGGTAGAATCACCTCCCTTGACCTGCTGGCCATTGCTGCAGCCCAGGACACAACTGGCTTTTGTTAACACAACCCACCAGCAAATCTGCCTGTGAGTCCTTTCAAGTCTGCCAAATCCATGACTCTCTGCCAAGGCTGCTAACACTGCCTGCTACTGCTGGCCACTGGCAGCTGCTCTTAATCCATTGCCACCCACTTCTTACCTACACCTCAGTGCACAGAAATGACACAGTGACAGCTGCCAGCTGCCAGCAGCCTGGCCCAGAAGAGAGCGTACACCTTCCATGACCTGCTCTCAGCAGTATCCTCCTGTAGTCTCAATTATGCCTCAGTAATTCCTATGCTGCTTAAAGGAAAGCAAGTGCAGTGGGGGTTCAGCTGTGCCTGGCCACAGTGGGAGACAGAAGGCAAAGTGAGGAGCCACCTCTTTTTTTACTGCTTTTGCCTCTTTCCACCCATTATACCTGACCACCACTGTGGTTCTCTTGCCCCATCTCCAAGCACATCTCATGATCCTAACTGACTAGCCTAAATATATATGAAATATCTCCCGGTACAACATAAGACACACTCAGTGGGAAACAATGGCAAGGATTGGTTTTTGGAGAGCATATGACAACTGTCAGCACCCTGCTGGTCCTGCCACCTCTGTAACATTACCCATGACACTCACCCAAGGCTCATCAGCTCCTTCTGACACTTTAATTTGTACACCTGTACATCCGTCACAACTATTCTTACCTTCCCTTTTTCTCCCTCACAGTGCTATGTGCAGAGCTGTGCTGTGGCAGGTGTCACCACAGTCATCTTGCACATGGAGAAGTCCCAGCAAATGGAACAGCTGACACACTTCAGGCCTTTTATTTCTTACTGTCTTGCAGCTCACTTACAAGAACAATGTACTCAAAGCAAAAGAAAAAACTCCGTCCGTGACTGCAGCACTACAAAGACCACATAAGATGTCATTGTTCTGCATGTTTCCTTACAGTGTATATATATACATATACATATAGATATATAAACATAACCTTTGAGCAAAGGGGAAAAGCAGGCCAAAGAAATCTTGTCTCTTTTCCCAGTACTACTTCACATCCTTATTTCCTTCCTCAGCCTCTGAAGAACCTGGCATGTATGTATATATGTTTTCTTTCTAATGGCCCTTCTACAGCCTACCTCTGCCATCCATGAAACCTCCTGATCCATAACAAACTTATTCACAGATCATGTTATCTCATCTATTTCCTACTAGGTGCTGCATATAGGATCTGAATCTTCATTTTAAACTCTATTTAAGAGGCTGGGATAGCACACAGCTCTGTCCCAGACACAGCTGGCTTGACTGCTGATCTTACCAGCACAGCTTTGGACTTCTCATCATAGCTGTTTACAGTGATGAGGATGCCCAGAACCAGACTCAATCTGGGTTCTTTACGGAAGGCATTTAAATAATGCAGAAAACACTGAAGGCTGTGTGTCTATCAGATACAAAAGGGGATAAGCCAGAGGTCATATTTATTAGAGATGCTACTTACAGGAATCCTGGGGTGTGGGGTGAAAAAGGCTGTCTGGAACAGAAACCAGAGTGTTAAAACCAGGATAGCCTATTTCCCTTAAAATGCAGTAAATATGCTTCTGTCATTACAGATTGCACATTCCATACATCCATAAGTAGGTTTATAAAACAGCAACCCATTGTAACATCCAGGTGTTTGGAAAGAAACCTACAAATATCTTACATCTCCCAGAATATTTGAAATATGAACATAAACTCAAGACTATCCTGTGTGTGCTACCATGATGAAGAAAACAAATAATCTTTAAACTTTATAGCAATTTTACTGCTCCATCTCCAGCTCACTTTTCCACTTAGAGCCATCTTCTGTATTATTACATTTCATGATACCATGATTGAGCTTGGTGTGTTCTCCCTCTGTTTTGTACCATGTACATGAAATCTCAATGAGAATACATAGTCATTCTGAAGGAGTAGCCACAAAAAGAAACTAAAAAGTTTTGTTAAAAAGGACAGTACCTTTTCTCAAAGCTGACAAAATTTTGAAGAAAAAGACAGACCTTGATGACATGCAGAGAGATCAAAAGCATTACTTTCTTTGAAGAGCTGAAACAGTTTCTTGGTTCCAGCCTAGATCAGTGGGAGGGAGCATGGCTAAGACATTGTGTTATTCAATAGCACCTTATGCCACTGCTAGGGGTGGAAGATAGGGGTTCTTTCTCTCACTTTGGAGAAGAGAAGGATGCTCCTTTCCATTGGAGCGAGTGAGGCAGATGGAGCAGTGGGATAATGCTGGTCCTGAGTGGAGGGAGCATTTTGGGTGGCATAGCCACAGTCAAGTCAAGCTCCACACTCCCTCTTTTGTCCACTTTTATTATTAATATTGTTGCTGTCATTTTTTTTTATGTTATTGATTTTTTTCCATAAATTGTTCTTGTCCCAACCTGAAATCTTTGCCCTTTGTGCCTCCAGATCTCCTCTCTGGCCACACATGGGTGGAGGAGGGGAGAAGGGGGAGTGATTGATTACAGGGTGGTTTTGGGTGGTCAGGGATGCTAAACTGGGGAATACCATTCCTAAGCCATGACAAATAGAAATTATTTCTCTCTAAAAACACAGGAAGATTGAGCACTGGGGCACATCTTCTCTATGTCCACCCATGCTCTATTTTGTTTGGGAGCTTCCTTCTCTGCCTTTACTAACACAGATTCATCTTTGGTGTTGTGACTGTGTCATTCTTGTCTCATACATGTGGAGTCTTTCTACACAAAGCATCATGACATGCTCTGGCATAGACTGAGGCCCAGTTAATGTTGGGGAATAAATTACAACACCTTCTCCATTGCTGTGTCAAGGTCTTTGGGTACTTTTTACCAACAGATCTTGATTCAAATTTTCTTACTCAGGTGTTCTTAAAGGGAACTCAGAGGTTTGTGTATTCACATTCAGTGGGTGTTGATGTAACTACCAGTGAACTTCATTGTAATAATACTCAGGTTCCCCGAAGTAAGTTTGCATCTTCATTTTGTAATCAATAAATTTATGTATTCTTGGTCTGTTTTTGCAAAGAGGCAGAGGAAGGTACAACCTCACAAAAAAAAAAAAGCATACCTTGATATTGCTTCTCTGAAACAAAAGGGTAAATAGGACCCAAAGTTTCTGCAGAAAAGTAAGAAACTTGAAAATTGTTTCTAAGGGATTTATGTGGAGGAAGTGCAATGATGCCTTGAATTTTGTTACAGCACCAAACACAATCTTACTTACTGTTCCAGGTAAGCCTGGGGGCCCAGGGGAACCTGTGTCACCCTGGAGAGAGGGGAAAAATGTAACCAATTACATAGAAAGATTCCCAAACAAAACTCAACATTATAATTTAAAAGATGCAGCATTACCCAATGAGATGTAACCCAAACCCCCAGCTCAATGACACTTCTGGACAGAATTTTTGCTGTCCTTGCTTTGTTGTAAGCAGGATTGTCATTCTGTTGTTTTCATCCCTCTATGATTTTATCATTGACTTGACTTCACAGGCTGATGAATTTCTAAAGTTGCCCCATCCAGTTTAGGCTACAGAGTTTAATTTGCTTTTTAAATTAAAGTTGACCAAAAGTCTTGATTGAAGAAACTTGCTTTAGCTGAACTTCTTTCATTGATTAAAAAAAAATAAAAATCTGTTTTTCATAGAATATTCAGGTTGCTAAATCCAGTTCTCCCCTAATTTTGAGTTAAAGCTATGCTGTTGCTGCAGGATCTCCTGAACACTGGCATTGACCTTCCTGTGGGCTGTGCTCCACAAACAACTGTCCCCTGACACTTGAAAGCCAAGAACTACCAACAACACTTGTTAACTTTCCAGGTACAGGAGGTTCAGCTGCCTCATTGACGTCAGTGGACCACCTAGGAAAGAATTCCCACCTGCACAGGTGGTGAAAGTCACTTATAAACTGAGGACTGGTGGAACAACTCACATCCTGAATGCTACTGCCTCTATAATGAGGGCAGTTTTTCCACTTTACACCCACAAGCATCTGCAAGGTCAGTGCTTCCTGTTTACCTTCATGTTCACAAGGGTTGCATCTAAATTTTGGTGGACATTACCTTTGTCTACTTCTCTCACTTTCACTAAAATTAATAATGTTGTGATGGTAGAAACCCAGACTGTTCCTTAAGTTATTGTTCTATCCTCCACAGACAGGCACAGAAAATGTTTTAGATTTTAGTTACAGGCTCATTTATATCAGCCAACCATAAAACTGAAAAAAAAGAGAAAACTTTAACAAAATAAAATTAAATTAAAAAGAAAGAGAGAAAATCTTCCTTGAATTAATGAAATTGTCCTTAATTCCCTCAGATTTCATTGCTCAATACATTATCTCTATCCCACACATAGCTATTTCTGCTGCTTCTCTGTAAAGTTCAGATAGAAGTCTTCCAGATTTTCTAGTCTTCTTCAGATAGCCTCCTCTATCATTTGTTTCTGCCCCTTTGTGTGTTTTCCTCTCTTGTCTAAGGAAGATCATGGTCATTTCATGACTTACCTTTTCTCCTCTTTCACCTTTCATTGCTGGGAGACCGTCTCTTCCCTTTTCTCCCTAAAAGCAGGGAAAAGAAGGCAGGAAATATGCACATTTGTATTTGAATGCATCAGCCTCACTAAAATATTTTATACTCTCAGTTACCTTACCTGTCTTCCAAGATGCAGAGCAAGCAATTAAAAATGAAACATTTTGAAGATGGCTTGAAAAATTCACTACATTTTCAAAATCATTGAGTATCAATTGACTTCACAGAAAGAAAAGCAGCAATCCTAAAATAAACTGCTTGTCAAAGATCCTACTGCCTGATGCAGTTATAAAAAAGCAGAGGTTTTTTTTCCAGTTGGAAAGGAGAGGCAGCAAAACAGCAGTTAAGACCCAGAGTGAATATTGATTTTACTATTTTTGGTTTGGGTTAGAAGGAACCTTAAAGACCATTTCATTTCAACCCCCTGCCATGAAGATATTCTGTATCCTGTGCTCTACAAGGCATATGATGGAGTAAACTGCATGGAAAAACCACAGTTAATTTTAGATCCTTCTTGATCAGATTCAAGCACGTCATCAGTTATCAGGATTACAAACCTCACTTACGTGGCTACATTTACTGTCAGGCCCCTGACCCAAATAGTTCCATGTATGAAGACATCTTCAGAGTTCTGCAGCTACCCAGAGGAAGCAGTAGACACCAGGACTTGGGTAGAAGTTAAGCCATAAGAAAATAATTCAGCCATCCAAAACCTTTCCCAGGGCTCAGCGAAGGAGGCAGATTAGTAATTTTTCTGTTGTTATCAAGAATTGTAAGTGTCCTTAAATCAGGCAAGTAATTCTGAAAGGGAGCTCTAAAGTGCAATCTAACCTCTAGAGTCCTAACTTTTCCTACTGCCTCACAAGCAGCATGGCACAGCTCCTCACATTTAGGATAAACAGTGTTCATTAGTACCTCTGTGTCAATTGGGAACAGTCACTAGGCAGGGAATTCCTTTTTGGGTACTTGGTAATCTTGCTGGTTGCCAATCAGCTACTCACCACAGCCATCACACCATGGGACAACATCATCTAGGGACACTCAAGGTAAGTCCTCCTGATGCTAAATGGCAAAAAGAAGATCAATTTGTGGATCAAAGTCACTCACCTGGTCTCCTTTTTCTCCTCTCAGTCCAGGTAAGCCCCTAGGACCAGGAAAACCCGCTTCACCCTGAAAATAAGATAAAGTGTGTGAAATCTGAATGCTGTAAGACAGACCCTGCCTGAGCTTTCTCATGAGATTGATTGTAGATGTAGTTTGCTGAGAGAGAATAAGATTAGTTTGATTATCAAATAATTTCTTAGTTTTTATAAACCATTAACTGAAGCAGTAATTAAACTTCTCTGCTTTTTGCCTGTTAACTGATGCCACAGAATTAAGGACATATTTCCTCCGTGCCGCTCCGTAGCAGGACCAAGCAAGCAAATGAAAGCAGAAAAAGAAAAAAAAATCTGACTTTTATTTTCATCTTCAATGATCTGGAAATGCAAAAACTTCAGTGTATTAATCTCAATGGTACAGGTGTCACTTGATGAATGGATCTAGAATAATGAGTGAATTATTGCACATTTGAATTTATTTCTGTTTGAACATTACCTTTGTGTTTCTGCTTTATAATACTTGTTATTGGAGTAACTATGATCTCTGTGTCATGGGGTTTCTCCTAAATATATCAACTACTCTCAAATTTAGCTCCTAGTTGACCTATTTTGTAACCTGAAAATAACCATGTGTTTTCCTATTTATAATTCTTGTCTACATGAATTTATAGTGCAATATCACAAAGGAGATCAATCATGGACAGGACCCAAATTCACAAAGTCTTGTGCACTACACAAATACTGCACAAAGAAAATATAATCCTTGCTCTAAAGAGATTATTTTAGGTATAGGGACAACAAAAGATTATCATGGTAGAGGTGCAATGGGTCTGTAGACAAAATCAGGTGAGAAATAATATGCTGTGTTAACTGAGGATGACTAAGAACATCTGGGTGATGTTAGGAGAATTTTAAAGAAAGTGGTATTTGGTGACAGATGGAGTGGTGCTTTCTCAGAACCACTCTGGGATCCTGGCTATCATGGAATCACAGAATGTTTTGGGTTGGAAGAGATCCTAAAGATCTTCTAGTTCCAAACCCCTGCCATGGGCAGGGACACTTTCCCCTCAGCCAGGTCGCTCCAATCTCGTCTTGCACACTTCCAGGAATGGAAATGGCAGTGAGATCCCAGTGATTCCAGAGATCCAGAGAACAATCAATGCATCTAACATTGAAGGAGACAGAGGAGAATGTAGATGGAAAATAAAAACATGGTGTAAATTTGGCCTCCGAAAAGATCCTGAAGTAAAATATCAGTGAGTTTGTATGAGTTTGAGGTTAGAAAGATAATACAAAACAGCCAATATGGTTGTGTTAAAAACTAATCTCAAAACTACACAGTTCCTTCCCTAGACATGAAAACTAAGCAGACTAAGAAGAAAGCATTTTTCTGATGTATCTTGACTTTAGTAAAACATCTGACATAGGCCAGCATCATGTTCTCATCTGTAACCACAGAAATGCAGTGTTGAATGGTCTCTGGAGGGTAGTGTATAACTAAATGAAGACACAGCATTCATATACCTGCTATTAGCAACTTAATGTCAAAATTCAGAGGATATATGTGATGAAGTCCTCTCAGGGACATCACTATCAACTTATGACAGGAAAGAGAACATTTATGAAATTTGGAGAATATCATATTCTGGAGAGAGAGGATACTGTCTTGGAAGGTGGTGTTAAAATTCAAAACAGCCCTGTATGGGGAGGTGATTCAGACCAAGGGACAGTGTTTTGGTTGAGTCCTGGCCCTTTGCTGCACTTGAACTAAGCCTGCCTGGAAACTTCAAGCCTGGTAGCTTGTCTGCCCAGCTACACTGAAATGACATCAAGGAAGGGCACAGAAACCACTCCTGCCTTGGAGCCTGGTGAAAACACTCCTGAGGAATCATTTGCCCATGCTGTGATGATTTCCCCTTACATCAGGTAAGGATGCTTTCCTGGGAACTGAGTGATACCTGTCAGACAGATTATAAGGACTTTTGAAATAGCAGCAGCACAGTCCACACTCACAGGGTGGGGTAACTGTTATTAACTTAATGAATGCATTATCCCAATAAACCTCAATTTCTGCATCAGACTTGTAGCCTTATTTTGTCAATCACAGAATCATTAAGGTTGGAAAAGACCTCTAAGATCAACCATAAATCTCATCCATACAATTGTTGCACCTTCAATCACAGATGGAAATGACATGCCCAGATCTTGTAATTGGCAAATGGCTTTTTTTATCTCGTGTGGTCACTTGCTATTGTTTTGACAGGTAGGGTTTGCTGTTAAGACTGTTTTTCCTGCTCACCTGCTCACCAGGTTGGCCACGGCTTCCTGGTTCGCCCTGGAAAAACAAAAGCAAATCTATAACATTGTAAGGACTTGACCCTTTGGTAAGAACAAAGGCAAAAATTTCTCATTAGCAAAATGTGATCCCTACTGGTCCATGTTGTTCTACCTACATCCCACAAGGCTCTGAAATTTCCTTTTTTGATGGCTTGGGAACAGAGACTGCAGGGAGCCAACACAGGTCCAGGTTAGATCTCCCTACACTTAGGCTTGAGAGAGGAGCATCAAACAAGGGCTGGCATTGTGGAACAACATCAAAGTCAGTGAACTCCATCTGCTCATCCCCTTATATCTCCAACTTCAGAGGAATCTTATTCTCCTGACTGCAGTATTAGACCTTTCAAATTCACACCTTGGTTGACTCAGTGGATACAGCAGACTATGAAATACGATTCCTTACCTTAGGGCCAGCTTTTCCAGGAAAGCCTTCCTCACCCTTTTCCCCCCGTTCTCCCTGCAGGGAATACAACAGGTCAATACACAAACTCCTCTAGTGTTTGTGCAGCACATTTTCAGTCAATGGTGAGGAATATTTTAACTCCTCAGGATCATCTTGAGGGTGTAAATGGAGTCATATGGGAATATGCTTCCTGGAATGTGTATCCATTCTAGTGCCATTTGCAATCACACCTGCAGCACCCTACTGGAGAATTTCTGGAATTACACAATCGCTATTACATTAAAGACGTCCATAGTGAATTATCTGGAAAAAAAACCACCTCGATTCAGTTTCTTCAAACTATGTGTAGTTAGAAATTTAGAAAGTGTTTTTAAAAAACATAAAATTTTGGGACTGGGGCCTTGATCATTGGATCCATTATATAAATACTTCAAAATTGATCTTCCAGTGTGGGTGGCAGAATCATGGACAGCAGAGGCTGCAGTGGTTGAAATGTGGCTACATAGCTGGGAAGTGCAGTAAGTACTACACAAATGTGTGGATAAAATCCAAAATTTATTTAACATCAGCAACATGTTATGGGCTGCAAATTCCTCACCTTTATTCATCAATAAATGGGAGCTGGGGACTCTGATAGACCTGGGATCAAGTATCAGAAGCAAGAAAACCTCTGCCAATGCAATCCAAGGCAATAGATGGTTATGAGCTGTTTTCTTTAATATAATCATCTTCAATATAATCATCATCCCCAAAACCTAGTCTGGCCTTCGTAGTCAAAACGTGGTACATTTCTTTGACCCTTATTTGCAGGAGGATGAGAAATCAAGTGTCTCCTATCTCTAAATCTACTATCTGCCTTCTCCCAATGCAGAGACAATGGAGGAGACAACTCGACTTCCCAAGCCAAAATTTGGAGAAGCTTTCAAATGGGGCATAAGAAGAAGAAATAATAAAGAACCAACTTTCTGCCACACAGACCTAGAGAAGGCTCAGAGGGATGGCTTCTTTACATTCCAGCCCTTCAGGGAGGAAAGAAAGGAACATCTCTGGAGCCTGCTGAACTTCTTTGTTCTCCTTCTTCGTTCCTTGGATACATGCCTTGACTTGCCAGAGTCACTGGATTTCCTGACTGATGGTTTGCAATGACCAGCTGTGTTTTTCCTGCTTCCCTTACTTGCTCACCCCAGTGATCTGCCCAGGTAAGCAGCTTATTCCCAGTGCCTGTGGTGTCACTTGCCTTTTGACCCGGAAGCCCTGGAAGCCCTGGAAGCCCATCTTTTCCAGGCAGCCCCTAAACAAGAGGAAAAGATAAGCTATAAGTACCAGCTCTTTAAATTATTAACAAAAAACTCAGCAGAAGTATGTTCAGTTCAACCTTCGTGCCACCCACCTAAGTTTAAGCAAAGGAGAACCCTCTCATGCATTTTGGTTTGATTTGTTTTTCCCTACCGTGTCTTAAAAGACACAAAATTTCTCACACTACATATTTGCTCTGCCCTTTCTTCCCATATGCCAGTTTTAGTGAATGACCACTGGATGTCAGCATTGTAACAAAGAAAGTCCATTACAGAGCTTTTATGTACTGAGGATCTTTAATGTTTTTTAATGTATCTTACTTACATTTTAGCTTATTCTCCATAAGTCCCTATTATCTGTAGCTATAGATACTTTTTAACATCTATTTCTCCTTTTAAATCTTGGTAATTTCTTATACAGTAGATAGACACCTAAAATTAAATTATACAGCACATAGTGACAGAATAGTTCAGCATGATAAGAATTAAAATTATTTCCTGTAATGCATTTAAAAGGGTGAGATGAAGTTTTCTTCCCTTTTCCAAGTGCCATCCACACACACTGAAGGCTGTAGGTGGCAATTCTGTACTAAGTATTTAATAATTCAGCTTTTATGATTTAAGACCAACAGAAATTGCTACACTCTGCTAAATGTGAGATTTTAATCATGAGTTATTTGGCCTGATTCAGGAAATTCCAGGTTTGGAAAAACAATATTGTGTCAAATGCAAAAGGAATTTTGAAAGATATCATATAAATAAAATATGATCCAATTGCATAGGAATAGCAGGGCTGCACCTGGTAAAATTCTTATTTACAAAAGGTACCTGAAATTAATTTCTGAATTAGAAGTATTGTAGCCCATGTTAAAACCTCGTGTGCAGACAAGATGTGGGAAACAAAGCAGACTTGTGAATTAAACTGTCTGAAATAATGAAGAGCTTTGAGGTGAGGGAAACAGTTCCTCAACACTTACAGATGGTCCAGGTGGTCCAGTTTTACCAGAAACTCCAATCTCTCCTGGCAGTCCCTGAGAAACGAAATCAGGAGAAAAAATAAATCAGTATTTCTGTTCTTTGCAGGAATCTCTGGAGATTGCTGTTTTCAATTGGAAAAGTGCAGTTTTCCCTCCCACTACAGTCAGGTCAGTGCCATGAGGAGCCCTGGAGACACTGACTTATCCCCAGGAAGCACCAGCGTGGTTCCAGGGCTCAGCAGAGAGAAGCTGTGCTCTAGGACCAGCTGTGGCTTTGCAGTAGAGAAAATATAAGAGAAAACACACACTGCCAGAGGCCTTAACTCTGTTCTCTCTGAAAGCCATGACCTAAAATTTTCTCCAGCTGCTTTTTCTCCTCCTTGATATAAAACAAAACCCTTCAAGCTTTCTTACCGGTGGCCCAGGTGGTCCCAGTGGTCCAGCAGTACCTGGGGGCCCTGGAGGTCCCTGCAAGAGAGGAAACAAAGCCAGTTTATCAAATTCTCTGTTAGCAGCTGAAAGCCTCAGGTCCTCCCCTGTGTAACAGGGGCCCTGTAGGAAACAGGGAAGACCAATGATCTCTATTTACTCAACTTATACCCAAAAAGTGCAGGATGCCATAGCAAGGGGCCATGAACACAGCTAGAACGTTATCTTCTTCTTAAGCCACTGCTGCCATTGCTACAAGGGGAGCTCCATTCTCCACTCCAGTAAAGGCCATCAGTGGCAACCTACAACAAAGCTTGACCAATAGGATTCCTTGGAGAATCCAGTTGAAGTTAACCTTGATTCATGTTGTTTCAAAGTGAAAAATTTACTTCTGCAGAAAAAAAAAATAAAAAAAAATGAAAGCAACCAATGAAAGGAACAGGCTTGTGGTATGAGCTTGCTTTTTTTTGGAGGGTAGGGTTAAAATACAAATCCAAGAGTGTGGAGGAATGCTGCAATGACTGAAGTGTTTTAAAACAAAATGTGTCACCATGTTTTTGCTTGACTTCAACCTGGTAGGTAGTAAAAGATCCTCAAAAACTCATAATTTGATGAACTCATAATTTCCTATATAGGAAATATCTTAACATTCTTACTCATTTCCCTGTAACAGCTGCTTCTCTTAGGAGAAATAATCTCTCAACACTCACCTGACTTAAAGAGGGATTTATTTTTATGCATTAAGCAAACTGTTAAATTTGGCTTTCTATGAGAGATTTGTTTCCAGCCCTGACAAATCTTAATATGGTGACTGAGACACAAAGGTGTCTGTTACTGCCAGCTACCCCTATAGACAAGACAGGATTTCTCCTATGCTCAGAATGAAATGTGTTCATGTATTTTTTGGATCAGGACCTGAACAAACAGCATAAGAAATGGATATATGACTGAGCTGAAATTTTACCCTGGTCATTACCCTACCTCTTTCTGTCTTTCAAACATGACAATCTCATTAATTTTCAGTTTTCAGCATAAGGAGAGTTCTGATATGATTGTACTTAAAAAACAACAAACCACTCCACCCAAAACCTCTGTAAAAATTTGAAACGGAGCAACTGATAGAAGACAGAAAATAGCCAGACAACATTTTCCCTGTCATTGTTCAATATAAAGGTATTACAAGTCATAGATAAGTATCAGCTCTTGGATCCCAGAAACCTGGGTTCTTTGTTTGGTTTTTTTGTTTTTTTTTTTTTTTTTGTTTTGTTTTTTTTTTTTTTTGGTTTTGTTTTTTTGGGGTTTTTTTTGTTTTTGTGAACTTTCTGTACTTTCTGGCACTGACACCCTGGAGAACACTGCTTTTGACTTGAGACCTTGGAGAAGGCTTCCAAATTTGAGTGATGAAGTTAAACTCACGGGTGTGTAGTTAAATAGAAATGTGTGATTTCATATGGTGAAGGGTTTTAAATTTGAAGTTTTTACAATACAGTAATAGGTATGGGACAAGATGGAAGATTTTGGGTGGTGTCTCTTTCAGTGCTCATCTTCCTTCTTCATGATTTCAGGTAGTAGTTTCTGGTTGGATAGTTAGTGCTGCACTGCAGGTCACGGAAATTTTGTAATTGGGTTAAAAGTGTAAATAATATAGGTGTTATTTCTCTATTGGACAGTTTAGATTTAAGAGACCTTGTAGCAGCTTGATGTTGCTCCATTTTCCCTCTTCTAGCTAGTGGCTAGAAGTGTTGCTGAACTTTCTGTACTTTTGATAAAATTTAATAAACAACCAAGCCTGAACACGAAAAAAATCCATTTCCTTCGTGTATTTTTTAAATCCTGGCTCTGAGTGAAAACAGAAGAGACTCCAAGACAAACCACTAATCAAATGGTGCAAAACACCACCACCTGTACAATCAGCCTTTGTTTTTAATGAAAAATGTCGGTAATTATAAGAAAATTGTGTTAACAAGGGAGGAGAAGGACCTGTTTGAGGCATGGTTTGGCAGAGATGGCAGATAAGTGATCTTATAAAATACAATTGCAAACTTCAGCCAGGAGCTTAGACAGTCTCTTACCAATAGATGGGGCAAAGACACCAGAAAAGAATCCTGTCTGTTCCGAGTTGCAATGAGACAAGTGCAGCTACAGAAAAGAATCCTGTAGCTGCACTTGTCTCATTGCAACTCGGAACAGACACAGAGTTACGCTGTCAACAACACTCTCACTTGTAAAGTGCCTCAAATGTGAACACAGCAAAGCATCTCCAAAAAATACATGCCTTCAGAGTCACTGATGCTGATGATTTAATTCTTGGGGAGTCCTGCAGTTGGATCCTGCTGTTAAAGATTCTACACCCATCAGGAGACACTTGGTCCAAGACCATCCTTCACCTGAAAAGGCTTCACCATTCAAGGAAAAGACTCAACAGTCCAAATAAGCCCAGCACAAGAGAAGATACTACACACAGGCACAACTATGCGCAGACACAGTTGGATGGGGCAAACACACACCAAGGACATGGAAATTCTGCTTGGCCCTACTCCACCTCTACAAGGCATTGCTGAGAGGCCCTACAGAAGGTATGGGCTTTAAGGGGCTTCCACGAAGAACAGAGGGAGTACTGAGAAAGAAAGTAAAACTTTAGAAAAATGACAAACTGGTTCAGATTGGACTATGTGTAAATTTACCTTTGCAGGCTTTCCTTGAAAATTCCATCAGCTCCTTCCTAATAATTTAATTTTGCTCTCTGTCAGTAAGTGAATTGTCTCCCACCAGGAAACACATATCCTTCCTAGCCCTACAACAGGGAACTTCTATCAGGAGGTGAAAAACCCTAGGCTCAGCCCAAGCAATCCCAGGTGTGATGTGTTACCACACACGTGAATTGGCAGGGGTCAATCTGATCTAAAAGCAAAGTCTTACTCTAGCATCTGTCAGCAGCCAGTGTAATCTCTAGAATGTGAAGTGCTACATCCTCCTCATCCCAACTCTTTCTCCCAGTAACACTTGGTATTCTCACTATCCAAGACAATTTCTAATCACTCTCTTAAATTTTCCATATGCTAGACCACAATAACCTTATGCAACTGTAAGTCCTGCAATTGAATCCCACTGATCCTTTTCCTAAATTGCCACTAATAATTCAATTGCATTGTCCTTCAAGAGATAATTACCCAAGATATCGTGCCCAAACTGGTTTACAGTAGCCTCACCATGTGTTGTACCAAAAAATGTTACACCCACTAATGGGAAGCTCTTCTGATAAAAGCTTCCCCAAGGTGGACACAGAAAGAACAGTTTCATGGAATGGCCAGCAGTATCCCTTGGAGATAAGTATCCTGCTTGCTCCAGCCTGGGCTACAGCAAGTGATGGGACAAAGAAAAAAAATGGCAGAAATACATAATAAATATCCTTTATAGAGCACTTCCTTTTGCTACTGTGAAGAGAATTTCTGTTTCACTTGTATTGTGACTCTCATATTGTAGTCCTTCTCCTGACTTCTGAGTATAATTCAGAGAAAGTAATACTATTTTTAAATATTAAAATTCACCAAACTGATGGAATCTATTTATGCTTTAAAAAACCCAACACCATAAAACTACAGCAGTAGAACTGTGTGTAATGTCTACCTCAAAAAATCTCTCACCATCTGTTTTTTTTTTTTTTGCTTCCATTTTTAAGTGAATACAGATTAAAGCACCTGATTCATACCACCACCTTTTTCAAAGATTATTTGATGAATTATACAGATGGGAGTCCCTATCCAAAATCCAGACCACAGTGTTGTCCTGTTAAAACCCTGAACCAGGAGAAAATAATCACAGGTTGTATTTTTTTCCAGCTGACAAACACACTGACATGTGTTTTGTATGTGTTGAAGCAAAAACTGATACATGAAAACTTGCTTTTAAATCAGATCTACACAAACTCACTTTGGAAAACAAATGCAAAGTACGGAATTTTTTTATTAAAATGCTTTGACCAGAATACTTTCAAAATGTTGTTCTGAAACAAAAATATTTCAAATGTTCATTAAAATCTAAAATCTAAATATTGTGTAGAGGCATGTGTGTTTTGGGATGGGATATCTTTATAAAAATTGTAGAGGGTGGATTTTTTCAGGCTTGTGTTTCATCTAGACCCATTCCTTAGACAATGTAAGGCAGTGACAGTGCTCAGGAAAGAAATCTGACACTGTTCATACTGGAGACACAGCTGTGTCTGTCCTCCAGAATCTCCTCTCCAGTGCTCTCCTCTTCCAGTGTGTACCGTGCTGGAACATGGGCTGGGAAAGGCCGAGATTTGAAGATTCAGATTGTGCACTCCCTAAGGAGGCTCTGAGAAGGAACAGAAACCTTTGTCTGTGACTCCAGCAGTAGGCTGCTTGGCCTAAATCTCTTTTCCATGAAAGAACGGATGACTTAATCTTAAAGGAAGGTGAACAAATGGCATTCCACAATGAAAACTGAAGTCTGATGGCTTTCCCAGACACCTGAAGGCAAAGCCTACACAGACATATTTTCTGTCTATTATTCCATGCTGTTGTCTGGATTCTGGATGACAAAGGTTTAGATAAGCACTTAACCCATATTAAAACAGATTCTGGTCTGGGCTGTTAATGCAGTATAACAGGTTTATAAACAAGAAGAAGGGGCATGTAGGAACATTCTGTCTTGCTGCCAAAATGAGAGCAAAATGAGTAACTGAGGGACTGACAGCCTTTTCTCATCCACTCTCTCATATTTTCTCCACTTCATAGACGTTCCCCACAATTCCACCTCTTAGAAAACCCTACAGACAACTGTCTGTTGGCTTTGTGCTGTCTTTCTTTCATTCCTTTCCCATCAGAAATGAAGCTGTTGCAGCCAGTTTTGTGGAGCAGCCCACATGCCTCAATATGTGTTTTGCTACTCCAGTGCTCTACATCTCCTCTACAACACCTGAGTGGATTCCAGGATCAGCTCCTCAGATCTGCTTTTCATTTTTCACCCCAGCCACTTCTGCTGTGAATTGGAATTATACAATCAGAGAATCATTATGGTTGGAAAAGACCTCTAAGAACCTCGAGTCCAACCATCAACCCAGGGCTGCCACAGCCACTGCCAAAACACATCTCTAAGTGCCACTTCTTTTAAATAGCTCCAGGGATAGTGATTCTGCCATTCCCTGGACAGCCTGATCCAGTGCTTGACCACCCTTTTCAGTGAATTTTTCCTTATATCCAATCTAAAATGAAAATTATTACTGAGATATTTTCTGTAATGCTGCATTAGAGCACTGTTTCTCTGTAAATCCTGCCTTACAAATCAATACAAAGGTAAGAGAACATATAAAAAAGCTGTTGCTGATGACACTAAAAATCAAAGCCTGAAGAGCCAACAGATCTGAGCATTTGTCTACAACACATGTCCAATAGTCAGCATCAGTGACAGTGCCATAATTCATACACAGATCCAGTCTCCATTCATTTCATCAGGCGGCATTGGAACAGGAGTACCAACAATAAATTTAAAATAAAAGTTCTGTCAACAAAAAATTCTCGGAACTGGCTTTGCAGTTCTTTAAAAGTAGGGAATAAAGTTGACTTTGTGCACAGCAGTCTCTCTAGGAGAGTTTCCTGCTTCCAGTGAAAGGCAGTGTTTGTTTAATTTGATCACTCAGTGTAAGCTATGGACATGATCTCTTGTCTATAGAGGAAGATTTATTCCCCCATGTGTTTGCTTGGAGTTGGTTTACTGAGTCAGTGCAACAAATGAGAAAGAAAAACTAAAAATCCTCCTTTGATGTCTTTTGTTGCAGCACTATTAGTAATTCTCACAGATGAAGACTTTTTAAATTTATTTTTTAAATGTAAAGATCTTATTAAAGATTGCTCTGAGCAATATCTTCCAATTCCAAGCAGCACTGGCAAAGTTTGAATTCAATCTGAGCTTTGCAGCTGGAGCCCACATACTTTTCTTACATTTTGCAATATTAACTTGCATTATAAAAAGGACATTAAGGACACAGTGCATTTCAGAGGAGATCATTTATTAGCTGAATTACTTAAGGAAAGCTACGCTAGAGCTCACACCCAACAGGCAAATCTATAGTAATTAAATCACTGCCAGCCAGGACCATAACAGGTAGAGCTTGTGCTGGTCTTCCTCTCAGGTCTTTCTTACACCACCTGGTAACCTAGCACAAGGCAAGCCTCAGCAACAGCCCAGAGGTATTGCAAGGCAGAGGTATGGCATTTTTCTTTAAATCTCAAAGACTTTTGATGTGTTTTGCTGTCTCACAGGTGGCCAGCAAGTACCCACTCAGCTCAGGGAGCCTCAAGAGGGGCTCAGTGGCCCATTTGTAGGTGTCTGTTTTAAAAGAGCTTCAGGATGATATTAATTCATCAACAGGAGCAGGCACCTGCATCCCCATTCTAAACACAAAAAGCGTTTGCATTTGGAGCCAAGCCCCAGCCCTGATAACTCAGTGATACAGCTCAGAGTGCCTGAGCCAATTATTTCAGCTCAAAAGTTCTTTACAGAAATGCTCATTTTTCAGTCTGCATTTGAACATCCTACTGCAATAAAAGTTGGGCCTATGATTAAGGTTCCTGGACACTAAAATAGTACAAATAAATAACAACAACATAAACACATTATAAGTTCAGGTGTCTGTGTCCTTGCTGCCAGAAAACTCTTCAAGTCCAGAAGGGAAAAAAAATCCAGTTTCTATTCCACGGCTTAATGATGTTGCAAGATGCACCATTTGTAAAGATGACTAGACAATAAATGCTCATATTTAAAGGTGCTGATGAGACAACATGAAACAAATAAGCAGAAGGACAGGTTCAACACCACAGATAATTTGGAAGGAAAAATAAACTTTTAAAAATATTTTTGTATTTTAATTTGGTTAGAGTTGATGTGTGCAAAGAGAGACAAAGCTACCCTACTGTCACAAAACATCCCCAGTTTAGTGGGGAACTTGCCTCCTAGATGCTGCTTCAGGGTCTGATATTTAAATTATCTCTCTAATGGTCCTTGAGACTTGGACTGACTTGTCTCAACTGCAGTTCATCACTGGACCATAGAATCATAGAATGTCCTGAGTTGGAAGGGACCCACTAGAGTAACCCTTAAGTCAGTTCCCTTGCACAGCTGCCTGATCTTCTGTGGCTTCTCAGTTGGACTGAGCATGACAGCAACAATTGTTCTTGACAAAGCCCAAAAATAACTTCAGAAGATCTTTCCTGTGTTCTTCAGCAACAATGACCCTTCTAAAGCTCTTATATCAACCCTTCCTCTTGCCCATATAGGTATCAATATCAGGTCAGAAAACAAAAGTAGACATAACTTTAAAACTGCAGAGGAAAGGGAGTCTATTTTCATGTCCTAATCTAGTTTATATGCAGCCAACTCAAATCAGTTGTCCCTCAACACCATGGGGACAGAACAGGAACAGCTGACATAGGCTTCCATACGTAACTTGAACAAACTCATACAAACATGAACATGTACTACATGTTACATGTAGTAACATGTAACTACGGTATAAGAAAACCACTTTTCTTCCTGGGCATTTTTGTGGCATAGTCTAATTAAGGGAGAGAAAAAAAAGAAAAAAAAAGAAAAAGAAAATTATGATAAAATGCTTTAAAAATCTAATGCCACAAGAAGTGCTGTTAAGCTGAAAAGTAGTTTTGTCACAAAGTGAATGTAAGCATTTTCTTTAAAGAGAAATATGTAAATCTGCAGTAATATGTCCAGAACAAAGTGCCACTGCAGGAATAGGCATAATATTTTACCTTTCACTAAGTTAGCTTGGAGGAAGAGTCAATTTAAGCATCTCTTGATGGGGCAAGAATTTTGGGCAGTTTTAATTAACATAAAATTGCTAACATTATTTAGCTTCTGCAGAAAAGAAAAATTACTTAATCCTATGCCAGCAATTTCTGCAGATACATTTATAAAATTTCTAACACATACATGTATATATTTAATTTGCCTGTGAGCTAAGCAAGTGTGACATTGTTTGGATGGATACTGTCAGGTATCTTAAAAATAATAAATGGATAAAAATCTTCCACCAAAATGAAGGAAAAATAAAACAAAAACAAAACCAAAAAAACAAAACAAAACAAAAAAAAACACAACAACCAACCAACCAACCCAAGAAAAATAACACAACAAAAGCAGGGTGTTGGACTCAATGATCCAAGAATTCAAGAAGTGTTTTGTATGCTCTCAGGCAAAGGAAGGGATTCTTGGGATTCTGTGCAGGGCTAGGAGTTGGATTTGATGATCCTTATGGATTCCTTCAAACTCAGAATATTCTATGATTCTAAACTCTTTAAAATCCATTTGAAACACTGTCTTCATTCTTGCAGGCTGCTGCTGAAATACATACAAATTAGATAGTGTACTGAAGGAAGAGTCTTAAAATTTGTAAACCAGTATCAAGTGGTGTTGTGCAGGGTAAGGTTTGCTGCTGGACACAAAGGACTTCACCTGCATGGGGCCTCAAACTCTTGGATTACCTCTCTGACATTCTCCACAGACATGTGAGCAGCTCTTTACAAAACTCCTGTCACACAAACCACTCTTACATAATTTCTCCTGGCTACAAGGAAATAAATTGTCAGAGAAAATGCATGAGCAATCAGTATCTGCTGTCTAGCAGCATGCTGCTAGTTGCAATACATCACCAACAGCTGCAGCAATGAAAGCTCATCATTCTTCCCCAAACTTTAGCAGTTATTGAAACACAAACCTAAAGCCAAAGTCCAGTTTGTTAATTGACTATTGAAAGGGGAACATATGAAATGCTCAGTTTTATTCTGAGTGGTCAGCACAATGTGAGGTTGCCCCTTTCCCATGGATATTTTTCTTATTGCAGGGACGACACCAGAAAGTGATTCAGGTCTGCTGAACTTGTCTGTGAAGTTAGCAGGAAAGTAAATTAGAGGTGCCAGTGTTATTATAACACATTGGCCAAACGGGCTGATCCATGGTGGACCTAAATCCTCTCTGACAATTCTTCACATAAACCATAATGTTTTGTCCATATGATGTTATGGTGCAATTTACAGCTTTAATTTGCCAAAAGATTTAAAAAGAAGGAATTAAGGGCTCATTAACTTAAGACATCCTCCTGCCTCATAAAACTCAATTCAGTGATTTCCCTCTGGAAAGGTGCTGCTCTAAATACAAGCAATGGGGAAATCCCATACAACACACTGGTCCTGATTCAAAGACATTGAAAACCCTGAAAGGTAAACTTAATTGTTGTCAGACAGACAAATATGTCTCAATCTCAACAAAATAAATTATTTGGGTCTTAAAAGGAGAAACATGAACTTCAAATACAGTACAAAGAAGATCATACATGCTGTATTGTTTGGCTCCACGTCCTCTGTTGCCACTATATCTGGTTTTACACATATTGTAGGAGAATGAAGAAATCATCGCTTACCTGAGGGCCAATCAGACCATTGATTCCTGGGAATCCTGGTTCTCCCTTTTTACCCTGCATGTTCAACAGAGAAGCACATATTAGAAAGCAGACCAGAGACTGCTATTGATTATTCAAGGTCTTTCACCTCCAAATTGGTAAATCAACGTAACGTGGGTACATAAAACACAAAAGCTAGAAATGAAGATTACACCATTTGGAAATGAAACCCCAGTTGTCTTCGACAATCCTGTATCTCCCAAACTGTGACAACAGTCATAAAGGTGAGAGTTCTCAACTCACATAGTGTTCTCATACATCATGTTCATACATACATACATGTTCTTATACATACTTAATGTTCTCATGCACATCGTGGCTTCTCCTACACTCTGCAATCCCACCTCGCTTCCCCCTACAGAGGGGAAAGGAAGTCATGGGGCAGAGATGCAGCCAAGGGAGGTGCCAAGTGCAAACATGGGCTGAGAGGGAAAGCAGTGTCCCTCTGGTGCCTTGTACTGCTTCATGCAATAAGAAATAAAGTAATTAGGAATTCTGGTGCATGGTTGAATAGAAAAGATCCAAAATCTGTAAGCTGAGAAACAGAATCCATCAGGCATTTCTAAGTAAAGGTGGCAATAGCACCAAGGGACAGAGCTCACTGACTCTTCTGCAAGTAAAAGATATCCCTTCAAAGGAATCAAAGAACTCCACTGGTGCAAGGCAAGGACAAGCCAAGAGCTGGAGTACAACCCTGAGACAAGGTCACTTATACAGATGCTGGAGCTCTGTGTCCCCATGGGTTTGATCTCAAATAATTCAAAAGGAAAAAATCCTACGTGAGAAAAATGAGGAAGAAAGGACGGGGTAAGCACTGGAGTTAAGGCAGAGGCTGGATTTGTTCCTTAACCCAACAGATGATTTGCAGTGTTACTTTATGTAAGGCACATATTTGATAAAAAATATCTCTTCTTCCCTCATATGTAATAGACATTGAATAATTAATATTTCTGAGGCTGTTAGTGATACAGTAGGAGGGTACAAGAGGAATAATATAAATATCTGAGAAACAGACTTTTTCCTCCCTCATTTCTACCTCTCATTTGGACTGATTTTCTTTTCAGAAAGAAAATATAATTAACAAAAATGTAATGTCCCTGATAATGTTAAGGGTGATATATAAAATTTTCCCATTATTTTTCTTTATTGAAAGATGTACAGAAACAGCATCTATGAACAACAGCTTTATGCTGACTTAAATGAATTAAAAATCTAAACCATCATAAGCAAAACAAGTTTTTATCATATATTCCTCAGCTGTGACCGAGATTTATTATCTGGTGTGTCATAATCAGTTATATTAATTTCCTTGTAAAAAAATCCCCAACAACCCCCCACCCCAAAACAACGAAAACCAGCAGGCATATACAGAAGAATTTAAGAAGAATATTAAAGGAGTTATTATAGGATCCTCAGGTATCTGAAGAAATTTGTAATCATATCCAGGATGTGATAATAATAAAAATTTGAACTATATACTCCAGAACACCCACTACTTATAAATGTTCCTTCTAACTTTCCAAAGTCCATAATTTCTTTTCTTGTCAAAGCCAACAAGAGATCATTTTTAATTTGAAGGACTCATGTCACCACATGATTTAACATATGTTTTCTAGTTAAAGATGATCATCTTGCCCACTGCCAAGGTGACCATGTAAAGGACACTGTTAAAACACTCATTTAAATAAGTAAGTAAGGTTATGAATAAAGCATACAGGATGTGGTGTGTGGAGCCAGACACAGGAGATGATCCACCTCCGGCTTCCTATCCATGTGGGAGCTACATGCCAAGGTGGCAACTTCCAGAATTACAACACTGAGGCCAGAACAGAGAATCATAGAATCACAGAATCATGTAATCACAGAATGGGTCAGGTTGGAAGGCACCACAGCAGGTCATCTGGTCCAACCTCCCTTCACAGGCAGGACCATCCCAGAGCACAGGCACACGACCAGGTCCAGACAATTCTAGAGTATCTCAAGTGAGGGAGACTCCAGTGCTCAGTCACTTCACTAAAAAACTTCTTCCTCATAGTCAGGTGAAACTTCCTGTGCATCAATTTCTGCCTGTTGCCTCTTGTCCCACTGCTGGGCACACCGAGCAGAGCCTGGTCCAGGCTCTCACCCCTCCCTGCAGACACTGACAGACCTGGACAAGGTCCCCCCTCAGCCATCATTTCTCCAGGCTGAACAGGCCCAGCTCCCTCTGTTTTCCTCATAAGAGAGATGTTGCAGTGTTTCTCTGAGGTTTGGTCCCAGGAACAGAGGTGGATTTCGTACCAGGCACATAGGAAGCATCCTTAATTGTGCCCATCAAAACAGTGTAATTGATTCCTTTATGTCCCACCAACCAACCGTTCTGTCTCCAGACTGACGCCCAGGAACACTGATCTGTGGCAGCAATGAGAGATGCAAGAGGAGCTGTTTGTTCTTTCTTTAGGTATAATGCTGAAAAACTTCAGTGCTTTTCAAAACATTAAAAAAACCTTTAAAGCAGCACATAATTATACAGCCAGAGAGACTGAGAGAGGTTTCCAGTTGTGAAGGGGACTTGTGGGGCACTTGGAGGTTAGTTGAAATCCAACTTCAATAGATTTGCTCCAAAGCATTATAGTCTATCTCTAAAGCACAGAAATAATTGCTGGGAGAAATTACACCTGAAAGCAAAACTCAGTGATATGTCGCACTGCCTAATAACATGATAGAGAAACCCAAAAACTGTGCTCTGTTACCTACAGTAAGAATCAGGTAAGTCTGTAAGATTTTGTATCCTTTGACAATATGACATATATCCTATTTCCATTATCATCAATTTGAACAAAAGCACAGTTAAAAATGTGTGTTTCATTGGAAATTTGTGTATTTGCCTCACTGACAATTACAATTTCACCCTGAATTTAGTCTATGGCATCAATCCCTTTTCCTTTCTTTTGTTAACTTGCTTACAGTTTGATTTCTGCATGGCTGAACTTTGCCAGTGCAGGCAAAGTCATCTGAACATTTCAAACACCCACAAATAAATGTGAACACAACCATCCATCAGAAAGATATCTGCTATATAGAAGAAAGGAAACCAAGGAAAAATGTTGTTTCCACTGCTGGAGGGGAAATTCTGAAAGGTACCATAGCCCAAGACTCTTTCCCATCGTGCTGTACAACAGTCAGAATACTCATTTATTTTCTTAGCATGTTTTTCTCTGAGGTTTGGCCCAGGAACAGAGGTGGATTTGGTAGAAAGTACACAGAAAACATCTTTAGTTGTGAATGAATATGACTGCTAGCGTAAATGCCAATTGTTTTCCCTGTAACCTAGATGGGATACTAGGATTACCCATTTCATCCAGTCTTTCTACCTCTGCATTACTAGAGAAACCAGAAGAAACCCAGCAGTGTTAATCAATGTTTGAGCTCCCTGAAGGCACCAGCCTTTTGCAGTCTCCATATGCATTAGATAACGCCAGTACATTTTGAAGTGAGAGCATCTCCCTAGCTTGAGGATGAAAATATCACCAGGGTTGGCCAGATCATGGGTGATTATTGAGGCAGTTGTGTCAAAGGGTTACAAGGACTTCTGGACATCGAGAGAGACCACACCTTGAGACTGACTCCTTCCAAAAAGCCTACTTAATATTCTAGGCAAACTTATTCTCCTCTCTCTTGTGGATTATTTACCCATTTCTCCCTGGAGTTACCAGTCAGCTCTCTCCTTTCCTTGGATCCTGGGAGACTAAGGCAGTTCAAATCCAGGGCAGTTCATACACAGTGAAGTAAGAGTTGAAATAGTGTTGGCTTCCAAATTAAAGTTGTGACTGGCCTGAACAGTAAAGTCATATGCAACAATCCTTTCAGATGGGTCAAGAATGGAAAGCCAAATACCTGTATTTCTTCCGCCATCAAACACAGGAAGAGCTCAGCAGCTCTCCAGAGGCTCCCAGGACAGCTGAAAGGGACAAACCTTTCCTGTATTGACATGTGATCTGAACACTCCTCCTCTGGGTGGAGGGTATACCCTGAACCCAGGAGTTCCCAGTTTTAACTAATTATTATTATTATTAATCTGCCTGAACTATATACACCGAGTTTTAAACATGGAGAAGTACATTCACTAAATACTACTATATTATAAACATATTTTCCATTAATTTTCTTTTCATAAGATTATTCTTACTACCCCATGAGATTCTTTTATTATTTTTTGTTTTGTATTGATTGTACCTTGAACTTGGACAGATTTTATCAATGTAATCTTATAAAACTAATCTGCAGTCCAGCACATCAAACTCAAAATGGTCTAGATAGCTCCTACCTCATGACTGCTGCAGGATAAATGTTTTCTCTTGGTCTCTTTCTGAAATTTTAATCACTTGAATGAACTTGTAGCATTTAAAAAAAGAGGCAAATTCTTGAAATCAAAATTACTGAGTACACTTCAGAAGAACCCTGTGTTTAGTCTCTACTGGCCACAGATCTGTGTGCTTTCCAGGAACATGTCATACATCTCCACCTTTGCGTCTATCAAGAAAAAAAAGCTGTTTTATTTTCAGCAAATATTTCCATAAATCAGGTACACAAGACTTAACAGAAGAGCTAAAGAACTTCAATTCTCTTCAATTTGACAGAAGAAAAAGAAGGACAGGAAGAGGGAAGAAAACGACAAAACCACCCTGAAAGTGAAAGCAGACTCTCAGAGCTCTCTTTCAGGCAGTTTTAATAAAATCAGGACAGTACTGTCTGTCACTCAAAGGTCTTACAGGTCACATGAGAATAGCAAAGCATTTTTCTTCACACAGTGTGCTCCTGATGTGAGTGTATCATTGTCAAAATGCATACATTAGGTGCCAGGCACTTTTGACTAATAAAATGAACATAATCCAGTTCCTTGGTTCAGGCTGAAATTGTAACCTCCTGCCCCTAGATGGGATCTGTGTAGATCCACCAACCCCGTTACTTTGTGTCATCTCATGAATTCAGTCACTGAACAATGGACTTTAATTAAAAAAATGCATGTATTAATGTAAGATGCTTGATGACTAATAAAGACCCTTAGGAGAAGTCTAACTAGCTAGACACAACAGAGTCTAGGGAAAAATTCAAAGACAAAACAGATCAAATAACATCTATAATCAAATGATCACTAACAGGAGCATTTTCTGTCCTGTTGCAAATCCTGACGGATCACTGTCCTTTGCCCAGCTAATATGTTCTATTAATCTTATTCAAGAAACAACATTTCACACCAGGCTTTAAAACCAGGATAATTCCTAAGTTATCAACTTAAAAGCAAAGAACTGAAGACTATTTGCTAAAATTATATTTTCTAACGTCTGGGAAATTACAAGAAAGCAAGTAAATGCCCTTTTCCACTGAGGCACTGACTAAAGGCTGCATTCACTATCTCCCCAAGGAGAAGATTCCTAAAATTCATGCTTATAGATAAATTCAATAGCACGCAATCCAATGGACAGTCTGTAGAAAACCTCTTATCAGGGTATATATTTTTTCCCTGTACTGTTGTTTGCTCATCACCCTCCTATGCTCACAGGTTCTCACACAGACTGGTAAGAGCGCTGGTGCTGACTCAAAACAAACCCCACGATCTCCTTTAAAGAAGGAGTGAGTTATCATCAAGTCTCTGTGGCTACTTAAAAAAGTGACCCATTTAATAGCAGTACTGAGACCTAAGTGACTGCCTCCAAAAACGCTAAGCAGGTATCTCAGTTCCACTCTTATTTGTTGACACCTTTGAAGGCAAAGAGACCCTGAAGACAGACCTTGACAAATAGACTGTACAATCACCTATTGTATGGTGATCGGTGTGAATCCATAGTGCTGGATCTTGCACCTGGAATGGGGTAAGCCTGGATGCACAGACAGCCTGGTGAGTGAGAGGCTGGAAAGCAGCTGTGGGATGGGACCTGGGGATCCTGGTTCAGTGGAAAGTTGAACATGAGCCAGCAGTGCCCTGGCAGCCAGGAGGGCCAACCCTGTCCTGGGGGCATCAGGCACAGCATCACCAACCTGGCAAGGGAGGGGATTGTCCCGCTCTGCTCTGCACTGGGGCGGCCTCACCTCGAGTCCCGGGAGCAGTTTAGGGTGCCACCATATAAAAAACATATAAAGGTACTAGAGAGTGTCCAGGGGAGGGCAACAAGTATCACTGCCAGAGGGCAGCAATACCAGGACCAATCCAGATGGGAAGCCTGTGGCATAAATATAGAGATGGGAAGGATGGAGTGGCCTCAAAACATAAAGACCTTTAATGCAACACACACAAACAAACAAACAAACAAAAAACAAAACAAAACAAAACAAAAAAACCCAAGGAAGAAAAACAAAACTAACTCTGCACCTCTTGCAGGCACACATTCAAAGACCCGGGGAACCACAAATTACGAATGTAACAATACATAGGGAGGGGTCTCTGAGAGCAAAGGTCCAGTCAGGAAGGAGAACTGGGACCAGGTCTGGACATGCCCTTCCATGTCCCTTCACGTCCCACGCTCTCAGGTTAAAGTCTCTTGTATCTGCCGCTGAAGCCACATCCCTGTCCCCATCCACCAGATCCAATTCCACAAACAAGAATGGCGTTATGAGGAGTGGCTGAAGACTCTTGGTCTGCTCGGCCTGGAGGAGACTGAGAGGAGACCTCATTGCAGCTACAGCTTCCTCATCAGGGGACGAGGAGGGGCAGACACTGATCTCTCTGGTGACCTGTGACAGGGAGTGAGGAAACTGATGAAGCTGAACTGGAGGAAGGTTTAGGTTCCTGGATAGCAGGAGAAGGTCTTTCATGCAGAGTGTGGCTGAGCACTGGAACAGGCTCGCCAGGGCAGTGATTACAGCACCAAGCCTGCCAGAGTTCAAAGAAGCATTTGAACAATGCTCTCAGGAACATGGTGGGATTCTGGAGGCTGCTCTGTGCAAGGCCAGGACTTGGACTCGATGATCCTGATCAGTGCCTTCCAACTCAGGATATTCTGATTCCATGTTGTCTAGTGAGATGTTCTTCATATGAACAGGCTCAAGCAAGGAAAAGCAGGTTCAGAATATAAGTGTAATAATATCAGGCTCACTATGAAATTTACCTTTTAGCAGTACTATATGTGAAGACGTAATTCCGTGTCAGAAAAAATCCAGTATTTTTTTCATACACAGGAAAACTGAGCTCCTTGCAGAGAATGGTACACCAGCTACCATTTTTTGGGGACTTTCTTTTTGAGTACTGATCAAGCACAACAGAAAATAATAAGTGTTTCAAGAACTTTTACACTCATTTGACTTCCAGGACAACAGAATTTCTCAGAAATTTCAAACTGACCACATTAGCAGTGATTCTGCACACTCAGAGTCATATCAAGCAACCCCTTAGCAGTAAGGAGCAGATATAAATACAGGAGAGCACATGGGAAGAAAGAACCTCCACTGCATTCAACCTGTTGACTCCAAGAGGTACTGAAAGTTCCTGGACCATAAATAAGGAATATAGGAAAGGATGTGGCCCTCAGGATTCTTACATAAATAGACAAGTATATGTAAGATGGGTGAAGGTAGCAAACCTTATTGAACAAAGCAGTCCTGAGCTTCCTGAGACTGAGATTAAATAAAAAAGCAACTCACCCTTTGACCTGGCAAACCAGGGACTCCAGGCTTGCCTTCCAGGCCTGGCTCTCCCTTTAAAAGTGAAAATATTTAGAAAGTTAACAGAGTAAGAAAAACTACTGAACTATATATGATTTCCTAGCTGTTTTGTGCTATCATTACTGCATAGCTACCTAGACAACTCTTACTGGATAATTATGTTGTCCTGTGAGCAGAAGAGAATGAGTAAACAAGATGAAGTGACAATGCCCTGATTAAATACAGAGCACACAACTATATTTAAATTACATAATTCAAACCAGATTTACCTAAGTAACACACCTTCACAATGCCATCAATTCTACAAAAGCCAATGAACAGTGAAACACAACAAGCAATTCAAAAGAGAGGAAATACAGAGTGTTTGCAAATGAGGCTGCAGTGACAGTCTGAACTGAGACATCCTGCAGAGCTGGGTCATAACATATAACTAGAATAAGCTACAGTTTAAGTCAGAAGTAAGAACGTGGGCATGTACAAACTGTTGTAAAAATTATGTTGAAATATAAACACACATACACAATTCTTAGTTTTCATCCAGAAAATATTTCAGCCACGACCTTGTGTCATAACACCAAGCCCTTTGACAGCAACTATTCCCTGACCTTCATGACATGACAGCTCACAAGTTATCAGTCAGTGCCTCTCTGAGATGTGCTGAATGTGCATATAGCTCTCAGGACATTAGCAACAGAAAAACAATCAGGTTCTGCATGACAACAGTCTTAAGGCAAAGTCTGCCCATGTCCTGTTTGTCACAATTGTAGAGTTCAGACAGGCCATCCACCACCTGACACATCCTCTCAGCAATGAAGAAAACTGGAGGCTGTGGGCACTATTTAAATATTTTAGAGCCTGAATAATGTAGAAGATTTTCATATGCCTCACTCCAGCCCGAGTTTCAGTTTCTGAAATTGCAAGTAGTGAGAGAAACAACTTACTGGAGGTCCAGGAAGTCCAGGTTGGCCTTGTGGTCCTCGTGGTCCAGGCTTTCCCTACAGAAATGTTTGGGGTTTTATTTAAAAAGTGTTAAAATATCTTTATGAAAATGTGCATGGGCACATTAGACATGTCTGTCTTTACAGGACCTATACCTCCACTTTCTGTACAAGTCCTGAGGAACCAGTGCAGACACCAGCTGGTTTTCTCCTTAATCTCTGGCTACTCAAATTATCAGACTGCAGACAGACTGAAACACCCACACTCAAGAAGCACTATGCATATCTGGTTCTCTGTTTTTCAAAGATAGTAACTCTACTGAAGATACTGAGATATTCTGGATATTCCACTAAAACACTCTGGGTTGGTGTTTGGTGGTGAAGAAGAGCAGTTTTTGCATAAGTAGTTTCCTCCAGCATTTCCCCCAAGCCTACAGAGCTCTGAAGGGCTTTAAAGTATGATTTACATGATGCATACAGCAGGTATTAAGTAACAGCTAAATGAAAATTATGGATCTACCAACAAAAAACCACAAAACTTATACATATTGTATACATAGGACTAACAGACTGACACAATGGATGTGTTCCCCCCCCCCAATTGAGTGCCCTGGTTCAGAGACAAACTAGGCAGGAAACTCAAATGCAGTTGAACATTAATGTTAACACATCCCTGTCCTTAAATAATTGCTAAGCTGACTCTGCAATTCATGTGTCTCACTGATGTAAGATTCACTACATCTGAAAATGACATTGCCCTTTTTCCTTTCTTGGTTATTTTCTCCACTGTAAATAGGAAAACTTATTTCTCAATGTCCTCATAATGCTTCCATCCACCCTTCCTTTAAAGTACTCCTTTAAAGCACTCCTTTAAAGCAAAATCTAAACTAACAGGCAACAAAATTACATTAAAATATCCTTGCATGAAAGAAGAGATATTGAGTCTCTCTTACTTCCTCTCCTTTTAGGCCTTCAGTATGCACCTGGAATAGAAATGCAGAATCATAAAGGATGGAAAGAGTAAATACAAGGCAGAAGGTGCCAGAGGTATGATGGGTCCCCACAGGGTATTTTTCTCCCCTTGCTGATCCTTCAAGTTGCATGGTAACTCCTGTAGCTGAATGCAGAAGGAATCACATAACAAGTAGACTGGCTTGGGATATGCCACATCAGTTAAACTCATTTTCAGGTGTTACACACACCTTTCAAAATGTGTTCGTAATTGCTGTCTCATCATTAATACCACATTTGAGCAGGACAACAAAATGTTCTCACACAAACAGGCCGTTTTTTTCATAGTTTTCTTTTTCTAATTCCTTTACTTTCTTCCACATTCTATGTAAGGGAATTGCGTGCTGACTTTCCCATGATTACTGGGGAGCCTCCCAGTTTTGTCTTTAGTTGAAGAGTGCTATCTCCTAATTTTATTTTTTTTTTTTTGGAAAGTCCTGTCACAGTCTTACTCTTGATGCTCTGATGCACTTAAGGCAGTGCTTTCATTGCCTCAAGTTCTGGTCTTCGCATTTCATAATTTTCCCAAAATTATGGCAGAGCATCTCCTCATTGAAACCTGTCGCATGCCTTTTTCAAAGGTCTTCACTTTTTAAAACTTCTTAAAAAAACAAAAATAACCCCAAAAGTATTTAAGAACATCTCTCAGTGAGATCCTTCCACCCTGCATTTCCACTTTCTCTTCTCATGCAACAGTGATAAAAGTATGGGAAAGCTAAAACAAAATTCTTACTGAAGTGCCAGGCAGTCCTGGAAGTCCTGGTTCACCCTGCAGGGAAACACAAAAAAAATGAAAAAACATCCATAGAACACATCATGGCACAATACACAACAGTGCAAAATAAAAGCAACCTCCTGAGCAAGTTTTCTAAATGTTGTACATTCTTATATTCAGTATCATCTCAAAATTAATAGATCTGGACATACAATCCCAATTGAGTCTGTTTGTTCTGGTCTGCATATGAATACATGCAGAAACAGGTTGTATTCTGTGTTACTGTGATGTTTTACATACATTTTAATGACATGGAGTGACTTAAAATGAATGTTGCATTAGATGTGCAATAGCATTTGATTTGTGCTTCAAAAAATGTATTTGCTCTGTGCACTTACCACACAAACAAACAATTTGATGCTTAGATCCCTAACAGACCCCCAAGGGGTCAGATATTTAGGAGATGAAAATGCTTTTGTTTGTTAGTAACAAAAATAACTGCAGAAAAAAAGTGAGAAATTGTACCATTTTTCCCAAGCCATTTTGCAGAGCAAATAATGCCATAGTGGTTGCAGGACACTGGGATGCTACATCCTCCTTCCACGATTTATTGCCATCTATGCTATCAGTTTGTTCCAGTTCATTTTTTTCCAGTAATGTCCACCATTTATTATGCTTTAAGACTGTGCATACTGAAGGTTTATCCTCTCCTTTAGGCACAGATTGGTGTTAAAATTTATCACATAGCTTCCTACCATACTCTATACATTCATTATTCATGTAGGTCTGTGAATGACCCAGCATCCTTCATGTTTAGTTTTTTTAAGTTCAATTACTCTTTGTTATTTATTCAGAGTGACATAGAATGGTTTGGGTTGGAAGGGATCTTAAAGGTAGAATCACTGAAACATTAAGGTTGAAAAGGCTTCCAAGGCCATTGAGTCTAACCTTTGAAGGAACACCACCACGGGAACAAGACCAGAGCACAGAGTGACACATTCAGCTGTTCATGGAACACTTCCAGAGATGGTAACTACAGCAGCACCCTGGAAAGAACCTTCCAATGCCTGATAAAACTTTGAGATAACAATTTGCTCTTGTTGTCCAACATGAATGTTCCCTGGCATAGTTGAGGACATTGTAACTATGTCCGGTCACTGGTGGCCTCGGAATACAAATACAGACCAATCCCAGCCTGGCTACAACCACTTGTCAGGAAGGTGCAATGAGCAATAAGCCCAACCCCACCTCTGAGCCTCCTTTTCCCAAGAATGCAACAAGCTCCAAGAGCAACTGTACATAAGACTTACCCTTCACATGGTTCATCAACGGCACAGCAGCACTCTGACACCACAATATATTTCTTTTCACGAGTGACACAGAACGGAATGCAAGACTTCAGCCGGAGCCAAGCACAGGGGGACAGACACCGCCCTGGTCCCGCTGGCCGCACTAGTGCTGACACAAAAGGCCAGGTGGCCACTGGCCTCCTTGCCCACCTGGGCACACGCCAAGTCACGTTTGGCCACTGTCGGCCAGCACCACCAGGGCCTTTCCCGCTGGGCAGCCTTCCAGACACTCTGCCCCAGCCTGGGGCACTGCAGTGGATTTTTTTGGCCAAAATTTACCACCGGAACTTCGCCTTGTTCGTCCTGTTACCATTGGACTTGGCCCATCTGTCTAAAACTTCTGCTTCCAACCCTGTAATTTGAGCAGATAGGCCTTCCACTACATCTGGTTGCCCAGGGCCCCATCCAAACAGGCGTATTTTTAAAAAAGCCCATAATATGTGAGAAGTAGTGAAGAGGCACACACCAGCCACTCTGAAAATATCAGACCATGGAGACAAACATCTTTTGGAAGCACTCGTTGCAGCTAGTTCAGAAATATGGATTAAGTGTTAACTCGAGACTGATCAGTACTGCAGGAAGAGAATAATGGGAATTGCTTCCAATCCTTGCATTCTTGAATAAAGGTCACTGACTTATTCTGGAGGAGAAATAGAGAAAAACATCCAGAACTGGCCATGCCTTTCCACTCCTTCCTAAGAGCTTCATCGGAAATACCAAAACCACAGCATCATTTTTAACACAGAGGGAAACATAAGGCTGCTCTGAATAGTCTAACAACTCTGAAAAATAACAAGGTCAAAACTTCTGCTTAGAGCAGTGAGTAATTATTTTGCAGGTAGGAGGCTCAGCGGCATTTTGTTGTCACTTTTTGAGGCAGTTCTACATCTCCTGGGTCAGAAAAAACAGCTTCTACACAAACATATTGACATTTCTACCAACACTTCTTAGATGAGGAAGATTTCCTGACCCAAACTACACTCTTATTTCCTTCTACTCTCACTATGAGCATTAATCCAAGAGCAGAGGAGCCATAACCAGACACACTGTAACACTTACTCACACCCATTTGAGACTGAAGCCAGGTCAGAAAAGTGAAAGATTTAAATATATATAATTTTTTCTCATATAAAACCAAGATAAATATTAGGCCAACAGCCCTGGTATTTCCAGCACTGAGAGGCCAAGGAAGAATTAATAAATGTGTTTTGAAATCCACTCTGTGCATCCCATCCCAATTTACCTTGTCTCCTTTGGTCCCAGTAGCACCAGGAGGGCCGGGGCTGCCAGGAGGGCCCTATAAAGAGGTAAAATAGAAAGAAAACTGTTGGTTTCTAAAGTGCAGGAGAAACAAAAAGTTGCAGGTACTGGCAGCACAAACAGTGACATCCTATTGCACTGGGGAAGAACTAATAGAACGCACGAGGCTGTTCTGACTCTGCTGCACAGAGAGGAAATGGAGATGCCACAGCAATCACAGTAACACTTACCCAATTTCAGCTGATTCAGAAGAATTGCAGTTCAGTGAGTATATCAGTGTCAAACACAAAATTTAGTATAAAATTCAGGCATGAAGATTTACCCCCTTCTAAGTGTCTAGACACGAAAAAGGAAGAAATGCTTCAGAAAACCCAACTTCTGTAACAGGGTTTCACTTGGAGAAATTGTTCCTTTGAAGTAGCAAACAAATAGGATCCATCTTCACATCCCTCTGCAATTTCCTACTTCATCTACATTTGCTGCAAGTAATAAGCCAGTTTTTTATCCATCTCAAACACCGGAAAACATTTCCATCTTGCAAGGATAGTGATAAACACTAACTAGACACACACTTCTTGGTACAAGGTAAACTGTGTCTGAGGAACAGAGCAGGATGCAGATGCTGCACCCTGGAGGCATCAGGTTCAAGGGTGGCAGTGATTATAGTTGCGTGGCTTTTGGCAAATAATTTCTGGCCTCTGCTTCCTATTTCTGTCCTTTGCTATTTAGACCAGAAGGTTCCTGGAAGAAAAGGATGCCTCTCATTAGGCATCATTCCCTGGGTAATGAAAACAGTCTTGTGGAATCTACACATAGTGGTTTTAGACAAAGCAGTGTGTGTCTGATCAGCAGAAATTTATTGACCTTCTAGGCCATTTTCTGTTTTCTTTTTGTTTCAAAAATGTAAATAGTTCCAAGCCTTCTTTATTGAAAACAAACCCAATATATTAAATCCAGTTCTCTTCCTTTCCTATTGTGGGCTTAAACAACTGAATTTTTCTGAGTGCTTTCTTAGGTATTTAATGAAAATTAAGACAAACATTTGAGCTATCACATTTAAAGGACTGGTTTATCCTGTGAGTTTAAGTTGCATTCTTGTTTAATTTTAAAAACAAACAAACAAACAAAAAAATGAATACTGTGTCAACAAAGATCCTCAGAATAGGGACATGATTCGGTATTGTCATGATTCAGCAACCACCCAGGATAAGTTTCAGTTTTAGGGTCAACTTCCACTCTTTCCAAAGAAAAGCTTCCAGTTACTATTTGCCACATACCTGTTTCCCCTCCACTCCTGGCTTTCCAGGGAACCCATCCAGGCCTCTGTCTCCCTGGAAAAAGTAGAGAAAGAACCACTATAATTTAAATCTGTGCTGTTTAGGTCACTGGCCTGAAAGTGATGTCCGTATTATCTGCCCCAAAAGTAATGAGTAAGGAGAGAAATTCCAGCCAGTCCCATAAAGAAAATAGCTGAAGTTCCTACATCTGTAGCATGAAAAGTTGCCACAACCAGAAGCAGGTGTGTGCTAGCTTTCCATGCTGGCATCCTTCTTCTGCCTGCTGAGGTGGATTCATGTAAACTGGACAACATGGTCCAGGAGAACATCAGCCCAGAACAGCTCTTACAGAAATAATAAAGCAATCCAGCATTAGGTCAGTTTTACCCAGCAAAGAAAAATCTTTCATTTTTCACCTTTCCTTTCAGTAACCTGGGGGAACAATTAATTTGTTCCTATACGTCTCCAGAGCTGGACAGTCCACAAAGCCCATATGCGATGGATTTCACTACTTTCTTTTTATTACTTGAAAATATGGGGTTTCCCCCCTGTACCTAAACTTCAATTTTTTTTAATTTTTTTTTTTTCAGTTCCAGACTAATAAGTCTTTCTCTAACCCCCTACAGAGGCAAGTGTATCCTTCATCTTTACAATTATCTGTTATGTATTTGAAGATTTACAAAACTCCCCTTTCAAACTTTTCTAGACTAAACAACCATAATACTTTCAACTTTTCTTCATGGGCATGTTTGTCAGTCCACTGATCATTTTCATTGTTCCTCTTTGTGCAGTGTCCAATTTTTCCACATCTTCATTGTAGCTAGGTGCATGAAACCAAACACACCTGAGGCTAACTTTGAGCAGGAATATGTTTTCATGTTTTATAGACTATTTTTCTGTTCAAATCCCAGGATACTGTTTATTTTACACCAAACCCTCTTCCACAAGACAGTTCCTTAATCAGTTGTTCCCTATCCATAACTGCAATTTGTTGTCCTATGTGTATGAAACATCCTGCAGCTGCCCCTTCTCAATGCCATCTTCTGCTTTGTGGGATAGTGTTTACAGGATAATTTTGAATTCTGACCCTTATCTCTACTGTACTTCTATATTCAAGCTCAACATATTTCATATTTTATAATCCAGGTTCTTGATAGAGATAACTGGATCAATTACATACCTCTGCTGAACTTCACTTTTTTCCTACTGATTTGACCATTAAACCACTTTAGTTTAAAAAAACTCCTAGAAACAGACTTTCTAGTACTCTCTGAAGTCCTTAAACCTCTGAAAAATGAAACAGATTTTGTCTGGCTCCTTCACACACAGCTGAATATAAACTGTCAAACACACACACAGTGCCAGTGTTAATGTGAGTGCAAAAACAAATTCCACAAGTACAAGCAGTGACAGAAAACTAATAGTTTTGTGCTATTTTTTAGTGTTTTTATTTGTCTTAAACTCTGTCAGACCACTGTTATTACCTGCAAACCCACACTTATGGCACTAGATTTAATTAGCTTCTTTTGTAAATTACATGGATTTGCCAAGTCAGAAATGGATTTGCTAATAATAATTTAATTTTCCTCCTTAGAAAGGAGGAAATCAATCAATCAATCTTCTAACATAAATGTTATTTCAAATTATGTATTCAAGGAATGAAATTAGAGAGAACCATATCCTCCAGAAAGCAGCTGAAAATCAGCGTCAGACACTCAGATCCACTTGCTTTGGAGGTGATAGTTTCCACACTAATGTTTTCCTTTGCACTGCCTGAACAACAAATATCCTGAATTTAAGACTTTCAGCAAGCAATAACCTGGTATATTGCTGACAAAATGTGCAATGCATTCCCAGGAGAATTTTTAACATCAATACACTGCAGTAATGCACTTCACACATGCTGGTTTAGCTGCCAAAACAAAAAAGTGTCGATGTTCATACTGCTACCAATGGGGGCTGGGAAAGGCAAATGTATTATTTATATAAGCAAATAAAAAAAAAAAAAACTTTTTGAAAACATTCCAACTGATTGTGCTTTCTGGTGTTTCTTCAGAAAAATTTGTCATTATAAATATTTTTTATTATTTTTACATTCTTTAAATAAGGTTACTCACTGAAAGGTACTTTTCTCCCAACAGAGAGAACAAACACATTAAAGTTTCATTCTCAAATTTTCACTTTGATTCCATTTCTTTCTCCTGTGTTCTACTGTCTTTTCTTCTTTTAACCAGTGGAAGAAAATGGTGAAGATTCAAAACCAACTAGGGGAAATGACGATTCTGCCAAAATTTCAGTGCTGCTCTCTGACCTCTATCATTTAGAAAGTTCTAATGATTTGGTGGATAAATGATTACCCAGGAGTCTGTAGGGCCCTGGAAAGGCTGGAGGACAAAACAAAAAAAAAAAAAAAAAAAAAAACAAACAAACAAACAAACAAACAAAAAAAGCTTACCGCAGAGGGATCTGGCAACAGCAGACCAGTCCTGCTGCCTTCTTATACAACCCCTTCTCAATTAAATAGACAAGGTTTTACAGGATGGACACAGGATTATGAGCAAAAGAAATGCCCTTTGTCACGCTGAACTGCTGGATATGCCTAAATTAGAATACCAAGTATCACATACAGATATGGCTCCTGTTAGCTGGGCAGTGCATCATCATTTTCTCTAGAGTCTCTCTTGGGGTCTACAATGGGTTCATTTATCATTGGATACAAAAGGGCATGGGATATCCCTCATATAGTGCAGTGTTTTTCCTAAAGTGCAGGTGTAACCTATACTACTAGATTTGGGAACCTCACTATAAAACCTCAGTTTTTACATCAGAGGTCCCAGGATATATGAATAATGCAGCAAGATGGATGGGATACTTAGGGCTTTTTTTGGTAGCAAGGGGGAAGACTTGGTAAAACAATGCTCAGTGCATGAATTAGTGCTCCCTTTTCAGGCACAAAGAAACACAGGTTGTGTAGGTGTCAGTATTCCGGTTACAGACTGAAGAGAGCAGACAAGAAAATAGTTGGCCCACCAAACTTACACCCACTGTTTTCACAGTAGTACTGTGAAAAAGTACTGGTAAAAGTTAAAGCATTGGCAGTGGGTGCACTGAGACCATCATTAAAACCTGGGAAAAAACCAAAGCACAATTATTGTAGCAGAGATTTGGCTACTTCAGGAAGGGAAAAAAAAAAAAAAAGAGAGAGAATGTGGGGGGGGGGGCACCTCTCTGCAGATCCTTCTAGTGAAACAAAACCCAGTTCATTTCTTCCCCACTTTAATCCTCCTCTTCTTAGTCAGTTGCCTGCCCACTACAGCTCCAGCTTCCTCTCCCATTACAGCCATGTTAGAAAGATGGATTTTCTTCCAGGAGGAAAATATTCCAGCAGATTAGACAATGTTACCTCTGGAAAGGCAGCAGAGGCACTGGCTAGACACAGGACACCTATCCAGGTCTGCAAAGGGCTGAAAAGTATGACAAAGATAAACTACAATCCAGCCATTTGCTCTAGCTGCAATAATGAGGATAGGCAATACAAAATATAATTGTGGCTGCTTTATCATGAACAGCAGAAAGGATGTTGGTAAAGAGAAACACAGTATCTCACACTAAGGGTCTACTGATAATTTTTCCCAGTAGGCAAAAGTTTGGTGTTAAATTGCTGGGTTTCCTCTCCAGAAGAAGATGGAGACTGAGAAATAGGAACAGAGCTATGTCAGCAAGATGACGACTCCCTCCTTTACACAAACACAGGCAAAGCTGCCAGACCCTCCCTGAGATAAACCTGTGTCAGGACTGGCTCGAGTAATTAGCAAGACAGAACATTTTTGGGGGGCCCTGCCAAGCAGGTCGGCAGCAGAAGTGGGTGCCCATCTGAGGTCTCTCTGAACACAAAGAGCAAACTGAAATACCTACGGCTTTGTTTGTGCCTACCCAGCTCTGCTTTTAAATGCCCATTCGAGGGATAATAAGCCTTTGGACTTTTCCTTGAGCCACAAACATAATTCAAATCCCAGAGTGACCTGTACTCTGTGAAACAGCTCTTCACAGTCAGGAGAAACGTGGAACCGGGAAGCCACTCCACTTGGTCAAAGCTTCTGACACAGTACAAATTATCTGGTATTTACTACTAGTGAGTTTATAGGGATTGGAGAAAAAAAAAAACCATAAGTTGGATGATATGAAAAACTGGAATGAGATGGGAAAATGCTGGATGCAGACATGGTCAGTGGCAGTCAGTGACCATTCTCAATTCTCAGGTTGTGCATACAATCTGGACACCCCTTCAGAACTCCACACTGGCAACCTCCACCCCTCTCCTCCTCTCTCTCCTCCCTGGCTACACACACAAGAAGTCCCTAAATGTGTGCTTAGTAGACAGCATAGATCCCTAAAGCCCTCCTGCACACCCATGGGAGGTGGAGAGCACTTGGAAGTGCAGTGCAGTGAGAAAACTCCATCCCACTCCAGCGCTGCTGGCCTGGTAGTCCATCTCACCTAATGGACAAAGGAAAAACCTGGCTTTTCCTAGGAAGCAGAAGGCATACCTTGTCTCCTCGTGTTCCCTTTTCTCCTCTTTCTCCTTGTAGACCCTAAAAATAAAAATAAACAAAGATTGTAAAGATAAATCCAAGTAGAAACATAGTTACCTCCTCTAATTAGTCACCAAATCAATGTGCACATCTGCACAATCTATTCAAGTGAACCTCAAGAACATTTTCTGTGTTGCCAGTCCTCAAAGTTGGCCGCAGGCATGATCTAAGCAGACTCACAGAGCGGGGACCACTTGTGAGCCCAAGAACATCTGTAATATTATATTGCCTTCAGACACACGACCCTCCTGCCAACAGCAGAGTGGAGGGACAGGGAACACACCACGGCTGCAGATGGTCTGGAAAGCAACCAATGTTCTGCATTTTTCAAGTTTCTTGTAAACAATGAGAATTTAGGTAAAGGACAATACTGATGAGAAAACCTATTGCATAAACAAGTAAGAATTCCTGTTCCTGGTGGGTTTGGATGTGGTAGCCAGACAGACAGCAGGTAGCTTTGAGAACTGGCAAAGGTTAGATGCACTCTTTCCTGGGGGCCCAGCACATTTTTGCACTGTGAATGCAATGCCAGTGTTCCTCAGGACTGCAGAACTCATCTCCTCCCAGCTACACCAGAAACACTGCAGGGGCTTGCATTCATGTGGCACTAGCACAGACAATTGATTCCATGGGTACAAAAGGATTTCACCTTCCCTTGGCTCAGCAAACACCTTGTATTCTACCTGTATTGTAGAAACTGAGCAATCAACTAGTAGCTATAGAGAGACAAATATGCTCAGACAGTAGTGACCTCTCTAAAACTGTCCAAGTTTATAGTTCTTCTTGCTGTAATAATTTAAACTTCAGGTTATTTTACACTATAGTGGAGTCCCACCTGCAAGCTAATCAGAGCTCCATGTCTGGGTATATTTGGCCCTCAAGATGATTTACATAATCATCTAAATGGGTAGGGCTACTTCCTACTAGAGTAGGTTGCTCAGAGCCCAGTGCAAGCTGGCCTTGAATGTTTCCAAGAATGGGGCATCCACCATCTCACCAGACAGCCTGTTCCAGAGTCTCACCATCCTCTAGTTGCTGCCTTATATCCAGTCTAAATCTAACCCCTTTTACTTTAATACCATTACCCCCATCCTATCACAAGGTTTTATCAAAAAGTTTGACATCTTTTAAATATTGAAAGGCCACATTAAGGTCTCCAAGGAGCCTTCTCCAGACTGAACAACCTCAACTCAGCCTTATCTCACAGGAGAGGTGCTACAGCCTTCCTACCGCCTCCATGACCCTGTTCTGGACCCTCCTTCAGAGGTCCATGAATCTTTCCTGTGCTGGGACCCCAGTGATGGATGCAGCACTGCAGGTGGGGTCTTACCAGAGCAGAGCAGAGCAGAGCAGCAGAATTTCCTCACCTGCTGCCCATAGTGCTTTTGGGCTGTGAGTGCACACTGTCAGCTCGTGTCCAACTTTTCATTCACCAGCACCCCAAGCACTTCTTGGCAGAGCAGCTCACAATCTTTTCATCCCCCAGCCTGTGGTAGGGGACCCCCATCTGGATCATCAAATCTCAGAAAATCTACTCAGCTTTCCAACACCAGCTTAAAGGCTGCTTACCAAGCTGGAACCACAAGACAGAGGTGCTAACTGGACAGGGTCTAATTTACTTTGGTCTTGCTGTCTGTTCATTGAATGTAGGTTTGTCCCCTGAGACCAAGGGCTGTTCCCTGAGAGCTTTGAAAATATGACTGGAAATTTTCTGAGAGGTGGTATTTTTTCTTGGTGTTCTGATGAAGTTTTCAAGCACCATATAAATGGTGCATCATCACAGACCAAAGCAATTGCATCACAATGGGAGCATCACAAAATCACCAGCTGTTAGCTCAGTAATCAAGAAATTTCTGCTGACACCTCTCTACTGGCTACAGGTCTGTTCTCATTTAAAAAAGACAGTAGAAACTCAGAGAAGTCAAGAAAATTTCACCCCTTGGACATAGTGCATATAAGTAGTCAGACAGACTACAGACTGCTTAATAATAAAAAAATATATCTGGGCAGAACACACTGAAAAAGTAAAGAAGTTTCTAGAGTATTAGAAATTGAACAAGAGCCATGACTTACCGGTGCGCCTACGTAGCCTTTAATGCCTGGAGGACCCTGTTTTCCCTCAGATCCCTGGCAAGGAATTGAGATACATTAAACCACCAGAAATTCTTTCACATAAAAGACTAAGAATAAAGTAGTTAGTCAGAAATGTAAGTTGCTCTTTTGGGCTCATAGTGAGGCTTCTTGACTCTCTCAGTGCTAACACAGGAGTAATGTCTTAGTTTCCAACTGCTTACCAAAAATGACACTTCAACATTTTCCTCTGTCCCCTCAGACATTACAAATTTTATCCTCCTGCTTTCAGACTTAATCTACAAAGACAAACTGTCCCATACAGGTTTCTCTACAGGTTATATCAGAAGGTCTGGCAACGTCAGTTGTTGCATACAGCACCTGTTGGGGCTCCTGAACACAGTGTTAATGGAACAAAGCAAAGGTATACATTGCTGCAAAGTGACCACAGTCTTCAAAATGTTACATATTTTGAAGAGTAAATGCAAAGAAACAGATCAGAACTAATTTTTCCAATGTTTATTTTTACTGATAAGAAAAAAATGCAAGAGGATCAGGTAAATTTTATCAGTCCTTCAGCTGGCTGAAGAATGTACACTGTAATGGAGAGTACTCACATTGTGCCTTTATGTATCTTAGAATGCCTGAAAAATTATCTGGATCCCCAGCTGACAGGCTCAGCCCTCAAAGCTGTCCCATGGAGACAGCTTGGAACTGGCAAGCTGACCTAGAGAACTGGTTTTGCATCTTATATCACCTATTTGACTGATTATTTTCTTGCTTACATCACTTCCCCTTTCCTACCACTCTCATCTAACTCCTGTCTAACTCTAATTGGGTGGCTGTAATGGATAAGGCTTCACAACAGATAGGGAAATAATTTAAAAATAATTACCACATTTTGTATTAGTAGTAGTTTCATATTAAAAATATAATAAAATTAAAAATGTAAGATGTGTTTGTAATTAGTAGAAGAAATGAGACTTTTTTTTCCCTCTGTGCAAGAGGGTTAACAAGAGTAGGGTTCAAGCACAAGCAAAGGTGGCTCTGGGATCAGACATGTGAGAACCTCTGCAAGGTCAGGAAATATTGCAAGTTCTCTAATAGCAGAGCAAGAGCAGCAGGCATGTACCTAAATCTCTCCTACAGCCTGCAGAAAAATACTGCTACCAAGATCTAGGCAAAACCCCAAGAGAAACAGAGTCCTGCTCCAAGCTGTCCAAATTGCAGAAATCCAACTCAGTCCTGTTACATAAAACGTGGTTGTAACACTCAGCAGAAGTTATAGAGAAACTGGTTTTGTCTGGATGAGATGTGCTGAACCCACTCGAGGCCTGTGCTGAGATCATGTCTGGTAAACCAGAGAAGTGTGAGACCTCCTACAGCTTGAGCAAGCAAGAAGGAAATTTGTCAAAATGAAACTCTTACCTAATACTTTTTATTTCAAAGGACTGATTTTTTTTCCCCCTCTCCCTCTGCTTTTTCTATTAAGTGCAGATAACTGTCCATTCAGATGGGAATGCTATAGTTATGTCTGTGCCACAGCAGTGACAACCACAAGAAACCTCTTTATCCTTTTATTAGAGATATGGGGGGGGGGGGGGGGGAGGGGGGAAAGGGGGTAAGAAGAAAAAAGGTTGAATATTTGTTGCAGGATATTGCAGGCTAAAGGGTCTGATCTCAAAAATCCAAACTTTATTTCTCTGCTATAACATTGTACAATGAACAATCTGAAATATGGTCCTTTTTCTTTGGACCCACTTATTCCATTTAAATTAACCTGCCATGTCCCACATATTTATGTGGGAGTTTTCCCCAGTGAGTATTTCTTGCCATCTCAGACAACCATGACATCTGTAACCAGAAGCTCCAACACCTTAGCACAAGGTTGACTTTGATAATTCTTCTTTGTGTCCAACTTGTAGCCAGCAAGATCACACATCCTTCTTGGGGAACAAAGAAGTTTACCCTCCAAGATGGATGAAAAAGAAAAAACCCACTCCAAACCATACAGTTTATGCTGAAGACACTGACACTCTCTCCCCTGGAGACATCAGTGAGAAGCAAAACCAATAAAACCAGGGGTGATATACCAAGGCCATTTCATTCCTGTAACCTATATATGAACCCTAATTAGCTCAGAAGCCATTTCTGTAATTCTTTGGGATGAAATTCCACTACCAGAAACCCGGAGGACTCTTATCTGTGCTACTGGAAGCCTCAGATATTTAACAAGGTCTGTAAAAAGTACAAGACAACTTCTCAAAGTATTGGCAAGTCCCACTGAAGCAAAAGGCTCTTTGGCCAAGGAGATAAACAAGGGGCTGAATTTCCTGGGGCACAGGTAGCACTGCTGAGAACACGCTGGGCTTGCCTGGCTCAGGGCTAATGAAGATGGATTGAGAGAGGAAGGATCACAACCCAACAAACCAGAGAAACTGCAAGATTGCTCTCCATGAAGCCTGGGGTAGAGCCCAGAGCTACTGTATTAATGCTGATGACAAAAATTAGTGATCTGGCAGAAAAACCCTAAATAATCATTACTCCAGTAATTAGAGATGTGACCTCTCTATTTGCCAAGTCCACCCACCCTCATACACGTTGTTCCATGCTGACAAGTTGCTCAGGCTTTACACCGAGGAGTAAAGGAGTGTGGATTCCTATTTCAGATTTTAAAGCCCTGTCAGCAAATCAAAATAGCTCAGGCCAGAATCCAGCTCAAGGAAACTTCACACAGCCAATGTATCCACTGAGGTAAATGAAAGTCACTGTGAAAACACACAATAATTTTATATTTAGGCACTGTGAGAGGCTGGGGTTGGCCAAGCTCATGCCTCCACTGGGAGCTCCTGGCACTGTCCAGTCAGATGTCTTTAGGTCCAGCCCCACCAGCACCTGTCCTGCCCAGCCTATAGATCTGAACTCATTCTATTCAGCATTGCCTGATTAATTGGCTGAACTGCATGTTCCTGAAGAACCTGGTAGGAAATATGGAACAGGATCAAGTCCACCCCGAGGAAGAGGTAGGTGCCTCAGTTTAACTTGGTTTGTAAAAGCATTGCAAAGAAAGTGTGAGGAAATTCATGCAACAAAGAGCATCATATATCCTGCTGGTTTGAAATTCCATTACATGAGACATGCAGGACAGAGAGAAAATACGTGTATATTTGGTTGATAGGATAGGTTCATATTAGGTTGATAGCACAAATGCTAAAAAGCATTTGTGAGCCACACATTCAGTTCATTTCATCCCAGATCCAAATCCCACTGAAGGGCAAAATATTCAGTGTGCCTTCACTACTCAGCTTAGCCCAGCCATGCTTTGCATGTGTCATTTATCCCCTGCTGAAGCCAATATGGTTTCCACAGAAAACCCTGGGATGGCTGCCAAGCATTTCTGCTAATCTACAAACTCCTCGGGAGTTCTGATACCCTCCTGATGGGACTTTGGGAAAGGGTGGATTTCTCTCTATGCAACAACACAGGGACATTTTGGAGGCAGGGCTCTGCATAGCTGAGGAGCACAGAGGACCTGTATATGACCTGCCTCATCAAGTCCTCTCAGACAGAGGCAAGCGACAGTCAAGGCTACACCTGGAAAGGTGCTGAGGTACTTAACTCCTATTTGAAGATAATGGCATCAGTGAACTCAGTGTGAGATTTAGGTGACCAGAAACTACTCTTCCAGAAGGATGAGATTTTCAAAGGTCTTGGCTTGTACAGGAACAGAACTGAGTGAAGCTAATTCAGGCCATCAAATTGTTGCCCTTGCAGCACCTTTCACAGGATGAGCTGAACTTGCTGGGTGTGATACCCCTAAAAGCATGCTTGTTGCAATTCACCATCTGCTTTTTGTATTATAACAACAAGGCTGAAACCACCTGAGGGGTATTTATCCCCTCAATAACCAGGGAACAAAGCAAGGAGAGCTGAGACTTTGAAAGGAGGTTAAAGAATTGCTGCTTCAAAATTCACATTTCTGATGCTCAGCTAAGTCTCATGAGATCTGCATTCAGGAGCACCTTGTTTAAAGCAAACTCAGTGATATAAGTCCTGGCTCAAGCTCTTTATCACTCAGGCACTGTTCACTGGTGCAAAACTGAAGCTCCCAAAATAGGCAGAAACATTTGGGATAGGATCTCTATATGATCTTTTTTTTTCAAGTCATAGAGTAGGGAAAATAATTCTCATCTGCATCTTAGTGAAAGCTGGAAAAGCTACTGAAGACATGACACAAGGCTTTTGTGCCCCAAAATGTGTTTTCTTCACCTTCTCCCACTACGCTGTCGATGAACAAAAGTTATTTCTTCTTTTTACACAATTTTCATAATTGCTGATACCTTAGCAGACCCCTGATGAAAATAAGCATTCTGAGTTTCTTCATTCACCAGTGGGAATATCAAATGTCTTCAACAAGGAGAAATTCAAGCCACATAAACATAAAGAGTCAGTGAAAAACACATGCCTGCCCACGTAAAGAAGAAATGGAAAGCTCACCTTTGGACCTGCTGGCCCAGGCAGTCCAAATGCTCCTGGTCGTCCTGGTTCACCCTGCAAGTAACAGAAATGTTGCTGGTAAACACTGATCTTTCATATATAAAGGCTAGGATAGCTCAAACTAGTCAGTACATGCAGTTACAAATATTGACAGTCCTGAGTGCCATTATACCGAGATCTGAAAGTTTACAATGTGTTTTCCTCACAAAAATGAAAGTAGAAAGAAAGAAAATGAAAACTGAAGCAGGTCTTCATCTACTCTCAAAACACAACCAAGTAGTAAAATATAAGTTTCCCAAGTTATGAACAGATTGCACTGATTACAGCATGCAAATATGGATTCCTTGGAGTCAGCATAATTCATTTGGTCTTGAATTGTCACCTTTCAGTGTATAAACACATAAGGTTTTGTGTTTCAACTGTAGTCCTCCTACAGGCAGCATTTGGTACTCTAAATCCTTCCTTGAACGAACTGTGCCCTCCTCCTCTTCTCTTAGTTTTTATCAGTGCACAGGAGGAGTTGAGATCTTTTCTTCTGTGGCCAGGACTCCAGTTTCTCCAACCCATGTCTGTTGTGGAAACATAAGATGGTCCCTTGCACCTTTGCAGTCTCTAACCAAGGACTCCTTGCCAGCCATAAAACAAGTGGCCAGGCTCTGCAGCTGCAGCTATTTACTAGTAGGTCCCAAACCACAGGCTGCTCCCTCTCCCTCCTTAATGAATGATACCAGAGCTGCCCTGGGGCCTCCAGCAATGGTTAATCCACAGGACACCTGCCTTGGCTGCAAACGTGTGAGTGAGAGTTTTGGGGCTGTTAACCTCCTGCCATTTGTTTTTGCTGCTCCTAAAATGGCCACACAAATCCCCCAGACATGTTCCACTCAAGGCAGATTGATTCCCACTGCTTGCCTCGAGCTGAAAAGCAGGATTACATGGGAGGAACAAAAAGGCTTACAGCTTCTCCTTTTGCTCCATCCCTCCCGGGGGGGCCAGGTGAGCCCAGGGAACCCTGTAACAACAACAGAGTTATCATCAGCATAGCATTAACGCCCGCTGCAATTGAAGTGATATAAGCAGCACTTCTAGAGAAGAATAAGAAATGAGGAGAAACATTTCAACACAAACATTTATTATTTACAGTTTCTGGAGGAACTGCTACTGACATTAACACACTAGGGACAATTGATGAGCTGCTAATGAGGAACTAGGCACTCTTGTCCACTTAACTCATTTAAGAATAAATTAATATAAAAGCTGTGGAGCTAATTAGACACATAACAATTGAGTCATGGGAATATTATACTATCATCTTCTCTGAGCTTCTCTCTTCACCATTCCATTGTCTCAAAAATTGCATTTTTTTTTCTCCTTGATTATACAACATTCACCCCAAAGCTCAGAAGCCTCTAGGCAAAGCTGTAATATACATAAGTAGTAATCCTCAAAGCAAACAGAAAAGAAGCCTTGATATACTCAAGTAGTCCTCAGGAATGACCCTAGACACTGGGAAGTGAGTCCCAGAGCTGTGAATATGCAAAGGTGTAGAAAACAAAGAAATAGAAAATCAAACACCACTTAAATTCAAAATGTTACCATTTAAAATCTTCCTGTGTACCAGGATGAACGGGACTAAATATGCTGAGATTGGTAGCTCCCCAACTAACAGGAACAGCAGCAAATGTGGAGATAAAGCAAGTTTGCTGCCTGCAGCTGGCAATTTAAAGAACAAATGGAGAGTGGAACAAACAACAGGCAAGTCAACACACCATGAGGAACTGGCTTAGTGTTTTCACTTCCAGGCACTGCAGCAGTTTTGTCTTAGGTGTGTTATTAAAAAAGGCTCAAGTGAGAATCAGACACAGACACTGCAAGCTGCCACTGCAGGCTGTGATTATACAGGGCTGGTTTGTTGTGTGTTACTAGGAGAGGCATCTTGCCTTGTGATCTGATTATAAGAGGTGGAAAAAGTTTAAATTCCTAAAATTCCTCCTCCAAATGAGGATTTGTTTAAGAGGTTTCAAACAAATGCGTCCAAAGTAAATACTAGTCAACAGAATTAGCTCAGTACCAGATTTAACTTTTGGTTTGGTGTTTTGCTTTTTTTTTTTTTTTTTTTTAAAGATGATGGCACAGTAAGCAGCTAAAGGCCACCACAGTCCAAAAGTTATTTATGTTCAGTGCAAATAAAGGCATAGTAATCTTTGGCCTTCCATGTCTCATATTGAAGAGACTGTAGTATTTCTGTGTGCATTAGCACTGAGTTCCTGTTCTATTACATTCATGTATTTTGGAGTTTTACAAAGTTTAGTCAAAGCTCAAGCATTTGAGCTCTCCACACATTTGTCAAATGTGGCTGAGCATCATCAATAGATTTAAAATCTTTAGGCTGCACTTTGATAAAAAACAGTACAATATCACAATCTCCTTTTCTGAGCACCTTGCTTACACAAAATGAAACAAAATATAATACAGAGGTAAAACAAAAGACTTAGAGGAGGGTTGGTTTTCATTAGACTTCCACAACAGCTTTTTAAACTCTTAAACTTTTCAGAGTATAATTAATAAATATTTGGACTTACTTTTTCTCCTTTGTCCCCTTTCAGTCCAGGAAAGCCAGGAAAGCCTTCTTCACCCTACAACACCAATGGAAAAAAATAGCTCATATCAAATGCCATATTATTCTGTGGTATATCTGCGTGCTTTAGACAGTGCACTTGTCATCTCTTGAGAGCCGAGTCCAGCTTTTCACCCTCACTGTAACAATGCTGTGTTCAGTCACCTGTAACTTGCCCATATTTGAACAGGCTCACTGTCAGTTTTCCATTCCAGTGCATTCCTTCCCTTCCTTTTTATAACTACCATCCAGAACCAGCAGTTTTCTAAGAAAAAGATTAGATATCTACCCTTGTTAAAAAAAAAAAAAAAAATTGAAGCTTAGTAACACTTCCCTGAGAAATCCTCCTGTTGCTATATTCCAAGGCATAAGGACTTGAAGTTTACCATGGCCAATTTACTACAGTGACAAGTTCCCAATGGCATGGATTTTATTTTTTTTCTTAATTTAAATAAATGGCATAGAAATTGACAAGGAGATTTTGGAAAAATTCAAATGTAGGATTTTTTTTTTCCTCTAGCTAATCTCACTAGGACAAAAGACTGGGAGCTTTTTCCCCATCTCCTTTTGTGAAAACTCACTAGTACAGAAAGTATTGAAGGTATTTCCAAATTGTCTCAATAAACATAAGGACTACCTAAATATGTAGATAAATTCACACCAAATTCTACCATATGCAATCTTATTTGTGACTTTTTTTCTGTAAGTCTAGTCTAGCAGACTTAGATGGATGAATTCCTAGGGCAAGGTTCCCTATTTTCACAACAGACAGTGTCAAAATCCAACCTTATTAATTTATAGGTGTATTTGGCACTTAAAGGTAAACAAAAGATAGTATCTGAAAAGTACCTGTCCTGTACATGCAAATTAAAGTCTTTATAATCACATTCCTTGCTAACAGAACCTTCACAAAGCACTACATAATTTGCAATGCAGCTGGTGGTAAAAATCAGCTCTGCTAGATTCTAATGGCTCTCTAATGATAGAAAACCCATCTAATAGCAAATGTGATTTTTGAGGAAATAATTTGCTCTAAGAGGTCAATATAACTTGTAGGATCTGCTGTTCCATGGCAAAGTGCGTCACACAGGTAGGAGAACAATTTGTGTCTTTCCTATGCAAAGCAAAAGGAGTTTGCAAGAGGTCCAGTTAATTAGCTTAATTTCTTGCCTGTTTTTTGTTTGTTTGTTTGTTTGTTTTTGTTGTTGTTGTTGTTTTTTTTCTGCCATGAAGTAACAATTGTTTGGCAAAGCTGAACAAATTAATCCTAGGAGCAGTCAATAAGTTTGAAGCACAGTGCTCACAGAAATATTCATGCAGGACAGGATTAGAGACAGGTTTAACATCCCCTGGGGAACTACCAATGGAAAACCTACAGAGTGGGAAGAGCTCCTACTTCTGCTCCTTCTGCTGACCTCCAGTAGAATCAGTAAGGGAGGAAAAGGTCGAGTCCAACCATTTACCCAGCACAGCCAAGTCCACCACTAAACCACCTGCCACATCTGCATTTATTTTTTTACCCTTCCAGGGACAGTGATTCCTTAACTTCCCTGGGCAGTCTGTTCCATTTGCTTGACCACTTAAATTGCAGTCATTGTAAATATGAAAAAGAAATAGCAGAGGCAGAGAGTGCAGGGCAGTGGAATAACTGCCAGACACTGTCTGCAAATGCTCTGGGATGAAACATGCTGGGAGAACAGGTAGGCTCTGGGAGCTGGCATCGAGCCCTAGGGAACAAAAGTCCATCACATCCTTTGCACTAAGGACAAACCTGATTGTGCCACTGAGAGGGATTAAAAATAATCCTATATTCCCAGAGACTGGCTGCACTCCCAGCTTCAACACAGTGGGCATCAGGTGGTGACATATAAACCACACATAGCTGTTTATGCCATGCAATCCTATTGTCACCCACCTATTTTATGAACATCTAAAATTCAAAGGCTTTCCTTTTCTGAAGAAGCATCAGGACCACTTGGGAAACGAGAAGCACCAGCAAAAGAAGAAGAGGCTACTGATAAAGAGGGGAACTGACAATAGCTTCTAAGGCATTGTCCCTTAGGCTTAGCCTGTATTTTCTGGAGTACTTTTACATTTTAGATGGGGTGACTTTTTACTTTTTTGGCCAATAGTTTTGCAGAGAAAAACTTCAATGTGTAGATAGTGGTACCTGTGAGGTATTTTGCAGTAACAAATATGACATATGCAGTCATATATAAGCTTGACTTAGGAAGTTCTTAAAAAATGAAATACTGCAAGCTCTGAGGATTTCTGAGCACAAGAAAAGTCACTCTGAAAACTCCATCTGCCATTCCTCAAAGAATTAATAACAATTCTGCAAGAAAACTAGGAAGGTTTTCTGAGCCATCCAGGAAAAAAAAAAAAGTTTAACCAGATTTCAGTAAAAAGGGAAGAATTTTGAATTCCTCTGTATTTGCTTTTAAATGGAAGCATTCAGAGGCCACAGGGTGGATACAAAGCAAGGGGTAACCACTTCTGTTCCTCCAGGGGCTGTCAGAGCAGGGCTCACATGGGCACGTGGGCTTTCCAGACTCAATGGACCAAAGGAAATGCCACATCATGAGGAACTTCAAAGCACAGGGAACTCTCAGTTGCTGCAGACAGAATATTGGGGTGATGTAGAATAAAAATATTCCTCTCAGCTTCAGCCAAAAAGAAAAAAAATATAGGTAATCTGGGTAAGGACAGACACACCCAGACAGGTTCCTTTGTTAGTTTGCGTACATCAGTAGAATTATTCCATTTCTATATTTGAGGAAGGATGTCTTCCTGGGACACCAGCAGCCTGTGGATTTACTAGACCATACCAGCTCCAGGTTAGTGATGCCTCCATACTCACCAAATGCACGGGTACCTTAATTTGTTGTAGGTCGTGCAAAAATTCACCTCACTTGGGTTACAGTGAGCCCCACTACCCCACAGTTTATGGAATACCATATGTTTGTGGTCTGTGAACAATTTATATCCACATTTGCCATTGTGTAACCCCACTCAGTAGCCAAGACCCACACAGCCACTCTCTCACTCCCCAAACAGCAGGACTGGGGAGAGAATCAGAATGGTAAAAGCTGGAAAACTCATGGGTAGACATAACAACAGTTTAATAGGGAAAGCAAAAGCCAAACACACAAGCAAATGAAATCAAGGAATTAGCTCCCTGCTTCCCATGGACAGGTAGGTGTTCTGCTATCTCCAGGAGAGTAGGGCCCCATCACAGGTAATGGTGACTTGGGATGAAAAACACCATCACTGAAAATGTTCCCCCCTTCCTCCTCTCACTTTATATACTGAGCATGATGCCACATGGTCTGGAATATCCCTTTGGTCAGTTTGGGTCCCCTGTTCTGGCTGTTTCTCTTCCCAGCCTCCCCTGCTCCCCCAATTTCCTCCCCAGCATGGCTGCACAAAAAGCAGAAAAGGCCTTGGCTCTGTGTAGGCCCTGCTCAGCAATAACAAAAATATCTCTGTATTATCAACAGAAGTCCAGAACACAGCTCCATACCAGCCACTGGGAAGAAAATTAATTCCACCTCAGCCAAAACCAGTACAACATCCCATGTAGATCCTGCTACGTCTGAGTAGAAATAATGATGAAATTACAGAAAAAATAACCTTAATTTCTAGATGATATATTTCATCAGAATGGGAAAAACTAATGCATAATTTTTGCCATATCCAACATCGTAGCAATTTTTTTTCTGAAGAGACCTAAAACAGAAAAGGAAGGAATCTGAAGGTACAAGGAGAGACGTAGAGATAGAACAATTCAGTATAACCTGATCCTAGAGAGACATCAGAAGCACATAAAGGAAATATTCCACAGTGATGTTTTTAAGAAATCCACTCAAATTTACATGTTTTTCTTTCCTCCATTTGCAGCTCCTCAAGCAGCTGCCAAGTTTACAAATATTTCTTCTTACTTGAGAACAGCTGTGGCCTATAATCACATATTTTATTTGAAACTCTGGGTTGTGGCCTATGTTAATGAGAATAGAGCAAACAAAACAAAACAAAACAAAAAAACACAAAACAAAACAAAAAAAAACCCAAACCAAACAAAAAAAAGAGGGGGGGAAAGTCAGTCCAAAACACATGGTAAGATTCTCATTTGCCTGTCATATTCAAATAAATCACTGGTCTCTTCCTTCAGCATATAGACCAGACAACAGATTATTCTAAGGTCATTTCCATACATTTTATTTATTTTATCTTCCAAACTGATCTACATCTCACACAGAAGTCCCACATTTATAATCCTGGTATGAAATTAAAATTTCCAACCCTGTCAAAAAATGTCAATGGAGGTGTCATTGGGAGACCTGAAAAAAACCTGCCAAGCAGAACCTTATGAATCATATACTCAGCATGTTGGCAGCTGCACAAACTGGGGGGTGTAGAGCTAAAAAATATCAAGTCTTGAAGAGAAACAGAACAATTGGGCAAGATAAAATGGAAACAGAAGTAAACTTGAACTGTGGTGTGGTGGCACTTCACCATTAACACCCCCCTGTCTCCTCTTTTAATTAACTTCACAGCATCCCTGTGAAATGAGAAGGGGATTACACCAACTGCAATATTGCTATCACCTCATGAAGGTGATCAGTCAGAGGTACAGCAAAGCAGAGGACAGACAAAAGATCCCACAGTCTGGAGCAAAGACAGAAACACACTCAGATTTCCTGTGACCCAGGTTAGTGCCTTAACCATAAATTTATTATTTCTCCTGGCTCTTTGGCCTGCATCTAACTTGGTAGCTACATGTTCATGAAGAATAAATGAGAAGATGATGGGTAGCTGTCTTACTGCTGATCCATGGTTACACACTGAATTGTTATCAGTGTCTGATGAGTCACATGAAGTGGGAGGACAGAAGGGATGTCGAGTTGGGTCTTCAGATTGAAATGTCTTAGAACATTTCCAAGAGACCTCATGGTCTTGAAGAATGCAATATCTTTCTCTTCAGGGTTTCTCTATTCAAGGGAACCAACCAATGACATACTAAACATTGTACTGAAATATACTGTACATTTTGAGGTGAGGTTTTCTGTGGGCTTTTTCTTAGAGGCAGGGCAAAGACCAGGGTTTCATTAAAGCCAGGGATTATCTGCAGATCAACTGAGAGGCAGAGTTGCAGTGGATATGTGTCACCTAGCTTAATTTTCAAAGACTGCTGACCAGACAGGCAGCACAAATGACTGCCATTCTCCAGTGCCCAGATGCAGGATTCTATTAGCTTAATGGTGCTAAAACCCTATTAATATCTTGGTGAACTTGACACCAAAGCTGGCCTAATCTTCTGCTTCCACATAAAATAAGACCTTTGTCTCAACTTGGACTTTGCTGCAGTAAAGAAGAAGAAAGTAAAGAAGAAGAAAGTAAAGAAGAAAATCTCTTCTGTGGCTCTGTATTATATTCTGATTTAATAAACAGAATGTTAATGTGGCCATGATACACTGGAGTCAGTAGAAGTCATAGGCTCTGCAGGACTATCAGGAAATCTAGCCCATTGTTTAAACGGTAAGTATTGGCAGTTTTTATATTTCAAACATATGAAGTATTTATTCCATCTCAGAAAATTCAATTGTCCCCAAAAGGTACTTTTCAAGAATATATTAATTTTCAAAAGCTCTCTAAACCATTGAATCTTATAATGAATGTCATGGACTGCCCTATGAGACCAGAAAGGTCCTTCTGACCCTCCAATTTATGATCACAGTTCTGGAGAGAGCAAATGCACCATTTTTCAGAAATTCCAACAGATATCTTTCTCTCAAGAAACCTGATACTTCCAATTTTTCATAAAAATAGGTAAAGCAACAGTTGGGTTGTAGCTAATTTGACCCATGGTCACCTATAAGCTTGGTACTGCAGGAGAAAAGATGTATCAGAGCTCACTTCCATGGCACAGTTTACAGTAATCAAGGTCAGTGTAGAGTTCAGGATAACACAGAAACATCTTAAAGACTTCAAAGTTGTCACTGGTGCCCAGAATCCTGTCCATTAGCTTCACATTATCTGCTTCCTCACCATGGCACTCCTTCACTCCCTAAGCAGTTGATTTCTGAGAGGCTGGGGTGGTCAGACACCCCTGACAACTCCTGAACTTCTGCTTCATCGCCAGCCCAGGCTGAGCCAAGTGAAGAACGTGCCTGAGGAAGAACCTCTGCAGCAGAGAGCACAGGGGAGTGCAAGAGGGAGCCCTTCTGTTTGGACTCCTGTTCAACAGCTGGAGTTGCTCAATCAATTGCTGAAACGTTCAAATTAAGAAACAGTCAAGAGTTTGCAGACCTATTTATGACTGAACATAATGAATAGGAGGTAAAATATAATTGGAAATAATCAATACTATAATCCCACTGCACAGAGGAATAACCTGACAAATATACTGGAGTACAATGAGTTGGATTTGCAGAAGTAAGACTAATAGATCCCCAAAGTTCATTAAAGACACATTTCTTAGAAACCTTAAAATATAAAAAATATAACTCTGCTCCAGAAACTTCTTTGCCCTGAAGAACAAGCTGATGCTCCTTGCCAGCACCTGACACTACTCAGGACTAGATAAACAGCTTTCCAAGTACCAGAGGGAATTGTTCATTGAAACAGAAAAATATTCCAGTCATGTATCATGGCACTGATGAATTAAAGTCCTTACATCTATAAAAGGACACAGAAAATGGTTCTGGTCTTGTGGATGATTTGACACATACTGGTTTACAATTTTACTTGCAAGAATAATCTATAAATTCTATTTGCTCTGCTTCTGGGAAGTTTCTGATGCTTCAGATCTCCACATACTCCTCAACAATTTCAGTAACTCCAAGAAGAGCTCGTTAGGGCAGAGGAGTAATGTCTCAGAGCATTCCAAACTCCTACGTTGACCTGCTCTTAACCACCTTCTGCTACTGATATTCCACATTCACCCCTTAGTCTATCTTCTGGTGCCTCCCTGAAATATGTAAAAAGCTTTTCTTCAGGATTAACTGCATTGTCTAGTCCATGATTTTTCCCTCCTTTGAAGAGTTCCTTCCTTTAAATCTCTCCATGCTGGGTAAATTTGCCAAATCACTGATCATTCTTCTCATTGGTCTTTGCAAGAGCAACATCTCTTCACACCTCTCTTTAAATGTCACACCCAAACTGAAGAAAACATCTGCCAAAAGTCCTATCACCCCCTACTTATAGCTTGCAGTGATGCACTACTCCTCATTGCAGAATACACCTGAGGCTGCTCAGTCAAGTCCTTGCCAAAGCAATAAATCTCTTTGATCCAGCCAGACACAGGGGTTGGAGCTGGATGATCTTTAAAGTCCCCTCCAATGCAAACTATTCTATGTTATTATGCTATTTCTTTATGAAGTGGTGCTGCTCCCTAGGTCTTTTTCATCTCAGAGGTTATGACTAAGGTCATGATCCTTCTTCCCATTTTATTTGGACACTGAGGTATGGGAAGGGGAAAAGCTCTGGTCGAGATCTTCCTTGGAGCCAGTGACAAGAACAGGGAAAAAAAAACCAGTCTCCAGAGACCCAAACCTAGTCCCAACACCAAACGTATCAGATATCTCTGAAATACCAACCACTAAGGGTCCACACACTGCTTCAGCAGGACTGCAAATTTTTTCATTAAAAAAACTCACGTTTTCCTTATCTGGCACTTAGTACTATGTGTACATTTATTGCTCAGCAGGGTCTGAGACCCAAAACACCATCTTCCTGTCAATGCCAGAGACAGAAGGCCTTGTGGGCTCTGGGAGAGCCAGAATCTCAAGGTAGTACTTAAAAAAAAAGGGTGAGAGATGCAGAATAGGAAATTAAAGGTGTCCAGAGTTGCACCTGGGCAAGTTAAGAATAGCATAAAATCTAATGCTGCCCTGTCTCAGCTGCCCTTACCTGCCCCTTCAGGGAACCCATGAACAAGGCACCTGCACCTTCTCAGCCATCACAAAACCAAGCAAAGCCCAGCAACACCTTTCATCAGTGGAAAGGGAAAACCCATCTGCTTACCTAGAGAGACTAAGCAGCAGGGAGAAGGGCAGGGAGTGCTTAGGTTACCTTTGATGGACCAGTGATAGCAATTTACTTTGTGTAATGCTTCAGCTCCCTGTGATTCCTTAGGCTAGGAGTTGCACTTCAGAGGGTGTGCTTCAGACTGCTGGGAAAGCTGTTTTATTTCCCACCTAACAGGCAGATAATCCATACCTACCCACTACAGTATCACTCTCAGGAGCATCCCACATTCCAACAAGATTTATCAATTACAGAATCAAGACAATCTTTTTTTCCCACCCCCTCCTCCCGATTTATTTTCAGAAGAAACATGGAGCTGGCAAATCTCTCTCACATGCTTCCTTTCCTCACTGCCAGTGGATCTTAGCAGATAAATCCTCTAAAGAAACAAGTACTGGAAACTTTGCAAACTTCTGGCTGCCAGTAGATGTCCTTGCATACCAGCAATGCACCTGCCAGCCAGGGGACAATGCTGAAAAGAAATACATGGTTTCTAAGTTTATGTAAGGGGCGGGGGGAGAAAAAGGAACTCAAGTTAGTAGCACTCTTACACTGCTAAGAATTAAGCTGTCACAATCACAGTAAGTATGTGAGCTGACTTAAGAGTTGTTTATTGCAATCTGCAGCTGTTATTCTGGGTCACAGAAACCCACAGAATTTATCTAAAACCCTCTAATTATGGTCAAGAAAAAGAACTTCATCAAACCATGGTTATTTAGCTCTGCAGAATGAGCTTTAACTACAGTTAAGGGGACACAAAAATACTCGGCACGCAGACCAAAACTGGCCACATACACAAGAAGATTCGGAACACACTGAGTAAGGCAGATAGTAACATTATTAGAACTCACCTTTTAATATGAGGATTCTGAGAAGAAATCCCAGATATGAACAACTCCAGTGAAGTGCATGACAGCCTTATGAAGTAGATGAGGTATTATTATACAAATGTTTAAGTCCTGGACTGAGAGGTTAAGTGCTCTTAACCAGCACTCAGCAGCTAAGGATAGTTCCTGAGCCAAAGAATAGTTCCAGCACAAAATAAAGAAGAACCATAAACAAACCCAAAACATATATATATATATATAAGATCCCTGCAGATTGTGCTCCCACTTTGCATTACCAGGTCAGTTTTACTCACATTACCTTTTATTCTGCAATAAAATAAGAAGACCTGAGCACTGAGAACATGAGAACACAACCCTGAAGAGGCAATGTTTCCATAGACACTGTCTCCAAGGAACATCAGTGACAGGGCATTGGGGTTTTGTTTTGTCTTCAAATTTCAACTCAATATTATCTCTAAACTTGGAAATGTTTTCCCATTTTGTTACTGTCAAGATGAGCTCACTGAAGGAGCCAGCATGGATGCTGGTGCACCAAGACTCCTGCAGCCTGCTTCTGTCTTAGCCTCTCTGGGGAAACCCTTCAGCTCACCAGTCCTGGGTAAACTGAGTGATATTTGTGAGTCTGGGGACTTGGTGACACTACCTGAACACCACAGCAGTCCAAGCAAGTTCTATAACCTCACTGGAGCATCCTTCCTGCACTGGGTTCACTGTTTCACGTATCTCTTGAAATGATAATTAGTTTTATTTGGAAGTTGCAGGAATAAGGACTGTTTCTTGGTTCATGTAAGCTCAGACCCCACATCATTTAAGAGCTCAGAGAACACATCCTGCTATTAGGAGTTCAAGCTGGTTTCACCTCCTCCTTTGTACTGAAGCTGTTTTCAGGCTTTCACCTCTGGCTCTTGGGTCTTAAATATCCTTGCCAGCCTGAGCCTTCATCTGCCAGCAAATCACACACACCATCCTCCTGGTCCCAAATTGCATCCCTTAAAAATGCACAAATGAAAGCTCTCTTTCTCCATTGAACCAGCCTGCAGCACCAGACTCCAGCTATGACTGCAGCATTTTTTGCAGGCAGATCTGCACTCATTTGCTTGTGTCCCAAGTTTCTGGATATTGGCCAGCCCTAACATAAAGGCACAGTGCTCGTGCTAATTTGGTAAGTCCTGCTGACAGCACAGCACAGGTCTAAAACAGCAACAGGACTTTCAGGTCAGGGCTTTCGTATATTCAGCTGCCTTAGGCAGACAGAGCACAGGGCTCTGTGTGGAGACACTGGATCTAACAGAGCAGATTTCCACAGCTTTCCCAGAAGCCCTAAAAATGGCAATAACTCCAATAGGGAAGGGAAGGGAAGGGAAGGGAAGGGAAGGGAAGGGAAGGGAAGGGAAGGGAAGGGAAGGGAAGGGAAGGGAAGGGAAGGGAAGGGAAGGGAAGGGAAGGGAAGGGAAGGGAAGGGAAGGGAAGGGAAGGGAAGGGAAGGGAAGGGAAGGGAAGGGAAGGGAAGGGAAGGGAAGGGAAGGGAAGGGAAGGGAAGGGAAGGGAAGGGAAGGGAAGGGAAGGGAAGGGAAGGGAAAGCTTTTTTTGGAGAATCTAGTGGGTAGGATACACAGACCTAGAGGGAAAGAGGCTCTTCAGCTTTATTTTAGGGGAACAAAGACTTGCTGCTTTGCTCAAGGTCATCAAGCTCCAAGCCTGGATGTCCTACAGTCTAGCCCAGAACCTTAACTATCTGCCTGCTATTCTTTTCTATTCTTGGCCTTGCAGTCACTGCATCTCTAATAAGCCAAGCCACTTCAGAGATTTTATTCTCCTTGGAAATGCTATAACAATCCTTCTGCATTTTTATCAGAGTCATTACCATAAAAAAATTCTAGCAGAATATAGACTTAATCTACTAAAGTTGTTTCTCATATTCATTGCTGCCTATGTGATTATTAGCATGAAAGGAAACAGATAAAGCACAAAAGGAAAGCTTGGATACTTTTGGAAACTCATTAGCGAGGGAAGTCCCAGTGAAAAACAAAATGAAACCTTCATCTACCACCTCTGCAAAAGATTGGGGGTTGAAGTTAGCGGTTTTTTCCTCTGACTAATTGGTTTCCTGTGGAAAAATCATGATAATGATTGTTTGATCCACTTGTTTCATGACACCTTTTTCATATTTCCTACTCTTCTTCAACAGGTGTGAATAGTGTTGGCCTAAACTCTGAACAAACTGGAAATTTCTGTCCCTTTCTGGGCAACAAAGGTGTTAGGAATATTCAAGAGTCATACAAAAGTCTAAGAACAGCTACCAAGCAGTCATGACAAAGGTGCAGTGAGCTCCTGGCCCATCTGCCTCAGTTTTACTCATGGGAGAATTCTCAAATGTTCTCTCCTTCTGTCACCAATCACAGTTTGCAGAGCTTCACTGACATCCAGAAACAGACAATGTCATTGTACTCACTAGAGGTTTACAGACGTCTCTCTCTAATCATATGCACTGTTTCAAACACATAAAATTTTAACCTCAGAACAGTCAGCAAAGAGGTGTTTCAATACCTGCTGGATGAAAAGCAACTTCATTTGGTTCATTTTATACTTGCTATCAGGTAGCTTGGTTTGCTTGCCCTTCAGTTTTACAACAGAAGGAAGAGTGAAAAAGAATTTCCCACTAATATCTCCATACCACTCAAAGTGTGACAGATTTGAGTCTTATTCCCCCTAAAGCCACCACATTTCCAAGCGCATTCCTGCCTGCAGAGCATGCTCTTGGCCTTTGGGATGCTGGAAGGTGCCTCAGCACCACTGCACAATGCTCAGTACTTTGCAAGACAAAGGCATAAGATTTTGAAAGCCTCCCAGTTAAATTTTGCACAGAGGCATTAGAAGGGCTGTGCCCGAGGAATGCAGACCTCATGCTCTACAGAAACTCCCTTGTCAGACATGAATTCTCTGACTTTGATCAAGTTACTGAAACTCCATTCTGCTTGAATCTTCCTCAAAAATGCTCTCCAGCTGCTCCTGCTGCCCTCACTCCTCTCGTGCCCCTGCTCTTCTTGAATCAACAGAGATTTGAAGATGTGAGTTATAACCCTTCCAGGATCAGACCATCTGGTTTAGCAGATAGCCACTTGAAGAGCCTCCAGAACAAAGCTAAAGCATTCCCTTTCAGGGTAATGATGTTAGAGCATTGGATATTTACCCACATATAATAATCAGTTCAACAACAGAAGCATCTGCAAAAGTGAATGAACACACAGTAAAGGGACACAGATTTATGAGCAGAAATATGACAGACTACAACTAATGTGAAAGGGATTAAGAACTCCAAGGGCTGAAAGATCACAGTCAACAATGGAAATTTAAAACCCAATAGAGAGCAGCAATAGGTGAATCCTACCTCTTCAGGAAATCCATTTGAGAGTGGCTTACAAGAGCACCTGTAGATGCAGTATGGATTTTTTTTTTTTTTATATCTGTGCACAATAACTTGGCTGCATGCATATGTTTCTGTACATAAAAAGCATCCTCCATCACTCTGAACTATTTAGGCCTGGCAGAACATGCCAGGCTGCTGCTTGAACCATCACAGTGAGTTTCCCGAGTTTAAAAGTCACACAAGTCCTCATATCAACATAAATTAGGTTTTTAGCCACGGCTGCTATTATCTTGGGGTTTACCACTAATGATGTGCTTGATGTGTTATATATGCTAATACAAGCATCCTTTTGGCTTTAATTTGCTGATATAACCAAGGTGGTGACCTGGAGAAGCAAGGCCAGTACCTCTCATGTCCTGTTGGAAAAGCACAGGATTTTCCCTCTGACAAATGCTTCAGACCTCACATAAATGCCCTACCAACATTACTTGGCAACAGCATGGTCTAACAGGTGTTTGGCACTGCCATAGTTTTGACACCAAGGCTATAACAAGGGGGTGATTTTAATTTTGTCATGTCAGTCTTTTCAAAGGTGAGACCACTTTGCTCCATCAACATTTAGGATGTGAGCCTCATCCTTTTAAAGGATCCCACAGCACATGCATGGCAACAGCCAGATAGACTGCAGCTGTTAGTAAAGTCCAGCATCTCTGATCCAGCTTTCCAGCACTGGCTCATACCCATAAAAATCAAGGAAACAAAACTGTCACAGTCAAAGGGAGAAATAAGAATTCCTGCTCATGCATTCATTGCAGCGCAGCAGGCAAACAAAGGAGACACATGAGTCCCCTCCTTCCAGGTGTTCTCCTCTCAGGGAAGGTTTTAATTTCATAGGGTATTCTACTTTGATGGTAACTGGCATTGCAGGCACTTGCATCCCTGTTCCATGTGGTTCTGGTACTTCTTGGGCACTGGAACATGGGCAGGGGCATGGCACCAAGCCTGTCAGAGCTCAAGTAGCATCTGAACTGTGCTCTTAGTTACACAGTTTAGTTTGAGCAGTCCTGGAAGGAGCAGGGAGTAGGATTACATAATCCATATGGGTGACTTCCAATTTGAAATAGTCTATGATTTTATGATTCTATGTCCCAAGGCCCTTTTTTAATCAAGCCAGCAACATACAGCTGATAAATCCTTGCTCTGCATCATCAGCAGCACTGACACTGAGCCATTGGGTGCACATGGGGCACAAACACCCTGGGTCCCATAAACTCTTCCTCCACAGATGACAACGAGCTGCCTCAGCTGGCAGAGGTACCAAATAAACACAACAAGCTGACCGTAAACTCAGCATCCTCCAAGCCTACACATTTGTTTGGGTGCTCAGCGCTGTTTGGCTACTCCAGCTGAAGTTCTGCATGTACTGTGACTTCTCTCTACTTTTCCCTCTCCACACCTGCAAACCTATTTGTCTCTGCATGAAAATAATACAGATGGAATTCTATTTTCCAACTTTTTCTGCAGAGTTCAAAGCATAAGAAAACAAGACCTTTAACCACAGCACAACTAATACCATAAATATCGTTTTCCACCACACTGCTGGCTCTCACCACCTGCCAAACACGAGCTAGTTTCCAAAGGCTGAATCCTGAGTCTCAAAGGCTAAATAATGTTTGTCAGTGGGAGGACTGCAGGAAAATGAATGCAGAAATATGTTCTTTATGGCCCCATGTCTCTAGCCTGGTTCAATAATATTTCCTGCCATGAGCAACTGGCATTTTGATTGTAATTTCACATGATGAATTACCACTATATACAATCAATCTATCATAACCATAGAAAGAACAAATGAGAAGCTGCAATGGGCATAAAATGCCACGTTCTCTCTAGTGCAGCATTCTTCCTTTCTGATCACATTCCAATATTGTTTGAAGTTCTCCGAGCAATTGATTGAGCCACAGATTCCCTGAAAAACATCTCCACAAATTCATCTCATTTTCAATACAAAATATGACTTCTTCCTTAATATGTCCATCTCCTATCCTGTCAATCTTTTTCTATTGTTCCTTGCAACTTGAAATTTTATTTTGATCATAAACACCCTCAATCAGGTGTGATATGGAGCTACAGACAGAAAGAGCTAATTCTCTTCTGAAGTCTAGGCATCGAGACTCATTATTTTTATGTAGAATAGAAAGTTTGTACCCAGAATTGCTCAAAATCACCATCTTTTTTAAATGCAAAGAAATCCAGTCCTGCTACTTGTTTCCTACTGTTGATCACCAATGAAAGAGTTTTCCAAGATATATAACATAGAAATATTCAGTTGTTATTCTGTATACTCAGTTTTAACCTCCAAGTCTAACTACTCTGTCCTGCCTAATATTTTGAAGTAAAAATTCCAGCTTTTTTCATTCAGTTTATTAATGAAAAGGTCTAATTGGAAGAAAGACTGACAGACTTCTCAAAAGCCAAATTTAATCCTTCTGAAAAATTCGATAAACTCAAAATTATACTTTCCTTCTGTTTTTCATCCTTCCAGCCAATTTCTTTAGTGTATTATCCTCCATTAACTCACTGCTGCTTACACAAAGATTATGATTTCAATTTGATAAGATTTTCCATGACCAAAGCACAAAGAAACTCAAAGAAAAAGCAATGAACACTCAAAAGCTTGTCTGCAGAGGGAGACATAAATGTTCCCCACAAAGATCCAACTGTGTCACATCTTTTGTATTCTATGCACTCCAAAAGCAACTGTGAACCACAGAAGGCAACAGCAAGCAATTACTTTGTTGGACCAGTGAAGGATTAGATCTTACCTTTTCTCCTTTTTCTCCTATGCCATAGGCTTTGCCCTAGAAATGGAAAAAAAAAAAGGGGGAGAAAACATATATTTGAAAACAAGAATATCAAACAACACTACAAAAACATATATTATGTTTTCCTTGTTACGCATCCAAGATCTATCTCTATTTATAGACATACCAGTCACTTCATAACTACTATAGGGAAAGCAATTTTATTTGGGTGTAGTTCGTTGATAATTCAGTGACAAATTAAACTAAAAACTTATCCCAAATTCTCCTACTGCAGCCAGAAAAAAACATTTTTTATTCATGCTACATTTCCAAAAACAAAGTTGCCAACAACACTTAGTGGAATGAATTTTAGGTAGGGTTAAAGATTTTCTTGCCTAAAACCTCAGCCTGGCATTTGAATTAATTACACCTGGGGAAGGCTGTGTCTTGGTCAGCTGAATGTAAAAAGTCAAGAGAGATTTGCATCTTCTTTGTGTTCTGTTGCCTCATATTGTCCCCCTGTAGATGTGCAGATGTGTGATAATCAAGTGCATCCAAGTAACATATTCAACTAGAAGGTCAATATTATAGTTACCAGCTGTACCCAGGGATGGAACCTCCATTTGCCCCCCTCCAAGAGAGGCCACTGAGTGCCAGGAAGATCAAGTATTCTTATCTTAAGAAGATCAAGTTCCTCCTGGGATTCAGGTCCAGCAGAGGGAACAGCTTTGACCAGGGTACACAATGCTGTGAGCAGGTTCTCACCATAAAGGAGAAAACAACTACTTAATTTTAATCTCCTTTAGCAAAATCATTGGGTATTTCTTACTTACTGAGTCTCCTTTTTCTCCTCGGAGTCCAGGAAGCCCTGGGATGCCTCTTTCTCCCTTGAAATAAAAAAGTGTTAATATCACATAGTTAATTCATTCCTTTCTTAGACATAGAAGGAAAGTGATGCAACAAGGGTTTGACTGAAACTATGGAAATTACAGACACTTTTGGTTCCACTAGTCTCCACAGCCAAGATTTCAGCTCCTGCCCTAGGGACTGGATGTACCTAATTGCATGTCTTGAACATCCAACTTTTCAGATTGATTTTCTACTCTATTTTTCATATGAAAATACAGGTCCTTTGGAGTGCACTGGCAAGGCAGAGAGTTTTCTCCTGTGAAACACTTCAAAAGTTCTTATTTTTTATTAAGAGAGGAAATACTTGGAAAGGTGCCTTGCAGAAGACTTAGAGGGTACATGCCTAAAATGTGCAAAAAATAATCTGAAAATACTGTTAAGATTTTAGAGCTTTGTTTTTCTGGTTTTGGGGGGGGGGGGGGGGGGTGTTTCTATTTTTTCTTTCTTTCTTTTTTTTCCCCCCTTTTGTAATCCAAACTTCTTGTTTTCAGTCACACTAAATTTTTGGTATCAGCTAACCTTTCTCTTCCCTCCCACAAGGGTGCAACACAGTCATTCTTTCTGCTTGCTCCAATGGCAGAGAGGGAAATACAGAAAAGAGACAATTAGATACCATTTAGGATGCTTGGAAAAGTTGTACCTGGAGAGGGACATACATAGGGAGGAAAATATAAAAATGGTTGACCAAAAACCAAGCAAAACTTTTTCTTCAAATTTTTCCTAAAAATGACAGGTGTAAAAGGGATAAAGAATCAAAGGAGATTCAAAATTACATAAATATTTATCAGATACAGAACTTAAAGTGGTGCCAAACCCAGCAAGTGCAGAAAAAATACCCATAAATCATTTTCACATACTACTCTGCAGTCTCAAAACCAGAGGAAAGACCAGTTGAGGATACGTCCATTACTTGGACTAGTTTAAGGCTGTGCTGCGTTGCCACCAATTCCTTCAATTCCTCTAGCACTGGGAGCTGCTGGGGAGCAGAGGGCTCTGCCCACACATCTCTGCCTAGCTCCTTCCTGATTCCCACCCAAAATGTACAAACCAGGAACATGTTGTGCTGAGCACCCCATCTCTCACATACAAATACAACGTGCTCACCTATTTGTGCCTCCCATCAGCTTTTGCTAGCAGGGAAATCAGGCACTGTGGACTTCAGTACAAACCTAACATCAAGCTGAAAAAGTCTCTGAATTGGAGCAGGACTCTCCAGTAACAGAGCATCAATAAGTCCGATAACCCGTGCTCTCCCTAAATTTCCCCACATGGACCACAGCAGGATTTAATTTCGTGACTCTATCCAATTTATCCCAATTTATGCCGCCTCAAAAAAACAAAAGTGTTTAGCAGCACCAGAAACTAAAAACATCTGCCAGGATCATCCTTTCTTTTCCCGAGGTGAAGAAATGCTTTTGAATGCACAGGAAATATGGAAATTTCTTTCTTTAACCTTTCTGCTTTGTTTTTTGCCAAAAGAAAGAAAACTCACAGAGCAAGTAGCACATATGCAAAAATGATGTCATGGTCAATTAAGAAGGCTGTGGTAAAATTCATAAAAATTTTTATGCAACTATCTCTTTTAAGTCACTGAATGCACAAAGCCTTTCCAATTGGGAGGAAAAGATACATCCTGCCAGAGCTTGTCTAATACACTGAACTTCACAAACTTCACAATGGCAGGTAAGAATTGTAATTTCTTTGTGCACAGAAACACATCTCACAGAGAAAGGATTTTTCTCTACACTTGGATCAATAGCAGTACTGGAAGAGAGAAGAAGCGTGTTGATCATCAGCCCAGTGCCCCAACCAGCCACACTGGCTGTCTGTAAACAACACAGCCTGCAGAGTGACAGTGGAAGGAAAATAAATCAGACTGGGTTGTCATTAGCATCTAAAATTTATCAATAGGACCCAGCTTCAGATGTATTAGCCAGTTCTGCCACAGCTATTTCCTGCCTAGCTGTTTCCCAATACGATCCTTTACCGTATCTCATTCCAAAACACATCAAGTGTGTCTCCTTGCATTACCCTCACTTTGGCAGCATGTGTGATTGAGGCAGAGGTGTTTATCTGCCAGAATTTTTTTCTACTTTTTTGATAACTGCAAGCTCTTCTGTTTATCCCTGGTTTTGAAAGCTTGGAGGAGATCAGAATCACATTATCTTCATTTTTCTTTATTAAATACCATGTGGTAATGTTGGGAAGCTGCAAATAAGCATTGAATTCCTTGCCAAAGCCAGGATTTTAGCCTGGGTAGCTCAGTAATGTTGCAGGGAGAGAGGAGAAGAGCTAAAATTCATTTTTGAACATAGAGCAAGGGCTGTAACAAGCTGGTCCTTGGCAATAGCGATGTTCGAGCTCCTGTCAAGAGTGGTTTATGGTATTGAATCACAACATCTTTGCAAGCTGGGAGAAAAATCTACTACTCACCTTATTTAGCAGATAAAGAAGCTTGATAATTTGTCTCAAATCATCACATTTCCACTAAATTGTTGTCAGATCCCATATTTAAATGGCATCATCCCCAGGTCCTTGAGAATGTGGCACAGTCCTGCCTTGTCTGTGTACAAGTCTCAAACCACTACAGCCAGGGAAAAGTCACTCACATCTGCAGGAGTGGGGCAGTCTTTTAGGGTCTGTTCCAGAAAACCTGTCGATGCTGTGCTCGTAGACACACTCCTCTGTACTGCACCAGTGTGTCCTGCACCCCAGGACTGACCCATGTGACACACTGAGACACCCTCACCAGCACACAGATCTTGGCAAAGCAGGGGAAGACAAGGGGACCTTGCTGCAGGGCCCTTTTATCATTATCATCATTGTCTTCTCTGCAACCTCCTCACAACAGCCATGGCTTTGCCATTCCTTAAAATACCCATCACTATTTAAGCTGTCAAAGATTAAAATAGATAGCTCCTATTTATCTATACATGGACGCATAAATGGAAGCACCTTTTTCTGCACAGGCACATTTGATCGGTAATGAGCCCATGTTCTGTTATCGCAGCCTCCAAATGGCATATTCTTATCTCCGAAACTTCTCTCTGCAGACAGCAGACCAAGCTTGGCCAAAAACGAAGTACATCTCTGAAGATGTTTGACCTTCCAAGACCCAGAGATTTTTCCTTTCTCCTCCCCCAGTCTTCTATAGTAACTGAGTGACTTCTGGTGAGATGCAACTCAGTTATTCACCAAACAAGTATAAATTCAGTGACTCAGTCTGCAGAAGTAATTCAGAAATAGTTTTGAATATAGCTTTTTTACCAAATATCTTCTCACAGATAGTAAAAATGGAAACCATCAGCACCACCAACTTTCACCTCTCCAGCAATGTTGTGACTCTCTGTTTCCTTCCTATACAAGTGCTCCCTTTGAGTCTATTTCCTCATAGCTTTATCTGTAACCAGGCAGAGACAGAAAATGTGTTCATCCTGAATACAGACACGTGTATATTGAAGAGGCTTGCACAACAGCCTCAGTGATATAAAAGCTGCACTGTAAAACTTGAAGCAGAAATCACAACCACCCTCCTACCCTTCTATCTAAGAAGAAGAGTACTGAGGGAAGTGGCCTATATTTAACATCATGACTCAGACAATCTTGCTAAGGATAACAGATTGTGACTGATCCTTTACCCCCAGTCTCAAGAAGTTTTCTGGAGTACAACTGGAAGGCTGCTACCCAAACTATGCACATGTATTACTGCTGAGCAAGGCACAGCATGGCAGCAGCACCTTGTTTTCCAGGTGACCTACCATGGAAGCTGTGCATGGCCTAGTGAATAACAGTAAGTTGCAAAATTGCCAGTTTAGAAGCTGCAGGAAAGGATTTTGCAACATATTTACTCTAAGAATGGCATAAAGCAACAAGAAGAGAAGCATAATGGAAGCATAAAATAAAATATAAAAAAAATATTCTGCAGTCCCAAGCTCACCCAGAACTGTCTGAATGTAATCATATACTAAATTGACTCTCATTTCTCAAAATCTTCAAATCATCAATTTAATCTGAAATTGTTTTGCTGTTTTTATTAAACAAATGAACTAGCACGTATTACTGACCTTCTGACCTTTGGGACCTTCAAAGCCAAGTGGACCCCTCTCCCCCTAAGACAAAAAAAACATGGTTAATCAAACTTATATTCTCATTTTATATTCAAGCAAGGGGCCCGATCCTACAACTATTGAGGACAACAAAAATGTTTTCAGGTTTAAGCAGAGAAGATAATAAAGCTGACATGCTCACAGAAAGCAATGACAATGAAGCTGTTTTCTCAGAGGTCCCAGTCAGAGCCAGAAAAACCAAGCACATTGCTTTTAAAAGCCATGGAATTTTTTTTCAATGTGGCCACATTTACCTTCAGAATCTTTTTTATTTTATTTGAAGAAGGATACACATAACTGGGCTGGATAAGAATAATCCCTTTGTTTTCAATGTTGTTACCAGGACTACCAGCATGACCAGAACCACTGAATTAGGTAAAGAGAGAACACCTGGGGAAACTTCCTTTACCTCTATAGACATCCCAAATGAAACACACTAATCTCAGCACTCACCTTTTGTCCAGGAGGACAGGAGCAGTTGAAAATTTTGAGATGTCCTACTTGCTCACTGCCAACAGTGGGCCTCACTTCCAGGGGAGGTGCTTCCGTCAGGACCGTGACCTGGCACTGTACCCAAAACACCCAAGGTCAGGACAAAGCCTTTGATGCTGGAAAGGCTCCCCTTCCATCCACTTTGGACAAATCCCATAGGCACTACTGTGTAACACACAGCCAAGTGTATCCTCTTGAGGAATGAAATCCCACAAAAGCCATTCACCCAAGCAATAGGGGAAAATGTGGTAGAATGAATAATGAACCTCTTTAACCAAGAGTGAGCGGAGAAGAGTGAAAGGAGGGTGGAAGTTCCTAAGTGAGAGTTGGGCACAGGAAAGTAAGCTGCAACTGGCACCTTTTTTAGATGTTTCCAAATAAAACCAGTGGGAAACATGCTGAATATTTCATGCTGAATTTCTGTTGTTCTATCATCACTTCAGGGGTTTTGTTTCCCCTGACAGTTTGACAAGGAAAGAGGAACTTGGAAACTTCCAATTCCTCATACTCATCCCTCTGAGTGGTCCTCCTATGGTGCTGCTACACTGCCAATGACACAGTTAGGTTTCAATCACCCTTATTAAACAAAATTATAATCCCACACTGCCACATATCCCCTGATTCATGTAATAGATTTCAGTGAAGAGTGTTCATGTGAAAATGAATAAATGACAAAAAGGAGCTTACTGGTCCAGAGGGAATGTCACAGCAGGTCTCCAGCTCGGCGTGCCGGGAATCACAGTAAATCACCATCCGCTGAAGATCAAACTGGGAGACAAAGGGAGGCAACAGTCTGAGAGACTGTGAATTATTAAAGACCCTCTGTCCTTTTGCTTGGACACAAACAGAGCAGGCAAACATAAGCAAAAGCCAGATGGTGCTAACTTGAGAGCAGTTCTATGGATCCTGTAGTCAATCTCTATCCCTCCCTATCAATAACAGACCAATATCTCAGCATGCTACAAGACCTGAGATAATAAGATCCTGAAAATGCCTATTCAAATTCTGGTGCAGGTTTTCATGCTAATCCCTATGTTCTGGCCAAATTTCTGTCTGAGAAGACATATCCTGGATACATCTTATCCTTCTTAGAATTTCATCTAGACACAAGGTCTGTTTTCCTCCTGTTGTGCTTTGCATCTTCTGACCATTTATTCCTGCATTAGAAATGCTATGAACACATTTGACATGCATGTCCCACCCATTTTGCACAGCTAATAAAGATTATACAAGTCTGAAATACCAAACTATCACACATAAATTATACCAGGGTAACAGTGCTGCTGGACAATCAGCATGTGTGTCTTGACTTTGGGTCATTTGTACTAAAAGCCATTTAATATTGGAGGAATGGAGAATATATCACAACTCTCTTAACAAACTTCCTTCCCCCCCCCCCCCATCTCTTTGTATCACATATAGAAGCATTCATAATGCCAAAATCAGATGGAGAAAGACCTTTCTGTGTAGTTCAGTACCCAGTTTGCCTACAGTGTTGTCTCTGCTTCTAATTGTAGCATATTCTGTGACTAGACAGATGAAATAAATTTCTCATTTTTAATCCCTGTTATGGAGATACAGTCTCACATAAAAATACAGCAAGTCCTGCACACCATAAGGGGCCAATCTGTCTTAGCTATGTAACACCGGTAGCATCTCAGCTACTCAGCATCTCAGCATCTCATTTTCCTGCCTCAGGAAAAGGGTCAAATACAACATAACCCCCAAACCCCCACTCATCCCACAGGCTGCAAACCCAAAGCTGAACCTTTACCCAGCTCTAATCAGCAAGTGCAGTACTTACATCAATGGGGACACTGTCATACAAGCGTTTTCCAATCACAGTCTTTCCTTGAATGTCAATGTTTTCCCTGTCTTCAATGGGCAGCACCTGCACCAGCTTGCAGTCTATGTACAGTGAGACAGCCTTGGACTGGATGCTGAGGGCGATTTTGTGCCAGTTTCGGTCGAACAGGTCACTGACCCGTGTGCTCCTGAAGACCACCCTGACAGCATCCTTGGTGAGCCCCACGGCGTTGTACTCCACAGCTTTGTTCTCTCCGTCCAGCCGGATTGAGACCTGTGAGCAAACACGAGGTGCTCTACTGAGGAACAAAGCCTTCTCCTTCCTCCTGACTGCCTTCCATCATCACTGACACCCCAAAGCCAGGGATGGCACAGGCTGTGGTGAGAAGCCTGAGAGCAGAGGATGGAATTTTGTGGGAGATATTGAAAGGGAGCCTATATCTGCGCTGGTGAACAAGATGGGGCTCCACAGGCTTCAGTGCAGACCCATGACCAGCTGAAGAATCCTCCTGTGAGTACAACCCTTGGCATGGTTTCAACACAGGCATCCTTGCTGCCATGGCTGGGTGGTAGCACAGGTCATGGGCACGTCCCCAAAGCTGAACCTGATCTGGATTTCTCTACCCTGTGTACTCCTCCACTGCTTCCCAGCAGGCTCTTTACTCCCATCACGTGTCCTCAATTGTCCCATGGGATATAGAAAAATACCTCCCTGCCTCATATGAAATCACTTTTCATTTAACAAAGCTGCAGCCAATAATAACTTTCATATAAACCTTTTACCACTGTTTCAAACCCAGTTATCTAACTCTTCAAACTGAACCTATTCTTCAGTGAGAGTTCCCCAAATCCTTCTAAATACCAGTCCCAAAGCAGCAATACTGAAATGCACAGCTGTGTGAGCTCATGCTGACAGCCCACTTTAGAGTCCTGGGTAATTCCATCACCACTATATTTGGTGCTGAGCAGAAAAATGTACTGCCCATCCAACCACTCCCTCCTCAAGCACCCATGAAAACCTAAACCAAGCTGCTAAGAACATGTGTAGGAACAGACAGCCCTTTAGTACACACTTAAGAGCATTATTTTCTGAGAACCAGAGAGTACTTAAAAAAAAAGTTATTAGATCAAATTGTGCAGCAGCCAGCCAGGACTCAGGGTTATGGAGTTATAACAGGTGTTACACCCACATCCAGAGCAGGAACCCATAATGCATTTACAAGTTACCTAGAAGGCTGTGCAAACCTGACATTACTCACAGCTCTGTAGTACATCCATGTGACACTCTTTTTCCAAAAAGGTAAAATATTTTCCCTGAGCCGAACTATCTGAACAAAACAACTGAAAACTCAAGAGTAGATTCAAGAGCAAGGATGGCATATTTTTATCCCCCTTTCCAGCTAACATGTTTAGCTGCACCATAGTAACAACCAAGGTATATGCAAACATTTATTCGGGGCTTGAATTAAAGGTAAAATACTTGCAGCAAGCCCACTGAAAAACAGGATTTTTCCAGTTCACAAGAAAAAGTAGTGGGAGATTAAGGCAAGAAAACTGGCTCATGGCCAAAAAAAAAAAAAAAAAAGTTAATAAAGGCTGTTCCAGCTGTCTGCAAAAGAGCCTTAGAGCCTCTTACCTGTGGTATGCCATACTTGTCAATAATCTGCCAGATATACCAGTCTTCCTTCCTGGAAGCCTTCCGGAATTTGAAGGTAGTTACAAAGGCATATTCATCAGGCAGGCCTTGTGGAAATACATCCCTGGCATGGGGAGGGGAAAGAAAGCAATGCATCAGGCTTAGCAGTGAAGAGCATAACTTCTAAAACTCTCTCCATGTCCCAGCAATGCTTTCTAAAGGTATCATTATATTCCTAAAAATTCTGCTTTATTTGGAATCCTGAGGAGAGATGGACATGAGCTTGTGCCCTCCAGGTTCTTTCTTTATGGAGCCCTTTCATCATTGCAATAGTGAAGCTCTCAAACTGGGTAAAATATAATGAAAATCTGCATGTCAATCATGTTAAAAAGTTTGTTTTTCACTTCATGCTTCTGTTCACGAAACCTGTAAATAATTCTGTTCTGGTCCTGATACACTGGAGACCTGTGACTTCTGAGAATGGCCAGGAACACCCCAAACTCTCTAAATGCACCCAATTATAATAACAAATCCTATAATATCTGCCATCAAACAAGCATTACAGTTTATGTCTTTCCAAGAGGATGTTCCTTAGCTGGCAGCCCCAGATAACAGAAGATTCTCAAATCAAACATTGCACACATATCAGGCAGGGATTTACTCAGCATGACACCACAATCCCTGAACGTAACCAAACACATGAAGCAACCAAATCTAATACTGTTTTTCTCTACTGCATCATAATAACCTGTTATAACATGGGGATGCAGAGCAGGACAGAAAGGATAAGTAAGCCAGTATCACTATTTTTTTGTTACTAGCCATTACTGAATGCCTAAGAATGAGAATGAACAGAAAAAAAAAATCTCTCTCATACCTCGGTTCTTTGGAATCCAGGACTCTAATTCAGAGACAAATGCAATTTCTGTATCGATAGCTTTTTATGGATTTATCTCATACAGAATTCTGCATCCTCCCCTTGAACTCAGGAAAACTTATGACATTCACAACATCCCTTGAGAAGGAATACCCCACTGCTGCCCATTGCATAATGAGCCTCCTCCTCTTTGTTTAGGACCTGACACAGTTCTTATCAGGGAAAAGACAATGAACCTATTATTTTCCTTTTTTGCCATCCATGGTTTTTCAAACTTTGCTTGTAATGCTGCTAAGCCATCTCTTTCCCCAACTGAAGAGTCACATTTAGCATTGTTCTTCATGCCCAAGCCAACCTACTCCTATGATCATTCCCAAATAAACCCTTCATAAATATCATGTCTTTGCTTCAGGACATTTGAGCAGTCAGGCATAAGCACTTGATACAAAACAAAACAAAACATAATGACAGCAATTAATGAAGAACAAACTATGAAATGTTCTCCTAATGAATAGTTAACATAATCCCTCACTATGCAGAAACTGGCACAGTCCAAGGCACATAAACCTAGAAGCCTTTAATTGCATTAAAATCAGAAAGTCCTCAAAATTTCCAGAATATTGTTTTGCAGTTGCAGCAAAGTTTGTGATCCAGTCTTTCCTAATGCCAAAATATTTAATCATATTTTAATCTGTGCTTTGAATCTCCTATCTTTTCAGCCAAGTTATAAATTCAGAACACTCTGGTTTCATCCATTAATGTGGCTTTTGCTGTATGAAGTGCAGGATATGCACCATTATGAATTGGTTTTCCCTCTGGGGACACAGAGACTCCAAATTCTTCCGACACAAAAGAAAACTTAACCAGGCTCCCGCTAGCTCCCTTAAGAAATCCTTCCTCCAGGAGAGCAGACAAGGCTGTCTCACTTCTTGGTACTAGTTATTTTAACCAGGGAAATCCCAGTTGCCTGGAAGTTAGCAATTCTACAAGAAGGGCCAGAAGGAGCACCTGGAAGTGAACAGAAGTAGGATCTATAAGGTGGATTGCCTTAAACTAGATATTAGGAAAAAATTCTTTACTGTAAAGGTGGTCAAGCAGTCTACCCAGGGAAGTGGTGGATTCGCCATCCTTGGAAATGTTCATAGAGAAGTGTGGCTGCTGCACCTGGGGACATGGTTGAGTGGTGATCATGGAAGTGTAGCATAAGTTGGACTCATTGATCTCATAGGGCTTTTCCAGACTTAACAAGTTTATGGTTTTGGACAGCTCTGAGCTAGGAACAGGAATATCATTATGCAAGCTTAATTCCAAAATGGGTTTTCAGATGTTTAATACCCACAGAAATAACTGTTAGTTAGGTACATAAACATCCCAATGAGCCTGGCCACACCTCATCACACAAGGCTGACAAACAGCAGATCAGGTAGATTTAAACTGACAGAAAGCCATAATGACCCATTACCTGCCATCCTCAACTGATTTTTAAAGCTGCCAAGGAACCAGCTGCAAGTTCCCAACAGAGAAAGGTTTCATGCCAAAAGCAAATCTGAAGACACTCCCATTGCTTTAAAGATGTATAAAAGTTGTTTCTGAAGTCACTGGTCCCTCTATCTTTTACAGAACTGCATTGCTACATAAACAACAAAAATATTGATTAGAAGTTTTAACTTATGTCCTCACTTAAAAATTATCTGCATGTAGAAGTTCAGCTTTAGTTGGGGATCCAAGAGCAGGAGTTGGTGTCCCCAGAAATGTTTTATGATCTTCTTTCACACAAGGCTGAATTGAACTGATGACTGATACTGTGGAACTTTGCTGGATGCCTGGTACCTAGAGGGAGCATTCTGCCAGCTCCTTGATCTATAATTCTGACAACAGGATAGATTGCAGAAAAGGCCCTTATAAAACTACAAGACAAAAGAATACCCCAGTGCTGCAGGTTAGTCTAAGAGACAACTCAACTACAAGGTCAGGTAAATCACAACTTGTACAAGGAAAAAAGAATTAGTAAGAAGTCAGAAAACTCCTTTAATCATTGCTAGTTTTTAACATATAGCAACCTTCTCACATACTTTAATTTGCAATAAGAACTTTCATCTGTGCCAATAAGCATGAGATCCTACATCTATAATAACACTATGGAAAAATATATATTATCAGTTCTCATTTCAGACACTGAATAAACCAACATTTAGTATGGTTTTTACATTTGGTGAGGAAGAGTGTAGTTAATGTACTTGAGCAATTTGACCAATATTACAACAGCTAAGCCCACAAATATGAAATGTAACCCGTAAGATCTGCAAAACCAAGATGGAGAAAGACAGTTCATTTAAATATGCTTCACATCACCAGAGATTCTTAGAATGACAAGAGGATAAAAATCAAGCGAAAAGGAAAAGGAAAAGGAAAAGGAAAAGGAAAAGGAAAAGGAAAAGGAAAAGGAAAAGGAAAAGGAAAAGGAAAATGCTATAGAAGGATGTGTCTCATACATCCTTGGCACACATCTTTTTGACTTCTACTTCAGAAACCTCAGTGATGCAATAGATACATCCTCTCTTAAGTAATTTCTTCCTGTTTTTCTCTGTCCTACAGGCTGTTAAAAAAAAAAAGGAATCTGTTCTAAATCTCACTTGCTGTCATTTCTTTTTCTCGAAACAACGTTTTTTTCTGTAAGAAGCCATGTTAACAACCTGTTCTCTGTTTGCTGCAGTTTTTTTCTGTGTTTCTCAGCTCTCCCTACAGTCCTTTGCTCTACAAGACCAAAAAAGCCTTCAGTCATTCCACCTCCATCAGGCTTTATCTCCTTCACCTTGTTAGAAATAGGAGACAGTGAGGGACCTCTTGAGATCCTCTCATCTAAAGAAGGTTTTTCTTGTGTTTAGGTTTCATTGATTTAAATTATTCCCATTCCTTCTTGTCCTGTCAATGAATATGACTAAGAAGATTCTGGCTCTGTCTTCTTTGCTTCCTCCCTATCAGATATTTATACACATGTATTTATATACTTCCTCCCTCACTGAGCCTTTCTCTAAGCTGAACAAGCTTTTTTCTCTGCTCTTCTTAATATGAAATATTTGTATGGGAAAAGTGAGAAAAAAGGAAGCTTTCAACAGGTTCCATGTTCAGTATGGGAATCTCTGGTGGCTTTTTGTACCATTTTTTCTCTTGGAAGGGGAGAAATGATGAGACCAGGTCAGGAGCTCATGGAGAAACCTAGGGCAGGTGACTGAACTCAAAGCTGATGTCAGGAGACGCAGGAAAAACACACAATGGTATCACACCCTAAACAATCCAAGGCTCTGTGTTGGTAAAAACACTGTGCCAATACAAAGAGCAAATAGATCATGACCAGAAGCTTGGCCAAGCATCAGGTAATTCTGTGAGGTGGTAGCCAAGATCATGATCAAGTCAGGCTGGAACCAGACCAGGCAAGAGAAAAATGAGGATGGCATGGCCAGTAGGAAAAGCCCTGGAGCCACAACTAGGAGACACAGGTAGGCAACAGAACAAAGGAGTGAGACAAAATCTTGGCATTAGGCAAGACCCCAGTAATGAGAAACAAGCCTGAACATCCAAAAACAGAAGTCTGCAGCACAGTTTTGGCCAGGAGATCCACTGAGGAGCCATGAACAAGCAGTAGGACAGCCCCAGTTACAGAAGGAGTGGGGAAAATCACCATCCAGGTTTTGGGGCCAGTCCTCAGACAGCTACAGAGACCTGGGAGTCCCTCAGTAATCAGGTCCTTGACTGAAGCCAAGCTCTGGCTGCTGGGTTTGTTTGCTCACAGATGATGCCTCACCACAAAGAGGAAGAAAGTTGATAGCTGTAAGTTACAGATCAGAGGATGAGTAGGCACATTTCCCAGACAGCTAATCTGTCACTTTATGAAAGTACTATTGCTTGTATAAAAGAATACAAATCCTTTAAGCAGATAATAAAGTGAATTACATATATTCCTCAGTTGCTGATTTTGTATCTAATTATGAGATGTTGCTATCAGTTGCTAAACATTGCTGGAGGTTATCTGTGAGCCATGACAGATGTTTTTGTTTGGTTTATTATTCCAGCTATCGGTTTTGTGCAGCTTTACAAGATATCATTTTCTGTGAGCAATGACCCTATATGCAGCATCTCAGAGTCCTGGCATACAAATGCTAAAATGAACCAAATATGCAAACACCTTCCATGGTGTTATATGCATTTGGGTTCATTCCCAAACCACAGGAGTGTGGAAGTTAACAATATAGAAGACTGAAAATGTGAAAGTCCTCCTTGAATTCCATGTTTCAGAATAATTCAAAGGGAATTTTATTCATTTCAACCTACTAATTAAGGATGTTTTACTTCTAATCGTCCTGGGTGATAAAATATCCTGCTTACTTTAAGGACAACAGCAACAACAAATAAATGGATGTAATCTGAGCAGATGGAAAGCAGTCATAGCTGGTTGGTCTGGCTTCACTCCCTCAGTCTTTCTGAGAAAACAACAACAAAAACAACAACTACAACAACAAAGTTCTTTAACTCTTACTTCAAGAAAGGGATTAAAATGGACAACTCTCTGTAATCTGCGCTAACTTGCTCCAGTGGTTAAGTAGATTCATCCTTAAAAGTGTGCCTTTCTTCCCTGCTGGTTTTTGATGTCAAGTAGCCACTGACTTTCTGTCTACCATGACCTTTATTCAAAGACCCTTTAGCAAGCTTTGATTTCCCAGAGGTTCTTACAGAGCATGATCCCTTGAGTTTCTGGCTGTTTCTTAATTTTACCTGTCTACACTGCAGTTCTTGAATTTTTCACCATCACACTTGCTTCACAGATCTTCAAACTTTCATTCATTCTATTTCCACCTACTGAATTACGGAAATTAAGGCTGGACACAGCAGCAGTGATGACTGAGCTGTGTGGTATGAAGATTATCAGCTCATATGTGACATATTTGACATACATACTGCTTATACTCCAAGAACTGCTCTATTTGAGATGGTATCACCCAGAACCCAGAGATCACAGTGAGACAAATGAAATATGTTTCTTACCATCTAAGTGAAGTAGGTTTATGGTTTATTCCTACCCACACTCGCATCAGTTATATATATACCAAACCTAAGATGTCTTTAGCTGGTTGCATCCAATCAGATCAATGATCATGACTCTATTTACCCTTAGAGCTGCTATCATTTATAGACTCTAGAGAAAACAGTTTTCTCTCACTACATAATATTATTTTTTTTAATTGTATTAACATGGAGAAAGAGGGGGAGGGGAAAAGAGCACATCAATCCTGTTGGTTCCAGGAGTAAAAAAAAATATTGTGAAATCAAGAAAATGTAATTCATAGGACAATCTTAAAAAATGCAGTGAGCTGAGAATAAGAGCTAAAAACAGAATAAAAAATAACATCCCTCATCTATAAGAAGGAAAAGAAGTATTATTGATTTTTTTAAGCTGAACTTCAAACCAGCACTGAGAAATTTACTGCAAAAATGTTAATGATGACAATTCAATGTATGGCTTGTAGTTACTCCGTAGAATTATGCACTCACTCTTTTCAAGGGTAATGTTAGCAGGGCTTAAATGACAACCCAAAGAAACACTTGTAATAGACTGCAACACAACTGGCAGCCTTAGGTCATAAAAGACTCCAAGGACTGACTCCATATTGAGCCAGGATTAAAAATTGTTCATTCTTATACAAGGCCAGAATCCATATTTTCTAACTGGTCACAGCATCTACCAGCAAGTGGTTTCTTGTGTTTAGCAAATTTCTATCTCAATGGGAGTCCTACCAAATATTCCCTTTAGAAGCTATTTATGTAACCCTAAGTTCTTTTGTGAATGTCTTGATACTGCTCCTCAGAACCACTGAGATTCACCAAACACAGCTGATGTTCTTCCAGGATGGATCCTGTATTGACTGCTGAGGCTCCTGACCATGTTGTGCATATTCTGTGCCAGCTGATCTGAAACAGCTGCTCAAAGCAGAAATATACCTGTACGTTCCAGATAACTGCTACAAAGTTAACCTAGAGGAACTAAATAATGTAAGGCAGAGGTTTGGATGAAAATAAAGTGAAAACCCAGAGTACTCACTCAGTTTTCTGAACAACAGGAAAGCTTCCAAGCCGTACATAAGCACTCTGAACCCCATCTTCTTTCATTCCAAAAATCTGCTTCACGCTGAATGAATCCATCAGGTCAAATCCTATCCATTACAGAAACACACACACCAAAAAAAAGACATTAATTGGGCAGTGGGACAGGCCCCCAGTTGTATTTACATGGATTTCTTAGCCTACAAACAGCACTTCAGAAATGAGCTTTATTCTTATAGGGAAAAGCCAGAACAAAATTCTGATATGATCTAATCCTCTCATCCCAAAAACTCAAATTCAAGCTTAAATTCAAGCTGTCACAGAGTTTTCCAGAAATCAGTAGCTAATTTTTGCATTGCTACAACATCCTGAAAATGCTGCATAATTCATTAAATGCCACGCAAAAAAATGCAGAGGTGCACACTGAAGCATTTATTCATAGAATAAGAGAAAACACAAAATGGTTTGGGTGGGACAGAACCTTTAAAGAACACCTAGTTCCAGCCCCTGTGCCATGGACAGGGACATCTTCCCCTAGATCAGGTTTCTTAAGGCCCCATCCTGCCTGGACTCTAACTCTTCCAGGAATGGGGAGTCCACAGCTTCTCTGGGCAGCCTAGCCTAGTGTCTCCCCACCCTCACTGTAAATATTTAATTCTTTATCCCAAATCTAAATCTACTCTATTTCAGTTTAAAACTGTTGCCCCTTGTCCTGTCATGATAGACCTTGATAAAAGGTCTCTTTCTTTATTGCAAGACCCATTCATATATTGAAAGGCCATGAGAAAGTCCCCCTGGAGCCTTCATTCCTCCAGGCTGAACATCCCCAAATTTCTCAAAATTCCTTCACAGCAGAGATGCTCCAGCCCTCTCATCTTTTTCATGGACCTCCACTGTGTATCCACTCCAATGGTCCAGGTCCTTCCTGAAAACTACTTGTCCAAGAAACTTGACCACATACACTTTTCATATAATTTTAATACAACACAGTCCAATCAAAATCATGAGTTATCAGTCCTGGTGAAAGACAGTTGCCTAAAGCTTCTGACTTTGTTCTAACAAGGTATTTTTAGCTCAATCTTAAGATAAAGATTTAGCTCAATCTTAAATTTAAAGCTTAACCCACAGGTGAGTCTGCACAGCTCCAGCATCAACATGGTGCCAGCCTCAAGGACCATTTGGTTTTGTGACACAAAGTCCCAGCTGCTAAACCCTGTGAGGGACAGTGGGGTACAACGGTGCCATGAATGCATCCAGTTCCTGGATGTGCAGAACTGCGTGGATGCAAACATCCCGCTTTTAGCTCCAAACTGGCTCCACAACGTGCAAATCCAAACTATCAGCCACTCCCAGAACCAAACACACTGTGGAGTCAGAGGCAAAGGCACTGTAAAAAGCAGGTTGAGAGCAACTGAGCAGAGAATATGTTTTTTAATTTTATTCAGGCAATTCCAACATCTTCTCCCCCTCACACACGCACAATTACACATATTATTTCCTTGTTTTGTAACTCCAGCACACAAACCCAGTGACATAAGTGTAGTTTATTTGGACAAATTGCTTTTAAACTATGGCAGTTCTTTCAATTTTGTTCAGTTAGTGAGCTCTTGAAACCTTTATAGGACAGATAAACATTTTTATGTGATGAAATTAAGCCTGAATATTCTTGGATTTCTTACATGTCCTCCTGAACCTTTCAGGCTGAAGAGCACTGCAGAGCTTGAAAACAGCATCAACAGGAAAAAGCACCAACTTAATGATATTATTCTTCACATTTATATTAATAGATTAATAAATAAGTGCAAAAACCTATGTGGGCCAATATCTAGGCAAATCAAAATAGCAAATAGCAAATAAAATAAAAATCTTCCATCATTTTCTGGACCTTTTTCTGAAGAAATTGCTTCTTCTGAGGAAGTACAATCTTAATTGTTTGCAAAGACAGAATGGCTGCCTGCTGCTAAATCGAGGCCTTTAGTATTACAATAACTCTTCTGGCTGTCAACAGCTTTTCCTTTTTGTCCACCCTGTTTTCAGCTGTTACTGGGCATTCAGGAGGGCAAATAAAGCATTTAAAGTGCTCCAGGGCCTCATGGTTGCGGCTCCAAATCACCACTGCAGCAACTGCAGGGATACAGCCCTCTGACACACTGCAATCAGCCATGAACCAGGGCAGACAGACCCCAGCACAGCATGAGAGCTCCCTCCCGGCTGTCAGAAACAACACTGCGACCTGCTCATTCCCTACAGCTCCTTCCACCCGGCAGCTCATTCCCTCAGGCACCCCACCATAGGAACTGAGGAACTCAGGGATGCTGGAAGTAAAACTGAGGGCTGCTGGAAGGAACTGAGGGCTGATGGAAGGGACTGAGGGCTGCTGGAGGGAACTGAGGGCTGATGGAAGGAACTGAGGGCTGATGGAAGGGACTGAGGGCTGATGGAAGGAACTGAGGGCTGATGGAAGGGACTGAGGGCTGATGGAAGGAACTGAGGGCTGCTGGAAGTAACAATCAGTGCAGCTGGAAGGAAAACTGAGGGCTGCTGGAAGGGACTGAGGGCTGATGGAAGGGACTGAGGGCTGATGGAAGGAACTGAGGGCTGCTGGAAGTAACAATCAGTGCAGCTGGAAGTAAAACTGAGGGCTGCTGGAAGTAACACTGAGGGCTGCTGGAAGTAACACTGAGGGCTGCTGGAAGTAACACTGAGGGCTGATGGAAGGAACACTGAGGGCTGCTGGAGGGAACTGAGGGCTGCTGGCAGGAAGAGACCACTGCAGCTGGGGAAGGACATTGTTAACCACCCACAGGAGAGGGGCAGTGCTGTGTGGTGATGGTGAGCTGCTGCTGCCTTCCTTGAAGCGTGTCCAGCAGCAGGTGATCAGGCGGGGGCACACAGTCACACATGGACAGGCTCGCTAGGATGTTTGGAAAGGCTGCAAGGGCCTTTTGTATGGAGTGCCAATGGGGTCTGTAACATCACACAGCAAAGGGGTCCAGGGACAAAAGAGAACGAGCATGGGAAGTTTGGGTTTAAATATGGGGAAAGAGGGGTGGAGCAGGGAGTCAGGGACCAGTGGGAACAGGGGAAGGTGGTGCAGAGTTGGGGCAAAGGACCAGGGAAAGCAGTGGGTAACAGGGGTGGAACAATGCAATAAAACTAGGGATCTGGGGAAGGGGGAACGTTCTGGGGAATAACCACATAAGGGTAGAAGGGGCATTCTGAGACAATGGAGAGCACGGGATGGGATTATATTAACATAAACCAGCAAAGAACGCTGGGGAGAGGGTCTGTGTCAGCATGTTCCCAATGCATCTCTGACAACTTCAGTATCTCTCCGTCAAAGGCTTGCAGGTGGTTGTGTCTGGTGGTGAAAGCTGAAATGCTGCCCAGGTGACATCTCTATATCCCCAGAGCCCTGAAGCTGTGGAGTCCTGCTCACTTCACAGGTCTCCTAAAGCTCCCTTGCTGAGGGTGCACAAGTGCAAGGTACAGTGACAAGATGTTCCTGCCAAGTTTTCCTGTTGTTAGCTCAGACACAAAGCCACTTCCATTATCTCTGAAAACTATGCTTTTCCGGTGGAAAAAAAAGGCAGATTCAATCAATCTCTTCTTTTTTTTCCTGAATTTCCTATCAAAATATACTTTTAAAAGCCTAAATAAAACCGTGAAACAAACACAGCTATCAAAACTATTTTGCAAACAGTATTTAGTGTAATGAAAATAAGTCACGCTGTCACAACATAATCCCATTTACATTTAGGATTGGGTAAAGCACAAAAGTAAATCATAATGGGTTTTTTTTTTCTTTTAATCAGATTATGGATTGACAATTTAAAAATTGCTTTCTCTAATTTTAACCAATTGATGAATGAGGATGGCTCTTTGAAAGATGTAATGTAGATCCAGGGAAAAGTTAAGTCCTTAGGTGTGTCAAAGTCTACACTCAAATGCAAAGGGTTTTTTATTTTAATCACACAATTTATTCTGTGCTAAATTTAAATATTGTCCAACTGGTGAGATCATCTCCACTCTTGGTAATTCCATTTGCAACCAAAGCCCTTAAAGGTAAGGGACACTTTGGTTGCTGAGGAATTTCAGTAGAGTTACAGAAAATTTGTCATGAGGCCATACACTGAAAAAATTAAGAACTCTGCCAAGAAGCAGATGCAACTCACCTAATTTTAGCTGTCTGAAAAGGAGACATATGATGGATGCAGGTTTCCTCAGTTTCCTTGTGAGTCAGCAGAGATATTTAGGAGTCATTAAGACAAATAATCTTAAAGACAGGCTGAAACCCTACCTGGAGTGCCTCCTTCCTTTCAGCAGAAAGGGAGCTCATACAGACAGGAATTTTCAGAGTACTAAAGTTGTCTGAGATGTATTCTGCCTACAGGGTATGCTATCCATTTTGTGCAGGGAGTAAAGCAGACGTAAAGAGGACAAAAATGTTAATAAATCCCACATAACTTATATTCACATTGTCTTATTTGCCATCAGAATTGGGTAAAAATTGTAGATTTTTTTAATTCAGCTTGATTAACCAGCTACGATTTTCAAAATCCTTCTGAAGAACAAAGAAACAAACCCAAAATATTGTTACTTGACTTGAGAAAGTGCTCAAGGCAGATTACCCAAGTGGAACTGGAAAGGAAACACCTAGGCAAACCTCCAAATGAGGGAGGTTGAATTAAAATAAATGAATTAAAGGAACCTCCAAGATTATTTCAGATGAAGGACAAGCAAACATATTATTATCATTACTATTACCACTACTACTGGTATTACTACTGTTAGTACTAATATCACTACTATTATTACTATCATTTAGTTTACTTAATGTGCCTGGAAGGCCTTTGCATGGATTACATTCCCTTGACTTTAGGAATGGAACTGGGATTGTGAGGGAGACATAATGAAACTTATAATTTTGATTTTTTTAGTCTTGAATTACAATACTAATGTAAAAAAAAAAAAGCAATGCTGTGATCATTTCTGCAACACCTGACCAGGACATTTCACCTGTCAGTGTTTGTTCACTAACAGTGCAGTAAAAACTGCTCAATGAGATATTTCACCAAAGAATGAGATGTTTCATACATCATTTCTGTGCTGGAGTTGCAGCAGAAATAGTCTGTTCTTTGGTTTTCCCACCATCAAAGAGGCACCATATTGTCAGTGGCATGTGGAAAATGAGACGTCACCTGTAACTTCCCAGTTCTCTCTACAAGTGAGAGGGAAAGAACAGACCTGTCTAAATTAGCAAGGGTAAAGATGCTGTTACCTCTTGCACCATGCCCAAGCACAGGGTGAAAGGGCAGGGTTTTCCTGTTCTCAGCTGCTTTGATTTAAAAGGTGGCTTTCTGTGCAGCAGGGCAGATGTGGTTTCCCAACTGGCTCATAAACTGCTTAATCAGTAATGCCATAAACATGGTATTTAATAAGATGCTCTTTGATCTTAAGTTTCTTACTTCATTACAGCTTCTAAAACAATATAGGGCCACTGAAACCCTCTAACATGATTACACCTCCTGAAAGCCAGCAGACCCTAGCCCATATTAAAATTAAAATAGTGAGCTGAAAGAGAAGCTCAGATTTGTAACAGCATGCTTGGCTTGAAAAGTAATTTCTTATGCCCTGCTCTGCTGATCAAATCAGCCGAATGTCTCACTACCTGAGAGTTATAACCCCCTTACAGGAAGCTGCCTCTTTTCCAGAATCAGAAAACACTCAGATCTTTCTTTTGCAGGGAGAAGATGGCAAAACTTGGCACTGGACAATTTATACATCATCTAACTGTAACATGCAGCCAGATTCTCTTTTACAGTAAAAATGTCCACAGTGCACCCAACACCTTAAAGTATGGCCAAAAGAGTGATCTAACAGCTGTGTTCTCATCCCATGATCCTACAACATTTGTTTGGGATTATTATCTGAAGACCTGACTAAAGGGGGCATGGTTGGTTGCCCTGGATATAAAACTGTACTTCTGCCTGGCACCATTAAGGATCTGGTATGGGCAGCATGGTAGAAGCTGTTGGGCAGGTTGAGATTTTCTTAACTCTCCTGTCTTCAGGGGGTGGAAAATGGAAAAAGAGAGCAAAATATATAAGTTTTAATACCCAGAAAACACAGCAGTGAGCACATTTGGAAAGGTTTCTCAAAGCAGGACAGAGTCATTGACTTCTTACTTTGCCCAAAGCATCTTTCTGGAAAAAGTGCCTTGCTTTATTTTCCCGAGGATCCCAAGCTAACACTTAAAGGGGGAACAACTGGGCCACTTCTAATTGTGAAAGTTTTTGGTGAGAAAACAACGTGGAGAGAAATGTGGAAAGTGGTGGAGAAAGGGATCAGGAAAGGCGCTGGACACTACACAGCCACAAGTCTGGTGTCTGGAATATATTTACCACAGTGGATTGCCAGCCATGAGCCCTAATATCAAACAAAGGAGCTTTTGCAGGAAATGCTCTTTCCTCTGGTCTTGCTCAAACTCCCAGCTGAATTATCAGCCTTGTCAATACATTGATGAAGTATCACCAATAGCCATGATCAGGGAAGTTGTCATCTCCTGCTGGTTCACTGACACATCTGAGAACAGCAGTCTGTACAGCCTGTGGTAAAATAGCTCACGCTGCTTTTACTGGAGGACCATTTACTTCCTTCAGCCTGCGTTGCTGTTGTTGTAATAATAGACTTTATCTGCTACAGTATTTTTGCTGTTCCTGACATTTTTTCTTCCACAGGAAAAGAAACCCTGTCAAGAGCTGAGCGAGTGCCAGATTTTAGGCATATTAGAGTCTCACTGAAGTGTCCATCTCAAAGGATCTTCAACCACATCTAATCTAAACCTACTTTCTTCCTGTTTGAAGCCTTTACCCCCGTCTGATCACCACATGCATTTTTAAAATGTCTCTCTCCAGCTTTCTTCTTGGCCCCCTTTAAGTACTGAAGGTTGCAAGGTGGTCCTGGCCCTCTCTCTTCTCCTGGCTGAGCATCCCCAGATCTCTCAGCCTGTCTTCACAGCAGAGGTGTTTCAGCCCTCTGAGCATCTTTGTGGCCTCCTCTGGACTTTCTCCAACAGTTCCATGTCCTTCTTATGTTGGGTACCCCGGAGCTGGATGCAGCACTCCAGTTGGAATCTCACAAGGACAGAATCCCTTCCCTCAACCTGCTGCCCACGGGGCTTTGGATGCAGCCCAGGATACAACTGGCTTTTTGGGCTGCAAGTGCTCATGGCTGAGACATGTTGAGCTTCTCATCCACCAGCACCCCCAAGTCCTTCTCCTCAAGGGTTGCAATCAATACATTCTCTGCCTGGATTTGGTCTTGAGATTGCTCTGATTCACATGTAGCACCTTGTATTTGATCTTGCTGAACTTCATGAGGTTCAGCCCCACCTCTCCAACCTCTCCAGGTCCCTCTGGATGCCATCCCTTCCTTCCAGTGTGTGACTGCACTCACAGCTTGGTGTACTTGGCAAACAAACCTGAAGGTGCCTCAGTCCCACTATTCATGTCACTAAAATAATGTCAAACAGTGTCAGCCCCAATTCCAACCCCAAGGAACACCACTTGCCACTGGTTTCCACTTGGACATCGAGCCATTGACCATGACAGTTTGAATGCCAGCCTCTCCACTTCCTTATGGTCAATCTGTCCAATCCATGTCTGTCCAGTTCAGAGACAAGCACGTCATGCAGTACAGTGTCAAATGCATTGCACAGGAGCAGGTGCATGAGTCTTGCAGCTCACACTGTTTAGATCTGTGCCATTGCAAACGTTTGTAAAAAATGTTTTTCCGACTATCTAGCTGACAGAAGAAATTATTTCCAAAGAGTTATGAAGGATAAGAGTTCTGTCTTCTTGCCCTGTTTTTTTCACCGTATCTTACCTCTCCAGAAAAGATGGAAAAAGGAGCAGCTTATTTTTGGATGGGTAACTCATGCCACGTTGAGTTCTCCCAGAAGTTTGATTCAGTCAGCAGTGGTTCTCTGACTTACCCCCAAAACGTTAAGGACTGCACCTCTGGAGGAACAAACTAGAGATTTATTGGCTGCCCACAAGTCTTTCATGAAACACTTCAGTGATGACTAAATGGATTGAACAGGTAATTTAAAAAATTAGTTAGCTATATTTTACAAGAAGCTTGCAAGGGAATTTTGGAACTATGAAACTTTCCAGAGTCTATAGATTAAGGGCCTCAAGAGTGCTTTAAAGAGGTTCTTGCTATTAACCTTTTTTTCCACTGATGTTCCAGCTGGGATTCAAGCAGCACTTTATGCTGACTGAACTTTCTTCTCACCAGAACCCCAGATTCCAGTAGGGAGAGCAGCTAACAGCTTGAGCTGAAGATGAGGTTTTGCTAAACAGATGGAACAGGTCTTATACCACACCTTCCAGCAAGCCTTCTAGGTCATACTCAATAATAGGCTTGGAGCACATTTTAAATGGTCTCAATTTTATAAAATTTATGTATCAGATTTAACCTTGGTACATGATGCCACCACTCAGGCTGTTGGTTTACTGATCCTGTTTTGCTTACTCTCCATCACAGCACTGGAAGACACAATTTCTACTTTTCCTTGGCCCCAGGAAAGGAACAAGCCACAGGAGTTCCATGCAGACCACAAAAAGGAGTTTGATCTCAGCTCTAGCACCAATCCACATTTGGGATTATGAGGAGCAGAAACCTTGTTTGAAGTATACAATGGAGTTTTACTTCAAAAAGGATTAATATTCCAGAGGCAGTGAGGCAGGTGAGCAGGCAGTTACTGGACTGAAATATGGGGCTATTCTTTCAGAAACATCAGTCTAAAGTTTCAGTCAAAACAGAGGGGAAAAACACAGCACTTGGTATTCTTACACAGGAAAGAAAAGATAACACTTCAGGAAAGATAAAACTAATATAAACCAGCAAGAAAATTATGCCAGAGATACAGTATGAGAGAGAATTTAAAAACAGAAGCAAGTAGGTGAATACAGAATTCTAGCCACCCCACCTTGTGCAAAGGCTGTTTTTATCTAACCCACAGCCTGCTGGAAAAACAGGAAATAAATTCATGCATAGAGCAGCTGCCTCTGAGGCAGCACCTTTTAACACCTGATCCCATGTTAATAACACACCACTTTATGTCATGCACTGTTCTGTTTATCTACATCTATCCCCTGCTTCTCTCTTACCATTTTGCCTCCAGTTTTCAAACAGTTGCAAGTGGCATACTGAACAACACTGAAAGCTGGTTTTGACACTGAACTCTTTGTGACTTCTAAGCATAGCCAGCCCACAGGACTGCAGTGGCTATGCTTAGAAGTCACAGCCTCATTACTGAAGGCTTTTCTTGTGTTGAAGTAATCTCCATTTTCTCAATAATGGACACTTGGCTTGGTGCCATAGTCCCTCTTTCAGCTCCTTCCTGCTCCAGTGATTTACAGGATTAAACAGGAGTTCATTACTGCTTTGATGTCCTTTGTGTGCCAGGCTTGTACCAGCTGAATTTACCTGAGACTATTTGTATTAGGTTCTGATTTTAATTAGTTCCTCTACTTTGAAGGCCTCTTTTGAGTTCCTCAGGTGTCAAGGTGCTCTGTGTTCCTCCAGAAAACCATAAAATGGCACATCTGGAAAGTCATCCCTTGGGGACAGCAGTGTGGAAGGGAGGACCTCAGTACAAGCAAGTAGTATTACTTTTAAGGTAAGAAAATATATTTAAGGAAAAACATCTTATTAAGACCTGCTAGATTCTCCTTGTAATGCTATGTGGGCTGTAAGAAAACTCAACCAATAAACTGTTCATGAAAATAAAAATGTTCCCATTAATTTTAGGTATGATGAACAAGGTCTAACCTAAAAGCAGGTAGGGACTACTCTTTAGGAGACTGTCATGGTTGCTTATGCCAGGTGACCAGTATAAAGCAGATTAGACCTACCAGTACCCCAAAACCTGGCCACAGTGGTCATCAGAGAGAATTCTCATCAGACAGACTAATTTAACTCCAAGAATTAGGCATATTTGTTAAGATTCTATGTACGCTTTCTTCCCCTCGTGTGTCCACAATAACCAGAAGCTTGCACTGAAAAATCATGGGATGGTTTCTGAAGGAGAATTAATCTAAAATACTTGGACTAAGAAATATCTAAAAGTATATCACAGTTGGACAACCTATTAGTCTTTTTATAGACAAAGGATTGGTTCCTTCTTGGGCTAATGAATAGTCAAAATTGAATTTATTTCCTTTGCATCAATCTCAAATGCACTGGAATAAGAAAATTACCTGGATTGTATAATTTCTGGGACAAAGCAAATACTGCCAGTCAAAGAATCACTTTCATGTGCATTATTAACCCTTGTTAAATCTTCTTTGTGAATGCAGATGTCAGAATTTGTTGCTGCTGGGACTCAGACCAGAGAAAGGCTTTCATGGAGTCTGCTCTGCTGTTACTGTTTACTTCCTGCATAAGCACATTTTAAAGTAAATTCAACTTTCCTTCTCCATATTTTCTGACATTTTTGAGAAGCTCAGCCAGGCTACCTGCTCCAGCACAAACCTGATGTTGTTAGGTTATTCACTGTGTCAGGAATCCATTGAGATCTATGGCTTTGAGTAACAGCTACGTCTCCAACTATATTAAGAAAAAACATTAATTTAAAATATGTTTTTTTCTAATTCAGAGAACTCACCCCAGGTCTGTTGGTGTTAGCCTGGTTGTGCATACTTTAGAGCATGCTCTAGTATTTCACTCCTAATCCCCATGCTCACTTTGGTGACTCCCTACTCCTTGTTGGGGGTGACTGTACATTTTCACTGGCCAATTCTTTAGTTTTCTGTAGAAGAGAAATCCCTTGGCACACAAACCCTAAGGAAACCAAGGTCTCCATGTTGGATAACTGGTGGGTCTGGACACCGGGCATGCACAGGTTAGAGCCAGACCACAGGACGGCAGTGGCTATGCTTAGAAGTCACAGATGATTTATTGGTAATTATTCGCCTGCTTGACCTGCATGTTTTTTTTGAGTTACTGGATATTAAAATACCTTTGAACACAAGTGAACCATTTGTCAATCTCTGAAAAACTTCAAAGGCCTTTTAAATGCAGTGATCTAGGCTATGGTATTGAGATTATCTATTGCACAGTAGAATGGTAGAATCACAGAATTATTAAGGTTGAAGGTATCTCTAAGACTGAGTCCAACCATTAACCTAACATTACCAGGTTCATCACCAAGACATGTCCCCAAGTGCCACATGTCTTTTGAGTCCTTCCAGGGATGGTGATTCCACCAGTTTCCTGGTCAGCCCGTTCCAATGCTTCAGCATCCTGTCAGTGAAGATATTTTCCCTCATATCCAACCAAAACTTCCCCTGGAACAACTTGAGGCCGTTTCCTGTGGTCACTTGTTACCTGGAGTGAGAGACCAAACCCCAGCTCACTGCACCCTCCTGTTGGGGAGTTGTAGAGAGCACTAAGGTCCCTCCTGAGCTCCCTCTTCTCCAGGCTAAACATCCCCAGCTCCCTCAGCTGTTCTTCATAAGACTTGCACATAAACTCCTAAAAAATGAGCCAATATGACTTCGATAAGGTCATCTGCACTGCAGGTATCTCATCTACCAGCCCAGAGGACAAATCCACCTCTCAGCACACGTCCGACCATTTTCTGCAGCTCACAGGAGACTTACATAACTCCTATGACTACAGTTTCAGGTCAGCTATTCCTTTCCCTGTTTGCTTCTCAGGAGTTACAGCCACTATTGTCAGACATCTGTATGTTAGAAACTCAGTTTCAAATCCAGCTCAGACCAGTTTCACATTTTCTGGGGGACTTCTAGAGAAAATAGGGGGAGGAAATAGGAAGCCCTGAGCCCTATCCCATTAGCAGTGCCTAGTGATGGGTTACTGAACAACATGAGAGCCAAGTGACTGTGCCATGGTACAGCAAAGCTTCATCCTTCTGCCCCATCTCTCACAAATGTCATGGCTGCTTCCAGTCCTGCCTGTGTGTGCATAACCCCGAGGATGGAGAGGAGAGTGCTGGCGTCTGCATGAACAGCCAGCTCCAGCAGCACTGCACATGGGCAGTCTCTGCTGGTGACCACTGCATCTCTGCATCTGCTGTCCCAAGGCAATGATCCCTCACAGATCTCTGCAGCTATTCATGCACTATTCACTGCCCTCTTGGGGCTTCCCAAGGAGACTGCCAAGTGCAAAGGGAGGGCACAATGCCTGTCACACAGGCACCACAAATAAACTTTTTTCCCTAGGAGGACTTCGGTTGAATCTTCGACCATCGAGCTCGTTCTGCAGGTCCAGCAGCCTGGACACTCCAGTTTTCTCATACTACCATGTGCTTTAGTGGGCAAATATAAATAGTCCCAGGGATATTGTAATTAGCTAGTGAGTCACTAGCATCTCTGGAATGTGAACCCTGTGCTGCAAACCACAGGAACTGGAGACACAGTGACAGCTAAACACAGCCACTGCAGTCTGTAATTGTAGGGGACTAGTTTTACAACCAGTGCTTTCATCATAAAATCTCAAACACCCTCTACAGAGTCACAGAAAAACACACAGGTCATAAATGTTTTGGAATTTTGGTCATTTTCACATGAAGGTTTTGGAGACAGGGAAGAGGGTTGGAGGCTGAGGTCAGTCTGTGGTACAACCCATAGTGCAGTTTCTGCTGTTGTTCACACACAGCGTGCACAACTACTTAGGAGTTAAAGTCAGGGCTTTCATGTTCTTCCCTTGCCCCATTAACACCATCCAGTGTGGGAGGTTTGATGCCATGTACTGGTTGGAATTGTCCTTCCCTAGGGTTTATTTTTCTTAGTACCCTGTGGAAATTACTCCAGGCCTTTCTTTACCTCCATAGCAGAGTCCCCTGAAAGCAGCAGCCAGTATCTGCTGAGGAGTATTATCTCCTCTGCTAATGTTCAGGACTAGAGCTCAGCTCAATCTTAATTCTAGGGATCATCCAGATTTCTGCAAGCAAATCCCATGTCCAGCAGCTATAGTCTAAAATACCAATAATTCAAATGTGAAGTCTTAAAACCTCAAGAAGTATAATTAATTCGAAATAACATTCACATGTATTTCGATGCAATATTATAGCTCCTAAAAATGCACAAAGGTCACATCTGCAGGATGCAAAATATCACCATTGTGTTTTCCTGCATGGTCTCGACTCTTTCTTAAATGCTGATGTAATGAAAATGACAATTCAGCATAATAAGTGGTATTAAATGCAATAAGGGAGGGAGGGGGTGTCATTGAGCATTTTAGGGCAGATTAGTTAAGCCCTTTTTTAAAACAACTCAACTCAACTCTTAAAATTAAAACAACTCTTAAAAAAACTCAACTCAACTCTTAAAAAACAACTCTTAAAAAAACTCAACTGAAACACAGTACCCACAAGAATGCTCTAAGGACTTTGTTTAAACCATTATTAAGCATTAGTTTAAAATATCAGACTTCCTGGAAGAAGTAGATTCCTTGCTTTCTTTCAAAATTCCCTGTTGATTTCTAATGCGTTCAGCAACAGAGTCAGTGTTGTATTCTGAATTCACATGTTATGTACTGTTAAGCAGATACTTCTTTGCTTCACTGACAAAATTTTATCAGTAGTAAAGCTGCCTATATATTCTTGCTCATGCAACCCTATTTTACTGTAGCAGCCCTTCCTGAATGCTGCAGCTGGAGATTTCTTATTTAAATGTTCTGAGACCACAGGGTCACAGAGTACAAAGCTCTGCTCCTAGAGGACTCAGGACTATCCATCACTGTTTGTTTGTCTCCATTAGTACCACTTCACCTCTTGTCCCAGTGTTTCCTATCTCTGACAGCTTCAAGTCTTCTGATGTCTTGGATGATTATCTTAAACAGCTGATAGTAATTTCCTGTTGCTGTTTTTGTCCTTCAGCTTGAGTGGTTCCCCTGTCTCCCTCCTGCTGTTCTCCTGATCTACTAACAGAGAGCAGTATTATCTCCCCTTTCTACCTGAACACTGCAAGATTAACCAAACCTAGGATTTTAATTGCCTCTCTCTGGCTCCTTAACACACTAAGAGCTCCTCAAGGCTGAATCCATCTTTCCTGAGCTAAGGAGGTCTGAGCAAACTTTTCTAGATGAGCAGTAACTAAAAGCCATGTCCAGGAAATCTTTCCTTCTCTACCTTGTCCAGTAATGGTTTTTGCATTTTCCCCAACTCTACAGGACTGTGATGTACAAACATCTGCTGACTAAGACCCTATCAGTTCCCACAGGAGGAGTTTATAGTGCTGATATTGATCCATACCTACCAAAACTTGGCCTTTTAAACTGACAAAGTTTGTTGGGAAAAAATTCCCTGGGTTATGGACCCATTGGTTCCAATCCACAGAGTGTAAACTCAAGGGGAGATAAGACCTAAATCTAGACCCTGAGGGTCTTCATCACTGACTACACTCTAACTTGTTACTCCCTTTCCTAGAACCTTCATGATTGTCTCCCTGCCAGGCAGTTTCTGGTTCACTTTACATTTATTAATCTCTACTCTTTTTCACTTTAGCAGTGACTTTCAATGCAGTACTCAACAAAAGCAGATAGATGAGATTAACTTAGTTCTGTTTGTCTAAGGAAAAGAAAACACCTGTCTTTTAAAAGGAAAATACCAGTTTAGAGCTTTGGCTCTCCTCCAGATCACAATGGGTTTTTTTGATGCCGTTATTTGATTCTTCATGGAGCCATTCTCACTATCCTCACTCCTATTCTCAGCCTCTGAGTTAACAAAATCCCATGAATCTTCCACCTCAGCTCCACCACTGTTATCCTTTATTTCACAGAGTTCCTCCTTTTATAGCTCATTTTATGTTTTAGTTTCTATTTTTACTTCTGCTGATACAGAGTGACTCAATTCTTCCACTTAAATGCAAACACAGAGCTAAATGTATCAGGGCATGATATAACTTGTATGCAGGTAGGGTAGACAAGAAAGGGCTGGAATTGGTGATGCCTTATGTGAAACAATTGTCTGTGCCTTCTGCTGCTGCATTTCACCTAATAAAAATATAAGAAAAAAAAAAATTAAAAAAACCTCAGAAATATTTTTGCCACGCTGACCCTCAGTTCTGAAGTCTTAACCCTCTCTGAAAGAGGAAAAGGCATTAAATCTAAGAAGATTTTAAATACCATTTTCCCTGTCCTCAAAATAAGATTTACTGCAACTTCTACTCCATGAGACTGTGCTTTGTGTCCATCTACAAACAAGTTTGTGCAAGATATAGCTCTGAAATTCAGTGTTAGGAGCCTGTTGGGCAAGGATCCGTTCCAGTTCCTAGTGCAGCACAAGGCACAGGTGTTAACTTAAAATCCTTGCACGTATGAGGATCTGGGTGGCAGAGGAACAGCCTCCTCCCCAGTGCTGTCAGCCACAGACATCCCAGGGCTGAGCCTCCTCACAGGTGTGAGGGAGCAGCACACAGGCTGTGCCGCAAAGCTGAAGTGCAGTGCCCTTTGGAGTAGAGCACAAAAGCTGCTCAGCACAACACATCCCTTTTGGAATGGGAAGCACAGCACGGTGGGAACACTGAAACTCTCCAGTTCAGCTGAGAGAAGGCAATGTTTTTCTGTTGGAATCAGACACAGGAGCCCGGAGTCTTCAGAAGGTGCTATGGAGTAAGTAAGGAGCACGTGAGGAGTAGAACAGCTCTTTGATCTTATATAATCCATCTCCAGCAGCACAACAATCCTTAGCAGACCCAAACTATCTGTGCCATTTTCTCCAGGAACGAGGCACACATTTTCCTCCTCACCAGTAACAAGATGAGAAATAAATAATTTTCCCACCCTATTGGAGCAATCAGGAGCCTTCTACAATCCTATGTATTGTTGGTGAGAGACTGAAATTGTCACTTTCAATTAAATAGTGTAACTAATTTCTTGTTAAGACATTGAATGCAATGCTAAATGTTTACAGTGGACAGATATCCCTTAAGTCAAATAAATGACAGCCCTGAATGATCAGCCTGACCAGATGTTGCAAAAAAATTAATGTCTGTTTACTAATTCCCTAACATAGGGGGAAAAAAAAAAATAAAAAAATCGCTGTGATACTGACCAAACTGGAACAGTTGCCTAGAGGATCTGTAAAGTATTCGTCTTCGGAGAAAGTAAAAACTCAATTATACAAGGTCCTGAGACATATGATCTAACTTTAAAATGGGCCCAATTTTGAAGGAGACCCTATTTTCAGTGGGAAGTTGGGCTAGAGGATTTCCATAGGACACTTCCAACCTGAACTAACGTACAGATCAAAGACAGCAAAGTCATCTTTTATGTTAACGTGCTGAATATTGACTTCTTTCCCAGGAGGGAAGTGAGACTTGAAGATAAAAGGAAAAAATACCTTAAAATTATTACAGAAGAGCCTAAGTGTCTGTATATATATATATAAATATTTCTGCATATAGGCATGTACACCTCACTCTACCCAAAACTTTTGTGCCAGATCTGAACTGGGATTCTTGTCCTGTCAATTGCTCAACAAAATATGTATTTTAGAAGTCAAATAAAAGCATAGAGTCCACTAGTTAGTGCTTGAATCAAAATTCAGATAAACATGAACTAGAGATAGGAATCCACTTGTAGCTCCATTCTTCTGTAAAGATTCACATAGAAGGTGATCATCTGAGAAGGGACACAATCCTCATATTAATTTTGAGCAGCAGCTTCCACTGCAGATGGGTTCATTCAGAATCAGAAGGGATGAGTTGCTCTGAAGTTTGCCCAGTCCAGAGACAGGACTTTCAGGACAGGTTAATGCAAGACCCAGCAATAGACAGCAGTTCAAAATAGGTATTTGAGGATAATCTGCTTGTGTCTAATGATCACATAAGATGTTACCACCCAACATGATCACAGGCTCAGATGAAATCAGACTGCAGCCAAAATAAGTTGCCCACAGACTGCAGAGTTGGAGCTGATATTTTGTGCAGGCAGTGCAAATCCTCCAATGAAAAAATTCCAAGTGAGTAGAAAAGCTGTCAAACGCTGAGCATTTCTGCTCATAATCAAGCTGCAGAAGAACCTTCAGCCTCCCACTGCAGTCCTTGGGTCAGTCACAATTATTTCCAATGCATTCTTGATGGGCACCAATTCTCTTCCAACAGCTCAAGCAGTCTTGGGATGCTAGAAAAGAGCCACAGTCCACACTAATGTCTGGCATTAAGTCCTTCAGCTGGCTGGAAAGATGTATCAGACCTCACAGAAAAACAGAGATATCACCAGACTGTATTTTCTGTTGATCTCTCATCAGTGCTTCAGAAAATCTTTTATTTATATAATTGCACACATAAACCTTTCTCCAGTGGTAACTACCACTGTGCTTGGATTTCCACAAAATCACAGATCAAATAAATGGACATTAAAACTTACTAAATGTGCAGTGGTAAGAAAAAAGTGTTCTCTACTGGTTTTTTAATTTGATGCCACATCAAAAGAAAGTTTGTGATTAATTTGGTGTTGGCTGTCAACAGATAAGTCATTTGGAGCCTCACATTTTCTAATACACTTTGTCATCACTGAACATGTGTTTGAATAAGAAAGTTCCATCTAAGAAAGGTGTAATGAATCAGAGCATTGCACAAGAAATGCACAGTTGTTCTATTTCAGTTCCCAGAGGGACAGAAGAAAAGTGTGTCTGTTTACCTGGAATCTCATCAGTCCCCCCATTGGTGTGTTTGAACCGGTCTCCTTCCACGTGGACATTTGGACACAGGACATCTGAAAAGGAAAAGAACCAGTACAAAATTATCCCAAGGAAACATGTCATTTTGGAAGCTGCAGAAATAACAAAGGCTGATCTGGGTTTTGTTCAGAACCTGCACGTGGCACCTCAGCACGTGCTCACACTCAACCCCAGCTCTGCACATCCTAAGTACCCTTCCTCTCTGCTATAGCCAATTTCATGATAGACAAAAGACCCAGCACACTATGTCTGGTTTTGAGACACTTTTCTCTGCCTGACTGGATAGGAGGACAGAATAGATGAACTGAGCCTTTCCATCAGCTAGGACAACACTCTGGGCTTGTGTCTTTCTCCTGTCTGTAAATCTGCATGAAAGTCACAAAAAAAAAACTTAAGAAAATACAGAATGTGCTTCCAGTCTCAGCTTGGCTTGAAGGGAAGTTCTGAAAGGCCATCTGACATTGGGGTGCTGCACAAACTTTTCAGAAAGGGCAGCTCCTACTCTGGAAAACATCCCTGAATTTGTTTGAGCAGAAGTTGGAGTTAAATGACTAAAACTTTGAAGAGTATTCAACCCTACACAGAGGTTTTAAAAAGTCATGAAAATACCCAGCCTTTGTCAGCCATTTCTCATGCTCCCAATTAGTGTCAACACACAATTGCAGATAAATGCTTTTCCACAGAGAACTGTCTGTGTATCCACCCCTTTCCTGCCAAACCTTTGAAATAACTTTCATTTATGCTTTCTTTTCCCAGATCGATAGGTTCTTGCAACTTGTAAACAATGGGGGCAGGTAGCTCAAGGGATCAGTTTAATGAGAAGAACTGATAGAGATATTGGGTCTGTATATGTTCAAGATTATAACAAAAACAACAATAACAATAGCAACAACAACAGCAATAACAATAATAAATATATATATCATTATATGTATAATACTGGACTTATTAGAGCAGGTCCAGAGGAGGGCCATAAAGATGATCTGAGGCCTGGGGCACCTCTCCTGTGAAAACAGGCTGAGAGAACTGGGGTTGTTCAGCCTGGAGAAGGGAAAGCTTCAGGAAGACCTTATAGCACCTTCCACTAATTAAAAGGGGCTTTCAAAAGATGTGGAAGGGACCCTTCACATGGGCAGATAGTGATAGGGACAATCTTTTATTAGCTTTTAAAGAACTGTAGCCTCACTTTTGCCTTTATTTTATAAATATCCTGTGCTCCTTTTGGCTCCTCCCCACCTGCCCGCATCTAAGGAATGAGCATAAATAGCTGCCAAGGGAATTAAATTTATTGCAATGCTCACTTTCCAATGACTTTCCAGACACAAATAATTCACAGAGGCTCACATGAGGTTGGTACTTTCCCATCCCCCATCCCAGTTATTAGCACAGCTCTGTATGTCTACAAGAAGCAAAGTGCTGGACTGACAGCACATTCATCAGTCCCAAGGAGCCACCAGGTCTCATTGCCACACCCAGGGCTGCATTGTTGGGAAGGCAAGACAAAAAAATAGCTGCCCTCCTGTTGGAGCCTTTCTATGAAACCCCTGACACAGGTGAACATTTTAGTGTCAAAGAGCATTTATGCCCATTTTTCAAGCTCCTTCCAGGCAAAACTTGAGCAAACAGTTGTGATGCTCAGAAGATTTGCAGCAATGACCACCTACTGAAAATGGCAGAGACTATAACAAAATCTGCACTGTAGCTAAGGCTCTGCTGATTTGTAAATCTTTACAGATTTACAGAAGAGAATGTACATCTGACTGCCCTGAACTTTCAGCCTCTGCTCCTCGTTGCATCCTCTGCTTGCAGTTGCATTTAAATATGTATTGTTTAAAACTTCTTTCTTGCCTGCAACCTTATATAATATCCTGTCAATCATTTGTTTTTTCCAAAATTTTTATCAGCAACGATTTTGCATTTTTATCCACGGAGTCCATGGAAATTTTTAATAGCACCTGAAGTGCTAAATATCCCTTTACAGTTACACCATGAATTATGACTTTCCACTGACACCTGCTACGTAAGATCAGTCAGCTTTTAATCCATTGAAGACTCCTGCTTTTTAATGCAAATGCAATTCAATACATAGCAACAATGCCTAAGAAAAAGTATACTTTATTAAAGAACAAATGTACTTTATCAAGGTAGTTACCATATCAACCAGACTGTAACTCTGCAGATGAAAATTAGTTTTGTTAGAGATGACCTCTTTCTCATAAAATTATAATTCTTGAATAGGGATACATAATAATTCCTATTCTGTAATACTTAATTCACTGGCTTCAACATCAAATATAATTTTTTTGTGAGTGAGATCAGGAAAATTGCTCTATAGCTATACATATGGACCATTTTTAAATTTCTAATAACCTTGCATTATCATAATTTCAAAGGCCCATAATTAGAGGGACTAGGAAGCTCTGTGTATGTAAATTTGCAGATGACACCAAGCTGAGTGATGCTGTTGACACACCTGAAGGATGGGGCCATCCAGAGGGACCTGGACAAGCTCAAGAAGTGGCTCATGGAAATCTCATCAGGTTTAACAAGACCAGATGCTGGTGCTGCATTTGGGTGGGTGCAATCCAGGCTGGGGAATGAAGGGACTGAGAGCAGCCCTGCCCGGAAGGATCTGGGAGGGGCAGGTGGGTGAGAGGCTGGATAGGAACTGTCCATTTGCACTGGCAGCCCAGGATTCCCCCTGTGTCCTTGGTTTGTACAAGTTTCTTGCTGAAGGAAGCTTTTCTGAGAGTAATTTAACTGCAGACACCCCCCTTTTTGTGTAAGCAAATCACACTGAGATCTGTTTGATGAGGAGGGACTTTAGCCTCACTTTTAAGCATCATTTTTGTAGAACCTTCCCTAGGAAAAAAATCCCAAAGCTCTCAAACATTTTTAAAGCAAGAGACTATATGTCCTAGAGAATACATGTTCTGCAAAGAGATATGTCAGAAGAACATGTTGGCTCAGGAACATTCACTAGCACTAAAATAACATTAAATAACCTATTGTCATTAAAATATAACAGTAGGATTGCAAGTTTGGAAAAGAAGAGTGATCTGATAGTTTGAGTCTCTTTGCCACCAATGTGTTTCAAAAGAAATTCAAGGAAAATGGGATAGAAAACAAAGGGGAAAAGAAAAGAGAATGAGAAAGGAGTGGAGAGAAAGGCAGATGGGTGGGGGGGAAGGGAAGGGAAGGGAAGGGAAGGGAAGGGAAGGGAAGGGAAGGGAAGGGAAGGGAAGGGAAGGGAAGGGAAGGGAAGGGAAGGGAAGGGAAGGGAAGGGAAGGGAAGGGAAGGGAAGGGAAGGGAAGGGAAGGGAAGGGAAGGGAAGGGAAGGGAAGGGAAGGGAAGGGAAGGGAAGGGAAGGGAAATGGCAGTATTTTGTCTGTTGTAGCAATTCCTGACCAGGAATGGTGTGATTCTGCTACCCCTTAGGGCTTTTTATAGAGAAACCTTCCCTGTAAAGTGACAAACATAAATCCCTATTGCCAGCTTAGCATCCTTGTGTCCATAGCACTCTGTTGAAACAGTTTCTTAATTTTCATTTGAATTCTTTCAAGGATAAGCAAGTCCTTAGCTGCCAAGAGCTCCTCTGGGGAGTTGTGTGTAATGAATGCTGAACATGTGTAGCTGTCAAGTTCCACAAGAATGAAGTACAGAGGTGAGAATAGAAACACAAGAAGGTTAAAGCAAACATTATTTATTACCATGGGGTTTTTTGTTTGTTTTATTTTAGTTTGTTGTTGTTGTTTTTTGTTGTTTTTTTTTTCAAACTCTCCATCATTATTCCATTCCCACAAGAGAAATTCTCTAGTTTCTCTCAAAAGTTGTGATACTCCCAACCCAAATATTTATTTGAGTTATTTCATCCGTTGACACCGAACTTTAGCCCCTTGTAATCCTATCCATAAATAAGGCAATGCAGGGCAAATACAGGCTTCTCTAATAGTTGTCTCCCAAAACTTTAGACCAGACAGCCTGGTAAGAAAGAGGAATTTGAGTTAAGAGATGGGTGGGTTTCATATTCTTATGTAGATATCATTGCAATTTTTTTCTATATTGACATGATTTTCCCATTGAAGATTGCATTTAAAGGGGAAGAGGCCTGGTGAGAAAAATTTTTCTTAAAGTCAAAAATATTTCATGAAGAGTTTCTCAGAGGAGCTTTCTCAGAGCCCATTAGCTCTGTTCTTTAATTACGCAGGCGGTTCTCTGTGCAGCAGTTCCCCCAGCACATTTAATTCCCTGCAGTCAGTTGATGACTTCTATATATAGTGCTACCTTCATTTGTTCTTTTCTTTTCTTTTCTTTTATAAAACATTGCACATAGACCAGTTTGTAACCTCCAAATTTAAGGGCTTTTTTCCCCCACTCTTTTAAAAATGCTTCTTTTGGAAGAATACACCCATTCTCTGCTCATATTAACTGAATATTTTTGGCAAATGTTTGTTGTCAGATATTCATTCCCTGCAAATGAACCAATCCATAAAGTGCCACCCACCATGAAAATAAATTTATGGGGAAAAACATGGCATTTTTTTTCAGCTACAGTGGCAGGCAGCCCTGACAGTGTAATTATACTGCAATAGTGTCTGCACTAACATTAAAATGTAGCAAGGTGTAGGTACAACAGAGCATCACAGCAATTATATGATTACACCTTTAATGCCTTGTGCAACTCTCCTTTCCTTACTGAAATCACACTGAATCTTCACACCATGGAGTTTGATGTCCATCAGTGCCAAAAAAATCATCTATTTGTGGCTGCTGAAGCCAAGGTCAATTCTATTTTTTTTTCCTTCAAATAATGCCTACATTGATTCTGGATGAGGTTTCCATATTTGCTCTCACAAAAAGGCTCTCTGTCACTACAGTGATAGAATCAGAGCATCATGGAGTGCTTTGGGCTGGAAGGGCCTTTAAAGATCCTCTGTTTCCAATCCCTCTGCCATGGGCAAGGACACCCTTCACTAGACCAAGTTTCTCAGGGCCCCATCCAACCTGGCCTTGAACTTCCAGGGATCCAGCATCCAGAGCTTCTCTAGCCAACATGTTCCAGTACCTCACCACCCTCACAGTGAAGAATTTCTTCATATCTAATATAAACATGCCCTCTTCCAATTTAAAACCATTACCCTTTTTCTATCACTACAAACCCCTGCCAAAAAATCCCCTTCATATCTCTTGTAGAGCTCATAAATGCTCCTGATGGAATGAAGAGGGAATAGCAAACCCTCACCACAGCACAGCTTTCCAGTGGAGAAAAGACAGCCACAGCCCACCCTACTCCTCATAAAGCTGTCACATTTTTTCCACTAAAGCATCATTCTGAAAATGCACCAGTGCCCAGCTGAACTGCTCCCCAGGCTCCCCTGTCTGCTGAGAAAGTCTCAGGTGACTTCAGTGGGACTCTGGGTATCTGTGTCCACTGGGCTCCCTCCCCTTTTCCAGCACAGTAGCCAGGAAAAGTGAATTTCTGTGTGACCATCCATTCAGTGCTGGCACTGCTCAGCAGATGGTGTGTTCCACACAGAGAGTAAGCAAAATTACTGCAGGGTGTTATACCCCAGAGAGCTCTCATGCAGCACACATTTAAGGTCCCAGGCGGGAAGACACTCTTCCTTGAAAGGCTCTTTCTGTAGAATGGAGAAACAGGCCTCCTTCAAAAAGCAATTCAGAGCAGAAAACCAATTTAGGTGCCCTGATGTAGCCCTGAAAAAGCTACTCTCTTCCTATTGTTTCTAGGGGAAATCTAGGAACACACATTTCCCAAATTAGACATGTATCAAAAGCACCCAAGTTACATCCATCCAATTAAAACAAGCATGGTTGGGTGCATTCCTGGGCACTGAGGCCGAGGCATGTTCAAGCCCATATCTATGCTAGCAAATGGTCTTAGCCTCCAAAACAAGAGGGTTGCTGGCCATGAACACTCCCTGGCATGTTGGAAGTACCCATCTAGGCCCCAGGAATATTCCAGTGAAGTGTCAGTTTGCCTGGTGCAAAATGTGCCAGACCCAGGGCAGATGAGTGCATTCCACTGCCCAGGAATGCTTCTGGCCACATTTAGTTTTTAGTTTACATACAGCCCGTAAATATCATCCTTTGCTAAGAGTTCTCAAATACAGATCAAAAGGACCCTCTTGAGCAACAATGCTAGTTGATTTTATGGTCACAGGTCCAATTGCAATCCTTAAATGCATTCAGTGCAAATGTGAAAGTGGAAAGGGGGCTGCATGCACAGCCAAGGAATACTGCATCCCATTTAAATAGGGACAGCAGGAATGCAGGGAGTTCTGGCATTTGCAAAGCACTTAAAGTTCCTTTGAAAGTAAATTTTTTAAAAAAGTTTAAATTCTTCTCCTACACTTTTCTTCCTGCCCCGCCTCACTTACACTGGAGTTTCACAGCAGAGGGATATGAAAAATACTCTTTTCCCCACAATGTTGCAGGCTGCACTATGCATTTATACCATCTTCTCACCCTGGATCAAAGCACCTCTCTCTTCTCCTGTTACTATCAATTGTCTTTCTTATTTTTCATTTCTCTCTCTCCTGTGCTCTGGATCTTGATTCCAAAAGGGATGCTGCTAGAGGTGCTCCCACCCCAACAGCACACAAGAAGTGCCAACTACACACCTCCACCAGCACAGGGAATCCTTCACAGCCCATCAGCCCCATCTCTAGGCTGAGCCCATCCTCTAACCCTTAGCTCAGCTGTAGATGCCCTTTAAAATTTTCTAGAGAAGTTCCTGAATCTTGGTGAGGACTCATCTTGCCAAAGGATACCTGCACTGCAGGATGCTCAGAGAACCTCTCCCTCTCAAATGCACCCACACAAATGCAAGAAACTCAAGAGTATGAATGGCAGCAGAAGTATATTGTCAAGAGGACTGATGCAATTAGCACCGTTTAAGTGAGCAGCATACAGAATTAATTTGCACATGCTCCCACAGGGAATAAGTGGCACTCTGGGAACTATGAAAATAGCATCAGGCCTTGGCACTTCCAAGCTAATTTGCTTGTGTCTGCCCCTAAACAAACACCGTGACTGTGTGCCAAGGAGCTTGTGGGCAAACAGCACAAGGTTTTGAGGAAAGCAATTAGCAGCTGCTCTCCATCCAGGCCAGGAGCTGATTGCTGCTCTGGGGCACGAGTCCACCTCCTTCTCTCATTTTGGGAAAGAGGTGAAGCTTCACCATGCTAAGTGTCCTTGATTCAAGTGAGCTACAGGGTTTCTCGTGAGTGGCCAGCTATTGCCTTAGCAGATAAATTGCCAGGAGCATGTCTTCATGCTGATGACCTATAAAATATTTAACAGGATGACAGTATGGAGTTGAGCTGGAGCACATCCTCCAGGAGCCAGCAACCACAGCAACAAGCCCTTCCCCAGTGACTGCTCTGTTGGCACAGATGAAACATGTCATTCTTGATGCAGCTGCTGTGCTCTTTGGCACAATTTTAGGTGTTTGCTGCCTGTAACCCAGAGGCTGGAGAGAACAGGGTGCTGCAAGGCTAAAAAAGTTTCCTGTTTGTCCTTGTGTCCCGAGTGATGAAGAGCAAAGATCACAGCTCATCTGGCTGTGGGGAGATAAAGTCACCCCATCTCCCAAAATGAGGATCCCAAGAGTGCAGAAAGATCAGCCCCTAGGGCCTCTCTAGTGGTGCAGATGGGAATGAGTCATCTGTGGAGGGAACAGAAAGCCCTCCAGGTAGATTGTCTCACCTGCTGACCATCTCACAGCCACAGAACTGCCAAGCATAAAAAAATTTCATCATTCTCTCTCCCCTTCTCACTCATTAAGTTTTAGAAAATAAAGATTTTATATTCTTGGATTTTGCACCATTGGACATGGATCAATTCCAATATCCACCTGTGTAATGAACAGTGAGATTTCTATGGTGTATAAGAAGACCCAAGCTAAAACATCTGTGCTTTACACTCCTTTAAAAACTTATGAAGATCAGTACCACACATGCAAATGTTGGTTGTAGAAACAGGAGAAGCATTTCACTAACACAAGCAGATCTCTCTTATTTTTTTTCCTGTGCTATTAAACAAGTAATATGGAAGCAAAATTCTGCCAGCAGCAAATTTCACAACAGGGAGATGGTAGCAGCAGTAGCAAAAAATGTAAACTCTCTTACAGCAATGACTGATTTTAGGATGGGCTCAAATGTTGTAAAATGCTATCAACAGAGGAGAGGTGGGTTTTTAAATTTGGCTTTAAAATAGCAGTTCTGTGTTAGTTCTGTAATTGAAATGACTGGGATGATTAAAAATAAACTTGGTGTGAAGCTCCGGTAGGTTGGTTCTCACTGAATAAGAACAATACAGCATTTCTGCTATAAAACCCCTTCAATCTCACTTGCACTCGGCATTCACCAAAGGCACATTCCCCAGATGAGCCCAATGGAGCAGTGCAGCTACAGATCTGCTGAAGCCATCAGTTCCCAGTGCTGGCTAGAGGGACAAGACAGTCTGTCCATTATCCTCCCATGTGCCACAACACAAGAGACAAGAGTGTGGAGCTTCCTCATCTGAGCACTGCCAGAAAGCTGAGATGCCAAGTCACAGTTTATAATTGATTTTTTAAAAAAGCAGACCCTGGGCAGACCACAAATGTTATTTTATTTGTTAAATTTCTGTAAAAGCAATTACTTGTCCAAGATAATAACAAGAAATCCAGGTAAGACGTTCTGTTCCCTCACAGTAGATCCAAAAGTGAATTAATTAGAAGCAACTTGTTTTAAAGCTCATGGCTTTTCAGCTGATCAATAAATATACACTAGCTGCTCTCAAATAACTTCCAAGGGAGAAATATAGCTCAAGGATGAGTTTAAGAGGGACTTTGACTGCCATTATTCTTCTGGTGCAATTATACAACTGCAAATTGAACAGTATCTTCTTCCATGTGGGCATTTTGTGGCTACTGTAACTGTGGCTTTGGGACTCTGACCAGCAGCAGTATAAATATATCATAAGAGGAAAGCAAAGAAATTTCTATATAAATACAAGACATGAATCTGGCTAAGAGTTTGGTTTTGTTTTGTAAAGAATTGTAACATCACCTTTGCAAAGTGGAGAGGGTTTAAGAAAAGTAAATGACCTTAGCTTCCTCTTAGAAGAAACCAGGTAAAAATAACATCCTGGCTGAAGGATGCTATTTCATGGATGCACCACAGCAAACTCAGAAGTTTGCCTGGTTGCTGTCCACATCCTGCTGAATTTGGCCTTTCTTAGGCAGGGCATGGAACTGGCCACACAGAGGCAGAAGGTAGTGGCAGGCATGTGCCAGCCCCAAGACCAGCCAGAGAAAGCAATGGGACACTTCTGTGGTGGAACAGCTCTTCAGAAAAGATCCTTTAAGAGCAAGACATCTGTCTGATAATGTTCATGGGGTTAAACCCTGGGGATACCAATGGAAACAATTTGAGGATGATTGATCATGTGGGAAAAAGGGCTTGTCCAAGCTTGGGTGCCACCACAAGCTCCTGGCTCTCAGCACTCTATCTCTGCCTTCCAGGGTGCTACAGACTCCAGCAGGAAAAAGACATTACTCAAAATGAGTGAAGAATGGCAGAAGCAGGCCCAGTGCTCACTTCTTTATCTCCAAAGAGTTTAAACAAGACAATTGATATCTGTAAAGGTCTTAACAGATTTTAAGACCTTTAGAAGACAATCTAGGGTTTTTAGCTTTCAGGCTCACCTAAAAATAGCCTTGAAAGCACGGGGTTCACTTCTGACTTAAATTTTGAAGGACAACTTCAGTCCTATGTTAATTTTATCCAGAGCTTCATCCACCTGCCAGTTCCAAACATGCCACCAGGCCCAAGCTTTCTAAGGAGGTTTGAAGAAGATCTGTGTGCTTCCTTCCCATGGGCACTTCAGCAATCTCTCTTCAGAAGCCTAAAAGCAGCCAAAAGAAAACCAGAAGTGGCTTTGATGGCAGCTGCACCCTCTACACTCTGCTAGACAAAGGATGTGAAAAATGGAGCCTGGAAAATAAGGGTTTGTGAGCAATAAATAAAAGCAGGAACAACCTGGGCTACGTTACTCAAGCCAGGTGCTCATAGTTCAAATGCCAAGTTCCCCTTTCTTTCCCCCAACAGTTTTTCCCGCTCAAAAATGTCAATCACTAATTTTTAAGGAGGTATAAGGAGATATTCCAGACAAGATAACTGTGCAAAAGGGGAAAGGGGAAAGAATCAAACCAGAGCACGACAAAGAAAGGAGTCAAGAGCCCATAAGCACATGGGTATCAATTAGCATCTATAGCCCTGCCACCTCTGACTACTGAGATCTTCAGTCCTCACTAAAAGCTTATCTGTGCCAGGAAAAAAAAAAAACCAACCAAAAACATTTACCAAGCCCTATGCATTAACACAGGGCTGCCACACTGTGCAGTACACCTGTGCTGTCTTATTCACGTACCTGGAATCACATTGTGCTGTTGTTGTGCCAGCAGCAAAACCCAAGTCTCTCCAGAGACATGCCAGGATGAGTTAATGCTATAAACCTTCCAGCTGCACAGCCCCAAAAGGTACATCCCAGCATGAGAGAATCTGTGTTTCTCTGCAAAGTCAGCCCAGTGGTACCTGTCCCCATTGTCCCTCTCCGGGGAGCTGAGCACACTGACTCTCCAAAGTGGAACATGGTTTGCACTGATTTTTTAAAACATATTAAGTAATTGATATTTTGAACCAAAACCAGAACTTCTCCACTTTGCAAAAACCTCCAAGTTCAAAATAAAGCATTTTAATGGCTTCAAAGATTTTTTCCCAATCCTTCTCCATGATCAAAAACTCATCTAAATTGATTCTGCCAAGAAGTTTTGATCTTGATAAATTACCATTTCCCCTATTACAGGCATTTAATTAAGAGGTTCCAATCAAATCTGAGAGGCTTCTTTTCCTACAAAACACAATTTCTGCTAGCCCATGCACCTAAGGGTATATGGCATGGGAAGTGGATATTTTTTTCCTGCTGCCAGTTAGGAATTGATGTTTAAATCTGAAATTAAATAAAATGTTGCAGGCAGAAATAGTGTGTACTAGCTTGAGAGCCTCTGATGAGTCCTGAAGGACAACATTCAGCTTTCTTATTGTGCTCATTGTGCTCACTGTGCATGCTCCTCTCCAACCTGAGAAGGAAAGGGGTTTCAGAAAATCTCTCATGGCCTCAGGAAAGGAAATTTGCTGTATTGTATCAGATGCCTCAGCAGCAGTTCAGCAAGTTTTCTGTAGTAAAACTGATCCCCACAAGGTGTTTTTGTAGGGTCACTTCACATTTTGAAGCACATCCAACTGGTTTGGGGTTTTTTTTTAAAATTCATTTATTTACACATTCCTAATGTTCTCCAAGGACCACTGAAACCTGCTTTCCAAATTTAGGCCAAATACTGATTAATTTCTTTCCTCTTGGACTTTTTTTCCCCTCCCTAAGTGATGTTTTTGCAGAGGATACATTAGGAATTGCTGCATCAGGTAGGGCTGCACAGATGGGAAGTGGAATTTCACAGTCGGTTCTGCATCCTCAGTCTGCATCACTTGGCATGGGGTTCCACTAGGATTCTCTTCAGCACAGCCACTTTGGGGGTTTCACCTTTGTGCAGTGCTAAACTGAAGATGCTCTCATTGCACCAAAGAGCCACACAGGCACAGAGAACCAGCCACACTCTACTTCTTAATGTTTTTTTAACCGTGTCCTATAGAAGAACTGAATCACAGAATCATTAAGATTGGAAAAGGACTACAAGATCATTGACTCCCGCATTTTAACTATCATGTCCATTAAACCATATCACAAAATCCAGTAATTTTTTTAACATTTCATGGGATGGTGACTCCACCACTTCCCTGGGAAGTCTGTTCCGATGCTTAAACAGTCTTTCAGTGAAGAATGTTTTCCTAATACCCAACTTTTTTTCTTAGGTAACCCTCCCCTTTTCTGCATTGGCAGAAAGGTAGATTATAACCCATATAGTTGAGGTCTCAAAAAGTAATTCTTGGAGCTCTTTAGCAGTTGTTTCCCAGACTTCTTAAGAGAGTGTGTTGAGCACAAAGCAAAATAAAAACAGAGACAAAGCTTGTCTGGGACATCTATATGTCTCTGCACACAAAGAGAGGACAGCCAGGAGGATTCACAAACATCCAGTAAAGGATGGGGCAAGTAGCTTTGGTTTTATCAGGGAGGACTAGAGAAAAATCTACCCTGCAGGGTAATTCCCAGTTGCCAATAAGATCCAGAAGCAATGGAGAAGGCATGGGTGCATGCTACAGAGGAATTAGACACCTGTGCAACTACTGAGCAATCAGAGTCATTATTTTGCCTGGATCATAGCTTCTGTCCCTCAAGGAAGATGGAAAAATGATATTTCATCTTAATTTCCTGGGGAAGTTGCCTGTTCCGCAAGGTTTGACTTGCAGCTATGTATTATCCATGCAGAGGGAGAACTGGAAGAGGAGCTAATGTTATCATAGGAACTGCAATCCTGAGGAAGTTTCCAGCTGCCTTTTGCAGGTGGGATTCCTCCCCTCTTAAAGAGAGATTTGAGCCTTAAGTGAATGTGGTGAAGTCTTGTGAATGTTTATCTGGCCTGGCCTGCCAAAGTAATAACTTTGCAAGTGGATATTTTAGGTGCTGACCTCAAGAAGAAATTGTTTCTAGGTGAGGATCATGGGAGAAAGAGTTTGTGCTTGCAGAACTGTGTCAGGGCACATGCTGGGCTGGGACGTTCTTTGTGAAAGAAGGAACAGTGAAGTCTGCTGCAAGAAAATGGCTAGACACATTAAAGCTTTTCAGTAGCACTTTCTGATAAGATTATAAATATTCTGTATAATTGCCATTTGCTAGAGCGGCCAAAAGCCTGAAGTGGCAAAAGACTGCAAGTTCATTATAAAAATTATACAGAATACACATGAGAAGGGAAACCAGAAGATAGAAAAACAGAGCTGAGGAAGTTAATCCATTTCTTAAAAAGAACATTTTAATAACTCTAAAACACTCTGCATAAGTCCCAGTGAGGACCAGCTGGCCCCTTGCCACCTCCTTCTCTGGGGCAATGGAAATGGGATCCATCAGCTCAGCAAATACCGTGGTGAACAAAGGCCCCAGTGCCAGGATCTGCTGGCACAGGCACCATTCCCACGCATCACCCCACATCCCCTCCGGAGAGCAGGGCTGCCTTTGACACGTCCAGCCCGAGTGTCCCTGCCTGGCACCAGCACCCAGAGCTTTGTCCTTTTCCCCTCCCCATTTCCCCCTTTGGGTCTTTGGGAGGCCTGGGCTGCCTGAGCCATCCAGGGGGTTCCCTTGTACACCGAGCCGACCTCATTGTGCTCTGCCCCAGTGAGCACAACTAATAACCACAGTTTGCCTCCTTTAATTGAGGCTCTGAATAACTGGGAGCAAGTACCCACCCCTCCAACAAAGGCACAGCACAGCTGCCACTCCCGCTGCTCTGTGCTGGGATGCCACAAAAGCTGAGCTATTTTGCATGGAAAGCAGCTATCACAAAACCCAGCTATGAGCAAATGGGGGCCAGCGTGAATTCCAGGAAAGTGCCCATGGCAGAGAGCATGTCCGGCCATCCGTGCCCCACGCTTGCTGAGCACTAGAAGCTTGGTGAAATTTTTCTGCCCTGCAACAGGTTTTTCTAAGAGGCTGCAGAAGCCCAGAGGAATGACATACATGCTGGCGATAAAAATTACCACGGAGGATGTTTTTCAGCTCAGAATACAAAACAGATTGGCTTTTCTGCAGGCACTGGTAAGAAAAATACTAATTAGTACAAAGTATGGTGATAGGCCAACTCTCTTGCTTAGTTGCTCATTCATTAAAGTGAAATTAATCTGGATTTAGATCAATGTAAATGAGTGAGGAATGTAGCTGGGAGTTTTGTTTGGTGTACACCCATTTGTTGCTGTTGCTGATCACAAAGAAACAAAGCTAAAAGCACAGCATGGAGCACCTCAAAGTCAGTTCTATGCCTAATGGCCAAGGCTTTCTATCAAACAAATGTGTCCTGCTACAGCTGCAAGCCCCAAAAATTCAGTCTGAGGATGTGAAGCCATTAAGGTGAACAGATATAAATCTAGATAAATCACACAGAAGTAAAAGCAGAAAACAGGAAAGGCAGCTGCCTCAAGTTCTCCATGTGGAGGGGTCAAAGACAGCCTTGGCTTGGTAAGCAGTGAGAAACCTTCATATATAATACAAGAAATCTGAAGAGGAACACTTTACAGGAGCAGGTAATGGCAGGTCAAGGGGAAATGGCTTCAAACTGAAAAGAGTAAATTTAGATTAGATTACATATGAGGATTATTATAAAGGTGATGAGACATTAGTGCAGGCCACCCAGAAAACCTGTGGCTGCCCCATCCCTAGAAGTGTTCAAGGCCAGGTTTATGGGGCTTTGAGCAACCTAATCGAGTCAAAGGTGTCTCTAGCCCTAGCAGGGGTTTAGAACTAGATGGTTTTATAATTTCCCCTCTAACCTAAACATTCAGTGATTCTCTGACTCTGTGATCACATTCTTAGCTTTGGCTATGAGGCCAGTCATTTTTTTATTTCACTGAGCTTCTCAACCCAGCAACATCTCAGATGAGATTTCACGGGTCACTGTACCAAATCCCAATTCCACACTGGAAAAAAAAACACCATGATGAATGTGATTTGCCTAAGAACTGCTTAAAAACTTGAAAGCTGTGCCACTACACAAAAAAGTGGCAACAGCATTTATGACTAGCTGAGGAAAGGCCCACCCACCCCAAAATGTAGCGTGTGTAGTGTAGTATGGACCAGTGCTTCCACATTCAAACATCCCGTCTGCTTTACAATGCTCAGCACTTCCGTATTTTTATACAAACCAAATTCATTCTTTGGCCAGGAGGGCAGGAAGGCACAGCCAAACTATTCTCCCTACTCTCATCCAACCAAAACTGGGGTGCAACATTCCCACTGCCCATTAGGGAAAGGTTCCTGGCCTGGGACTCTGCTATTCCCTGAACCATGTCAGGTCATTGTTTAGAAAGAGCTCATTAGCACTGAGTGAACGCATCCCACCAAGGGTCCCATGGGCTGTGGTGGGACAGTGCCAGGGTCCAGGACTTTTACTGGCAGTGGTGTGGCTTCCATGGGCCTGTGCTGACACAGGACATCCCTCTGGGTGGCATTTCTCCTGTCTGCACTGTGCATGCACATGAAGAGTCAGGCCCTCCATCACTGCTGCTCAACACCAGCATCCATGGAGATAGCTGGGGTGTTCAAAGGGGGTCCCTACGTCCCAGAACTCACATGGAGATATCCAGAACCAGCAGATATTTGGCTGAGTTACTTAAGTATTGATTACAGAGTTGCTGGAGCATGTCCAGAGAAGAGCAACAAAGCTGAGGAAGGGTCTGGAGCACAAGTGTGGTCAAAAATAGCTGAGGGTGCTGGGGGTGCTCAGCCTGGAGAAAAGGATGCTCAGGTTGTAGCCAGGTGGGGGTTGGTCTCTTCTCCCAAGTAACAAGCAAAGAGGACAAGAGAAAATGGCCTCAAGTTGCACCAGGGATTGGACACCGGGAACAATTTCTTCACTGAAAGGGTGGTCAAGCATTGGAACAGGCTGCCAAGGAAAATGGTGGAATCATCATCCCTGAAAGCACACAAAAAATGTGTAGGTGTGGCACTGAGGGACAAGGTTTGGTGATGGCCGTGGCAGTGATAGGTTAAGAGTTGAACTCATTGATCTCAGATGGTTTTTCTCACTTTTATAATTCTGTGATTCCATGATAACAGTGGAGCAGAAAGGAGATAAGTTCTTGCTGAGCTTCATAGGATGTTGACTTAAGCTGAATGTGGTGGCTGTCATGGCCATCTTACAAAGGCCCACACAGGTGCATTTCTTTGGGCAGGACAGGCTTTTGTAGAGTGTTACAGATAGAGAGAATTCTCATGAGATAAGGAAATCTGGAGTCCTTTAATAGTTATGCTTGATCTGTCTTGGATCTGTGTTTTCCTAGCCATTCACTAGCCATCACATAATTAGCTTCTCAAAGAACTGACTGTCTTTATGATGATCTAAGGCCAGCTTGTCTTGAATTGTTCCCCCAGTGTCTCCCTGGGAAGCAGATGGGTTGGGGAGAGTGATACAGACTCGGACTCAGTGCTCCTGCTGGGAAATTGAAAACTTGCTCCCTGCAGTGATCATCACCATCAGTGTCTGACCCCTTTCCCTGGAAAGTGCTGGATATGTGGTGCTGTTTTCTGTGCCCATAACTGACTCAGGATTAGTTACTGAGAAACAGCTTGGCATCCTTCCAGGCCACCACACAAGAAAATCACACTATTGCCTTATGGCCAAACAAAGTTTACAGTTTGTCTCTAATCACCTCCATTAAAGCACAGTTTGCCTTCTAATCAAAGGCCATGCTTTCCATTTTATTTTTCTTCCCATCTTCCACCCAAACCAGGACCAAGATGCTTCAAACATTCCTATATATGTAGACACTTAGAGATTAAAATATCCCTCCTCCAAGATCTGAGAGCTCAGAGTTTAATAGAGAGGTTCTGGTGTATTTTCTGCTGGAAGAAAGTACAAGGAAAATATATTGGTGATCTCTCAACAAAACTCTTTTTTCCATCTCTCTGCTAGACTCACAAATTTTACAGCTACCAAAAACTATGACCAGCGTCAAGGCCTCTTGCACACGACATCAGACAACTCATGTTCCACAGAAATATCTGCTCTTTTGGAAAATAATCTTTCCTTCTTCAGAAGAAGATACTGTTAAAGCCAGCAGTTTGAGGCTGAGATGAACAAGACCTCATCTCTTAAAAAGGCATCAGTCTGCACTTTAAAGAAGCCAGAGCACACTCTACCAGCCCCATAGGTGATCTTTTTACAGGCATTAACTATGCTGAGTTAGAAAAAAATGAATCTTACATGCCCCTTAAGAAGCAGCTTCTAGTTTCCACTTTATCTTGCGGAAAGGATTCAGACAATCAGTGCAACAGATTTTAACATTGATGCTGTGCTCTCTATTTCCATGTTTACATACATCTCCAAAGGCAAGATGAGTACTGATGGTTGAATCTCCTCATATATTCTTCCACAGGTGGTTTGGGAGTTTAGATCATTACCACTGCCAGAATTTATTATGGCATGAATTTTCTTAGCCAGTGCAAGGTTATGTACAAGTTCAGATAAAAGAGTAATTTAAAGATAAGATTCAGTGTCATGGTTCTCTTGACATTTTGCACAAATACCGAGCAAGTCCAAGTTTCCACGACACAGTATCTGCCCAGCCAAAAATGAAGCTGTGCATGTACATTTAAGCCATTATTTGCATTAACTTCTTTATACATATAAATAGGACATCAGCTTGTGGGAGCAAGTCCAAAGGAAGCCACCAAGTTGATTAGAGGGATGGGACATTTCTCCTATGTGGAAAGGTGGAGAGAATTTGGTCTATTCAAGAGGTAAAAAGAAGGCTTTGGGGTGACCTGACTGCAGCCTTTCAAGACCTGAGAGATGGAGAGAGACTTTTTACAAGAACCCGGAGTGACAGAAAAAGGGGAATGGCTTCAAACTGAAAGACAGTAGGTTCAAGTTAGATTTTTTTTTTTTTTTTTTTTTTTTTTTTTTTTACTTTAAAGGTGGTGAAGCACTGGGATAGGCTGACCAGAGAGCTTTTGGATGCCCCATCCCTGGCAGAGTTCAAGGTTGGCCTGGATGGAGCTCTAAGCAACCTGAACCAGTGAAAGGTATCCTTGTCCATGGCAGGAAGTTGGAATAGATTCCTTCCAACCCATTCTATAATTCTTTAATAAACCTCTAAATGTAATTGCTTTTGAGTTAATGTTGCCATGGTGTACCTTACTAGAACCAGTCCCTGAGCTGGCCCATTTTAACCAAGAGAGGATGGGCTGTATGGGTTTCAGCTGCTTTTTCATGGGTCCCACCAATCCCAGGAAAATCATCAATGTGTCAAAAAAAAAACCACAAACAAAATCAACAAAACCCCAAGAAACCTAAAGAAATTACAATATAATTATTCATTGCAGATATATGTCTGCACTCTACACTTACCCATTCAAAATTATGTAATTAAACATCTACTGATTTAATGAAAACTCAGTCTGTACTATTCTGAGATTAGGACACTCACCTCCCCCCATGGGAGCACAGATCCACCCAGAATGAATAGCATGTTTATCCACCCCTGTGGTTTCCATTCCCTAGATTTTATTTGTGTTAACTGAGAGAAAATCACTCCATTCACTTCCAGTTATATATATGGATGTGTGTGCATGTACATATATTATAAAAAAGGCAGATGCTGTTAAAAGAACTGAGTCCAGAAGAGAATACAGGATGCCTGTACTCCAAAAGACACTTATTCAAAGGATAGATTGTGGGGGATGCTTGAGTCCATGGGGGGTCATGGAGTCCCCCATCAGTGACCATTCTTCACCAGAAATCCACAGTAAGATGAGCAGCCAGCCCCTTCCACTTAGTGATTTGATCAACATTTCATCCCCTGCTCAGTTTGAGTTCACATCCAGACACAGGAGAAAAGTCACAAGCCCCTGGGACAAAGCAGAGCCCTTGGTGCCTTCAGTCCTCTGGTGATAGCAGGTTACATGGAACTTTATAATGAGGGGTGGTGGGGGAAGAGAAAACACAGACAAAACAACCTCTGTGACTATGAACTTACTGACATCAATTTACTTGCTCTCCTTGGCATTCCTCCCTCTCACTCCACCACAGAGTTACGGGTAGAAAACACTTTTCCTGAAAAGCTGTTCTTCTCCTGTGCATTTTGTGGTGAAGGGGAGACAATTATTGAGAAGAAAAAAGGAAAGAACAGAAGATGAAAGGGTGAGCCTTGCACAATTACAGCCTCAAGTGTTCCTGCATTGTTCCTGAACTGCACCAACATAGCTTCAGCCTGGCACCATACTGGAGGTGCCTGTCAGGGAGCGTGGGACACACATGAGCAGCAACATCGTCCAGAAACCTGCAGAGCCAGGCCAGGTCTCTCCTGAGAGCTGAGCTGTGCTGAGCACACTAAGGAGCTGTAAGGACACCCCTCAGCCCCACCCCTGCCCCTATAGGTAAAACCTCTGTGTACAGCCAGCAGGGAGCAACCATCTCCTGAGAATTTCTGCATTTGTTTCTGGTAGGACAGAAGCTGGTAGGACAGGAGCTCTTTCAGGACTAAGAGGTTGGATCTCTATGACCCAATGTGCATCTTCATTATTCTTGAGTGCATCAAACCTCTCATGGAAAATCTTCAGAGCACCCCGCGAGGAAGGGATTTGAACCACATGTAAATCTGTTCAGCCAAGGTTTATTTCTGAGGTCTTTTAGTGCCCTGCTGTGTGAGCTTAAGAAAACCATTGGATTCACTAGAAATAGCTCAGAATGTATGCAAATAGCTTTACAAAGTCGTGACAAGTCAGTCTAATACTTTCTTAGACATTTGGTTAATTAAACATTTATTATCTTGCACACTACTAGTTCATGGCAAATTAGCAGTAAGATATTACTGAGCACAAACACAGAGGAGTGAAACTACTCTATGCTTCCAAATAGAAATTAATGCTTTATGAATTTAATTATGAAATAAACTAAAAAATCTAAAATTAAAAAAAAACAGAAAGAAAAAGGAAACAACCATCTCTAGCATCTGAACAAGGAAGAATTTTCTTGACCCTGTGAGACTAAGAGATATTTTTTCAACATTTCAGTAACACCTAGCATTTTACAGTCAAGGCATGTGCCACAGAAATCAAAGTAAAAAGCTGAGAGACTTTTCTTTATTACAGGCCCCCTAGAACAAATAAAAATACTGACCTCCAAAGCCAAATTACTTATAATCAACTCAAAAATAGTTTGCAGAGATGAATGTGGTGGGAGGGTGTAACAACCCATCCACTACTCCATTTATTTAGAGTTCCTTTTCTGTTTTCATGTGCTGTCAGCAAGCACACAGGACAGTATTTTTAACTGAATAATAGTATGAGAGAGGATTTACAATGAAAAAAAAAATCCCACCCACTGGGATAAACTCCTAATTACAGATGATAAAAATCCTTGATTCTGAGCCAGTCGTACATTAAAGAGATTCCTGTGTACAATCTTACATTGTGTGAAGCCACAGCATCTTACAGATTGTAAAGCTGTGAGCACATAAATACTCAGCTGGTGATAAATAAATTATAAATATAATACTAGCCTAGGAAATTAATTCTTCAGGATACTATCAAGGTCACTAAAAAGAACAGTTTATCAGTCAGGTAAGTTAGGCAGGCATCTGCTTCTATGCTTGATAATAGAAATCAGAAGAGCCAATGTAAATTACATTGAATTTTTGAAAGATTAGCAGTTCTGCAAATGTTACACTTGTCCTTAAGCAACTTTTCTAAAGATCAACATGCATGACTCACTATTTCCAGCAGAGAGCTCTGATAGCTTGGAGGAATAGTTAGTAGATACATCCCTGAATAAACTAACACAGTAAATTTTCCAGTACATTTTATTTCATTAGTATTATACACTCACAATTCAACTAAGACTCATATCCTATCCTATCCTTGCTATTACAAGCAAGAGTAATGATTATTTCCTTCTATTTCTATACTCTGTTGCCCTTTTCTTTAGAGCCATGAGCTCCAATAGGGGCACAGGTGTAGAAGTGGGGTTATTTCTCTGGAGTAGGAGTGGTGATTGCAGGTTGTCAATAAGCTCAGCTAGGGAGGGAACATTATGACCATTATGCCCTCTTGCAAGGGGTAAAACTCTTGGGGCTGGACACTGCCAAAGTATACATGGAAATCTGGTGTCAGGAATTGAGAAAAATGGATATCCAGTTTCCTAATCCAGACACCTAAGTGACCTTCCCAAAGTGCCTGATTTGTGCAGTGTGCTGCACCAGAGAGCATTTAGACTGGGTTTCAGGAATCTGTGACTCTAAGGCTGGTCTGGATCATCTCAGTCCCTGAGAGATTGTTAGTCCTGAGCACATCCCTTCTCTAACATGATCCTTCTTATGTGTTATGTTTATATACAAGTCAAAATATTTGAGACAGGACATGATGTATTCAATCAGACAAGGCCTGCTCAACAATAACAAAAAACATCTCTACATTGTCAACACTGTTCAGTAGAAATCTAAAACATACCGCCATAACAGCCACTGTGGAAAAAATTAACTGCATCCCAGCCAAAACCAGCACTCTGCTGCAGAGGTGTCATTCACATGGACACTTCTGCAAAAGATGCCCAGAGTGAATTCAATGAAAATTTGAATAAATCAGAGACATAGAATGGGTTGGTTTGGAAGAGACCTAAATGATCATTCAGTTCCAAACCTGCCATGGGCAGGGACACCTGCTACACCTTTTGCTGCTGTTCCATTGGAACCTGTTCCAGTGCCTCAACACCCTTAAAGTAATTCAACTATCTAATCTAAATTTAATCTCTTTCAGTTTAAAGCCATTTCTGTTTTTTCTATCAGATTATAATCAGATAAGAAAGATTGTTTCATTACCTTAACCCATACTCAGATCTCCACTGGCTCAAAGTCAGCTTTTCAATCCCATTCATGGCAGGATGAATTTACCACAGCAGTTCTTCCACTGGGTTTGTTCACCAAGCCCTCCAAGTGAATTTTTATCTTCTCTATATGGGAAGGCAACCAGGATGCACCAGCAACATGGGCTTGGTTTACATTAATGCTGGTCTGAGCTGGCATCCTTTTCATTTTGGTTCCAGCAATGTACAGTTTGGTTTGGGGTCTGACTTTGTTACAGTGAGAACTAGAAAGATCATTAAGCATGAGTGGATTCACGCTTCAATTAACAACAACAACAAAAAAGCTATTAGCAGCAAAGGTATATTTCAATAATAGCAATTTAAAAAGCTGTCTCCGTTACTCTTAATTGTATTGAAGCCATTATTTGCTTTTTTAAAGCATTATCTCGTTGCTATAAATGAGTCAACGGACTGCAGCAGGTAATATCACAGCACAGTTAACTTCAAGAACCAATTTATCACAAGATTTAGGCAGAATCCAATGATAAGGGAGAGGGAACCATTCTTCTCACAGGAGAAGTCCCTTAGGGATTAAATAAATTTGTCAGTACAATGTTTGACCCTAAGCACACGGCAATACTTGGTAACAACTCTCTGAACTGATATTGTCTCCTTTGACTGCCCAAACCCTGCAGCATCAGGGAGCTGGGTGAGAAATGCAGCACATCCACCTCAGCTTGCAACAATGCTGGCCTAAATATCCATCAGTAATATAAATTCCAGCAGACTGAATTTACTGGCATAAGGAAACAAAATTTCCCAGAATGTGGCAGGGAAGGGTTCAACTCTTTTGCTGTTGGCTGTCAAAGTGAAGAATTCAATGAGCACTCTCAAAAGTGAATGAAAAGAAAGATGCATTCAGAGGTTGAATCATGTCACCTCTCTCAGTCAGTCATCCTCAAAAAGGATGAAACATTCTCTTGAGATATCAACTCCTTTCCACTGGCTATCAAAAGAGCAAGTACAAATACTTTTCAGGTTATTGCAGTTAGATGATATGAATCCTACTGAAGATACCTGAATATAAAGATACATAATTGTTTAATTCTCTTTATGGTTTTCAGTTCTGATCCAACATCAGAAACACCCTTTGATCTAAGCTATTAGAGTAATTTGCCACAAAGTTTTAGCACTAGTAGCTAAAATTCTGCTGCACCATCCCACCTGCGTGACATTAGTATTGTAGCCTCTGACAGAGATGTTGCATCTTCAGTGCCAAATCAGAGATATTTTTACAGTACATGTAGAACTAATATATGCTGTCCATTTGCTGTAAAACCCTGGAGGAACAGTGATACCTATGGCAGTGTAGCTAAATGAAGTTACACCCAGAGGTGGTGGATTGGGTTGATTGTGTGTAGTTACTTTGCAGTAAAAACGTCCTGTATTTCATCCTCTCTAGAGCTTTAACATGTTATAGCTTTATCTACCTCACTGTTAAAAAAGACTGATACTTCAGGCTGAAAGGACACAGATTTATTTTTCAGAGTTTATACATATAGAAACAAACATAGGTCTTATGCACATACCCAAATATATACGTATATATGTGCATTTTGTACATAAATTCCTTTGTTTCCTAGAGTACAGATGAAGTTATAGCCAAACTGATTCTGAATGTTGACTATTTATCCCTAAGGAAATGAATGGAGTTTAGGAATCTGATGTCCCATGACCCTGCTGTTCAACAGACAAGGATAGCAAGGGACAAAAATCACCTTATCCAACTGAGCTATCTCACTTGAAAGATACCTTCCCTACTTCTGGCCAGGATTAGCAGCAGTACTCACAGTTCCCAAAATATACAGCATGCCAAAAAACATTTTATGCAGAACTTAGAACTATTCTCCACCATTTTTAGCTACATTAATACAGTAGAGCTTGCAACAACCTCTTAATTCCATTTTAAAGAACTTAATTAGTACTTTATAAAAAAAGCAGTTCTCCAAGGTGTGAGAGTAGTCCCACTGCTTTTGTTTTGCATCACAAACAAGCTTACTGATTTGAAAACGAGTTTGGTGTTTGGGTGTAACTTGTAGGGAACTTGATGGGATTGAATCCCTAACCCTACAATTTACTAACAAAAATAGCCCACCAGTTGAACCACACTGCAGCTCTACCACTGAGGAAGAAATGTTCATAACAGACTGGTACATTAGGATTCAAGTTTGTTAGGGAGGGAAAGGGGAAAAGGGGAAAAGGGGAAAGGGAGGGGGAGGGAAGGGGAGGGAAGGGGTTGAAATTCAGCAGAATTTACAAACTTCAACAGAAGAGAGGATGCACTTCATATTACAAAGGGAAATCATTTTATCATTTGAGTTTGAACTCTAGCAGTAACATGAATATCTCTGCTACAGGGACAGCATGCAAAGTTTACAGGTATCACAGATCTGTTCAACCCATCCCTGGATGTGTTCAAGGCCAGGGTGGATGGAGTTCTGAGCAACCTGGTCTAGTGGGAGGTATCATTGTCCATGGCAGGGGGGTTGTAATGAGATGATCCCTTCCAACCCAGGCCATTCTATGATTTTAAGGTCTTCCTACAGCTTCAAAATAACCCATTATAACTTAAATGCCCAGTTTTGCTTTGATCACAGAAATAAATAACACAGGCTTCTAAAGACAGCTGAGCTGAACACAGAAGTGGAAGCAATGGTTTCATACCAGATCTTAAAAGTAGGTGGTCCAGCCCATTTTGTTCCAGGTGTTAATATGACAGCTCATCTAGCTCTGAACACTGTTTTGGTTTATAGTTCTGTTCTGCCTGTGAAATTGTTTCCAAAATCAGTTCAATTCTCAGGTGATGCACTTGATTCAGTGCTGTGAAAGGTCACAAATTTTCTGGTTAATCTATTTGAAGAGCAAGCTGAGTTTTTGTGCTAAACCTTTTCCCAGGTGTCACAGGCAGCCCGTGACCAGCAACCACTGCACCTTTCTATGAAATCCAGGACCTGCTGTGGTGCCTCCAAACTCCCTCATTAGGCTGAATCACAGGATCTGCAGCTCTCATTGCAGTTACTCCTCACAAGACTTTGATGCTGGAATTTATGGAGCCAGGAGGAAAAAAAAAAAAAAAAAAAAAAAAAAAAAAAAAAAAAAAAAAGTCCCACCAGTCCTGAGAGACCAAGCTCACCATTCCTATGGTGGGTTTACAGGAAAAGTCATTTTATAAGGAGTGGGGGTTTCAGGAAACCCACTGGGTTTTAGAAGTATAATATCTTATGATGGGACCTTTAATATATTGCATGAGTTTTGCATGCTCTGATACAGACTTGACCTTTTTTATCATTTCCCATAAATTCCAACATCAGCAGAACCAGGAATAAATCTCCATAACACCTCCCCAGATTTTCCCTATCCTAAAAAGAACTACATCCCCAAATCAAGGAACAGCACAGGAAATCTTTCATTTGTAGGTGCGCCTAACCACAGCAGGCAATGGTCTATTCCATTTATAGATTTTGCTGGAAGATACCATTAGATTTTGAAGTGAATAGTCACATAAAGCATAAAAATTAACCAGAAAGCAGGCTTAGAACACTAAGACTTTAAGTAACTGATGTCCTTTTAGTTTGAAGTCAGTTTAGGAGTTGTAAATGAAGGAGGAAGAAAGGCCTGACTGTACAAATCTCCTGAAATTTAAAATATTTTAGATCCATGAAGGCCACATGCCAAAGGTTTTCTCCTCATTGCTTTGTTTATCTTGGGCAGAAAAGCCTGTAACTAAACCTAAAGACTCAGAGATTTTTGAGTGCCTTGCCTTAGTCTCCTGCTGAGCATCTGGCCATCTTCAGAGGTTATTCTTTCTGCTGAGCATTCCTCAGCAATCCATCAAACACCAAGAGCGACAATGCTGCCCCAAGGATGAGTTGTCCCTTTTACCCCATCATTTGGGCTCCTCTGGAGCAGACAGAAAGCCTCCTTCCGATTGCAGCTGGAGAAATATTGGGCTCCACAGATGAATATTGAAAGTGCTGAGCATCCACAGCTCCTACAAAATCAATGCAGGCTGCAGACAGGGCTGAAAAACAAGCTACTTCCAGCACAGAAGAATGTTCCAGCTTTTTGCCTGCTCCTATTTCTGTATTTCTCCTTCACTTCTACATTATTTAGAAATGCCTTCCATAGTCACCACATTTCTCCCCCCCACTTTTTTTTTTTTCCTCCAAACAGCACATTACTTTTTCATAAGGCTCTGAGACCCACGTTTTTTTCTGATTGTCTTAATATTTCTTTCTTTATCTGGGACTTACTTTTATCTGAGTCTTTGCCTTTACAATTATTTTTACTGTACATCAAACATTGTTCAGAGAGCTTTCTTGTCTGAAATGCAAGAAAACCTATTACAATCTAGGGGAGATGTTATCATCCAGCCAGATTTTGTGATTTCAGACAAGATGATGTTGGCAGTTCAGAGATTCATTGCTTTACATAGAGTGATTGCCTGTGGTTTATGATGCTACTGTTTGTCTGTAACTGCTGAAGAAAGAAGCTAAAGACAAGAAAGGCAAGAGCAAAAGGTTTAATTGATCTCATTTTATTATATTCCTATCTTCAGAGTCCAATACTAATATTGCCAGTGGTCTGCATGAAGTTGCAGGTTTAGAACAGATTCCTTTTCTCACAAACTGCATCAAAGAAAAGAAGTAAAACCATCTTCTGTCATAGACTAATTTCTAAAACTCTGGGTTTTTGATGACTTTTGGATTCATATCTTTTCTCCCTCAGCATAAAGAAGAAATCAGGCCACTGATGCTGAAATATCCTCATCCTGAAGGCAATGTCTAAGACATTGCTTTTTTCAAAGTACAAGGGAATGAAAATAAATCAATAAATCACTCTCTGAAACTCTAACAGAGGTAACATCCATTCTGGAGGAGAAAAGCTACCCGGGTGCACAGAAATATCAAAGTGCTGCCTGGAGGCATTGACAGTCTGTCTAAGTGAAGGTGGTGGCAAGCTTGCTCATCCCTCCTACCAAAAACTCCCAGCAAGATGCTCCCAGCCAGACAGAGTGAGTCTGAGGAGGGAGAGCTCTGCCATCCCTCCCTGAGCAAACAGGAGCAGAGGCAGTAGTAAAACAGCAACAATTATGTGTGCTGGAAAGTCTGTTTATGGAAAATGGATTCAGGAAACAGGATCCTGAAGAGATCCATCTGCAGTGGGATATTTTTGTTAAGCAAGCTGTTTATTGAAGGCAAGCAAGTTGTGCTGAAGTCTAGAAGAGGAGTTTGAATGGGAAAAACCCACCCAGCAATTTATTTTATGCCCAGCATAAACCAGAGCACACCAGACCACAGGCTCAGGTCTGCATTGACAGCACATTAAGGACTTTCTTCAGTTTTCTGAAGTCCTTAACTAATGTTCATCATGCTGGTATGAGCTAACACCGCACCAAAGGACACAATCCAGATCTTCTGCTCCTAGTTAGCTGCTCTCACCTTGTGCCAGCCAGTTACTTCCCAGGGATAGCATGGTGAAATAAATCTGAGTAAAGCTAATCTGGGAAAGGAAACAAAAATATTCATTGGCTTTCTGCTATAGTTCATGGTGGGGCCACATAAATGCATGAGCTCATAGATGGGAGAAGGAAATTAGGAAGAATAAGATTTTCTTTTTTAGAAGTGGGGCTGATCATAAAACAGCACTGTTGAAAATCTCAGAATAAACCTATTCATTTCAGATTACCAAGCAAAATAAGAATTTCTTTAGAATCATGGAATTGTTTAGGCTGGAAAAAAACCCTTAAGAACATTTAAGTCCAACCATTAATCCCAGCATTGCCAGGTCCACCACTAAACTATGTCCCCATGTGTTACACCTACACATCTTTTAAATGCCTCCAGGGATGGTGACTCCACCACTTTCCTGGAGAGCCTCTTCCACTGCTTGATAATTCTTTCAGTGAAGAAATTTGTCTTCATATGCAATCTAAACTTCCCTCATGAAACTTGAGGCCATTTCCTCTCACCCTACTGCTTGTTATCCAGCAGAAGAGACAAATCCCCACCTGGCTATAATGCCTTGGAATGGCTACCTAGAACACAGGCAAGACAGAGTTAGCAAATAAAGTAGGTATTTATTAAAGGCCTTCAGTAGATACAAAACCCTGAGCAGTACGAAAGGCTCACTGGGGCTACACCCAAAATGGATGATAGTCACGAGTTTTTCAGACAGATATAAGGTTGGTCTATTGGCATATCGGGGGTTAATCCTCCAATTACAGCTTCAGGTAATGAAGTCACATTCCCCCCCCCCAGTCTGATCTTTGTCACGATTCACTTTTGTTTATCATTTTGGGGGCCTGAGGCTGAGGATATCCTTGGTTCTTAGGCCTGGAAGGATTGTTTTGTCTGACCAAAATATGAAGAGAGCTCACTAACACTCTACATGAAGTTCAGAGTTGTATACCAATGCAGTACAGCATCTGAAAAACACAAAAGCTAAAAACATACGGTATCATCCTTTCAGGGAATTGAAGAGGGTGATAAGATTCCAATTCTGCTTTCCTCAGGCTAAACACTCCCACCTCCCTCAGCCACTACTCAAAGGATTCATGATAAAGACCCTTCATCAGCTTTGATGCTCTTCTTTAGACATGCAACATTTAAATGATGTGGAGATCACACAGTGCCAGAACAGAAATGTAGTTAATATCTGGGAAAACAGTCACTTCTGCATGATCTGTGGAGAAACAGAGGGACAGCCAGAAGCCACAGCCCATTCACACAGTTCAAGCTGCCTGCCAGACACCAGCTCTGGAACCATTTCTCTCTAAGCTGGTAATGGCTGGATCAAGTGGAAAATTAGATCTGACATTTGATTTGAAAATAAAAAGTTCTGTAAGAGAAAAAGAATATCTGAATATCTCTGCTGTGCTTCTTGGAGACAAAAGATACCAGACAGTCCTTCAACTAAATGGCAGATCACCACTAAACAAACATTTTGTCTCCTCCCATCCATGAAAAGTCTGTTTTTTTCTTCAGTTTCAAATAAAGGATAAATCAGTTGGAAATACTGTCAGACCTTTCATGCCTTCACAGGAAACTGCAATTAGCCAGCAAATGCAGTGATGAAAGGATGAGTGATCCTGTAGTCTGTAACATGAGTGACTGCTGGAAGATGGAGATGTTACAGAGTTTGAGAAAGGCACCACAACAGCTGTGGGAGTGCAGCAACAAGAAGCAGCAGGACATATCAGAGGTGACATCAGCTGGGACACTGCCCAGCTGCAGCTTTTCAAAAAGCAGCAGTTGTCTGCTGAGCTTTTAACAGACTTCTAAAGACATCTGAAAGTCACCAGATTTTCAAGTGATGGTCAAATGCTCAGTACCTGCACTTAATCTGCACATCTTCTTAAGGAGAAAAAATGTGAAATATACCCTTAGGTGTTGATATGTTCCAATATTTCAGTATTTTTGTGAGATTTGACTGTACTGACAAGTCTGTTAGGGAGTGCCAGTCAAGATATGGCAATTCAGACACCAACCCTTTGTCATGGTCTCTGTGCATGAGGTATTTTTGACAATAAAGGCCAAGAAGAAACAGCTCGCTCTTCTTCTGTGAATATATCATGAACCTGGGCAAAGGCAACCTCAAAAGAGAACATTTCTGAAGCTTTCAGACTCCTTTTGATGCCTGTTCAAGGTGTTGCTTTGAAGGCTGGAAGCCCTTCATCATCTGTAGCAGAATAGTGGTAGCATATGCCTCATATTTTATGCACTTCATAGACTACCCAAAGTCAACAAAGACATGTAAAAATAGAAACATAAATGATGTGAATCATCTGGACATGTGACTGCTTTTGATATCTTATCACAGACCTCACTAAATAAACTGAAATAAATGATAAACCTTTGGTACCAACCCATTATTGAAACAATTCAGCCTCATCTCCTTCTGTTTGCAAAGTATCCAAGTCATGTGATGACAGTCCTTTGGTTTAGTATATTTTTAAATATTCCATAGCTGCCTGCCATTATCCCTACAACATATAAGCAGGAACTGTATTTAGGAAGCATGTAGCATCTCTGGAATTTTAGCAGTATTTCTCTCTCCTGCTTTCCTGTGAAAGCATCGCCCATTCTTGCCAGCCAACTATAGTCCAGAATGTAATGGAAATATATGGCAAAAATATCTCCCCCTGCCACAATGTTCTACTGAGCAGACATGTTATTTTTTGATTATGCTATGCTTACTGCCACAAGATCAAATGAGAGCTAAAATGCTATTAATGCACTCAATGACATCTTCTTAGCAATAAATTCAGTCAAATATAGCAAGATGGAATGACAGAGTCTAGGCCAGATGTCCAGGGAGACCTGAGACAAGCGATTCTGAACAGCTGCTGGCATGAAATCCAGCATTTGCAACACTTCACGACCCTTCACACTTCAGTAGCAGTTCCAGGACTGGAGGACTCATCAGTGGTTAGTACAGAAAAAACTTCCTTCCATTTCCACCCTTTGATTCATGTGTCTCCCTGGAGCTTACATGGGATTATGTCTATTAAAACCAGACCCTGGCTGTGGCAATATATGCTTTTGTCTCAGAATGTGCACAAAATAAACAGCAGCTTGGCATGTGCCCTGGTCACGTTTTCCACCCACCCTCTGGTTTGTGTGTTCATGTTTTATGCAGAGCTGTCATTAAAACCACTGAAAGCTTACTGCAACAGCTGTTAAAAGTTTGATCTTCTAAACATGTAGAAGGCCTAGCCATCACAGTGAACTCCTTTCCTGTTCCTACTGTGTTAACATGGAATTTAAAAGTGGTACATGCACAAGAAATCTTGTTCTCCATCTCCATTCTCTCATCCCACCCCCCGCAGGTAACAACAACAAAAAAAAAACTGATGTCTTAACAAAATATTTCTGCTGGAGGTGCTCTCATTACCTCATCCTCTGTTTCAGCAAGATTTTAATGTTATTTTTAGACCTGATCTAAATATCATGCCTCTTAATATCTTTCTGCATGCAAAGCAATAAATTAAATAAGTATGATAACACTGATTCTGCCAAAGAGTATTTTCCCTGTTTTAAATGTAGGAAGAAAAAATGTTGGGAAGACTCTGGTATTGTGTATTTGAGGGCAAAAAGTTAGTCTGCAGGAGAAATTGCAGTCAGAGGTGAGAAGTGAGAAGATGAGAGAGGAATAGCCCTGCAGACACCAGTACAGAAGGAGGCTGAGGAGATGCTCCAGGTGATGGAGCAGAGGTTCCCCTGAAGCCCCTGCACAGCCCATGGTGAGCTGCAGCCCATGGGGGAGCAGAGATTCCCCTGCAGCCTGGGGAGGACCCAGAGCAGGGAGATGCCTGAAGGAGGTTGTGACCCAGCCCATGCTGGAGAAACCTCCTGGCAGGACATGTGGACACATAGAGGGAGGAGCTCATGCCAGAGCAGGGAAAGAGTGTGAGGAGTCATCCCCCCTAGGAGGAAGGAGCAGAGATGTGTGATGAACTGACCACAGCCCTTGTTTCTCACTGAGCTCACCAGTGCAGGCAGAAGCAAACACCTTGGAGAGTGACTGTCATCATGTTCAGGATGAAGGATGCTCCTGGTGATCCTTTGCAATCGGATGGGAAGTGTTATGGCCCGTGTGGACCATAACTTTCAATTTCTGAGCCCAGCATGGGCTCAGAAAACCACAGACAGATGGTATTATACTTTGACAGGCAGGTAAAAGACTTTTTTGAGCAGGCAAAAAATGATGACCCAGGCACAAAGCAGAGTAAATACCTGCTTTGGAAAAGGAAAGTAACAGAATTGAAAAGGAAAATCACATTTTTGTTGTTCAGCAGCTGCAACAGGAAGTTGTTTGGGTTACTCAAATGTGCCAATCAGAAGGGTTTACCAAATTCTATTAGAGCGCAGTTGTGTGTATGATTGCAGGAGATTTTCACAGAAAAAAAACCAAGCTCCTTCAGTCTGCATAGCTTGCAGTCATTATTCCCCATGATTTCCATTTGTATTGGGATTATACCATCCACTACCCATTTATGTTTAGGCTAAAAAAGCAGTAACATCTTGATATTGGTGAGTAATGTCAACTAGACTCTGCCTGCTTGCACTTGTCACTCTTTCAGGACCCTACATAAGACCAGAGCTTTTTTCTTACAAAGGGAGAACACAGAAAGCAATAACAGATCTTACAACATCAGCTATGAGACCTGTTCACAGTAATCACAGCACACACTGCAAAAAGCAGAAAACCCAGGCAGCTTTCACGTAATCACTAAGAACAAGAGAGTGATTTATCAGTGGGAGAAGGAGAACAGGCTGTGTGGATGCTGTTCCTGTTAGGGCGCTAGGAGATACCAGCCACAATGCCATTCTCATCCTCTTCGCCAAGGAGCTGGAAAATCAGGGTCATTTATGCAGTGCAAATCCCCCACACTTTTCTCCATTAAAAGTCATCCAAAACATCACCAATGCTTATGCTGTTGGCAGCCAGAGCACTAGAGAACCCCAGTTGTCAGTAGAGTTGAGATACTGAAAGTCAGAAAAGCACAAACAATCCTTTTGCTTCCTTAAGGATCATTCCCAGCAGCACCCAGAGAATTCTCTTCACACTGCAATGCCAGAAAATAAGGGGGGAAAGGATCCTATACAAAGTAAACCAAAATCTGGGTATAAGATGCCACTATTCATATTCAGTAGTCTAAATTATTATAAAGTAACTGAACTATACCAGGGCCAAAAGGCAATTCATGGTTTACTATGGAAGCTGACCTATAGGTCATACTGACTTGTCAGAAAAACCCATCACATCTCCTGTAGTAAAATCATAGAATCATAATATCAGAGAACAGTTTGGGTTGGAAGGGACCTAAAAGATCACCTAATTCCAAATCCCTGCCATGAGCAGTACTCCACTAGATCATGTTGCTCAAAGCTCCACCCAACCTGGCCTTGAACAATGATCTTTTACAGAGTGGAACTGAGTAGAAGACATGAAAATAAAGAAGTATAAACATGAAAGAAAACAATAACAGCTTTTTATACCTATATGCTAACTGAATCTATTCTAATTCTGCAGAAAGGAAAGCTCTACTTACTCTCACAGAGACGCCTCCTCAGCTTCCCCCGAATTTTATCAATGGCGTTGTAATCAGAGACATGAAACACGTGAGCAGACTTGGGCTCTGAAGCAATCTCATCAAGTTCATCTTTTAAGGCTTCTCCAACACCAACAGCAAAAATCCTAATCCCAGCCTGATGGGCTGCAGTGGCTGGATCCAAGACAAAATCCTGGCTCCTTCCATCAGTCAAAAGAATAGCCACTTTTTTAACAGTTCGATCACTAAGTCTCCCACCAGCTTCTTTGGAAAAACTGTAGGTGGTGATGTACCTGAGAGCATCTCCAGTGTTTGTGTTACCCCCATAATACTGAATCTTTCGTGCAGCCTCTTTGATTTCCTCACAGGTTTTGTACATTCCCAGGTCGAACTCTGTGGTTGGACGATCACTGTATCGCACTACACCAACACGGGTTTTGTCTGGGCCAATCTCAAAAGTTTCCACCAAATTAGACACCCACTGACGAACTTTCTCAAAATCTTCTTTGCCAACGCTGGAGGAGGCGTCCAAGAGGAAGACAAGGTCGTAATGAACACTCTTGCAACCTGCAAGAGAGGCAGAAAACATTGTTAAGGGGAGATGAATGCAGAGGACCAGATATACCAAATAGTCCCTAGACACAGCTCCCTAGTGAGCAATTTGGAGGAGGCAGCAAACCCTCTCCCTATCCTGCAGAGGAAGAGCAGATTCCCGGCCCTTCTTTATGATTCACCTCATCAGTTTCAGGACATCTACAGAGCAGCAGAGATTTCACTTTGAAATGCAAACCCTTTCCCTTCCTTTGGTTCCAACTACCCCTGCTCAGTCCTTCGGTTACACCCCTGCAAGTACATGAAGGTATTTTTCTCTGATTCATTGCAGTGCCTTTGCTCAGGCAGCGCTCTGAAATGACCTGGACAGATCAAAAGCCCTGTCCTGACCTTGCCTATGCCAGTCCTGACCCTGAGTAATTAAGCTTTCGTGTCCCCTCTTGCATTAATGTTATGATTCACTTATGCTTGGCTAGAAGCAGTGCTTTTGCCCAGCATGATGTGTTGGTATAGCAGTTCTATAACAAGATTATTTCAAATTTGAGGCTTTCTGCCACTGACTGTTGACTAAAGGACGACTTACTGAATTTTGGAATGTGTTCCTCAACAATAAAAGGCAGCTGCATTGTAAAGGAAAAGTTCACTTATCCCCACAACCATCCCTTTGCCTCCAACCATATTTGCAATGTGAGGCCTGTATAATCCAAAATTCAAAGCTATTTTAAATGCAACTTGCTTGCTCTATATCAATCCAGACTGCTTGTATATTTGTCCGACACTTGCCAAACAAGTAGATCTCTCAGGAGATATTTTTTAGCTGTTTCTGGATACAAGTCAGGAAGCAGTAGATCCATAAAAGTGCCACTGATGCCAAAGTTTTATCAACATAATGCCCCAACTGCACAAAATGTGTATACATATGCTTATATTTATTTAAGCCATTATTATAGACCATAATCCCTAATAAATTACGAGTTTTAAGACTGAAAGCTGCTCTACAAGGTCCCTTTGGTCACACTCGCCAACCATTTCCTCTCCAGCAGTTCTTGTCTCACATCTCAAAAAAATAAAACTACATGTTTGAACCACTGGTAAAACTACATATTTCCTACTGAATTCCAGCATTTGAACCTACAGGAAGGTCAAAGAGTCTTCTCCCACACTCAGATTTTGACACAAATTAGCTCTGGCTCTTTTGGTCATCCCAGGATTGTGACCCTGCCTGGAATAAAGAATTCCAGAACTGCCCACAGCAGTGGAAAGGAGAGAATGGGTAGCTCCACTACACAGAGAGGATTTGCCTTCAGAAGAGAGTAAAAGCATTATAAAAGAGTGGGTAATGCTCAAGGCATTGCATGATGACCATGAGAGTGAGTGAATGTACACCTGGAGTGTGGCAGGTGATGAGAAATGAGCATCACCCGCTGCTGTGTTGATTTCTGTAACAGAGCACATCCCAGTACATGCCAAGTGCTGCAGGGCCTGTGGGAACAACCTCTGCACATGGGATTGAGATTACATTGGGATCCACATGGGATCTCTTTGGAAACAACCCGTTCTTGTGGTTTAACCCCAGCTGGCAACTAAGCACCACACAGCCCGTCACTCACTGGTCTCAGCAGGACTGGGGGGAAGAGAACTGAAAAGGTGAAAGGGGGAAAACTCATGTGTTGAGAGAAGAAAGTTTAAATAAAATAAAATAAAAATAAAGTAAAATAAAATAAAAAGTAATAATATAAGAAGTTGTAATGAAAAGCAAAATAACAAAGAGATATAAATAAAACCCAAGAAAAAGGAATGATGCAAATGAAGACTTCCTCACTCTTGACTTACTCACAGTCCCCAAGCAGGAGTGTGTCCAGCCAAGTGTCCCCCCACAGTTTTATTTTCTAAGCATGATACTACATGGTTTGGGATATCCCTTTGGTCAGCTGAGGGCTGCTGTCCTGACTTTGTCCACTCCCAGTTTCTTGTGTTCCCCCAGCCTCCTGGCTGGTGTGAGGAGGAATAAAAAAAGTCTTTGGCTCAGTGTGAGCTCTGCTCAGCAGTAACAAAAACATCCCTGTGTTATCAATACTGTTTCCAGCACAAATCCAAAGCACAGTACCAAAGCAGCTACTGTGAGGAAAATTAACTGTATCCCAGCCAAAAACTGCATGTGGGACTGTGTTCTGTGATGGCATTTTGTGGGTGAGGGAGTGTTTGTCTCTAACTCCAAAGCAAGGAAAGTCTGTAAGGGAAAACTCTCTTGAAGGCAATCTGATAGAGGAGGGATGGTTTATATAATTTTATATTATGGCATGGCATTACATCTGTGTATATCAGCTGGACTCTCAAATGTTGTTCTGCTTGATTTTTGGAGAATATAAAAGAATAACAGTAAAAGGTAAGAAATAAGCTTACATTTCCCCACCTCATCTCCTTCCTAAATTCATTATTGTACTAATCTATTCTGGCTGAAAGAATGTTAATTAGGTGAGACTATCTAGAGAGCAAAACCCACAAGGTACAGACCTTCCTGCTACTTATTTTAATGACTCTCAGCAGGTGAGACAACAGCAATTTCAAAACAAACAGAACAGACAGACTGAATCTTGTCTGTGTTCAAGGGCAATGAGCCTTAAAACAAGAGGGAGTTAAGGTTTAAAAAGTGATGCCTCTTCAAGACAGTATTGCAGGGAGGAAAAACATGGTGTTTCAGGATCTTTTTTTTTTTTGTGTTGGTGATTCTTTGCCTACAGACCTGGTGGCAGTGAGATGAAATGCTACAGAAATGCCTTTAGTAAATATTAATCTGCACTTTTAGCACTCTAATGTCCACTGCTTGACAAAATTGATTGTTTTCCAAGAATTCCATAGCAGTACTTTTTACTAGCAGAAACAATTCAGTTCATGTTAAGGGAATATGGGAGATAACACATAGAAAGTAAAATTTCAGTTTTGTAATTGCAGAAATGCTCTCTGGGAGCATGATTCAAGGAGTTGTGTTCATCTACTCAGACAGTGAACCAAGTGTTTTGCAATATTTCCTTTAAAAATACTTCACAAACAAGCAAAAAACCCAAAATTATTTAAAGGAAGCACAGAATGAACTTTATATAAATAGCTTCACTATATTCTGCCTGTGACAGAAGCAGGTCCAGAAGCAGGGGGAAAAAGTGAGATTTCACTTTTTTTGAATGAATACTAAGTATTCATTCCTGGTAAAGTTCACCCAAAACCTCATAGAGAGATCACACAAGAAATTTGTAGAGCAGTTATTCCTTAAACTGAAAGAAGGTCTAAAAATGCCTTTTCTTTCTTATAAATTACCCAAGCCTACAGAATAGCAGCATTCCTAGAAGAGACAGAAAACCTCCATCTCAAAATTTCTTTGCACTCTTATAAAAAAATTGTGTGCATCTACAACCATTTTTAATTAGAGTTGTGGCATCATTGATGTCAGATAACTCTTTTTGCTGCCACACTAAAACCAATGTGACCTTGTCAAGGATCCCTATAAGAACAGTCCCTCAGCTCCACCATCCTCTAAGGCACTCAGTGGCATTTGGAGAGAGTGTTCATGAGCTCAGGCCAAAATCTGGGCCAGAGACCACGCTAACAACTAGACAGTAGAGAAACATAGAATCCTAGAGTCGTTTAGGTTGAAAAAGACCTTTAAGATCATGAAGTTCAACCATTAGCCCAGCATTGTTAAGTCCATCACTAAACCATGTCCCTAAGCCCCACATCAACACATCCTTCAAGTATCTTGACTCAAGGGAGGGTATGAACAGTGCCCTGGCCCTGTTTAGCTCACAGAAAAGTCACAGCCAGGCAGAAGATTCACCAGGTCTCATCTGACACCTACAGCAGGCAATGGAAGAAGTGATCTCCATGCCAGTGTAGGGTGAATGGAGCACGTCCAGAGCAAACCGTGGTGAGCTGCTCCTCTTGCTGTGGGTAGCTGAGCTACATTTTCTAAGCCTACAGCAGAACAAAAGACCCCAGGTAAATCACAGCCTTGAGCCCTGAGCTTTCTCCATCCCTAAGGTCCGTTTTATGTATTTCCAGCAGTAAATGTCTTGGGTTGTTTATAGATTTCCTCCTAGAACTGACGGTTTCCCAGCCATGGGATAGCCCCAGCAGCTCCAGGGCATGAAGCAGAAAACTGAATGCATACCTGCTCTCTGTGCCACGGTTCTCTCCCCGCTAAACACCAGTGTGAGAAGAACCAAGAGACGAGGCACACGGCATCTTCCCATCATGGACATATCCACATCTCCTTTCTCACATCAGCTCGTCCTTTCTCCGGGGTGCGAAGCTTGCTAGAAATCCAACCCGCAGCCTAGAAAGGGAAATAAAGAGCAAGTGTTATCTCACAGCAGCACAAACAGCAGTAGTGATGCAAGTCATGAGGGCAACGTTTTGGAGAGTCGCCTCTTCTGCCTGTCATTTTACTTGACTAGACATAAACTGCTCAGACAAAGAGGCAGGAGTTCACCTACTTTTCAAAAGCTATACTTGTTCACTGGCTCTATTCACTGTGAAGCCGCTGAATGGAAACAGGAGAGAGATTACCAGATTATTATACTTTAATTGAGCCCACTGCCAACTACACAATCAGCGCACTGGAGTGGAAACCATTCCTGACCTGGCCCTCCCACGCATTCATCATTAGGAGATACACAACACAGAGCCCAGATACAAACCACTACAAATCACACACACAACCCATTGCCACTTCACCCATCACTACTTTCAGTTCTGGAGCCCCAAAAATGACAAATGCTAAAAATACACCACTGTTTTCATGTATATATTTATTTCCATCAGTCCTTCTTTGTAGGAGAAAACTCAGCAGTTTCAGAACATGTCCTTCCACTATTTGGCTTAAAGATGTGCAAAAACTCAGGGTTATCTTCAATATAAGGTCTCTGGTTTGTATTGACTTTGAGTGGAGCCACTGAAGTCAGAAGTAAGTAGCCAGAAGTAAGAAGCCAGGCAAAGTGGCTGGGCTATTGAAAGTTAAGCTGTGTTTTCTAACACTAGACACTTTAAAAAAAAAATCTGTTACTGCTCTTGTTTTTATTGGTTTTATTTTTTTTTTTATTATATCATAAAGTCATTGCAGTTTGATCTACTGTTTGCACACCCAGAAGGTAGAAAACAGCTTCCACTCTGCAGCTCTCACTGCCTGAGGCACTATCTCCAAAAACATTTTCCTGTCTCCTTTTCCTAATGATTTCTTTGTCCGTTTTCTTGGGGAAGCTCTGCCTTCTCAGTCTTTTAACACGCACGTCTGCTTTGCTCTGTTGATAGCTGGGTAGAAGTCATGAAGGGGACACTGTCTGATGTAGCTCATTGCTGCAGGGTCAATTATTCCTTCTAGGGTATTTTCAAAGCAATAAGGTTCTGTGGGAATCACAGACAGGAAGAATGGTGGCGTCAGCATTTGTTCAAAACCCGTTTTGATCAGTCAGATGTTGGGCCTATCTCCACCACGTATCTCAGCATGTTGTGCTGGTTTAGGAAATTAAAAAGGGGAAAAACCTTATGAAGTTGTCAAGATGTCGCTATAAATCCTTATTCCCCACAAAAAAAAATACAGTCTCTTTCCAAAAGATAAAAAACAGGTTATTTTCAGTAGTCCATGTCATATGCAGACAAGGAGAAAAGCAATACATATAATAAACCCTTCACTGCAAATAAAATTTGTAAGCATCTGCCAGCAGTGGAACATAAATACAAGAAAGGTTTTTTAAAAAATCATATTTATTCATGTTCCAATCCTAAATACAAAGGACACAATCAGGTGCTGTAGTTTACACCTCAGCCAGACCATGTCCCTACCCGACAGTGAGGTTTTCAGGTTTGAGCCTGCTGGAAAAGGCTGCAGGGTAAAAAAGACTTGGAAATACCACTGTGCCCTACAGGAGTTAGAATTTCCTTCTAAATAAGTATGTTATTGAAATACCAATCAGGCAGCTGCCTGCAGAGGGATCAGGACAGGCATTAAATAAAATATCTGTGGGAGCCTTCAGCCCAAGGTTTTTGTTCCCCTGGATTTTTTTAGGAAACGTTTTTGGGTACAAATGATGGGACAGCAGGTTGGTGGCAGCAGCAAGAGCTGGAAACCAAATCTGCCAAGCTACATCCTGCACTTCCAGCACTGGGCTCAAAATGTCCTTTCTCTGTATCGGGGCATGCACGGCTGTGAAGTTTTATAAATACATTCTTAAAAACAGTCTTGGCCAGCTGCTAACTCACATGAGGCCAGGATAAAAGGAGCAGAGCACCAGCTGGTGTCAGTCAGCAGAACAACCCTGGCTCTGAGAGCAGCAGATGCAGCTTGGTGGATGGGGCTCCCTTGGTACATGTGGGATTCTACCTCAGCAGAAGAACTTCCTCCATGGCCAGGCCTGAAGGCTCTGTCTCTAAGGCCTCTTTCATCTCCCCTCCTTGCCAAAACACTTCAAGAACTCATTTCTGCATTTTGAGTGCTGCAAGGTGTTTCAAAACAGCCATTTAGGCTAAAAATAGTGGCAAAAAAAAGGCCACAAATCAAATCAGAACATCTGCTTAAAATCTATAATCATAATTTGAGGTGGCTTTAATACACATTCATGGTTCAATATTATTCTTGCATTCAGGCCAAAATATATAATTTTATCCACTTTTATAGCACAAAGAATTTAACCAAGTCTCTTAACTTGCAACTACTTTATGTACAAATACCCCAGTGACAGAAAATTGCCCCATTCACATCAACAGGACTCATGTCATAGCAACGAAGACTTCAGAGGTGTTAGAAGGAGGGTTGGAAATAAAATATTTTTAGTGATGGGTTTTCCACACTTGTTTCTTTCCCACCTCAATCAGCCACTTTGAGACTGAGCCCAGCTGGAAATTGCAGCAGCTGATCACTATTTATTTCCCTTTCCAGGAGAAATGGCCAAAAAGGAACCAAAATTGGGACAGTTTAAGTTTCAGAGTGATCCAAGACTAAGAAATTATCTTTATTTAACCCTATTTCCAAATGGCCAGCATGGATTTTTTTAATGACTATTATTTTTAGTTCAGCCTATCATATGGGAATATTCTTGCTCAAAGAGGCTTAAGTCAACATACATAATTTAAAAATATCTCCCACTTTCTTTTTATTTCACAAACATCACTTTGGGATTCCCTTGTGATGCATTAAGGGATATTGCAAAAAGAACTGACAAATCCTATCACGTCCGAGTTTATTAGTGAACTGTGGACTCTGTGTCTGAGGCTCTGTTTTTAATAGTTTAATGAGAAAAAAAGAAGTGAATACTTCTAGCTACATGCAAACACGATGTGGGAATGGCATCCTGGCTGAGAAGTCAGTCAATGTTAGAGTGAGCCTTCTGCACCCAAAATACAAGCACAGCATAAAGCTATTCATACCATCTCACAGCTGAACAAACAATATGCAAAAGATAGGCATGAGTTCTATATAACTTTCATCTTCAGAATGGCTTTTTGGGGGGATTAGTGTAGGGTTTTAGGTCAGTTAGAATCCATAGTAAGGCCTCTCTAGTTTTGAGCAATACATAAATACTCTTCGGGGAATGCAGGGCAAAAAACATCATATTTAAAAAAAAAAAAAGGAGCCAAAGGAGAACTCAGACTTCTCAACACTGAGATTCAGAAAACAAAGATGAAAAGCTTTTTTTGTGGAAAATACGATGCAAAATTGTTTGTTTAGGAGCAGCATATTGAAAAAATAAAAGGAAAAGACACGGGGGGGGTAGACACAGAGAATGTGGCAGAGAAGAAAACTTCAGGGCACTTCTTTGCACTGGCTCTGGATATACCCCATCTCACCCTCTCCAGACACTGCTCCTCTGTCCTGGTTTGAGAGATGCCACAAACAGCAAAACCCATGTGAGTTAGAGATGGAACAACACAGAACACTTTCTGTGATCTCCTTCATTCTTCAGAGGAGTGATTCAGCCACAAATATTCATAAACCAAAACAAAATAAACCTGGAGTCACAGTAAGATGAGCATTTCAGGAGTATGATTTAATAAAACTTTTTCTACCTCATGTGAGCAAAAGTTCAAAGACCACTGAATCAAAGTTCAATGCTTAAAGTATGCCCAGTTATCTATTTCAGACTACTCATTAAAATATTTGAGTTCTTACTTGCATTTTACTAAATTATACCACTGAACTGTTTATCTTACTGTAAAATTCAAGGGGGGCTGATTCTATTATTGTGCTTGATTTCATCCATTCGTCTGCTGCCACTGAACATCACCATATGCTATATAAATGTTGTAACTATGCTGGCATTCATAATGTGATTTTAAATGTCTTTGGTATGCTCCTCTGAAGAAGAGGTTAGTCAGGGGTGAAAAAGACAGTGTCCAATTATACAGCTTTTCACACACACACAAAAAAGACAAATATAAAACCCAGCACACTAATACATCTGACATCTTAGTAGAGTCAGCTTGTTGATTGTGCCTCTTCCAACTACTGAACTAAGCAATTTAATTATCTAAATTATTGCTGATATGAGCAGGAAGCCAACTGTATAAAAGAGAGATGGGACTTTCTTCCCTGCTGATCATTCTATGCAGTCATATATATATCTTTGTTCAATGATTGTTAAAGAAATCACCCGATGGCATTTCTGGAAGATGTGCATCTTCCCAGGCCTGATCCAAAGCCAACTGTAGTTAATGAAAAGAGGGACATTGATTTCAGTGGGCGTTCTTTAAAAAAGCCATATGAATAATAGAGCAGAAAATTCTCTACTAGCACCAGAGCTATTCCTGAGGTACTTTGCTACAACTGAGCTAAAGTCTGCTGAAATCAAGGAGGAGACTGACAGTAGACCCACAGTATGTTGGATGAAGCCACTCATGCACCCTGCTGGCAAAAAACTCTTCAACATTTGCTCTATGTGCTGGTGAGGCTGCAGGGGGTGGGACATTTCCTCTCTTCATTTGCAATGGTAGAATCACAGAATTTCTTGGGTTGGAAAGGGACCTTCAAGATTATCTCATTCCAACCCCTGCCATGTGCAGAGGCACCTTCCACTAGACCAGGATGCTCAGAGCCCCATCCAGCCTGGCCTTGAACACTTCCAGGGATGGGGCATCCACAGCTTCTCTGGGCTACATCACATTTGAAGGGCAACTTCTATCCCAATCCCTAAAAAACTGATCAGGTGAAGAGAAATGGTTAACATGAATGTGAGCCAAAGCAGTCTGTCAGCTTTATGGGAGATGAAATACGGCAATGGAAAGATCAGCAGACCATTCCATCCCAGTGATTTGTTTGCCTTACCTGAACTCTATTACTGCCCCGAAGTACTGGTGCTGGAACTGCCCAGACCCATGAATGATTAATATTGCTGCAAATGGAAGTGTTTGATTATGTGAGAAATAAAGTACATACTGATAATTTAGGAGGGGAAAAACAATACATAGCTGTTCTCTAAGTGACAGGTACCTGTCCAGGAGACAGAACAAAACAGGAGTTGAGAGGAAAAAAAATCCTGAAAAGGAGCGTAACCAAGAGGGCCATGAAGCACACTCCAAGGATTAAATCAACACGGGCATTTCCCAATTTGCAGTTTGAGAAATGTTCCTTTAACCTCTGTGGTGCTGCATGTGCATACACAAGGAACCCTGAGAGAGGGTCAGAATTACAATTCAGCTACTCTTGACTCCTTAACCTGTGCTTGGATCATGCATTCCACAAATTGACCCCTCATAAATGCATTTACCACTGACGCTTTAAAACAAGCCCTTACTGGTTGTCTGCCAAATCACTGCTATTCTAAAACACTGATGGAAGAGGACTTTGCAGTGTATTTTTGCCTGCTGCAGCCACACAGAGTCTGCAGGCTGAAACCTTGATGCAATAACCCCTAGTATAACTTTTCACTCTTTTGCCCAGAGGACATAACTCCAGATTTAAATTGTACTCTTGCATATCAAGCTAGAAATCTTTCTACTGATTTTCTAAGAAAACTCCAAGGTAATCTGCAATCAAAATCTGTGTGAGAGACTCTCTTTGGCTTCCCCATCATTAACCAGACTGTCAGGAAAATCTCCACTGCACCCTATGAATAAATGTGTTTATGGTCCAGCCAAGTCCATAAAGGGTGACCCCCTTCTCACTTCAGCTAACAAGTAGTTCGAATTTAAAAGGAAGATCTACATCTAAAAGGCTGGTTCTGTATGAAACATAGTTACTCAAGCATCTTGGTAATCCTGACTAACAGATTTAGCAGGGAAAAGACCCATGGTAATGGGTCTCAGAGTACAAGTGAAGTGGAAGAGATTAGAAGAGTTGATAAGTGGAGGCTGATAAGCCGAAGCTTTGCAGGTCTGATCTGAGAAAACAATGCCTGAAAACAGAGTTCAAGAACCAGGCACCAGCACCTATAGCACTTGTACTGACAGCTTCTCTCAACATGGTTATTTACTCACTGGCAAAGGCAGGAAGAATATCTTGAACTTGAAACTGAAGCATTGGTTCAGTACTTCTAGATGCTTTTTTTTTAATTTCTTTTTTTTTTTTTTATAACACAGTAACCTCTCAGGGCTGCATTTTATTTGAGCCATTTTTTCCCCCTTAATTGTTACTTACTTTCCTCTGCAAAGCCTTAACCTGCACCTCTCTAGCATGGACCAGGGCTCTAGCAACAGAGCAGGATACTCAGATGTCAGATGACTTGTCATAATCTAATTTGCACTATCCTCTTCTACCCCCAAAAGATTTTCATGTATATAATTCAAGTCACATAGATTGCAAGTCAATTACAAAACATGTTGGTCCATATTCTTCCTCTGCAGTGGTTCATTTTTTGGGGTGCAAATTTATTTGAATCTTGTGGATATTAACACCATAATGTTGTTAGATACATAAAAATTGAGCAATGCTCTTGGGGAAAAACACACTCCCGAAACTACATTACCAAGTAGCAGGTGCACAGCTCACCCATCCTAATAATGATTGTATTGCACAAGGCTAAGTTAGAAAATTTTGCCTATACTTTTTTGTCTTCTTCTTTTAAACCCAGCACAATGCTGAAATGTCTCTCATTATGTTGTTGAAGCAGGGTTTCCAGCATGCAGACATCCTGGAAATGGAAAATTCATTACCTGAGGCTAATACAAGGCACACTGGCTGTTTGAGATAAAAAATAACATTATTCCCAGAGCTTCATACATTTAAATTAACCTCCACATCTATCTGCAGGGTGTCCAGATTAAAGAGGAGTGATACAAGCAAGACAAAGACTAAGATGATGTCCAGAAACATTGTGGTAGGAACAGTTTGTGATGGAGTGGAAAATCCTGAGATTTTTCCTCAGTTCTGCATGTTCAAACTCCTTAGTGCAGTATGTATGGAGCATGTTGATTTTGTACAGGGTCACAGAACACCAGTCCTTTGGCCTGAGCCCTGTAAACCTGTACTGGCAAAGTCCTACAAATCCCATTTCCTCTCAAGCAGAGGCCAAACTGTTCCAACCTACATTAGCTATTAGGAAGAAGCCTTCAACACGGAGCCCCTGAAGGCTATTCAATATGAGAGTACTCCACTCTTACAGGGCCAATTTCCTGCTTTTTATATCCTCATGGAAGTTCTTACAGCTCTTGGAATGAAATGTAATATTTTCTTTTTTAGTACAGTCGAGGATTATGTCAGTAAAAAGACCCATATGTAATGGCTTTATATAGTTAGTGAGCAGAGCTGGAGTGAGGTATCGGGATGGGATAACAGCCTAAATCTATTTGGAAAAGAGGCAACATACTTTCTAACAAAGAGGAGCCTGGTGAACGCATTTCCCAGAACTCTTAACTGGGGCAAGGAAGAATTGCTTTGCATTCTTTGCTCTACACCTTATGATAATGGCCTGGATAACCAGAATCCCTACAAACTCCAGAAATGAGCTCATACCCATTGTCTGTCACTCTCAGGCTTATTAACAGGGCCATGCTAACTGGAGATGTACCACACACTCACCTACCACTTCCCAACATTTCTGCTGAACTATCTAATGACAGAAAACTTCCCAAATACAGAAACGTGAATGCCTCCTTCTTGAACCATGTGGTTGACTTCCTCCTCTCTGTGTTCCAAAAAGACAGTGGACATCTAATATAATGAAAGTTTGTTCAGAAACAACAAGTGCATTTGATTAAGAGATTTAGTGCTGCAGAGCCTTTCCGTAGTCTAATTTGTATGGTCTTGACCTTTGTAATAAAACCCAGAACTCTACTGTGGACACCAACACACCAGCAAAAGTGAAGGATCTGTGAATAAAGGCCATGAAAATAAGAGGTATCTGTCATTACTTGTGGAGGTACAGATAGCAGGGTGGCATCCTCAGCTCTGAATCTTTCCCTCTCCATCCAGCACTCCCACTGTGCATCCACTGCCTGAATCTCCATGCTCTCCTTCACTGAGAACAAGCATGGACATTTCTCTTTTAAAACACCTGAGTGAAAAAGGACAATTGAACAGATACAGGCAGCTTTCAAGGAACCCCTTCTCTCCAGGTACTCTAGAAAAAGGCTAGTCTTTGCCTTCTTGCTGCATCAGGGCCCTGGGGCAGAAAGTAATTCAGTTAGTTGACATTGCACTTTGAGAACCAACCCTAAACAAAAGGTGGCACTGGAACTGATGTAGGATTGTCACTTCGTTTCTCATAGTTTTATAACTCAAATTATTTAAGGCAGAGGCAAATCTTGGAAGCGTCAACAGCAGAATACTCAGGTTAGACACCTTACCCAGCTTAGGTGTCTGCAGAGTGGGGAGGTTGCGTGGAGAATTTAAGACTGAAAATCATGGAATTGACTGCCTCCAGTCTCTTTTTGGGTCTGGCTTGAAAGGTTTATCTTTCTTATGAAAGGAGCTGGGCTAAGAGGAGGCAGGAAGAATCATCTCCTCTGACGACAAAGTTCTGCACTGTGAATGTCTTCACCATCAGCACAGACTCCTATAAAATGAGAGAAATAAAAAGCACTGCATCCCTCAGTGTAGGACAGTTTTGAGTGAAGACAAGTTGGATCTTTGATGTCTCAGTCATCTCTGCCCACCACTGTGGCCACCATCAGCATGGGACAGGCAGGTCAGGGGAACACAGGGGAGTCAAGGAGAAGCAGAGTTTATCAAGTGTCAGAGATCCTAAGTCCAAGACAGAAAAAAAAAAACAAACACACTTTACCCCTCTCAATTTCTGCATGTGACACGCAGGAAATCACTGACTGTGAATCCTTCCATGACTTTACCATGATCCCAGCAGAAGGAGACCTGCAGGAAAATTCTGCCTTGTCACTTTTATTTCATTTCTGCCCCCAGGGCTGTAAGATGGAAAAGCAAATAAGATGGGATGAATGGATTGAGAGCAGCCCTGCCAGGAAGGAATTGAGGGTTCTGGTGGATAAGAAGATGGATATGAGACAGCAATGTGCACTTGCAGCCCAAAAAATTAAACCATATCCTGGTCTGCATCAAAAGCAGAGTAGCCAGCAGGCCAAGGGAGGTTATTCTGCTCCTCTGCTCCACTCTCACGAGATCCCACTTAGAGCAACACTGGAAGGACATTGACCTGTAGGAGCAAGTCCATAGCTGGCCATGAAGAGGATTAGAGGGATGGAGAACCTCTCCTGTGAGGAATGGCTGAGATAATTGGAATTGTTCAGCTTGGCAAAGAGAAGGCTCTAGGAAGATGCTATAGCAGCCTTCCAGTACCTAAATAGCTGGAGGGGGGCTTTTGTCAAGGATGATGTAGTGAAAGAACAAGGGATAATGGATGTAAGCTGAGAGAGGGCAGGTTTAGATTGGATATTAGGAAGAAATTCTTTACTTTGAAAGTGGTGAGGCACTGAGACAGGTTGCCCAGAGAAGTTGTGGATGTCCTGTCTCTGGAAGTGTTCAAGGCCAGGTTAGATGGGGCTTGGAGAAACCTGGTCCAGTGGAAGGTGTCCTTGCCCATGGCAGGGAGGTCAGGACTAGGTGACTTTGAAGGTCCCCTCCAACCCAAACCATTTTATGATTTTATGAAAACAGAAGATGATCTGAAGACACTGAAGAGTAGCAAAGCAAATAAGGGTCTGACAGCTCTAAATTAAATAGGAAAAGATGTAGCTGGAGAAAACATGTAAATTATCCCTATTTTCTAACAGGAAGGGCTCTCTTCACCACTGTCACTCACACAGGAAGGATGAGATACAAAAGCTTGTGCTCTACAGCCCACACACAGTTCTGACAGCAGGCAGCTGACAGAGGCAAGAGGAGGAGGAGCTGATAAGAGATGTGCAGCTACCCCTGAACCACAGCTGGGTCTGCCTGTCTGTGCTCATGGCAAGGGGTGTGACAGTGTCAGATCAATAATTTTCATGTTGACTGGAAGGGTTTTGGGCTGTTTCAACTCTCCCTTTGTCCCATCCTCTCCACTCTGCTTCCTTCCCTTTCATTCTTCACACAAGATTCAAAAACAGAAGTGGAAAAGAGAAAGTAAAAATGGAATGGGCCCTGAAAGAAAAATAGGGATTTACAGATCATATGAATGAAACATGAAACAACATCACACTCAGGTCTTCCTAACATTATAATTTCTTCACATTTAAAATTTTCACAATTAACTGTAGGACTAAGTGCCTCAAACTGTCTTCAAAAGACCTGAAACTCCAAAAATTACTTAATTCCCTTTTCCCTACCTTTTCATATGCAATATCCTAAATTTTTAACTTAAAAGAAGAGAGAGCTATTGCATAGATAATATAGGTATCAAAAATTTTATTTGTTAGCTGGGGAGAGGTTATTTTGAAATGGAGGACGTAGAGTGCTTTCAGGAAAATAATAACAAAAGCAAAATTGGAAAATTTGGTGGAGGAGAAAGAACATGGAAAAGTTGTGGAAGAACTGAAAAAGAGATACGTACTTAGACAGCAGTGTTAGAACTTAAATTTAATTTGTGCCTTCCTGGACTGTAAAGCTTAGTTTCAAATAGTCTCACACTGTACTCTTTTTCTTAAGACATTGCAGATCTCTGGCTGGGATTTATCTCATTTAAGTTTAGGCTGTAGGTGTCTAGCTAACATTTTATATGGTTTTATACTAAGCTCCAAAAGAGCAAGAAAAGATCCATACACATATTGATTTTATCTCATTCTTGTGAGGAAGAGTAAAATAAATTAACTTCTCACAAGAAGTGCTTATTTTCCCCAGACACAATAAAAGAACCTTAGACAAAGAGCAAAGATCTAGATATTGGTGTCCCAACATACACCAATATTTCAGTAGATGTATGTCTAGTCAAGGTGACATTAGAAATTCAGCCAAAAGCAGCAACAGATAAAGATGGTAAAGGTAAATGATAAGAAACTTGATAAAGTTCAGAGGCAGAGGATGCATAGGCTTGAGTGCCTAATGGGGAACAGAAGAAGCTGATCTTGACATCTAAACAGATCCCCCTGAATGATGAAATTGTCCAAGAAAAGCAGGTTTGGGAAGAAGAACCACAATGGAGCTAGGAAAAGCAATAAAGCAATGTCTTTTTGAACTTTAACACTAGTTTCCACAAAGAGGGCTTAAGAACATTCTATGCAGAGTTTAGTCTAGTTTCTGTGTGAATTACAACAGATATAGGAACCGAAACTATGGGGCACTCCTGGATTGTGTAAAGGGCTAAACTGCACTCTGAGTTTTCTCTATCCATGAATTGGACTGGATGAAGCCAACCCTGAGGCTCAACTGACCCAAATGCCAGCAGGTGATGCTTTGCTGACTGCAGGGAGGTTCAGGAACCCTCACCAGAAAAATAAAGGGTACAAAAAGGCCCTGAGCACTTGGGCCTTTCTACATCTGTTTGGGCACTAGGCTTCCTGCTCTTCCTAGGACTAAGAAGGTACTTTGCTTTCTTTTCCTCTTGATGCCAAGGAAAATACCAAAGTATTAAGACATTGCCATGGGCAGACATACATATGAATTGAGAGCATATTCAGATAAGCAAATATTTCCAACACAGTTGCTGTCTGAAGAATAACTATTTTAATCTATCTGTTGCCAAATTAAAAAAAAAAAAAAAAGAAAAAGAAAAAAGGATGTGATTGTGCTTGTTTTGCTGTTTTGTCTTTGTCAGCAAGACTGACAACCTGTTCTTTAATAGATAAAACAGGTGCTATAACTTGTTTTCCATAGACACATATGAGATATAAGTTTGTCATATTCATGCCAATGTATTCAGAGACCAACACTTATTTATAGATTAGTAGAGCGGAAAGAGACAATAATGCGCAGTCTAACCTCCCGGCCAACATAAATCCAAATTTATTCTTAACAAATCCAGTATATCATCTATACCTTGTACAAAGTTGCAGTACTTTTCGTGATCTGTAGAACCATTGGTTCTGACTTATGAGACAGAACATTCCCTTAATAGGACTAGAAAGCTGTTTGAGTGCTCAGCTACCATCACCTGATGCACTCCCCTGAATGCATGAATGAATGAATGCAGTGTCATGTTTTAATCTGAATGCATTCCCCTTCTGTTTGCAGTGTCATGTTTTAATCCTTAACTTTTCCCTGACCTCTAGAGCCCAGAACAAGCCACTCAACTGGTGGTTAATCATGAAAGAAGTTTAATTTTTTTCCACACTAAGCTAAACATGAAAGCCTACAATACTATTGGCTGTTTCTTGGCCTAAAAATAATCCCAAAACAGAGAAATAAGTAAGAAATTAAATAGCACATTAACTCAGCTCCATCAACAATGTTTCACTTACACAATAAAGAGAAAAAGAAAATAAAAATTTTCAAGCTCCTTGCCTTCTTCTGCTTTGTACAGAAACTGAAAACACAGCCGGTGCTTAACAGCGCCTGGTTAGATGGAGAAGAACTAAATACAAGGTGATACCAAATCTTCAGACTGAGAAAAACTTTTGTACAACTACACAGCAAGTACCTCGAGAAGTTCTGCACAAAACCTTGATGGTAGCTATAGCAACTGCATTCACTGTGTTTTTCCTGGGAAACACTTTTTTAAAGCTACGTAAGAAATTGTGTTTTTCAGCCGTTATGTACATATCCAACTCCCAGGCTTTTTGATGCACTCCTGTTCCCCATTCAGCTTCCACACGCCCTCTGCCACTTGGCATGCACAGCATGTGGGTTGCTGGGGTTACTCCCAAATTCAGGGAAGGAATTTTCTTTCAAAAATTCAACAGGCTTAAATCTAAACTGCTGAACTGCAGCTTTCATTTCCAGTGAAATGCCATACCAGCACAAATACTTCTATCTCTCAGGCAAATCGGACATCCAAGAGAATAACACCATGAGCAATAACTGGTTTATGCCCCAAAACACTGTAACAGGGATGGGAAAGGAAATAATCTGTAAGAACCCTCATTTGCTAGGCCTGGAGGGATACATTTTTACAAAGGTATGTAATGACAGGACAAGAGGGTATGGCCTTAAGCTGAAGAGAGTAGATTTGTATCAAATATTAGGAAGACATTCTTCCCTGAGAGGGTGGTGAGGCCCTGGCACAGGCTGCCCAGAGAAGCTGTGGCTGCCCCATCCCTGGAAGGGTTCCACCTTGGATGGGACTTTGAGCAACCTGATCTAGTGGACACCTGACCTAGGTGTCCCTGCCCATGGCAGGGGGTTGGAAACAGAAGATTTTGATGGTTTCTTCCAACCCACACTACTCTGGTACTCTGTGGTTTGCTGCACTCTGGGAATTCTGGTCTTGCTGCATTTACTCACTAGCAAGTGCTGTAAAGCTACAAAACTTCAACATACATGGGGTATGAAAGCTTTAGAGAGGCACTGTACTTAATTCATCTCACATAAATCATGCCTTTCCATGGCACAGTTTTCTCTGTACGACTGGCACCATATAGTACAAGAGACAGGTTTGACATTTATCTGTTGAAAGGGATTTCCCCACCTTTGAAATGTCTGTGTGAGACAGATGAGAGCGCTGCTGGTTCCCTGTATTACAATCCACCCTCTGAGCAGAAGACTGGTGTGGGCTTAACTTTTCTCTCTGGTGCTCCCATCCATATGAACCATAGCTTTGACTCTCAGGTCTGAGAGAGCAGCACTATCTCCTGACATTTGGCATCCCCTTAGAGAGGGCAAAATTTTATTTCCCTCTGTGGTGTGTGAAACAAAAAAATCGAAAGCGTAATGCAAGTCTTCAGTCTTTATATTGAACTTCCACTCCTGAAGTCTTTGGAAAAAATGTTTATTGCAGAAAAGCACATCCTGCCTCTCACCCCCAAGTCTCTTCTCACTGGCAATAGGCTGCTTGGTGTTTTTCTGCACCACTGCGTTAGTTTGATGTATTGATTTATTTATTCACATGAAGCAGCTTGTCTACCTTTCCTGTAACTACACTATTTATGAAAAGTTCACCATGGAAAACAAAACAAAATGCACAAAAAAAATTCCTTCATGAACCATTCAATTTTTTCCATAAGATCTGCTTTGGGATGGTATTCCTAAAAGCCAGTCTATTACTTTTTTAAAGTATTCAGTTATACCCACAGGAATGCCACTGGATATCCATAAGACCACAGTTTTCCCTGTTTTTGTGTACTTCATGAGTAGAGTCCTTGTAAGGTTCAAAGTATTCGAAGACATAAATAGTATTAAAATCTATAATAAAAGTTTCAGCATTAAAACTTTTGATGTTCACCAAAGGCTAGAACAGAGTTTCAATTCAGGGTAACAGAAACACTAGGTCACATATTGCTGTGATGTTATCACTGATGTTATTCAACATTCCAATATATTAAAGCATTATGATACCTGGAAAATATTCACAAGTTGTCATCTTGTTCCTAATAACATCCTAAGGGCAAAAAGATTTTTTCCCCACATACCAACGTGCAAGAGTGTCAGCTTTATGATTCCTGCCTATGAATTACACCATGAGGACTCAGTTTCACTGGCAACAATTCAAACCCAGGAAAGTCAGGACAATGAAGTGACTTCAAAGGAACAATGAGTTATTGGAAAGATCATGCAAGAGCAGGCTAAGTATTCAACCTTAACACACTTCAGTTTCATCAGATTCCAAATTTCAGGAACCAATTATTTTTTTGTCATGGCAAATCTCTCATATCTCAGAGCCTGGCTCCATCCTGATGTGCAGCTGCAACTCTCTTAGTGTAAATCAAAAAGAAAAAATGATAACAAAATCAACAACTACAAAAAAAAAAAAAAACCACCAAAAAAAACCTCTGCAAACCCAAATTCCAAGGGACATACACAAGTGCCAAGTAGGACTCAAGCCACACAGACCCTGACTGAGGCTGACCCTCCTTCCTGCAGAGGACAAGTGCTTAAAATAAATGTTACCAAAGCACTGAAATCCATTCAACAGTTCCTCTAAGATGGTTCTACTTAATGAGAGACTTCTCTTCAGGCGTAAGTTATAAATAGGAGCATTGCCTTTACATAGTGTGAATCTCACAGCAAAGGGAACATTTCTAAGGGAAATTCAGAGATTTCATCTAGAAATAGATGATATCATCCCGTTTCTGATTTCAGGAAAAGAATGAGGGGTGGAAAAAGTATTTTTCCCCTCCATGTGTCTCTGAGGCATGTTTAGACCTACCTTACTGCTGAGCTCTGTCCTGCAGCTGAGGATTGCCTTTAGGAATGCTTTTCCTGCAGGCTCCAGCCCTGCAAGTAAAACAGGCAGGGATGGGCAGGATGTGGGCAGAACTTGGGAACTTCTCTACCCCTCCCAGGAACCAAAGTAGCCTCAGAGCCACCACAAAAGCAGAAGAGAAGGATGGTAAGGAAGGGCTACCCTTGCCGTGGTGCCTCCCATGATTGCTGCCCTCCGCTCCTGTCTGGCTTGGGGAGCACATGGGCACTGCTCAACACCCCTTTCCTCTGCTGGCAGATCCACCAGAGCCTGTCCTGGTCCCAGGATCAGCACTCGTGACTAGGGGATTCACTGGTGTTTGCAGATACCCATTTAATTCAGATTGCTGCCTCGCACTTGCAGGTCAGTGTCTTCTCGTCTGTGATTTCAAATATTTCCTGATGAAATTGCCTAGGAAGACTATGGCCAGAAATGTTCCAGCTCACCTGGTTTGCCACGGAGAACAGTCTGAGGGCATTATTTTTTTACAATATTGTCATATAGATTAAAAAAAACCCACATAAGTTTAAATCTATGGGCTTTGACAATTGTTGAAAGCATTGAAATATATATGCATTTTTAAAGTTATAAATTCTAAAACACACGCATTTTTAGTAGTTCAAGTATTCTATCTGAATTTACCACATCAGTGGAAGCCAGCATAGACAATAGGGTTTTTTTTAAATATCACACTCTGAGATATGTGATTTAGTCTTTGCTGTTTCTGCTGATTTAGTAGCACAGCTCACAAAAGGATCAATGTTCAGGCAGTCCCACTGGTCTCTCAGCACAACTCTTAGCAGATTAAAGTACTCCATAATTTTTTATTGGAAGGACAGAATCTGTCCCTAAATACAGACAACACAATAAGAGCATCAATAAATTTGGAGCAATTTTCCACTTAAGTGTGTATAACATCAAAGACATTGGTGAAACCTTAAATCACAGAAAATAATTGCTAGTGACAATTCTTCTTAGGCTTCATGGATTTATTCCCAGAAAGCATTAAGCCCATAGGAAAGATTAAATTAATTTATTTTTTTTTATCACTACACTCTGCTTGCAGATTGTTTAAAACAAATCTAAGAATTTATTTCTACTGTCTAAGAAAGCATCAATGTGAAAGGTCAGAGGCCTTTCCCCAAATTCAGGTGATAAAATGAAGGACCTTAGCAAAAGAATTTTTGAGCCTTAAATACAGAGTTGAATATAAAGTAATCCCTGAATACCCACCCATAGAGAAAATTATTTCTTCAGGTATCAGACTAATATTTTTGTTTTTTTTTTTTCATTTAATTAGAAATGGGTATCTACCTAAATATTTCTCATTTCTCCTAGAAAATATTAGCACAAACTCACAAAAATTTACCCTCGTCTAACACTTTACAAGCTCCTTCTGTAATTTTTAGCTTTTAACTCCCATTCTTTTCACTTTCTGTGATTTTGTGTTCCGGGGGATGAAATTCAGAGTGTTTTGTGATTCCGTTTGACTTATTGAAGAAGATCAAAAGCTTGTCTTTTTCAATAAGTCATAAGATAAAAAGAACCATCTCCTGTAAAAGAAAAGATTTCACAAGTCCTAGGACTTGTAAAAATGCTGCTTAGATGCGACTTAGGTGGTTTAGATGATTATTAACCCAATCATCATTCAAATTCTTGGGAAGACTCTGCTCTTGACTGGAGGCAACACGCCTGAAACAGCAGCAATTCCAGAAGCATGAAATGTTGATCACTGATCCTCTTCAAAATCCTGCAGGACAGCAGGGACCTGGTGTAAAACCCACAAGACCCTCTCAGTCACTTGTCCACTGCTCAGGAGTCTGGATGCTGCTCTTGCCACTGTCTCATCTCCCGGGCAATATGAGAAGCTACCAAGATGAACTTTTTCCATGGAGAGAGTTAGGCACTGAACTGAAAATGCAGGCAGGTGGTGAGACAAATGGGGTTATAACCAGACTCCGAATCTGTCACCTTTAAAATGCCTTTTGTTTGAGATGGTAATCAGGACATGGGTGGATTTCAGATGAAGAAGCTGTGGATGTTCCATCCCTGGAAGTGTACAAGGACAGGCTGGATGGGGTTTGGATAAACCTGGAGTAGTGGAAGGTGTCCCTGACCATGGCAGGGGGTGAGAACATGATAATATTTGAGGTTCCCTCCAACCCAAATCATTCTGTGATTTCTATGGTTTACTTTGTGTAAAATTACTGTGACAGAGCCAAAATTATGCTCAGTTCAGCTGTCCATGTCTTGCACCAAAAGCAATGCCTTCCTGTCCCATATTATCTCAGCTGGGATAGGACCAAAGGGTGCCCTGTTTATCACACTTGACCCTCATGTGGAAAGATTTACCTTGTAATAGACAGGATTTCACTAATCCCATGAGCATACAGCATTAAAGGTCCAAACGGACAGATAGCCTCCTCAAATCTCCCTTTCTTCCTGATGGTGCTGAAGGACAAAAACTCTCCTATGAGCTTTGTAGCCATCCAGTGCAGCATAGTGTCACAGAACAGAGAAGGGATTAGCACTTACCATCTGATCAGGCAAACAAGTTAGCCAAACAAGAAGAGCTGGTAATGAGGCAGAAAAGCTGTTTGCACAATGGCACAGAACCTCCCACCTAGGCATGAATCAAGAGTATTCATAATACTGCTATTTAATTGAGAGACTCCATAGATAAAGGCCAATTTTTAATTGAGACACTCGAGTAGATAAAGCCCAAGTTTTTGCAGACAGAATAGGACTGACAAAAGAAAAAATCCATGCTCTGTGGATCTTCTTAATAACAAATCAGAATTAACAAACCTTGTCCTATTTGTAACAGGAATAAGTGAAATGATCATTTATGCAAGTGTCCATTTCACAGGAAATTGTTGCCTGTCATGTTCCAGCAATTACTTGGGTTTGAATGCAGGAGAAACACTGGCTTTGTGTCAGAACTGTCTTAAAGTTGCATGAAATCAACCTAAAGGCTGGTATTCCCCTAAACCACTGTAATCCCTCCTCTTCCATGGGCCCTGGATGAGAGAGAGAAGAGGTTTTTAAAGGTAATGTGCAGTCCAACAGCCTTATGCTCCCTCTATCATCTTTGCATATGTCTGACATCACTGTCAGATCACACATACCCTAAAAGATCCTAAACCTAATACCTAGGATAAAATAGTCACATCACCCCTCTACAGCTATTCCAGACCCTCCTGCCCACCCAAACAGCTTTTTAAATCAATACAAAGCTTTTCAAGTTATTGACAGAGATGCCACAGATACTGGGTCAACAGCCATGGCCAACCCAGGCTGCTGTGGGGAAACCAGTCCTGCCCAGACTCTGCTGTGCCTCACTGAAATTATGACATTTCATCTGACCAAATACAGAGATTTACAGTGTAGTTGCCTACATCTGAGTAAACCACCTGCCATCTATCTATAATCCATAAAGACAAACAGACACTTCTAGGGAGTAATTTATATCAAACAGGTGAGATGAATTATCAAAAAAAACTTTGTATTTTTTCCACCATTTTTAAGGCAGAAAGGGATGATCAACAAGTGAGGATCCACAACAGACATCTAAAACTAGGTGAGATGACCCAGCATGACATCTTGGGTAGGAAAGGCCCTTCTTCACACACACTCAGCCTCTCTGCTTGAGGCAGACAGACCCAAGAGAGGTGAAATGCCACACAGACCAGTGGTACAGCCTTTCATCCCATCTTATTATGTCTATCAATGCCATGAGCCACTGAAATTATTTAAGGGAATTGAGCCCATGATATGATGCATCTGCAAGTCATTAATGAAGAGAACTACAAAGGCATAGAGCTAAGAGAAAAACTGACACTGGTCAAACCAGAGTTACTCCTGTTTATTTCAGTGGATTTTTCTTCATTTGTTTGGTTTTGGGTTTGTGGGTTTTCTGTTTGTTTGTGTGGGGTTTTTTTGTTTGCATTGTTGTTTTTGGTTTTTTGTTTTGTTTGTTTTGGTTTTGTTGTGGGTTTCTTTTGTTTTGTTGTTTTTCTTTTCCTTCTGAATCTTGAAGAACTACAAAACTGCCAGCAACTCCTTCAACTAGGGGGACAGACTCCCCAGAACTCCCCAAAGGTCAGTGCACCCTCTGTGGCTCCCTTGTCTGGGAAGGACCTGTCTTAAAGGTTATTGCCTTCAAAAACACTCTCAGAGAGACACAAGGAACAGAACCATTGACAGGGAAATGAGAAATTGAAGCAAGAGTAAATAGGTATAAGTTGTTTGTCATACCAGCGGAATCTGGCATAAGGGTACTTGATGCTTTATCTGTTTTCCTACATGTTATCAGTCTTAGCTCAGAAAATTGCTGAAGGAAACCAACAGCTCTTTGACTACCCTTTGTCACCACATCCAAAATTAGCAAATTATTTTTGTAGCCCACTCATAACTGCCACAGCCTGCCTGGGGTCATGGCCCATAGTCTGGGAACAGCTGCTAAGGGAAGTGAAAAGGAGGCTAAGTGAAGAAAATGTGGCAGTAGAAAAGGAGAAAAAAAAATCAAAGGCAGCAAAAAAAAAAAAAAAAGCATAACAGTGAATTTAAAAGAAAAAAAAGTAGTCAAATATATACAAATAGGTTGAGTACAAACTGAACAGAAAACGTACTCAGTAATAAACCCAAGGGATGGCCAAGAAAGAATATAAGCCCATGTGTAAACTATTTTAATTTCAGGAGTCAATCATAAAAGTACTTATCCATATAATTAAGAAAAGCCTTCAGAAAGCATAAAAACCACTCTCAGAAACACTCCAGAGGTGCTACCATAACTAAACAGCAAAGCAGGACAAGGGAAATCGCCCTGAAAAAAACCCAAGGTGGTTTATGAAATATCAGACTTGAACAAGGATTGTCAACCCATCTGTGAGGAATGGGCAGCTCGCTCCTGCCCCAGCCTCCCAGGGCAGCTGAACACATTGATTATCTGTTAGAGCACTGTCCTTTACAAAAGGAATTTTTTTGCTTCTTGCTGCAGGAACCTGAAGTCACTGTCCATTGCAGAGCTACACCATCAGGTCCCGTGTTCAAACAGAGCATCCGGGGCTGTTCTCTGCAGTGCACAGAAATGAGGCACATCTGAGCTTTCTCAGTGCTCACACAGGAACTGAAAAATTCCAGGTGCTACAGAAGAGCTGTGCCTTGCTGCCTTCTTGGCCAGTGCTGAAATAATTTCCCAGTCAGAATTTAATACCACTGTGCCTGACTGCCCTGTCTAGACCTAATCAGTGGGGTCTGCTGCAGGTTTTCTGGTATATTTTGAAAAGATAAGCACTGAAAGACATTTTTTATCAAGTATTACAATGGACCAAAAACCACGTGTTCCTTTCCTTCTAGATTCATGCAGGTGTTTAACTTACTGTGAAGAAAACCAGTCCTGCCACTGAAATGGATCAAGGTTTTCAGGAATGCCCAGTACAAGAAGTGCTGTAAAATAGGTACCAGCTGTTGTTCCATTACTATGAGCTGCACTGGCAATCAAGAAAGTCCACTCAGATTATCTGTAGCCTTTACCTGCTGGTGAAATTTGAATTAGTAGAGTTCTGTCATACATTAGGTAATCAGTTTTACACTAAGCATGGAGCCAAGAGAAACCCCCCCCACTATTTTTAAACTTTACAGCTCAAAGAAAATCTTTGCAATCAATATTCAGAATAATTCTTCCTACGGTAATCAATGTTAACCAGGTTGCTCTGGAAGGAAATAACTGGGCGCTGACAAAGGGCACCTTCTTCAATATGGTTAAGCACTGAAAAAATTGCACTTGGGTAATAAACAGTCAAACCACAACCAAGTGTTGGCCAAAAAAAAAAACTAAATATCTAAAAATATTTAGATCTGTCAATGCTTTAAACTTCCCCTCAAATGTGAATTTAAATATGGCAGTTTTGACATATCTTATTAAAATCACTTAAGAATCAATATTCAGGACATAACACTAATCAGATAAAGTTGCTTAAACCAAACTCAAGGGAGCCTTGTGTTCTGCAAAGAATCAAAAATTAATTTCTAAGGAACTGAATCAATGCAAAGTAAATAGATTCTGATGAGCTGGAGAAGGATAACTTATATCTACTGCATAGTAGATGAGCTCTGTGATAACAGCACTCCCTGAGCAGAGGAAATCTACACCACTGCATAATCAGGACTGACAGCACTTGCAAAACATGACCCATAACTCAGTTCCATTCATTCCTAATGAAAAATCAAGGCTAACACAGCTTGGAAAAGCTTTGTGACACGTGATCAGATCAAGTCCAGGTTTGGCAGTTTTTGGCCAGCTCTGCAGCCCCACACACCCTGGGGTGGGATTTGTGACTCCTCAGTGGGCTCCCAGGACAGGCTGCTTTGCTTTTGTTTTTTTTTTTTTGTAGAATTTGCAACTGAGTGCCAGAGGTCACAGGTACCTGTCCAGTCTTCACTGCTGAATTTCCTCCATATTGGGAAAGAAATGGGAAGTTTTTAGAGAGAACTCATTCCACTTTACAGAAAGAACCTTCTAAATCTAACACCCTTGTTACTGTACACAAAGATAGCAGGTATTTGCCATGAAAATCTCAATGTAATAAAGAATAGCAACTCAGCCCACTTTGATCTCCTAAACCATTTTTTTTTTTTAGGTTGCAGCCAGCAGCACGAGGAATCAAAAGATATCTCACTGCTTGCATCACCTGATTTGTGAAATTACCTGTCCACCAAACAATGTATCTTTGTATATCAATAATGGTTATTAGGGTGGTTTCTTCCCCCCCCCCACTCCAGATTAAATCTCTAAGATGTAACACAAGTCCCTGGTAGGTGATGTACCCACCTACTGCCAATACTGAAACACTTTTCTCAGGGCATTAATAATGTGTGCATACTTCTTCTTTCCTAGGTGAAGTAGGAGCTATTCCATGGACCTTTTAGTGATGCTGAAAAATGAACATTATCAGCCCACTCCCACCCTCATATTCAGACTAGAAGGGAATAAGCAATTTGTCCCACAAACAGAACTATCCCTCCTGTTTTGTGGCTCACATTCTTATGATGCATTCTTTCAGCCTAGTTGGTGGAGCTGGACAGCAGGAGTAAAGCAGGGAGAAGAAATCAAGGGGTGCTCCCCCCACCCTGGCCTCCAGCTCCTCTGCTGTGATTGCCAGCCCAGGGCTTGTAATTGCTGATCACAGCCCCCATGGCAGCCTGCACCAGCAAGGGCAAAGGAGTTCACATAAAGGAAAAGTCCTGAGACAGAAAATGAGAGCTGTAGGGGTCTTGGTGCTCCATTATGATCTCTGAACAGAAGACCTGTGAGGAGGCTGTTTTCTTCTCCCATATGACAGGGATGGACAAGAGGAAATGGCCTCAAGTTGCACCAGGGGAGATTTAGATTGGAGATTATGAAGGATTTCTTCACTGAAAGGGTTGTCAAGCATTGGAAGAGGCTGCCCAGGGAAGCTGTGGAGTCACCATTCCTGGAGGCATTTAAAATGCATGTGGCACTTCGGGAGAGGATTTAGTGGTAGACATGACAGTGATGGGTTAATGGCTGGACTTGATGGTCTTAGGGGTCTTTTCCACACTAAACAGTTCTATTATTCTCTTTAAAAAAATCAGCTCCAGCTAATTTTTCTTCACCACTCAAATTCTAGAAATCTTGCCAATTGTTAGAGAATATATTATTCAATTAATAAGATATCAGTATGCTTTGAATTTATATAAGCCTTCTGATTTGTCTGAGCTATTTTTAGGAACTTAAGGTCACAATTCATGTAAAACCTCCTTCTCCTATTATCTCTTATTCACAGCTGGAAGAACTGACTGTCACAGATTCAGACACTTGCCAAAGGCTGCCAGCACAACATCCTCAATCTATGGTTCCTGACTACATGTCAGTGGGCTGTGATTTTAAGGCAAAATCTTGCCTTCACCTGTACTTTACTGACCCTTGACATTTATAAGTCAAGAACATCAGGACTAAGATCTCTCCACTGAAAAAACCCAAAACCTTGCAGTATATTTTAAGCAAAAATTGAAATTAAAAACTGTAAAAGAAATGTTGCGATTATTGACTTACAACTTTTCATACTTGAGTGCAAAGGAGAATGCAAGTCCGCGTCTACCTTGAGCTGATAATTTCAAGACTTAAGACCTGCAAGTCTCCCAAAAGCACACCAGGAGATCTTTACAGAAATTTCTTTCTGCAGAAGACATTCCTCTGCTTGGCTCTGCTCATAGAGCTGGGACAGTCATCTCAGCCAACTTTTGCTCCTGCCAGCTTCAGAAGCCTGATGCGATTTCCACTGAAGGGAATCACTAGACTTCCAGCAGCAACTGGAAGAAGCCACTAGGAAAACACCAAATAAAATGAAGCCCATGATGAAGAAAATTGCCAGAATGAGTTTGTGTCCAAAGAGGACCAATTTCCAGTATTTCTGTTTTCCTGGCTTTTTTCCTGCTGTACCTACATATGCTACAAGAATTAAAAAAAAATGTTCCAAATTCCTCAGTTACAGTTCAGTGATTTCTGTAGATGCTGTCTTCCTTTTTCCTCACTCCCTAAACTTGAGTTCTCAGACTCCAAAACATCTTTCTAACAGTTGGTAGTGCCTAATACAAAGGGACCAGCCCCCAGTATGGATCCAACATTCCTGTTTTTAGACTCACTCAGCCATGGAAAGACCTGCAGGAATCAGTCTTCTCTAAAGAGGCAGCTTTAAAGATAAAAATAAACCACTACATTTCCTTGCAATGGAAAATACGGTTGGGAAGCCTGAAAAAAGATATTTCAGGGTCATAGGAGACAATACATAATTAAAGTTCATGTAAGAATGACAGGGGAATTTGGCATTGCCTGAAGAGCTGAAATAGCCCAGTACCACCTCTCTCATTCAGGTGTGGTGGTACAGACAAGATGTTGACATAATGTAAGTTTTTTCTTAAAGGTTTTGCTCCTCATTGTGAGAAATGAGAAGAATTCAAGAATGGTCTTTAAAAAGGAGGAATTGTGATCACCCAGCAGTGATTAATCAAAACAAGTTTTAGAAGAAAGTGTTATAGTATGACAAATTGAAATATCTTTTGAAGCCAAGATAATTATGGAACAAATCTCAGGAATATATTTTAGCAAGAAAGTTATCACATGCTAGAAACAAAAGTGTTCTTTTATTCCTATTATTTTCAGTATCATAATTCCCAGAATCAAAAGCTAGCTCTGCCATGTAGCAAAGATGTTTGCCTTAAAACTATGAAATGCAAAAGGAAGTAAGAAAATGCTTATATGTATATGTATAGGTGTTTTAGACATGCTCACCCACACATTGTCTGGGCCTCTGAGCTCATAAAAAACCTTCCCACAGACCAAAAAATTAAACTAATCCTTCTGCCTCTTTCTTCCTCTCTTAGGTCCCCATTGGGGAGGTTTTCTTCCACCATAGTTACATGAGTCAGAGTAACATGAGTCAGACAGAACTTCCCCTGCAATGAGTCCTCCATCCAATGTGCTATTCCAGCCCAACCTCATTCATGGCACAGGTCTCACTCAAATTCAAGAGACATCATCACTCAAATCAGAGAGAATATTGTTTTCAGTTAAAGCGAACAAGATTTGGCCCCAAACTGATCCCAGGAGAGAGAGGCACTGTCACCTGCTGGTTTAAAAGTCAAAAGGCCTGGTTTCCTCTCTTTGCTCCACAATGTGCTGAGGACCGCCTTTCTGCAAGTTACTTGGAGTAACTGTCCACAAAACCAGATGACATTCATCAGTTGGTGAGCTGCCCATTTCTAAGCTCAGAACTGGACTCCTCTCCATCAGAAAGGATGCCAAAACATCCAACATTGCCTTTTACTAGAAGCAATAGCACACAACACACTGAGGATGCACAGTGAATCTACAACACACACACAGGCGTTTCTTTTGTAATAATATTCCATAAACACTTAATTGATATAAAATCTATCTACGCGTATTTGATATGTCTAACTGGAAGTTACTCAGGACACTGTCCCAGCTGTCCAGACAATAGCATTTATACATTTAGAATGACAACATCTTAATGGAAAATATGTACAATAGTTGGTAGGATAGAAAATTTAGTTAAAACTACTAAATACCTACTCTTTAAGACAAAAAAAAGTCATATAGCTGTTGAAGTGGAATAAACCTTGCAATTGCCTGCCTGACCTATTTGGCAACACTTCTCCCTATTATTTTATCAATTTGTGATATACAAACTCCCCCAAAAGAGATGTCTAAACAGTCATTCATCAAACAAAAAAAAGGAGATTCAGGCATGCACCTAAAGTAATTCTGGTTGCTAACTGAGCACATTGAGTAACATTGAGATATATTTTGCAGGTGCATCTTCCTGAGAATGATCCCATTAGCGTCCACACTGCACAGATGGGCTATGTTATTTTAAGGTTTTAATCAAAATACATGCACGCAGGCACAGCACCACATGCATGCTAATGCTGTGAAGTGCCAGCAGTCACTACAGTCTTTTAAGAACTCCACTATGTAAAAACTCAGAAGAGAAGGAGCTGATGAATTAGGCACTACAGAGGAAGGCTTAGAGGCTACAGCTAGAAGGTGATGCACAGCACATTTGTAATAAGTGTGGAGAAAACATCTTGTTAACACGGCAGTGCATTCCCACATACTGATAGGAATTGCACCAACACAAAGAACACAAGAAGGTGTAAGGTCATTAAACTCCCAAGGTATTTATGTTAGGAGAACCAACCCCTGAAAACAGCGATTATAGTGTAATCTTGGCATCTGTCAACATCCTGTCAATGGTTTTCCTCAATGAAAGCATTACACATCCCTCAGATGCTGCTTTATCACTTGCAGTGAAGTCTTCTGCATCTTCTAATCCCAATCTGAGGGCTCACCAGCCCTGATTCAGGTGACCAACTCAACTAGCAGACTCTGGTCTGAAAACTTTGTTAACTAAGTGAGAAATAAATAAACCCAGCTTAGGAATAATGGAACACAGTTCCTCCTATATTTCCTTTGTAAAAGGCAGATCCTGTTCCTGCATGTTTGCATAGTTTAAAAAAAAAAAAAAGTCCCCTGAATTTGATACTCTTCCCTGTCGGGGGGAAAAATGAAAATAAAAAGCAGAAGTTGTGTTGAGATGCAGTGCCCCGGGTACCAGGTTTGCAAACCCAACAATGTCCTCTTACCTGCACAGACACGGCACCACACGAAAGTGGTACCTGGAGCCCGGCTCCTGACCCGGGGGCGCCCTGCAGAGCTCTCAGCCCGGCGGGGATGGGGAGGTGATGGGCGGGCAGGGCAGGAGCTCGCAGATAGACACAGGGACACGCACAGACAGACACAGGGACACGCACAGACAGACACACTCCCCCGAGCCCCCCTGCGCACACACGCGCTCACGGGGACGTGTCAGTGATGGGGATTGGAAAAACGCTGCATCCTCAGTGAGAGAGGAGAGAAAAAGGAGAGAAAAAGGAGAGAAAAAGGAGAGAAAAAGGAGAGAAAAAGGAGAGAAAAAGGAGAGAAAAAGGAGAGAAAAAGGAGGGCAGCAGGAGCGGAGCGGAGCGGAGCCGAGCCGAGCCGAGCCGAGCCGGGCCGGGCCGGGCCGGGCCGGGCCGGTGGCGATGGCGGAGAGGAGCCGGGCAGGGCGGGCTCCTGAGGGTTTAAGGAGCGAGGGGAGGGGAAGCGCTGGGCGGGCAGGGCTGCGGGCCCCGCTGCTGTCCGGGGGCGGGGGGAGCCGGGGATGGAGCCGGGACTGACCCGTCCGGGGCTGTGGGACACCGGGCAGGGAGGTGTGAGCGATGAGGGGCAGAGAAATGTGCTCCCAGAAGGTCAGAGAATGAGAGGAGCCGAGTCCCCGCCGGGTGGGGAGAAAACTCCCGTTCTGCCTCAGCAAACAGGTGCTTTCTGCTTTTGCCTCCTCCCTGAGCTCACTGGCTAAATAAAAAGCCCTCAGCCGGGATATTTTTGCTTAAATTTCAGCTCTGACTTGCGAGCTGGAGCCATCCCTCCCTCCAGACACATCCCCTGTCCCTTCTGCTGCCGCCGCTTCTGCCCCGGCGGAGCCTTCCTTCCCCAGCTGTCCCTCCCGGACAGAACTGATGGCTGCCCCGAACTGAAGCTCTCAAAGCAAGCCCAAAGGACGTACAAAGCGTCTCACCAGTGCCCATGCTTTTTTTTTTTTTTTTTTTTTTTTTTTTTTTTTTTTTTTAGCGTGCCTGTAAACAGGTTTTTCTCAGGTTGCCCAGAAAACTGGTGGGTGCCCCATCTCTGGAAGTGTTTCATGGCCGGGGTGGATGGGGCTTGGGGCACCCTGGGATGGTGGAAGGTGTCCATGCTCACGGCAGAAGGTTGGAACTGGATGATCTCTAAGGCACCTTCTAACCCAAACCGTTCTGATTCTGTCATAAATACAGCTGCATAGAGAGCAGATCAGTGGGTCAGGATCTGGACCAGGTTATAAAGATGTTCCTGTGTCTGCTGTAATTTCCCACAGCAGGCCTGAGGCTTTAGGCATCAGCAGGTTTGTGGCTGCTCAGATCCATGAAAACCCACACAGCTCTGGTGGCAGATGGCAGATTTGATGGGTCTTTTTGTCCGTCTGCTACGTGTTAGCAACAGATACAGAAAGTTCTTTCTGTTGTGTTACAGCTCACCCTCGAGCTGAAGGACTACAAATACCTGTCCACAAAGTTTTCCATTTTGAAAAGAGAAATCGTTGACCAAATTCAGATTGCTAAACCGCAGAATTTTCTGGGAACATGCATTCAATAATATACATATATTAAGATTAAATGTGCTGAAAAGGAGCAGTTTTATACCCTGTCAGGTAGCTGGACAGACAGGTCTCACAGTGTCTTCTCTAACCCTCTTTTCAGTGATGTTATTTTTACTCAGTCCAGTCCCATCCCTGCTACTGCCAATAAGACAAAGTGCAATTTTGTTATCTTTTGTATGTTAACTCATGGCCATCCTTTACATTTCTTAAGAGACCTGTTAATCTCTCTGTTCTTCCATTCCTTAGACTGAACACATTCTTCAATTTCTATGTGGATATCAAAAAAACATCAACTTTGCTTTTCCCTTTCAGGTTTTCTGCAGGGATCTCTACCTCAATACAAGTTAGAGCCTGAGTCACCAAAGCCCTTTGCTGTATTTACTCAACTGGGACTTGAGGTTTGTATTCATTGTGTGGCTGTTTAAAATTTCTTGACAGAATTGCATTTTAGGCACAGGTTATTAGGTAGTCTATTCAGAAGAATGAAAGAAAATATCCATGAGTGCAGGAAGGTAAGAGGTTTCTTGAGGACTCACAGCCTTTGCTGACCTCTGCCCAGATTTTGGAGTGGTTGCATGGTTTATTCACATCTCTGCCATCAGAATCAGCTAGAATCATTGGTCTACAAAAAACAGATCAAATAATTAATGCTGCATATGCACCTATTAGTCTGAGAGGGAATCCTCTGTCTCCAACTGATCCCGTGCCAGTCCTTATAAATGACATCAAAAGGGTGGGCAGACATTGGAACAGGCCGCCCAAGAACAGGGTGGAATCACCATTCCTGGGAGCATTCACAAAATCTGTCGTTATGGCACTTATGGACATGGTTTAGTGGTGCCTCTGGTGATGCTGAGTTAATGGTTTGACTCAGTTTTAGAGGTCTTTGTCAACCTTAACATTTCTATAAAAGGAAAAAGGAGGGCAGGGGGGTTGCTCAGCTCCAGACTGAAGCAATCAATGCAAAACTTTTCCCATAATAGAGTGCTATGACTTTTATGCTGGCTTTCTGCACAACTTTTTCTTCAGACTGTTTCATTTTCCAACCCAGCTTTTTATCAAATATTATCTTTACCTGATGTGAAAGTGTTAAGCCTATGGGATGCTGAAGGTTTTCCCCCTAAAGCTTCACCTTCCCAAGAATATTATGTCTCAAATAAGCATCTTCTCACTGTCACATTAGCTTGATCTGTTGTAAAAGCTTAAACCAAGTGGTGTATGGCAGATGAGTGTTGTGTACAATGATGAAAACCTAATATCCTCTCTTGGTCTTTAGCAGTGGCCTGGTTTATATTTAGATCTTGCAGCAGTTAGTATTTCATCTACTGCACATAATAATCATCTGTCAACATTCTTACAGCAAGCTCAGTTCTTAAAGTTGTTGCTTCTCTTTACAGTATCAAGGTGATTAACAGAATAATTTCTCTTTGCAGTTACTTTGTCTTGAATGGTCTGGAAGAAGCATAAACATGTAAATGGCAATTCAAGCTTCTATCTTATTAGGATTTCTGTTGGAAATAGCACTGAATCAGCAGCTGAGAGGACTGTGACAAAATATCCATGTGCAGATGCATAACTCAATTTTCCCACATTTTTCAGTTCTTTCTGTTCTGATTGTGAGCCTTTGATTTCCATTTTCACCCTGGGGTTAGGAATATAAAAGATGGATGTACTGCATGGAGAAGAAGGTCTGTGTAGCCTGATATCTTATCCCCAGGAATGGATGCCTCAGCAGGTGTGTAGGAAAACAGTAATTATTCCACAATGCTTCCTGAGAATGGTGCCTCGGTCTGTGATTGCTGCACAGGGATTTCCTCACAAAGACATGGTGTGTGACTTGAACTACTCACAGTCCTTTCTTCTTTGGTAAATTTACCAACCACATTTGATTCCAGGTAAATATTACTTATAAATGTTTTGTGGCAATATATCCTGCAATAGTTCACTCCCAGGAATTATACGGTCTGCAAATCACAGTGCTTTTGGTTCCTGTAACATCCAGTTTGATCACATAAAACTGGCTTTTTCTTCTGTCCAGTTAATGGTGTCTTAGGGCTCTGACAGGTTTCTTACACAAACTCCCTGAAAATTCTGATGCTGTCAAGGCTCAGATTAGTACTTGTGTGCTGGCAACTCATAAATTCTTAAGAAACAAGGATTTTCATCGCTGGAGAATACTCTCCTGCCTTTTTTATCTTTATATACATTATCTTGCACACATTCTGTATTATAGTCCCTAAAGGCTCACATTTCAAGGCATGAAGCAGATCCAAATGGTCTCTCGTAAGAAAGAGTCTACCTACCAAAGAAATATTCTCTTCCCTGCAGTGTAGAATTTTCTATGCCAAAAACCCATTGAGAGCAATGAAAGGAAGAGACTAAATTCTGCAGAAGAATATATTTTGTATTATTGTGCTGTATGTCACACTTTAGTTTCTATAAGTTTTATAGAACTCAAGTATCATGAGAGTATTCTTTTTTTGGTCTTGTTCTTATCTTGCTGTGTTGTTGTTAGTGAATTACAGGATTTGTAATCCCTAAATCCTGATACATGCACGATTTCTGTTGGATGAGATGCAGCTTTTCATCCAATGTTGCAAATTACAAAGTCATGAATTATGGAATCCTCATAGTTTAGTGAAGAAAAGGATCATAAAGTTAATTTAAAACAAAATATAAACCAAATATATAATTTAGTTCTTGTTAGTTATATCCATATCAAAGAGGACAAAGTATCACATCCTTTCATAGGTCCTATTTATTTATTGCCCATTAGGACTACTGGTAGATTTAGTAGCTTCTGTAAATCTGATATCTGATCACTGGTGACATTAGAGAATGACATGATCACAAAATTCTGAGTTGGAAGGGACCCACTAGGATGGTTGAGTCCAGCTCATGACTGACATTACCTGACTATATTATATTATATATTATATATATTATTATATTATATATTATATACCAGGTCTATAATGAAATGCTTTTTCTTCTCTCCATTTATAAAGTTCTGTAATCTTCAGTTCTGGAGATGACAGTAACTCACATCACATTTGAAATCAAAACAATTTTAATGACTGATACAGTGAAAGGCTTGCTTCTGAATATGTCTGTGACTCAGTGGCTCAAATAGTCAATGAATTGCAAAATGAAGATTGTCTGATGGACTAGCATGGAACAGTTTTCTTCTCTTTACTGAACTCAGCTGAGGGCCTGGAGTGCTCTTCAGCTTCACATTTCTTATACTACAGTAAATCAGCATCAATGCATCTTTCCTGGATTTTCACCAAAGCCAAGCAAAGTGGGCAAGGCTGGGGCTGCTGAAAGTAAAACCTAAATGCATTGCCTCCATTTCAGTACAATGAAACTCTTCCACTTACCTTTTAATATTTTGACAATCATCAAAGAACCTATAATTCCACAGTCCTAATTAATTTACAAACACCCTCCTCACTGAACTCAAAAGCATCACATATGCTCAGGACAGAACTCAACATCAATCCTTTGTTGTCTGCACTTCACCTTTAAATATGAGCAGAATGACTTTTTTTCTCTATCTTCTTGAGAATGTAATGCAGGCTGAGTGAAAAGATACAGACTATAGACTTCATCTCTAGGTAATTTTATTTTACATATATTGTCTATTTCTTTAAAGCTATTGTTTCATTGAAATCAAAGAGTTACTTTTTTAATTAGAGACAAGCAGAACAGGAGCAAAAATTAAAGAATCATAGAATAATAGAATTATTTAGGTCAGAAAAGCTCTTTAAGATTAAGTCCAACCATTAACTCAGCACTGTCAAGTTCACCACTAAACCATGTCCACCAGTGCCACATCTACATGGCTTTTAAGTACCACCAGGGATGGTGACTCCACCACCCTGGACAGCCTCTTCCAGTGCTTGCCAACTCTTTGAGGGAAGAAAGTTTTCTGAATGTCCAATCTAAACTTACTCTGATACAACTTGAATTTTTTTTTCCCCTCTGGGCCTGCCACTTTTACCTGGGAAAAAGACCCAGAAGAAGAAAAGAAGGAATATGTTTATGAGTCTAGAGTAAAAGGTGGCAATGCACATATAAAAGGTTGATCTTTTTGGAGGAGACAATTCACCAGTTCCACGTCCTTGTGTCCTGGCCTTCAAGGTCAAGTTGGATGGGGCTCTGAGCAACCTGGTCTAGTGGAAGGTGTCCCTGTCCATGGCAGGGGGTTGGAACTGAATGAAGTTTAAGGTCCCTTACAATCCAAGACAGTCTGGGATTCTGTGACTAGGATCTTGACATCACTCATGACCTTGTAGCAATACCTACAGGAGCAGAGATTTATGCTGATAGCACAGTCAGCACTGTGACCTTTATTTGTGCTGGAAGACCCTTTTCAAGCAGTTGTTCTGAAATGGTTTGCTCTCCAGCCTGTACTGTTTGATATAGCCTGCAACAGATCCACACCAGTAAAATGTCTTCATGTTCTGGGCATCCCTGCCTAATTCTAGAGCCACACTGGAGATCTTGAACTGAACTCACCCACAGTGTGACAGCAGTAAATCAGATATGAGAGCCTGTCCATGTCAGACACAAAAGAGACATGAGGATGAGTGATGCTGTAGGTGTAAAACCTTTCACTGTGCACGGCAGAGATTAGAGGGTAACTCAAAATACAAAAAAAAAAAAAAACCCTGAGCAGCCCAAGCAAGTGCTAATCATCCATTTCCTTTTGCCCTCTATTAACTTGTCAGATGATATGTTGCTAAATGGTTGGAAGCTGGTGCTGTTTATCCTCTCCACCACAATTTCCCATTCTTACACCACCCTTCTCTGCCCTTCTATATGAAGCCATTTTAAAAGCCCAGACATATTTCTGAAACATTTCGCCCCTTATATTTTCAATGCAAAATAATATTTTCAATGAAGAAATAACTTTCCACTGGGAACAATTTTGCATTTTGGTAGCTCCTAGGTCTATAAGTTATATTTTGTATCCCATTGAGAGGAAAAAAAAATCATATTTTAACCAAAGATAAAGTCAAATTTCTTCTCCTATGACTTCCAGAAAATAAATTTCTGTAGATTTTCATATACAGAAGACAAAAATAATGACCCAGGCTGAATGTGGCTTATTCATGGCCTCAAGCCAAGGCAAATATAGAAGGAATTTTTTTAGGATTAAATTTGAGAGATGAAGAAGAAATTCGCGAACAGGAAAACTGATTTTAAATGGCAACTGAATGGTATTTTTCCGAGGTTTGAAATATTGCAATTATTCTGGGAAGAAAGGTTAAAGGACATCAAGCTGGTGATGTGGTCAAAGGGAAATTATATATGAATTTATTACATGGATATCCATAACTCATGCATAGTATATTTACTAGGCAGAGCCTAGTTTCTCCTTTCCAGTGGACTTCAAAATACAGAGAAAAATCAGTGTTGATGGTAACATTTGCACCTAGCTGCTGTGAATTTACAGATTGAGCAACAAGGTCAAAAAAACCCCTATGATTATGAAATACATTTTCCAGTTGAAAATATTGATATATTTATTTTTGGTGCCTTTAAAGAAATATTAATACATTAGATGACATAATTTGAGAAAAGTCTTGAAAAAAAAAAGATGCTTTGAAAGAAAAGAGGCAGGAAAAAAAGTCCAGGTTTGTCCTATCAGAAAGGAGGGCTGACTTGAGGTGAAAGCAGAGAGAAGGGCAATTTTGAAGATATCTCTGTCCATATAAATGCACCACACAGCTGAGTGATTGACAGTGCAAGTTTGGTCTTCAGACACAATGTAAAATATGAACAGATGGAAAATTTGGGAGGCAAAAGAACAGATTTATGAACCAGCATTAAAGAATCTTGAATTTCATGGAGTCAACATCAGACACCTTGGGGCAGGATGGTAGGGTGACTTAGCAGAGTGGCAAGCCAGAAGAATGATTTCACTGGTTGATTTTGGAGACTGTGGGATACTCCATGTGATTTAGAAATTGGAACAATATAAAAAGAGCTCTACAGAGTTAGACCAATGTTGCACTTAGTCCCTAATCTTGACTTCATTAATAGCTAATAAAACACTCCTAGAGAAAAACAGAGTGATCTACAGTAAAGCTCTCCAGAATAATCTCCCTTACTCCAGTAATTTTTATTTTTGTTTGTTCCTAGATAAGAGGATGGTATTTAACAACCTTCAGTAGATTTCTCCCTCATAAAATACACAATTCATTTTGAATGAACACAAGCTGATCCCCCAGCATGTTTCAAAACTTTGCCACATTGTGCAAAAGAACAACTCCTTCTACATATTGGCACTTATTCATTTTACTTGATGACCCTTAATACCCTTATTAGGCTAGAATACAATCCTTCCTTGTTCTGACTCTCCATATCATCCATGATTTAATTAAGCCTCTATCATAGTCCTCTTCAGTCTTTATTTCTTGCAGGATGAGGTGTAGCTCATTTGCTTGACCTTCATGTGAAAGGCCTCCTCAAAATTCTAATTATCCCTGCCAGTCTTCTCTGTGCCTTTGCAAATTTCAGTTTATTTGCATTAAGGTGGGGAATTGTTTGGGAAGCAGCAAGGGCAGGAGTTATGATTTGCTCTTGCCATGATGTACACATGGGGTGACAGTTCTCACTGCTTTGGTCTTAGTTTTTTTCCTCATAATTGCATCATGCTCTTGTCTTTGACTGCTACTGAGCATTTAATGGACCTACGTACTGTAATCCCAACATCTTCGAACAACTGGGTGAAAATTTATCATTCTGTGTACACATTTTATACTTGGCGATAAGGAATTTCATCTGCAGTTTTGTTCCCACCTTCAGTGTCCTTAAGGCTTTCTGTTTCTATGTACAGTTGGCTGATCTTTCTTCCAACATTAATGATTTACTCTTATAAGATAATTTTGCCTTCTTGTTATTCAGTTAGGTTTCTAGGACAAGATCTGTGCACACCAACCCCAGTGAGACTCCACAGGTGACTTCTGACCACTGTGAAGCTCTGAGCATTGTAGGAATAACAAGCTCTAAGTAAGGTAAAAGGCTGCCACTTGCAGTGGAGGGGGAGCCTGAAAAACAGGCATCATTTTCCAACTTTTACTGACCAAGTGCAGTTGCTTTCCAGGAAAGTGGCATATATTAAAAAGGCAATTTGCTTCTCAGGTTCCTGATGTCTTTTATTGTTCTCAGAAAACTTTGCATCTTCCCAAACTCAATATAGAACTTTTCCCTGAAATGCAGACTGAAAAATCACAGGTGCTGCTCAAAGCGAAATACAATTCAGCAGGTAAATTATGAGATCTTGCTCCTTTGGCTGGTTGATAAGCTGCACTCCCTCAGGGGGGATATCATTGAATCACAGAATTGCAAAGACCCTTAGGAGCATTGAGTGCAATTATTAACCCAGCCAGTGCTGCCAACTCCACCACTAATCCCTGTCCCTAAGTGACACATCTATGAGTCTCTTAAGTACCTCCATGGATGGTGACTCAACACCTTCCCCCAGCAGGCTGTTTCAAAGCTTAAGAACACTTTCTGGGGATTTTTCCTAATTTCCAATCTAAACCTCACCTGGCACAACTTGAGGCCATTTCCTCTCAAACTCTTGCTTGTTACTTGGGAGAAGAGACTGACCCCCACCTGTCTACACCCTCCTTTCAGGTATTGTAGAGGGTGATAAGGTTCCCTCTGGGTCGCCTTTCCCAAGCTAAACACCCGCACCTCCCTCAGCTGCTCCTCATCAGACTTTTTCATCACTCCTTTCACCAGGTCCTTGACCCCTCTGGACTCACTGCTCAAGTCTGCTGCCTCTCTGGGACCAGGTGAAAGGTGTGATGAGAATACTTCCTATGTTGGTCAAGTCCTTGGGCATTATTCATTGTTGCTTTTTCATGCAGGCAGTGATAAAGTTACAGTAAGAAGTCTAAGAGCAAACACAGAGACTTCAGAATCTTGGCCCAAAACAACATCCAGTGTTCCAAATGAAATCTCTCAGGCTTTAATTGCAATGGAATAATTGGTCTTCCTGCCCATTAATACTTTCAAGAATGAGATTTATTTTTTTTTCCTGCAGTAGAATTCTGCTGCTGTTGCTGGAAATTTACATCTGGGAGTTACCTGCAGTAAATTAGATATAAGAAGCACCTCAGAAGAACATGGAAAAGGAAGGCAGTTTTTTTAGGGACGTGCATATCCCCATTGACAATCACTACAAAAGAAAAGGTACAGTAAGACAAGCCCAAGAAATTATGGAGGAGGGTAAATCACCAGACTACAGGAAAAAGAAGACAGCAGTGATTTGCTGGATTAGAAACCAGTGTTTTGAACCACAGTTGGGTGTATGAGAAGATTCATTCAATTGTCCTATGAAACAGTGATGTAGAAATAATCAAACAAGGAAAGAAACCCAGCTGCAGCAACATAAAATGAAAAACCTCACTACAAGTATTTCCTGTGGAAAATTCCCTTTCTCACTCAGTATTTTTGATGTGAAAATTTTAATTTTAAGGATTTTTGATAAAAGTTTTTCAGGGCAAAACTTTGTGGTGCAGTCTGATCTTCTTTCTAGATTCTTCATGAAGTGCAATTTTTACCAAGTCCTCTAAGCTTCCTCAGCACAGAATAACTGTCTGACCTTCAGGTTTCCCCAGTATAGTCATGATATGCATGAAGGAAGGGATTGCACTTGGGAACTACTTGGGCAAAGCCAGACTCTTTTCTGGTAGCAACAAATGTGGTTAGCACCAGACACATAAATCAATCATGATCAGTAAGTGCAGCTAAGAAATGAGAAGGCAGATTTGACCTTTACTACATCTTTGCCCTCCCAAATGTCAGAGCAGTTAAAGAATTGCTCTTTTTCATCAGACAGGAAATTAATCTCTGCCTGGTCTTTTCAACTTGTTGTGTTCCTTTTACTGATTTAACAGTTTTGTGGGTCTGGTGAAAAGCCCCATCACAACACATTCTTCATGGGCTTTTTATAATTTTTTTCACTAGTGATGAAAAGAAATATTACAATGGAGTAAAAAACTGATTCAGTAATTTTGGTGAATTGTTCAGTACAGCTTCAAAAAATGGCTCCTCTCTATGATATAACTTACGGTATCAAAGGGAGCCTGAGACATTCTTCTTCTGTCAATGCTGAGAGCTCCTCTCCCATTTAGGTATTATAGTTTGTGATGATTGTAGGAGGTCTCACCTTTACCACAAACCAAGCAAAATGCCTTCAGTGAGCACAGCAGCACAGTTACATTCTCTTTAACACAGCCACAGGAGGAGTCTGCAGTGTCATTTAAACTCCAAGGAGTAGCAATGCCACACAGTGCATCCACGAGCTCAATACACTGTGCAAAAAATATGCATCTTACCAGGACACTGAGACCAAAGAGTCTTAGAGATTTTGAAGCTTCCCTTTGTTCATTATCCATTTCCTTGTATTTTACAGCCACCATAAATTCCATGTAAATGGGTGACTGAAATATATACAACTCAGGGAGCAAAGCTTCTGTTCAGATCCAGTAAAGTTACAGCTTTAAATCACTGATGAAATTATCTGCGGTTTAGTGTGACCAAGGATTGAGGAAATAAACAGCTTCATAAGGTGCTTCCATTTAGCAGGAAGTTGGGTGGCAAAGTATCACAGGTTGGCATCTGATGATTTGTCTGGACAGCAAACCTGGCTTACATGGATAAGGAAAAGCGTAAGGAAAATCTGGCTTGGCAAGTGATTTATTTCTGAACTAATTACTCTGTAGAAAGTTATGATTTCTCTAGAATTGTCTCTCCACCCCATCCCGTATCTGTGTCATTTGGCATCAGCTGCCTTCACAGGTGACTCAGAGTTTTAGAAGTTCCTGGGTGAGACAGTGAGTGATAGTCTCAGACAGCTGTTCTAGCTCAAGAAATGTCTTTAAGCTGCTCACATGACATTTACTGCTCGAATGGTCTTCTGCAGGAGTAAGACTGAGAACTAGGTAAAAGTGTCTCAAGGGCTGAGTTTGCCCACAAAGAGAACTTTGTAAGTCAAACCACCCCAGTGGAAGCCTGTCTAAACTGGGTAATGATGACTGCCCTCAGAATTTATTTTAATACTTAGTTTTAAACTATTGCTCCTAGTCCTATCACAGCATGCCCCACTAAAATGTTTCTCCTGAAGAGCATTATTGAATTGCCCCTCAGTATTATTTCATATCCTAGAAAGCTTTTGCCAGCCTTGCTGCTTTTTCCACATCTCTCTAATGAGTCTCTGTATTTAAGTCTGTCAGTAGGTACACATAGTCATCCATTCATAAATAGACATAAAGAAATAGAAATATTTTTTCTCAACGGTTTTTCCCCTGGTGCTAGCTGCGCACTTACTAAAATTCACTCTCTTCAGTCATCAAAGTCTTTAATGAAGATGTATCAGTAGCTGTGGATTCAGTACAGACTCTGCTATAAGCCTATTCAGCATCTCCATTCAAACTGACTAATACTTTTGGGAGTGATTTTCCAATCTGTCATCCACCTGTCATCTTTTGCTCATCGTGTATATCTGAAAATGTCACATCAGGCCTTACCAAAAGCCAGAATAAGTCATGAAGTACCATTATGCCACTTCCCCCATATCTGCTTGTCCATTACTTCTTAACGAAGGTGAATAAATTGTTTTAATGCGATGTCACGGACTTGTGGATCCCGAAATTTATAAGTCTGAGAACCTGACCTAGCTTCACAAATGAGGATTATTCCAGGCTTTTAAAAGACGACATAATCTATCAGATTTAAAAACATTAGCCAGTCTCTCTCAAAGGATTAAAACACCTTTCCATGCCCACAGCAACCCACAGTGATTGTCTACGAGGTTCATTGGACCATCTTTATCAAAGATGACAACCATCAGACAGAAAATACCCTCCTGGAAAACCTATGGGTCTAGTTTTTCCTGATGTGCAGTTAGGATGTGAAAGAGAGCCTTCAAAGTACTTTTCAGAGTACATTTTTCAATCTGCTTTCATGGGTTTGTTCACATGCCAAATCAAAATTCCTAGAGAGTTACTTGGAATACGGGCAGATAGGTCTAATTCCTTCACCTCTTCACCTGGAGAGAACATTACACAAAAAGTAAAAAACAAAACAAAACAAAACAAAAAAAAAACCAAAAAAACCCAAAAAAACCCCTGAAAAGTCCATGTTGCATTGACAACTGCCATTGGCAGAGCAGGTGCTTTCATTTGCAGACTCAGAGTTGTTTATCCAGTACTCCTAAACTCCAGCTTTTTATAATACTCAGGGCTCTGTCCTGCTTTTGGATCCAAATTACAAGAATAAAGTGGCTGAGCTGAGCATTATTCAGAGAGCTGTATGAATGCTCAAAAGTCAGGAAAACATAACCTAAGCAAACAGATTGAAAGGAATGGATTGTTTAGCCTAGCAAAGAGGAAATTGAGGGTGGACATGGCAGAAATCCTGAAATATGTAGAAGGTTGCTGAAAGGAGAAAGGCAGTAGATTTTCCTGCATACCCATCTGGGTTAGGTCAACAAGCAGTGGGTTTCAGCTGTCTCAAAGCAGATAAACAGTCAGAGTAAAAACAGAAAGAAATATTCATTAAATATTTATTCTTGAAAATATAGATTGAGGAGGTCTGGAGTTAGAATTTGAAAAAGCACTACTAGGACAGATTTGTATGGAGCACAAACATGGACTAGGTTGGAGTCTCTGAAAGTCCACTAAACCCTGTTTTCTTTGATTCACCACACAGCTGTGGCTCCTTGGTTATAACTTCATCCCTTTATGACTGCAGTGGCAAACATCAAATTGTTTGTCAGCTTGGTTATTGCAGAGACAGTAGTGATGGTACCAGTGAGTCAGGTCTGGGTGGGCTTCCAGGTATGTCCTTTATGACACTTGGACTCAGGGCCCTTTTTCCCCATTTTACTTCAAGAGTTGGGAAGAATTGATGGTTACCTACCTTTGCATGCAGTGAGACTGAAAGATTTCAGCAAGCTGAAAGATTTCAGGGCACGTTTGTGATCGAAGCAACCTGACTCCAACAGCTTCCAGTTTCACAAGTTTGCTTTCTTTACTGCTCAGCCCACTCACTTTAACTCGTGTATCTACATGCTCAAGAACTGTAAGATCATCTCACTTGACCATTCTTATTTAATCTTTCAATCTTCTACTGAGACAAATCAAATCTATTTGGTGAGATACACTCAGCCTTTTCGCTTTGGTTCTAGGGAAGGGGAACAGCACTTATTTTAGGATGACCTAAAAAGAATTTATCCAGAATAAAATTGTTAAGAACATGAACCTGGTCTGTTCAGCCTCCAGAAGAGACTGAGGGGAGACCCCACTGCAGTTACAACTTCTTTGTGAGAGGAAGAGCAGGAGCAGGCACTGATCTCTTCTCCATGGTGACAGTGACAGGACCTGAGGGAATGGCCTGAAGTTATGTCTGGGAGGTTTAGAGTGGATATCAGGAAAAGTTTCTTCCCCCAGAGGGTGACTGGGCTCTGAACAAGCTCCCCAGGACAGGGGTCTCAGCCCCAAGGCTGACAGAGCTCAAGAAGTGTTTGGACAACACTCTCAGCCACATGGTGAGATTGTTGGGAATGGGGAATGGTGCTGTGCAGTTGGACTCGATGATCCTGTGGGTCCCTTTGCACTCAGCAGATCCTGTGGTTCTGTGAATAGCAGTACCAGTTCTTAAAAAGGAGACTTGAGTCAGGAAGGGAGCTTTAGTGGCTCTTCTTTAGGGCATTGTGAATCTTTTCATGTCAGCAATTTGCTTTGCTTTGTCATATTTGTCTTCCTTGAGATCCACAGGGTTGTTTTCATTAACGAATCCAGAGTGAAAAGAGAACTTCTGTATTGATCAATAGCTGAAGGAAATAAATCTCTGCTCTTCCCTGTAAATGTGCTGCTGCATGATGTGTTTTCCTTGGGAAAGTTTTATTTCTGACAGAAGCCAGCCATCTACTGGAGTGCTGCTGCAATAACCCTTTCTAGGGCTGCAGGACACAGTCACTTGCTGATGTTTGAAAAACTAAAAACCCCATGTTTTTCTTAAAACTTCATGAAAAATAAGCAATTGGTAAAAAAAAAAAAAAAAGGAAACTATGCATATATGCATAGATACCTTAAAAACAGACCATAAGACAGATGCTAAATGCTGATGGAGGTGAAAACATCTATGATGAGCAAATGGAGCACAAAACATTAAGCACAGATGCAGCATCTATCTGCATGTTGAAAACCTGAAAAATGATACCAAAGTGATGAACAGATCTTTGAAGGAGAAAGACTAGAACATCACCTTGGAGTGGAGCCCACCAAGAGGAGCCAGCCACGGACATTCTGCCCACAGAAAGCCAAGCCACCCGAACAGTTTGTCTTCATAAAGGGATACAGGGTTTAACATGGGAAGAGCATTTTAAGATTTTGTAAAATTTAGGATGTAAGACTTTAAGGGGATTATGTAAATGTGCAAAATTAGTTATGGGATGATTGATTAGGGGAAGAATTGAAAGTGAGGAAAGGGAGGTACTAAGATGAACTGGGGAGAAAAAAGCCAGGAAATAGAGGAGAAAGGACCTGGATATGTGTTACCATGTTACTGGTGAGTGGACAGTGCTTGATCAATACAGTCTGTCCTACATCTTCATAAAATCCTATTTCCACCTGTCCTCTCTGTTCTAAATTCACGTCTCAGTACCAGTGAGCTTCCAGGTGAGTTGGTTGGTGACTGGGATGAGAGATCTGGGTGCCAGCACCTGGAGAACACTGAGGTTCAGAGGCTGCTTATTGAGTAGGAGGGAGGTCACAGACCAGCTGCTGGTGAGATCCACATTGTGGATGTGTATTTCAATAGCAACTTTCTATCCTGATCAGCTAGAGGGGAGGAGAGGACTGAGCATTTTTGTTCATGTTTCTGTGAATGCTGGGTGTGTTTGTGGGGATGTTGACCAAAAAAAAAAAAATAAAGTAATCTCTTTCTGCATTGATCTGTGTGTCTGGGCACATGTGGAGCCTGGAGACAGAGAGAGAGAGAGAGAGAGAGAGAGAGAGAGAGAGAATGAGAGAGAGAGAGAGAGAGAGTATGTGTGTGTCTGTGTGTGTGTGTGTGTGTGAGTGTGAAATTATCAAAATTAAAAATCACCCAATTTACTTCACTGCATATATTCAGTTTGCAAAAGTGACTGAAGAGGAAGGAAGCACGTGGAACAAACTGGTCACCGTGCTTAGCTTAGCAACTAGGATTGTGTTTTTATCTTGTTCCTGATGGAATCTGTAGCTCCTGGTCCCTTGCCTGTCTCTGCTACTTTCCACCAGAGTCAGGTGGAGAAGGGATCCTGTTATCTTACCCCTGAACACTCTGTTCTTTGCCCCTCAGTTCAAGTTGATTTTAAGTAATGCTGTAGGAAGTGATATCTCAGAAGCAAAACGCTGAATATAGTGCTTCAAGGCAAAGCTGATTAACATCTTTCCTTGGGCAAAGAGGTGTGTCCCGTTAGCTAATGGGGCTGAAATAATAATGGCTTGCTTAATAGTCTCTGGCAGTAACCTGCTGCAGCACTGCTTAGAAATGACAGCTTGATGATAGGACAAACTGGTTGATTTACCAAGTGAATTACCTCTGGAAGTGCACCCAGACCTCAAACTGTGATTTTTAACTTAACACCAAAGTTTGCTTCCCACCCACACAATACTGGCTTGCTTACATTTTCATTTCCTTCCTCTGACAGATCTCTAAAATGAAAAAAAAACCAAAAAACATGAACAGAGGAAACCTGATGGTGGAAAAGTATTCATTGAATTAGAGGCATGAAAATGCATGCTCAGTATCAAGAGGAAAAACAAAAAAAACCTTCCATACCTCTGTTCCTAATACAGCAGTCTTGGTTTTTTGGGACCAAGAAATTATTAAAAGTGGTTGGCTTTATTTCTTTCTGGCCCTGATGCAGAAGTTGCTCTGCTGGTTGGGCACATATGGCACTTAAGGACAAGTGGTGGACTTGGCAGGTCTGGGTTGATGTTTTGTTGGATTATCTTCAAGGTCTTTTCTGACCTAAATGGTTTTGTGATTCTGAGATTCTCTGAACAGACCATGAATTATCACTGGAATTTGTATTTAGGGAGCAGTGTCAGGAATTCTCTCTGTGCATACAGCAGCATTGGTGTAGCCACTGGGACTTTTCATAGATGGAAAAAGACACTCACAGCTAAGAAGTGGCATCTGGGGAGACAGTAAATCCACAGCATGATCCCTTAGCATCAATGAGGGCATCCTGGAACAACTCTGGAGTGTTCTGACTGTAACAAGCTCCGTGCCCAGGAGCTGCTGCCATGGAGAGCCCCAAGAGGAGCAGCTGTTCCTGAGAGGCTGCAGCTCAGGAGAGAGCCCAGCCTGGGGCAGGGAGGAGGGAGGAGTGTCCCAGAGGGACTGAGAGGGACTGACTGCAGCCCTATCCCCACCCCTGCGCCCCATGTGGCAGAGGACTTGGGAGTGAAAGGGAGGAGAGGGACTGGGAAAAACCCTTGGGAGAAGGCGTTGTTTGAATATTTGTGTCTTTCTCTCACTGTCAGAATCTATTCTGTTGCATTTTTTTCCTGTTTCAAATCTATTTTGCCCTTGGCAATAATTGGTAAGGGATTTTCCTTACCTCAGTGGGTAAAGTGGAAATGCAAATACAGGGTTAAAAGCTCCTCCCAAATTGTCAGTCTGCAGCAAATTAACAGCAGGAGCACTACACTTGCTTCTCCAATGAGTAATTAATCATCAAGCAACAACTCGTAAGCAATTTTCCCCCCATATTCTCATGCTAAGTTTGCACCTACATCTTAAAATATGCAGGCTGGATAAAACAACCACAAGCCAGATAAGTCAGCCAAGTCACCTGAAGCTGGCATTGGAGAGAGGATGTAGTTCACACAACCCGAGTGAATTCCACCTAGGACATTCTGGGGTTTGCTTTTCAGGTGTTTTTAGTGCCTCCAGTCTGAGGTCTCTCCCTGATCTCTAACGTACAGTGCAGTACTTTGAGACTAAATCCCTGTCCAGGTGTCTGTCAGGAGCCGGATAAGTGTGACTGCAGGAGGCCTAAGTGAAAAGGTTACCTCAGAAATTCAGTCAGGTCCTGCTGATTGCTTCCCATCGACTACAAAGCCACACAAAATGTCTTGGTCACACTAAGGGCTCTTGTACTCTTAGCTCATTTCAACTTTATTGGACTTCTTGGATCTTTCTTGCTCTGAAAATGTGGCTGATGCTTGCATGCTGTTTTCTGTTCCTTACTGAGCCAGGAACACTTACAGGGCTGTTCATAGCTTCTGTCCCTCTTTTTACCAAGAATTAGCAGGAAAATAAATATGAGGAGTAAAAAGGCACTGTGTGTTTTGTACCTCTAACAGCTAATTTGGGTTTGCTTCTGGGTTTAGCTGGTGGCTCCACACATCCTTTATTTTGACTGAGCCAGTTTCAACTTCCACTGTTACAATAAATTTCAAGGGATAGAAGTGTCAGCAAGCTGCCTGGGTAGAAGACAATGTATTCAAGGAACAAAGTTAAAAGTACTCCCTGCTAATGATTTTCAAGCACTGTTCCTTTTATTGACGTTTCTGCTTCAATTGCCTGAAAGCATGTCACCATCAGGACCTTGGTGAATATTCAGAGGGAGCCATTATGTTTAAAATCATGTCTCTCACACACTGACAATTAAGGCAACCTGTTGGCACAAACATCCTGAGAGCATTAGCACATGGATCTCAAAGGCAAACACAGTGCCAGCTCGTTCCTGAAGCTGTAAGGCTGTTTTCCAAGGGTTTAGTGTGCACAGGTTACAGGAGCAATCAGAGCCAGTGTTTGTTTTTTCCCAGCCCCACACTGATAACTGGAAATCTCAATTTAGTAGGTTTTTATCTCAATAGCAGGTTTTTCCTTACTGTTTCTAATTACTGAGCTCTTCTGGAAAGAGCCCTATGGCTTCTTAAACTCCAAGTCAGGCAGTACCAACAGGATCACAGATTCCAGAGTGGGATCCTGCTCCCTGTGACTCACCCCAGAGAAGTGCATGGACAGCACCTGGTGCAGTGTCTTTGATTCATTATTAGTGGGCCTGACTCAGGCTCCTCCAGACTGGCATGAACTGCAAGATGGAAACTTCTGGTGGGATTTTTAAAACTTCTAGTTTTTACAGTTTGAAGAGACAAGGGAAACTTTACATCAAGCACTAATGGCGGTCAGAATGAAGACTGTGTCTGGAGTTCTTCTTGGGTTTGTGTTTCTGGTTCCTCCCTTTGCCTTTCCCTCATCTCCTGATGACTGTGTTGTCATTTCCTGTAATTCTCCACAAAATCCATATGGCAATCCCTGAAAATCTAAAGGCAATTGAAAAGAGAATCCAATAATAAGCAATAAAAAAGATTTTTAAAAGTCCCTTTTTTATAAAGAAACGTGTGCTCTTTCACATTAACACCTCTAAAAGCTTTTGGAATCTTTCCTGAATCTCTTTGCTGTTATCCCTAGATCCAGGACTGAGTTATCCTGTTGCTGAGTGAAAGGAGAAAGAACTGCAAGCAAATACTCAGGCAGTGTCTTCAGGGACATTTTTACATGTCATAGGGGACATCCAAAACATTTGGCTATTTTATAGTGTGCCCATCTGTTACAAGTCGTGACTGGGATCCAGTTATCTCTGGGCTGCCCTCTTCACACTTCCAGTGAGGGAACATGTCTGGCTCTACAGGTCGATGAATTAATCAGGAATTTACCCTTTTTTTCTCATCCCAGCAAGTGTTATCCTGCTGTTCTGTGATGCCTCTAAGACTCTGTGGGGGTGGAAGATGCTGTTTATGAAACATGTGCTATTCCTAAATTAGGTGATTGTGACATTAGTTTGTAACTTTTGCTCATGACTGATTTGGAAGGGATCTCACTATGCCACTTGTCTGTGTTTGTTGTGTCTGCCCACTACCTCTTTATTTTACATTAAGGCTAAAAAGTCTTTGAAGTGGAGACCATCTTTGTGTCCTGCTTTTTTATAGCCTGGGGGACTGTTTTTGCATTACACAAATGAAATCACCCACTGGGTTTCTGAATTGCAAAAACATTGTAAGCAAGAGCAATGGAACATGCAATCAAAGAGGTTTTCTCTTGGAAAAACCTACTAAACAGAGACATGGATATGAATCCCTAAAGCACATTTATTCCTTTATTAAATTTATTAGCATAAGAATGGATCCCCCTCATTACTAAGTTGCTACATTTTTTTTTCCTTTACACTCATTATTTGAGAATGTCTTTACATATCATTTAAATCTCAGCTTCACTGATTGCATCATCCACAGTTCAAACACTGGTTTGAAGTTCCTGAGTCATTTCTGATGTCAGTCTGAAGACAGAGCAACTGAATTGACTCAAGTGACTGATATTCCATGTACAGCATTTAACTGGGAGCAGAGCTTGGTTCCCCTTCCACAATACCCACCTTGACATGGCCAGAGCTAAATTGAAAAAAATGGCCTCCTTTGCCCTAATCTTGCCTTTTCAATGGGATTCTTCTGAAATTGCATTTGACCTCAGAATGTTATTTTATGCGAGCACAGAACTGCTTTTTCATTTCTCACTTTACACACTAGTAAGCATTAGGTAATATTGAATCACACCTATTTTACTAGAAAAGGGCAATACTTTGGGAGCATCCTGGTCTCATGTTTGTATAGGTACCTGATGCTCCCACACTGATCCAGTTTGATGTTATGGAAAATATGACTTTCATCACTTTTCACAATGAATAGATTAAAAACCACAGTTGAGCAGAAGAATTAAGGGATCCATAACAGGGAGGGGAGCAGCCAACACTGGACAGGCATTTCTAAGGCAAAGTCACCATTATTCTTCAGTCTCAGAAGTCTGAAGGTAGAGCCCAGGTTTTTCAAGTATTTGTATTATGTCACAGAGCCCACTATGACCTTTGGCACTTTGATACAGTAGTTTATTGCTTTTAGAGTTTAATTTAGATACGCTTCAGCGTGACAGAAGCCCAGCCAGTGACCAGAATGAATGTGTGCCTCCCTGTCCTCATCTCCTTCATGCTGACTCAAGCACCACTGAAACAACTCATTAATCAAGCCTGGTATAGATCCCAGTTGAATATTCATCTTTGGGGGGAATTTTCAATGTTAAATTCAGTGTTCCAGATCACTGTGCTGCTGTTTGAGAAGCAGTGCCAGCATAACATGGTGGTGGGGAGGTCTAAGCAGTGCCAAGAGCCAGGGCAGAATGCATTTATATTGGACAGCAGCTGGCATTAAAATGCTGAACCCAATTCCTACATGAATTTCTCAAGATTCAGCTACTGCTAAATTATTTATATCTTATATTTTGTCCTTGTCCTTAAGAACCTTCTAGAAATTACAGCTCAAACTTCTTGCCTGTCTCATGGCAGGTAAGTTTCCCAGAATTCTGATTAGCCCCATGACATTTTTCCAGTAAGTGAAGATGCTCTTTGAAGCATGGGATACAGAGCATGAAATTCCATGTGAAGCTGGATATTGAGTCCTGGACATACCATTTCCTCAATGACCTTGCTATGCTGAAGATGGAAAAATGTTTAGTCCCTTTTCCCAATCAAAAGTTTTCTACCTGTGCATCAACAACAATTTGTCATTGAAGCCATAGTAGAAAGTTAGAACCTCTAAGTTCTTTTCAGTCTCATTGGTTCACATTTTTTAAAGCATCACCCAATCATTTGTTCCTTAAACATTTGTTTTAAAGCATTTATTGCATTAAAAGAGCTCAGTAAAAGAGTAGAGGAATAGAAAGTCATTCAAACACCTGTAGTGGCCTTCCCACAGACAATTGGAAGAGTTGTCCATCCTGGTTGAGTGGTCACTGTATTTCCAAGGCAGGAGACCAAACCAAGTGGCCTCAAACACCCGCTTTGGGACCTTCTTACATCATGGCTTAACAAAAGGCAGCAGCTTCTGAGATGAGCCAGGCCAATCCTAAGTCAGCTGTTCTCTCATGCCATCCCTCTTCTACTGAAAACTGAAAAATCTTAGTAACATTTTCTTTGGATTTCCCATTAATACTGTCTGGAACACTTTCTGGCTGGAAACATGTTAGATACCAACACAACACAACGTGTGGGAATTGCAGTTGTACATTCACAATTTAGTAGCTGCAGTGAGTCAGAGATGCAACTGAGTTTATTAGTTAAATTATTATTTCTCCTCACTGCCCAGGTATCACTCACATTTTTTTTATTCCTGGTTTAACATCTCTTTTTAATTCCAGTTTATGTGTTTAACTACTACAAAAATCCTTATTCACCTTGAATTATCTGGTCTGCATAGTTCTGAGCCCTCATTCCCCAGGTATTCTCAGCATAGAAAATTGACAGATAAAGGTGCTGGCAAGTCACAGGGTGACTGATTTGTATAAATACAGCTGCTGCTGCTGTGACAAGCCTGGGCAGAGTTTCAATCCTGGCAATGTCTGTTTTCTCTTCAGCAAGAAACACTCAAGAAGAAATTCCAAAATAATCTCTGGCTTGTGGGTTTTCTCTTACTAAGAGAGCAACCAGGAAACAAACAATAAAAAAAATTAACATTTTCTTGTATTGCTGAAATGCAGAAGAATTCTTAAATATTTTTCAAGCCCTTGTCTGCTCTGTCTTTGGCTATCCTCATCATGTGCATAGCAGAAAGAATTAGAGGCAGAAAAGGCTCACCTCTTTACTATACCAAAAGATCATCATCCTTCTTTTCTCATCTCCCACCAACACCAATATGTTTAAAGGCTGAGATCTGCTGCTTCTCCCCACCTTCTGTTTTTCTAGACATCCATGTATTTCTATCAACTCCTGAGTTTTTATGGCAATTCTCACCATCGTTTCTTTTTAACTCTCAGGTTCTAAGATCATTTGACCACCTTTAACAAAAACAAATCAAGAAACCAAAGAACTGAACTATCATTGAACATCCTAATTCTTGCTGTAAAAATAATTTACAAAACAACTATTACTGCATGCTAATCTTATTAATAATAGTTACACCATGTTAGAAGCTCTGCCAAATTGTCATAATACCTCTCTTAAACCCCATGAAATAGGTTTTGCTCCCTAGAAAGATTCTAATGGGATCTAAGTTCAGACTGCATATGCTTGGTTTATTCCATATTTCACATAAACCCAAAATTCAATCTTTAAAAGATGACTAAGGTCTTAAAAAGTAACCTAGGATGAAAACGTAAAAAAGTCAATGCAAAAAATATTTGGATTAACAGTTCCTCCATCTACCAAGAAATTGTGAAACAACAAACAGAAGCCTGAAGAAACCAAGGGAAATCAGTATCAGATGCTGCCTTCTGAAGAATTCAACAAATATTTTGGCATAAGCTGTAAGACAAGGAAGAAGAATCAGAGTAAAGTAAAAAGCTGTATTTATTGTACCTTTTTGCACTACATGGCTTAGTTAGTAGTCCTGTAAATGGACAACTGAAAAGACAGACCATATAATATAAGAGAATTGAGGTTGCAGGACGTTACAGATCATCCAGTCCTTGTGTGTGAATGAAGGATTAATTCATCTGAAAACATCCTTGGCAGGTGTTTGCCTATTGCATTATTAAAAATTTCAGTGACAGAGATTCCCATCTTGGTAAATAATATTCTTCAATGTTTGTTGTCCTTAAAAGTTTTTCTCCTTTTCTGACTTGAATATCTCTTGCTAAACTTACACTAATTATTTTTTATTCAACCAATAGTAGATATGAAGAACATTTTAATTTTGTGTTTCTGAAACAAACCTGCCACAGCTCTGAGTGCAAGGGCAGTATTCTCAGGAGCAAAAACCCCAGACACAGTATTTTCTAGGTTCCTATTTTCCTCTTGATCCCATCACCCAGTCCACATCCAGGTATTTTCTTCATTGTCCATGTGTCTTGAAAAGTTGTACTCCATGCTGGGCTCAGGATATCTGAGGCCTTTCTAGTGTTGAGCAGCGTAGAAGGTTATTTTGTCTGAGCCACTTGTTTGAACATCTCAGAAATGACAGAGTTGTTCAACAGTATCACCTTGTTTTTACTTGGTGGATTAGTAATGTCTCCATGCCCTCTTCTGAACATTTCTATCTAAGCAGTCAGTCTAAATCATCTTCCTGGGTGTCTGTGCTGTGACATTCAATCATCATCCACCTGGATGATGTCTCCCAAGGCCATCCTTCGAATAGACTGCCTCCTCACTAAAGAGGCTTCATCCATTTCCCTTTGCTTTGCTCCCCGTTCCTTCTGCTTTTTGGACACATTTTCAATGAGCTTGCTGGCATCACTGAGGGTTTTTTGTGTCCGCTGACCTGCAGTTTGCTTTGTGCCTTCTCCCATACTTGGATCTGTGGCCCTTAACGGTTTGGCTTTCCCGGGGTCTTCCTGCTGCTCTTTCATGTGTCTTAATCTGAATCGGCGCCGAGAAACATTTTGGCAGGGATCAGGGATGGTGTCAGGGCTGCTGGACTCTCCATGTATGTCAGACACCTGAAGAGTGGGGATTAATGGCTTGCAGAGCATCTTGGGCACCTCCTCAGCACCTGCCTGTTTAATCGACTTAGATGTTGTCTCTGAAGGCAAAATAATTTGGATTTCTCCAAGGGGTTTGCTGCTTTTAGGGGGTAGGGGATCATCTTGGTTCTCCAGAGCAGCCTTCTCATTCAGCTTTATCTTTTGGAGGTTTCCCAGCTCTCCCTGAACCAGATTCTTTACCCGTTTCACATGGGGTTCATTGTGGATGGAGTTGATCACCATCAGCTTCTGGGCAGCCATTTGGGCTTCTCTCTGGATGCTCATAATCTTTTGGAGCTGGGCTTCTTTTACTTCCACAGGAATCTCCAGAGGGGCCAGCTTCACTGGTCTCTTTAAGGTAATGCTGTCTGTGCCACACAACTCATTTGCACAATGCAGGCTGGGAGAAAAAATTCCCTCATTTTTCACCTTTTCTGGACACAACTTTTTCTCTCCCTGGCATAGCTTCTTCTCTGAAATGCTTGGAGGAGGAGGCTGGAAACCAAGGTTTCTATGATCACTTCCTGGCTTCCCTCCTGGCAGGAGGAGAACTGGATTTTTCTCAGGCTTCAGGTTCACAATCGTGACTTCACTGACAGTGCAGTTATACTTGGTCTTTTCTTCAGCCATTGGGGCACTCTAAAAGGAAACAAATAGATGTAGAGATCATTCTCTTACATTGTGTTAATCCTCAATTAGGTTTCTGTGCAATGTTTGGAAGTTTTAAAAGAGTGAAAACTGGATGTCCCTTGACATGTACGCCTCTTAATTTTAAATCCTAATCACTGTACTCCTTAAACTGCCTCACTCCAGGGTAATCCAAAATAAAGGGCAAATTTAGTCTCCATATCTAGAGAATTAACCTGACAGCTGAGGAATCAGGGCTTGTCTCCTCCATGTCTTTCACCGGTGCAACTCAAACTTTACCACTCCTCTTCCTACTCTCTCCCAAATATTGAGTCCTTGCTAAGCAGTGAGCAGGGCAAAACTGTACACTGCACTCACTGACTTAAAGCATGTTTAGGGCCTCTACAAAACATGGAAAATACCAGAGGATAAATGTTAATCTGGGAAGCTGCTAGTTGAGGTCCAGGCATGGGTCCCTCTCTTTTCATCTGACATTCTGTGATCTGGACTTTTGCATATACTGACATGTGCTTTATAGGGCAGAGTAAATTCCTTCATTTCCACCAGAATTCTGCCTAGTTTTACAAGGTACTTTTCCATAAAGAAGAGACCAAAAACTGATAATGATTTTGCTCATGTCAATGGAAAATACCCTGAAATGTACTAAGATTTGTTCAGAATACTGTGGATATTGTTCAGTTTCAAAAATTGTGTGTCTGGGGTATTAACTAAAGACACTGCTAAATGGCAGACGTGGCAAACCTGGAGTTATTTACTTGCCCTTGTTCAGAGAAACTTTATGGCATGGTTGGGAAATAATATAAGAATCAATAACCAATAATCATTATTGTCAATAATATAAGAATCTCATGGTAAACATCTTTGCTTTTCAACTTCCTATCCTGCATAGACAGTGACAGGCTCATGGACAGCATCAGAGTCTGTTCTTGCTTTTGCCCAGCAAGGAAGTCCTCTTCCCTAACGTAACTTTTTCATTCCCACTCTGGTCTTTGTACACACTATACGTTTTATGGGACAGACTTGGCTGTATCTAAGACTTCTAGCCCTTATTATCACAAAGATATTTTATTAAATTGTAGTATTAACCTCCTTTTCCTCCTCCATAAAGAACAGTAGTTCCTTTCATCTCATCTAATTAAGTCTGTTTTGCTAATTCCTGTTCACTGTTATTGGTGGGATTTTTTTTTTTTAAGTGCCCAAGCTTAGTATCATTGTAAATAAAAAATACCCATTTTGCCCTTTCCATTTCTTTCTGTTTTCCAGAAAAACATATAAGGCTGGTCCATGGCTCCGTAAATGTGAAGTGAAATAAAATAAACATAAATAAGCCCTTGTACTAAAATATAGGCATTTGAAGCAATGGGAAGAATGAAAGCTCTAATGGAAATGGAGATATGGGAGGGGAAAGGAGGAAAAGGCAAGCAGTGTAGTATCAATTCATTACTATTTTGGAAAAGATTTTGGTTAAAAAAAACTTCTACTTGCCTTTAAAAATCTAGTATTCATCTAAAACCCAGCCACCTAGTCAGGTCTATAGAACAACCTGCCTGGACAATGTATCTTTCTACCCAAGACCATTTTTTGTTCTCATGCTGGTTTCAGAAAATAGTGACCAAGTGATTGGTTCATTCTCTGCTGCACTCTTCTTAGGAAAATTCAGCTATATTAAGAAGACTTGGAGAAATCTTACATACTACCTAAATCTGATTTGAGTCTTAATGTTAATACACTTAAACCCCATCTAAGGCTAATGTGTGAGATAAGCTGCATCCTCTGTTCCCATGCACACATTATTCAGCACCTTCCAGAAATGTCCGTCTGCTATATATATACTGCCACTTAAAATTTAATTAACTAAGTGGCCCAGTCTTGTGTAGGTAATTGCTCTGTGCCCAAAATTCCCTTTGCAGTCAATGAGAGACCCGTGTAAAGAGTGACTACTTCAGGTCCTCTGGATCAAAGTATTATGATAGTGGTATTATCAAAGGGACCACCAGCCTTTATTTAGAAACCACAGCCTTCATGTAATTTAAACACTTTTCTTCCTGGTCTCAGCTTGCTGATCCTTCTGATATAAACTGCACAGCAATGGGACAGCAGAAATAGAAGTACCATAGTAAATTATCACTATTTAACTAAATTTACAATATACCCAGTGGCAAATTGGAATGGAGTGGTTTCAGATCTAGGAAACTTGGTGTCCCCTTTAAACAAGAATCCCATGTCACTCTAGAGCTATTTTAGTCCCCAGTCTTAGGTTTCTAGAGACAGATGTTTCTACTATTTTTAACTAATTTTGATTTTAGGAGTCTGCTCATTGCAGGGCAATGCACACTTGATTGCAGGTTGAAAGTGAGATTTGGAAGAGTCTTACAGAAACCTTGTACATCAGCTTGATGACTGGATGAAGAGAAGGGATTGAGCTGAGGTTCCTTTCCAGTATTGGTCCTCACCTGTGTTGTTCTACATCTGATGAAATCAAACAGATACAAAGCAGCCTCAGGCACCCTGAGGTATCTTACTGGCACACCCCTGGCAAAAATGGGGAACCAGAGTGAGCCAAGCACATAGCGTGAGTTTAGATAACCTAACAACCAGCTGGACTTTAGCCAGGAAGTCAATCTGTCAGCTGGGAAAAGAAGAGGGTTGTTGTGCTGTCACAAAGCTCTGCAGGTCCTGAGATCCAAACCACTACTTCATGCACATCACTTTCCTGTATGGCTCCCAAATACTTCACCAATTCAGTCCTGTTGTGGATATACTTGCCAGAAGGTAATATTTGGTTGGTAGCATACATGATTATAGATACATCATGAGTGAAGGGAATCCTTTGAAAGTCTGAAAGTGCTCAAGGTCAGGTTGGATGGAACTTTGAGAAATCTGGTCTAGCAAAGTTGTCCTTACCTATGGCAGGGGGATTGTAATTATCTTATCTTGAAGGTCACTTCCAACCCAAACCATTCTATGAATCTATGATCTTCGCTTCCTTTAAAAATCCCTGTTTTCTTAGTCACCCTCATGTGGTTTCCTCTTCTTGCTCAACGAAATCAAAGTGATAGTACATTTCGTAAGAGCTAAAAAAAGAAAACAAGCACACGCACACACACACACACAAAAACACCACTCTAAATCCCAAACTCTTCCTACATAACAAGATGCTTTAATCTCATTGCTACAGGATAATCTGTAGTGATAAGCAGATGTTACACAACTCTGATGCTTTTCCTTCTCATCATCACATGTATCAATTGATTGCTGCAGTTCAAAGGGGAGGACAGAAATACCTAAGAAAGGAAGTTCACAGATCAAATCCTGCAGCTTATCTGGCTGAAAGCTTCTCCCAGAGTGGATTTTATTTTAGTTCAGTTCCAAAATAAACACCAATACTTCAGTGTGCTTTAGTTCTCCATGTGTCGCCTGAAGCTCTGCCACTGAAAACCCCTCTGGCATGTGGAGATCCATTACACGTGCTGTCATTCATCAGGGGAGAGAAACAATTCAGTTTAAACATCTATGGATGAATGGCTTTGCTTCCACTGCAGATTATGTATGTACAGCAAATAGCTCAGGTCATCATGAATGAACAATGCAGAAAACAAGGCCAGCACCTGAATAATTCCTAGAAAAGCCTTAAATATTCAGCCTTGCACTTTGTCAGATGGCACCGTTATCACACCTGCAATGTCAGGGAGTTAAAGCATCATTTGCTGTGCTAAAAAAAAATAAGAATGTTATATTGTCTGTGAGTCAGTTGAGTCTGAGGAGGTCAGAGAGCTAAGAAAGATAAAACATAACCATGTTCATAATCATCAGTACTGAATACTGTGCTAACATCACACCTGGCTGTCTTGGATCCCAGAACAAGCAGGTACCACAGTGACTATGGGTACTTCATACAAATAAATTCTTGCTGTGTTTCCTCAGTGCAGGATCCAGAGATAGTGTATCATTCTGCCACAACTCAGTTTCCACCACTCATATCTTGAAACAGCAGTGGCAGCAAGAAGAGTTTCCAAAAAGAGCAAAGAAAAGACATTTAAGTGCTCTGAAAACCAGCTCATTATCAGGAAACTGGTTTCAAATTGCTTTTCCACCACAGGCTGCTCATGGGATGGCAGAGAAGATCTTTTTCCCTCTGTGACTGTGTTTTTCACCTGCAAATTTGTACTCTGAACCATTAACCTGAACCACTCTGAACTCCTGAACCATAGGGAACTAGAGAGTATAAACTACTCAGCAACAGGAGAAATTAAGCTACATTACTTCCCAAAACAGGTTCAACTCCAGATAAACTAACTTTCAGAAAACAAGCGCTCTATAAAATGTGGCACCTGTTGAATTATCAAAGCCTAAAAAAAAATTCTATGATTACTTGAAAATTATGTCAATATTTGCTTGTAGAGGAGTTGTTCTTACATTTTGGATTTTATTTTGCAGGTAAGTGAAGGTTACGGCATAACCTAGTATTTGCAATAATTAACCAGAAAGAACGCTTTGTGGAAAAATTTCAAATTTGTTCATAAAATTTGGCAGATCTTAAAATGAATTACCCAATTTTATACAATTTTGCACACTTTTCTTCCTAATATTATTATTAATTTAATAGCTCCTCCTGGAATTCATGAGGAGATCAGTTTGAGTTCTAGGAAATCCACAGCAGATTGTCCCTTGCAGGAATGCTCAATTTCCAAACCATGAAGTCTCCAGACTTCCCAAATGCCTCCCAAGTTTTATTGAGCAACCTCAGTCTTGGGAAGCTTCTTATTGGGATTTGAAATATTGAAGAAGGCAAAGTGCAGAACTCCATTCCTAATGACAAGTAAGTAATGTAAACTAACTTTTCCAACTTCCACCTCTAAATAAGAACATTGTTCCTTATTTAGATCACAACAAAAATTTATAAAAAAATGAGCAACTAATATTAGACTTTCAAATCCATATTTAAGATAAATGACCTGTTTTTCAACAGTGGCGCTAGATTTGACTCCTTAAATTCAGCTAATTTATTTTTAAGGACCTGTACCATAACTCAAAATTCCAGCTTCAGCTTTAAAAATCTTCATGTCAGTTGTTAGAATAAGGAGGTTGATTTCCCGAAGTTCTGAGCATCTCCAAACCCCTGCCGTCCCAACAAGATTGTGTGAGAAATAAAGGCCTGCACATGCAGTTGGAACACTGCTGACCAGGGAGGTGTGTGTCTGACATCACAACACAAGCCTGTATCTTCTCACTGCTGTGAAGGAAGAGAAGCAGAAATGAAAAATGCAGTATTTTCTGCTAAGCACCAGCTCTTGCTTATGTTATATACCCACAAAGATCACAAGCAGAACCTGGAGACAAAGAGATTGAGCTCTTCCCTTGCTGCATTTTTTTCTTAATTTAGGGCTTGGCACTGTGAAATCCAGAGAGATGGAGCTATCTGCTGCGGTGGAAGCTCATGCCTAGGAATTGATGTGTTACCCTGCCCTATCCCACTGATAATAGGCCAGCACCTTGGAGTCAGGGAGAGCAGCTCTGCCATCACTCAGTCTGCCTGTTCTCTGGGTGCCACTCATCCATTGCACTCAGAAATACCCACGGAGACAAGCACCTTCTCTCAGCTCTGCCAGGCAATATTTCATTTGGAACAGAGGAATGAGCATCCCTGTCTTTTGAAAAGGAGGTGTCAGCAGTGCCTTTATTTCTTTTGAACATATGGGCTAGAAAATTCACTTCTTCAAACAGAGACCCTCAAATCCACATATCCCATCTCCCCACAGAACTGGGGGTTCCCTTCTCCTGCCAGAATTGCTCCTATTTTTGTTTTCTTTTGGCCAATTAGGTCAGAAGTGAGAAAAATAACAAGACTGCATGGTCTGGTAGTAAGGGCAGCTTTGGATGCACCCTTTAACAAGGACAATTTAATCCTATTGGCTTCACTGTCAAAATCTAGAGTGTCCAGTTATAAGGCTAAAAGCTCCTCTCTCACTTTCTTACCCCTTGCTGCAACATGTTTTTATCTCCACAGAAGAGATAAAAACACATTTTTATCTCTAACAGAAGGATTTGAGTGTGTTTCTAGACCAGAATGGTCTCATGTTTTCACTGGGACATACTTCCAATGGGTTGCTTCAGTTTGAGTTTCATCAAAACTGTGGATTCCCTATAGTAGGAAAGGCTTTGGGGAGGCATTTGGGAGCTATTTGAAGGCTATGAACAATGGACAGGAGCCAGCTCTGCCCTCTTCAGCTGTTAAAATCCAGTCTGAGGTGGATGCCTGAGGCACCCTCCACAGTGCTGGATAATGACCAGCTCACAGCCTCTGAAAGCAGGTGCTTCAGACATCACCTCACACTGGGGGGTGACTCATCTTCCAGGAGATCCTGTCCCACTTCAAGGACTTTGTGTCTCCAGTGGCTAAAGGTAAAAGAGAAAAGCTCAGACCAGGGAGCCAGCAGTGCTCTGGAGCCTGCAAAGGAGACTCCAGCTATTTCATGGCTGCAACAGATGCTGAATTCTACCCTTTGTGATAATTTTCTTATCCACATTCTATGGCCATTACTCACTTCAGACTCTCACTCCTTAAATACATTTTTCACAAGTTCCCATTAAAATGTGGTAGTGTATAGTGTTATACCAGTATTGATGTTAAAGCAGAATTACCTGCTAGTCCTGCTAATCCACTGATTCTTTGACAGCAGGGATCTTACAAGCAGAGATTCTTCATGAAAAAATGATTAAACATGACCTGAAAGGCTGCGGCTTTCCAATTCCCTGAAAACTTACCATTTCCTTGTTGAATGCTGCAGCATTTAAGGCCAGAAGAATCAACGACAGCTCATCCTCTGATCCACTAATGACATGGATGTTGAAGGATTTTGATGTCACTTTTTTTATCCTCAAGCTTATTATCTGGGTCTTCTGCCTTTTGCTCTTCAAACAGAGGCTGCTTTAGAGGGATTTCAGTGGGCAGGCAGGGAATGTAGGAACAGTTATACCTTTTGTATGGACTTAGTCCACAGTCAGAGACAAGTCACTGAATATCTCTGAGCCTCACAATCAAGGGATGTCCTTTAGATCATTTTTAGGAATTGGGAGTCTGTTAAATCTGCTGCACTGCTCAAGAAAATCGCTATAACCTCTTTCAACCTAAATTTATCTCTGGCTTCAGCAGGACAGTGTTTGGTGTATTCCACTCTGCCCAGTGGTCCTGAAGTGATGCAGCATTGTTCAGTTTCTGTGCCCTGATCTGGGAAGGGCTATATTTCTATAACGTGGATTCCTGCACTGTTTGGAGACTGCTGTAGGATGTTCCAGATGGTAGGCAGAATTCATTAATCTATGTCATGAAAATTTAATTTATATGAAGGTAGGAAATTGTTTATGTATAAAATAGGCAGGACTAATACATAAGCATTCAGAGCTGAATCACACCAGGGTACAGGCACACACAGCTCGCAGTGAACTCAGCTTTTTGGCTGTTACAACAAGAATCAATTGAACAGAATTATTAAGTGCACATACTCTGTGTTTGGGTAGAATATGCCAACACAATAGCTGCTGCACTGTTGAAATAACCCACCCCTCCCCATAGTAATTTTAACTCAATCTTTAGAAGCCAGCAGTGATTGAAGAGTGAAAAAAACATAATAGAGAGAGCATCTAGCAGCCTGGGCTTGCTGCTGCATTTGCATTGACGTCAGAGCAAACAAGATTAAATGAAGGGAAGCACAGCTACAGAAATGTGACCTTAAACACAGCCTCAGAGTTGCAGATACTGCCAAAATCTTAGCTGTAACTCCACCTGGCTGGCTGATGTAGGCACAGAGATAAAGTCTGCAAGGAGCAGCCGGAGATCCCAGCAGCAGCTGGCACAGCGAGAGCTCTGCTCACCAGAGCTCAGGGCACGGTGCCACAGAGAGGAGCCAGGGAGGGGCACAAAGGATCCTGCTGACACCGTCCTCCACAAGCAGTTGTTGAGGCTGGCAGAATGTACAGCAGCCTCTCACTGCTGGGGTTGCTTCTGTCTAGGCCAGGATTAGGGAGAAGATGGAAAAAGGCTTGATCTCATTTTCCCAGTCACTCACTCACTTTCCTCTTGCCCACTGTAACCTTGACATTTTTGAGATCCAGTCTTGGAAAGCCAAAGTCACAGAGAGAACCAGACCACTGGGAACAATAGTTAATGGCACCCTCAAAAAGCTAATAACAATTCCAGCTGAAAGTTTGTTACCATAGGAGCAAAGTCCATTCAAGTCTACTCAATCAAATAAAGCATGATTACATGGTGACATTGCCAAAATTAAAACCACTGTTCACTGAAAAAAACCACAACAATTATCCACAACCAATAAAAAAATCTCTCTGGCTGGAGACCATCCCTTCAAAAATCCTGAGCAGGGAGATCCCAACCTTCCCAGACACTATGATTTAGAGAAAATGAAGCCATTTGCTTTGATTTAAAGGATGGGATTACCTGCTGTGCATCATTTAAGCCTCTCAAAACGGGGCTGACTTGGGGTATAGAAGATTTAATGAATTCACTGGGTCTGACTGCTATTAGCATTATTTCACTTAACATTTGCCACAAAAGAGATTCCATTTTGGATCTGTGGGGTAAAGCACCTCTCTGAAGATTCAAATGGAATCAACCAGAACAACAATTTCAGGCTGTTTCCCCGATTTGAAGACGATAATCCAAAGAGAAAGTTTTGTTTTTCATCTCTCTGTATTGAGGAGTTCTTCTGGAGTGGTTCAAGCACACAGGCAGAGCTTTGGCAGACAAGTTATGTTGTAGGACCTTCCCCAATCAATTTGTCTCATGATGAAGAAAACTAGAGATAGTTTATCCATGAGCTACTGAGAATTAAATTCTTACCCCATTTGCTCCTTAAAGTAACTACAGACCACTGGGCAATTTTGTGTCACCTGCAGCTTAGAGTTCGTAATAAAACCAGGTAGGTTCCCTGGTGGGGTAGAGGTGCAATAATTAATTAATATCTGCATTACATTCAGGGCTCCAGCCAGATGCTCTTGTTTTGGGCTAAGCAGAGTGCAATGAAGAGCCAAAAACCCTTTCAAAATTTTGTCCCTGTGGTGTACAGAGTTCGTGGGACTTACTGACTTTCTGGTCTGGTTTCAGTCACAACGTTCAGCCAGTATTTTTGGGAAGTGCAGGAGCTTTTGAGAGCCTCTTGGACCAGATTTCAGGATCTTGTATCATTTACTGATCCCAGCATCAAGAAAAGGAGAGAGTTGATGTGTTATGTTCTTTGGGTTTTTTTACCCATGCAGCTTTGTGGGTACAAATACCTCTGTAGAGATATTTGGCTTGGATACTGATGGGTTTGTAAAATCCAATGAATCTCTAATCAAATTTCACCAAGCAATTGTTCCTCATCCTTAAGAGCCGAGGGATCTAAGCTGTATTATGCTACCTAGCTTATTACTGAAAGGTCACTGAAGACTCAATGGATCCTTCACTGAATTTCTTCTGTCCTCTGTTTGACATGTCAAAGAGCTGTTGTTGCAAGAATTGCATCTGGTCCTGGTTTAGGACCAAAAATCTTAGAATATTCCATGCAGAATTTGCTGATCCTGCCCACATGGATCACTGGTGCTATCCTGGAGACACTTAATGTACCATTGAATGTCATAGAGCAGCAGTTTTTATTTTTTCTGAATCATGATTATTAGATCTTGGCACTTGTGCTTTTAAACCTTTTCTAGTCCATCAGCTAAGAGTTGCTTTTTTGATTCAACACTTAGCAGCTGATTTTACGTAATCTGGAAACACAAACTGACCCTTTGCCTCACTCTGTGTTCAACTATTTGCCAAAAGGCAACCAACTTTAAACCAAACAAAAGCTGCTTGCAACTACAGCACTGGCTCCCCACTCTGTCTCCTGACATACAAGGAACCAAGTTATTGGAATAAGCACCTAATCCACCAAGCCTGAAAGCAGCTGAATTTTTGTGTTGGTGACATTCCAGTGACCTTGCCAATGAATAGGATACCCTTACTTGCAGATGCCCCTGTTAGTCCAAGTGTTCATGGGGGAGGAATATCTGTTCCTTTCATTGTGGAATTTCTGAATGCAGCTTGCCAGCTCCATAGGAATTTTGATGACTGTACTCATATCCCACTATTTTTTCTCCTTCTTATGATGATTGCTTTGCACTCAGGAGTTAGGATGTAAAGGAAAACAGATTTTCTCATGGAAGTGAAATGCATCTCACTGCAAAGGACAAACAGATACTGGAAAAATAGCAGCTTTCCAGCACAATGTCAGTTCTAAGGCAGCTGTGTCCTTCTCCAGGTAAGATGATGTCCCTCAAAGGCACAAGGACGTTTTCTGCTGTGTGAGCTGGTCATGGAGACAATTTCAGCTCTCCTGGAGAGTACAATTTAAACTTAGGGCTTTTCCAATATGGTCCATTACACCAATCCAGGTAATTCTGTTATCCATAGGTTTGAAGACCATCCTAAACATTTGGTTTTGTTCTGCCCTTGTGCTCAGAAATTAATCTCTCAGTGGAAATGTTTCTGTTCACTTTGGTGGGTTTTAGATGTAAAGCAGCAAGGAAATCAGTATTACCCAAGGTCAGATATCTGTACTTTAACACAGAGCTCCAGCCTGGGAAATCCTTCCAGATTCCAGAAGGCCTTGATTCTGCTCACTTTTCTAATCAATGATGGTACTGCCCTTGATTTCAACAGAGGTTGAATCAAGATGGGGATTATTTCAAATCCACCAGGACAATTCTACAAGTTGTACATAGTCTTCACCCCATTTTATGTGTGGCTAAGGAAAAAGGATCTCTCCCACACATATTCCTCTTGGGCATTCCTTATGTTCCTCAGCTGAGGATCCAGTGAAGCTCACTCACTGCATACGTGCAAACAACTCATTCAAGCATTCTTAAAAGTGAAAAGTGAATGTGAAGCCTGTTCAAAATTCCATGCAAGGCCTCAAATTCAAATGTCAGTAAAGTCTTGCTTCCTCCTGATTTTCTGAAAAACACAGGGTTTTCCTCATCAGAACTGTGCACTCATTTGTTTCTGTAGGATGAACATCTTTGGTCTGTTAAAAATATCTCTGTCTATACCAACAGTTTTATTTTCAGCTTCAAAAGTCACCCAAACCAGGACTGTCTCCCAAAGACTCAGATGCTTTCTCTTAGCACTGTTTAGCACCTCATCTTGTTTTTAGCTCATGGACCTTGATTCTCAGGTCTGTAGTTCTCCTTGCTTTGTCCCACCACAACTTCTGCTCCTGATCCCTGCAATTTACTTGAGAAAGAGGCAGTTTCTCCCTGTAAGATTTGGAATGCTTTTTGGAATTTGTTTCCTCTGATGAGGGCTACCTTAGCCATGTATCTTGGCACACCCACACATCTTTTGTGTGTCTGTATTGCTTATTCTAATTCAGCAGCCTACTGTCTTATCTAGTCAGAGTGCTTTGAAAGGCAAATCCTATCACAGCAAAATGGGAAGTTAAAGCCATTAACAGCAGATTCTTAGGGAGTCAGGGTGCAGAAGGGGAGCTCTCTAATCATCTTCAGATACATTTTCTTTCCTTTCTTACAGGCTTGAATAATAACTAAATATCAGCTCCTCTCAATAGCTTTAGATGCTATTAGCACATTCAATCAGTAACCCAGAAAAGGACATAAAAGCACTAATACATAGAATCACACAATCATAGTATCACAGAATGGTTTGGGTTAGAAGGGGCCTTTCTACTCCCTGCCATGAGCAGGGACACTTTCCTCTAGAGCAGCTGTCAAAGTCCCATGTGAACCAGCACGGCAGGACATCAGCTGTGGAGGACTGGCTTTTCATTCTCCATCCCTAGGAACATCTTCAGGGGAAAGGGCTCCCTCTCAAGGGAGTCTTCTGCTGGCTGTCCTTCCTGATAATTATTTTTCTGGTAGAAAAGAATAGAGGTGTGGAGAAGCCAGGACGGGACATCATTTGGGTGAAAAGGAGGCCTCACTGAAACAATATTTGTTTCCTGACATTATCTTCTGATCGGGAGCAGAAGTCCTCATCCTGCTCTCTGTCTCCTTCATGGCCCTGCACTGTATCCCCTGACTGAGCTCCTCACCTGAGAAACTGTATACCATAGTTAGAGAAATTTTTCCATGGCTACTGTCATTAATTACCTTGATCATTTCCATCCTTAACCTTCAGGTCTGAATTATTACTCATTTCCCATTCTGCCCAGCCCACTACTCTGTCTAGACACCTCATTTGGCAGCCAGACCATATGAGTGTTGCTGCCTTGATTATATAGTTGGTACAATGTGTATCATATTACCCTCAGTTAAGTCCCTGGTCAGGATTGTTTTTAAGTATCTCCCTCCCAGGACTTGTTGAATCAAGGGTGAAGGTATTAAAGGGATTTTATTTCCTCTTGTCTATACCAGACCATTGTTGCGCTTAAGCCACACCACTTACTTGTTTTAAATAATTAAAAATCAAGCCCTCTTTGTGCCTTGCAGGACATTTGGTCCACTCCATTGTGACAGATTTAAAAAAAAAAAAAAACCACAAGCCAAACCCAGGAAGGAATTGGCAGATATCAGCTCTTAATCTCCAAATGCTCAGACTCAAGGACATAAGGAGACTTAACATGTCTTGATATGGTTCCCACATTGCAAGCAGACTAAATAAGCATCTCTTCAGGCTAACATCAAACCATTGTCTCATAAAAAATAAGATGCTGACTGAAAAGTGTGTGGATCATGGGGGAAGCTGTTCTTGTCCAATGGTCTTCTGTCAGTTTGTGAGAAAACATTCTCAGAAGACCACTGTCATTGGCTGTGTTGTGATAGCAGCACCACAACCAATCTTCTTTAGAGTACCCAAGAATTCAGATGGTATCACACACCTGCAAAACTACCAGCACCCCACATTGCAGATGTGCAGGTTTCATCTGACAGCACAGTCCTGAAGAGCTTCTTTATGCTCACAAGCTGTGGAAGGTTCATGTAATTTGGGAAGAGAACATGCCCTACACCCTCTGCCACACACAGATTCCCTCTCATTGTTGTACCTTAGGCCTCTCACAGTTTTCTGAGTGCTCTCCCCGTTGCTGGAAAAGCAGCATGACTGAAACTAGAATAGAAATGCCAGCTCTTTCCCCATTACTCCAATAAGCACCTGAAATACTTTCCTCACTTAGAAAACCAGTAGGACCCCAAATTTACAAAGTCCCTCTGTGTAATCACCTCCTTGGGGGATTTTGCTCCTTATTTACATTTTCATACTGCAGAAATAAGACAAGTATTCTCATCTGTGTCCCATCAATTTATTTGTTCAATTCATTGATCTTGGAGATCTCCTTAAGGAAATTGGGCAAATCAGGCTTAAACTTCTCCTGAATCCTTTCCCTGGTAGTGAAAAGCTGATGGTAGTTATTATTAGCAGCTTGGCTTTAGAGTCCTGTATGTGTTGGGATAAGCTGGTCTATTTTAGTAGCAATTATGTAATCTATTTGAAGATACTGGAGATCTCAAGACAAATACATAATGGAAGCTAAAAACATGCTTTGCTTAAAGACATCCTAAGAAATGTAGTGAGAAAGGATATAGAACAGTTATAGATAGATCCTTAAGATACACAGAGTTTAATAGAGCTCTCCCCAGTTTTGCACCCATCCTAGAGGACTGAATAGGAAGACTAGACATTCACAGATTTATAGAATGGCTTGGACAGGACCTTAAAGATCATCTTCTTCCAACCCTCTGCCATGGTAGGGATGCCTTCCAGTAGACCAGGTTGCTCAGAGCCCATACAGCCTGGCCTTGAACACTTCCAGGGATAAGGGGAGTCCACAAACTGTGAGCGACTTGTTCCTGCATGTCATCACCTTCCTAGTAAAGAATTTCTCCTAATATCTAATCTTCCTGACATCCAGGCTAAGTCTACTCCTTCAGCTTTGTTGGGATTCAATGAAGTTGAGGGTAAGTACCTTCCTTTGCCAGCTACAGGCTCTTCCTCTAAAGACAACACCAAGTGGTCCTTCAGGAAAAGATGCCAAAGGCTGAAAGATCGTACTGTATAAGGGGAGACAGTCTCTACAGATGAAGAAATTTGTAGAGCCTAAACATCCAGTCTCCAGCTGTGTGAAATTGTCACACTGTTCATAATAACCAGAAGGATTGAGATTGCAAACTTATCTGTCTGGGGTTTTTTGTTTGTTTTTTTTTTTTGAGAGCATAATTTTCAATTTTTACATGCTCCAAAAATCACAGGTTCCTGTTAACAGCCCCTGTTAAATATCCTGAAATGCATCTCTTCTAGAAAACTGTTCTGGTTTAGCCATTCTTTTGACTATATGCTTCCACGAGGAGGGATTTTCAGCCCATTTTTGCTGTACAGCTCATTGTTCCTAATCTCTCCACTGCCATTGCTATAGCAATCAAGTGCCTGTGAGATGCCCCAACTAGAAAATGTCTTTTTATTTCATTAACTCCCAAGCTGAATCCTATTACTTATTAATAACCTCATTCCACCCATGCTCTGCATTGATCCCTCTTATCAGCACTGGCTCCCGCTGTCTTCTCAGCTTTCTCAGTGGAATATTTTCAAAGGTAAAAATTTCCAGCCATGTCTCCAAACAAGACTCCTGTGCAATCAATAAGAAGCTCATCACTTCCACACTTACCAGCCTCCCAGGCAGCTCTTGCTTTGCTCGTTGTTTTATCATACCCAAAACTGTCTTCTCCTCCTGATGAGAGGGGTTCACTCAACCTGCTACAGCAGGGAGTGAAGGGACCAGTTGCCTTGTTTGCTCAGGAGAACTGGAAGGCTTAGAAAACTTACAGAGAGATAAGTGGGAGATTAAGGTCAGCATTACTGCAGGCACCTAGGGACTGAACAGATTCCAATGCCAAAAAAAGCACACATGAATATGTTGTATTCTACTAATTTCTTTAAAGACAGGAGTATTCTTACTCTAAGTACCCATCTTTAAAGAATCCCTCTCCTCCATCTATCCTTCACACATCATGCACTTTTTTGATTCTTCTTGCTTCTCTTATGTGCCCTGCTTGTCCTTTGCCTTGTATATCTCTTTTTACAGGGGAAAATAACCCCAAAATCCTCATATCTTTTGTGCCCTACAATTAAGGGGTTGATTCCTACAATAATGCTCCACATTTGTGTTTCAGCATCTGAGTAGAAACTGATTTTCTACAGAACCAATGAAGGGGTTTCTGGGTATGTTTGGGTTCTGAAAGCCCAGTCATTTATGTTATATCCTAATTTCAGTGCATTATGGGGGGCCTAAGTCCAGGGAAATCTGATAGCTTACAGTGAGGAATGTTGAGAGAAAGGCAACCCAAGTCTATCACACCTTACTCACTCAGATACATTATGAACACCCATTGCATGAATTAGAAGAACCTTTCTAAGGTCTTGCTGAAAGTGCAGAAGTTGTAACAGCCCTGATTCCAGTGACAGCACTACCAGCTCTGTGCCAAAAGGGAGCAAGGCAATGTGAGTGAGGAATGAAAGCCATGAGATCACCCAGCCTATGACATCTGGGAGATGACAATAATGCAGGTAGGGGCTAAATTAGTTAACAGAGATACACAGTGCATTTTAAATTAATTGTATGTATTCACTGAGTCAAGGTCTCACTTGGAGGTGGGCAGACTAAGCTCTAGAGGGGTGGTTTTCTCATTATTATCACCTAAGTTCATCTAAAGGACACATTTTTTGCTGATGTATTCAACTTGCATAAAACTTATGGTACATTGCCAAACACAGTATCTAGTGTCTAATTCAAGGTCTCTGTTCATGTTATCTCTTCACTTGTTTCAAAATCATTCTGCAAGACCTTGCTGTTTGTCACTTACCAGACTCTGTGTAGTATTTACTGTTCTCTGTGATTCACTCTGGAAGATCTTTTCTTAAATTATTCATCTTTCACTGCCAGCAGTCCTTACACAGCACCAGTTGAAGGCATGATGTGAATCCATCCTGCTATTTGATAGCACTGCTGCAGCAAGATGGGCACCTGAGTTTAGGCTGGTCCTTCCAAGTTCTTAAACCAGCCACAATTTGCTGTATTTTTGGCTTTGCTGTTTAACATCCCTTCAGTGTCACATATGCCCAGCTCTTCTGCATTGTCCCCTATCCATGTCCTGCCACCTCCAGGCATTGCTTTCACATAACATAGTCCCATGTCAAGGTCATCAGAATTACATGAGTCTCCTGACAGTACAGAGGTGCTTTGGTCTGTGCTGCCTCAAACCCATGAGTCTTTTTAAAAGAAAAGCCTGATTTCCAGAATGTTTTTTGGTTTTTTTCCCACTGATCCTCATTTGGAGAAGATGCAGATGTTTCCCATTTGGTCAACGCCTCCACGTACCCACTGACAGATGCTTGGCAATGTCAGTGCTTATTTCCAGCCTCTCCTCAGATGTGCTGGACATTTGTTCTTGGACATTTTCATCCAGGAATCAAAAATCCAAAGCAGTACCAAATTCTAAAGGCCAGCTTCAGGCAATTCACACACCCAAACACAAAGAGCAAGAACGGGTTCAGAACCTGAATCTCCAGCTGTTGGCTGAGGCAGGGTCAGTGCATGCAACCCCCAACCTTCCTGTGGTCAAGTTGGCCACCAGGACTTCATGAAAGCTCCTGGGTCCCATCTTGCTGGGCACAGTCTAAATACCACTGGGCAACAGCCTCTCAAACATTTACAACCCAAATAGAGAATGCAGTCTGGGGGAGGATGTGGAGGCAGCAGAGGGGAGATGATCCACACCAGTCTCAACAGGAGGTTAATTGCAGCCATTTGGGCAGCCCAGCTGATGCTGCCTTCCAGCTACCTGGCTGGTGTGGAGTGTGCATTTCTAACCTTTGGGGTCTGCCTCTTTCTTGTGACAAAAGTATTTTTCTTTGGTTTGGTTTTTGGGTTTTTCTGTTTTGGTTTGTTTTTTTGTGTTTTTTTGTGGGTTTTTTTTTTTTTTTTTGTTTTGGGGTTTTGTTGATTTTTTGGTTTTGCTTTCAAAAAATATTGTTTTATCCTGATTGCACTGGATGGCACATGATAATGTTGGAAAATGCAATCCATTGCAATCCATGAGCCAGCCCCGCCTCCAGTGAGGAGCTGATGATCCTGAAGGCTCCCAGAGCTTTGCTCTCCCAGAAGGACCAGAATAACTTCCCACGCTATGTTTTAACAGATCCTTCCAGACAGTGATGTTTAATAGCTGTAAAGATTCAGCAGTCCCAGTGTCACTTTAGAAAAGCAACGAAACTGGGATATATGAGTTTTGTGGAAATAAAAATCAAATAAAATATTGCATTTTGCTGTTAACATGATGATTTGAGCTAAGCACAGCACTATGGAAACTAGCTGTTTAAGAGAATATGTTCTTTGCTACAGGACTTTTTATTTACTCTGCCAGGGTCCTTTCCACAGATAACAGTCCATAAAACAAGTTCTTCAATCCCTGTGAAAATGGGCTATTGATTTATATTTTCATTTAAAATTACATACTTTTTCATCCCTGATGTGTTTTTCTGTTTTTTGGTCCAGAGTTCACTAACTTGCATTGAAGTGAACAGATAAGAGATATGTGCTTACATTTTGGAAGGGAATTGCTGAGATGGGGAGTTTTCAATAGCAGAAAGAAAGATGGAAACACGTAAGCAGTTATTTCAATCAACTGCTCTTTCTAATCAGTGCAGCTCAGGGGGCAAAGTAAGCAATTCAACATTATGTATTAATGTTTAAAATTCTCCTAAATCAAAGCTTTGTACAGACTCTCTGGATTGGGAGTCAAACAAAAATAATTAAGATATGCCAATACATTTTCACCAAAATCTTTGGGAACCCCAGCTTGTGTAAATTACCGTGAATGTATAGATTAACCTGGATGTGTAAATTAAATTTGTCTCTTTTTTTAAAGCACAGGCTTAAAAATGTCTGAAAAGCATTGTGTAAACAGCAGTCAACATATCATGCATCAGTGCAGAGAGTTACTGAAGGATCTACCTTTTTACATGGGCAGATAGTGATAGAGAAGAGGGAGAGGTTTAGATGAGGTATGTGCTGGATTGGGTCCTAAAAAGAGGAGTGGTTTAGATTAGATATGTGTTGGTTTGGGCTGGACCCCAACCAGTACAAGATATTATGAAGAAATTCTTTTCTGGGAGGGTGGTGAGTCCCTGGGACAGGTTGCCCAGAGAAGCTGTGGCTGCCCCATCCCTGGAAGGGTTCAATGCCAGGAGCAAACTGGTCTAGTGGAAGGTGTCCCTGCCCATGGCAGAAGGGTTGGAATGAGATGAACTTTGAGATTCCTTCCAACCCAAACCATTCTATGAACCTTTAGTTATGTGATTTTTGCTGACTTCTCTCAGCTGTTTCTGAAATGTCATCAGTAAACCCATGAAGTAACCACACACTCACTCTCTTGCTCGTGCTTGTGTGGACACAAACAGAGCAACAAGAGCTCTGACACATTTCAGGCTCTCAAGCCAGTGCTCTGTCCTGGTATTTCACCTGCCTTTGAAAACTAAATATTCAGAAATTGCCTCAGGCACTAGTGGGTATGGCTCTCAGAAGATTATGTGAGAGGAAAAAAAAGGCTTTTGCAAGACAATTTAAAGACAAATAAATAAATAAAAACAAATTCAGTTTTTCAAAAGAAACACTATACACGATTTTGTTCTAAAGTATATGTGAGGAATAGCAAAACACAAATTGCACTGAAGACTGAAATACAATGGAGATAGGGGTAATCAGCTCATGGGCTGCTTTCATACAATACAGAAAACCATGAATAATTTTCAGAGACATCTTCAGATCTCGGTGCCTTCGAACAACATCCTTATACAAGCAGAGGCTCTTCAGAGCAGAACTCTTGTTTTCTGCCTTCACTTGCAGCTTTACAGACATCAGTGACAAATCCGATCAGAGTCCTCTATTCTTATGAAAATGAGAATTTCATCTGCATCTGTTGCACACTACATGTTAAATTACAGATTTGTTATTGTCTGCACAAAAGAAGTCTAGGTGACCTATTGCACCTATGTACAATAATCATGTTAACAATTATGATGTATACACAAATTCTCTTTTCAAGTCAAGACAGTTTTTTATGTGGGTTTGACTTCATTAACTGCTTGCCCAAGGAAGGGGCACTATTCTCCTCCTTATTTAAAAATTTTGCTCCTGCATAAATGTTGCTGCAGACAGAAGTTGAGAACCTTGAAAGCAGGTGTGAAGAGGAAAAGCAGAGGCCACTCTCCTTTGCCAAAGTTCACATTTTTATGGTACATAAAAAATTAGACAGGAAGATAGCCAGAAATACCAACAGAGTGTCTGCAGAGGTAAATTTTTGCTGGGTAAGACTTCATACAATATATCCCCATTGCCCAGAGCAGACAGATCAGATTTAATCTCCCATACAGTCTCCCTCTGGACCACTACTTATCTCACATGTCTCCAGAGCGAGGCCCAGGGAACTGGAAAAGAAAGAAGAAGAAAGAAAGAACCAGAATGCTCACTGGTATTTTATAGATTGATAATGGACTTCTAAGCTGTCACACTCAGTCTTGCTATGGGCAAGGAAGGAGCATAAAATTTCATAATTTAAACCAAAACAAAACTTTTAAAAAAATATTTCTTCTCATTCTTTCAATGCCTGTCTCCTAGTGTTGACCCTCTTATCCTTACTCAGGAAGAATGGGAGGTGGGTTGTGACATGTTGCCAATACCCTGAGATGTCTATCACAGGCAATATAATATTTGTGGTGGGATTTTCTTCACCTTCTCCTTTGGGAGGTATGTGATATTGATGCTGATACTTTGCTCTTCCTCAGTTTTGGGTCTGCTGGGGTTTATTTTTATGCATTTTCTCAACACCTTCTTTTTTCTAATTATGCTCATTATGCAGCTTTTCTCATTTTGTTTTCTCCAAAACTAGCCTTTACCTGAGCTACAGAGTGCTGCTTTTCCGCAGTGACCACTGACTGATTTTTAAGATTTGTGCTTACAGTTTGGGATGTCTATTATCATGCCATGCCTGCAGTCTTTCACACCACATTTTATTTCAAACTTACAGGCTGTTCAATTTGCACTGTAACTTTTTTATCACTGTGAACTGAAGCTGATCTAAAGTAGACATGGACCATAATAGCCTGACTGCTAGACAATTACTGTTGCTCAAAAAACAAAGTTAAAATCCACTCAGCCTGAGGAAGACAAGCCAGCCATCAGTCTGGACTGACTAAGCCTTGATAGTAAAGTGCAAAGCCAGTGCTTCAACTTGTATCAGCAGAAATCAGAATTACCAGGCTGCAAAGTCTTCCTGCTCTACATATTTCAAGACCTGTCACAGAAAACTCTAGAAGACATTGCTTGGGATGTTGCCACTTGTAGGCCCCAACCATCTGATAAGCCCTGGCAGCTCCCATCAGCTCATCTGTGGCACCAAAGCATCGCTGAATTCACATCAGGTGGCTGCTCTTGGCTGCTCTCTTACTGCTTAGCTCCCAGTCACAGGATGAGCAGGAATATTTTAAAATCTCCCCACTTGCCAAGTGTGTGTCTGCAGCCTTTAAGCACCACAAAAGGCCCTCTCTAACCTATTGGATTAATCAGAACGTTGGTTTGATAGAATTTTGGGCTACACTGCCATGCTTTCTTGTACTTTTGTCATTAATGTCAACTTCCCGTGTAACCACCTGCCTCTCATTGCAATACAATTCTGTGGCTCTTCCTGCATTTCCGTGTGTCAGTAAATCATAGAATCAAAAAATCATGGCATGGGTTGGGTTGGAAGGAACCTGAAAGATCATCTTGTTCCATCTCTCTGCCATGGACAGGGACACCTTCCACTATCCCAGGTTGTTCCAAGCCCATGGCAGCCTGGCCTTGGACACTTCCAGGGCAACTGTGCCACTGTCTCACCACTTTCACAGTAAAGAAATTCTTCCTTATCTCTAATCTGAACCTACCCTCTTTCAGTTTAAACCATTCCCCCCTTTCCTGTCACTATAAGCCCTTGTAAATTATACCTTTCCTTGTATTACAAACCTAATAAAAGAACACTTTCGCCTCATTATCCTCTTAACTAACTCTTCCTTCTGTCTGTTTCTCTCACTACAGTACTCCAGTCCTTGTGTGGGTGCAGGCTGCCATGAAGCAGACACTGACTTTGCAGCAGTTTCTTTCATATCTATTCATAAATTTGAAAGTGTTACACAGAACTGTTCCCAAAGTCTTTGACCAAGAAACTTCTCACTGAACTGAAAGGTTAAATATCATGTACTTTGGATCAGTAACTGCATATGAATTCACAGAATCACAGAATAAGCTAAGTTGGAAGGGACCCACCAGGACCATAAATCCAGCTCCCAGCCCTGCACAAGACCATCCCCAAGAGTCACACCATGTGCCCAGGAGTATTGTCCAAACACTTCTTGAACTCCAAAAATTAAATTTGGTTTCCTGGACCTATTAAGTTCTTGGTACTTTTCTTCTGTTTTTATAAGAGGAAAGTCAAGTAATGAAAAAAAATCCTTAAATGAGACTTCCCACGCCACAGACCAAACCAGATAAATTAATAAATAAATAATAAACCAAGCTTGCGATCTGGAAGTTTCACTGGAACATTTTGATGAATGTATCCAGAATTACAGAATCACAGAACCTCTAGAGGTCATCAGGTCCAACATCCCTGCTCCAGACAGGGTCAGGTAGAGCAGGCTGCTCAGGGCTGCATCCACATCCCTGCCCTGTCTGGCTCAGCACAGCTCAGAGCTCAGGGGCACTGGGCAGGCTGCTGGGCAGCTAGGCAGCAGAAATTCTTTCACAAAGCAGTTCCTTGCATGCTTGATGGCAGTGCTGATATTTAGTTTGATATATTCTTGTGTGGGTACCTTCAGAATGAAGGAGAGTCAACAGCTTTATGAAACACTGGATGCCTTCACTCAACCTTTGGTGTGGGGCACAACCTTGCTGTTCCCCTCTGCATAGGGACTGACTGAGACCCTGCTGAGCCCAGAGCCTTGTGACACAACGCCACTCTGGTCTTCCTGTGCTGGGCCTTCTTCTGACCTAATACTGCAGTTTGGTAACATAGCTCTGGATAACTTCCTCCCTGCTCTAAAAGAATGCTGTCTTTTGCAGTCAAAATGCCTGCAGGATTCTCTGATGCTGGTACAGTGTATCTGATATACTCAGGAGATGGGGCTGTTGTCCCCAGGCTTTCATTCTCCTACAGTGCTGCTTTAACTGGTGTGGTGATGTCTCATTTTAGAGATGACAGTTTCCCCTTAAGTGGGCTCACTGCACCACATCACATTCTGTGTTTTGAGAAAGAAAAGGATCTAAAAATTGGTCCTTCTTCTGTTTGCCATGTTACTGTGCTGTCTTTTGAAACTATAACTTGCTGCTAATTATCCTTAATGCTAATATTAAGATATCACACTTGCGCTAAGTAATTAGAGGAAGGAGAGCATCTATGTTCCTATTAAATAAACCAGCTGACAAGCACAAGCAGATGCTCACTTGTTCCAGCTTTCTCCTTTTTTCCTGCAAACCTGTTCAAATGCTGTTTGGTGGCCTCCAGGGCACACTGGACTGAAGCTGAACCCTCATCCTTTCCATATGAGTGCCTTATCAGTGTTCACACAGAGAGTACTCACAAGCACCCATCCTCCTCCAAATTCCCACACAGAAGCAGGACTCTGGCACTGTATGAGCTGACACCAAAAAAGAAAAAAGAAAATCCTCCTCCAAAGTTTTTATTGACTGCGCAAACAGCAGTTAAATCACTGTGGGGATCCCATGTTTGACATCCAGATATTTTGCTCTTTCTTAGTACTATCTCAAACACATCTTCTGTGATAGTGGTCATCTTCTGGAGCTGTTTTCCTTACCTTTTGTGGAGGGTTGGACTAGCTGGACATCTACAAAATGCAGCCACATCTGGTCTTTGGTCTGATCTCAAACCATAGCTGCTCATCCACAGGCACAAACAAATTTCTCCGTATTCTGGAGATGAAAAGTGCATTTCTTCTTATTAATTGTACTCTGGTCCTCAAAACCAGACATCAACATTCTTCATCAGTATTTTTTTACTCCACTAGAACGGATGGATTAACCTCCAGGTAAGCAGGGCACAGCTTCTCTGTTCCCATCTCAAAAGACCTGAGAAATCCATACTGCAGCTTTTCTTCCTGATAGTCTCAACACCCCTGACAGGGCTGCTTTATGTTTCTAGAGTTTTACCTTGATGCGATTGTGTTTCCCACCTGTTTTCTTCTAGCTTAAACTGGATTTTGCATATTTTTTCTCAATGAATTTACATTCTTGGCCAGACTATTTTTTCCATCTCCTCTGCTTCCTTCAACCTGAGCCTCTGCATTCATTCCTCATTACTTGTTGTTTTTCACATTGTTTAGAAAAAATGTCCAAGGTCTGATCCCTTACCAACTCGATTCTGTTATCAGAACAGTAGACCAACAATTGATCCATCTGTAGTTGAATATAAAGAGCCCTTGGCATCACCATTATTTTTCCCTCCTGCCCCTTCCCTCTACTTTTATAATTCCAGCCAAATCTTTGCTGTCTCAGGAGATGCATGAAACTCCCTTCACAAACTTCTGCACTTTCTGTACAACAAAACGCACTCTATCCATCTTTGGAATTGAAATTACAGATGAAAATCACTATCCATTCCCACTGGACTAATACAGGATTGATTGTTCCACACAGAATATTATCTAATCTGATCAAAAAGAACACAAATGACAGGTGGCTTAATGCTTTTCCTGGGAGACTGTGACACATCCTGATCAGTGTCTTTGTAAGGAGTTGGTGCTGATAATCAAATTCATGTTATCAGTTTTAAATTCAAACTGTTACTCTGACTTATTTTCTGTTGTACAGTCCTTAGTCAATTCATCATTATTATTGTTGCTGTTTACATAATGAAGTAAGGAGAGGAAATTCTTGGCTCCAGTAGAATGCTGGCTGGTTTATATGTGTCTAATAAAAGTCTCTCTTGCACTGAAGAGTTTATAACCTCTGTAGGATTTAAGATGAGGCTGTTGCACTGAGGACTCATAGTACAAGGACAGGAAATTCATACAATGAACTACGCTCAAAACCAGGCAAATTATCCTTCTAAAACCTGATGCGTATTAACTGATTATATTTTTTTTACAATATTTAAAAAAATTATATTATTTTCTAGGTCCAAAACTACTATCCTTTTGTGTTTACATCTAGACAATCTCTGCCTCAAGAAGTCCACAGTGTAAATAAAGGGATAATCAAACATACAGAGATATCTCAGCCTCAAGTGCAACTTTCCTCAGTATTACCTTTGAGTCTTTATGAAGCAAATGAATCAGTCTTCAAGTATCTTAATGAGCAAATCAATCTGGTGTCTAAAAGAGTGGTCCACATTGAAGCAAAACACAATTGGGCAACTGTGGATTTTTTTGGAACTAGATTATCCTTGAAGTCACTTCCAACCCAACCCCATTTGTTATTTTATGATTTCTAGTTATAATGACATATAATTGGAGAGTGGTGCAAGTTCACTGTTTCTGTCTTTGTTGCATAAAGAGTGTTCATTACATGAAAACTCACCCTACACATAAGCAATTTTATCAGTCTAAGCTCTTAGCTGGGTTGTCCCTGGATTTCAGTCCCATGGTAAGTGGGTGAAGGGTTTGACTCTTCCCCATCTCCTCGAAATGCTCCTGAGAAAACAATGACATTGTTTTTCTGGGTATCCTTCTCCAGTCCAAAACCTTCCTCAGAGCCTGCAAGTTCTCATTTGGTCTGCTTAAATAAGTCCATCAAGTACTTGGACCCTGTAAAATTGCATTTTAGCTGCCTATGGCTGCATAGATTTGCAGTGACAAAAGCAACTGCTTTCTACACAAAACATAATTTATTTATTCCTTTAAGGTACAAAGCTTTCAGAACAAGGTATGACAACCACAGTTAGGCTAAGTGCAAGGGTATTAAGTTCACATTCATAAAGTCACATCCTTTCATCCTTTAGAGGTAGAAATCTCACTCTGTCACCACACCTTTGCCTCCCTGACTTTCTGTGAGACAGGGAAACTGTCTGGTACGAGCTCACATTAGCCTTACTTACCCAAGCTCCTCCCTTCTTTTCAAGCACTGTTAAACTTTTAGGCCCTCCTTGATTTTTAAGTCATTTTTAGCTTTGGAAGAATAACACTTTCCAGCTGAACTGAGCCATCTAGGCTGGGGAGAATTTCTCCCTGTAATTCATGACCAGCTGTTGCTATGTAAGTCCCTAACTATGTACCTGAGCTGCTTCATCTATGTGATGGCTTTATCTTTCTTGCTTGGTACAGTGACTTTTCTTCAACCAGACTAGAGAAAATGGGTGGAAAAAACCCCTAAAATCATCTACAATCAGATTATCAACTTAATTGAAATTAATGGAGCAGAGAAAGAAGAGCAGGTCAGCATAAGTTAAATAATATTTGAGTAAGTGGAGTGCCTGCAAGCCAGGGAAAACTGAAGAGCTGTGCTGCAGGGTACATCAGTAACTAACAAAAGGAAACACTGCATACTAAGAGACTGTCTTTAAGATCTTGTGGAGGAAAAGTAGCAGAAGAGAAAAAAAAGAGCAAACAGTACTGTCATGGAAATAATGGTGAAATCCAGATGAGTCAGCCTGACTTTGATGCCTGGAAAGAAAATGGGCCAAATAATGAAACAGTTGATACATAGGTACCTCAGGGAAAGTGATAAAGAAACATCCAACACTAATTTGACAAAAACAGATTGCTTCCACCCAGCCAAAGACAGGACAACATTACTTAGTAAGGGCAAGCACAAATCTCTGACATTCTTACAAATATGTTCCATCATCATTGTTAAAATTGTAACTTCTCCAGCTTCTCACATTGTAGAAATGTAGCTACATGACTTTAAGCAACCTCCTGTGGGTAGACTGCAACTTTTTAATTGAGTTTAAATTTCAATGATTTTTTTTTCTCTTTTAACATTTGTAGCCTAATTTTCCAGGTTATTGCAGCTCTGAGTTAATGTAATGGTGATTAAAGTACCAGTGCTGCTTCCTTGAGATGTACATGTTTACCCAGTCAGTAGTGCCAAGGGAATGATACAGCCTCAGCATTATAAATAACTCTGAAACAGATGCATTTCTTGGAAGGAGAATATTTCCTTGTGCACAGAGAAAAAAGCATGCACATGCACAAGTTTTCCTGGACAGAAAAACTTCCAGAAGCAGCTCAAACCACATTTATCCTCCATGCTTGGACAATGGAGCTGAGTACCCTGTGGAGAACCATCCAATATACTGACAGAGCAGAGGAAATGGGGGAATTACTCACTGTCCATGGGGCTGTGCATATTTTTAGCACTTGGGTGATGCCCTGTGATCTGTAAACTGCAGATTGCCAGGGAGAGGAATCAAGGGCATCTCAAAGGGAGGCTGATTTCAGTAAAGGCATGTGCTGAAAGCACATCCATCAGCTAAATTAAATGTAATCTCAGAAATCTAACTTGTACAGTATCAGAAACACCTCCACAGGACTCTGCCTCCTAAGTCAACACAGTCTGTGGGTCCTGGCAAGAGATTCAGCTCACCCTGCAGCAGACACCAGGATTCAGCTCAGTTGTACCCAGAGACACAAAACAGAACCTAATGAAAATCCTGCCTGCTGGGGCTGGTGTCCAGAGGTGAAGTGATATTCCCTAGGCATCTTCCACAGTCCTGGATTGGCTTTCCTTAGGCACTCAATCCTTTCCATACCTCTGGAGTGGCCAAATTAAGACACCCTGATGACAGGCAGACAGCTGTCTGTGGGAACAGAAAGGTAGGACTTCATCTGGGCTTCATTCCACCTTTGTTCACAGTTTCACTTTTGAATGAAATCAGGCGCTTGCTGTAAATGCAAGCCTGGAGAGTCCCTGCAGGGAACTGTTGTGGAGATGCCAGAGAACTGTACACAGAAACAGATTTCACAGTGCCTGTATTCTGTACTCAAACCCTGTGACACTGCTGCAGACAGGGTACATGGCACTCAGGGACTTCTTATACACCATCATTTATCTAGGGCCCCTGGGGGAATTATTCACTGAACCTGACAGGAGGGAGGCTCCAGCAAGGGAACTGTGTCTGCTGCTCAGCACTCCTCTGTGGGAAAGGTTTTGACAATTTGCAGGGAGCCCAGAGCAACAGGAGAGATTCAGGTGCTGAAAATATGGATGATGAAGAAAGAATGAAATCATTTGATCTGTGGGTCTGTGACTCTGTTAATTACCTTCAAGTGTCTAAAAGGTTGATATCAAGATAGTTCTGATTTATTGTTCTTGGTGTCCATAGAGGGAAGGAAAACCTGAGTGGTTTTGAGTCCAGAGATAGGCTACCTAGCAGGAAAGGGAAAATAGGCAACTTTTTTTTAAACATGGAGGAGAGTGGAGTTCTTACACGAGTTGCCCCAGAAGGCAGTGGATTACAAACTAAGAAGCATCTATGATGTTATGCAAAATTCTGCTTGTAGTGGCCAGATTTTAATTTTTCTGTAGTGTGGAAAGGTGAATTCCTCTCATCCATCTCCTCTCATTCTACTTATTTTATAAATGTAATTCAAGCTTAGTCTCTAATAATTTAATTTTGTTGAGTTAGATGAGAACACAGAACTGAACAGGGAAATAGGGGTGCTTCTGTCTTTCATCCAAAATAAGGAAATTGTGTTTCCAGTTTAATGGTCTTTCATACAGACTCTATCATCCTTCTTACAATTTAGTGAAGTCTTGATAACACCTAAAAATGCCTATAGTGAAGTTGTCTTACACATGATAAAACATCAGGGAAATGCATGGGCAGGAGAAAGAAGAAGAGGAATAAACAGAAAGTGAAACCTGGTTAAAAAAAAAAAAAGAAAAAAAAAGAGAAGGAATTGGTGGAAAGAGAAGTGGTGTGGAGATGCAGAGTAAACAATGCAATGCAAAAGATGGTGACAAGAAGAAACACCCTGTGGCAAAAGAAAGCAAAGAACACTCTACAGCAAGCAAGTCAGGGATCTTGCATTAGCACAATTCAGTGTATTGACAAGGAAGGAAAGAGGAAGTTCAGCACCTTTTTTCCATTCTAAATAGGTATAATGTACCTGGCCATCCACCGCTTTATTGAGCAAGACAAAGTCTGCAGATGAAATGTTGTCACTGGTTCAAATGAGAGAGGAATAGGAGAGTGGGAAAGAGCATGGGAGGTTTTAACCATGACAGGGAGAAAGGCACAGGGGTGCCAAGAAGGCAGTGCAGGTGCCTGACCAAGACCCTCGTGGGTCTCACTGAAGCACAAGACAGCTCACAGAATATGGTCCAGCACAAGCCTGACACCAAACTCACACACCTGTGGCAAGAGCAGACATATTTTCTTCCTGTAACTGGTGAGGGCACTCATTTCTGTCAGGCAGAAATTATTAATCTCAGCTCAGTGGTTTATATTCCAGCAAGCACTACGTCTCTCCAGGGCAAGCATGATTGCAGGGTGCACCATTCCCATATGCTTTCCAGAAACACATCCATTTTCCAGGAAATTATGATGCCTGAAAACACAGCCTTTATTGCTGCCTTGTGCAGAATGCAGCAGCCAAAAGGCAGATTGAGAAGGTGGCTGGAAGAGAATGGTACCAGGCTCTGGGCTGTTACCTTCTATATATTGAGATGTCATCAACAGTTCAGGTTCGTACATCCCTCATACAGACTACACTAAAAAAAATTCAGATTAGAAAGGGGAAACACTATGACAAAGAAATTTCCAACTTGCTATTCAGAGATGGAACAGTAAGTAGGGGGATGGAAAATTGTGGTCACCCTCCTCTGTAAAAGTCTTGAGAGAAGTATCAGTACATGAAAACTCCTGTAACTCTATTAGAAACTATGCAGAAACATAATTTTTTTCATTCTCAAACATTATCCTGCTGTGTGTATATACTGATCTCCCACTCATGGCAGTATTTCTGTATCAGGCATATGGATAGTACCAGATCATTTTCAATGACTCAGTATTTACGTGCAAAATGTCATGAACATCTGAGAGTGTTTTACACCTGGAATGCTATATTTGGCAGCACTGAGTGACTCAATTTTGCCAGCAATGTTAGCAATAGTGAGAAAAATAAATGGCAATTTTAATTACGTTTTATAGATATTTTACAGCAAGAATTTCTATTTTGGCAAATAAAGACATCTGGAGTCTAAATATTTTACCTTCCCTGCTCCCACTGCTTTAACATGGCAGGGAAGGGATTCTATGCATTGAAGTTCCCATATGTATTTGCTTTGCTGTTCGCAGAGACATCAGAAGTGTAACTCCAGTCAGAAACAGCAGCAGCTCTATACAATGGCCACAGGATCTGCTGAAGGCAGGTGATGCTGCAGAGGTGTCTTTTAGGGTGAGGTTAAGCTGTGCCCAGGACAGGGAGGACTCAGCTGCATATGATCATTTTTGCCTTCCACCGACTCCAGTGACAAGGCACAAAAAGAACAAGGGGGAAAAAGCTATGGTTTTGGCCTTTATTTATACCATGGTCTTTCTAAAAGAAGAGCTCACAAATTTTCTCTCCTTCATTGCTAAATATACCGAGTGCTGTAAAAACAAAAAAAAATTGTTCCATGTGCTGGAGACTATCCATAAGGGACATTACTTTAAATGCTTTCTCTATTGTTGCAACAAAGCAGCCATTAGATCCCACTGCAGAGCAGGGAGGGACACCACCTCCTCTCCTGAATTTATGGTCTGGGAACTAATGCTCTGTCTAATAGAAATGGTTAGTGACTAATGAAAAAATAGGAAATGCAGACAAGCTCGGCTATACATTGGGAAGTTAATCAATATGCATTTTCCCATAATGCTCAAAGATATTTCCCATAAGAAGGCAGGAATCAGGCTGTAAGATATGAAAGCATGAAGCAGATATCCCTAACCCATTTACCCTGAATACTCACCATCACAAAGTATCCCTGGACACTCCAGAAACCATAACTCATGCTTTAAAGTCTGAACCTCGAATAAATATTTCATCACTCGCCTAAAACTTCATCTCTAGCTTTAGTGAAGCTGTACTTCAAAATCTGGGGTATCAGATTTCACATGGGAAAAAAAGTTTTCCCTTTGGAGATGTGGACATATAGGTTTATTTGCTTTTTAACCTTGGATGTGGGAAGAAGTGTGCTTGTACAGAATACTACTTTGCAGCTAGTTATGAAATGGGAGACTGCCGATTTTAGTAATGTTCAACAAACTGTGTTAAAAGACTGAAGAAATGAATAAATAAATAAATAAATAAATGAAATACACTGTTCCCTGCATTCAATTAACTGAAATTGGGGAAAGAGACACACATGAATAGCAGAGCAACTAATTTACTCTCATTTGGCTGAGTCAAAGCCCCAGCAGCATCCTGTGTGTCATGTACCTGGCTTGGTGTTGCTAGGAAGCATTTGCTTAAACCCAAATTTTAGCTGAAAGGTTCCTAAAGCACATCAGGTCGTGTAATGGACAGAACTTGAGTTGAGCAGCGATAAGTTAAAGTCTTTAATTTGTTCACCTTTTCCCCAATTTAACTTTTCCTTAAGCAAAAACAGATCAACTAAACCAGGAATAGGCGAACTAGGAGTCACCTAGCAAAAAAAAAAGAAAAATAAAACAACAAAAAATTTTAAAAATAGTATAGAGCTTTGATTACCTGCCCGTACACTCAAATTCTCCATGTCCAGCTGCAGTGTGGGTGCCCAGACAGTTTCCCAGGTTTGGAGACTATCCACCACCACACAGCTGAATCCAAAGGTCCTTGGTACCTTCCATCTGGAGGTTTTCACACACACACAAACAATACCAGAGCATGATGCAAAGGCCCCTTCTCCAGGCTGAGTGTGAGGTGAAGGTTTGTATCTGTCAGAGGCTTTAGTTAATAGGTCACCAATTATCTCCTTTGCCAAAAAAAAAGTCCTCTTTGTTTGGATCTCATACAAAGGATGTTGAAGACCAACAAACCATCCCATATTTGCAGGGCTAAACTGAACATGGCAAAGACTTGCCCATCCCTGCTTACCTGTTGCCATGATGTCCATCACAATTTTGACAGCCCTTTCCCAGTCAAAGCTGTGCTGACCTTGGAGATAGCAGGAGCAAGGGATACTTCCAACAAGCAGTTTGGACATGGCCACGCTGCTCACCCACAGAAGCAAAGCTCAGCCACACACCAGGAAGCCAGAAATAGCCCTTGGCTCGTTCTACTTGCCGACAGAGATGGACCTAAGGAGGATGAGTGGTCAGACCAGATGGGCCAGTATAGCTTGTATTCCTCAGTCTGGTAAATCATAAACTAAAACTGTGTCTCTTCTCCCATAGGATGCTGCCAGGAGGCCTCTGGCATTCCATATTCCAAGCTTTGGTGTCTCAGCCAGCAGATCTTCCCCCACAATCCACTTTTGCTTCCTCTCTTTCCAAGCCTTCTATCAGGGGAAGCATTATCATTGCAGTGCCACACTCAGAATCATAAATGAGGCTCAGGGAGTGGAAAGAAGGAGGAAAATACTCTGATGTGACTGGACTGGATGGGAAACTGGTAAAGCAAAAACTAATCAACCTTCTGAAAGGTATAGTTGCAGGCAGAGGTAGGGTTTAGTGCCAGAGTAGAATAAATCTGTGTAATTTCTCATTCCATTGCAAAATTCTCTCCAAAAGTGCTTAGAGGCTTCTTGCACAGACTCTGTCTTGAGCCACTCTAGTGCCAGGCTGTGTGGAACCTGCTGTGGGGTTCAAGTTGCTCTGGGCTGTGTTTCTCCCAGCCATTCTCCAGAGGAAGGTTTCAAAGTCAAAGCAATCAGAGTATTGAAAAGTGCCATTAGTGAAGAATTTTTCTTGGGTTTTTGTGAGCTGCTGCCCTGTAAACTGACTCTCCACCACCTTCTAGAGACACTTCCACTGCACACAGAGAAGTAGAGGGAATTGGGAGATGAACTTCATGTGAAACCCCACACTCCAGATATTACATCTGCTTGAAGGATCTGATGCTGCTTTCAAATCTATTCAATAACCAATGTAGCAGGGGAATCTATTAAAAAAAAGGATTTTTATATATACAAATGAACTCTTCACTGCATGTGTCCTTAGTTCAAGTGTCCCAGATGCATCAATATCCATCACTGGACATGCAATTCCTGGGGCTCACTGAGCCCCATAGCAGGGTAAACCTGCAAGGCAAGAGCTTGTGCTGAATGCAGGCACTCTGTCAAAACACCAGATCAGCCCAAAATAATGGAAATGCAATCAGCCTTGCAAAGATCCTCCCTGCTCTTCCACCACATTTACATTGGGCACAGTATTGATTCAAGCCCATTATTTTCAAGCATCATTAAGAGTACAATAAAGAGTAATAAATTATTATTTTAATGGGAATATAATGGCATAAAGACACTTCTGAAGTAATTAGACTCTCAGACTTCAGAGTCTGGAGTGTCTTTTTCCCATCAAGCTCATGCAATGCTGACGCTAGCGAGGCTTGGGATGTGCCAAGGGGGATTGAGTGCTGCCTGAAGAAACACTGGCAGAGAAAGGACCAGCTCCCAAAGAGGGAGGAGCTGTCTTCAGGATTTCTGCTTGGTCACTGCACGAAAGCAGCACGGGATTGGCAGGAGTGGAGGGCAGGGGACAAAGTCTTGATTATGGTGTTGGTAAAGTGTTACTACCTATGAGTAACAGACCCTAAAACTGTTCCTTGTTATTTGAACAGTTCCCTTTGCCATTCTTGCCACAAAAATCATGGGAATGGGTTTCTGAACCGAGGTGCCCATGGCTTTAAACACCACTGCCTGCTGAATATAGAGGTGCTTATGATATCCTGCTGAGCACAGGCTGTTTATAGGGAACCATGCTCTTCTGTGCCTCAGTTTACTAAAAACAGTGGATGGGACCCTCTAAAATCTTTGCACATACACAGTCAAGCACATAAAATCTAGAACATTCCTGCACATGAAATGTTCTTTACACTCTCCAGCACCCAGAAATCCCAAGAACAGCCTTGGATTCTCCCAAAAGCCGTAGAGGAAGGTGTGAGCACAGGGGAGAGTTTCCCAACAAAAGCCAGGCAAGCTTCTCACTCCAATACCTCTCAGGCCCTGAATGCTGCACTGGGAGAGAGGCAGTGCTGGGTAGCCAGAAGTCAGGCTGCTTTGGGGTCAGCATGCACAAATATGATAAATAACATCATGAGCACAAGGCTCCGAGTTCAGGGTGCTGGTATAACCTGGTGCTCCTGCTGAAGAAACTCTGCTTTTCCACGTTAAACAGAATGAGAGCATCAATCAAGTCAGGGATGGGAAAACATAAAACTCATTTCAGTAAATGGCTCCAGAGCAGACACCTTGTACAAAGATGGAAGATGTTCAGGTAGAAGGTGCTGTTGTAGAAAAATTAGGTATAGTTAAAAAGTCTAATTGTTTCGCTGTGGGGATTCAGGACACCAAATTGAGTTCCTCCTTTCTCAGTCCAAATTATTGTAAACAGACCTCTGGATTTGACCAAGAATGTCTTCTGAGTTTTAAATCTTCTAAAAACTCAACTGCTTTTCTTGTTACACAGTGATTTATACAAGGATTATCTCCTGTCATTAGTCTCTCATGATGATTAAAGACTAAAGTAATGACCACTAACTCTGGGATTAAAGCTTAAATGTCACTGCCTGAAACCAGACAGCAAAAGGTGGCTGCAGGAATACTGGTGTGTCACTCTAATGAAGATGAGGGAGTAGCAGCCAGACAGTGATTAGGACATGATATGGGGAACCTTCTGGGTGGAGACCAGAAGGGACCATGTGCCAATTAATTTAAAATTAGATTGGAGAAGGCTTGAGCTGCAATCTCTTTTCTGTAAGTACAGCAACTTGTTGGCTGAGGAGAAACAGCTGAGATTGCATCAGGGCTAGAAATTTTCTAATGCGGAGTCCCTCAAGAATAGCTAATGCTGTTCACTTTTGATGAATCAGAAGCAAAATCATTTGTGAGCCTACATAGAGAGGTTTCCCCACAATGTAGGCACTGTACAGTTCCTTTGCACCCTTGCAACCTTACAGAATGTAAGAGCAATGAACTGGAAAACAATTCAATCTGTCTTAAGTCTAGAAAGGTGTTTGTCTAGGTGTCCCTCTGTCCTCAACAGGAAGAGAAGGGATTCAGAGTTTAGGATGAGCTTCATTGCGCTTTGGAGGTCTCTGTACCTTGCCACTGATTTCTCTCTTGGAAGTTCACTTAGGGTTTTAGATGGTCCTTGAACTTAATGGGAAAATGTTGTGGTTGCTGCTTTCATAGAGATTCCACCTACAGATGCTAAAGGGAACCTCACTAAATTTAAAACTGTGACCATATAATTCTTGGTAGTCACCTTTTAAGCTCTTGAAAGCAAAATGGGATGGAGCTGGTGATGTTATGGTGGTTTGTGGAGAAGTAACAGTAGAGAGGTTTTCACCATCTAGTCCCAAAGAACCATCACATGTCCACAGTGCCCAGAGCCTGTCCAGGACCCTACCAAATCCTTAAGAGTCAGCTCTGCCAGATTCCATGAGCTGAAGACAGTCCCTGAACCATCCAGTTCAGTGCTACAGCAGCACCTGCAGACTGCAATGCACTTCCTATAAACTCCCTGGGACAGTCTGAGTTCTGCAAAACCCAGCACAGAGTGGTCCTGGCCTGTAAATGAGGTTTTCACTTGCTGCAGTGGGGCAGAGATCTCCCAGTGATGGTTTGGAAAACATGATGTGGCCGAGAGTTTAACACACCTGTTGTCCTGCAGTACAAAGGTAGATGCAAGGTCCATGGTGCAGAGGTTGTCCTCTTAAAGAACACTTTCACCAGTAGGCAACACAGTCTTTGCTGTGGAGATCACTCTCATCTTCCCACACAGAGAGGACTTTCCCAGTCTTGCTGCTTGGCCCTGTGCTGGAGATGTTTCTTCATAGGGGAACTAGAGGTTTGGGATACAATTTTTCTCTGTCAAAACCATCTGTTTCTGGACACATGCCCTTTGGAGCTATTTAATACATACAACACAGCCGTGTCACCATGTACATTCTAAGTATTGCTTCCTAAGAGGGATCTTTATTAGCCAGAGCTATAAGAAGATCTCTAGCAATGAAGGATGACAAATTAATTGTATTAACATTTCCAAAGTACTTGGAAATGCCTGCTCTATATGTTCAAGTAAATTAATATTTAATATTATCTAGAAGAAGGGACAAAGGTCACCACAGACCAGGGCATTTTAGAGTCTCACTCCTTCACTGGCATTCATGATCTTCATTTGAGTGGTGATCACCCAACTGGATGTGCAGACACTGTTGGATTTGCTGGTGATGCTGATCACTGGAGATTTTCCTTTGGTACCAAATTGAATGGTTCCCACAGGGAGATGTTAAAGAGAAACAGGGTTGGATTTTTGTTGAGGTTGATTTTGGTATTTTGGTTGGCTGGTTCATTGGTTGTTTGATTTGTTGAGGGGTTTTATGTATTTAATTGAGGACACCAATATGAAACTTTTAAGGGAATGTCACAGACAAGTCCACGACAGTTGAATTTTGTATGGAAGATACTGTGAGAGTTGGTACAGGTACATGGGGCTGGAAGAAGAACTGGAAGGGGAACAAAAAGCTGGAGACAAATATGTTCCACATGCCGGGAGAAACAGCCAGAACAGGGACGAGCAAGAGCTGTGAGTACACACACAGCAAGGCAAATAGATCCTTCTCTTTGCTCAGTTGTAACTCCCTGCACAGCCCTTGGCAGGAGGAAGACACATGATCAGCCTTCCATTTCACCTCTGCACACATAATTTTCCCCATCTGCAACATGACAGAAATGAATGAATATTCCCCTATGGCTGGGGAAGTGAATTTTTGATTGCTGGAGGATATTACAGGAATGCAAAGTGGGTTGCTATGAACTGTGTGTGTGTTTATTTTGTGGTTGACACACTTTCCCTGGGAAAGGCAAAGGAGAGGTGACTGTGTGAGATGGAGGACACAGAGCACAGCAGACATTTTCAAACCAGACCAGTGTTGCCTCATTTTGCTGACTGCTGGCACCCAGGAGAGTGTGCCAGGTGCCCATCAAGGGCACAGCACCCACCTTTCCCTTCCACAGAAGTGTCTCACCCCTGTAACTTTGCACTTACCAGGAATTTTTTCACCTGCCAAGGTTGCTGGAGCATACACACAAAAGAGGTATTTTGGAAAGTTGCTAAATCAGGATGGGGAGTTAGAAGATTTGTATTCCCCTAGGAAATCTGTCCAGTGACTCCATAAAACAGTTTGCAGAGCCATAGGGGGTTACCCTCTCCTAGAGCTCTCCACTCCAGGGTGGCATACTTCTTGTGGCCTAGAGCAGAACCCGTGGTGTCCAACAGGAAAAATATTTTGGGTAATTATAATATATTGTTTTATACTCTGGGAGCATCAAAGAGACTGAAACAGATCACAGACACACTGTGCCCATGGAAAGGCTCCTCTGTGGACCACAGATTTACAGTATCTTCTGAATATGAGGGCCCAGCCTCACCCTCCTGGTCTGCAGTACTTCTTGAGTTTCCTGAACCTTGTATTTCTGACTGGGGAAATCCTTCAAATTTTGAGTGTTTCTCCCCATCTTCCTGCCTTCTGTGCACAGGGTGCCCCAACACCAGACCAGGGCTCTGCAGGGAGAAACCTCTGACCAGTGCTCAGCCTTTTGGGCTGCCAAAGGGACTTTCAGCAGGGCAAAGAAAATGCATTTATTCAAATTCATATGGCATTAAGAACAGCTTTAGGTGGCTTTGCCATCTAGATCAGAAAAAGTGGAAAACCTTTGCAATTGAGAAGTGGTTTGGGAGCAGCTCAGGTCTGTGGAGATGTGTGGAGGGAAGGGGAAGAACCCAACCAAAACTCTCACCAAATTTTTACCAAACTCTTACTAGATTTAACTCTTACCATTTTTTTACCAAAAGGTAAGATCTGATTCAATAACCTTCCCTTTTCAGTTTCTTTTTCCATGTCTCCAATCAATTCCCAACTTCTGCCTGACTCTTAACAGGAACTGCAGAGGTTTTTAGACACAAGGCAGAGAGGTGGCTTTGGATAAGGAGCTGATTCACAGCAGCTCCTGCTGGAAAGCACATGGGCAGCAGGTAATGCTCTTTTGCAGTGAGCAGCTGCACTGGGCTTTTGCTTTTGCCAAAAGGCTGCACTCTCCACAACGTGCAGATTTACAGCAAGGCTCAGAAAAATGGAGATGAGTGCTTTTATTATCTGTGTGGAACCATGCAAATGCAGACTGCAGGTTACAAGGTTATGGGAAAAGGCTTCATTTAGCAAGACAGAAGAACCCGTTCAGGAAGTAAATAAAATGTTGGCGCTTTCCCTTGTAGATATAGTGATGGAGGGGGAGGATGATTTCCACCTCTGAATGTGGTTTCCAGAACAGACAGTAAAGGACCCCAGAGAAATGTAATTGCAGAAGTGACTTTAATGAGCAGAAGTCTCATCAGAAAAAAAAAAAAAAAAGGAAGATTTTAAATAAAAAAACAGTGGGAAATTGAAAGATACAGTTTAACCTCTGGAGCCCCTCTGACTGTGGTTAAAAGTTTCTATTGAAATTAGGTACCAAGGCTCACACAAAAAAAACCCCAAACAAACAAACAAACAAACAAACAAACAAAAACACACAAGAAAGAGAGAGAAACCCAAAAGAGTCAGACTCTGAGGAATCAGACAATCCAATTAGATAAAGGTATTTCTGCCAATTCCCTGCATTACAGATCAAGAGATGGCAGATATTACCCCTGAAAATAAGATGGAATTTGCCCATGCAGGAAGGCCTGGGAACTGAAAAAACTCATGATCTCTGGCTTTTATCCAACACAAAATATGTACCACCAGGAATCACTGGAGGAAAAAGGCTAGTGAGTTGACCAGTGCTTCCTTTGAAAATCAAGAGCACATTCTTTCATAGCTGTAGACTGAGAACCCAGAAACAAGATTGCATTTTGAAGCTGTGCAGGGAAATGAACCTGAAAGTTTGTTTCTGGAAGTAAGGTGCATACACATCACCCAGTGACTTCAGCAGGACTGGTTATGTGAATAATCAGTGCTCCAATGCACAGGGGTAAGGCCCTGGCTGGATAAAAAACAGGTTAAATATAGCATTCATTAGGGAGAAGAAACTGAGTTTAATTTAATTTAATCTCAAACAATTTTGTATCCAGTTAAGGGGCAAGTCTACTGGCAATTTCTCAAAAGTGTCATCAGCAGGGTAGTAGTTTAAGAGGTTCATATGATATTATCTTTAGACTTAAATAAAGTAAGGATTTTAATGGAAAATAAGGCATGGTCAGGGACATGAATGAAGACTCTTGACTTTTGCTGACTTTAGTGAGTCACTAATGCTCAGCACCCAGACCTTGGTGTGTGATGGGATCACACCCTCCAGAGGCAAAAGTCAATAAGTAAATTGTCAGCTGACTAGACACACTAATGATTAACTCCTATTAATGTAGTTAGTTGTGAAGCTATTAGCAAAAATGCCCAGTATCTCTTAGTCTGGCACTTTTAAAGGTAATTCTTGGAGCCAAACACCAAATTGCTTTACAAATTAGGAAGATTTGGCTATAGGAAATAAAACCAAACTCATGTATTATCCATGTCTCCTCCTTAAAGCAGGATTGGGTGCACATAAACTATTCCAACACAATCGTTTTTCACACTGCTCCCATTTTTCCCAGTTCTTTATTATCCTTACTGTTTCAAAATATTTTCATAATCTAAATTTTTTATATTATTTTAGCCATTTACCTCTTGCCTTATATACACTGGGAAGGAGAGTAGTATATTCTGTTACTTTCTGCAGCAAGAGTAATTTCTATATTCAGACTCTTTTCCTCCAAGATGAGAAAACCCAACACAATTCTTTGTGGGTTTTTGGGGGCTTTTTAGAGTTTTTTTTGGTTGGCTGGTTGGTTGGTTGATTTTTGGGGTTTTTTTGCCACTGTCCCCAAAGGAAAAATGTAACTTAGAGGAGCCTGGCTATTTTTATAATAGTTTTTTTTTTCCATTTTTTCCCCCAAAAACAGTGGTAAATGAAGAGCGGTAGGAATGGATTGGTCATCATCTTTGTGGCTTCAATCTCTTCTCCTCTCTAAGACAACTCCATTGGCCTCCCTGGGGTTTGGCTCCTCACTCATTTCCTGTCCTGCTGTCCTTTTGTCCTCACACACTAGTGCAACCACGGCTATGCCCTATGGACTCAAATTTGGGGAACTTCAGAACTGCAGAGCTGCTGTTCCTCATGTTCGCTGCCATTGGATCCCTCCTCACTCAACCCTTAAAGAAATTTCATCAGTAATTTGGGCTTGGCTCAGCACTTGTGTCCTGGGCACTCTCTGAGCTTCAGTATTTCACCACTCAGCAGCACAAAGCAAACAGGTGTTACTGGAGCACAGTCAAACCCAGTTTAACCATTGGCAATGAAGTGCTGATAGCATAAGACTCTGTTCACCACTAATTGCATTTTTCACAGGCATTGTTAAATGTTCAGCTATAAAGAAACTCAAGTTATTGCAGATTTTCCTTTATTCTGTTTTATTTTACCTATTTTGTCATTCTCTTTCCATTCTTTATTTTGCATGTTTCTAGCAGGGTATTTTAATCCATGGAGGTGAGACTCTGAAAATCTTCAGATGAAAAAAAAAAGAGATTTCAATAAAACTAGAATCCTTTAAATTTATGAAAAGTTAACCATGGTTTTGAAATACCACAAAGCTTCACAGATAGTAGTCTGTATTTTATAAGCTAAACTTCTCTCTGATTTACATGTCTCTCAAATTTACAACCACATTTACCTGCCTGATTTGCTGTTATTATGAGTTTAATAAAAAAAAAACCCCAAAACAACACAAAAACAGCCAAAGCAATAGAAATTCTAGTAAGAAAATATATAAGGCCCTTTATATGGCCCTGTGTGGGCTTGCTGAAGCACTATTAGTTTTAATTACCTTCATCTAGGCTGACTTGATGCATTATGATTAGCTCAGAAACAAGGCGTGATGTCCTCAGTGATTCTTCAGGAGCAAGAGAACAAACAACACTTAATTTTTGTAGACTCTGAGGACCAATACCAATTGTTTGCTTCAGTGTTGAGACTCCCAGGCCAGCCACAACATTCCTTGTGCTGCACCATGCACATAGTGACAGACTGCCCCATGACATTCTGGTGCAGAAGGTGTTTGGTCTCACAGCCCTGAAGTGGGACAGGGTGGGTCAACCAGACACCAGATGTTGAACCAAGCCCATTCCCAATGCCTGGGGGCAGGTTCTCATATTTGTTGTTGGGTTTCTTCTTGGTGCAGCAGTACTTAAACAGCCCAAATAATATAATGACAGAATCCTAGAATGGTTTGGGTTGCAAGGGACCTTAAAGATCATCCTGTTCCAAGCCCCCTGCTATGGACAGGGACACTTTTTTCTAGACCAGGTTGCTCAGAGCTCATCTGGCCTGGTGTCAGAATGAGAACAGAATTTCATTGGGCTACAGAGTGTATGGACACACAAGAAAAGATGGAGTGTACCCCAAACAGGTAAAAGGAACAATTAACCTCTATATTTTGTTACAGGGAAACAACATCTAGCCCAGAGCAGCAGAAGGATCCTGGAACTATTGCCACCATAAGCCTGCCCTTTCCTGAATGTTTCAGTTCCTTCTCAGGCCCACAAGCTGACAGAGTTCATTCCTGCACCTCTCTGGGCTGCAGCCCACACCAGCTCCTAAGGAATTTGCTCCTGCCTAGAGCAGAGAAAAGCAGTGGGTCTCCTCCAATTCAGACTTTTCCTTGATGAGACATAGGCAATTACAAATGGGGAACAGCCTGAGCACCACCACACCTTTGTTGACTCCACTTCCTTTGTTGGGTCTGTGCTCACCAACCTTGCACTGTGGAGCAGAGACTTCTGACTAATTGGAGGAAGCATCATCAATTTACCACCTTGGGGCGAGCACAGCCTCCACAGTAGGGGTGTGCAGAGGAGGCACTGACATCAAGGAATTAATTTTCTCTTATGAATTGTTGGTATAAAGAGACTCCTAAACTGCCAAGGACCTGAGATGAGAACCACAAGCACGATGACAGCTCCCTGTTATTCCCCAAGGGTGCCACGTCTGCATGCCCAGCACTCACACTGCTGCTTCTGCAATGAAAGCACAACCCGAGACTGGCATTTGCCAGCAGCTGTCTTATATGGATATGCTTGGCTTGATCACTTGCACAGTCAGCCTAAGAATAGCTTCCTCTCTAACATCTGATTTCTCTTAAAGGATAAAAATAAAACAATCAGAGCCTGGGTATAAAAGACCAAACCGCTGAACACTGCACTGCATGCATCTATGTTTAATGAAGTAAAGTTTCACTATACAAGGGGCATGAGTTATTTGTGCCAACCATATTTGGCCTCAAGATCAGTATCTAAGCTGCCACTTCTTTTGGTCTGACAGCTAAATGACTTTTCATATTACAGAGAGCTTCAGCGCTCCCATCATCCCTGGCAGTTCAACATTTATCACGACCCCAGTGGGCTTGAAGCCTGTGACAAGCTCTCCTAGCCAGTGCCCAGGAAGGATGCAGGGATCATCGCAGCCAGGATCATGTTGAAACAGCTTTGTGGAGGCAGGCACGTGTCTCAGAGCGTGGTTTGTGCCATGTGCTTGACCTCAGTGGCCAACAGCAGACCAACTGTTAGTTGTAGTTAGAGAGTCCTGGGGCCATATCAGGCAGCCTGAGAAAGCTGCTTTGTTTAGGCATAAAAAGCTCATGATGTATCTGTTCAAGAGCACTGTGGATAGCCCAGTTTAGGCTTTCCAGTCCAAGTGCCAAGGTCCACTGCCACTGGACACAGTTAGTCACAATACTTTGCCCAGATGAATTGAATGTAGGCTATAAATAGTACTTGGTCCCTCTCCTTCTCCCCTCCCTGTTTGCAATCTGAATTCTATAAGCATTTCTCCCATTTTGAATCCTCACAGGACATCTGCAGTACATGGTACCACTTATAAAATAGATTATTTTTTTCTCTTCAGAAACAAACAAACAAAAGTAAACTAAAAAACCAAACCAGTGGTAAATCAAATGTGGTCACCAGTTTTTTCAAAGGATAGTAAGACTGGAGGATTCACAAAACAGGGAGGAAATGTTGAAATCAGGGTAAAATTTTATCGTTTGGGGTTCTTTTATGCCACTAGCAGCAGACCTGTCTCTGCTGTGCCAGACCACCTGTCACCTTAATAAATGTTTCCTGGTTCAAAAATAGAATAGAGCCTGCTGAAGTCAGACACGAATTAGCATGTATGCTGAACAACACGATGAAAGTCAAACCTTCTACCAACTGCTGGGGGCTGTAGTGCAAAAATCTGAGTGTTCAGAGCAGGATATATCAGTGCCAGGCTCCTGACAAAACCTGGTGCTGCCATGTGCTCCCTGGCAGACGTGACGTCAGGAAGAGGAGAGAGCCCTGAAGGACAGCCAGCAGTGCAGGTCAGCAGCCCAGCATCAGTTCAAGCTGTAATGCTACAAGACAGGCTTGTGACTATATTGAATATGAATAAAACTCATATTATAGAAGTAGGAATGTGATACTGGGGGATCTGATGACCAAAACCTGTTGTTGGCAGAAAGAAGTCATATCATCTCTGATACCTTGCAACCAAGCCATTTTTTGCCCCACCAAGCCACAAGAAAGGTGTTCTAATCTTACCAGCTCCTGGTCCTGAATCTCCTACACATTTGCCACCAAAAGCAAATCAAAATCAAAAAGACCTTCCAAAGGTGGGAGAAGGGAATTGTCGTCATCTCCACTTCATTCCTGAGCCACTGGAACACCAATAAGCAATTTGACGGATGTCACATGAATTGTTTGTGTTAAAACTGGGACTTTGGTGAACTCCTTCTGAGTGCCAGCCTGATTCCCTCAGCAAGGGTCTGGTTGTACCTCTTGAAACGTGTTCTGTGGCAGATGAGTTTAGCTTGATCTTGGCTGACAATTCTTCTCTGGTTCTTCTCTTTCCCTCTACTTAATTAAATTTGATTTTTCTTCAGAAGAGAATTCTTTTCCATGGTCATATTTTTATGGGAATTTTAATGAGTCACTTGGCATGACATTAATCACTGAAGTTTTAAAGTGCCTTCAAATTGTATTTTCCTTCCTCTTGAATACCCACCACACATTTTTGTTTACAGTGAAATGCTAGGAAAAAAAAAAAATCAGCCTATTTTCCTCAGTACTAATTGGGAGTTTATTATTGCTTCATTTGCTTACAATTGAATCAAACTAAAACCTCCATCCCTTTTTCATGGTACTGCTAATTGAATTGAGTGGGTTATAACGATATTACTGCACATACACAAATGAATATTTTTTAATAAATAAATGAACATTAAAAGTATGTCTCTAAGGACAGACTAACTAGTTGTCTGCATACTTTTCTGAAAACTTTTTTTATATCTTTCCTCAAATAAATGTGCACAGCTCATTTCTGCATTCAGCTTAACACAGTAATCAGCCAAAGGTAGTACTGCTATAAAAGTCCAAGAACAGGATTTTCCAGACAACCAAGAAGTTGAAACGCCTATTTGCAATGGAATTCTATTGGGATTTTGGCACTTAATTTCCACAGATCTCAGGAAAGAGCACTGCAGCTGACTTTACAACTGGCTGATCTAAACAGCCACAGATGGGATAGCAGGCTTTACCTTATCAGTTCTGCACTTCTCATTAGCTATAACCTCAGGATTTATTTTGTAAAATTGCTATTTCAAACAGCCGGGTTGCCAGAAACCTTTTATGGTATCTGGTGGATTCGTGGAGCATGTTTTGCAAGGTTCTTATCAATGTAGCCCAAAACATCATCTTGCTGCTTTATCTACATCAAGATGAACCATTGATGCTGATCTCTCAGATTCCTCTGGAGGGTGTTGGAGGAGGGCAGGGGTGTGTGTGGGGTTCCTATTTCTTTTGATCTGTAAAAGTTTCTGTTCAGCTGATGTGTTTTTAATGACAACAATTTTTGCAAATTCATGGTCTCATTTAATCCCTACTTAACTGTAGTGTTCTTACCTAGACTATATTACCTAGATATTTAAAGAAGGAATATGGTAAAGACATTATCTGTTTAAGGGTGAAAAATTGTTCCATAGCCATCTTTCCATTTGGTACAGCACTTCTTGGATAAAACCTATTTTTATCTGTAAGCGTACTGCAGCTATTTCATGGACAATCAGTGCCAAAGTCTGCCCTCATCCTATCTCCTTTAAACTCCCAAGAACTCCAGGAACAGCAAGAGGAATACTTGAATTATACAAAAGTACACATTTAACAGAAGAAAAATTGGGATTATCTGTCCTGGAGAAGAAAACGTTTAGGGGAGATCTTACGGTTTCCTAGCTGTGCCTAAAGAGGCCAAAAGAGAGATGGAGAGAGATTTTTGATAAGGGTCTGGAGAGACAGGACAAGAGGGACTGGCTTTAAACAGAAAGATGGTAGATTTAGATTGGATATTAGGAAGTAATTCTTTATCCAGAGGGTGGTGTGGCACTAGAACAGGTTTTACAGAGAAGCAGTAGACTTAAAGCAAACCAGGGAAGGTACTTTTTCAGAAATCTCATAACCAAATGACCAACTTATTGCCACAGGACATAGCTGTACCTAAAATTAGGAAAATGTCCATGTGGGGTTTACAGATATTTTCAGGGGATACATGAAGCTGCTGAGTACAAAGATCTGGATGAAGTCAGTCAGGTTATTAACTGCTACACACGATGAGGGAAAGACTCCCTTGGCATTTATTATGTTTGAAATATCCTTTCTCTAAACTTCCCTGGGGCCATGAACCAGGCACCCCTTTGTTGTAGTGGTTCTTATGTGTGCTCTCATGTAGTCTTTATCTTTAAACACAATAGATGAAGGGCACTCTATGAAGCTTATTTAAATGCAGAGGTTCCAGGTCAGCAACTATTTAATCCTGTCCTCCTTAGAGATTAAGTGTTGGGTTGGTTGGGGTTTTTTTCTCTTTGAAAGATGTAGCATATTTGCAAAATTGTACCTTGAATATAAATGAAAAAATATCATGTTAAATAAATTGCAAGAGATTTGCTTCATTGAGTTTGTTTGTAATTTACTGTGGAATTACTATTGGAGCAAATCTATCGGTGACACTTTATATTTCACTGGAACAGCGATCTAAATAAGATGCAATACAGTACATTGAATTTTTATGTACTTACCTGGAGTTGGATAATAAAGCATGAATTATGACATGAGTGTACTTCTGTACTGTAGTTAATAGTCAATCATGTCAATTTTAATAACATGCTCCATAGAAAGATTCAGCCTGAGTGTTTTTAAAATTAAAGTATGTTTAACCTAATGTTCATATATTAAACCCCTAAAAGCTTGTCACTAACTTATTACTAGCCCTCTTTCCTAGGGTACATATATAAATTGTTGTTTAATTATTGAAAGGGCTGCTCATCACAAGTGCAATGCTTCAGGCATTAAGATTTCTTTAGTACCTGCAAAAACCATTTATTTAAAAGCAATTATGTGCATTTACATTTCATAGCAGTTCAGAGAATAAAAATATTTATGCCATAGGATAAAGACTGACATATGCTTTGGTCCTGGTTTTGTCCTGTCTGACTGTAAGCACTCAAATCATAGAACCATAGAATGGTTTCGGTTAAAAAAAGACCCTTAATATCATCTAACTCCAACTTCCAGTGGGGACAAGAACAGCACGTCCTTGACTAGGTTGCTCACACCCCATCCAACCTGACCTCGAACTGAATTGCCTAGAGAAAGGGCCTTGTTGTCCCTATTGATTAAGGAGTGAAAACAGGAGGAGCAGGTATGAAGCCTCTACGTCCTCAAGGCTTTGCTTGTACCTTGATGCACAATTTCCCCAAACCTACCCTGGAGGGGACAGACAGAAAAACAGGCCTTACCTGAAGCAGCAGATATCCAGTCTTGAATGCACTCCAGGGTCTGGTTGTTTCAATCTCTGCTTCTGTTCACCAACACATTGAGTTTATTCCTAAGCATGATTAATGAGTTGTATTAGTGATACAGAAATGTCACGTAGGTAGGAAAGCCTTTACATTGCTCCTGACTACTCTAGAGGAAATAATTCACCCAGCAGACAAAAACTGCACAGAAAGGTTTTCACACTCTTCTCCAAATGATGTGAAGCTGGAGCTGCACAAAGCCAATGCACAGAGCTGGTGACACAGGTGCTGCTGGCAGGAGGTCCCAGGCACCAGCTGAGCAACTTTTGTCACACTCTGTTGAAGAAAAGATGCTGTCTCGTTTGTTTTCACCTCCCTTTGCTAAGATTAAACGGTTTCATTTTCTAAGACACCTAGACTCCCTGGCTCCTACTGACTTCAGCTAGAGCAACATCTGTGTGTCCCTTCTGGGGCTACAGTCACTCAACCAAGGTGGAAAACTAACTTCAGGTGCATGAATACACAAACTCTTCCCTTAGTCTCTCTTCCACTGAAAATATCAAGCCATAATTCCTTAGTGAACTTTCCTTTCCATAACTGACACCAAGTTCACCTGGACATTAATCATATTTATTGTTCCCAATATTTGTTCCCTTGAGTACACAGCTCTAAGACAGAGAATTGATCATTTGCTAAAACCCTGGCACAATGTCCTGGTTACAGGCATTTGGTCTGACATGGATTTAATCACAGGGAACGCACATGTCATGTCAGGCTAGCTTGATTTCCCCTTGGAAACGACTGCACTGTTTATACAGATATCAGGATCTGCTTGGAGACACTGTGGGTGGCTGGCACTGTGGGTGCCAACACTGCTGACCATCTCCTTTTTCCTGTCGTTTGTAACTCACAGCAGAAATCCATAACCTTGTGAGCTCCAGGTAACAGACACCGGCACACAGATGTAGCTCCCCCCAGTTCTTTGATCATACGGTAGATCCAGAATAGTTCCTCCCATGCTGCACTGCCAATAGTGTGTGAGGTTCTGTGTGATCTCATCAAGTTCCTCTGCTAAATATTGCTCCCAGGAAAACCACCACCTCCCCAAGACCAAACTGAAGATGCCATTAATGTAATCAAAGCTGCAGCCAGCACCTCACTGTGGCTTAAGGCCTTGTCACATTAAGCAACACAAAGCAGATAGATTAGGTGCTATGTTTAAATACAAAGAGATATATATGAATAAAGAAAATCACTAGTAGCCAAGGCAACTAATTGTGATGGAACTTTTTGTTCACAACCAATACCAAAATAAGCTAAAGAAATGAAGTGACAAAAAAAAAAAAATCCCCAAAACAACCACCCAGCCACAAAGTACACCATTTAGTAAAAACTCTCCTTAATAGTACTTGAAGTGTCATGTTTCTACCTACACACAGAAGCACAAGGAAATGGAAGGACATACGGACAGCTGTTCATGGCAAGGGCCTAGCCAGCAGTGGCAGGACAGACACACAGACACAGAGGCTGTGTATCCAGCTCATTCCCTGATCACCACTGTCCCACTTGTTCCTTGATAAGGGGGATTCATTTGCATAGACAATAATTTTTGTTAACAGATGGCTAAAGAACACTAAGAGCAAGCTCTACCCCCTTAGTGCTCTAACAGTCTCCTTTCCTTTCCTTTCCTTTCCTTTCCTTTCCTTTCCTTTCCTTTCCTTTCCTTTCCTTTCCTTTCCTTTCCTTTCCTTTCCTTTCCTTTCCTTTCCTTTCCTTTCCTTTCCTTTCCTTTCCTTTCCTTTCCTTTCCTTTCCTTTCCTTTCCTTTCCTTTCCTTTCCTTTCCTTTCCTTTCCTTTCCTTTCCTTTCCTTTCCTTTCCTTTCCTTTCCTTTCCTTTCCTTTCCTTTCCTTTCCTTTCCTTTCCTTTCCTCTTTCACTGCTTCTATTCTATTCTATTCTATTCTATTCTATTCTATTCTATTCTATTCTATTCTATTCTATTCTATTCTATTCTATTCTATTCTATTCTATTCTATTCTATCCTTCCCAGCATTATTCCCTTGAACCCATGCAGATTTGCACACAAGCACCCCTCCTGGGGAATTGTGAAGGTCTCCTATCATTCCATTAAGAATACTTTCCCATGGATTTCACCCTGTTTCCCATGATCCTCATCTGATGGCCCCTATTGTTTAATGGGAAGAGGGTGATGAGCCAATTGCTCTATTATTTACTCTTCTGTAGCAAATTCTCTGCATGTTCAGAGGTTTTAACCATTCTTTGACAATATGTGGGTGGGAATAGGAATGACACAAGTTTTCTGTAAAGGAGCTGTAGTGCATATCACACAAAACCCTCAGCAAGGTGCAGGCAGGATGTGTCAGCTCTGAATCAGAGCAAGGTGCCAAATGGCAGAGTGATGAGAAGGGTGGCTTGCACATCTGAATGGGTCCTGTTTCTGCACAGTTATCATCCAAAATGGGATACAGATTATTAGATCTGGGTGAAGGGCTCTTTGTACTGTGGAGGAGATGCATTCAGAAACACAGGGACCTGCTGCCAAACTTGTGACTCATTGCTGTAACTCTGTGAGGTCTCATTGGGCTCTTGAGTTTCTTAAATTTGAGTGTAAATACCAGTCAAAGGAGCCAGGAACCCAGTTCCATGTGGTATTAGGCAAGTGCTTATGCCTGTTTTTGATACTGCTGGTTCCACATGTGCTCCAGGACATCGAATCACAGAAACAGAGTATGCCAAGTTGGAAGGGACCCATGAGGATCATCAAGTCCAACTCTTGTCCCTGCACAGGACAGCCCCAAGAGTCACACCATGTGGCTGTGTTGTCCAAATGCTCCTTGATCTCTGTCAGCCTTGGGGCTGAGACCCCTGTCCTGGGGAGCCTGTTCAGAGCCCAGTCACCCTCTGGGGGAAGAACCTTTTCCTGATATCCAACCTAAACCTTCTGGACACAACTTCAGGCCATTCCCTCAGGTCCTGTCACTGTCACCACGGAGAAGAGATCAGTGCCTGCTCCTGCTCTTCCCCTCACAAAGAAGTTGTAACTGCAGTGGGGTCTCCCCTCAGTCTCCTCCAGGCAGAACAGACCAAGTGTCCTCAGTCACTCCTCAAGTGGCTTCACCTCCAGACCCTTCATCATCTTCATTACCCTCCTTTGGATGCTCTGTAACAGCTTTACACCTTTCTTATATTGAGGTACCCAAACCCACAGACAATACTCAAGGTGAGGCCGCCCCAGTGCAGAGCAGAGCGGGACAATCCCCCCCTTGCCAGGTTGGTGATGCTGTGCCTGATGCCCCCAGGACAGGGTTGGCCCTCCTGGCTGCCAGGGCACTGCTGGCTCATGTTCAACTTTCCACTGATGCCCAGGTCCCATCCCACAGCTGCTTTCCAGCCTCTCATTCCCCAGGCTGTCTGTACATCCAAGGTTGCCCATCCCAGCTGCAGAATCTGGCACTTGCCCTTGTTGAACTTCATGTGTTTGGTGATTGCCCATCTCTCTGATTTGTCAAGATTTCTCTATTAAACAAGAAAAAAAAGGCCAAAAATTCTGTTTTTCATTTCTCTCAGAGGTCACCTGCCTCATCCTTTTTTCTTCCCCTCAACAGATTGAAAACTGTGCTGCTGCCCAAGAAGGGGATCTGATATGAAATAGTGGCGAGCAATGCGAGTGCATGAAGCAGCTTTGCTTTGTGCACCTGCCCTAAAATATCTGCTGCCAGACCTAGACACAATCACAGCTGTGAGTACAAGGTTTCTTCAAAGGAAAAATAGCACAGGGAAATATCACCCCTGTTTTCAACTCTCTGAAAAGGGGTATTTTCCAGTGGGAGAAAGGGGTAGGAACAGTTTAAAAGAAGATCACTCCATCAGTGATTATTGCCCTGAGATTTGGTTCTATTAGACCCCAACCCCATCTTTCACCAACCTCTGCCTGCCTTCCCACATAATAATTCCTATTATTCCTCCATTCCTGCTCTGAACATGTATTCCTTCAAATTTGGTGTGCAGAGCTGTACACAGTGTTTTCAGACAGTGTTTCATCAGTGTTTTAAGTCATAGGGTTTGCATCTGGCTATGGTGAATTAATCCCCTCTTCTGACTATTTTGTCTTATCACATTTGCCTTTCCATGACTACATCAAATTGTTGACTTGTAGCCCAGCTTTACTAGTCAGAGCCTTTTTCCCCTCAACACGCACTCTTACTGTCTAATTATTTTCTTTCTTACTCTTACCCCTCACTTTTTCTCCCTAAAATCCATACTGTATCTATAAATGCAGCTCCAAAGGTGAACCTGAAGCAAACCAGCCACGCTCAAAGCAAGTGCATTTCTATATTTAGCAGCAAACATTTCAGTTGTGCTGCCTCAGAGTCTTTTTGAAGAGCTTTGCACCTTCAAAGAGGTCTTCACAGAGCCACTGAGCCAGAAAGTATTGAAGGGGTGTTGTCTACAGCTCAACGTTGTCAAGCTTTTAATTCTTAAGCTTATAGCTGGAGGCAGAGCACAGGGATATTTGCATGGTTATATCTGTTTCTTTTCTTCCTAGAAATTCAAAAGAAGAAACACAGGGTGAAAAATTAATGCCAGAGCTAAAAAAAAAAAAACCCAGTTCCTGCCTGTAATAGCACTCTCTCTCTCTCTTTCCCACATATATACTTTTAAATAAGCACCAAGACACATTTCATGTCCATTGCCAGGAATGGTAGCTTTTAACACCCATTTGAGTCTTTTTTTTCCCAAAATAGATGTGAATATCTATATCCATCCTACTTATAGTAATATAACCACATTCAATTTCATTCTGCTTACTTAAAACTGCCCCTGACTCTTCTTCTGGTGAGGCCAGACTTTACATTCCCTCCTGACTGATCTCATGGAAAGTGCCACATACGCCCAGCTAAATCCTCTCAGCAGAGGCTGTAAATGTTGGAAGATGCCTCCTTGACACACGCAGTGTACAAACAGGGTTATAAACCCTGCCCTTCACAGTTTATTAATTCCAGTATGGTTTATTGATTTTTATCAGCATCCATGGGGTGTTCTTTGTGATGATACCTTGTCTGAGATGAGTCCAGGAAACTTCAGGTTCACTATTCTGCAGATATGAACAGGGCAGTTCTAAACCAGTGTTAAAAGCATGAGACAGCCTCAGCACACTCCACATTGAATAAGATGGACGAGGAAAGTGGGAATTAAAAATATTGTTAATTCTGGAGAAATTCATCGTGCAGAAGGTTTTAATTCTCAGGTGGTTTAAATGTGGATAAACATTTGCATGCTGCCAATTATTTGCATAGCAGTTGTATGCGTCAGACACAAAGAGCATAAACTCTCTGAGTCCTCTGCAACTTAAATAATTTTATATTTACTAGTTAACAGATAGTTAAAGAGAACAACAAATGTTATATTTTCAAGTAAAGTCTCTGGGGTTTCTCATAAAGATAGGCATTTGCCTTTTAAGTATCACTTATATTTCCTTTTTTTATAATTTTATTCCCCCATTTAATGTTTGCATCATTTTTTACTTCCTTTTCAACTGTCACCCCAAATGTGGCTGGATTTGAGCAGAATAAAGATATTTTTACATCTCCCATATCCTAGTGAAGCACCATCTTTGACTAAGTGGGCGTTGATGTCAATGAGACCTTTGCCTGGGTAAGGATTTCACTAACATCCCAGGATTTGTTTCACAGCTGGCAAGGTACTCTGCAGGCTTTGCAGGCAAGTAACAGTGCTACTACAAAGCCAGGATTATTGGCTCAAACATCCCTTTCTCAAGGAAAAGTGTGTTCCCTGGATGCAAAAGCTTTGAGGAGATATCAGGGTTTTCTGACCCATTTTTAGCTTTTGACACGGTTAAGGTAAGGAATGTGCCACTCACAATTGTCTCCAGCAGGAGAATGGTGTATCTGGGGATCACATGCCAGCAAACCAGCCCAGATATGTCAGTATTCTGACCTGACCCATTTCCAGTTTCTTGTCACAGGTGATGGATCATTCCAGTGGTGATGGAGAATGGGCTGTGCCAGCAGAGTGACTTGCATGGTGCCTGCTTTAGAGAAGTCCTGTTAGTACCCAGCTGTTTTTCATTTTCCTGCCCTGTTTTCACATGTAACTCAACGGGTAGAGAAGGCAGGAGGAAATTTCCCTGTTGTCAGATGGATTACCTGTCACTCTTTCATCTAATATCCTACACTTGACCCCTAAAAGAAAGAGAATATTAAGCTTGATGAGCCAGTGCTCTAAGCTGACCTGTGTTTTTCTGCAAAGATAAGAATTTGCTGGTATTTTCAAATGCAGAAACATCTGCAGAAGTGGGTGGAAGGGAAGTGCTTTGGGTGCACAGATAATTATTGGGATTGTTACATGATAGATGAGGTTATTTTCTCAGTTCTGTGTACAAGTTCAGAATGAGTCTAATCCCCTGAAGTGATGTGACATCCAGTTGCTGCAAGTAAAAGGAAAGATGGCTGCTGCCTGACTGTCACACAGAACATTCAATGGCCTTTTCACTCCAGAGAGGAAAAAAAGACATTTTTATTCAATATTAATTTATCTTTCCCTGTCCTGCAAAAGATAAGGATCAAAACCAGTAAATTTCTGTTTACAAGATAAAGTAGGTGCTGGATAGGATTTAGGTGCCTATACCACATCCTTATGATTCCAGTGTGTTGCTCTTCAAATCATTTCATAAATACTTTAATTACAAAGAGGGTTTCTTTTTCTTTATTTCAAGCCTTTTTTTGTTGTAGTTGATGATGAATCTCATATATTTTAAAAAATAATTTTAAAAGAATATAAAATGTTTTAATTGATGTGGAACTCAGTGTAAAGACACACATATACAGTGTTCTTCAAACCCAAACTGAGGGGGGGAAATGAAGAATTTTCTCCCTATCATAGATCAACATTTTGAATTCATTGTCCTTGACTTTGTTAAAATGCTTTTTATTTCCTGTTGCCTTACTTTTATGCTTGGAATGAGGCATTATTTCTGAAATTCATGTAGATAAACTTATTGAGTGTATCCAGTGTGAGTGGAGAGCACAACAGCACACTATAAAAGTAGAAAATCTGTTTATATTAGTTATGTCACATCTACCCCCATATCCTCCACCCCTTCTGGAGGACAGCACCAGCTCCAGATTATATCCCACTGCTGAATGTACTTGAGCCCACTCATGGTTATAGGGTGCTTGTTCTCCTCCATCTTGTGTTACTGAAGTTTTGTACTGGCATATTTCTGGCATATTCTGTGTCCTATGATTATTTGGAATTTAAGAAGAGGATTGAGTCCTGAAATGTTGATAAAAATGTCCACCAGTTTCACAGAAAATTCAATTAAATTGACATCTGTTGCACCAAGTTTCATAACCAACTCCAGGTCCTCTACAGTAATTCTAGGTCAATAGTGCTGTTAGAAATTGCTTTAGAACACCAAAAAAACCCTGTTGCAGCAGAACTCCCACATGTTCTTGACTTAGATCCCATGCCCTCTCTTGCCACTTTCCCATTTAAGTTACATAATTTTGATGAGAAACGAGTTACATGTCATAATGTTCTGGTTTAACCCCAGCTGGCAACTCAGCCCCTCACAGCTGCTCCCTCACTCCTCCACAGTGAGATGGAGGAGAGAATTGGGAGGGTAAAAGTGAGAAAACCCGTGGGTTGAGGTAAATGCAGCTTAATAGGTAAAGCCTCATGTACAAGCAAAGCAAAATAAGTAATTAATTCACAACTTCCCATGGGCAGGCAGGTGTTCAGCCATTCCCAGGAAAACCAGGCTCCATCACACCTAACAGGGACTGGGGAAGACAAATGAGATCATTCTGAGCATCCCTCCTTCCCATTACCTTTACCATATTGAAGGCAGATTGCTCACTGGTGACTACTGATGACTAACATAGGACTTGGAAATACTGTCCATGCATTTTTTTCACAGATACTACTGCAATTCTTCATAGGACTATTTATCAAGGTCGTCCCCAATTATACCAATCTTCAGCCTCTGGGAAGTATTTTCAGCATGCCTTGTAAATCAAAAGCATTTTTCAGTTATTTCTGGAGAGAAATCTTTCAGATTTGAAAACCTTTTTTAAGTTTCTTCCCATAAAAAAGATACACAACATCAACATCTATCCAATAGAATAGATCAGGGATCATGGTGAAGTTTTGGCTTAGCCAGGGTGTAATTGTCACTGAATCTTGGCTGCTTCACCTCTTTCAACAAAGCAGAGAAACTCAAAGAGACAACTCCTCTATGCCTTCACACAAGGTAACAGATAGAAAGAGCAGGTTTATGTCACTTTCAGCCTTCTCTCTTATCTTTTTAAGATCCAGAACAAGAGCTTCATGTTTTCTCCCATTGCTTGTAAATTACTCCCTGAAATTTAGAAGATCAGAGATGTATTTGAAGGTTAAAGTCACTACACATTCAGGTAGGATGTCCTTGAATGTACAGTTCCCAGATTATTTTGCATTAAGTTTCCACCAGGACACCCATAAGTTGACAATTGCTTCCCCCACTCTGGAAATTGTGTGCTCAGATTTAACTAAAAGACACATATAAGGATTTTATCTAGGTATGCTGCTAAAATTTAAATTCTTCTCCTGCTTATAGATATGAATAAATCATATATTTCTTAGAAAATAAATCTTACATGGAAGCACAGTGTTCCCCCTTAAATCTATGAGCATCCTTTTAGATCAGAGGAAAATCTGCTACAGAAAAGTTTGCTCGATCCTGCGTGGTTCAAAAACTCTTACTTGGTATGCACCTCATGCACAGAATTTCCTTCTGCTGAGACATACATGGAGCATAGGCTGTATTTGGTTTTAAATTGTTTGATGGCACTTGCATTGTTCAAAAAAGATTTTATGACACGTTCTTTTGCTCTGGTGATGATTTGTTGTTCTCTCGTGTTTCATTAAGCTATTATTTGTAAAGTGTTTTGTGATGCATTGCATGAAAGTGGAAATGTAAGAAATTTTATGAGCTGAAGTGACAATTCAGCTATCAACAGGGTAAATGATTAGGATTTAATGACAAGGATTAATGATGCAAATTATTCAAAACAATTGTTTCTTTATTTAACTACTTTGTTTAGCAGGAGGGGTAAATTGAAATAAGTGAGTGGATGTTGTGTATAAGAGGTGTAAGCATTTCTGCTGATGGAAGATAAAAGAGGAAATCGAAGAACATGAAAAATAGCTCCAAATAATATCAATTGGAATACAACTCCTATATGTCATGTAAATTACTCAAAAAATAGGACTGTGCAAGCTACAGAGCAAAACTAATAACACATCCAATAATCCACTTGCCAAATATGAAAAAAAGTGTAAAAAATACATTCTTTATCACTTTCACCACTGACTTTAAAGGACAGCAGGTTTGCTGAAGTGGACTGTGATATTCTAAGATTTTCGGATGGAGGAACATGTCTACTGAACCCAGCTCTGTTCAGAGCAATCTGTTGAAGAAGTATTAGTCCAGTGAAGAAAACTTTGTTACTGGTTGAAAAATATCCAGGAGGTTTTCTATGTGTGGGACAGGCTCTCCAAGACCAATATTACATTGTAATCCATAATCTTGGATAATCATTGTTTCCTCCTTCACAGCAGTATGGTACACAGCAGTATGGTACCTCCATGTTAAGTAAAATCTGTAACAACTACCAGCATAAAGTGCCTCCCAAATATAAGGTAAAATATGGTTTATTTTTCTGCTTCTGCTTTGCTTTGCGTTAAAGAATGTGCCAGCCCCAGTGTGCTGCTGTTTATCCTTTATGGTAGGATTAAATTTATAGCAAATCACTTTTTTCTTGAGAATATGATTTTTTAATGTTTATTAATGATGGATTTAGTAGATTGTTACCTAAAACTGCGGGTTCTCTTATTTCCTACAAAAGAGTGCACATCTACCTACAGAAACCTGACAGAGCAAATTACTTCCATTTACCACATGAGAAACTATTCACAAGATTAGAACTAAAATAAGCAGCCACCAAGCAGCAGAGGAATCTCTTTTCACTGATCTACATGCTTTTCTCCCTGTGATTTCCCCAAAGAATTCAGGAGCTTTATGACAGAGGAGCTCATGCACATTTCATACAGAAAATAAGTACATGGAGGAAAGAGGGACAGGCTGTCTGAAGATGTTGTACAGTCTTCATCCCTATAGATATTCAGAACCAAACCAGACACAGTCCTGGGTACCCTGCTCCATTTCAGCAGAGGAGTTGGAGGAGATCTCAAGAGGTCCTTCTTCATTTCAGCCATTCTGTGATTCTATGAAATATCACTTGAAGGGTCTCAGTCTTTAGTGACCTGATTTGAGTGGTGGGCTTTGGGGTGTCCAGGTTTCCACAGCTCAGAGATTTATCTTCTTGGATGTTGTGATTTAACCTGAGTGGGCAGCTGAGCACCACACAGGCACACACTCAGTGCTCTGCTCCACGCAGTGGGGGACAGAACTGAAAGGGAAAAGTGCAAGGAGACTTTCAGATGGATTGAGATAAATTCAAGCAAATACAACAAAATCCAGAAGAATAATCAATATTGTTTTAACTTTTAGAAAATATGTGGTTTGGGTTCCAGTGTCTGGAACTTTAAAATTACTCACCAGAAAACATACCTATTTATTTTCAGTCATCCTGGAATTATTTGTACATGTATTGCTTCATTATATGAAAAAAGCAAGGATAGATCCCATGCTGAACTACAATCTACTTTGTTGTTCAAACTTCCCATTCCCCTGCAGTGGAGTTTTACCTGTGATGATCTTATTTAAGACAGATGAATCTACTCTATATCAGGTTATAGGACAATAATCTTTCAGAATCAAGTGCAAGTCCCCATTCCTGCTGTGTTTACCTCACCTCACCGAGGTCCTCTGAAGTAAGAAAATATTTGCACAGAGGATCCCAGTTGCACTGGCTGCTGTATCATGCCCTGTACTGCCACTAAGATGAGCAGATGGAGAAAACATGAAGCACTTTCTCTGTCAGACTGTAACTTTCGAAAGCCAAAAGCTGTGTAAGTGAAGTGTCTTCTCCTTGTGGCTTTATTTATTGCCTGTATTAACTAGATTTGGGGAGAGAGCTCGGGGAGGTAAGCATGAACTTTCTGTATTAGCCTACTTCACTCATACTTTTTCCCTCCCCTGCTAGTTCCCCAGGCAGTGTCTGATACACCAAGAGATTTTTCTTTACTGGTAACTGAAACTAAGAACACAAACCTGCAAGAAATGTCAATCTTTACATTAAAAAATGCCTTCAGCAAAGACATGTATGTTTCCACACAGTGGGACTTCCAGTTTCACCTGTTTACCCCCTGCTTCCCAAGGGTGCATAAGAGTCTCTGTATTTCTGTGCTGTCAAGAGAGTGATTTGTTCGCATTGTTCATTGGTGACTAAACCCTAGACAAAATTGAACAACTCGTGGAGATGACAAATACGGTGAGAACACAAAGTGAAGCCCCTGTTTCCTTTCTGTAGGTTTCACATGGGAAAAGAAGATGCTGCTCCATAAGGTATTGAATCCAAAGCATGACCTCTGGGTCTGTGATGTTCCACTTTTCTTGTCTCCTACTAGGGCAGAAAGAAAATAAGAGTTGAGCTGAGGGACACACAGAGGTCTGACATTGGTGGTTAATTACCTGCCTTGCTTTCCCCAGCAGTTGTGGGCTCAGCTTGGCTATCTCTGGGTAACATTGCTGCCTTTTGGAAACCAAGATAAGTCATAGCTTGTGGGTGCAGGGCTGTGGACCAAAGCATGGCCTGGTTGCTAATAAAATCAGGTAATTATTCCCTGATGGTTGATGTGTATTCATTAAAATATATATCTAATGCAAATTATTCCAATGATTTTAATTGCGTTCTCTCCTCCCTACACACACTTAGCTCCCATTGACAGGGAGATGAGAACAGATCCCCTCCTCTTCCACTCATTAGCAAGTGTTACAAGGATTATTTTGGTCGGGGAAGGTTTCTGGTGCTCAGCAATGATGTGTCTGACTCATCCCCTATTGTAGCAAGTCAGGAAAGTTATTTTTGCAGTGTTAATATGGAAAAGCATGTGGAAAATATAATACTTCAAAGAGGTGCCTTCTGTGGGAAGTCACTGCTAATCAGGTGGTACGTGGGTGTCATCTGGGTCTTAGTAAACTATAGGTCATGCCAATATTTGAATCCTCTGAAGATTTTAATATAATTAGGGGGAAATAATTAGCATTTCACCTTTCATTGGGAAATTGTGATTAACTGTTTACTAATCTTTTTAATGATTTTCAGGTTTTCTAGAATTGCTAGGTTCCTTGTTGCTTTCAATGCTGTTTGCCTAATGACAACCCGAGGGCATGTGGAAATCTTATTGACTATCACAAAGGGTCTCCATCGCTCTGATCCAGACAATTACTGTTATCATCTCTTTATGCTGAAATATCTTATGCTGAAATGTCTTTATCCACCTGAGATCTGAACCATATTGTGCTAAATTCTGCATATCAGTACAGAAAGACAGGTGCCCTACCTAACACAAACAAAAATTGGAAAGGAAATCAGGAGTTTTAACTATTTTGCAGAGAGTAACTTACATGATAAATCAAATTCAGGACTAAAGAACTGAATGCATTGTACTCAAAACTCTGTTCATCACAGCCAGAAATGTAAAGAGTATCTTACTGTCTTCCCAGTGGATTTTAGACAGATTAACCCCAGGATGCCACACAACTTCTTTTGATGGAGATACGCAGTCCACACAGACATGGTGCGTACAGCAGGAGATAGGTATGTGAGCAAACACTAAACCAGATACCTTAGGTTAATTACACCTTAGTCATAACTCAATCCCCTGGGGCTCTGAAGTCACCTCATACTAAACTCCTTGATGCTATTTAATCAAATGTTCTTTTAAGTATGTGCCAGAGCCACAGTCACACTTTTGATTGATACAAATTTTACCCACATTATGAAGCTTTTCAGTTCTTGCTATTGTTAGGTTGTGTGCAATATGAGCCAACCCAGAAGAACTGTGTTCCGAAGCTGTTATTCCCTCACAGAGTATCTGTCCCTGTGCTTGTGCTATAGACATTGCTGTCTTGTGATCAGCTTATGGAATGCAACTTTGGAATCAAAATTCCCTGAATTTGGAAGATTTAGTCTTCCTATGAGAGGAGTACAGAATCAGATCATTCTCAGAATAACAAAGTACTTTTTTTGCCCTGCCCCCAAATGGACAGAAGTTTATCCTCCAAGGACATCTAACAGGCCTTCCACAATCCAGACAAGAGTCCAGGAGTCACTGCTCTCTCTGGTAGACCCATGAATATCAATTCCATTAGAGCTAGGGACAACGCCTCCCCACATTTAATATTAATTTTTTATAGCACAGCTGAGAGTATCCTAACCTGACCCAAGGTAAGGATCTGGAGCTCCTGAAGCTCCAAGGCATGGCTATTTTGCTGGGATTCATGCATTGTGAACCAATCTAATAGTTCTCTGGCATCCTAAGGGGACAGAGAGTTTTCTTTTCCGATTTCATGTGTGAAACTGACAGATGCTCAGCAGGAATACTTGTCCCAAAGTGGGATGTGAATGTCATTCTGCAAGAAAATGGTACTGCCCTGATCATGGCTTTCCTCTTCTCATCTGCAGGCACAGAAAGTACGTCATCCTCAGGTGTCTCATTTCTATTAGAGCACAGCCTGGTTCCCAAAAGCCTTTGATTGAAGTGGTGTTGAGTAGGACAGAGAAAAGCCTCAGTATTTTTGATTCTCTGATGACTTCACTGCTTTTTGGGCTGACTATGGGATGCCTTCTTTGGGGCACTCCAAGGCATTTTGCTGTGTGGTGTTTCAGCTGGTGCCAGCCAGCAGGACCAGACAAGCCTCGAGTGGCAGTGGGGAACCTGCAGCCATCTCCTGCTCTGTGCCCTCTGGAAGCACCAGGGACCATATGTTGTTCCTGGCAGGTGCAATCAGCAAGACTGAGCGTAGAATCTGGCAGTGCCCTGCCCTCCCTGAAGCACCACAGAAATTAGAGGAGCTGCCAGCCATTGACAGGCAGGAGATTCGGCCCAGTGCCATCTGTCCACACTTTGTGCCACTGCTGCTGCTGATGCCCAGCGAGTTCCCACAGGAATGAACTGCGTTTGACCTCAAAGAAAAAGCTGGTGCTGAGAGGGAAATGTGACAAGAAGCTTGGAACTTTCAGTTTTCAAAAAGAGGTATGGATGTAGGAGAAAATTAAGGAGAAGAGGAAGAACAGCCTGACCACCTACCTTGCTGGAACAGATATGTGTCACCATATGTGCATGCTGCAGGGTCTCTGGTACTGTGCTTGGGAAAGAGGTGACATCGTTATCCAAAAAATTAATAATAGTGGTGCAGATAAAGACTGTGGTATAATTACTCACATTAAAAACTCAGCAGAGGGCAAACACTGAAGGTGACATGACAGGTTCAGCTGACATACCTGGTTTAGACAGGATTTTGCCTAAAAGATACCATTGGACTTCCCAGCAATGTGCATAAACACACATGAACAACAGGGGCTGGGATAATGCTGAGGGAGGTTTGCAGGATATGCTGGGGAGCAGCAGGCAGCTCCCACACATTAAATCCCCCCTTAAAATAAGTGCATGGAGGCAAGGGCACATCCCAGCATCCTGAAATCCTGACTTTCAGATCAGCTTGGCAAAGCAACTCCAAATAGTCAGACTTGAGAGAGCAGGAGTTTCAAAGGGATAAAGAAAAGTGAAAGATCAAAATTTACATGTGCTCCATGATAACAAGACAAAGCAAATCACCCCAAAGTCCAAAGAAGCAGCCAGTGAGTGGGACCACTCCCAGAGGTCACTGCAGCCCAGGCCAGCTCCATGGAGCTATCTTCTATCTCTCTACTCAATGTTTCTCTGTGTTTGTGAGGAAATCTCTGAGCCATATGGGAGCAGGAAGGGGACACTGGGCTCAAACTGGCTGTAATTGTTGCCCAGGGACACTAGATGGAGAAACGCCTTTAGGGATAGAGAGTAGGTGAGGGGCTGTGTCACCATTCTTACAGAAAAAAAACACAAGGAGTAAAGTGCCCTCCACTCACCATTATTGATACTTTTGGCTTTAAGTTTTGCTTAAAAGCTTTCTGCTTTCGGATCCCATTACAGCTCCATATAGGCCATTAATTAATTAAGTTATTCTACCAGAGTCTGTCAAAGCTTGGATCTCTTATTACTGCAAGCTCTCCCAGGTTTCCCCTCACCTCTCTCCCCTTCACCCCTCATCACTGGCAGATTGCAAAATACAATAAAAGCAAGATCCTGAGTAGATTAAAGAAGTTTTTTTATCCTTGATGAGGCTGAGCCAACACATCTTCCCTGTGCTAAGTACATCAGATCTCTATTTCCACACAACTCTGCAACACACAGCTTTCAAAAAACTTACCAAAAACATAATCTGAAGTTATTGCCTATTTTTTGTCCCCCCACAAGCATGCTTCTGCCTCTCCATGACACACCTCCTAGGAGTAGGAGTTTACTTATAATAAGAGAAACCCTGGATATGGAGCAGCCAAACCATCTGTGCACTGTAGCAACAAGGCACTGACATCCTCCAAGACGTACAGAGGAAGAAACAAGTTGGTAAAGTAAAAAAATTACTACTCCTACCTCTGTTTGCCCCACTTTGTGCACCATCACCAATAGTTTTGTCTGGGAAACAATATCCTATGCAACCTATAAATTCTTGCTTGAGCATTGGGATGTCTCAGTGTCTGAGCTGAGAAAGCTCAGAGTAACTCCAAAAGTGGAAATGATAGACCTATTGAACAGAGCTTTTTAGCATAATGCCCTACTGGTGTGGATCCCGAGACCATTATCATATTTGTGTTCTGGACCATGCTCTGTCATTGCACCAGCCTGGCTCTACATTTGATTTCTGTACACACTGCCCAGCCCTGTATCTTTCTGAAGGCCCTAATGAGCTACTTGTTGATGGTCTAGACTGATTATCCCAGTGACAGCCTGTTAATTAAAATCAAAGTGTGCAAGAGAATTCTGTTTATGAGTAGGTATCTATAAGTAAAACATGCAGATGATACTGGTGGCCTCTGAAGACTCTCTGGATGCAGACCTCAAAAGAAGGGACACAAGTGCTCTGATGCACTCGTTGCTGTGTGGAAAAATGTGATGGGCTGGAATTTTAATACCGGAATGAAGAAATCAGGAATGTTTATTATCATGTGATGCACTCAAACAACTGGTTTTATGGAGAGTCATATACAGAGGGTTCTGAATATGAAATCAGTCTTGGAACAAGACCAAGTTACTTTGATCAGGAGGCAGTTGTTACTACAGAGAAGAGTAGAGTTAATGCAAATGATGAATCTTGTACTTGATGCAGGCAAAATTTGATTCTTAGTGTCACAGGCTTGAGGGTTATCACAACATCCTCCCAATTCTGGAATAATACATACAGTTATTCACCTTGCTCCTTCTAGCTGCAGATTTTACAGTTGATAAAACCATGCTGCTGTGCTTTTCACATGCAGCAGGCTGGTTGTTCTTCAACAGAAAGGGCATGGTACAATCATCACCAGGTGATCCAGGTCTCATTTTACCCAGTGCAAAAGCAGAAGCCAAAGGCTGCTCAGCAAAAGGGAGAAGCAAACTGCTTTTGACAAGGGACAACCTTCTGTATTTAGACTTCTTATCAGAACATGTAGCAGTTTGGGAATTTGCTTCTTACATTTTCTAAGACTATATTTTTAGCCTCACTGACTAAATTAACTATCCCTTTTCCTTTCTTAATGTCTTCATTGCAAGCCATAGACAACAATGAGACAGGATAATCCAGAATTTTCCCCTTATTGGATGCAAGTCAGGGTCTTCTTCATCAAACACCATACAAGGTGTGGAGGCTTTATCAGTTAACTGGCCTTAGAAATTCATTAAACTCATAACTTGTGGCTGTACAGCAGTTCCTCCCAAGGCAGAAAAATTACTCTGTATGGGTGTGTTTGAGCAGGAGGAGAAAGCTAGGAATGTCAAGAGGCTAAGCAACATTTTTCCTGCCTTTCCCAGACCCAAGAATTTTTTTATTATCAGATATTGAGACTATGTTGAGTAGACTAAATTACAGACAGGATCCCATAAGACCCTAAAATTCCTCAAGAGTTGACCATGAAGTTGAGAGCAACCATTGCTGCAGTCACAAATGGTTAACTGAACTTGTGATGCCTTGTGTTTAACGAATTAGTGAAAAGCAAACCAGATTGGAGGTAATCCTTAAATAAAGCTCTTGCAGTGCTTTAGGACAGATTCTTCTTATGTGAAAGTACTGAGACTTACCATCATCTTTCTTGTCAGAAAAAAGGGGCAAAATGCAGAAGGTCATGTATTCTTTCTCCTTGCCCTAAGACAGCATATGGTCTGCTTAAAATAACATCAGACAGACTTGCAAGAGGGAAAAGCCTGAAAAGCAAATCTGATACCTGTAGGCTTAAAATTAAGCACTGCATTTGCTCCATAAACACCACATCTTAGAGCTGCCAGAGCTGAGTGGAATTCAGTGCCTGGACATAAGCAAAGGCACTGTAACTTGTGATTCGTAGCACCTTTTGTGTGGCTGCTAGATGAAATGGCAATGGTAAAAGCCTAGGAAACCAGGGAGAAGTGCCTCATCAAGACATTTGTCTTACAGCACTGGAAGACAACATGTCTAGAAAGAGGCAGCTGCATGGAATTTAGCCCAAAGGACTGGAATTTTAGCAAGAAAAAGTAGAAGAAGAAGCACCCAAGTTCTAATGCCCCAAAGAGACAGCAGCTTGTTCCCAGCAGTTTGGGAGCTATTCAGGACCATGGAGTATCCAAGCTGAGTATTTCCTTTTTCTGTTCATTTGGCCCCATTTTCACTGCTTTGAGTACAATCAGCCTTGTGGCATTGTGACAGCAATGAAGCTGCAGATGTGATGAGACCCACTCACATGGCCACACCAGTGGTCACAGCAGGCTAGGCACATTCTGGGGAATGGTTCACTGTGCTCCTATGTAAGAGTGGGCACAGACCCTATGGATCATTTCTTCTGCCCCTCCACAGAAAGGCCAATTGTATTTCTGCTCCTGTAAGGTGGTGGTATGATCCATTCATCAGTGGATCAAAATGACAGACTTAACTGAGTAGGAAAAGACACAAGTTCTGTTTCTCACTCTGCCAGGAAAAGAACTCAGCCTCTTTGCCTCTATTACGGTTTCCAATTTTTTTCAACTTCAGAAGTGTCTCTTCTGGAGCAGGAGCTGTTTTTCTAGACGGTGCCACTGGTGCATTCTGCTGCTCACTGGCTCCCAGCTTGTTCCCTTTCCTCCCTGAGGGCAATCACATCTCTCTCCCAGTACTTCCCCATTTATGTCCTGGTGCCACCCTTCAACTATGCTGGTGCAGTAAAGGGAGGATAATGAAACTGGATTTTACCAAAGCATCTCCTCCCCTTTCCTTTTTGTTGTTGCTTTATATTTGGCCCATTTTCACTGTGAAAACCCAGAAACTGCTGTGGGGATGGGGAACTGGAAATGGTCAGGTCCAGGAGAGGCAGAAGGAAGAGAGGTGGTTGGGGGCTTCTGCTGCATGGGTGCAACCATGCTCCCACTGTGTCTGTAGGGCCTGGTCCCAGGGCCAGGCTGCAATCTGATCTGGTTACTAACGTGGAGTGATGGGCTATGACAGATATTAAGCCCACAAGCACATTGATGCTCAGTATGCAAAGCCTCTCTCTGTGAGATGGGTTTTCTCAGGCCACTGTGAAAAGCCTGACTGATCTGAGAGTGCTCTGATGTCACCCCAGCCAACCTGACCCCAAATGCTTGCGAAACAAGCACCAAGCGCCCTATTTTGCATTGCTGTTACATCCCAAAACAGTGTCTGACTTCTCAATTAGTCCAAGAAAGGACTGCAAACTTGAAATCCAAACTGATGGACTGTGAAATCCATATCACATTGTCACCCACAGCACACTTTCTCTGCTCTGCACTGAGCTATAAATAGACTTTCATTATTAGCAAGCAGACAACGGCAGCCTGGAAGATGTTCCACGCTGACACTGCTCCTGGCTTATGGATTTTTTGCTTTCACCTTGGTACAGGAGTGAAGATGGGGACAAGCAGGGAGGGGCTGATCAACAGCAACAGTGCTGAAATCACTTATTTTCCTAACCAGGATTATTTCTGGGCTTTCTTTGGGGGTTTGGTTTTGTTTTGGTTTTTTTTGTTGTTTTTTTTTTTTTAATTTTATTTTTTTTTTTTTAGCATTCTCTCCCCTGGAGCCAAGAAGCTCAGAATACATTACCCAATACTACAGAATGCATTACACCTATATCCTCTCTTAGGTCATCTATTTAAGCTCCTGGCATCTGACTATCAACTCCCATACAATGGAGTCATTAAGCCCCTAATATTTTCTTTTTCCAAGTTTTATTTGTTAAAAAAAATAAGAAAAAGTAAGTTGATTTTTGCTTTAACCATTTCAATCTCTTAGAGGAGCTATTAACTTGGAAAAAATGGAAGGGACTTGAATTTTTGGGAGGAGGCAAACCCTGACATGTCTGTCTCTATGACAAATTCCATCTTTGTGAAGAAAGAACTTGAATATACCTTTCTGAGAAAAAAAACAAATCCACTGTAAAAGTGTCTGATCACAAACACTGGTGAGACAAAGAAGCTGCGACCCAGAGGCATAAGCTTGAAGATTTGTGTTCTTTAACCACTATACATAGACACCCTTAGTGCACCTTTATTTTGATGGTCCTTCCTTCTTCCACAAAAAAGGAATTCACATTAGTAGCTGAGATGAGGAAGATGGTTTACTTTTCCTGCTCATTCATACTTTGAGTCGAAATACCAGCTCTGCCCTGCCCATGCCACGGTCCCCTTTGACATGCAGCAGGTCAATTTCTGCTTAATTCCTTGGCATTTACAACAAGGTCAATTAAACAAGACATTGGCTGTCCATTATTTGTACAGTAAGAGTTTATTCCTGGACTAACAGAATGAAATGCCTTGGCAGAAAACCCAGGAGGGCTTAGTTTTGGATCACAGCAGACTGAAGTTCTGAGATAACTGGTTGTGTTCATTTGCTCTGCAAGCTGCCCTTTTGTATCTCAGCTTTCTTTGAAAATGAAGCAAACCCCCAAATGTCCATAACCCTTGCATGCTGTGCCTGTGAAGAAAATCTCACTCACAGAGCTGTGTGTGAGGGTGTTGTTCCATTAATTTTTCTTTCCCAGAGCAGAGAACTTAGCATCTTCCCAGTCCCCTTTTGAGCCCTGCTGGCCTTTTCTTCCCCATGGCAGTTTTCAATTCTACAGCTTCTGCTGAGCTGCTAAAATGGTTTGCAAGGCTTTGCTGGAAATTGGTTCTTTGGGCAATGGGAACAGAGGAGTATGTTAAAGCCAAATCACTGCACTTAGCCTACCTGTATAAAATAATCAAGTTTTTAAAAACTTTGGGTTCAGTGATTCAGATTTATATATGTCCCATAGTGGCAGCATAGTAAAAGGACAGGATACTGCACCTAGGGAGCATGGTCATAAAATTTTGACACTGAAAGAGCTGGAAAGAAAGTGTTTGGTATTACTAGAGCTACAGCCCTGAACAGGCTTGGAACCTGTCCAGTCATTTTCAAGAAGTCCTGTCTGAGTGGTTAATAACCATATAATCAAGATAATTCTGATTCTTCCTGCCACAGAGATGTGGGGATCACACATCTGTGAGTGACACCTTCTGTGGGGTGCCTCAGTGAGCAGTGCAAAGAAATGCAACTAAGAATCTACTACTCACTTATTCAAATGTTTCCCCACAAAATCTAAATTCAAAGACCATAACAAAACCCAGCAGTGTGCCACTGAAACATGCACTCCATTTTTGCTTTTTTTTTTGTGGTTTATTATTTGTGGTTTTTCTATGCTACTATTTCTGAATTTCCACAGGTGATAAACAAGTTTCCTAGTTTCTGAAGGTGTACAAAGCCATGACCAACTATAATAACTTCCATTTGCCTAACCCTTTCTAAGAAAAACTAAAGTCTAATTAAAGTTCATATGATACAAAGACACTTGGGAACTCTACAGTGCACACTTGCTGTGTAATGAAATTAATGTCAGGAAAATCAAAAATATTAGCAGAATAACAGATGCTCCTGAGTCATAATAACAGCTGTAAAAAAAAGGAAGATACTGGATGTTTTAAATCTATCAAGTGCTTTTGCTTTGTGTATTGACACAGGTAATGAGTTCTAGAGAAAGAAAGCTACACTTGAAAGCATTTAACACTAAAAGCTTAATTTAGTGTACAATGAATAATACAGGGAGCCCATTCATGGGTCGATCAGAATGGGATGAGAGAGCACCAAAGGAGCAGACAGATCATGTTAATAGGAAGCTTGAAACTTATTTAAAAATCTATACTGTAGTTAAAATTAGAACACAAATTGGAACGTGGCATTGTGTTGCTCAGGAAATTGGTAATGGGTTACTAAAGCCTTGCACTTCTCTCTGTCTGGGCCTGGTTGGAAGAGGACAAAGGCGATGTCAGCCACAATGTCGCTTACACAGAGTCATTAATGAAAGTACTAACATAAAGAAATCAGCCTTCTCCAGCTATTCACAGTCTAGTGTGTTCTGTATCCCTCTATTAGTCCAGGTGTAGAGATATATGGGTTAAAATGTAGAAGCAGATTTTATTATCTTCTTCATGACTATTTCAAGGATTGATGATAATTCTGACTTCTCTTTTTCTTTAAGGGTGAATTCACAAACACCATTCAGCCTTCTGTGGCCAGTGGTTTCATCTGGATCAGACACACCATTGAGACTTCTGGGTTAAAGAGCTTTTGGCCAAGCATGATGGTGCCCCTTGTCCCTACCAATCTGAGGTGAAGGTCAATGGGTGGGGTTTGTCTCTTCCCCAGAGGTAAACCATTCTTATCCCAAATTCCATCCTTACAGGAAGGCAACATTTACCAGGAGAGATCCTGAAAGCTGAGAGAAGGAGAAGAAAACTGTCTTTTGGAGGGATGATGCCTCTGAGTTAGGGCAGAGGCACCATCCAAGGGCAAATATCTCACTTCACTGTTACATTTTTCATAATCTTGTACTGAGACTCTGTGACTCTTTCCAAGTCTCCTATTTCACTGTATCTGAACTACAAGCAGTGGAAGCAGAAAGCAGGAAAAAGACCTTGTAAAACCCAATGTTTAGAAAAAAATACAGCAGACAGTAGTCTGTCTCACCACAAAGGGATCAGAGCAGCTGAGTGACTTCTCCCTATAACACCCAGGAGAATGATCCCACAGGGAGACCTCAGGTGAAGCAGACCATCAGGTGGATTTTCATCCTGGAGGAAAAGGTGCCTGGAGATTCTAGGAAACACCCCTGGATTTAATTTTGGAAATAAACCACAGTAAAGAAATTACCAGTAATACTTAGGATTACTGTTTCCCAGAGTCACAGGAACAATGGAGAGTGGTTAAACAACTTCTTGTTATTTTAAAACACAAAAATTATTAAAAAAAAACAGTTTACAAAATCTGCGCTCTAAGAAATGCCCTATGCAAACATAATGATTTTTAAAAATTATAGGCTTAACTGCAAGAATAGTCACACGTTTTTGCCACTGATTGCATTTGTTTTTCCTATTAAAGCCTGACTTCCATGGCTGACAATTTAATTATTAGGGTAATGTGATGGATAAAGGGACTTGCTCTGTAGTGCCTCCCACTTGCTAAACATTTGCTTGCAATCACAGCTGCAAAAAATGCCACAATTCCTCAAAGCAAAGATAATAATTTCCCTGTTGTCAGTGTCCTTAACACTAACTATATGAACTTTTAGAGAAAAAAAGACTTTGTCATCACTAAGTGCATCTTATGGAAGTTAGAGCTATATGAGGCTGAAGATTAATGAAAGTACCAGCCTTGAGCAGCTCTTGAGTGGCCACACATAAAACCAATCTCTTCTTCTTGACTGGGATTATTTGAGGGGTTCCAGAAAAGCTCTTCAAGAATTTTGATCACAGATCTACAAGGCCTACAAGTAACATCTGTTCCAAATCAATTTTTTAGACTGATTTAAAAAAAAAAATTAAAATAATAAAGTTGGTAGATGTGAGGCTCCAGAATAACCACATAATCAATAGAGATGAAACTGCACAATCAATAGAGACAGAGATGAAAAATCTTTAGCAATAGGACAACAAACTTTACTGCAGATACAATATTACATGCTGTCATAAAAATTTCAAAACATTGCCGAATGATCTTCTGATGCTGGGAGAGAAACTGGAAAATAAATTTCTGTGTCAATAAATTAAAAAAAAAATGGCATGGTGGTTCTAGAAAAAACACTCAAAACAAACACATTTGCTATTGTATTGCTAATGCTGCATGTGTGTTTGTGGCCATCCCACCTAAGAAAGGTACAGAAGAATCTGAATTATTAAAGAAAACATCAAGAGAGGTGATCAAAAGTAGATAACAGCTCTAACCCATGACAAAGTTTAGCCTTGAAAAGCAAGAAATGTGGAGACTCTGTAGCAGAATTTGACTCGGCATGGAGTCATTATGCAAGAACTAATGAGTACCAGATGAGATCATCAGCCAGAAGATTTACTCAAAGAAGTGCTTGCTCACACAGTGCATAATTAAATCATGGAATTCAATCACAATAAGATGCTCTGGAAATTATAAATAGGCTCAAGAAGCAATTAGGCACTGTGTGGAAGAAAGGACTATCAGGGCCTGTTAAACTGAAAGCAGAATGGGAAAACCCTAGCTGGAATCTACCTGAAGGTGGAGGAAAATGCCACAGAAACAGGGTACTATCAGGCTATTCCTGCTTTATTTTGGTATTCTTTCATTAGACATCCTCCATGACCATGGGTAGATGCAGGTTTTTGGGCTGAAAGGAACACCATCTGAGGCAGACTATTCTTTGACATCTTAACTCCAGTCGTGGAACCTCAAACACACCTGCACATGGGGTGCTACCCCAAGAAAATCCCATTTCAGGCCTCCTTAGTGGGATGAGCAAGAAAACTGGAATATGTTTACAATGGAGACAGCACGTTCTGGAAGGATGGGAAGAGGGTTTTGTATTTTGTGCCAAAACATGTGCATTTCCCAGGAAGTTCAGAAGTGCTGCAGGTTCGCTGCTGTCTCCATGTATGAGGGAGAATAATGGAAGGAAATGCAACTTCTGTGGACTGTGATTACCTGAGGGAGAGCTTGTGGTGTCAATAAGGAGTATCAAGTGCCCAAATATTTGCTGGGAGAACACAGTGGGTTCAAACTATCCATAACATCCCTAAAATGAATCAGGAACATATCGAACAGTAAAGGAAATTATAAAGAGACGGTGTTTTGAATTTGGTTATGTCTAGTAGAGATGAACTGGAAAAGAATCTGAAAAGGGAGTTGAAAGGTGAAAGGGCTGTGAGTCAATATTTTAAGAAAAAAAAAAAAAAGGGAAAGTGTCAGAAAAAGAAATAGTAAGGATAATGGACTTCAAAAAAAAATTAAAACAGCAAATTTCAGCAAGCCCAGGGAACTCATCTAAAGGGTCTCTGGGGAAGATAATTTAAGGGATAAAGAAGGGCAGAAGAGCTGGCAGTTACAGTAAGAGAGTGTATTAAAGGCACAATAGCAGCCTATCTTGATACTGGGGAAGGACAGAGAGCACAGTGAGAAGCCATTACAACTGCATCAGGAGTATTTTAAGGACCCTAAAATAAACTAAGAAAAAGAAATAATGACACAAAAGGGAAAGAAGGTCTATCATTAAGGACGAGGGATAAAAACCTCAGTGAGGGTTTGGGATTAAATGGGTTGCAAGTTGAAAGGATCATAAAGAGTAACACAAAAAGGTCTTAAAAATATATTGAAAGTAGGAAAAACCATAGGAAATTACTGGCCCATTACTTTACAGGGAATAAGAATAAATACTACATGATCCAAAGAATATTGAAGAATTCAATGCTTTGCTGCAGACTATGTTAAAAAAAATTATGAACAGCTACTTAAGCCAATTAATTTTAAAAAGACGATAAGAGGACAAAGCTCAAACAGAAAATTAGTAGGTTACAGACTGTGTAGATAAGATAGAGTTATTGAAATTCATAAGGTGTCATGTAATTCAAAGGACTTTGAAAGAGTACACCAAAATAATCTGTGAACCATTTGCAATCACCTCTGGAGACTTGAGGAAGACACAAGAGAGGCCCGAGCAGAGATGCAGAGAAAGGAGAGAACATAAAGGAGAACCCAAAACCATGAGGCCAATCAGTCTCACTTTTATCTTCAGGCTGCCTCTAGGAGTCACTGAAAAATCTACAGGGACTTTGGTAAGAAACACTTGATAGGAAACAGCCATCAGGGATTTGAAAACAATATATCATGTCAGATCAACCAAATTTCCTCCTTGACCAGGCAGCACAAGTGTTGGTGAGAAGGCAGTGGCAGCTATGTTCTCAGCTGACTTCACTGAGGCTCTCTTACAGTCTCATGGAATATCCTACAAACAGTTGAGAGGAAGACAGGACAGAGAATATTTCTAAAATGTTTTTTCATCATTGTGAACATATTTATCCACACTCCAGACACTATTTTTTTTCCTGCCCTGAGAATGTCAAGCATTCAAAATTTGTTTAACCAATCTAGCTTAGCTGCTTTGAGAACAGGCAGCAGGACACAAAGCTGCCATGCATTAGCTGTTTCACAAAACCTGGCCTTTTCCCACTGATAAATGTGAGGCAGCTGAAGGAGTCTCACCCCTCTATTAAAGAGGAGATATTTATCATCTTTTGCCTTGGATGAGGACATATAACTTCTTTCTTTCCAACGAGAAGATGCAAAAAAAACCTAAACTCCAACCTCCCTTGTCTGTCCCTCTGTGTATAGGAAGTGGCTATTGCCCTGGTGAAGTTAATTAGTTGTGTGCAGTCATTAAACCTTTTTCTTTAATGAACCCAGTGCAAAAGAGTGATGCTGAGATCACAGACATGTCTTGGATTCAGGTAAATGCAGCATTTCAACTGTAAATTGCTGCTTGCTATCAAAGTCAGAGAGCATTACAAGGGCTCCTCTGGGGGTCTTTCTTGCATGTGGCTCAATCAATATTACCTGTAATAGTTTGCATGATATTATAGAGAAGACACATAAAATTTGCTGATAAAGCCAAGCTGAGAGGTCTTGCAGGGACTCCATAGGGCAGGATGACAAACAAAAATGGTCTTGGCATACTGAGGAATTGCTCTGATATACAAAAAATCAATAAATCAGTGTTCTGCTTAGGAAGGAGAATTCCAATGTAAAATAAGAAATAACTGGTAAAGCAGCAATGCTGTAGAAAAGAAGTCAGGGTGAGAGCTGAATGCTAAATAGGACTGAGCAATGTGCTGCTGCAGCAGAAAAGGCACATCTCATCCCTGACTGAACTGACATATGGAAGACACAGGAGGTAATTAGGATTATTCTCCTTTATCTTGGTGGTGAGACCTCAGCTGGTGTGGTGTGTCTAGGATTGGGCATCCCACTAAGATGTAGAAAGACTGGAGAGAGTCCAGAGGAAAATAGCAAGAATAGCAAGTTTAAAAATGGCCTGTGGAAAACTGGCTTTCTTTTGTTTAGGAAATCATAATATGATTTATCAATGATAAAGAGAGATATATTAATGATGTCCCAGCCCATATAAGGTTATGGAAGAGGCCTGTCAAGGAAGAAAAATTTGCAGAGTAAATGTTTCACATTAGACGGATAGATTGTGCTAAAGAAGGGCAGCAGAAATTCCTCAGAAAATTTGGAGTGTTCCTCCTACAGAGCTTTTAAAGAACAGGTTAGACAGATACAGATCACTGATGAGATAAAGACGTGCTTAATCCTGACCTGTGTAAGATTAAATATCCTTCCAGCCCCTCATCCCTGGGTGAAGAAAGGTCCTTTCCCTTCTTTCTCCCTCACATCCAAAAACTATATTTCTCCACTTGGGAGGGAACCCTGTAAATCAAAGTGGAGAAACCAGAAAGACATGACCTGGCTGAAGAAAATGAAAAGCCAGGAAGGAGCTGTAACACTCAAGGGATGGCTGAAGTCTGGATTCAGAGGGACCAGAGGTGCCTCTCTGCAGCTCTGAATCAAGCAGTGCATAGCCAAGACTTTAAAGTCCCTTTTCTCAGCATCTTCTGACTTGCTGCATGCTGAGCACAGGGAAGACAGACCCCTCCTCACTCAGCATGTTTTAGATACTCCTCTAATCTTTTGGATACAGTATTGTATGTGGCCTTGAGAAATGGGTAGCTTCTGCAGCACACTCATCCTTTATTCCTTGAATTCAAGTCTTGTCACCTTTTTTGTACCCTGTGGCTCAAAGAATTAGCAAAAATGGGAGCAGATAAGGAAGTTCTCACACACAAAATCGTCAGAAAATAACACAAACCAAAAATCAACATTCAAGAGGTATTATCTGAAAATGACATCTTTAGTCTGTAAGTAAAGAATTCCTTATTTCTGAAAGCCTACTAAACACATTTTTTGTGAAGTCTGTCACCATCTCAACTGCTGCTCCTGTCAGATTCCCTCATTTCACGTCCTGTCTCCTCCCCAAATTATCTACTTAAGGAGCAAGTAAAACCCTTTTCCTGTAGGTTTCATCTTGTCAGCAGAACAGGCTGATTTAAATCATGTGCATGAATGGCTACTTCAAAGCTGTCCCAGCTACTTTCTCCCAAGAACAAATCAGAAGTTATGGTAACATAATATTTGTTTTCTAAAAAATGAGAGGGGGCTTCTGACTTGTCATGCCTGCTCTTGTATCTTACCTCAGGGAAAGAATGGAATATGTCAGGGGAAAAATTAGTTTTAAATACTTTCCTTTTCTGAAAAGCCCATCTTTCATCCTGGAGTATATTTAGAAAACTAAATGTCACCAAAGAAACCATTCCTTGGAGAGACAGCTCCAAACAAACAAGCTTTGCTGAAATCAGCTTCCCTCAGATTTCTCAGATTTTGGGATATGTTGGTTCACTGCCTGATAGAGTCAAACTTTAGGAGAAAGTAAAACCTATTGTAGCATCTAACATAGCTGCTCTCCTAGCAGCACCTACTGTGTTTTGTTAGCCATGCGTGGAAGAGAGGGGGAGTCTGCTTTGAGGACTAATCTGGGACTCCTGCCTAACACAAGTGCTTGGCCTTGCCCTTACTGAATTAACATTTGATTTCACAGCTTCATGCCCTTTGCCACCACCATGGCAGTTCAGCTGGACCACAAGATTGTTCCTTGGTTCCCCAGGACTCCTGCAGCTGAACCAGCAGTGGAGGAGTACAGCAGATCAGAAGATGATAAATCTTCTGGATGGTTTGACTTGGTGATCTTGGACATCTTTTCCAACCTTGCTGATCTATGATTCTATGACTATTGTATTGGAACAACCGTGAGAGTGACTGGGCGTGCTCAAAAGGAATCATGTCTGCATGGACAATGAGAAGTGTTGTATTATCCACTGCTCTAGGGCCATTCAGGTTTAGCCCTGGGATGACCAAAGCTTTCATGCTCAACTCTTCTATAGTTCTGAAGAAAATTAAAGTTATTGAATCACAAGCTAACAAAAAACCAAAACAAACAATTAACCTTGTTGGACCCTTCTGATTCAGGATATTGTATGAAATAACTGAGATTAACACAGCAGACTTGCTGCACTTGAGTGAAGCAAAAGTCTTGGCCAGGGTAATGAGCTCTTCAGAAAACAAAACATAGATCAAAACAGTGGCTGGCAGGAGTTGCAATCAATGTGAAAGAAATAGCTTCATTTCCCAGTCAACAAATCCCTTCAGTAAACACTGGCAAGAACATAGTTTACTCAGAGCAACCAGATTCCGAAGAAACACTTGCTCAGGCGGAGTTGGGAATGTCAAATAAATCAGAGAGGAGTTGATTCACTTCTTATACATCACACCAGTGCAAAAACACTACAGAAACGTGGAAAGTTCTTGTCAACCAGGAGATGAGAATATTAGGTGCATGAGAAAACTGAAATCGGGGTTCTGAAACAGAAAAAAATTCAAGTCTTAAATAATTAGCTTGGTACTTAATTTTCCTTCAAAGCACATTTTATATCGATAAGTTAGGTTTAGCCGGATTTCAATATTATTAATTCATTGCCAGAACAGTGATTTGTAGTAGTATCCTTATTCTGCAAGGTAACACACTAGAAAAAACAAAATAAGGCTAAAGCTTAACCTTCCTGAAACAGCTGGACATCCCAGGGGAGCTTAGACCCACAAACATCCACAGCACAGAACCAGCACAGTCCTGCTGGCTGCAGATCTGAGCCAGATCACACAGGTCTGACCTCAGTGGTTTGCAGCCACAGCAGAGTTAATCTGTGTGCTGGGTTATCCCTTCACAGGTAATTAACAATTCACCATATCCTGGAACCACCTGAGAAAGGTCCACAACACCCTGCTCATAGCAAGCCTAATTCTGAAAATTCAGCCACAGAGACGTGTCCTCACTGCAAGGTGTTCCACTGGGGACCAGAACATAAAAAGAGAGGGACAGCCACTCTCCAAAAACAGAAAATTCTCTTTTGGGTGGGGTTAAATCGGGTAGCAAATAGGTCTATAGGGTACTTTTAATTTGCTTTTACTTGAGTGTATGACATGAGAAATAACAAGTGTGTCAATGCTGTATGCTCTCTACATGGTATTATGCAAAAGATAAATATGTATATATCTCTCACACAGTTGGGAAACTTCAATAGGACATGATGAAGAAGCTGTGATTAATATTTAATATGGAATAAACCAGGTCAATTACTGTGTGAATTTTTGTTGGTGCATTTACTGTTTGATGGATTCAATTCATACAGAAGAAATATTACAGTACTTACCCAATACCAGATTAATTACACAGTCTTATATCCCCTGATCCTATATTTTGAACATCAATGGCTTTACTGAGCAAAGAATCACAGAAGATTCTGCGTTGGAAGGGCCCCACAATGAGAGTTCAACTCTTAAGTGAATGGCTTGGACAGGGACTGAACTCACAACCTCAGTGTTATTAGCACCATATTCAAGACCAAAGAGATCAAGAAATGAACAATGTTTTCAGCTTTCTGTACCCTCAATTTGGGGTCTTTTTAAAAGGTCTTGAATTTCCCCGATGTATTGAGTCTGCTCACACCTGAGAACAAATCAGGAGTTCCCACGCCAGACATGGTTTCAACCAATAAAATAAAGCACCAAATCTATTAGGATTTTATAAATAATCAGGACCTAAAACAAATGGGCTTTAAAATCAGAAAGAGGAAAACAAAAGCCTGGCAAATAAAGCTGAACCCAAGTATTGTCTTTTTTCCAAGATTTTATCTCTGTGAAAGGTTCTTTTGGAGATGGGAGGCTTTTTTTCTTGCTCTCATCTGACTCTCAGCACTTAGGAAAACTGCCAACAGCTGAGGAGCAGCCACGTTTCACATGCTTACCTTGAACTTCATTTGATAGGGTCCAAACCACTGTGCTCTTTGATTGGATTAGGAGGAGAGCACTGCAGCTATGCATCATTACCAGGATTTAGTTGACCTCTGGGAAAATGTACTTCTGATGCCCCTATCAATCTGGCCCCGTGTTTTTTCACTCAGGCAGGAGAGATGCTGAGGGAAGCTCCGACACAGCAGCCCAAGCCAAGCCTCTGTGCAGGATCTGTCTCCTGAGTGCAGAGAGCCCAGGCACTGACCTGCTTGCGTGACTTCTGCAGCCACTTGACTTTGCTCAAGGTGACTGCCCCAGCACGGGAGCAGGGAGGTGAACCAGTAATAACATAGCCAGGCAATGTGCTGAGAGGCACGGAAGGATGATGGAGGAGGGAGAGGAGGCTGTTGGACTGTGAAGCTATTTTTCAAACATGTGAGAGAAGCCTTTTCTCTTTTTTTATACATATTCCCCCTTAGATTCTCAACCAGCCTTCATTTATCAATGTATGAAGGAGATTGATTATAAAAGAAATATCAAGTCCACAAGAAGATGGGGTTGGAGCCACTGCAGGCACTCAAAACATGCAAGGACACCTTGGTTTTCCACAACCTATGGCTTTGATCTCATAATCAAGGACACCAGAAAGAGGTTCTAATCCCTGCCCCTTCCATGTAACCAGAGAAGCTTAGGAAATTGGCTTGTGAGAAACCCTGGTTTATGGTGGAGAGACAATCACAGAATGGTTTGGGTTGGAAGGGACCTTAAATATCTCATTCCAACCCCCTGCCATGGGCAGGGACACCTTCCACTAGACCAGGTTTCTTACAGCCCCATCCAGCCTGGCCTTGGACACTTCCAGGGATGGGGTGGCCACAGCTTCTCTGGGCAACCTGTGCCAGGGCCTCACCACCCCCACAGAGAGTTAAGGAATCTCTGGAAAAAGCTACTGTCCTTTTCCCATGGATGTGCCTGTGCTGAATTCCCTCTCTGAATGTGAGCAAGGGAGTGACCTTAACATTGGTGCTAAATTAAATCTTTGTCTGTCAATGATTTTGATTGTGGAAGAAGAGATTTTGGGCCAGATCTGTAGGTGGGTTTGGTTTGGTATTCTTTGTGCTTTTCAGTTTGATGCATTTGAGTAAGTGAGACAGGCAGGACAGCTTTGTTTCTAAATGGTTCTAAACAGTTTCATGGTTTGGTTTTAATATAGAAACAAATAGCTGTTATGGAATAGGTTCACAATAGTGCAGGCAGACTTCAAAATTATTTTGTGAAACTCTCAGTTTACATAATTGATGTGCTATTTATCCCTGTTATGGAAATATTTTACTTTTTAAACACTTATTTAAAAGTTTGGCAGCAAGCTTGTTTTGGACTGAGTTCACCACATGCCCCTTTGAATGAGATTAAGGAGTGAACTGAGCATTTGTATAAGTTTATGTCAATTAGAGACTGGTTGTGGAAGAAGGATTCTTGGGACAGACCTCTAGCTGGGATTGCTTTGGGTTCCTCTTAAAAGAGAACTTCCTTTTTTTCCTCCTGTGATCTAATTCTTTGCACTTGCTTTGCTGTCACGAGATTTTTGTTTATTTAGGACAATTCCGAGGCTTCACAGAGAAGCGTGGCTCAGTGGAGCTGGTTGCAGTGAGGGAGCACAGACAGGGGAAAGGATTATTTAAATTTCTCATTTTCTGAGTGATGCAGTACCATGGGAAGGCCAGAGCTGCTCCTTTCTCTCCAGACCAAAACTTCCACTGTGCCACCCTCAGAACCTCCATAGGATGCACAAATCCAAAGAGCTCCAACACAAATTTTCACAGGACTCCCAGTCCCAGGACAGCTCAGAGCTCATACTTTGATCTGAAATTGGCTACAAACCATAAGTTTTGCAGCTATTTGCGTGGTCAGACAAAGAAGAAACATAGAGGAATTACCCCAAACCCTTGTAATGCTCATTTTGAAAATACATATAGTCAAATATTCCTTGAAGATTACCCATAAATGGTTAATTTACAACTTATCTTTTAATAAGCATTCTGAAATCAGCTTTTAGAAAGCCCAGCAGCCCAATATGTTGCCCACTCCACAGTTTTTCATAATTAAAAAGTGCTTCTTACCCAGGTGCTTGTATCTGTAAGATGCTTATAGAAGCAATTAATTATTTACTAAACCTTTAGCTGTTTATAATGAAAAATTCATAGAAAGCGTGACCATAAACAGACGAAGCTAGCAAATGCCTCAGTAGATGAAGAAAAAAAGAAAACTAAAAGCTTTTCACTTCAGGCAGTCTAAGTGCCTTTTCACCCACCAGATCATGGTTCAGAATGGAAAGTTCCTTTGTCCTACACCAGTGTGTAGGATGCTGCGTGACATGGAAGAGGGACACATGCCATCTCTTTGACAGCACATTCTTGATAAATTAGATAAATTTGCATGCAGCAGTCAGCTCTGGACAATCTTTAAAACTATTTCCAAAGCCTGTCACACAGCCAGAGTATCCTGATACTGTGGCATGCAAGAGCTGCCTCTTGCAAAGCAACTTGCCATACTGACAGAGCACTCCCAGGTATCCTCATTTTTGCAGAAGGTAAAGCTCTTTCACTCTTCCCCCATGACACCACCTAACCAACTGATTTTTGTAACCCTCAGCATTACCACTTAGTGGGCTCAGGGCAATTGTTTTGTTGGGTATCATGTACTCAAAGTCAATAAAAAGTATGAAATGCATAAAATCACTGTGTTTTTCTCTGAGAAAAGTATTCCTTTTATCCTAAAACGTGAGTGTGCTATCAATTCCTCTGTACCATAACCCAGAAGTAACAAGCTACTGCAAAAGCTTTGCTTGACTGCCTTCATCATGAAATCTGATTTTTTTGTCACTGGCATTGTCTGAAAAACGCATCTACACCACATGGGGCAGCCCTAAATGAACACATCAGTGGAAGGCTGATGAAAGCTTTGTAAGGCTGTTATGAGAAACAGAAAATGAAAGTGTAGGAGGTATGTGCAACAAAAAATGCATTTAAAAAATAAAGGTAACCTTCTGAAAAATACTATTTTTCTACCCTGATCATCAGGTAAGAGGGATATAAATTCCAGTATGTACTTGGTTGATGGCTTTTATAGGAAAAGCATAAGTGTCTTTGTCTCATGTTTTTCAAAGGCTGCCAAATTGAAGCTGATCTGACAACAAACATCCAGCATGTCTCAGCTGCACCCAGGATAAAAAGGGGAAAGAAAGGCACAGGAATCTGACAGATGTTGAAGTACTGGAGGTATGTACAAACAGTGCCATCAATTTTGACCATCATAGAATCATTAAGGTTGGAAAAGATCATCAAGTCTGACCTTTCACTAAACACCACCATGTCAACTAAACAATAACATTAAATGCCACGTCCACCTGTTTCTTAAACATTTCCAGGAATGGTGACTCCACCACCTCCCTGTTCCAATGTCTAACACCCTTTCAGTGAAAAAAAATAAAAAGCTCTTCCTGATATTGAACCTGAACCTCTCCCAGCTTGAGGCCATTTCCTCTCAGGTTGTTGGTCACTGGCTGCCTGGAAAAGAGATTGACTGGGACCTGTAGAAAGCAGTAAAGTCTCCCCTGAGCCTCCTTTTCTCCAGAATAAACACCCCCAGCTGCCTCAGCCCCTCTTCACGGGACTTACTCTCCAGACCTTTCTCCAGCTCTGTTGCCCTTCTCTGGACATGCTCTGGAACCTCAACATCTTTCTTGAAGTGAGGAGCACACATCTGCACACAGCAATCAAGGTGTGACCTACCCCGTTCCCAGCACAAAAGGACAATCATTGCACTGGTCCTGCTGGCCACACTAGTGTTGACACACAATGCCAGGAGGACACTGGCCTCCTTGCCCACCTGGGCACATGCCAGCTCATATTTGGCCACTATTGGCCAGCATCCCCAGGGCCTTTTTCTCAGCTGAGCCATCTGATAGATGCACTCTGTACCAAACTCTCAGTGACCCATGCTCCCAGAGAACTTTCACAGCAATAGTGATTTTATGTCTGATTCTCCTCAAAATGTTGATGAATGGCTGCATGTTGGTGTAAGTTTTACATGACCTTATTTAGTTGACTAGCCTAAATGTACAATCTACCTTATTTGTTCTGCCCTTTGCAAATACCTTTTGCAAAGGTATTCACAGTTCTCTAGGCTATGTACCATGGCACTGGGAGGTACAACCGGCACAAGAAACACTGACATTTAAAGCAGTATCACTCTGACTAACTTGTATCCTGCTATTAAGTTTGTTTTTTAAGCCAATATCTTCTGTGAAAAAGAGTCAGCAAACAGAAGTTGCTGATATTTCTGCAGGTGGCTGGAAAGTCTCCTTGAATTATGCTCTCTCTTTTTCTTAGAAATTCTAAAGAATGAAAGATACATTCTGTGACAGAAGGCAGCTCTTCCCACAGATATTTTTGTTTGCTGTGGATGAGTAAATTTGCAATTTAACCAATTTGTGCCCCAGGTGTAAACGAAGAAACTTGGCTCAAGAAAACTCTGTACTCATGCGGCTACATCTTCTTAATTGTTAAAGCTCTGCTTCAAATGAATGTATGAAGGCTTTTCACCTTCTCTGGAGATGCCCTGCTCAGTGTTTTGTATGGTTATTTGGGACAGAGCCATTTCATTTACTTCTGTTGACACTTCTCTCCTTTGCATAGCTGAATTAAGACTTAATGAGCAAGAGAAAATGGGAATTCCTCCATAATACAGTAGTTTGGGCATTCACCTGGGATGTTGGACACTTCCTCCTAATTCCTGCTCCAATGAATAATTATTTATGTTAAAATGGAACAGCTTCAATAGGTGTAAACGAGAGAGTCACATCTTCATTACTGGAGAGGCTGAAGTAGCTGCTGGTGAAGATTGTAAAGAAAATGCAAGTGAGGCACATTCACAGCAGTTTGCCAGGAATCTGCAATAATCTGCCAGCTGTAGTTTGGCTGGATCTTCCTTTTATGTTTTTGTTTTGGACTTCAGTCCAAGAAGTGTAACAACTACAGCAGGAGGACAACAGCCCAGCTCTGTGCAAATCTCTAATGGCAAAATATTGGTTTTTGTTCTTTTGACAAATATTCACTCTATGCTTCACTCTTTCACATTTTCTTTGCTTTCAATGTTTTTGTTTTACCATGTATTTTGAAACATTATTGTATAAGGAAAGAATTGAGATTTTTTTTTCCATTTCTGCATATATGATTGTAAACTTCCTTTGATATAAACAGCCTCTCCAAATTTATTTTTACTATTTTCCCTTTCAAGAGCTTTTCAGATATCTCTCCTGGTTCAAGGTCTACCCTCCTTATTCTCAACCCATGCCTTCTCTTCCACAGCCCTTGAAATTAGTGTGCCATAAAGTTCTATTCTCCTTTTTCTTTGTGAAAACTGTAATCTTGACTTACATTTCACACTGTCGTAGCTCCTTGCCACATCCTTGCTAACAGTTTTAAATCAGTCTGGTCGTTAATAATGACTAGTTCAATATAACATAAAGTAACAACTCTGCTTATATCTCTCTTTGGACACCCAATCTTCTTTGAAGTTAGAAAATATTATTCCTTTTATTTTTCTTCCTGCTTAAAATGCTGTACTATTGTGAACAGGTAGCACTGCTTTCCCAGGCAGGCAGCTTAGGCTCCATAGCTTCACCAGAACAAGCTGCACATCTTCCTTCCTCTGCATTTCTCTCTTCTATGATTCTGTGAAGCCTTCTGTCAATTGATGAGGCATACTTTGCTCTATTTCTTTTTCAGAGTCCCTTCTCATCTGACTCCAAAGCCTTCTAAGTACTTTCTAAAAGCTGTCTGTACCATCCTCATTCCCTCTCCTGCCATTTTTACTCCCCCTATTCACTGGGAATGACAAAAAAAAACAAATGGAAACTCACAGCTATGTTGGTTTTTGAGAGTCAAATGTTTGCAGAAGACCAGATGAGGCTCTTTCTGCAATCTGGTTCCCCATTCAAATTCAGGATTGTCTCTCTTTCCATGGCACTGAGCCAGTCTGCAGATGCTGCTGTTTATTCTTTATCTCCTTTGTGACTTAGGCACTCAGATCCCATGTTCTAGCTGCATTGTGTCCCTTATTCATGCAGAATTCTCATCTATATGAGGTAAAAATTCTATTTCTTTTGTGAACCTGAAAAATACTTGACTTCCCCTGGCCCCAGTTTAAAAAAAAAAAAGAACTAAATTTTTTGAAATTTTTAAGACTTCTCTTCATATTTTTTAACTCTGTTTAAGCTTCTTGTTCTTTTTTTACTTCTGGACATGTTTGTCGTTCCTTTTGATACTTTTCACATCTCTGAAGATGAAAAAATATTCATCTTTATTCAAAATATTTCATTTTTTTCAAAGTTCACCAGAAAAATACAGAAAAAAATCAGAAGACACAAACCCTCATTTCTTTTCTTTTCCCTTATATTTTTATGCCATTTGACTGCTTCAGGAAATACATTTCTTACCTTTTTTTTTTCTATATCTCAAAGAACAAAATGCATAGACTGGACTGCACACCCACAGTCCATGCTCTGCACACCAATCTTTCACTGTGGTCAGGTAAAGATTGTTAGGAATGATAGATGAGAGCAGCAATCTCTGTATGGAGACAGAGGCTCCATTCAAACAGAACCTAGTAATGCATTCATTTTCTCCCCAGATGAAGGCAAGTTAGTTAGTGTTGATCCACTCTAGATTTGAACAGGTTCTGGTAGAAGAGAAAAGGTGATGGAGCTTACAGGACATCCTCTCAGCTGTCCATTTTTGAAAAATTATTTGACTAGTTAGTTCCTTTTTGAGCCAGCCATTTTCTCAAGTCCCTGTGGATCTGGCTGAGGAAGGTGGATATAAGGACAGGCTAGAGCAACCCAAACTCCTTACACACAAATATAGGGGGCTGTGCCTGCCTTCTTTCCTCAACCCTTATCTCATGACATCTGTCAAAAAGAAAACCTTTCCTCCAGCATATTCTGCCATGGTCAATGGACCAACATGGCTTTGTTTTTAAGAGTGATTCCTTGCCATTCTCATGAACAGAGCATAGGACTGAGTCAATACCAGGTACTTGGGCATTTCCTGCTGGTGTGGATACCCTACTTCATGCATACATGTTGATTTTCCAGTGTTATCAATCAATGGTGTAAACTCAGAGGATTTTGATTGGTTGTGCTATAGGTCAGAAATCAGGCATTGGAAAAAATTCTTTGGTTTTCTTATTTCTAAGTCAGAGCTTTCCCTACTTTCTGTCCTAAGGAGAAAAATGTAACCTTCATAAGGCTGGCAGTCAAGTCTGATGTGAAAATTGTATGTCAGATGTTATACTGCACTCACTATTTTTTTTTAATATGTGTTCATGTCCACATTCCCCATCCCTATACATGCACATGTACTCATGACAGTAAAACACCTAGAGTGCTACAAAATCAAGCACTGAAAAATGAGCAATTATCAGAAGTGAGGGTTTCTCTGAAACCATAATTTCATACAAAATCACACAGATTAGTTGAAGTTTGAAGTTGAGAGGAACCTATGGAGGTCATCTAGTCTAATCAATCTGCTCAGAGTGGGGACTGCTAAGGCAGGTCACTCTAAGACATGTCCAGTTGGGGATTCAGTATCTCCATGGATAGACACTCAAGCACCTCTTTGTGCAAACTGTTTCTGTATTCAACTACCTTCACAGTATAGAGTTTCATTCTTCTTTCTAGCTTCAGTGGTTTCCCCCCATCCCCATCTATTTGTTGCTAAATCCTTGAATTCTGCTGTTTTTTAGCAGTTTTTTTCTATACCAAACTACATAGTGGTTTTGCCAACCATGCAGTTATGACATCAATATCATTAATGACACCATCAACATTGTCTTTCACATATGCAGACTGTGGAGTAGATTAATAATGCTATTTTTGTTGAAAAAAATTAAGTCACCTTAATTCACTAAAAATTAATTAAAAATGCGGGTGCTCATTACCCAAAGCAAGTTAGCATGAAATTTAATTTATGCTCATCTGCTTCAGACTAGCTGAATGTAAGACAGTGCCTAAATATTCTAATAAAGTCTGTTGGTGCCTCCCATTGTTTGCATTGTGGTTATTCTTTTTGTCCCAGCAGTGTCTGAAGGATCCAGTGACACCTCACATTAATATGCATGTTGAGCACTTACTACAGCATTAAAATATCCAAGTGTTGGTTTTCTTGTTAGATCCAAGCCAAATTATTGAAAACTTTTGCATCTGCTCTGAAAATTCCTCCAGGACACACCTTTCTTCAGAGTGCACACAACCAGCAGATGTTCAGGTGTACTAAAACCTCACCTCCACAGCTGTGTTCAAGATGCTACTATTGAGGTTTTTCTCCTGCTCTGCGACCAAGTATGTCACCTCCTTCACTCCCTCCTCAGTGAGACAGGCCTTGGAAGGATCTCTTCATTCTCCAGATCCAAAAACCTCTGGCAGTAGAGCACACACATCATCTAATCCATTCTGGAATCCGTTCTGGAAATGGATCAACCTCCCTTTTGAAACAAGTTACTTCTCCTTTTCATACAACCCACATTCATCCCCAGTATCTGCAATTCCTTGAACATTTTACAATGCCTGTGTCAGTTCCCAGTCTTTCTTGCTTCATTAGAGAAGTTTGACAGTGTTATAAATATGTTAATTGATTGCGTTGATATTGAGTTAATTAATTGTTTTAAGTTATGAACTGTTATTCAAATTCTATGGGTTGCTGGGGGAGAGAGGTCTCTATGGACAGGTTGTGGGTGTTAACAAGTTGTGGGCGTTAACAAATTGTGGGCGTTACCAGGTTGGCGCTTGATGGACAGAGAAGAGAAGAACTTTCTAGATTAATTATGTCATGAGGTGACGACAACGGCCTGCATCATGATTGGACTCTGTGCTGACCAATGGAGACGGCGGATTTGAAAGAGAACCAATCATCGTGAGGATCGAAAGGCGCACCAATCCGGAGGAATCGAGGACTATAAGAACCCCCGGCTGCTTTGCACCAGGGTCCTTCGAGGGAACTTGGGTGTCCTGAGAAGTACCCTGTGCTGCGGGCACAGTTTTTATAGTGGTCTAGCCTGTCTGGCTTACCAAGTGGAGCCTAAGCTTATCTTGGGTTCCCGCCTTCAGTGCTTTCTTAAATAAACAACTAAGTTGAGTCTTTTAAGATTTTGTCCGGGCGTTTTTAACAGACACTATCAATTCAATCACTACTGAAATCCAGAAGAAGTAAATAGATTTTCTTTTATCAAGAAGGTAACTATTAGGGTTTGGAATGCCTTAGGTGCAGATAAAACCACTTGACATTCATATCTTACACTGGCATCCATGTCTAACTATTCTTCCCTTCAAATTTTAGAGTATGATTAATCAGGTAAAGAGTTATTCTTCCATTAGCACTTTCATATTCCATTTATCAAAGCACCAAAATACAAGCCCATGTAGCATGTTGAAAATTTCCAGAAATATAGGAAAGCAAAGATTTCAAGATGAAGAGACTGATGCTTAGCTGATACTGAGAGCATAAATGAATGAATGAGAAGATGGATAAATGTATGAGTAAATTACTACAGTAAGATGTGTAGGTAAAGTGGTGAGAGAAATTACTTAACATTAAACTCATTAATTCACTGCCTAACCAGCTACTGCTATACAGGGTGACCAATTGCAGTTATTTTCCAGTTCTTAATAGTTGATTAATTACATTTTATTCTGGCTATGAAGCTATTATACCATTATAGACTCCCCTGGTATAACACAGTCATGCTATTTAACTGGCAAATGCAGCCTGAGGCTACAATTTCTATTTGTGTTAGGTCTGGTAGACCTAAAATGTTATTGAGAAATAAGGTCAGAGAGTAAATAAAACACTGAACTGTGGAAGACAGCATAATGCTTTTCATTCTGATAGTTCTATTCCAGAATTTCCATGGCATGACAAATTATATGAATAGGTGTGTCATATAAAGACTTACACATCACCCTTATAACTTTCATTATTTGAAATTATTCTTTTTATGAAACTTTCCAGACCTAGCAGAGGAAAGAGGCCCATCAAGCATTACAGGGGCCATATGAGAGGTGCTGCAGTTAGTCATTCACAAAATATATTAAGAACAAAAACACGACAGCTCTAATTATTATAAATGGATCATTAAATCCCTTTCAATTGTAATGTGAAATGCAATCTGTGAATAGCAAGCACCCCTGGAAAAAAAATCATTCCTCTGAAGTTAAAAAGGGAAGATCCATTCTGATCTGAATGTGAGAATGTGACAGAAGTGCATTTTCCTAGTGAATGCCAGTGTTATTAAGACATTAATATCTGTTAATGGGAGGAGATATGGGATGAGAGAAGTAATATTTATAGAAAAAGTAATCTGCAAAAAGGAAAGACAGCTGGGGATTGTCATACTTCAGAGGTAAATTTTACAGCATTAAAACTCTTGTGGGCAAGGATGAACAAGGTGACCTTAGGGAAATTTCTAGTCACTTTCTGAAAGCCACTGCTTGGAGGAGGACTCTTCTTCCACACTCTCAAGGGAGCTGGTGGAAGTTCCTTCCCCAAGCACACTTGAGAAGACATGACTGTGTACATAAACACCAGTCCTTTCAAACAACAAAGGAAACACACCACTGAAGGAAAAGAGCCCAAAGGGAGGAACTGAAGATGCAGAAAGCAGCAATAATTCCCAAAATGCCATAATAAACCTTTTATTTCAGCTATTCTGTTCTCGATTTCAAGCGCTAGACTGAAACACATTACACAAGGGAAAGGCAGAGAATGCCTAGTGGAAGTGACAGCACATGCCAGAGCTCCTGCTTTAGTGCAACTTATACAACATTCCACACTTAATGTGGACTGAGGAAGCAGTTTGACAATGGTTCACATGAGCTAATGAAAAACAACAGGATTAAACACATTTTTTTGTAATAGGTAATATTTGAGGCCAAAATCTAGACCTGATCTGCAACAGTAAGGTAAAAGAAAGGTCAAATTAAAGGATTTAATAATAAACATCAGTGAGAGGTAAAAATGAGTGTTGCCACAAACTATTTTGAATGCAAGCAGTGGTGGGAAAAGCCATTTCCATACACAATTTAAATCCACATTAATCAAATTTCTTGCATTATTCTCACATAAATGAGAAAGCTAATTCTTCTTCTATGCATGTCTCTTCTGGACTGTTTGACTCCCTTAATTGGGATGGAACATAAAAAGAAGGGCTATAAATAATTAATTCAGTGTGACAAACATGGTGAAATGTACTCTAAACCTCTAAGTGGAGGTCTGTTGCAGGAATATCTACCAATTCCTCTTTCTGTTTATACATATGCCCTTACACTTACTGAATGCCTCTGGTGAAGGGTGGTCAAAGCAAGCAGGAGCTTTGCAGAATGCACATTTGACACTGATATGGAATAACCTGTGACACACAGCCCTTGTGCCCAGTTCTGCCTCCCTGAAAAATGCTGAAGTCCTTCACCACTGGCTTTGTGCTGATCAGAAGCAGCACGAGTGGTACCTGTCACCAAAACCAGTGGTTGAACCATGCCTTGTTTACCTTCTCTCACATCTGAAAAAATATCAAGCATGCTCCGTCTCAGAAAGTATCTTTGAAGAACTGTAGCAGTGGGAAACAAAGCATCACGGACCACCTTGTGCGCTGGAAGGAGATTTCTTTATTGCATAAACCACGCCCTTTTAATACCTTTAATTTCCACTGGACATGACTGAAACCAAACTGAAGCCCAAGAGAACTGAACAGAAGAAGGGCACCAATTGGCTGTTTTAGCTCCCGTGCTGCTGTCCGTGTGTCCTGTCACCCAATCAGCTTCCCATTCATATGCTGGCCTTGTGTTCCTCCAGCCAATCACAATCCAGCCAATCACAATCCAGCCAATCACAATCCAGCCAATCACAATCCAGCCAATCACAATCCAGCCAATAGCAATCCAGGCAATCACAATCCAGCCAATCACAATCTCTCTTCCAGATGTCCCTGGCTCTCCACACTCACAACTGCCCCTCACTCCTCCGCCAACTTCCAACCATCCTGCGTGCAGCAGTGCCTTTCCCACAGGGCCTCCTGGTGAGCATGAGCCTCAACAGCTTTAAGAAATATAACCCTGTATTCCACAAGGAACGCTGTTAATAGCACCGACCACTGGTTAGCTTTCTGGAAGCTCCTTAAATACTACAGCCATCTCCATTTCTATAATTACTGTGCTAATTTACATTCAAAAGCTTTAGGAGATACGCTACACTGTTGATGTTGAGTTTTCCCATAAGAAAGCTACTGTGTAACTTGACACAATCCTAGCCTCAAATCCAGATTGCTTTCTTCATTTCTTGTGGAGGGAGCAAGGCCCCTGACAAGGCCTCCTTGGAGAACTACCCCCTAGATAAGAATTGCTTAGTCACAGTGACTAGGCTAAGAGACCCTTCTCCTCGCTTTAGACCCCATTTTATTTCCTTGTAACACTACTGGTCATATTTCCTTAGCCCCAAACCATTGGTCATTCTGTCAAGCCATACTTTCCCTATAAAAACCCTGACTTTTACCCAGTTCAGTGGAATGCTGCTGTCCCTGTACTCCCCTTCACAGAAGACAATAAAGAACCCTGTGGAATCTCTACACAGCGCTCCTGGTCTCATTTCTCTGCGCTGCCCAAAGGTACCTTGCAAGCCAAGCTGAAACCACTCGGAGCTGAAATCGCTCTAAGAGCTGATGGCCTGAACTCCAGGAACTGCTTGCATCTTGGTACCTTGCATCTGAAGCCTGCCTGAGACTCCAGGAAAGGCTGCTCCTTGCAGAACTCCCTATCTGGGTACAAAAGTAGCAGCCAGCAGCTTTGACCCCAGGACCCAGGACGCTACAATTTCTCACCCTTTATTCATCCTTCATTCACCCTTTCCTTTGAAATCTATTTAGAACTTGAGGTTCGACCTTGCTCCTCTTATTCTCTTCTTCTTTATTGCTACTCTTCAGACACTAAATTCAAGAAGAAGCATGTGGCAAAAAAACACAGGACAAATGTGAGTGCGAGACATGAAATCTGTACTTCTCATTGTAAGAAAGCTTACAAAGAATTTAGGAAATTCAGCCACTCAAATCACTACCAGGTATGCAGAGGAGAGGAATAAAATTGCAAGGACTGGAAGAAACAGTGGGGACATTTTGACATATTCTGTCTGATTTCTTGAGAAAACACAGCAAAAGCCAATGTGCTCTGTATGTGAATACAAGCACAAATATGTGTCTCAATTGCCACACAGTCTAGAAAGCCTTTGAATGAGACCCTACCTACCAGTCATTGCAACCAGGCCTCATTCTTACTAAAAGTTAAGGAATGCACTTTCCCTTACTAATCCACTGGAAACTAGTCTTTATTGTTTATCTACTCATGAGAAAAAAAGGTTAATTTGAGAAGTAATACAGTTCCAGTGCCATCACATTGATGTGAGTGAGGTTGTGCTGGAAGATTCACTGAAACACCCAATTTAAGTGGAGATTGCTGTACTTCAGCTAAACTTAAATTTGCTCCTGATTGTCTTTGAGCTCATACCTCAGAGCTGTGAAGGACATCAGAAAAAGGCAGGCTGCCAATTACTTCCAAGTGAATAATTTATTCAACAAATTTAGATACTTCCCTTTCATGAAGTGTTCCCTGTGAATAGAGAAGAACTCCGTTTTAATTCTTTATGTTAAAATTTCTGCTACATAATTTCTGCAAATAGTTTCTGACGTGAAAAATGAGGACACTCTTTCAACAGTCCACTAATCACAGTGACCACGATTATCTCATGATCACCAGATAGCATTCTTCCTGTCTTTGTTGTATTCTTTGCTTGTTTTATTCCAAGACTGCAAAAAAGCATCAATCTTTTCTTGTTTCAACTTCATGCATGATTTAATACAATGGAGTTGAGCACTCTACATCTCACTGTAATATGAATAATAATTCAGGGTATGATCTCTTTTGTCAACACACATCAATCTCAGCTATTATACAGCTCCTCTAAGACAGGCAGCAAAGCACCTTATGGTATCCTAATAACTTCCATTAGACACGGGAATTCGAAAATACCCACTTATTGCTATGGAAGAAAGGGCCATGTATAAAATTATTACTTTGGGAATCCATTGTAATGCTTAACAAGAGCAGAATGTTTTCAACCATCTAAGCAAGCAAGTCAGTGCAGGTCAACAGAGAAGATTGGAGTTCAGAGTCAGCTACAGCCCTCATGTCTCTTCAGTGATGCTTTTGGGATATTTCATGGCTGTTGGTGTATCATTCACAACTGGGATGAGTTTTCAGAACCGTTCATTACTCATGAAAAATACTCCTCTCCCTTCCTCTCTGCCCCAATTCACAGAGGTAAGAGGGATGAGGGGGAGGGAGTAAAAAAAAACTGAAAAACCATCACAGGAAACCTCATAGTGAACCAGAATAAAGGTGGAAATCCAATAGGAAGTTTAATTTTCCTGCTTGCATTCCTGTATATGTCACTGCATTAGTAGGCAGGCTGTGTCAGGGATAATATTTGCAGATGAACTAGATGATCATTGTAGGTCCCTCACTTATAGTGAAACAGTCTATTCTATTCTATTGTAATCTGTAAAGGCTCACAAATTATGGGAGGAGAGAAAATGTGGTTTTGAAAGCTAACTCTAAGTAACCAGTAAGAATTATAGAGCAGGACTCCACAAGAAACATACTCTGAACCACATCCAGTGTCAGACACACACAACTAGAAGCAAAGTCCCAATGTTGAAAAGAAAGAATCTGTGGGAAGAAGGGTAGGGATTTATTAGGATCTGTAGGAAATTCTGGACAGAATAGAGCAAGCCCAACACCAAAACAGAATCAACTTGCAGCTACCATAGGGTAGTCCTCTTCAGGAGATGGGACAAAGCAACAGGCACAAAAAAGACGCAACCGGAGATCATGAACCTTCGCTTTGAAATGCAGATGAAGACACAAAACCTCCCTTTCCTTAACAAGACATATCACAAAAAATTAAAAAAAACCCAGATATTAAACAACAAACAAACCCAGATCCATCTAAAGACCAGACAGAAAAACTGACATTCAGGCCCAAGTTAAATACATTTGTGGTTCTTTGAAAATGCTGAATTTCCTCTTAAGTGTCAATGCTAAGTTAAAAAGAAACTTAGGAGAAAAATGTCATCCTGTGACAAGGTGATGTGCTTATTCCCTGAAAGGTCTGCCAAAGCAAACACAAAAGGGGATGATCACAGTAGAAGTTAATTCAGAATTTTCTTTCCCCAGTAAATGTGTTGAACTCGGGTCCCACAAGTAGTAAATAGTATTAATACTTCTGAAACTCTAGTAGTGCCTCTGGAGAGACATAAAAAACTACTCCTAAAGCGTGCTCCTTGGGCTTCCCATTGCACAAGTATGGGGACCCATAATATATATCAGAGGCCTGACAGTTCCCTCAAGATGTTCCCAAATCAGGTCCTATATCCAGCTCTCAAAAAGTGGAGTGGTAAAATGAAATTATTTCAGAACACGTATAATTCTGTTTTCATCTGAACATAACAGATGAAAGCTCCAAAAAAGAGCAATTTAGGTTTTGTAATTTGCTTTTTAACATGGAATAAACTCTCCTTTCCTCATTTCCTGCAGAAAGAGTAATTTTGCTAGTTGGTCCTGGCAGCTCCAGTCAGAACCACCTACATTGCTCTGCTCTATCCCACATAATTTCATGAGCCATCAACAAAGTGCTGCTCCTCGCTTTGTATTGGCAGCAAAGTGCTAATTACAGTCAGGCAGCCCAAACGTTCTTTTACCATGGTGGGGAGAAGAGCACACAGAGGTTTAAGGATTGCCTCAGAGAAGAGGGAGCAAATGTACTTCTATGGTCCCTAAAGGAGGATTATTATTGCAATCAGCTCCAGCCCTTAAGGATATGTTTCCTGCATTTCCTGCAAGCCTGTGGTCCTGCCAAAAGCTGCATACAGAGGTAATGGTTGCAGGAGGCAGATCAGAGCCTAAAGGCATGGCTGTCCCTGTGCAGGAGTACATTGTGACTATCCTGCCCCTGTTTGATGAAAAGCAAGTTTGGGAATGATCTCAGCTAACCTCAGCCCTCCCTCTTCCAAGCTTCCCATCCATTCTCCCCTCAAGCTCTGCATGCAGTTTGGAGGCCACCCAAGGACAGGCAGATTGCATGAGTACAAAACCCAGCTCAAACTGATCTGAAGAGTTTGTTTCCCCAGGTGAACAAGAGCTCTACCACCAGCTAATGCTCTATCAGAGACATTCGCTACATGAAATGTTGTTATCACTTTGCATATAATAAATATTCAAGCCACATGTCTCTAAGACACTAGGTTAAAGTGCTTAACATTTGAGTACACATCACTGAAAAAGCAGGTTGGTGCTTTGGTACTAACTCATCTCTATTTTTAGCCTTCACACAGCTGTAACATCCCCAGAAGCCTAACCACCCTGCTGTGATTAAATATCATACTTGTACAGTGAACTGCTGCCTAGATTTTAGAGCAGGTACACTCATTTTAAACCTCTGATCAGCATAGTACACCCTTATTTTCATTCTAGGCTATTAAAACAGCAGTGCCATTCTGCTCCTTTTTCATATATAACCATGCAAAGAAATTGCTAATGGTGATTTACATTTTTATTGGAATTAGTGGAAAGACTTGCACAGAATTAATTGTGAGTTTTCATGCCTGTCACATCACTGGAAGTTGCTAGGACAATGAGGAAAAGTAAGCTTGAAGGGCTGAAATATGGTGAGAGGGCAAAGATAAGTCTTCTAAAGATTTAAGATCTGAAATAGCCAGACACATCAAGATTTCATCTGAGAGTTTACATTTTGAAACCTGCTGTGCATCACATTAAACATCATAACATACAGGATCTCTCCAGATACTCATGCCCCACCATGTCCTGGCTGCTGTCTAACCACCATTTGGCAATCAAAAGTCTCCTATGAACCCTGATGTCTTACATGCTGTGAGGTGCTTCAAGCAAGCCAAGGAATTTTGCTGTGACTCAGTTACTTTGAGGATAAAATTCATTTGCCCAAACACAACCTTCTGAGTAATTTTGGGTTCTGTAGATCATCCTGCTGCTGCTCCAGAACAGAGCAGCTCCTCTGCCAGTCAGATTTGGTACAACACATTTCCTGCCTGCAGCTACAGTCTGTTCATGCTCTTACTGTGCAGTGATTTAACCAAACTTAAATTCTACCAAAGACAAAATGCAACAGATTAAGAGGATGCACACAGTCACCTACCACAGCTACAAGTTCTTGCAATAATCCACTATTCAGTGCTAAGTCTGACCATTTCCATCTCCTCAAAAGCAATGAAGTGGCCCAGCCCAGATGACTCCATCTCCTCAGCTTCTGCACCAGATCTGACCTCAACCCCTCTCCAAAGTGGCTCAAATCCTACAAAAAGGAGGGCTGTGAGAAAAAACTGTATGAGGCTGTGAAATTCATGCCTATCACATCAGAGATTGTCTATGCAGTAAACTGGAGCTGGTGGTGCTTTCTGCTACCAACATACTGAAAATGGAGCACACAGCTGGGCTGTATTATTGCAGCTTGTGACAGCCAAAAGCTTTTCCTTTTCCCTTCCATCTAGTCCTCCTGTTTTCGTCAGCCAACTTTTATGTCTCATACATCTAGAAAGAAGTCAGAACCACTTATATGCCTCTAAGTAGGTACAACAATTTACTCTGTACAACTAGCATGACTGCAGATGGGATGTCTGAACACAGACTCTCTTTATATATCAGTCATTAATGGTGGTTGCCCCAGGCACTGTCCAACCACAGGTATCTCCCACCAGTGGTGTTCCCAGGTGGCCAAGAAGGGCAATGGCATCCTGTTTTTTATCAGCAACAATGGGACCAGCAGGACCAATGATCACTTCCCTGGATTGGAACTGGTGAGGCCACATCTTAAATCCTGAGTTCACTTCTAAGCCCCTCAGTTCAAGAAAGACTTTGAGGGGCTTGAGCATGTCCAAAGAAGGGCAACAGAGCTGGGGAAGGATCCGGAGAGAATCTGAGAACCTTGAGAATGTTTACCCTGGAGAAAAGGATGCTCATGGGGGGTGTTATTGCTCTCTACAACCCCCTGAAATGAGGTTGTAACCAGGTGGGTGTTGGCCTCTTCTCCCAAGTGACAAGTAATAGTGAAAGAGGAGTTGAGATCAAGTTGACAGGGGAGTTATAGATTGGATATTGGGAAAAATTTCATCTCTGAAAATGTTGTCAAGCAGTGGAAGAGGCTGCCCAGGGAGATGCTTGAGTGACCAAGCCTGGAGCTATTTAGAAGGTATGTAAATGTGGCACTTATGGATATGGTTTAGTAGCTGGTTTGGCAGTGCTGGGTTAGCAGCTGGACTTGATGTTCCTAAAGGTCTTTTCCTACCTAAGATATTCCTTACCTAAGATATGTCTCTAGCTAGGTATTAATGACCACTGGGCAAAGCTTTAGGAATACTTTAAACATCAGCTGTATTTTTTTTTCTAGTAACTCTTCCTAATCTGCCTTCCCTTGCTCTAAACATTTAAAACACAATGCAGCTCCAGTGCGGGATGGAGGGTGGCTTGTGTAACTGGAGTCTTCTGATTTTCTCATTCTGTTGCAGATGTTTAGGTCAAATATATAAACCAGAACACTAGGGGCAGTTGGGAGGCCAAAAACAATCCAAAAAAGTAATAAAACCCTCTGATTTTTCGGTTGCAAGATATCAATCACAGTAAAATACTGGCCCAGTCATACTGGCTTGGCAGAAGATGTTCCCCTTGTGTGTCTGCATTACGAGCAAATGGTTGGTAATGATTTGTGTGCATGCAACTCTTCTAAGTAATTAAAACAAACCTCTGTCTGCTGCAGAATGCAAATGTGCCAACAAACTAACCCAACCAAGCCAATTTTGCCCAGGCTCAGTAAATTCAATGCAGTGAATATTCCCTTGTAATGGCCAATTTCTAGGAAGCCAGCTGGACGTCCACTTCTTTAAGGATAAGTAACTCTGGCTGAGATAGCCCTGTGTGTTACCTGCTGTAGTGTGATTGCTTGAAACATGGGGCATAAGAATGAGTTTTATATTGATTCTATCCATCAATTATTGCTTGCAAGGGAAATGGAAATAGAAACATGAGTGGATGTAGCAACAGTACGTTGTACATCTCAATTGAATTCTTTCATCTCTAAAATTACAAAATTAAAATTTTCTTCACTGGAAAGAAGAGTAATAGAGGTATTCCTTGTGACGGGCAGAACATGAAGTTTGTGATTTTTAACCTTCTTGGTGAGAAGAGCCCACTCAACAATGAGGGATTGTTTCACTTCAGCTGGGACAACACAGAGTTTGTGACAAGGTGAGGGCAACTGTAGAAGGCAATGGTAGAAGTTTTATTTTCTGGCTTCTGACATGTGACACAAGAGAGTGCCTCTGCTATGAGAATCTGCCTTGGGAGAGGGTAACAGCTGATATCAGTATTTCAGCCTGGAGATAACAGTAATTCTTCCATTGTAATGGTTTGCATAAGTTCAGTGTGGGAGGTGGGAATATGCAGGTGAAATGTGTGACCTCTGGAAGAAGCGAAAAGACAAAGGGCATGCATGTGTGTGCTTGTGTGGCAGATATTTTCAAAGTAACTTTGAACTGGCTTTTGGTCACAGCTAAGAAAAGAATACTCCCAGACAAACAACTCCCTGAAGAAATTAAACAGAATTCTTTCATCTGCATGGCATGGCAGGAACAATACGATGTTTAATGATCTTTGCTAAGAATCACTGTTCCTTTACATAAGAAAGAAACATTTTCCATTTCTTTGGTATTTGCTATTGATCTTACCCCTTGTCTTTTTGCCCAATTTGGCATGCATTTGAAATTGTTCATTCATGTGTCTCACAAGCTTTGATGTCTGTGTGGTTTGGAGGAAATTGCAAATCACTGTTGTAAGTGCACTTTCTGTATTGTAATAATTGCTTCTAATAGGGTAGGGGAAAAGGGCCTCAATCGATCCCACCAATTGGATGCCAGTGCCAGCAGGAGATTCCCAGAGAATTCAGAGGTCAATAGAAGGGCCCCTGAAGAGCAGCACAAAGGAATTCCAGCCACTCCAGCCAGTGAGCTGGCACACAGAATAAACAAGAGGGTTTAGAGCTGTGCTTAAGCCTGTAGGGCTGTGATCTTATTGGCACCACAGGGACATGGTGGGATGGCCCCTGTGACAATGGAGTGTGAGGATGGAAGGATACAGGCTCTTTAGGAGGAATAGGCAGGGCAGATGAGGTGGCAGTGTTGCCCTCTATGCCAGTGACCTGCTGGAGTGCATGGAGCTCACCTGGGGATGGATGAGGAGTTAACTGAGAGCCGACAGGGTCAGGAGTAAAGGGAAGGCAGGGACAGGTGACATTATAGTGGGATCTCCTACAGACCACCCAAACAGGAAGATCAAGTAGATGTGGGAGAAGCCTGATGTTCACAAGCTCCAGACCTCCTGGAGGACTTCAAACAGTCTGATATCTGTTGGAGGGACAACACAGCAGGGCATAAGCAGTGCAGGTTCCTGGACTGCATTGGAGGGGCTGGTGGGGAATGTGGAGCTCAAGGGCAGCCTTGGCTGTAGTGACCATGAAACTGTGGAGTTCAAGACCCTTAGGGCAGCATGGAGGGTACACAAGCTCACTGCCATGGACCTCTGGGGAGCTGACTTTGGCCTCTTCAGGAATCTGCTTAGTAGAGTACCATGGAATAAAACCGTGGAGGAAAGAGGAGCCCAAGAAAGCTCATGAGCATTTAAGCATCACCTTGTCCAAACTTGGGAGCAACACATCCTGATGAAGAAGTTGGGCAAAAATGCCAGGACACCTGCAGGGATCAACGAGGTACTCCTGGACAAACACGAACACAAAAAACAGGGAGCCTGCAGAGAGTTGAAGTGAGTACAAGCAACCTGGAAAGTATACCGAGAAATTTGCCAAGCAGCCAGGGATTAGATTAGAAACAGTAATGACCTTATAGAAATAAATCTGACCAGAGATGTTAAGGGCTATAATAATCATAGAATCATCATAGAATGGTTTGGATTGGAAAAGACTTTAAAAACCATGCAGTTCAAACCATCCTACCATGGGCAGGGACATCTTCCATTAGACCAGGTTGTTCATAGCCCCATCCAGCCTGGCCTTAAACACTCCCAGGAATAAGGCATCCTCAGCTTGTCTGGGCAACATTTTCCTGTGTCTCACCATGCTCACAGTAGGAATTTTTCCTAATGTCCAATATAAGCCTATTCTCTTTCAGTTTAAATCCATCACCTCTTGTTCTACCCCTATATGTTCATGTCAGAAGTCCCTTTCTATGTCTCTTGTAGACCTCCTTCAAGTATCCCAGAAAAGCTGGAACTAGATGGTCCTTAACTGTTGGGGAAGATGAAACAGGAAAACTACATAAACATGATTGCCTGGCAAAAGATTTTGAGAATATGGAAACTATAAGTGGGATTGAAATGAAAGCAATCTTTGAGATACCAAACCTTAGCTGCTGAACAACTGGAAAACAATAGTATGGCCAGCTCACAATAATCCCTTCTTGACTGAACAGTTCCCTCTGCTTGCAGACAGGTCCAAGGGTCAGAGCAGACCCTACTAGCTTAGCACTAGGGGCCCAAAGAGTAGTTTTTAGGGTTTAAAATGTAATACAGTGTTGTAATGTAATGATTTTTATTGGCTGTATGTAAATGCTATAGGATTTACATCTTGCATTAGATTGGTTAGTGAAAATTAGAATATTCAGCACAGAAGAAGATTTATTGCGTTGTAACGGGAACCTCACTCTCTTACTTTTTACTCTCTTGCTCTCTTACCCTTCCTTTTACTATTGCTCTTACTCCTACTCTTGCTCTTTTGCTCTTGCTGTGGCTGGCAGCTGCAAGCAGGGCCCTTGTACCCACACCCTTTGCAATAAACCACAAGTTCCAGAACCTGGCTTCAGAGATCTCTTGTCTCCGTCTGTCCCAACCACCCTACCCACCATCGTTTCTACACTTCAGGTCACCTCCAATACAACCCATAATTCTATGAATACACCAGAGGAAATATTTCAAAATTTTTAAGAATTCTGCACCCAGATTAACACAAGAAACAAATGTGGATTTATAGTAAATGTGGTAGAGGACAGTCAGTTGGTTCAAAACTTAATTTCTTAAAATAGATAGATAAGCTTCCATTATTCCTCAGACCAATTTAGTTGAAAATCAGGTAGCAACAGCTTTGTAACTTTAAGAAACATTGACAGAAAATTAGAAAAGAATGATATTCATAAGCTTAGATGAAGTGCTCACCTTTTAACTCTTCCAACACATATCTTTAACAAGACTTCTCTGAGGCATACTGTAATTATCAATTCACTCCTCTTCCCAAGGAAATCACTTTAAAATGTAACTTATATGTTGAATAAATATCAAGGTTATTATAAAACTACAGAAATTAGGTTAAATCACTGCCCTCATTTTCCTCTCTGTAGAAGAATTTCTCACATCTCCCTCTACATCTCCCCATTTATTCACACATTTTACTTTAGATACGGCAAGATTCATTTCAACTAACTACAGCCGCTGAAAATCTAGGCTTGTAAGACTGCCTTTTATGTTCTTACTATTTTCAACACAGAAGGACATAGGCAAAGATAATTCTCTTCACAAGATAACTGAGAGAATCACAGAATCACAGAATGGGTGGGGTTGAAAAAGACCTCAGAGATTTTCTAGACCACCCCCCTTGTTAAACAGGTTCATTTGGAGCAGGTTGCACTGGATAAATACCCTGGTTTTATATGCTGCTGTTTTATTGGAATGAATTGCCCTTTGAAAGTGCTGATTCTTCTGTGTTGTCTACGGGATGAACATAAAAGACTCTCCTAAGCCATATATCTACCTCCTAAATAGGTAAATTAATTCTAGTCTCTGGCTTTCTCACTATCCAGGTCTCAGTTCTATGTGCTGCTTGGCTTTTTCCCTCTTTCCTCCACCAATTATCTATCCACTTAGCAACTGATCTCCTGGGTAATCAGTTTCAGCCCTCAATCACCACAGAAAGCCACATCATATCACACTAGTCACACATTTATCAAACTCCTTCTTAAACTCAGTTATGTGATCTGTACCTACTACTCCAAGAGAACAGCTGATCTTCATTAATGTCCTTCCTCCAAGGCTGCTTCTAATTCCCCGCCTAACCATATTTATGGTCAATTTATGCTCCATTTGTCCTTTGTCTTCTATCTCTTCCTGTAATTTACCTGCTTGTTGATATTTATAAGCAATAATTACATCCCTTTTTAGCTTTCATTATGCTAGTCAGAAGAAGGGATGCTTTTAGATAATCTTTTTTAACGTAGTATCTCTATTCTTCCATTCTAGTAACTATATTCTAAACTTAATAGCCCTCTTGAATAATTCTTGTGAGAGATATAAATTGTATTCCGAGTCAGTTGCATTGGCACTAGAATTTTACTCTGGATATGGAGAAATTCCACTTAAAGCATCCCAGTATATTTTCTCCTGGCAGCCTGGCTCTGGTGAGTCACAATCACTGGGAGACAGTTAAAGGTGTGCATCTTCCCACTCTTTTGTTTTCTGCTGAGAAGACTTGGTTTTACAACAGACCTTTAAAACTTCAAAACCTTTCTTCAGATTTCATCTTGTGGCAGTTTTTCATCCTATGGCAGTTTTTCTAGTCTTCCTGAGAAGAAAATCCTTTTGTATTTTAATCCAATATTTCTCTGCCTTGATAATGAACCCCAGTCATTTTGTCATCACTTACTTCTGCTGATGTGATCTTATTCTTTTTAAATCTTTGGTGAAAAAGCAGATGCAATGAGCTGTAAGAATTAGCTTTAAATGGCTACAGAAATAATCTTCTTAATCTAATGATTCTCTTTTAATTATGAAGTATAAGCTATAAGTTTTAATTATAAATTATAAAGTTCTCAAATTCCATTGTAATAATTTCTTAGACCTGTTAGTTCCTTTAAAAATCTTTACCTCTCCTTCATAGTTTTGTATCCAGACTTCTCAAATGCCTCCCTGCAGTTCTCTTCTGGAAAGAATCTGGCCTTTGAGACTACCAGACCATGTTTACTTATTAGGTAAATACTTATTAGGCAAAAATTTTGCAGTATTTTTAATTAATTATGCAGTGAATTTTAGGAGAAAAAATTTAATGTGGAGACTATAGCCACTTAGAAAAGCTACCTGGACTTTTTATGTGCTATACTAGAGAAAAAAATTAATATATATGACATAGGAACTCTGACCTTCCCAGTGTGTGACAGCTCAATTCATTTAGTTGGGCAGATGTTTTTTGTTGAAATGTTTTTCTGTTCTGGTGACTGGAATAAGAGAGAATGACTGAATTTTTCACTAGTGATCCAAAACAAGATTGGATATATATCTTTCACAGCCAAATAATAAGTATGCTAACCTAGATACAAAATCTTGCCCTCACACTTCACTCAGTTTCACCAAAAGACTTTCTGAGCAAAAAGAACTACTTCACTACTCATAATCTTATTATTGCCTCCTTTTATCATCAATTGGTTTTCTCTGAAGTCCACTCATTTTTAATATCTCTTGAACATTTTAAATCTCATCATTTTCTTATTAATTTTAAATTATAAGGATTGAGACAATCCATTCATGTCTTTTCTACAGAAGAGTTGATTTGTTTTTTTTTTTTTTTTGCATTTGGGGAAAAGGTTCTGAGTTCTTTGCCTTTAAACTAAATGAAACAGGTAATATACTTTTGGTAACAACTTCATACTAGCATTGTCTCAGCTGGCCAACAGAAAATAAAGTATCGCAGAATCACAGGATAATTTGATTTGGGAAGGACCTCTGAAGGTCCCTAATCCAACCTCTTACTCAAAGATGGTTAAGCTAGACCAGGGTCTTCCTGTCATATCAAGTTTTGAATGAATTCAAGCATCTTTTACCTATCATGGCCACGGGATCTGTGAGATGCCCTATTCTGTGGATCTCAAATAAAAGCATAGCCATTAACTAACAAAGAATAAACAAGGAATCAGAAGAAAAAAACAAAATCTAAGTATAAAACTACATCTGTAGAAATTTAGAGGATGCTGTGACAGAGAAGTCTACCTGGCTACTTGAATATGACAGCTACATATGTACATATCACACACATCACATGTATATGTATATAAAATTACAAAAGGGAGATAATTGAGTGGTAACGTGTGGGAGGAAAAATATTGAATCACTTGTACTCTTGACCTGAAACAGATTTTGCAAAGTCAATTTAGTTAAAGCAGATATGACACAGAAAACCCTTCCTTGATGTGCATGCACCAGAATCATGAATCCCTATCCCTTGTGCTGCGTTAAGTATGGGATTTTTTATGATCTCTTTTTTAAAGTCTTCATTTTACCTTTCATTAAACATTACAAAATATGTCTCATCAGAAAGCATTGCTTTTTATTGCAGCATTTCAAGCTCAGTAACTAAGGAGACTTTATTCTTCATCTGAACCTGATTTCCATTTTTCTTTTAATGAACTATTTTTATAGTGCAAGTGCATAAACAAATAAAGTGAGTGGGCAAAGATGCTTAAGGTGCTTTCAGAGGAACAAACTTAATTAATATCCAGCTTTTAAGAGAAGCAATTTGAAACCTGTGTAAGTGTTTTATTTGCAGACATTAAGAAGAAGCTATAGGGCAATTAGCAAGACTTTGGTTCTGGAAAGATAGTTCGGAGTCTATTGCATCAGTTTGAAATTGAGCCTTCCATCAAATATTTCTTCCATGCAGCTGTTGAGGGGAAATTCATCAAAGTTTTAGCAGGAAAAGAAACACAGCTATATAATTCAGATCCAAAGATGAGGTTCAATCAAGAGTTTTGGCTGACTCTTGGGAATTATTCAACCACAGAATCTTTGACTGATGGACTTGGGAACTCGAGTCTTACCATTACTTTAGACAGTCATAAAATCACCCAGTTTTTCAATAACACCAGCAATGAAGAAAAAAACAAAACAAAACAAACAACAGAAAGACACACTGAAACCCAGAACCCAGCTACAAAATCTGTCACTTTAAAGTTGATGATCCCACATGTCCCTGCTCAGGATGTACAAGGGTGTCTTTCAAGCAAGTGTCTTGTCTTCCTCATGTGAGCGGACAGAGAAAAGAGGAGTAGAACTACAGTTTTTATCATCATAACAATCCTGACTGAGCTTGAGTTGAGTCCTCCTGTGGCTCACAAAGCCTGCTGTGGCTTTCTCTGCATATCCCAACACGAGCTTTTGTGTTTCAGCTTTGCAGACCACATTTATCTACTTTAGCATCCAAAGAAGGGCTACAAAGGTGGTGAAGAGCCTTGAGGGGAAGCCTCATGAGGAGCAGCTGAGGTCATTTGATCTGTTCAGCCTGGAGAAAAGGAGACTGAGTGAGGACCTTGTAGCAGTCAGGAGCTCTTTAACAAAGAAAAGACGAGGAGCAGCACCAATCTCTCCTCTCTGGTGACCACAGATAGAAATCCAAGGAGTCCAGTTCTGACAGTGAAGGTTTATGTTGGATATTAGGGAAAGGCTCTTCCCAGAGGGTGGTTGGGCACTGAATAGGCTCCCCAGGGGAATGGTTACAGCACCAAGCCTGACTGAGCTCAAGAAGTGTTTGGACTACACTCTTAGGCACAGGGTGTGACTCTTGGGGACTGTCCTGTGCAGGGCCAGGAGTTGTTCTTGGATGATCCTTGTGGGTCCCTTCCAACTCAGAATTTTCTATGATTCTCTGGTTCTATAATTTCTATAATTTCCCAAGAAACTAAGTTGAAAAGCAGACGTTTTTTCCTTGTTAACATCTGATTCAAATGTAATAATTTCCTCTCTCTTAATAGGAAGGGCTTCTTTGAATAACTTTGAATCCCATTTCTTTCATTATTTTGTGGTAAAGGAGCCTCATTTTACTCCAAAGAGCAGCTTTGACAATCGTGGTCCTCAACTTTTCTCTCCAAGCTTTGCTTATCATCCACAACAGTCATTTCACTAAATTATCCATTTCTATTATACATGAGCTACTTCTACTTGGCATCAGAGTAACTTTTTTTTCAGTAACTAAAAATTTAACTGATCAAATGAAAACACTAAAACAATTATTTGAACAGAATAACCAAAGATGCCAATAAAATCTGGACTATAGCAATCAAATCATGATGCAAGTTGACTCCCAAGATATGACAGCATTAACTTATATGGGAAGAAAATATTTTCAGTATTAACTACTGGCTCTTTTTAACAAACTTGGCAGCAAATTCAATTTTAACAATAACTAACTGCGCAGTCATTAATTTTGGAACTTAAGCCAAATGTAGTCTTCCATACTGAGGACATCTGTGATTGTGTCCTTTGGAATTTGTTCCCTGTGCATCTTATATAAGTGCATCAGAAATATTCTAACTCTCATCCCTTTGTTTTATTTACAGGACATGAGAAAGCGGGATTGGAAACCTATCAACTGAAGCTGAGAGAGAACAGTGAAGGAGAAAAAATAAATTTTAAAAATAGTTCTGATTAACTTTTTTCACTGAAAAAAAAAGGAATATAAAAAAAAGAATAATCTTTGTAGTCTTCATCTGTATGCGAATAACACAGAAGACACAAACATACAGAATACATTCAGAGAAAAAAGCTGCTAACAAGAATTTGCTAATTGTTGGATACTGAGATTTACTGGAGCAATGAGAGTCTCAAAATTCTCTGCTCCTTGCAGTTGAAAGAGCCACTTCCCAAAATAGTGCTTCTTTCCCAAAGCTACACAAATCCTCTTCCACTTCCAAGAAACCACCCCCAGCTCACAGCTTCCTTGAGCACAGCCCAGATCCTTGGTTATGTATGTCAGTACATACTGATTTATTTGGATATTTTCATTCTGAAAAAGAAGAGAATCCTCTGCTTTCATTCTGGCCTACCTTGCCCTCATCACACCTGGCTTAATGGTGAAGCAGAGGAATATTTTTAGGTACTGAGGAAATGAACAGTGAAAGAATATGCAGGATTTCCACACTATTCCTTCCTGATTTAATGCCTAAGTGCTTCTCAGAAGCCTGCATAGATCAAGGTTTTCCACTTACACTTCTGCTTTTATATCTTCTATTTACTAGAGTATATATAGTTATTGCCACAAAAAAAAAAAAAAAAGTGCAAGGCATCCAACTTCAAACGGCCTCCTTAAATGGTGCTGACTGTGTACTTTACTTGCAGAAACCACAAAGTGGAACAAATAAAAAGAGCTGTTGTAAGACTTGCTAAAGAGGTTCAGGTACTTGCCATAATAATTTTGCAGATGGAGATAAGCCTGAAAGAACATTAAAGTTTCACAGCAGAGATGCGATGTGGAGTTGATCGTGTCAAAAGGTTAAAAACATTTTGGGTTTTGTTGCTTATGTTTTTTGAGAGTAGGTTGTGAGATATGTATAAATCATTCATATTGTATTAAAATAGAGCCCTGATTCACTTCTTGAAGATTTCAAGAGATTACCATACCAAAGCACGTTTTCTGCCCAGCTTCCATTCTTCAACTATGTGATTTCTGTATTCTGTATCACACTCTTCAATATGATCTCCACATCATTTTTGAAACATCAGCACTACACAACTCTCATTTTCTGGCACTATAATCTCTTTCTTCTTTTCAAGCAACTGTCAAAAAGTAATTCTTCCCTTCTGAAATACTTTTCCTTTTTTTTTTTTTTGTTATAGAATTTCTACAAAAACAGATTTTGGTAAAAAACATGAAAAAGCACTGCATAAATGCAGTTCTTTTGATACTTGAGCAAATTTAAAATTTCTTCAAACAAACATATGTTTGTTATTACACATTATTGCCGTTACAAAATTATTGTCAAAAGTATTTGTGCAATTTATGAGTGACATTAAATGACTGAAAGATAATGAAAAATAACAAAACTCAATTGCATCACAGTAAGTCTTAAGAAAGTTATAATTTCAAATAATGAAACCCTTCATATTTTATATTGATTTTGATAGGAATTAATAACTTTTAGAAGGTGCTATTTAAAACTGATTCAGAGCATGGTGCTGGGAATCAGGGAACCTGGTTCTGGTTCTAGTTCTGGTATTCTGTGAAAGACTAGTTGGAGAAAATTGGGATCTGGTTTTAAGCCTAACATAAGTGAGAAAGATGCCCTCATGTTTTGTTGCTGTTGGATTTTGGATCTTCAAGCACATTCACTGGTAAAGATTACAAATCTCTTTGATGCCAGGTATTGCAATAATGAAAAATGCTGGTATTGTCCAAGGGCATAGAATGAGTGCAGAGAGAAATCCAGCCACGTAAAATCCCTGCCATTATTCATACTGAACACTGAAGTTATTTCTATCTTGGGTCAGGCCTACCTTTTCAAATATTTCACTGCGTACTTTTGACTAAGTAAAATATTCATGAATGTATTCCAGAATAATTGAATCTAATTTAGACTCTAAATTAGAGCTCTTCTATTCAACAGGTCTTCCTCTTCTCCTGCTTAGTTGTGAATTGGAGAACTGTTTCCCAATGAAATGTTTCTGAATGCTGAACAGATTGTGCTGAAGAAATACTGCTCATTATTATACTATTAATGTGTCTCAGGCATCCAAGCAGGTTGCAAAGAACCAGACCACGTGATCTTACACATATGATGAATAGTGATGATTTGAAAGGAACAGTTTGCAAACAGTGCACAGATTGAAAAGTTTTCATCAACAGTATTTAGTGAAAGCTTATAAATAACACAGATATTCATGAAAGTCAGGAAACACATCTGAATTAAAATGGGATTTAAACACATGAAGCTTTCAGCTGGAATCTCATCTTTAAATGATTGTGCCTTTAACATTGTGAGATCTCCGTGCTCTTTGTGGTGATTAAATATTATCATTTCATGCCAAAGGGTCAATTTCCTTTTGTATATAATATAGGGGAAATGAGTGTGATTGTGCAATGCAGGATGTCCCAACATTCTGGTATCAAACACCTCCTTTTCTAATGGAAAGCACATGGACCTCCTAAATGCCAACAGAAGGAAACAAGTCAGAGCAAGAGGCAGTGTGCATAACAGGTTTGTGTAGCCTGGATTTTCAGAGAATCTTAGAGTCACAGAGCTGATAGGGATGGAAGAGATCTCCAGCACCATCCAGCCCAAACCACGGCACTAAGTGATGTGTCTAGTCATTTTTAGGGTGACCAACCACACCACTTCCCTGGGCAGTTCGTTCCAACACTTGATAACCTTCTCAGTGAAAAAATTCTTTCTGATGCCCAACCTGAACCTCCCCTAGCACAACCTGAGGACATTTCTTCTTGTCCTGTCACTGGATGTCTGGGAGAAGAGGCCAACCCCCAGCTGGCTACAACCTCCTGCCAGGGAGTTGTAGAGAGTGACAAGGCTGCGTGAATCTGTAAGTGTCAGGAACCAGCCATGATAACACTGCAACAGGCATCAGTTCTGGGCACAGGCAAACCCCTTTAGAGATTGCTTCATTGCTTGGAACAGACCACTGAGGTTAAAAAACAGATGAGTGAAGGCAAAAAGCAGCCTGAGATATCACAGGACATAAGTGGTGATATCCCTTTCATGTTAAATTTTGTTGTGTTCTGCCCTAGGTCCAATGCTGAGGAGGCAGGATCAGGCCAATGTGCCAAGTCCAGCATCACACACACACATATCCAGGAAGCAATCAGGCACTGTGAAAAAGCTGCAACAAACAGCTGGTTTCAGCAGTTTTGCAACTTGACTTTCATTTCAAGGTGAAAGCAACGAGCTGGGCTCTGTGAGAACTGACTTCAGCTTGTTTTCAAAACCATGTGGGGAGTGCTGTGCCAACAGTAATGCTAGCAGTAAAACTGGTAAAACATTCAATGGCTTCTAACATTGTCATAGTTTGCATCTAGAGCCCAAGTTAATTCTTACTGAAAAGCTGATCATAAAATACTCAGATTTTTTTATTAGGCTTGGATAATATCAAAGCAGACTGTAAATGTGTAATATCATTTGAGCAGACCTCACTTGAGGCACTTGACCCACTTAACCAAACAAGGTAGTTTGGTATAGGCTCCAAAGGAGGTAAAGCCTGAGCCACAACCAGGCCAATAACCCCAAGAAGCTCATGAAGGAGCAGAGAGACACAAGGAGCATTGATGTATATGAGCTTGAAGCACTCATCCTGAGATTAACACATGAACAGCAGGTGCAACCCTCATTTATCAAGGAACAAAAACAGCTGTGGGTACAAGGAATCTCATTAATAACTTTCCATTGTACACAGCTTGAGCACAACCCAACCACTTTATTCCATAAATATTACAACCTTCACAAAGGCAGGAAACCAGCCCTAGAAAAGCTCAAAGTTTTAGTCAATGGATGGAATTTGCCTACGACAACAGAAGTAGTCAGTGTCAAAGCTAGCAAAAAAGCATATCTGTGGGAAAAATGTTTATATCTTCTTTCAACAGAAATTTGCCATAGAAAATTTTCAGAGAACTCAACAGGAAACTTTGAATGGATTGTTTTCTCTGCAGACTGGGACATAAGTGGTACAACAATGTTGCCATAAGGTTCATTAATTAATTAATTCCATAGACCTTGTTGTGATCATTTCTCTCTGCATGTGAGTACATTTATTTTCCTCATGTTTCTCTACCTCACTGTTGGCCTCATGTACTTGAGGCTTCAAATCATTAATTATGAGACATTTTTCAATTTAAAATTAAAATTTACATAGCAAATTATACACTGGATGAATACCTCCTGCTTCCAGAAAGACCTTCAATACACACATGCATGTGTGCACGTTTCCAGGTGGTAGGAATTAACCTGGCCTCTGCTAAACTGGTTAATTTAAAAGGCATAAAACATTCCATTCCAGAAGCTTGGGAGAGAGCAACCTAATGAATGTGGTGTTATATGCTCAGTTTCATTCTTCACCAATATTTATTTGATTTCTCTACCCTGCCTTCTCTGACTAAAAGACTTTAAAAAGTCTTTTTTTCATTTCAAAGATGAATCTGAACCAAACTCCCACCTCAAATGAGAATCTCTTTCCTGCATCTACCTTCAAATGTTTTCATGCCACTGTCCTTCATTGCTTAGAGGAAAGTCAGTGGAATGTCTGTTGGAGACCTTCTAATAAAATCAATTTAGCTCACACATAATGGCTGCAATAAAAAAAAAAAATAAATTAACTTGTGGTGTCAAAAGATCCACGAGGAATTGTGTCTTTAATTTTCTCACTATGTGCATATCTGAACTTCTCCCTCTGAACTAGCACACTTCATGCCACAGTCATTTTTTGTGCACATGAAAGCTTCTGATCTTCAACACCTGTGACCTTCCTGGTCCTGTCCCGTCTTCTCCTCACCTGCCTGAGGCCAAATAACCTCCACCACTAAATTTATGTTTCTCATCCTTCAAGCTGAGAAGTTTGCATTGATACAACTGCAATCAGATTTTCCAACTGGAGATACTATTTCATGTACTGTCCCTGCATTTATGAGGATTCACAAATCCCTAAAACCTGTATGGCAAGGACTGTCTTATTTTTTCACATCATTGCTACAGATTTTGGGGTTCACAGTGAAGTTCCTTCTGTGATAATTTTGCATCAGGTTAGAAGAGCAGTTCTTATATGCCTGTCCCAAAATGGGTCATGGTATTTTGGGGACTGAACCTCCAGTTACTTTCTCCACCAATATTTGCACAAGGCTTGATGTCTGCCAGCCTCGACTTTCATGTCTAAGCCCAACCTATGGGTTTGGTTTATGATTCCCATGGGCTGAGTTCAGGCTTTAGATACATTAAGTTGATAAAATCACTAAAAAGAAGACGTTTAAGTGAGACCAAGACCACCTAAATCAGAACTTACATGCCTTTACAGGCATTCTGAGAGGATGATGTCTCTTTTTTCTGAGCCAGTGGCTGGGGATGACCTTAACACCCAGTTTTCCCCTCTTCTGGGAGCACACCAGGAACTTCCTAAACTGAGAAACTTGGAGCATAAGTCATGTTTCAAACAGGAAATGCACTCAAAGAGATATAGTATTTTCCAAGAAGCAGTTAAATAATAATTTTAATCCATAAGGACACACTACCCTTATATCTTCTTATACTACACTCCTTTCTTTTTGCTACTTATACTTTCAGGATTGCAAAAATCTCTCTTGTCCTGGAAAGGACTTCCATGGTAGAGTGAATTCTCAGACAAAAAACAATTTTCACATGTCTCTCTGTTCAATGTTTCATAACATTCAGAAAAAAAAGTGGAACATTAACATTTGTCACCATTATCAGAGACATTATAAATTGGGTTTTCTGATAAGGTTACCTAATTTTTACAGCCACCTTGTAATGAAGGTGTCAGCTCTTCCACTATAGAGAGCAGCCCTAAACCCTTTTGAAGGCCTCTTGTTGGATGAAGAAGGACAGTTTGACAGACCTTCACTCCAGGTAAATTCAGGTTTATAAAAGGAGAGGTCACCCAAAGTCCTCCAAGGAATGAATTGAAAGTAAAGCTCTGGGATGATGTCACTCCAAATTACCTTAATTGTCTCAAGCAAAATCACATCATGATGTGTGTCATGGAGGGGAAAACAGAGACAATTCAACACAGAAATAAACTGCAAAACTTTTCCTTGTTTCATAAGTTTTTGATTTCAAGTTTTCCATCTTCTGTCCATTTTCAGAAGCTTAACAAAAAATAGCTACACAAAAAAAGGGTATAATTCTCTCTTTAAAAGATTAGGCTTTTTCCACTGTTAAAATATCAAATAATTAACTGATGACTTAAAAAAAACCCACTGATTTCTCCCACAGTAGCTGTTTTACAGCAATCCCTGGAAAAAGTTTGAAGTGCACCAAGAAAAAAATTAAAGAAAGGAAATTTAAAATACATTGAATGAAAAAAATCAAATTATTTTCTTCTAGGAAAATACTCCTTACAGGCATAGCAATGCTTCTGGGAGAAGTCTGTTGTAAAATGAGTCACTTGCCAGCACCAGCAATCTTTCTCAAAGCAGGAAAAAAATCAATTCCCTCTGGGATTTTAGGTCAAGAAATTTCTATTTTTCTTTTTTAATGATTCCTAAGATTTCTTTGAAAACAAAGGAATGAAAGGGGGAAAAAAAAAAGTAACAGAGAAGCGAGGCAAACTCTTGTCTGATCCTCCCTGGTACACTTGTGCCTCAGCTTAGCCTGAAACCTCCCTCCCACGCCTTGGTGATGGTGCTGGCACCAGCCTGTTTACTTCTGGGTGCCTTCCCAAGCACATTCTGCCAGTTTAGCCCTTGAATTGGATTGCTTCCAAAGCCAGATGAGACAGAGCTTGGAGACTATCAAACACCTGTGTGCTGGAGCCCTGCTCTGTGGGTTTTCTTTCCTGCTACTAAGCCTGGTTATACTGAGCTGCATTAACTCCTCTGTCTTGCTTGCTCCTGGACTATATCCAGAGCCCTTGGGTGATGTTTTATAATTTCAAGAAGGTGGGAAAAAGGAAAAATCTTCTTGTCTCCCATCTAGGCCTCACAAATCATCAGGCAATATTTAAAAATCCAAGAATGTCAATTTTGACTTTCTCACATGATATTTGAACGTCACAGTATCATCTTTCTCTATCCATGTTGTCTCCAAGTACCCCAGAAAAGAACAATCATCTCAGGTATTCACACTTGGAGGATTATATTGGGGAGAAAGTCCTCAAAGGGACTGAAACAGCTGCTTCTCCTTTCACTATAAATCTGCAGCTGCAGGCGATATTTTAAAATACCCTTCCTGATTAGAGCTGCTCTTGCAAGTTGGTGTCATCCAAACTGGTGCTCCCAAACTAGAGTACAGGTACCTCACCCAGATCCTGTCTGTGTACATCACCAGCACTTTACAAGTGGAGAGGAGAGGTCTGAGTGAGGGACAGCTCCCCCATTTCCTCTCTCTGCTTCAGGTGCACTAACCCTGCACTGCCCCACTGTCCACCATGGGATCAGTCTCTATAACCTGCTCTATCGCTTTTTTCCCCAGCAAAATATCACTGATCATGTTTATCAACAGGAATTTCACAGCTGCTCAAACTAGTCCCAGATGTTATTTTTATGACACAGAAGCAGTATGGTGGAGGAAGAACAAAAAAAAAAAAAATCTGAGCCATTGATAAGACAACTTTCACTTCCAAAGATGAAGCCTAGTGAGCAAACTGCAGTCACCAACCTTTCCTCCAGATTTCTGAAAAGAGATGAGTATGACATACTGGTGTCTGCAGCTCTCTTAACAGCACTGTAAAACATTTATTCTCTAACATGCTCAAACTTTAATTCCTTTAATAACCAAATTGCCAACAAAATTAAGTATGACAGGTCTGTTTCAAACCCCTTTAATGAACCTCCTGTTTTGCCATCCACAGTTGCCTGCCTTTATCACTTTCTCCCTTGAGCCTTGGCTCTGACACCTACAAGCCTCAAAAGCTTTATTTATGTTAATTATCAAGGAGGTTTCCTTCTAAGTGATTAGCTGGATTATCTGACTCTTGATTTGATGGCAGAATCAGCTTTACACACTGTGATTTACTGCTAAAAAAATATGATCCCAGAGAAAACTGGTCTTCTGAAGTGCATGAGCTGACAGCAGTGCCACTGTGAGCTGGGGTTTTTCTGTGCTGGCTGATGTCCCACACTTGAAGCAAGTACTGCAGCTTTGCAGCCACCCATTAACTTTCTCCATTTACTTTCAGATTTCGTCTGCAATCACAGGTCACTTTGTGGCATTACTCATTTTTTTTGTCTCCGGGGAGTAACTTAAGGATGTAGCTTGCTCCAGAGATACAATGCAAAATGCAGCTGAGGTAGTTGTGTTTGGAACAAAGTAGAAAGAGAAAGGAGCCTGACAAAGTCACTTACTCTGAATTTTATTGAGGGCTAAATTATAGATTTAGCCAAGCTTGCCCCTCTCCTGGTCCAGGGTGTTTCCTGTGTGCTATGTGCACGTACTTCAGAGTACATACTCGACGTAGAGGAAGGATCTGAATAGTCAAAGGAGAGGCTCAGAAATAGGTTGAAAGCTGAAGTCACATATTAAAGGTCTCCACAAAGACTGAACATGCACAAATCCAGACGCTAATTAAGACAGCATGCAGTTACTCATCCATTAGTCACTCACTGGCTTCTCCAAAATATATCATGGCTGAAAGTCCCTCCATTCCCCTTTTATAGGAAACTATGCACTACTGATGTATGTTCAAAGTTTTTCTGCTGCCTTCTACAACTCAGCCCTATTAAACAACTCAACTATTTCTTAGGCAAGCCAGGAAGGTAGTGTTTTTTCATTTGTTTGGACCCATTTTTAAGACGTGAGACCCATCTTACTCTCTGTTGTATGTACAACCCTGACATTTCCTTCTCATTCCTCCATGTCCCCCACACAGTCAGCTGGCCCTGAACAACAGCCCACTGAATCATCTTAGAAACAGCATCAATTAACACCAACACTTGCAAGTAAAGCTCTAGCAAATTAGTTAAGAACACTGTGAAGGCTGATGTACATGACAACTTGTGTGCTCACCTCTCTCATCTTCCACCCCAGGACCAAAACCATCTTGATGAATTTTCAGCAGGACACTGGGACATGGTAGCCAGGTTCTCTGGTAATGAGCACTGGTCAGATGTCCAGTACAGTCATTCAAATCTGCTTTTTGTGGTGCTGTTACAGTGTCATTGCTACTCTTTCCCTTGTTCCACTTGTTTTCTTACATATATCTGGGAATTTCTATGAGGGAGGTGCAGGACCACTACAATGGAAGCCACAGTAAGATCTTACCAGAAAAGGGAGGCTGCAAGAATGCAGGATGTCTCCCTGAAATTCCAGCACACATCTGCAATGCCTGTTGGAAATGGGTGGAAAAGATAAAATATCAGAGATATGGTCACTCTGAAGATTTAATGATTAACTAACAGATAACACTGTCTTAATTCATAACACTACCAAGCAACAGCAGAAATTCCAGCTTCTCCTAGTGGTGCATCTCAGCACAAGCTGTATTTTTCCAAGTGTCTCACAGAGAGGTCATTGCCAGTGGACAGAAAATGAGCATTAGTGATTCTGAACATTTTTGCAGCCCCTCACAGAAGTGCTGCATAAGACAAACAATGACCTGTTTAGCTGTGCTGTGCCCCTGCATGGGAAGAGCACCAACAAACTGGAACATCAGTGCTTGGAATAACAGAATAACTTTTTAATGATTTATGATTCGAGCTAGGAAACTTGCTGGCCAGATGGATCTGCAACTGAGCAAACCAAGGCTGACCTGAGGCTACAGAACCTGTGTCAGCACACTGCAGAGGTTTTGCTGGAGACTGATTGTGCTATTTCATTGCCACAAAATCATCTGGTTAATTCTTATAATTTTTTTTTTAATTATTATCACTCAATCCAGACATACTCTGTTTACTTTCTTATCTGATGCTGATGCATCAGCTTTTGGAGTTCAAGACTTCTAATATCTTGCCACAAGATATTAATGTTTATTCATTTTTTGGGTTTTTTTTGCTTTTAAGAACAGCAGGCAATATTTGCAAAATTATGGTAGCAGAATAAAAATGCCAATAATAGGATCACAGAATACTAGAATGCTTTACATTGAAATAAAAACTTTAAGCCCATTTATTCCAACTGTTATCCCAGCTCTGCCAATCCCACCACTAAACCATGTCCCTGAGAGGCACCTACACATCTTTTAGATACCTCCAGGAATGGTGACTGGGCAGCTGCTTCCAGTGGTTGACAACCCTTTCAGGGAAGAGCGTTCTCTAGAATCTACACCATTTACTCTTCTCCTTGAATGTGTGGGCTAAAGGTCTCATACTTTCTCACTAGTGTGCTCCCTGATAAATATGATTCTTTTATTTCCTATGACACCCTTCAAGTCAATGATTTTATTTCAGCATTACTCTATTTACTCTTACTCTGCTTATAATTTGTACCATTTTGCTGTCTAAGTAATTAAAATTTCAGATTAAAAAGTGTCAAATGGCAAATCCAATACAATTGTCTGACTTTCTGGGCAAAGACCCTGCTTTACTCACAAATCCTATTTTAATTTCCTGAATACGGTCATCTAAATGAAGACCCTTTTAATTACTATTCACAAGCATTGTGTATTATTAGACCACTCTTTTAGGTAAACTGACATTCACTGGAAAACTTGCATTCATTTTACTGGCAGATTCAGGGTATGGAATCCCAGATACTCCTGTCTGGTAAACACTGGACCATGATGTGTGTTCACAACTTTTTTACTAGACATAAGCTAAGCTGTTTGGTTTCTGGTGGATTGCAAGATACCACAAAATTTTCAGGAACTTCACACTTTCTCTTACTTCAAATATTCAATTTTTATCACGTAAACCTCTCCTACCATAAAATCCTCACCAAGTAGAATTTCCTCCTACTTGCTTTCCATTCCCTAATGTCCATCTAGGCTGTTGTTATTAAGGTCAACATTAATTAGGGAACTGAAGATTGAGTGCTTTCATTAATCATCTAGGAAAAGGAGCAAGCATCATATTAATGCAGTGGATTGTTGATACTAGGATGGAAGAGGTCACACCCAAGGGAGAAGGAGAATTAAATGCTAAGGAGAACAAAGAAATCATTTGTCTTCATGAAAAATATCCCTTTTAAGCTCTTCTCCAACCCTTTCTATCTACTTTATTTCTTTGCTTTATTTTCCAAATCAAATTTTACCTTTACCATTTTACCCTGAAATGCAATGTTTATAGGCCTAAACTCTAATCTTGATACATTATGAGTTATTTTGAGAACAGTGAAGCCACTGGCATGGTACTTCATGTAACCAAGTAACCTCTCCTGAAGAGAGGTTAAAATGCAAATTGGTCTCATTTTACCCCATCTTATATGCAGGTGCAAGGACACATCAGACCTATAAGGAAAAATGAGTTCAAACCAGAATGGCAAGATGAGTTAAAAGCAAAGCTTTTGAAGCCTATCTTTGTTTCCCTTATAGTGAACTCATTCATAACATTTTAAACCAGATGTAACATTTTATCACACCTGTTTGTAACTTTTCACACAAACCTTCCAGAGAAGAAGATACAAACGGGAGAACAAAGAAGAATTGAGTCTAACATATTTCGCATATCACCTGGAAATACAACCAATCTTCCCTTGGAATGAAAAACTGCATGGAAAACACTGCTGCTGCTACATTTATTCCTGCCTGTATTGCAATTTCAGCACACAATTTCTATGCAGACTATCATAACTAATTATATTCTATCAAGCCAAACAGAAACAAATAAATTGCCTCTTTCGTCTTCAAAGAGGGCATCTTTGGAGACCTTCTAGACAACAAAGCCCAGAGGAGGATGAAAGGAATGTTCTACACTTGTAAATGACCGTGCAAGAACAGGTCAGGATTTTTTAATGGTGTGCTTTGTACAGTTACTCTTCAATAATGTTTTCTGGGTCTCAGTTGTGAGTCAATGGGTAAACACAAAGGTACCATATCAAGGTACAAGTGAGACAAAGGGGAAGTATTACCAGATAACTAATTGCTTGGTGGGTAGGAAATTCACTGTAAGTGTGTATGAAGCTGCAATTTATTGCTGTAGCCAAGCTGATATTCTAAGATGCATCTCTTTCATACATTCCTTCGAGAGAAATTTGTAAAAGACTGGTTTTAAAAAGACTAGAGGAAAGAAAGCCATGAGATCCTTGATACATGTGACACATGGTTTTCATTTTGCAGCCAGGCTTTCATTTTCCTTCTACCCTTTCATGTCACAGCACATGCATTTCAAAGGGGTCTCAGGGACAAGAGAGGAACAGATATGATAACAACTACTAAATTTCAGGTTTATATTAATAAGATTGGAGATCACCATTCATCCATTCAAAAGGCTCCTTTTCATGTTGAAAGTAGATTATTTGTGTATTACACTGCTAAGTGTTTCACAGATCCATCAAACGACCACAACAACCTTATGACTGACATTGTTCCACTTTTCCTCCCAGTCCATCCCCACTTGGTGTAATTAAAATTGCTTTCTGGTAACAACATCCCTAAGTATTTCAGAGGAGACCCAGCATTTCCATGGCATCTCCAGAGATCTTCCCTTTCATGACTACATAAGACTTCCCAGCAACTCCTCCTGGGAATATATCCATGTATCTTACTTCAGTAAAAGCTGTTGTGTAACTTGATCATTTGAGAGATCTTTTCATTGATCCCAGGTACTCCTTGTTTATCCAATTTTCTGCTCAATACAATGACTGGCGTGTGCTCTACCAGACTCACTCTAGTGAGGTGCCTAAAGATTTGTTCACCCCTGCAGCACTCCCAGCTGGAGGCAAGTTTGGTTTGGAACGAAAGGCAATTAGTAGAGAGAGTTCCACCCAGCTTTGCTGCAGGTGGTTGGATAAAGAAAACAAAAATATCATTGCAAAAGCATTGCTTGTTTTTATTTTACTTGTTCATCACATAAAATTCATGGAGGGAATGTAGATCCTCATCCTATTTACACAAAAATTAATTGGTGCAACACCACAGCCCCCTGCAAAGTTGCTCATGAGCTGTCTCGGAGAGGAACTGTGCAGATAGAATCTGTTCTACCACAAACTACTTAGACAGCAATACAGCTGAAATCCATGAGATGCAGCAACCCTGAGTATTTTTCAGAGAAATACACCAAAAATCTATTGAAAGGACTTTCCTTCAATGCATAATTCCTAAACAAACAATTCTTCCCACACCATTCTTCTCAACTGTGAGAAGTTTGGAACAAGCATTTCCTGTTGTTTTTAACTTTTCCCTGTTTGTGTTGGTTTTATTTTATTCCCATATGCCTTTGAAATGTCTTGGAACCTATGCTTACTCAACATATACTTTTGGCTGATGCCAGAAATGACATATTAAAGCATTCTGGAGAAAGCCCATGACCATGTGGTATCCTAACAGCAACTTGAAAATGTGAAAGCTAAGATTTATATCTGGCTCCAGAGGCAGAAAGGAACTTTGTAATGCTCCTCCTGCCTTTTATAATACCTTTTATAAGGTATAATACATTTAGCATTTGTAGCTGGGCATGGTGTTTCAGTAGTATTTTAAGCCTGATCCACAGAACCATCCTGCATGCAGTGGATCAATTTTGCTGGAGTGAAAACCAAAAAAGGAATGTGTATCACAAGTTCACAAGGGACAAGATGAATATCTAACATCAAGTTTGAAAGATTTATCTCAGGCTTCCCATGATTTATGGGGAATTTCAACAGATACTTTGATGACCTTGTAGAAACTTTGAAAACGCCTGTCCTTGAAGATGATGGTTTTCCAAGTTGCTTGTTTTTGAACATTACCAGACACAATAAAGTCCATAAAGCAAGAGCTATTACTGTCTGAACTTTTAATTTGATACTGTTGTTACTGCAGTTTAAAATTTTAAACTCAATATAAATTAAAATAACATCCTCTATTTGCTAACTGGCACAGGATAAGAGCCAAACACTTTCCAGCATGAGTCTTCAGAGATTCTCTTTTCTTTCCTGGATACTAAAAATCTTTATTCCCCTTTAATCATTATTATTTTCATTGGCAAGATTAAATACAAGTTTTGATGTGCAACTGGGCAGTACAGAGACCAAACATTTTTTGCTTTCCCAACATAAAATAAGTTTGTGGCTCATTTTATGTTTGCTCTGTTTAGAAAGCACAACCTGGCATCTGAGGGACAGCCTTGGATGTCTGGTGGAGCCAGATCTCTGGAACAGGCACCTGCACTTACCATAGTCCTAATGGCAGTAAATGGGTGTGAGTATTTCCTATTCTATCATCCTCACCTGTTTCAAACACTAATGAAGGACCAATTTACACTGATTTATACTTTTTCTACAAAAATAGGAGAATATTACACCCACTTACTGTTTTCATTACTTTCTATCTCTTGTCTTTTGGAAATCCTTGGATACTCTATCGACAGAAGAAAACTGCTTAGAATCAACATATGCCAAAATGAAAGAGACTCAGAGTCCTGATACAGAAATTATCTTTTTATTTTTAATTAAATTGTGAATTGTTGTAAATCTTAAACAATATTTCTGTGGGAAATCATAGAATCACAGAATAGTTTGGGTTCAAAGGGACCTTAAAAGTCATCTCATTACAAAACCCTGCCATGGGCAGGGACATCTTCCACTATCCCAGGTTGTTCCAAGCGTCATCCAGCCTGGCTTGGACACTTCCAGGGATGGGGCAGACACAGCTTCTCTGGGCAACCTGTGCCACTGTCTCCCCACCCTTACTGGGAAGAATTTCCTCCTAATATCCAGTCTAAACCTACTCTCAGTTTAAACCCATCCCCTTTTGTCCTATAGCTCCATGCCCTTGTCAAAAGCCTCTCTCCACCCTTCAGGTGGGGCTTCACCAGAGCAAAACAGAGAAGCAGAATCCCCTCCCTCACCTGCTGCCCACAGTGCTTTGGATGCAGCCCAGGACATGGCTGGATTTCTGGGCTGCAATAGCATGGCTTACTTTGCTGACAATGACCTCAGTCTTGAAAGTGATATATTGAGAGCATTTAAAAGAAGCTTCTGGGCTTTTTACCCTCTCACACAACCATTCCAAACCCTTAGGCTACAAGACATAGGACTTCTTGCTTTAATTTCCCCATTTTCCTGCATCCCAATTTCTTTCTTCTACACTTTCTTCACTCAAGAGTGGATGTATTCAACAGAAAGGTTCTTGTATGTACAAATCACTTACTTGCAGTTCCTAGTATTTAGGGAAATAGGCAAATTACAAAAGCATAACTGTCCTTTCTAGGCTGAAAAATTGAGAACAAAGAAGCCTGTGAACATCAGGAAAAATTCATAGGTGTGGCTGCTTTGGGGAGTCACTGTTCTTTAACTGCAATATTGGAACAAATGTTGTGCCTAATATTTCAAATATTCCTCTTGTCCAACTGAAAATCTTTCTTACCTGTAATGATGGATAGGAATTGAACGTGTTCATGGATAATGAGATCTTTGATCATGCAGACAAATGTTATAGACTAAAGTCTGTAGTTAGAAAAGCAGGCTAGGCTGAGAGTCACAATTTAAGTACAGAAAAATTGGAATATCAATTGCAGAAAAATCACAATGACCTGGAAACTCTATTATCCTCTTCTAACACAGATAAATTCAGGGAGGTCCTTAGGTGTGATACTACACCACAGGTCAGGTGGTGACCTGGTACTACACCTGAATATAATGGTTCCTTTGGATGTTTTTATCCTGGAATCTGAGTCTGTAGTTGATCTGGTTCCTCATAATAAGGATTTCATAAGTTTATCTCCTTGTGCACTACAGTGCATTATTAAATCAGAAATGCCAGTTAAGCCACATGCAGCTGTGGTACTGGAAGGGAAGAAAACTCAGCCTGTGAGATTAGTTAGAAGAATGGTAAAAGAAAGGAGATGTTCTCCACTACCAGGAAAATCAATAATCGGAATTTACTCTGAATCCTTCATTGATTACTACATAATTTGAATCACTTTCCAAGAACACAAATGTGAATGGGGAAAAATTAAGTTAGGACTCCTCTGGAAAGTGTCATGTTATCTTGTTCCCCTGCCTTGGTAAATGGATCTGGTTCCATTTTGCACTTGTATGTTTGAAATCCCTTTCTATCCTGAAGGATAAAGCCAATTTGAATTACTACTTAACAGAATTTCTACAAGAGTGGCATGAATTTCTCTTCCACTGAGCACGAGAGACAGAAAAAATGAGCTGCTATTTATAGGAATGATGTTACTTTATTTGAAATACAAGTGACTCTAATTGGTTAGACTATGAGGTTATTACTTCTACAACAACCCTCTGAAGTGTTAAAATTTCTTTTTTCATCCAGTCTGATGAATCTGTTGGAAGAGGAACTTGTAGGACACTCCCTCATACAATTAATAATTCTGGTGTACCGTGTTTGGAGGAACTGCTCATTTGTGCTCTTCTCTAAGCATTTCTAGGCAGTGCTTACCAACATGATCTCATAAAGAACACAAAACTTCAAGTCGAAGGAAACATCACCCCACGTACTTAATCTCTCCAAAGAAAAATAATTCCATTATACCAATGCCAATGTGATCTCTGCAATCAGACTGAAATCCCTTCAGGAAGGAGAAATAAATGTTTTCCCTAACAATTGCTTTGAAACCACCATGGATGGAACATCCCTAAACAGTGAACACTACTCTCCTTTCCAATGGTGAAAACAAGATGAACACCAAGCAACATCTAGACACATTGTGCACTGTGCCTGACAGTTTTAAGGTCACGTAGAGATAGTGACCCATTAGAAGCTCACCTGTTAGTCCTCTTTAGCTCTGTTTTTCAGCAAGTGCAAAGTCATTTACAATGAGGAAAAGAAAATCTCATTAGTGACAACCAAAGCAGGACAAGTGACCTATCCTTGGCCTTTTGTCCTTGTAAGAATAGGTGCTCCAAACAGCTTCCAACAGTTTCCAAAATATTTTTGAACAAGTAACCATTCCAGAGTCTATTTTTAAAATCTTTGGCTCAAAAAAAATTAGCTGCATCCTGATTTCAGTGCCTTTGTAGCTGAGGCTAATGGTGTGTCACAAAATGTTGTTGTCAATTTTGGGGAACTCCCGGATGACAACCTCTCCAATCAGTAAGAGTCATCAATAAGTTCCTTTCCAAACAGCATATTCTATGCTCTTTGGTTTCTGAACAGTTCTAAAAGACAAGAATGAATTTTGTAGAATGAGAAAGATATCTCCATAAAATATTACTGGGTTTCTGATGTGCAAATTATTAATATAAAAAATTACAGTAATAGGCATATAAATCCTTTCAACTAGGATATGAATTATAGTCAGAGTGTAGGACAGAATTACAGAAAACTTCCCATCATAAAAATGAAGCTATTATAGGTAAAACGATACAGAATATTGTTTGGAATTACATTAAATTATACTGAAATCTTTAAATCACTTTCCTTTTACATTAAATTTATATCTCACACATTCCAATATGTAATTTTTGAAAGTACAGCTTTTTAGAAAAGAAGATATTGCAAAGTGAACAGGACTAAATTTTAAAAGGCACAATATGTGCAGATATTACATTTTAACTGGTGGCAGCTGTTTCAGGACGTGAAAGGCTGATCAAGCCTGTAATGGAAATAAAACAGTCATGAAATGCACCTCAGTGCCATGGCAGGGAGAGGAACAAAGCAAAAGACTCTGAGTCAGATGAGCCTCAAGTGGGCCCTGCTGTAAACATAGATTTAACTAAACTGTATAAAATGGGGAGCCATTCACTCCTCTCACCAAAGCAAGAATTTAGTGACCAAAAGTGGTTTTAAGTTTACAGAATTTTGCAGGGTCCCCATTGTGCTGGCCTGCATCTAATCACTCAATTTTTTATTAGGACATTGACCAGCAGTTTCTGCCTTATTCATACATGACTTGTTTCAGGGATCAGGAAGCACCTGGCATGAGCACACCGGGGGAAACCTGCTCCTTCCACCAGGAGGCAGTGCCTGAAGGGCACCATGTAACATTCCTTTTTCCCCTTCCTCTGACTCTAATGTGCAAAACAAAGTTAGCAAAACTCCAGGTCAGAATCCAGTGTGAAGCTTTCCTACACAACAGACAGCACAGATTAAACCTGAAAGTTAAGGTAGGGACCAGAACTGAAGGCACTGGGAGCTTTTGTGTGGACCTGGATTCTGTTTCATCCAGGCCTTAATTGAAACATTAATCACAGTTTGTTAAATGTCTTTGAACTGGCATTTGTCAATTCCAGTTCCCTGAATTTTCCACTTGTCATTGTTTACAAATTTTCATTTCTTTTACGACTGGTTGCCACAGAGAAAGATAAATTACTAGCCCTGGAGAAGGATCCCATAGTACTCTGCATGCTGGGACTACCACAGCCAGTTTCTGCTCCAGGGGTCATGGCAGACACAGTGAGTTGTAGTTATTGATGGTGTGTCTCTGGCTCCCCTTATGTGTTCCCTTTACAAAGTTATCAACAGATATTTGGCACATTCCATCCCCCAACCTCCTTGTTCTGCACAACCAGAAAGGGCTTTCCACCTCCACAAAGATGATTGTCATTCTTGGCACCCGCTTCACACTGACATGAACCAACCAGATTTACTCATTTTGAAATCTAATTAAATCTTTTACTGCCTTATTGGATGAGTAATTTCATTTTTTTAGTGACTTGTCCTAAGTTTCCTGCAGATCCTTCTAATGCAGAGAGAAAAATAAACCAACAAACAAAAAAGCCTGGAAACCAAAGTACTGGCACTGAAGTTTTGGGCTCAGTTTGAATAAGTGCTTTGTTGTCTGACCTTGGAAACACCACAAGAAATCTGCCATTCCCTCAGCCTTGTCCCATGATCCACCAGGGCAGATGATCCAAAATCCTTTTTTCGTTATATTGAGGGTATGACATAAAATCTGTCAAATTCATACAAGTGTTCAATTTCATTTTTCATACTTTGGGATTGGGCCCAAAAGCATTGTGGAACAACTAGATGAAGACTAACCAAGAAAAAAATCCCAAAGACAGTGACACAGTTCCAGTATAATTCTCACTGAAGTCTCAAGTTGGTGTTTTATTTTGTTGGTCTTTTGGGGCTTTTTTTTTTTTTTTTGAGGTTTACTGGGGTATTTTTATATCCTGAGTTAGAAGACACCCATAAGATTCATCGATTCATAGAGTCCAACTCCTGGCCCTGCACAGCACCATTCCCAAGAATCCCAGTATGTGCCTGAGAGTGTTGTCCAAACACTTCTTGAGCTCTGTCAGGATTGGTGCAATGACCACTTCCCTGGGGAGCCTCTTCCAGTGCCCATCCACCCTCTGGGTGAAAAATCTCTTCCTAATAACCAATCTAAAACCTTCTTTGATATTGCATCTTGGCCTTCCTTCATGTCCTGTCACTGGTCACCAGAGAGAAGAGGTCAGTGTACCTGCAGTGAGGTCTCCCCTCAGTCTTGTCTTTTCCAGGCTGAACAGGCCAAGTAACTTCAAATGCTCCTCATTTGGCTTCTTCACTCTTCACCACACTGATGCTATGAGAAAAACATGGAATCAGACACCTGGGAAGAGCCCACCTTACAAGAGCCCACCTTTCCTTGTAATTGTCACTTAGATAGGTTTTTTGGAAATTGCCAACCATGTTGACTTAGTTTCAACCATGTGCACAAAACAACCTCCAGACAAATTCCATATCATCCCAAATTACTATGGAATTTCACTGTCTACTCATACTGTGTAATTTTTTAATCCTGGGGTTTTTTTCACATCTTTTAAGTCTAGAATGATGCATTTTCCTGAAAATTTACAATCATATTGAGTTTCTTTTTTGGGGAGTTGTTGTTTTTTTGGTTTAGTTTTGTTTTTATTTCATTGCACCTTTCCATATCATATCATATCATAGACCTTTTCTGTGACTGAGCATATGTATTTCAATAATTTCTTTTTAGAATTTCAAATAAATCATCCATTTGCCTCAGCAGTTCTTTCACTCAGAGCCTTTCCTCCTCACTGGTACCATTCCCTCTGGAATATGGTAGCTCTTCCATGGCAGTAACCTGAACTCCCTGTGGTAGTGTACCCCTTGCTTCTCCTTTCCAGGTCACTGTGGTCTGAGAAATGCTTGTTAGGCTCAGCCTTGAAAAACAGCACTGAGCTCTTCCTGAACATATCAGAAACACCCAGAAATTGCTGCTGGCTAACCAGCATTGTTTTCCTTGTGAACAACCTTGGAAAATATTTTTCTTGCTTGAACAGTATAGCATTTCTGTTCTCACACTTTCAAAGGAAGTGCCAACCCAAACCATGACCAGGATGAAATGTTGTTATGACTAAAACCCAGGCTCTTGTGACTCTGTATAAAGAGTGGTCCAAAATGAGACCCTTTGAGCTCTCCTGGGCTAACAAGTTTGCTATACTTGGAGGATCTCCAAAAAATGAGTAGTCCTGGGCCACTACCTCACTCCTCAAGGCCAAACCCTTTTCCTGTGAGGAGATGTAAAATATCTGAAGTGAGTATTTCACTGACCTCAAGGGAGAGTTTTTCACAGGTACCTTACTTGCATTGACTCTTCATATCTGTGTGCATAAACTTGTGCATGTGTTACAGCAAATCTGGGAGAAATTCTTCTTCCTTAGATGTTTAAGTACCTTGGATATTGAAGTAAGTTAGGCCAGTAAGAAAGCTTGTGACTTACAACTCAACATTATTTAAATGTTGCTAGGTGTTTTTCTTTTGCTAAGGACTAAGTTCGACTTCAAAGTCATAAATTAGATTAAATGCTGTTAAGTGTTATTCATTTGTTAAATTATAAAGTATATGTTAGGTATAAGAGTTGTTTCTTTGTAAAATTGCTGGGTTAAGGTATAAGTTAAGTTAAAGCACTGTTGAGTGCTGTTAAACTTTTAGGCTGCATTTCTTATTAGCCTTTTTCTCACAGTCCTTTTGTCATAGGCACCTAAACACAGATGCAAATACACACACCCCTAGATAGTTCTCAGTTCATTTCTGTTTTGATTGCCTGGATTTTATCTGGTTTTGTTGTTGCTTGTTTTTCCTTAGTGTGCCTTAAGTTGTAAGTTGTTGAGTGAATCTTGTCAATGAACCTTGTTGTGCTGTCACTTAATATTAAATCTGGTTTTTGCTCACACCCTTGCCAATGATTTTTTAAGTGATCTCAAACACTCAGTTGTAAGGATTCTATTACATATAGCCCTCCATGTGTCCCCTGTGACATCTCATCTCAAATCTTAGCTACAAATACTTTCCACCACTACTCTAAATTTCCCTGGTTTTTTGCATTTTTTTTTTCTTTTTCAATGCTAGGTGTCTTTCCTTAAAGCAGTAAAGCATTATGGAATATAATTTGTAAAAAAGCCAAAAGTTTCTTTAAAGTTATGCCCAAATTTTGCTTTTTTTTTTTTTTTGAAGATGGTGGTATTTTATGTCCTGAAACTCATGATTTGAGGATGGATGTAGTTTAAAAGAGATCAAGCAAGCCAGGCACACAGCCAGTGTTAGCCTACTTTTGAGAGCAGACACCAGTAATTAATGGCAAGTTTTTGGACTAAGTATGAACACGATCTTTTAAACCTAGCAAATTTCAATGAGGTACATTCACTACCAAATAATAAATACTTGCTGCACCTAATATCTCAGTGACAAATCATCTATTTTATCAAATTTTGAAGATTTTTCCTGAGCAGAGAATATTTAAATAATTTGATAGTAAGTAATACAACATAATGAGTTTTTAAGATTGGGTGGAAGTTGGGCCATTTGTATAGAGGGCTTATATTTCTACGGCTCATGGGCAACAGTGGGGGTTTTGATCAACAACCTGACAAAACCAGAAGCATTGGCAGAGGGAGAGTGGTCATGGGGGTGAGAAAGAATCAGATACCAGCAATGGGGGACTTTTACAGAAGCAAAAAAGTTCTGCAGATCTTTGAAGAGAATAACAAGAAGGTTTAATATGCTGGACTGCTGATTCAGGAGCCAACAGCCATCCTCTGATGAACACAGTTGTATTGTACTTCCTCTTCATTTTCAGCAACAATTGTCACAGTTCATCCCTGCCACTGCAGTGCTATAAAAAGTTAAATATTGTTATCTAAACAGAGAGAGAGGGAGGGAAGTCAGACAGGTTTAGAAATCCACTGTTATATAATCAGAAAAAGGAGTGCTGGAGAAGGACCCTAAAGGGGAGACTGTTCCCAGCTGTACAAAAGGCTCCACCTGTGCCATCCCATCCCACCTGAATTCTTTCTCCCCAGCTTAAACAGAGCCATTATAGGGCTATATATAACCCCATGCTTGCATGAAGGGTTCATTTTGGTAGTGCTGCACCATCATCCTCATAGCTGTTTAGCAGCACAGGGTATCAGTCAAATATAACACAAGAAAGGAGATGACTTGAGGATAATGCATGAAATAGATAATACAATTGCAAAGCTGTTGGGACTTAATTATGGGATGCAAGCAACCACTGCATCTGCACCACAGCCATCTGGGAACACAGAAAAATGAATTATTTTCCATGTGCACATCATATTGATGACTCTTTTCTATTGACACTCTCGATACTGGCAGCAAATTAGATTTTTCCCGTTCCAGTACATGCTAACTGAAAGGTAATTTCAAGTCTGTGCATATTCACAAACTAAACTACAACCTGGCCGCTTCAAACAAAGGAAGGAGAGAAGAACAAAGCTTTTGGCTTTTTTCTAAATGCTATTGGCTTCCTTGTGCAACAGACTGTTAAATCCTATTAGTAAAGTTTCCCCAGGAGTAGCTACAATAATTGAGGAATATGGCACTCTTGATTGCCGTGATGCTTAAATACCCAAACATTTTGTTTGAGGACAATATTTTAACTTATTTTGAATAAAATCAGTGGGAAGACAAACTGTACCACCCTTGGGGCCTCTGAAGCCACCGAGTCAGACCAAACCTTTTGGCAGAGTTTGGATGCTCCTGTGGTCACAGAGCCTGATCCAGACATCAGAGATGTCAATGGACAGTGTAGCCTGACAGGCTTTCAACAAAGCTTCTCCTCATTTGAGTTCCCTTATCACTTAGAACACAAGGAAACTCTTTATTCAGCTCTTAATTTGTTTCAACCATGACCCGAGCTCTTCTGTTTTAGTACAAAAAAATCAACACTTTTTAAAGCAGTGATCTGTCTTTAGCTCCATCTCTAGGGAAAAAAAAAAAAAAAGGAAAACAAAAGTATCCATTTAAAAAAAAATTTCATACTGACCAATTCAGTTCTTCTTCAGCATCAGAAAACATACGGCTCTAAACCAGGTTTTCATATGTGTTCAAGATGAAGTCAACTTTCTGCTTGTGAATTCCATTTCTCTAAGAAGGGAGATATTCATAAGGATTAAATAAGAGATGGCACATAAAACTCACTGTAGACATAAAACCCCACTTCTGTATTATAGTGACATTAACAACTACTCATCAAACTGAGGATATTGAAGCAACTCTTAATTTTTCTGAACCTAAAAACTTCCTGAACCCTAATTTCCCTGAATTTATCTACCTTGTGTAAAAATGAACACAACAAAAAGCAACAAGAAATTGAGTATGATTATTTTCCAATAGCTTATCATTCAAAAAAGCATTACATCTAATGACATTGTGTTGGAAGAGCTGAACTAAACTGCTTGAAAAAATTAAGTGCTGCTTAGCCAGTCAAGGGTTTTTTGGTGATCTATCATTTTTTACCAGTTTAGCTCAACCTCGCTTAGTTTAGAAAGCTGCCAAAACTCAATTTGGAAGTGATGCTATTGTGTTTGACAAGTTCTTCTTTTTCCATAGGCCTTTTGATTTTCTGTAACTCACTGATCATTTCTACCAATGTAGCAAGTGTAAGAACTAAGTATTTTCCAGTAAGGGATATGAAGGAAAAAAAATTCAAATACTGATTACTTGCAAATATAAAATAAAGAGTAGTCAGGCATGGGCATGAGATAGAGGACAGAGCAACTGTTCTGTTGTATTAGAAGAAACCTATATAATTTACCTAAACCATATTTCATGGAAATACAGAATGGTTTGGATTGAAAGGGATCTTTAAAGATCATTTAATTCCAGCTACCCTTGCATGGGCAGGGACATTTTTCATTAGATCGAGATGCTCAGAGCCCCACTCAAAATCTGCCCTTGACCAATTGAAGGGATGGGACATCCACAACTTCTCTGGACAACCTGTGCCAGTACCTCCTCCACCTGATGGTAACAGTCTGTCAAATATCACCACTTTCAATATGTTTATAATATCATAGAACACTATGGTGTAATCTGAGTTAGAAGTGACCCACAATAATCATCAAGTCCAAGTTCTGGCACTGTAATGGACACCCCAGGAATCCCACCCTGTGCCTGAGAGTGTTGTCCTAATGCTCCCTGAGCTCTGCCAGGCTTGGGGCTGTGACCACTGCCCTGGGAGCCTGTTCAGGGCCCAGATACCCTCTGAGTGAAGAATCTTTTTCTAATATTCAACCTAAACCTCTCCTGAGACAACTGCAGGCCAGTGAGTGCCTGCCCCTCAGCAAAATTATTCTTAGCTTCTGCAGTGTATAGTTATAATCAAAATAACCACTTGCAGACACTTTTTTCCTATGCATGCTTTCCTAAGTGTGTTTCTCAGTGGATATTTTTGACTTTTCAGTGTTTTTTCAGACAGTTTACAGCGTTTTACAAATCCATTAGTGTGTTTGAATCTCACTGCACATTCCAAGTTTTCTTCACAAAGCATATTATGGCTAGCTGTAATTAATAAATTTTGTTTAGTCTTCTGGAAAATCCACCTACCTGGATATCTATACCCAAAATACACCAGCGCCTCTGAAGGTAGGCATGTACAGGAAAGACCCATCAGAAGGGAAGTGAATATGTAATATCTCCATTATATATTATTTTTATGAATGATAGAAAAACTTGCTCAAGTGCCAAGGTTTGAACTTGAGCAGAATCCCAAGCACAAAATGAGTTTCTAAGGAAATTTTTTCCTCCAAAGACAAAGAAGATCAAGACCTCAATCAATGAAAGCAATTTGGAGTACCACAGCCTTGCTGAAGGTTTTTATCACAGTTGGGAGAGCTGAGCAAGTGTGCTGAAACAGAGTGAATCTCTTCAAGGTGAATAAATATATGCACAGTCATAGAAGAACACCTTCATTTCCTACATTGCTATTGTGTAAATTATTAATTCCAACAGTACATATATCCTCAAATTTTACTGTAATATCTGTCTGGGTTTGAGAGTTTGCAAAAACCAGGCTAGCCAGAAAAAGTTTTCCAAAGAGATCTGCAAAAATAGAAATGGGGATGAATTGGTCCCTTTGTTTAAACAGGTATCATTCAAATGTGTCTTTGTAAAGTCCTCAGCATAGCCTGGAGATGTTGCTCACTTTTGTGTATGCCTCAGTTAAGTTCTGACACTAGAAGAGAGTGATAGTGAGAAACAAAAATATCTTCATTTTAACCTGTCTGACAGGCCTCTGCTTTGCTACAGACCTCAGGAATTTCTCATCTTTGCAACAGATCATATTCTGGTGATTTTGTAACATTAGTAAATGCTGATCAAAGACATCCTTAAGACAATTAATGTCTAGCAAAATAAGGCAGATTTGAAACATGTTCTCTAGAGCTCATAGGTTAGCACTTTTAAAAGTTCTATGTTTTATTGAAGGCCCTTAATAACACACAGACACACACAAATAAATCAGGCAAATCCATCCCTAATGTGCTGGAATTATGCCAGTAATTAATCTGTTTAACTACTGGGACTGAGAGAACGCTTGGGAAAATGCATCCCTTTTCACTTGAAATAGCAGTGCTGTATCTCAAGTTCACAAGGCCCTAATGGCTCCGTAAATATTATTTTGTAATTTAGTCATGACAGCTGTAATTCTAGTCTCTGTACCTTATCTTTTCCATAACATGGGATGATCCATTGAGCTTAAATCCTTTTGATACTTTTTTCCAAAAAAAATAGGGAAAACGCAAAGAGAGACAAGAGAAGAAGAGGCAGCTGTGGTTGTTTAACCCGGAGAAGAGAGGGCTTCCTATGAATATGTAAAAATACCTGAAGGAAGGGTGCTAAAAAGGATTTAGTCAGGCTCTTTTCAGTGGTGCCCAGTGTCAGACCCAGGGACAATGGGCACAAATTGAAACACAAGAGGCTCTCTCTCAACATAAGAATACATGGTTCTTACTGTGAGGGTGATTGAGCACTGGCACAAGATGCTCAGGCAGGCTGTGGAGTCTCCATCCTTGGAGATATTCAAAATTTGATTGGACATTTGCAATGCTGGGCAAACAGATCCTGGAGGACCTGTTTGATCTATGGAGTTGGACCACAAGATAGTCAAAATCCCCTTCCAACATCAATGATTCTGTGAGAAAAGAGAGAAAGGAGGAAAAAAAAGAGAGAGAGGGAGGGAGGGAGGAAGGGAGGGAAGGGGGGAGGGAAGAGAAAGAGGAGAAGGAGAAGGAGAAGGAGAAGGAGAAGGAGAAGGAGAAGGAGAAGGAGAAGGAGAAGGAGAAGGAGAAGGAGAAGGAGAAGGAGAAGGAGAAGGAGAAGGAGAAGGAGAAGGAGAAGGAGAAGGAGAAGGAGAAGGAGAAGGAAACACAATCAAGGGAAAATGTTCAGTTGGTCTAAATCAATCAGAGGAACTTGTCTAATAGTACTTAGTTATTTTCTCTTCAGCAAACACATTTTCTTTCACATCATGTGGGAACTCCCACACAGTTCCACATTTCTCCTGATCAAGGATGTATCTCTCTTTGCTTATACAAGGCACTGACTGTCTTCAAGATACTAAGCAACCAAAGAGAAAACAAATTACTAAATGGATCTGCTGAAGTAAAAAAAAAAAAAAAATTATTACATTTAGGAGCATCTGACCCTCCATCTCCTAGCATTTAGAACACACAAACTATTAAAAACTCGGGCTAGTGCCTGGACCAGCTATCTGTGTTCCCATGCTCTCTCAGAAATTAAAGTGTACATCCTGCAAACTAGATATTCATCACCTACCATTTAAAACCCAATTACTTTATTCTGATTTACACTTGATCAATAAAATAAAAAGTACATTAAAGTACATTAACAATGAAAAAAACACATACATGTCCATTAATTTCCTATTAACCCACAGCTGTAAGAAGGTACATCAAACTATTCCGAATGAACAAAGCATTAGGAATACAAGAGAAATATAGCAGAACACTTGATCATTAACCTATGATGATTACAAACTATCAGTGCCATAATTGCTCATCTTTATTGGCATTAAGGAGTGATAAGTATGTTAATTCATCTGTCCAAATATACTGTACTTAAAAGCTATGAATGGTCAATTTATTCATGTACATAGAAGCATTATTGGTTTGGGTGAGTTTTCAGAATGTGAGCTACGAAATTGAAACATATTTAATCTGTTGGTTCATATTTGTTGCCTCCAGCCTTCTTAATGGAGATGTTTGGCCAAGCATTGTTCTGTTTATTTTAAAAAATATTATAGAATACAGGGAAAATTCCAATGAACCAGAGTAAAATTTTTATGACCCAATATTTTAAAAGAAAAATGTGAGTAACAGTAATTGCAGCACTAAATTTTTGTCTAACATCTAGCCTCGGGGGAAAAAGTTAGCCTAAACAATATGTGAATTGATTAATACGGGATTTAAATGGTAATATATAAATCAGAGTTCCATCATAGAATCATAGTATAATCTGAGTTGGAAGAGAGCCACGATGGTGGTCAAGTCAGCCCCTGGCTCTGCACAGGACAGCCTCCAGAGTCACACCCTGTGCCTAAGAGAGTTGTCCAAACTCTCCCTGAGCTCTGCCAGGACTGGTGCTGTGACCACTGCCCTAGGGAGCCTGTTCCAGTGCCCAACCACCTCCTGGGGAAGAACCTTTTTCTAGGTGTGATAATAGATTTTTTAAAAGAATATAGTGTATTTTTTTTCTTAAGACAGCACACTTGGATGAAAGACAATGTCAAAACAGTAGAAATCACTATGGTATTTGACTTTACACCAAAAACAACTTGTACAAGAACTAGGAGGATATGAAACGAATATGTAGATGTTGAACTTTTTACAACCCGTTGACTGATAGTTTTTGACATGAAATTGCAAACTGAGTGTATATTTAGTTGGGTTTCTAAGCAGAAAATACTGAAAAGAGAGGTTACTGAGACATACAAAAAGTGTGCTTTTATCAACTGTCAAGTTATTTATGAAAGAATAAAGAATAATGTATTGGCCCCTTTCCTCTTGGAAATTAGTAACTTTGGAAAAAATAATGACTTTTGAGTGCAACATAGTCAGAAATGATAATATGACAGTTGAATACGTAAATTTGAGGATTTTTGAGTGCGTGAACAGAAAATACACATGCTCTCAATAAAGTATCACAGCTGTAGGATTGCTCCTTCTAGTACTCACCCATTTCAGGATGGCTATCAAAATATTAGAAAGTTCACATTACACACTAGAAAGAGTGAATTACACTGCCTGCCAGTTATCACATAAAGTTCTGAAAAGCAAACTAAAGATTTCTCTATCTTTCAGGTAATCACACAAAGGTCTAACCTAGACTAAAAAGCTCAGAAAAAAAATAAGTCATGAACTGTCAACAGGCAAGGTACTTAATAATCAGAACAACTTATCAACAGCTATGATGGATTTTTCTATCCCTGCAAAATTTTAAATAAATACTGAATGTTTTTCTGAAAGCTCCATCACAACTCAAGGAGAGGTAATGGTCTTGAAAAAGGAATCAGTTAAAGTATGTCCTATGGCTTGGTTTACATATTTTACACTGGATAATTACTGTAGTTTCTTCTGGCTTTAAAAGCTGCTACAGTAGGAAAACAGGAAGATATTCGAGAGTTCTAACTAGGGTTTGAGAATTTAGCATTTTCCTATTTAATACTTGAGCAGATGACTTGGGTGTCCATCATGGGACAGTGACTTGTGAATTCTGTCATAGTTACTGTTTCCAGTTTAGATAGGGAGATCACAGTTCAAGCTTATTTTACATTAGTAAGCTGATGCTGTATTTTTTTGAATGTTAGAAACTAGAATCCTTAGTTTCACAGAGAATCTTGACTATTATGTGAAGTCATGGTCCTTCAGCTTCTCACTGAAAGTTCTGAAAATGGTCGAGTGAACGCTTAATCACCTGTTCAGGCTTTCCATGTTACAGACACTGACATTTGCTAAAGGCAGTTCTGCTTTTTCGAAAGAGCTCCCTGCTGTCCAGTCACTTCCACTCCAAACCAACTAAACATTGTGAAACCTTGTTGCTTAACTCATCCTTACCATATAATTTGGATCTCTTTCCCAAGTAGACACTTCTGGTTTCCACAAATATCCTCTGAGACCACGAGGAGAAGGTAATTGTATATTCTCTGCTACAAATACCCATCTGTTTATCCAAACTGATTTCACACAGCTTCTACCTGCTTATCTTACTATTGGGGTGGTAAGGTCTCGGCTGTAAAGGCAAATTAATCAATCAACCAATGCAGGGTATCTTACTGTGAGGACTCTGATTTAATTCATAAACTCACAACGTTGTTTAAGTTGGAGGGGACGTTAAAGATCATTTCATTCCATGAAATTCCCCTCTACCATGGGCGGGGACACCTTCCGCTAGTCCAGTTTGCTTTAAGCCTCATCCAGCTTGGTCTTGAACTCTTCTAGGGATGGGGCATCCACATCTTTGGGCAGCCTGTGCCAGTGCCTAACCACCTTCACAGGGAAGAATTTCTTCCATGACATCCAATATAAGTCTATCCTCTTTCAGTTTAAAGCCATTGTCTCTTGTCCTGTCATTACATCCCCTCACCAAAAGTGTCACCAGAAATCTTGTAGGCTCCCTTTAGGTGCTGGCAGGCTGCACAAAGGTCTCCCCAAAGCCCTATTTTCTGCAGATTGAATAACCCCAGCTCTCTCAGCCTGTTTTCAGGAGTTCTCCAGCCTTCTGATAATCTCATGGCCTCCTCTGGACATGCTCCAGTAGGTCAATCTCATTCCTGTGCTGAGGACCCAGGTGGAGTCTCACCAGGACAGAATCCTGGGAGAGAATCACTTCCCAGAACCTGCTGGTCACCCTTTTTTGCTGCAGCCCAGGATTCAGTTGGCTTTCTGGGCTGCAAGTGCACATTGTTGTTTTGCTGTATTGCCAAGCATCAGTAACTTAACAAAGATCTTGGGAAGCTCACAGAACACACACTGTGAGAAATAATGCAGAGCACATTAACATAACTTTTTTCCCCTTATATACTCATTTAAATCAAATAAATCCACACTTAAGCCTAATTTTGGCTCTGTCAGAGATATTTTATTATATTATCATAATCATATGTAACAGCATGAAATCAGTGATGTAAATCTATACATAACACATATTAGTTAATGGTTCTCTCACTGTATTGAAATCTCAGTCTGCTTGCAGAGGTTTACAGTGCCTCAGCATTTAAATCTATATCAAAGCATCCTTCCCACAAGTAGTTTCATGGTGACCAGTCTAGTCAAACTTTGCTGCACATCTCCTCTACAGTGCTTAACGTATTCTAAAAAGCCAAGAATATGACAAACAAGAATTATTAAATATCACCAGCCTAGGTGCAAAAAAAGCTTTATAGATATTAATAAAACTACAAGGGTAATAAAGCAAAACCTTTCAACTCATGGGAAAATATTAATCCCTTTTATAACATTTCTGATATTTAGGGTTATTGAGGCTGGAATTACATTGTCTTAGTTATTGATCTCCAAGCCTTCATAATTACTGCTCTTTAAACATTGCAGAGTCATACCGTGCTTTGCTGCAGACTTAAAACCAGCAAGCAGATGAAAGGCCACTAGGGTCCCAAAACCACAACTTTCCATGTGAGGTCTTTTTTCCATCTTCAACTGACACATGAAACTTCTGTTTAGGCCCCCTTTCTCTATAAAAATTACATCCCACCTACCTCCTTCCCTCCAGCTTGCTATTCAGTGGTTAACAGCAGTCTTTGTAGACAATTATTTCTTCTTTTGCATTAATCAGTAGGAGCAGACTGACTCACTCCACCAACAAACATTAAAGTCCTGCTAGGTCATCTGTCCTTCCCTCCACTGGAGCAGAAGGTATAAGCCTATGCTCAATTGGCTCAATTCTTGATGCTCAAATATCTCTATCTGCTCTTTTTTCAGCCTAATAGGCAAGTTATCAGGGAATTTTCTCCTTAACTGGTGATTTAGAAGCTCTCATTTTCACTTCTGGAAATGGATAAATGAGCATTCCAGAGAATCATGGTTTCAGGTAGGTGAAAACTACACTGAAAGACCCTTCTATATTGCCAAGGTAGTCTCAGAGACAGTTTTGTTCTGCCTTTTTAGCGCAAGCTCAGAGCTTCAGTCAGGCTCAGAAATCTAAAACTGTTATGACATCCATTAGGACCTGGTACTCACAAAGCCAGGGGCCCCAGCCTGGCATGTACTGGGACCATGATGCCCATTTGGAGCAGGGAGCTGCAGCAACATCCTACACACACACAGACATGGAGAACATGGCACAGAGAATAAAAGCTGCAGAACAGCATCCGACACGTTTTCTTGTACAGAAAGCAAGAGTTTGCCATCTCCAAGGCAAGAATGCGTGAAATTCCAGCTGTGTTGCACTCTGCTGATCAATTCTTCCTATCGTCCTTCCAACTTGAGAGAAAGGAGATTTAGGAGATTTTTTGTTCTCCTTCAAGAGCTATTCTCTTGATTAAGCAGCTCCTTTACCTCCCCTGAATGAGGCTGCAGTTGGACAGCAGGTAAGAGGAGACTGATTTTACATGAAGGCTGTGGCAGGGAGATCCTTGGCCAGAAGTGGCATTAAAAAAGCATAATAATTATTATGGTAGTCATTACACATATAGAAGAGAAGATAGGAATCTGTGGTACATCTAATGTGGTAGAAAGAAAACTGAAGCCGTTACAGATGTCTTAATTTCTGCTCAGTATTTAGCAGAAGAGTCTTACCACGCTTCAGCCTCTCAGTCGGGAGAAATTACAATGCCCTATGAATAATAGATGAAGTGCTATTTTGATGATGTAAATTAGTATTAATGCAGAAGATTATTTTAATAGTGTGCATAAATGGAATTTTCAGTGCTGAAAGGAACCCTAATTAAATCTGATTCTTTCAACCATTTGCTGCTACGCCACTCAGCATTTTGGCAGGGGGGAGGCTGTTTGTTTTCTCTAACACTTATTTCTGTCTCCTCTTTAAATCATTTAGTGTTATATTTAGTCACTACAATCAAAAAGTAAAATAAAACTCTAATGAAGAAGTCAAACAAGAAACCTTTAATAATGCAGAACACACTGTACCAGAAGGAAAACATACCAGTACCTAGGGAGAGTCATACTGGGGACAGGAATGGAGGCTGCAGAAAGTATTTTCCATTCCTCTTGCTTGTTTGTAACAAAACTTTGGAATTTCATCAGCACAGAACAGGCAAGAGCTGTTCCTGCAGAAAGCCCAAGGGATTTTGCTGCCTTGACCTTTGCTTTGCCCATTGAACACAACATGTACAACGTGCACTGCTCAGTGATATACATTCACCATTACCACATAATTGGAACACTGCATTAGATCTGGCTTGGGAAAAACAGGCAGTCACATCACATTTTTCAAAGGTTTTTTGTCTCACAGGAATTTCCCATTCAGCAAGCATCTAGCCAAAGCCGTGCTCGCATAAGAGTGACTTCCCTATTTGTACTGACCTTCTGCAACTCAAGTGCTTCTAAATAATGTTTTCTAATCTATGTGCAGGAAAAGAACTATATCAATGAGATTACTGTACAACCTATCACGTGCTGTGCTAGTGTTTTGAGCAATATTTATAATCGTGTATTGTGCTATAAAGCATAATGAACAATGACAAAATATCAATGGCATACTCATCTGAAGTATCATTATTTATATGTTTTATGACAGGGCTGTTCCATAATTTATTGTAAAGCTGTTTGGTGTTGTAAATGCATTGTGCAATAATTTCTAATATATGTTCACAATACGTTATTGCAGCACTGAGATTAAAATCAGGTGTTTATTACTGAGGAAATTTTAATCTGGTACAAATCATAAAGGAGAAGCCAGTAGTGACTCACCAGCTTGGTAGAAATTGTAGTTAATGAAATACTTACACGAGAACAATAGTTGCTGTCAAACTGGAAGGCCATTGACAACAGACTGTAGAGCTTCTGCACTCAGGACCTCATATGAGGCTTATTTCAAGTTAATTTCAATTGCTTTTGTTCTGGTGATGTTGATAGGGATATAAATGCCTGTTTAAAGACAAAAAATCGTTTTTATAATCACTCGTCTGGATAAAGAAAGCCATGAGGAGTTTTTGTTGTTCTTCTGTGACCTTCAGTAACATCTCTCCCAGGTAGGGATAGAAGTTATCACCCCAGCACATCCAGGCTTTCCTCCTCCATAGATGCCACTGGATCATCAAGCCTGTCAGCAGAGCAGATGGCATCAGTGCATCTCAACCAGATTCTGAAGAATTGAGAGAGCTACACACCCAGATCATAGAAAAAATCACAGAGGGTAAAAGTACCCACTGTGATCAAGGCACAGGTATTTGTGCTGTACACATCTATACTCCAATAAAGTCATACCTGTTTCTCCTCCTCACATTTTCCTGCTAAAGAGAACACCATTTTGAAGTGTCAGTCACCACTTCAGACTCCTCCAGACCCATCCCACCTTTTCAAGGATGCTCACAAAATACACCTCCTGACCTCTTGATGGCTAGCTCAGCTTGCTCTGGAAGGCAGCGCTGCTCACTTGACTGACAACAGTACAGGTTTTTGGGAGATCCCCCCACCATCCCCTTGATGGCATCTAAACATAGAACTAGACTAGAAGAACAAACAAATTAATTGGCCAAGTGGCACTTGGGTCAGACTTGAGTGTAAACACAGCATAAAATGTATTGCACAAAGAAGGTTCCCCAAGCAAACCAGTCAAATTCACAAACCACAGTGGACTTGGGAAAATGTCAGTTCAGGTCCATCACCAATAAATATATTTCAACACTAATATCTGTGATCATATTTAATTTTCTTCTGTGACTTGTATTGTGCGATTGGGTTGTGCTTCCTCTGTGCTGTTCTTCAAGGACCAGCACCAGGGTGAGATTTTTCAGTAAGACCTGCACCTTGCACAATAATGGGAGGTTAAAATAATATGTGGCTAATAATTAACTCATCTTCTCATAGTTTCAAATTCCTCATAACACTTTATTAAAAAATATATAGGGCAGTCATAGACCTAAAGGTATATAATTTCCATGAGTGTCATAAAAATTGCTCTCAGAGAAGCACTAAGGAGAACTCTAGCATTGCATATTCTCAGCCAACTTTCAGGGTTTGTAATGTGTCACTGCTACTTGTCTGCAGTCATTAAGGAGGTCATCTGACAAGACAGACCTCAACTTGGACTTCAATATTTTCATCATGGAAATTTTAGCTTCACTCAGATGCATTGAGCTGAAAGAGCCACTTCATCAAAAGGGATCTCTGCTCAGAAAGAGAAAGCTGAGGTTTTTCCAGTAATGGCTAAAAATATGGTTGTCGTAGCTGTGCATTTAATTGCACACCTGTTTGTAAGGTTATGACTTCCATTCCAGTTCACTGACATTTATTTTCAAGGCACTTCCAATCTGATTAGAAATTCTGCATATGAGTCCAGCAGCCACAAAACTAGGAAAGAGGTGCATTGTAGCTGAAGATAAAAAGTGGCATCTTAAAATGCTCCTTAACATTTTCCAAATATCCTGAGTACATCATCTTAGGAAAGTTTAAGTTTGTTTCTTCTTTGACTTTCTTTTGAAATATAGAGAATTTTTTTTTTTAACTAGGCTAAGCTCGAGCTTTATTCCTAAAGCAGTTACTGATGAAATAATTTGCATCTGTTCTACTTTCACCTTGAATTTCAAGATTAAGGTCTTTACATTTGGATGTCAGCTCAAAAATTAAAGCCAAAAATCAGACACATGTGGAGGACCACCGAGTCCTTTGTACTGCTCACCTCTCTCATCCAAGTAGAGGCATATTTCTAGAAGATTTTGAAATCTTGCCAGTGGTTTTTTTTTTTTACTGTATTGTGTAGAGAAGGCGGGCAGCTGTAATGCACACTATAAAAAGATAATTTTGAAAATCTAATGGAATCTGACAGGGATGAAATTTTCCTTAGGATGGTCTGTGGCACCAAAGGAGTGCTGTTAACCTTAGCAGGGAATTAGGGGCCCTGGAAAGAGAACTCTTTCCAGTTCAGTATCTTCATCACTCAGGCAAGAGAAAGCCACAATCTGCTGGTATTGAAACAAGCTGAAGAATGAGCACCTTCATGTGTTCCATCTACCTTGTAAAGAGCAAGAAAATGTTTCCTTCTAGTGGTTTCTTTTGTTAACCAAGTTTTAACCCAATTCCATGGATATAATTCAAGTGAGTTCTTGGCTGTGATGACAGCAGCTGCTGACTCATCCAAGAGGAAGACAGTAAGCATGGGGCTTCCAACTTTTTTCAATTTCTCCTCAAATTTTCCTCTTACAACTTCAATTTACGTTGCTGTCATACTCCTAGAAATCTGAATACCTTGCACAAAACTCAGAATATATAGTTTTCAGACAATAAGATTGATGTTGCAAAGTTGTCCCAGTTTAAAAAGTCAGGTGTGTGCTAGGGAAGAGCAGGGCCTTCCCTTGAAATGGAACTAATAAACCCTTCCCTCTGAATTATTATAATTTTGAAATTAAGGGGCTCTCAAGCAAAGATATGGGGATATGTATAACAGTTCTTTACTAGTATATATAACAAGGCAAACTAAACAACAGCAATGATGGAATTAACACCAAGCAGAGCAGTAACTCAGTCCCAGGCCTTTTTTGGCTGCAGACATCCTCTCCCTGTGCTGCAGGTACCAGAGGTGCACAGGGCAGGTCCTGCCCAGCTGCAGGAGGGCTGGGGGTGATGGCAGAGCTGCCCCAGGTGGCAGAGGGATGGAGGAGAGACTTTTCCTCACGGTGTTGGTCCCGGTGCTTGGAGATAGCACGATGAAGCGAGAAGGCAGCAGGGCAGGGGTCCAACAGCAGAAAAGGGGCTCCTGGTGTTGGGATGGCTGGGGAGCAGCAGTGACCTTTCTCCTCTGACTCCAGGAGCAAACAGGGGCTGAGCAAGTGCCTCCCCTGCCTGTACCTGCTGCTGATCTCGTGGGTTTTGTCTCCCCCTTCCCCCTTCCACTAGGCATCAGCGCTAGGGCTTGGCCATCAGGGCTTTCTTATCATGTCAGTGGGGAAAATTCCATAGAGAGGAAAGAGAAAAACCCAACCCCTAACAAAGGTGACCTTCTTCTACCAACTCAGCATCTTCATTACACTTCTTTTTGGAAAAGATTTCTTTTGGAAGATGTTGCTGCTTCAGGTTAGATTCATTAACAGGAGTAGGACCAACACCAGCCTCAGATCTGGGGGTATATCAGCTCTTCCACATTGGCTGGCCTCCTGGCTAAAGAACCTTCCTCTCAACACATTTTGGTCCTCCAAACAGCTCAGAATGATCCCACCTGCTTCCTTTTACTCATCATGCAAAGTGGCAGGGCAGGGGGCACAGATATCCAGTTTTTCATCACCTGACACCTAAATTAGAAATGCGGATTGTGTTCCCAGATCTCTTCCTTTGGCCTTATTTGTGCACCTTCTGTCAAAAGAATGCTGAAAACCCCTCTGAAAAACTAAAAGGCAGGTATCCTGAACTAGGCACTTTGACGGATACTTCAGAAATTACTTGTCCTTAGCTATCTGCATTTCTAAAATTCAAATAATGATTGCTATTTACCTTGAGGGCATACTGGGAAGATTAATTCATTAACTATGTTCAGAAAGCAGAACAGTATCTTTTGGCTCCTAATTTAAATTCAGTAGCCAATGTTAAATTCCTAAATCAACATGTAGAGATGTGAGCAATAAAGATTTATCTTTCAAAGGAGTTTATGTTCATTCATCTCTCAGCAAGAACTCTCCTACTCTCTCTACTTTTAATTGACTCAGTTGAGAATTGGGAACCAAACCTCTGACCATTATGATCTAAATTTGTGTTTGTCAGAGGAAAATTCCAGCTTAAATAATGTGGCTATTATACTCCCCACAGCAGCAGCTATCCATGATTAAAGTGTTATTCTCGTTAACTTCATTATAAGCCTCTGCAATCAGAAGATACTTCACTAATGGGAACTTTTTGAGACTGTCTCTACTCTGATTAAATGTCTTTTGTGCATATTTGCAATCACAAACATACATACACATACATAAACATTTCAAACGTCCATGCCACACTCTTACCTCTGCAGAACCATGGAGTAATTGTATCTTCTCATAAAACAGACAGTATGTGGTCTTTTCCTTTCTTTTATTTTCTCCCTACTTCATGGATCATCTGACCAGATTTTCATATTATATGGGGGGGCAGGAGAGGGTGTGGACCTGCATGTCAAATGTAGCTTTCCCCATCCCTCTTATCCTCTCATTTCTGTTTACATGTCAACTTCATTCCTTTCAACTTCTGAAACCCCTGATGCTTTCAGGTGATATCACTGGCTTGAGCATGAAGACTAAACTGCTAAATATAGTGTCATTATAATTCTTCAGGGTTTTCCACCAATTGCCTAGAGAGGTGATGAAAGAACTCTTTCCTTCTTAGGTATAATTTGTCCCTTGGGATATTTTAGAGGAAGATTTTGCCTCTCTCTAAATCACTCCGGATTGCTACAGACAGACATAGGTAATAAGAGATCTCAGAATCACAGAGTCAATTAGGTTGGAAAAGATCTCTAAGATCAACAAGTCCAAGCTTTGACTAAACACCACCATGACACTAGACCATGGCAATGAGTGCCACATCCAGTGATGGAAACTCCACCAGCTCTCTGAGCAGCCCATTCAAATGTTTGACAACCCTTTCTGTGAAGAAATTCCTCCTGATGCCCAACCTGAACCACCCCAGGCACAAACTGAGGCAGTTTCCTCTGGTCCTACCACTGGTTGCCTGGGAAAAGAAACTGACCCCTGCCTAGCTCCTGTCAGGGAGCTGTAGAGAGTGATAAGGTCTCCCCTGATCACCCTTCTCTCCAGGCTGAGCCCCCCAGCTCCCTCAGCTTCTCATCAGACTTGTGCTCCAGACTCTTCCCCAGCTCTGTTGTCCTTCTCTGGACATGTTCCATTACCTCAATGTCCTTCCTGAATTGAGGGGCCCAGAACTGGACACACCACTGGAGGTGTGTCCTCCCCAGTGCCCAGCACAGAGGGACCAGCACCCCCCTGGTCCTGCTGGCCACACTAGTGCTGACACACAATGCCAGGAGGCCACCAGCCTCTTTGCCCACCTGGGCACACACTGGCTCATGTTCAGAATGCCCCATACATCAGAGTGGTGCAGGGTACTGGAGTGGGATTTTTGCTTTTGTCCATATAATTTTTTGTGCCCTGCCCCCTATGAGTACTGGAGGATGTCATGGCAAAGCCTTTGGTCTTCTTTTCATGTCATACTATAGCACTGGCAATTGATTTTTTATTATAAGTCTTTTCACACACTGTTATAAATGCTTTATTGGCCTGTGAAGGCATGTGGAATAATGTTTTATAGACTTTTCTGTACTACACATGCATTATTCACTTGTTAATAATCTTAAGGAATTGTTGAACCAACTAATCCAGTCCAGCATTTGCATGTTCACTTTGGTGTGATCAGTTCTTTAATCAGCCAGACACTTTCAATGGATTTTTCAACTCTCCTGAAATTGATTTGTGTGCAAATACAACAATCAGACAAGTCCGAGTGGTAACCACTTGTTGAAGTGGTGAACTTGCAGTACATTCTGCACTTAGCTAAGCCACTTGAGTCCAGCTGTGGAAACAATCCCATTTCAGGGAAGCATTTAAACACACAGAATAATTGCTTGAGATGACTGGGATTATGATGGATTTGCAAGGATTTCCAGGACAAACAGGACACTGGGATAAAGCAGTCAGGGCCTCCCATATTTACAGTTAATGCATCACCAAGGAACTGTGTGACCAAAACTTCTCTCAGATACATCAGAATGTAGGAAACTCATTAAGCAACCAGGCACAGATTTACTAGGTGGAAAAGGAAAAGCACTACCTTGGAAAGCATTCATACTCCTGGCTGTGGTATAATTCTAGTTGATCATCTGAGCTGATGAATTTACAGCACAGATAGATCTGGCCTCACCTCATGGTCACTTCCGGCTATGTTGGGGTTTTTCAGACTCATTCTGAAAGATTTTTTAATTTCTATGGGTTCCATAATGCTAAAGGTCCAGTGGCTTGGAGGATAGTCTTATTTTTCCCCACTGTGTGATACCATGGCAAGTCTCTTAGTTTCTTTCAGTTCTATTTTTCTACACTGTGAAATAGCACAAAACTCTACCCACCACCAAGCTGTGGTAAAAACAAAGCAGTTTGTCAGAGTAAAAGTCACTTTTGTTTCTAAATAATCCTACACTTTATATATTGTGGAGGAGAAATTGAAATGAATATACCAAGTTTCTTTTTCTTGGTTTCTGCTAAGATTTTACACTGGTTTTAACCCTTTAAGGTGCTGGGTTAATACCTGGGCAATATCAGGAGTCCCCAGTGAGAGGTTTGAATCCACAGCTTTATTAAAATAGGCTGTAGTTCACTTTACCAGAAAACAGAAATTATTAAGAGTACAGAGTACAAGTAGAGCACAAGCCAGACTAATCTTTTTATACTCCTTTAGTGCCAAAACTTTGTTCTTGGTAGCTTCTTTCTCATGCTCCTCTTTATTTCCTCTTGGATGGTCAATAGCAGAAGCTCAGAGTGCAAGTCAGGTGATAAGAAGATTTCTCAGCAGGTTCTGAAGTAAAAAAAAGATCCAGAATCACTGAAGCCAAAGCTGTGAAGATCTGCCAAATCTGTGCTTAGCCTAGCTCTGCTACAGGAAATTATTGCCTGCCCTTACACCCTGCTTTCCATCTGGCTTCCCTTTGGTTACCTAAGCAAAAAAAAAAGAATCAAAGTTTTTACTTTATAATCATATAAGTGAGATGTCAATGGCACTTTAAAAATTATACTCTGTTAATCAGTCCACACACTCCTCAAGGAAGAAGCTGAGAGAAAAGATCTTGAAAGACTTTGTATTAAATAAGTGACAATCACACTAGAGATGCTGATAAACAAACAAAGGCCTTATCTGAACATATGTGTATAACCATTGTCAAATGATTAAAGAATCACAATTTTTTCACTTTGGAAGAATGAATAAATAAGTGATGTTTAAAGCTTTAAACAGTAAGACCTATGGTCTCACCTTTTATTGATTCAGGTGCTATTTATCTCCATGTATATTTCCCTGCAACTAAACAAAAATAGTTCTTATTATATTCTATTCCTTTCAAGAAAAACAAAAAATCAAACATATCCTGCCTGGGAGGAAAGCCAAAATGTTGAAAAGATATGATGAATGAGTGTAGACATTAGCTGAAGCAGGAACAGTGAACAAAAAATGCCAGGCATCAGCATGATAATGTTTTTGTTGTCACTAGAGAATCTGAAGGCTGACACTCGTTAAAAGATATTTTCTTGTTTTTTTTTTTTGTTTGTTTGTTTTCTTTAATTGAATTCTAAATTCTGTATATATTGAATGCTAGCTATTTTTAATTAAATGTCTATTTCTGTCCCACCAGCCCCCAAACAAACAGGCTGGAAACCACAAAAGATACGGGGACTGCTGGTTGGTTGTTTCCTGAGATGTTTAAGGGAATTGCTGCATATTGGCCCAAAGCAGGAAGCCAACATTTTCTTCTTCCCCATGCAAGCTGAAATGTGCAGTCAAGAGAAGGTAATGGAAACCGTTTCCTCACTGGAGAATTCTCCTGGGTCACAAATCCCCTAGTAATTTGAAACACAGCCCCAAAGAACAGCAAAGTTTTTTGGTGATGTTTCCATAGAACTTCAGGGTTTTTTGTGTTCTGCAAACATTTTGAAATACCTCACCATGTCCTTGACATCCAGAGATGATGTAGGTCCTGGGGGAGACTCACAACCCAAAACAGACAAGGTGGGACATGCCAAAAAGTATAAGATTGTGCTAAGTACTGAAGTTTAAGCAGTGGGCACTAAAGTGAATTATGAGCAGAGTTTTGTCACAATCCCTTCACACTGCCATTCCAAATAAAAAACAGCTCCTTCCATCATATAGCACTAAACAAAATTTTCTCTGTCCTGTTCACAGTTACCTTGGTACAAATCTGTTGCCAGGCAAAGATGTGCAGCTGTGCTAGTACAGTGCTACAGCAGGAAAATCAGTGTCCCAAGAAATCCATTACATGCTCATAGGTCCTGGGTCTGACACAGATGTGGCCAGCTTGATGTCCAGCCAGTGTCAGCTGGATTCTCTTTGTACATCACTCCCTGGTATTAACAGCAGACATTTTCCCTAAGAGCTGCCTGCCTGAAGCACAGAATAAATTCCTGATCACTTTTAATCTCAGGGCATCAAGTCTAAGCTTGGGTGGAACTTGTTAATATCAAGGCTTCTGGAAAAGCTTAGGTGGATCTGTAGGCACACAAATGTCTCAAGCTTGCTGAATGCTCTTTCAGCAGCCTCTGTTTCTCCATGCCAGCTACAACTGTACCTGGGTGGCCTGGGTACTTTTCCTTGCTCTTCCCTTCCACCCCAGCTCCTCCAAGGAGTCAGTAATTGCTATAATTTTATTTATCTGCTCATTATGCAGATAAGAGACGTGTTTTGCAGAAGGTGAATTGTTCCCCCTTTTTTGAGGAGTGGCTTAACAGCACTATGTTTAGAAGGGTTTCCATAGGAAGGATGTCCCACCCAAGGAAGTGTGGGAATTGGAAAAGCTAATGGGAGTAAACTAAAAGGGTTTTAAAACCTGCATCTCTGCTCAGATTGAAAGATTCATATAGATTATAGCTATCAACAGAGCTCATGGCAGATCTGACTCCTCTGCAGTTCCTTCAAAAGACATGGCAGCAAATCTATCAGCCCAAAGTGTCCTACTCAATTAGAAAGGGGGTAAATCCCAACATCAAGGGGATAAATGAATTTTCTATTGGTCTATATTTTGTTTTTGTCAGCACTGTATATGAAAATTAAAAAAAAAAACATCAGGTGCAGAACTTCTCTTAGGATCTAAACCATTACTGCATGGAACTCAATACAAGCCAGAAAGAAAAAAATGGAGAGACTTCAAGATCCCTGGCTCCACTGAAAGCCCAGGAGCTCCTCCTGCATACCTGTGCAGGGTTATAAATAAGGCAAACATATCCAGAGCCATTTTGGCTGATGCCTGGGATGCAGAATCACCACCTGTGAGCTCCATGACCAGTGTGGCCCCTGATGGCAGACTCAGCTCAAGCACATTTAGCTCACTGTCTGATATGCATTTAGGCTCTTTGTTTTCTTTCTGAGATGAGGATTTGCCAGCCCTACTACTTCTGTACACTGACAGCTTAACTGCTGATGTCAGATTTTGCTGAGAAATGAGTTAATTTATGATTGCATGAAATGTTTGTCAAAAAGACAAAACACTTGGATCTGCTGGGAGTTTATAAAACTATAAATACTAGAGAACATAGTGACAGGAGCCAACATTTTTTAAAATTATGGCCTATAATGTTTTCAATAACCTCTTTCATTTGATTATTATTATTGTTTTGCATTGGGAGGTTTCTAAAATTGTATGATCCAGCCAGGCAGAGTATCAGAGAATCAGGTGGGCAGCAAGTTTCAGCATGAAGGACTCAGAAAAGGGAACAAGTAGAGATAAGAGAGAAGTGTGTGATCACACCTTGTCAGACTTCTCCACAGGTACGTTCCACCACTCCTGACAGAGGTGCTGCTCCTTGTCCAGTGACTTTCTGATGTCTTTACTGCAGATTCTTGGATAGTAATGATGTTGGGGTAACAGTAGGAAAGTGAAGAGCAGGCTGTCTTCCTCCTGACCTTCTGAAGCCACTCTGCAGAACTGAGCCCTTCTGGGTTTTTGCCAAGGGTCTCAGGTGCATTTGCCAGCCACAGACAACTCCTGATCCATGAAGTCACAAGGGATCTTGGTGCACTGAACAAGGTAGGGAGTCCTTATAAAAAGCTGCTCCTCTTCACTCACACCCTCCTCCTGCTTGTTTTGGATCCCAGATCACTCCAAGGAACAGGCTTCCCTTCAGCTGTGTTCTGTCCTTGCTATTTATGTCACTGATCAGGACTCTGGGGGGTCAGTCCTCAGACAGCTACACAAGAGGGGCTTTGTTGTAGTGAACCTCACATCTAAAGGCCATTAAATAAAGGACAGAAAATTAATTAGATGTCCAGAGAAAGCAACTAATTTACTTGAGAGGAAATTATGTCTGTATGGGTGGCAGATCTTAGGTGTCCTGACATAAAACTTAGCTCTATGTCCACTAATCCTGCCACTTCTTTTTCTCCCTGACCTCACCTGTCTTTCATATTCTTTCCTATGGTATACTATTCCTTTTCCCTCATGCTAAGGGAAATATCCTGGACCTCATGCTCTTCTACCTTGTTCTCTGCTTCATTAAAATATTTTCCTGCTACTGGCCCCCAGTGAAAATGGCACTTTGGATTTCATTCCCTCACATTTTCTTTAGAGTTTGCATGTCTCAAGCTGCTCTTAGACATTCTTTTCCAGAGCACAACCAAGGAGAGAACCACCAGCATGAGACTAGCAAAATTCCAGACTGAGAGCATAGCACAGTCACTCCATTGTCAATACATGATCCCTTCCACAGTATTTCCTCCAATTCTCTGTTTATCTTTATTTCAAACAGATTGTCCAATCATTCCTTTGAGGGACTATAACAGATTGCTCAGCACTATACCTTTGTCTTCTATTGATACAATCCTCTTTCCATGAAATATGCAACTCCAGTCAGGCTCCTCTCAAATCACATTCATGGCCATGTCATGAAGACATTTCAGTTATTGAGATTGCTATGGATTTGTGTATTGAACAATATTAACCTCCTCTGTTAATCTCAACATTAGCAAAAGCTTAGACAATTATTTATTTTACACTAAAATTTTGAAGTGGAAGCATGAGTTTTGGGGAAAGCCTGAGTGGAAGATATATGGGGTTTTATACATTTTGATTTTTGGGCTCAATTCATTTGCCCAAAAATTGTGTAGCAACTTTTAAGATGCCATTGACATCCAGGATTGCTGTACAGGTATGCCCCAGGAGCTACAGGACAGGCAGGTTAGGTTAGGAACTCTGAAGTGGTCCTTTCTTTGGGCATGGTGGCCCCTTTCCTGCTGAGCCTAAAACAGGAGCACAGCAGGGTACAATTTCAAGCTTAGCTTATCACATTTCCAAGGCTGTTATCTCCTGCATAGATGGCAGGGAACAAACTGACATCACTGAGATCCCTCTGCCCCTTAGATCTTCAGTTGCCCTTAACTTTTGCTGCAGAAGAGGAGCAATAACTCAGCATCTTAAAACATCTTTAACCCATGCAGCCAGCTGGGGTAGAGATGTGAGCAAGAAAAAACTGTTCTGGCAGAATGTTTTCTAGGTCTTTCAGGAGAAATTCTGGCCATCACATATCCTTTTCTGGCTTGTAGGAAAAAATTAGTAAGATAAATGGCTAGTATAATGCTGTGGTCCCTTGATCCTGAAAGCATGAGCAGTCAGGTAAAGAAATTGCATTAGCATGAAACAGAGAGAGCTGCAGCAGTTAACCTGTTCCAGTCCTTAGATGGGCACAGTAGTGCTAAATATACTCTCCTGCTGGGAATACTGTCAAGAAAGGGCACTCTGAAGACATCATAGCATTTGTAAGACTTTCTATAGACAGTCAGATCAGTCAGGTCCTCAGGGGTGTGTCAGTCACGCACGTTTTCAAAAGCAATCATGATGCTAAACATTTCTCAAAATGTCTGAGTGTCTCTACACACGAGCTGCTTTACCAGCAAACTTTCACTTTTCTTGGGGCTTTTACCTTAGTACAGCAATGATCTTCACTAATTCCATCTTACAGCACTGAGGAGATGGGGTCTTGCTGCCAACAGAAGAGCCAACACTGAGCAATTCTACTGGAATTGTGCACACACAGTCATAAGGAAAGATATTGCCTAAGAAGCAAAGAAAATTAATAGCTGCTTTTAATTACATGATAGATTTGTCATGATGTGTCAGATTAGCCCTGGCTAAGGGCTGAAATTTCACCCTGTTGCTCACTCCTGCACTGCCACTGCTGCCTTTGTCCTTTCCAGAACTTGTTTTACCCCCAGCACCCCCAGACTGGTTGAGGTGGAACCACTGGAGCCCCCTGGGACCATCTGTGTCCCAGTTGGGGCAGCCTTGAACTCTCCTCACAGAGACCCCCCTGCAGCCTCAGAGCCGGAACCTGGGCATGTTCACTTGCTACACATGAGAAGAAAAATCTTAAAATAGAGCTAAGGCATTTCAAGTTTAAGGAGAACTACATATCTGGCTGAGTTAAAAATCAGTTATAAGAATATGATAGTAGCAGAACAAATTGAAGGAAAATTATGTAAGTAGAGGAAATTTACATTTTGTGGGTCTTACAGGATATTCATAACTTCATTGTTTAAAAACAGGACTGTGGGGCAGGTTCAACTTCATCTCTTCAAACTCTGGTCTCACAGAGATGAACTCCAGAGATGCCCGGTTGAGTAGGAAGGGCAGTGGCAGAGCTCTGATCATCTTCAGTGGGTGAAGGTCAGGAAAAATCCTTGTGAGCTTTAAGCAAACATAAATAAGTATAAGTTTTCTTCTTGACTGGGAAATGAGCCTGCTGCCCTTCACTAACCCTGTGTAGCCCAGCATCAGAGAATGGCAATGAGGCAAGGTAGGCAACCACTGCACAGCAAGTCCTTCTCCTTATGTGGACAAAGACTGCTTGAACCAAGCCACGAAGATCAGTCATAACCTCTCAGCTTGCTCCTTGGAGCAGCTGTGAGTCAGACCCTTAATTTGGTTTGCCCAATGTTTGGCTCCTGCTGTGTTCCTGGGGCTCAGCTGAGTCGGATGCATGGCAAGTGGCTGAAGTAGTTCTCAAGTGGACAAAAAGCAAGTTTAAAACACAGCAAAGAACAGACTTTTGACAGTAGATCTGTGGTTCTCCTTGCACCTGAAAATCCTATTTGATGAGAGGTAATAGATTGGCAGAACTCTTTAATATCACAGTCAGGCAAGCTGGGCGTCATCAAGAACGATTCCAGATGCTGAAAGCAGAAGGAAGGAAAATGCAGCAATGAAGTAAATAGCCCAGCAATGTCTCTTTCCTCCCTCAGTTCTGACAACAAGGAAATTAGCTTTGAAGGTTTTCAATACCACAATACGACTGAAACTCAAAGAAAACAATTCTCCTCTGAAATTTATCACAGTGCTTGCAAATTCCCTGCCCTGGATAGGGCAGGCTTCATCTGCCTGCTCTTTTATCTGTCTCCCGTGCAACTGTGGATATAAATTCTGCTTAAAAAAAATAATAAGTGTTTTAGAACTCGTACTTCAGCCAAGATTCAATGTACTTTTCAACGTCAGCAAATTGGAAAATCTCAGTGTAAGTTGAAAGTTGAAATAAATGAACTCTAAGATCTGTGCTTTGGTGGGAGGATTTGTTTTGCCTTTTCTTTTTCTTGGCTGCTTGTATTTTTTTTTCCCCTTAGATTTCTTGCCTCTTTCCTCACCATGTCACAAGCAAAAAACCAATAAAACATATGATGGTGCAGTCTGTTGAGGAAGATGGAGAAGAGGGCAAACTGACTGCCCAGGTAAAGGCAACAAAGATAGGCACTTTCTAGTGAAAAAAGTGGGAAAGTTCCAGCTGCATCTGCAGGTGGCAGATCCTAAGACTCTTTTTTAGACACAGGAGCCTGGACTGGTTTCAGGGACTGCATTTTCAACAGAAGGTGTTAAATTCAATGTGGCAGCCCATAGGAAAAACCAATTGCTCCCCCCACCCTCTGCACTGACCCTCTGTCTCCAGCCAAGACCTCCCAAAGGTTCATACAGCCACTGAGATTCAGAATGGCAAATCCTATTTTGGTGGGTGGTTTTATAGCAGAAACCTTGCACTTGGGAAAGTGCTCAGGGTGTCAGCACAGGGAAAGGATTTTTTTGAAAGGGATCAATAAAAGCCACACATGAAAGCCAAGAGCACACATGCTAGGAGATGGGAAATGCCAAAGGCAGATTAATCCCTCTCATCTTCAGCATCTAAGTGTCTAAGTGCAATACTGACATAACCCCCCTCCTTAAGATAGGAGCCACCTTTCAAAGAGACTGCTGGAAGTGCGAGGCTCAGCCTGGAATGCAGATGTGGAACCACATGTATGAAACCTCTGGGAATTCAAGCCAAGGTGGATCCCAATAATTTTATTTCCCTGGGAGCTATTTTTTCTCAGTAAGATCTTGTCCCATACTGTTCCTCTCTTATGAAAGGTAAAGAGCCCTGACTGAGGCAGCAGCCAGGATTATGGAGTTTACACCAGGCTGAGCAACATCAAAATCTTATCAACTGTTCCAGCAATAAGAGGATGTTATTTTGAAACTGTGGGGGAAAATACACATGGAAAAACAAGGAATGACAATGAATCTCAAGAAGTAATTTAGTGCTACCTATAATAGGGGAGCACAATCACTCAGACTGATGAACAGTATAATTAAGAGTAATTTACAAAGAATAATTCCATCCAAACAGCCTGTGTGCATGTGTGTGTGTTTGTGCAAATAGTGAATCTGCCTTGGCTCTTGGTAATCCTGTGAGTGCTTTGGCAAGGGGGCTAATGAACTTTGACGTACAGAGATCCAGTTGTCTGACAATGTTTCACAATAAGAACAGGAAACGAAGTGTAAAAAAGGGATGGGATATGCATGCATTAAATGTTGCTTGTTTTTCTGCACTCATATGAAAAGAATGAGCCTCCAATGAGTGGAATTGTACCCAGCAGCACTGGAGGTGTTTCAGATGCATTCTTTGATCAGTCATGATCCTGAAGCAGAGAGGATTTTGTCTTGCCTTAGTTTTAAGGATCACACACCAAATTCCTTGTTGCAAGATGATTAAAAATATTTTTATCTGTCATAGCAAAAGCTATGAATTCCCTGAGAGGAGAAATACAGAAAAACTAATCCTTCCCATGATCTGTTGTAAAGCAGTACTTGCAGACCCAGAATCAAGTTTTATATATTTTTGTCGCTGGCTCTTATCTCTTAAACAACTGTTTCTAAGGAGTATTAGATTTACAGTGCTGATAATGTGCAGAGCAGTGCTTCTTGGAAAATTGCAGAAGGAAACAAAGGAAGAAAACGTAGTGGGTTTAATTTCTTTCTTTCTTTCTTTCTTTCTTTCTTTGCAAGGAACACTGATTAAGAACTTTGCTGAGAGATTACAATGGTTTGGTTAGGGCATCTTTTTTTCCCCCAACTCGGATAGAAGTTGTACTCATGTGAGAACATAAATAGTAGTAGAAGTGAAGAATTGTGTATTTTTACTGACCCTAGAGGAACCACTACTGCAGTGTTGAATGCAGTTTTCTTGTCTGCATTCTAGGATAACTAAAACAGGGGCTGACAAATATGACATGGAGAAACACAAGAGAACATCTAGGGTGGGCTTGGAAGTCAGGAGAGGCTTCTGTTCAGGTTACCTTTTTTTACCTCTGCTTCATATGAACATCTCCCAACTTCTTTTTCTAGTAACTTCGGAACATCCAGTTCCACTTTCTTCCACACAAATAACTTGCACCCTCTGGTTGCTCTGGACCTTCAGCCATTTATCTTCTTGTGACCATGTGATTTGTTTATTTCCTCCCCAAAAAGACTTTCAGCCCAGCTTCTTACTAAACAGCCTCTGATAACACACTCAAGTTCCAGCACAACATCCAGCAAGGATTCCTGTGGCGCTTCACTCCTCCGACAGCTGTCCAGCCTTTCTTCACTTCCCTCCTTCAGAGCCATCAGACCACTTTTGCCAAGATGTGCTTGCTCATCTGCACAGCAATACAAGAACAAGGAAATGGGGACAATATCTTGGGTTAACCCCAGCAGGGATCTGACCACCACGGAGACACTCAGACATTCCCTTCCAGTGGGATGGGGGAGAGAATCAGTGAAAGTAAGAAAAATACATGGGTTGAGATAAAGACAGCTGACCAGACAAACAGACAAAAATTGTGTGCACAGGTAGAGCAAAATAAGGATTTTGTACACTAAGTCCTACCAGCAGGCAGATTTTTGAATTTCAGAATCACAAAATATTCTGAGTTGGAAGGGACTCACGAGGATCATCGAGTCCAACTCCTAAATGAATGACACACATAGGGATCAAACACACAACCTTGGTGTTATGAGCACCAGCTGAGCTCATCTCAGCCAGTTCTAGGACAGCACAGCTTTATCTCACATAATTGTGACTGAGGAATGCAAATGTCATAACTCCAAATGTCCCTTCCTTTCTCCTTCCTCTTTCCATATTTATATGCTAAGCATGATGCCACATGCTCATATTCATAAAATGATGGAATCATTCAGGTTGGAAAAGATCTTCAAGGTCATCAAGTCCAAACTTTGACCAAACACCACCTCATCAGCCAGACCAGAGAACTGAGTGCCATATCCAGTCTTTCCTGAAATACCTCCAGGGTCAGGGACTCCCCCACCTCCCTGGGCAGCCCCTTCCAATGTTTGACTGCCCTTTCAGTGAAAAAATTCTTCCTAATGTCCAACCTGAACCTCTCCTGGTGCAGTTTGAGGCCATCTCCTCTCATTCTCTCACTTGCTGCCTGGGAGAAGAGCCCACCCGCCTCCTTTCAGGTGGTTGTAAAAAGTGATAGTTGGGTTCATCTGTCCTGGAAGTTTAATGTCTTATACATCATTGTGTGACCTACACTGGTGCCATTGCAAATCAAAAATATGACACCAAACCAGCTACTGTGAAAAAAGCTAACTCCAAAAGAGCACAGAACAGAATAATGAGGTTTCAGCCTATCTTTCCAATTAAATGTCACAGATGTTACTTGGATGAGGAAGAGTAAGAGGCTCTGAGGGAGGCAAACAGAAAAACAAATGCAGTGAAAATGCAAAACCTATATGAACTTTCATCATCAAAGGCCTCTAGACATTTCTTAGAGCACAAGAGGAACCAGGTTCTTTACTTGTAACTTAATGCTTGAGAATCATTAGGCTAAAGAAACTTCTACCAGCCTTTATTTTCTTCGAATGTGTAATTAGGTAGCTTCTCAAGGCCTTTTTTGGGCATTGTTTTGAATTATTTTGCTTGGGCTTGCTTTGTTCTTTGGGGTTTTTTTTCAGTGTCTGAGACTCACACAGCTCTATAAAGAGATACAGAAAAATACAATAATAAATCTGACTTCACTTAGTCCTCTATCTAGAGAGTTACTTTCTTGTATAAAATCAATCCAAACTTTTTTGGAAAACTGATTGACTCTACCAAGTAATTATAATGTGAGTAACTCGGATTTATTTCAAGCTGCATTCTTCTTAACAGCTGCAGTGGAAGATGCAGAACAAGGAAAGGCAATATACATCAACCTGTTCACATGCAGTAGCTCATGGTACTCAGCAGTAGCATCTAAAAATAGCCCACAGAATGGGGAAAGATATAAATATGTAGATACACAGATGCATAGATATATCTAAAGCTTCAGAAAAAGAAGTTATTCTGTTATTTCAAACAATGCATCTGGGAGGGAGAAAGAAAAAAAAAAGAGATGCACCTACATTATTTCTGTATTCAGACTTCCCAAAAAGAGAGAACTGAAGTGCTCATTTTTTAAGGGAAGTGAGAAATAGAAGTGGCAAGATGAGAAGATGTCATAGAAAGAGGCTTCAGTGGCTGGCTATCAGCTTGGAATTATGTTGGATAAAGTGAGAGACAGCTCCTACCACACTGACCCCAGAGCACAACATACACAGGGAATGCTCACTATTAGCAATGTCCTGGTGCTCTGCTATCCCTGAAGGTCTGCTGGCATTAGTGGGATGATAAAGCAGTTTATAGAATGAAAATTCTTCTGGAGAATTATTGATCAAAAACATCTGCTGTTCTCATTGCTTATAGCTGAAAATAACTGACTGCTTTGTCACCAAGCAAAGGAATTTGGTGAATACAGGATTGCATAAGGTCTACAAAGGCATATTAAATGTGAGATAGGTACCCAGTATGAAATACAAAAGAACCTAAAAAGAGAATTCTAAAGGATTAGGCAGCCATCCTTCTCTGGTCCTTTTGCAAGTGCTGTGTGGCACCCTTACTCATCTCTGTATGCAGAAACCCCATAAGAAACACCCCAAGCTTTAATCACAATCTTTTAAATGACATTTGAACCTTGGATTTCAAGTTTCAAGCACAGAAATGAAACATGAGCAGAATTTTCCCTTCGCTTCTCAGCTCCTCTACCAATCTTCCCTTCCCCCATCTCAACATCTTCAGTGAGACACAGGCTGTACTTGCAGAGCAGGAAAAGGCACCTTTCATTTTCTGGAGGAAAACAAGTAAAAGTGAACCATTGAGGCAGGACAGGTCATGTTCACTGATCTTACACATTTTGACTGATCTCTCCTCTTTTCCCCTTGTATTTCTGCCTCAGCCTTCTCTCTTTGTCCTCAACTTCCACTGAGATCAACAGAAAGTCTCTTATCACACCCTGTTAATTGCAAACAGCAAGCTTGGAATGTTTAAACATTTTCCCTTAAATGTATGCTCGGAGTGTGGAAAAGTAGGGTCCTTATGAAATTTCAGCAAAATTGCTTCTGCTGTTTGAAGGAATAACACTAAGAGAAGAAGCAAATATGAAGAAATTTTAAGTAAATCTAGGGAAGTAAATCTTCCATAGACTTAAATTATTTTGCTGTTTTCAGGACAATTTTCTAGCACCCTCATGCTCACCTCCACTCACTTACCAGCAGTGTCCTGTCCACTCTCCTGGTGCCTGGTGAGCTGCAGTTTCAGCAGAGCATATTGCAGAAAGTCTTTTGTTCCTTCTAGAACTTTCAGCCTAGCAAGGACACTCCATTGCAGGTTTTGAGCCAAATTTTTCCTGAGGTTGCTTCTTTTGGCTGGTAGGGACAATTTTGGGACTGAAAATAGGCTAGTGCCCAGGCAGCCAAGAGGAGCAGAAGGGCCCAGAACCCAGCTAGGTGTGAAAATGTGATGAGGACTCAGAGCACTGTAAGGAAGGAGCAGTGGAAAGCACTGGGATGAGCAGAGGATTGATTTCAGGCAGTGCCGCAGCCCCCAGAAGAGCAATAGGATCCCTGAGCTATAGAATTGCCCTGGGATCCTGCAGCCTGCTGTCATAGTCCCACTGAAAATGGGACAGAAGGGAAAACATGCAGCCCACCTACCACATCATCACCAGCTCCTGCAGAACCCTCACAGGAGGATGCAGGCTGGTTCTCTGCCATCCCACACAGCCAAAGGTGAATCTCTCTCTTCTGCGAGACAGAGGATAGACTACTGCAAGAAATATGCCCTGAGGACTTCTGGCAATTTACAAATGAAGTTTTCAGATTGACAAGTGAGACACAGACACAATCTTGTGCTGGGGGAGAATGGCAATAAAAAGCAATCATGCTTTTATACTGCTGAGCAGAGGCAGTAGGCATTAAAAAAAAAAAAAATCTCAGCCAGCAAACTGAAACAGCAACAGCAAATCACCACATTTGTTCTCAAAATTCAAACTACCTCAAGGAGTAAATTGACAATAATCAGTCATGAGCTCCTCACCCCATCAGAAATGGCAGTGTTGCCATATTTGTTTCAGTAAACTTCAAATGCTGGATTAGGGACCCCTTAAAAGAAACCAAAGAATTTCAAGATCTGGTGGTTGTAAATGCATTAGTCGTGTAGATGGGGAGTTTATTGCCTGAGCTATTTTTAAAGACCATCAGAATTACTCATCTATACTTAACACTGTTAGAAAAATTATGTGTCCAGTATATTTCAGACATCTAGTCTGAAAAGGAAACTGAGTGCCATGGAGAAAGTAATGGGTGTTATTTTGTCCTACACTATGTATTTCAGTCTAATATTCGATCCCACCTAGTTCAGTAACTAGTGAGAATAAAGATTCCTTAGTTACACTTTGAAATCTCAAGACCTGAGATGGGTAATTTATAATTGCACTCACCATGGGGAAGGGCAAAAAGAAGCCCTGAGGAACCACATTGCCAATGCCAGAATTGAGAATAAAGATTGATGTCCAAATGTTCTTCCTGTGGATGGACCTCAATAACTCTGCCTTCAATATGCACTTCAATAAGCGAAAAGAGCTGGTATACTCTTATTATCCCAGGAAAGTGAACATGCTTGACCAAGTGCAGGTTTTGTGAAAGAACATTATGTTGAAAACTAATGAAAACAAGCAGTTTGAGCTACTGCAGGAAGAGCATGTGCGTGCCAAAGTCCACCTTTCACCTTCTCATGTGATCTGAAGTTCCTGCTTCCTCCCTTGAAACACATCAGCTTAGTTTTTCTTACTTGTTATGGATCATTACCATGATTACCATTTTTTAGTCACACAAAATTCAAGTTCCTTAGTGAGTATGTTGATTTAGGCTAGGATAGAGTTAATTTTCTTTGTAGAGGCTCATGTGGTGATATATTTATGATGCAAATGGTGTCAATAACAGGGATATTTTAGCTATTGCTGAGTAGTGATTACACAACATCAAGGGTTTTTCTTCTTCTGTTGTCCCAGCAGTGAGAAGGCTGGAGTGAACAGGGAGCTGGGATGGGACACAGCCAGGAGAGTGGACAACAAAAGACCACTGACCAAAGGAGTGTCCCACACCATATGGCTTCATGCTCAGCTAGTAGCACCAGAACAAGAATCGTAGAGCCATGGAATCACACAATATGCTGAGCTGGAAGGGACCTGTCAGGATCATCAAGTCCAACTCCTGGCCCTAGGCAGGACAGCCCAGGGGTCACACCACGTGCCTGAGAGCATCATCCAAACACCTCTCAAATTCTCTGAGGCTTGGGGCTGGCACTTTTCTGGGAGCTTGTTCCAGTGCCCAGCCCTCTGGGTGAAAATTTTTCTGCCATCCAACCTAAAATCCCCTGACTCAGCTCCATGCTGTTCCCTCCAGTGTTGTTACTGGTCAAGAGAGTGAGGTAATCAGTCCCTGCCCCTCCATTTCCCCTCCTGAAGACCATAATGGGGTCTCTCCCCTCAGTCTCATCTTCTCCAGGCTGAACAGACCAATCAACCCCAGCCACTCCTCATACAACTTCTCTTCCAGACCCTTCACCATCTTTGTTGCTCTGCTTTGGACACTCTCTAATGCCTTAATGCTTTTTTTGTACTGGGGAGCCCAAAAATGTACACAGGACTTGAGGTGAGGCCACACCAGTGCAGAGGAGGGAAGAGAATTTGGCCATCAGGTTAAAATTTATAGGGGTTAGGGGATACTGATTAAGAGTGTGCCCGCTCAGCCATCTTTCCTACTCATTTCAGTATAAATTCAGACTAAAAATTTTTTAAAAGATGTCATGATTTCTACCCATTTTCCTCTAATTCTAATTTAGAGAAACTATTTTTGTCAGGACACAGAAGCTATCATCACTAATATCCAAGATCCCCAGGGTATCTTTTAGAGAATAGTGACTGCAAATATCTGTATTTGACATCCCTTGAGGCTTAGAGGCCCACAAAAGTCAATACCCAGCTCTCAACCTGTGTGATCATATTACTCTTTAGAAGTTAACCAAAAAAAGGCAAGCCATGGGCATAATGAGCCATGAATACTGTTCCAGATTGTGTGGGAAGAACAGCCATGGGACAACCACCTCTATTTTGTTTACAAACTTCTTCCAGCTAAGGGGTATTTTGCCTTATACCAACAACAACAACAAAAAATAAAAACAAAAAAAAAAAAAAAAAAACACCAAAAAACCCCAGCAAATTCTACCCTACTAGCAGTGCCAGCTTTTATGAAGCGCTGGCCCCTCTTCCCATGGAAGGGACCTCCATTCATGTAAACTTTCCTTTACAACAACATGTGCTAGGAGTATTTGATTTCATCTCCTCTTTTGCCTTTCCAAATGAAGGCTGAGGATGTAAAGTCTTTGCTATAGATTGTGTCAGCTGAGACTTGCTCTACAAAAAGTCAACTGATATGTGAGTCACAACTGTGTGACAAAACTTCACAGGAATACCAGCATGCTTTGTTCAAGTAGACAGGCCCTTTTTGAAGACATTGGGAAGACGTCTTTTGTTCCTGTGCCTCCATTTACCCTAAATCAGACCAGACAAGGACTGGATCGTGCCATTCTGCATCCAGTTTTTATAATTCAGCCACCTGGCTACCCCATGCCTGAAGTACATGTTATTACCAAGGAAGACACAGCTCCTCAACCCAAATACAGAAAATATTCAAAAAGTGACTGCATATTAGCTCTGCTGAAGCTTTTGATTAGGCAATTCATGACGTTCTTAGCAGAAAGACCCATCAGTGTGCTCTTGTCGAAGAGCTGCCAGTCCACATCCTTACTTTCATAGTCCTCTTGTATTATGCAGGTCTTGAAAGCTTTCTGTCGTATCACAGTATTAGAATTCACAAGATCTTTCTAGATTTTAAAAATGTATTAGTACTAATCTCTCTTTTTCCCTTTCAGTCTCTCTTTTCCCTCACCTGTGCAGTTAGCCAGATGGTAACTAAGGCAACCTGGATTTATAGTGGGATGTGCAGACCATAAAGTCTTTTATAACTCTCTAACTCATAATATTTCTGTAAGAATCTGTACATAAACAAACCAGGAGGATAAGAGCCATTCATTAATAAAACAGCTAACCTGAACTTCTCCATGAAACTTTTACTGGGTTAAATGGAATCTTCAAATCTTCTTCCAGATAAAGACTTCACATCTCCCATCTCCAGAGACACCCTTACTTCAGCTGTAGTAATTTAACCTCATTCTGCCTTTAAACAATGAGTTAATCTCCAGCTAATTTATTTCCAAAATTCTATTTTATCATTGTCAAGCAAATATCTTTGGAGGAATTAAATCTGCTTGCCATAAAAATTTGGGATTTCATCCCATTGTTACCTGTTATTTGACAAGACTTTCTGCAAGAGGTAGTTTGATGTCTTGCACAGCTCTAACACTAGAAGACAGAGGTGAGATCTGCAGGAGATAGGGAAGTCATCCTTGCAGGGATTCATACAGCTGTGGATAATATGAATAAATTGGGTCTCACAAGCAGAATACACCATTCCATGTCCTGAAACAGTGGAGTGTTTATAATCCTGAATGCCACAGGGGCAGTGCCCAAGGCAAAAGAAGACAAATTCATGTCAGGAGCACACTTGAGGAAAAGAAAAAAATTCATTCTGTTCTTCTCCTCTTCAATACAGCTTTTTTGAGACCTGTTTCAAAAAATCTTATGGGCCACAACCAGAGGAGCAGAAACAAAGCACGTGGTTTCCATTATGCATCTGGACAGTGTCAGCCTAGAACTAGAAACACTTGTGTTCTTTTTGGATTGCAAAATGAAAAGACTCAAAAGCAGGCAGAGAGCAGCCTGGGAAAGGTTATTCAAGGTTGCCCAGCTTTGGAAGAAGGAGGTTGTTTATGCAAAATGTTGCAGTGTCCTCAGCAGCTAATCCAGCATCTATCTGAAGCTTAGGCACTCACTGAACTCAGCTCAGCAGGGTCTGCCGGTGACTGCACTCAGTTATGTGAGGGGGTCCTGAACTCCTGCAGGGCCTCATTCAGTCCCAGGATTCCTGGGTGCAGCAAAGCTCACGTTTCACCCAAATCTCCAGAACAGCCTTAGTAATTCTTCATCTGTCTGCTCCTGCTCTCTCCCTGCTTTAGAGCCACAAGAAATACAAATACATTTGGTGCTCCCTTGCAGTGCTAAGTATTGCTTCGTGTATATACCATACAGATTTTGCATTTCCTTGCCCTGGTGAAAATTCCTTTGAGAACCTAAAAATGTGTGCAATGCCAGGGCACATCTGGGTAGACAGCCAGCCACAATTTATCTGCTGCCTTTCCAGATTGTTCTCAGGGTCACTGATACCAAAGGAGCTTGTAGAGCAGCAAGGGTCATAGACTCAGAGAACCGTAGAATGATTTAGGTTGGAAGGGACCTTAAGGATCATCTCATTCCAGCCCCCCTACCATGGGCAAGAACACCTTCCGCTAGACCAGGTTGCCAAGACCCTCGTCCAGCCTGGTCTTGCTTCTCAGTTATCAGAAACTCTCCACCAGCAACATATTCCCTCCCGGGCACTGCATCATCCACCTGCTGACAGCAAGAGACAATGCAGGTCATCACCAGCACTCTGAGTCTGTCTTCCAGATGTTTGACCACTGTGTTAACAAAAGTGCATGTATGGATGCCTGAATGATTCCCATTAATGGATGATAACACCACTTTGCAGAAAATACTGAAACAAAAACCCTGCAGTCAAGAAGCCTCCTGTTTTTATGATTGTGACAATATCCTTTCTAAAAAAAAAAAACCTTGGCTGAATTTTGTTCTGCAGAGACATCAGAGCTGGACAGAGCTTTGAACTCTGAGATGTCAATCGACGTCAGCAATGGTTTGATGACAAAGACTGCAGCTGTGATGCTCTGTGAACCAGGGAAATAAACCTCCTGGGATCAAGAATAGAAGTGAAGCTGAGAAGTTGCTTGAGAAGTAGAGCAGTCAGTAGTGTAATGACTTGAAAGCCTGTGGATCATGCAAGAGATGATGTCTGTGCTATACACAATCCCTTCTCCCAAATAAAGGCCCTTGACAGACTGTAACACTACATTATGGGCAGAGAGATATTGTGCATCTGATGCCTTCTCTTTTATTGAAGTCCAGGATTATGAACTGTAAGTCATTTAGCCCACTTTAGATAAGCATCACTTTCAAATCAGATTATAATTTGCAGAGGCACAACGTGTTCAGGGCAAAACCATGTCATACACCAAGATAAGTATTCCAGGAGGCTCTGCTGCATGGTACCTTTGCAGACAAGGAACCAGGGTATAGAGAACATTGTAGTAACACATGAACTGACAAAAGAGGCTCTTTTTAATTCAGCTTGAGACAAATGTGAGCTATTAGACATCCCAAGGTAATTGCCACAGACAACTGGGCAAAGCTGTGCAGCATGCAGCTCTTCATGGTTGCTCATGCTCCTTTGGCACATATATACATTTAATAATGCTGCTATTTTTAAGTTTTATTTTCCCTTGTGCTGTGTGGAAAGCTATGCCATTCTCCACTGTTCCAGTGACTGTCCTTTGAACATATTTTCATTTCCCATTTTCCCACATGAAGCATTTGCCTATGTCCAGCAGAACAAATAAAGAGAAGAGATACCAGCTCTGACTCAGATGGGTGGGGGATGCCACAGGCAGCTTCCCACAGAAAGCAAAGGTGACTGTTTCTCTCCCACAACATGCAGGCGGTCTCAGGCATTCCTTGTCAGCTTCACAGAAATTCTGGAATATTAATGAAAGAAATGCAGGTCTCCTTCCTGCCCCTGCTTCTCTCAGAGGGGTCGATGAATGAGTCAGTGATGAGCTGCTGCTGCATCATCACTGTAATCACTGGGGAGAATCCCGAGGCACAAGGAGAAGCTTAAGCCATGGAGTTGCCTCTCACCAGAGGGCAAGATGACATTCAGCACTGGGATCAGAAGCAATTCCCTGGTAGGATTAAGCTGCTTTGAAGAAGAGGTCTCCCCTTCCTCTGTAAGCCTTTCCTTGCCAAGATTTGCATCCACAGCCTGATAAGAAAGGAAAGTTTTCACTGTGGCATTTAAGCCTCTGATGCCATTGAAAAATAAAGATGAAGGTATACAGACTCATAACCCTGGTTCAGTTTTATGTCCAGCCAGATGTGCAAACATAGGAAGATATTGGAAGATTTGGATCCAGTTATTGGCTTTGGCAGAGCTATGATTGACTTGGTTAAACCAATGGCACTGATTTCTTCTTAGAATGAGAATCACAGAATCATTAAAATTGAAAAGGACCTTGTCAATTAAACCATGGTGCTAAGTACCACATTCAGTCATTTCTTGAACACCTGCAGGGTTGGTGACTTCACCACCACCCTGGGCAGCACATTCCAATGCTTGACAACTCTTTCCACAAAGAAATTCTTCCTGATGTCCAACATGAAGCTCTCCTGGTGCAGCTTGAGGCCATGTCCTCTTGTCCTGTCACTAAGTGGACAACACCACATGGCTGCAACCTCCTTTCAGGTGGTTGTAGAGAGTGATAAGGTGTCCCCTGAGTCTCCTTTACTCCAAGCTATGAAATGTGTTTACAGGGGTCTGCATAACTCCTATTAATGAATGAGAACACAATTTTGCAGAAAAATACTGGAAAAAAAAACCTCTAATAGAGAAGCATCCTGTTTTTTATGACTGTGACAACATCCTTTCTATTCAAGCTGCCCCCCTTGGCTGAATATTGTTTGCAGAGACACCAGAGCTGGTTAGATCTTTGAATTCTGAGATGCCCATGTCAGCAGCAGTTTGATGATGAAGACTGCAGCTGTGATGCTCTGTGAACCAGGGAAGTAAACCTCCTGGGATCAGGCACAGAAACAAAGCTGTAGAAGACAGGAGATATTTCCCCCTATCCATGCAAGCACTTTCAACTATCGGTCAATCATCAACACCCTGAAAAACACTGATCAGGCCTCACCTAACCTATGTGCTCTTGAAATGTAGGTTTCCTTCAGAGACATGCTCCAAAAAAAATACAGTATTTGTCCATCAGCTTCAGCTGGTGAGCCATCCACAGAGCTAAGCCAAAGCAAGACAAGGGAACTGGTGTCTGAAATCAGATTTGTTCTCTTCATCTTATCAGTAGGTTTGAAGTGTGGGTATGGCACTATCTTTTTAAAAGTCTTAGGGCACAGGAACATTGGTGAATGTTTAGGGCTTTTTATAGGAACAAAGAGGAAGAGAAAAGGAACATCATTAGCACCATTTGCATCTTTCTAAACTCCACGGAATTATTCTGTGGAGCAGGAGACTTCTGCTTCTGGTATTCTGGTGTCTTGTGTTCCTAAGAGGACATGCTCAAGGGCTTATTCTCTAAGATTTTTTTTTATTATTATTATTTGAGACAGGATTCTTTTTGTTGACCCGAGTCCTACTTCACTTTGGCACCTGCACTTAACTATTGAATTTTCTAAGGATCCTCCATTTCTCTTGATTTATGAGATGAGAGTGAGTGACAAGCCTGACTAATCACTGTGCATCTCAGTCTATGACATCAAACTTTCAGACAGATCAAGGAGGCCATGAGAGTCATGGTCCCTTAAGAATGATTTTGATATGGAAACTGAATTTATATTAAACAGCCCCACTTACAGCAGCTTGAATTCCTGCCTGTTTTGGTTTCTGGCCTTCTGGGCCACCAGAAAGCACAGAGTCCAGGAACACAGATCCGCTGTACTCAGTGTTTCTTCATATTGCTCCTGAATGAAAAAACCTCCTGATTCAGTTCATTGCCTAAAGCCACTTTCTTCTACAGAGGCATCAGAGTCCTCAAGTTCCTGGGCCATCATAAGCAGAAGACACAATGGGGTTTGCTGCAGCCCAGTCTTCCACTCTGTGTGAGGGAAATGCTAATCCTTAGCCTTAGGGTAGCATGAGGGTTCATTAACTCATGTTTACATAGTGCTAGGCATTAATTATTAAGTCAAGCTGCCATTGAAGGAAACAAAAGGCCTTGGCTCTCTGAATAATAGGGCAAGCATTTCTTGGAAGACTCCCACTGCCTCTTTGACAGATGCACCGTGTGACATGACATGTGGGAAACTGGAACCATGTTTTCCTTTAAGTCACATAACTAATTAAACTCATGAGATAGCTCAAGTTTCACTGAGTAGTGTGGTGTTTTGGAAGGAATACTGCAAACTTTGTGAATAGCTGAAACTCTGAAGGTGAGGATTGACAGAAAGAGTAGAAAGACAACACCACTAGGAAGTAAATGGTGAGTGTTTTTCTTCCAGCAGTTTTTTTTAGTGTCAAAAAGAGGAGACATAAAGAAGTCAAAATTTCCCTTCCATGAAAAAAACCCTAAATAAAATTTGAACTCCACTGAAGAATTTATCAAGCAATAAAAACCCAGCCCCTTTTCAGTAGAAAGTCAGTACCTTCACTGTGCAGCTGAGGAGAGCAGGGCTGCAAGTTTCCATTTGTTTCACAGACACCTGGTAACTTCACTGGTGGATGAAACCCTCTCATGTCTGAGAACACCTCATTAGCCTAAAATTTTCTGAAGACTTTCCTAAGCGACAGGAGCAACTGGGACTGTGACATACCAGTAGCTACAATTATTGCCCAGTTCTGGGGTTATCTCCTTTAAAGTGAAAACAATCACTGTGAGGGGTCAGAAAAGATCCTGACCAGGCTGTTCTAGGTATGACCATGCCTCATCATAACAGGTGACTCAGAATACTGAAAACACCAATGTTTTACAAAACAAGAGTATATTTCAACTTGGAAACACAGGTAGCTACCAAGTAATTGCCTATATAGGCATCATTTCTGCTCTGAAAATTTTAAGTGATCTTCAGAGACATATTCCATATCTTTGTGAACTGTGGTCCCAATTTTATCACAAACTCTAATGCTTTGATGCAATTATTTACAGCCCCAGCACCACCTATCCCATCAGGTGATTTATCTTCACACACACTCCCTCTCCACCCTCTTCAACCTCATTTTAAAGGCAGCCCCACAGTAATACTCCAAAGTGGTGCCCCCAGAAACCCCTGCCGTGCATAAACCATAGCCATTAAAGGTCAGATGGTGCTGAGCAGACAGTGTCATTTTTTTTATTCTTGCTAGGGGAGTTTTAATACTCAGGAAGAATGTGGGAAATGTCTTTACTATGATTATTCCTTGCTGCTTTTACCACTAGCACTATTGATTATGCTGTATCACCTGTAGTAGTGGTAGTATTGGCAGCAGAAGTAACAATAGTAAAAGGAACATGTTTTTTTTTTTTAATAGCCAAGAGTCATGACTTCAGCTTTTATCTGAAAAGTAAATCTTTTAAGGGATCTCAATTTAGTTGCACTGGCAAAGCTAGTTCAATCTGGGGAGGGGGGCTTGCTGGTGACACATGTCTGCTTGAAGCTACTGTGGCATTCCTGGTACATTTCTCATAGGTACCAGGACACTATCAAACAGCAACAGCACTTAGTCAGAGCTAGGCCAGCAACATCAGAGATGGAAAAACAAAATGCACTCCAATGAGTAAGGGAGGAGCACAAGGAGATCCTCGTTTCAAGTGTACAGGCTCTGCTCAGATTTACTGTCACCAGTTAACTGGTTCTGTAAGGCAACCATTTATGTGTAACTGATAGGTAGTAAAAAGAATTATTTGATGATTATCCCATTGCCTTTCCATTACTGGCTTGACCTGATAAGCAGCAGCTCCCCTATCCATCACAGCTGTGACCGTTCTAACTGAACTCATTTTTCAGACCACTATCAGTCAGCCTCAGCTATTTTTACTCCTAGATTTATGGAGCAAATTCATCCCCTAAATTCAATTTTCTTTGATGAAAGCTCTTCAGAATTTTTTTTCATCCTTTCTCCATTGTCTGTGAGTTATGCTTTACCTTCTCTGTCCCATGTGTAAGTCTCAGAAGGTTATCTGCACCTGCAGGGATACTGCATTGACTTCCTATATTTCTTTTTAAGTACTGAAGTTATTATTTTCAGAAATAATATTTTTCATTCAAATGTCACTATGAGCTCCATGAAGCCTTAAAACAAGGCAGAATCTATATTTGTGTATGTAGGTGGGTTTTCCTCTTCCTCAGAAGACCTTGGACCAGCTGGTGATCTGTGAGTTTCTGTAGAATTGAGGACATCAGTCAATTACACACTGGAGGATGCTCCCATTCACTTGCATTTCTGCTCCAATTATCCATTAATACTTGCAGCAGGCTTTGGATACTGATATCTATGTTAGGAACTTTGCATCTGTTTAAATAGCAAGTGAAAAAATAACTTCCATAGAAAGGAAGAGAGTGCTTAGGGAAAAGAAATTAAATTCCCCAATAACTCAAACACCTACTTAGTTAGAAAAGTCCCACCCTCCCCATCCCTGTTAGCTCTATGCAGGGATATTACTGCAAGCCCATTTCCCAGACCTGAGTTTGGCTCTTTGGGGAAAATTTATCCACCTACTAGTGCAAAAGCTCAATATTTCTCTTGCAGAAGGGAGATAAACAAGGTAAAAATGCACAAGTCTGGGTGAGGCACATGATATTCCTTGGACAACCTGTCTTGCATTTAACAAACTAGACCAAATCTTGTCTGGGTAAAAAATTATTTTGAGGCAGAAAACTCAGCCCTACCCATAAAATACTCACTTGCACTGAGAGAGTGAAATTCAACATAGCCCAGACACCCAAAATTTGGGTTTGGCTATGAGGTCTCTTGGTTTTAGCTCCCTTCTGCTGACAGTGCTGCTTGAATTATTAACTTAGAGTGCTTTAATGCTTTTGAGTGTTGCATTTTACTCCTCTCAGGAAGCTAAACCTCAGCTGCTCCAGTAGTTTGGCAAGCACTGAAGGTAAAACACCTCTTTAAACCCCCTTCGCCCCATATAATAGCGAGGAAGTTGGGGAGGGAAAGTATCCAGTGCTGCCAACCCTGACATTCAATGGTTTGGAGCCAGAACCAGCTACTGAATCTCCTCTGCTATTTGCATGTGAGCAGATGACTTGAAACATAGGGACAGATCAGGAGGCATTAGTCCCTGTAGAGACCTACAAAAATCATGTCAGATCTAGAATTTGTGACTTGGAAGTTCCCTGACATTAAGGAATGTCTATGTCCATTGAAACTGCAGCTGGTGTTTGGGGGGATGGAGACCCTCTGCTCAGCAGTGCTGGGTTATGTGTGAGGGAACACGAGCACTGCCTGTGCCCCAGAGATCTGGCTTTAGCTTTTGTCTTCAGCAGAGCACAGACATCCAAAACCAAAGGACCAGGGTCCCATGTGGTTTCAGGGGAAGCCTGTAAGGTAGAGATTTATCCCCTCAGTTATGAGCTTTAAACTAGTTTATTTTATCTAGCCTTTTTCCCATTTTGTCTTGACGTTAAGTGACTACTTTTAAGGAACAAATCTAAAAAAAAAAAAACAAAAAAAAACCACCTACAATGGCCAGATACTTCCTACTTCCACAGCAGATCTTAATTCTTTATAAAACTCACTCTCCATCTCTGATTGGTGGCAGAAGACAGCAGTAGATCACCAGCCCAAGCAGTCACTCATGGTAGTGTCATACAACATACTGCTGTGCTGAAATACAATAATCCCTCCAATCCTTCCCCCCTCAACAAGATGTGGCCACAAGAGAGACCTGATTTAAAACATTTACAAAGGTTACAAGTGTTATGCTGATTCCCCCTCCTCCACATGGCAGCAATTTGGGGGGGGAAAGCAGTGACTTGGAAAGTAGCTGCTGGGTGTGGGATGTGGGGAAAAGAGCAGGAACCATTTTGCTGGAGGGCACAGGTAAGTGTTAACTGATACCACACACTAAGAAAAGGTTGTTTGAGATAAAGGCTTTTCAGTGATGAATCACCCCTTGCACAAAGGGCCCTCTCCCCTGTTCTTCTCCTTCCATCCCAGCAGTGCAGAGGAAGGCTGGGCTGTCCACCAAGGAGCTCCCCGAGCAGAGCCCACCCAGCAGCACTGGCAGTGAGCTGTTCCTCACCCAGAGAGGGGATGCTCTGGGTCTGGTACATCCCTCCCTTGTCACACCCCCACTCATCGCCCTGTGTGCTGAGTCCCATGCACCCTGTGTGTGAGAGAGACAGACATGCAGCCAGCTCATAACCTCTCCAGTGCTCCATTTCCTGGCAAATACTGCTCAAGGGAATTATTCTCTGCGCCAGGACATCCGGTTCACTACAGGGACACTTACCTGCACATCTCCAGAAGAACATGGTGTCTTGGTTTGAAAGACAGGTGTTTGCCAAGGAAAGCAGAAGCTTCTCCTTGGACTGAAAAAAAAATTGTGATTCTTCCGATTATTATAATTTTGGAATTAAGAGAGCTCTCAGGCAAAGATATGGGGGTAGGAATAACAGTTCTTTACTAGTATATCTAACAAGACAAACAAGAACAACAACAGCTATGAAATTACCCACAAACAGAACAGTAACTCAGTCCCAGTGTTTTTTGGCTGCAGGCACCTTTTCCCTGAGCTGCAGTTCCCGGTGCTGGGGGCGGGCGGGTCCCGCAGAGCCGCAGGAGGGCTGGGGGTGATGGCAGCGCTGTCCCAGGGGGAGAGAGAGATGGAGAGAGAGAGAGCTCTCCGCTCACGGTGTGGGTCCTAGTGCTCAGCAGAGTGCTGGATGGTGGTAGTTCACAGCGAGAAGACAGCAGGGCAGGGTCCGATGGTGGTTTCCCGACGCTGGGATGGGACACAGGCGGCGATCGTCCTTCTCGTCCGAACTCCGCGGGGGAAATGGGCCGAGGCCCAGCCTTCCGCTTCCTCTTCTGGCTCTTTGAATCTCGCAGGGCTTACCTCTTCCCTCCCGTCCCCTCCCCCTTGTCACCAGGGCCCAGTCAACAGGTATCTTAGCATGACAATGGGGAAAATTCCACAGAGGGAAAAAAAAGGAAAGAACTAACCCTCAACACATAGGAGCTGGTTTCTGTATTCTGCAGTGCTTTGGACCTTTGTTAGGATGAATTCTCTGCACTACACTGATCTGTTTCTCACTGAATTGGCTTTGACTGATAAAGGATGTAACTGTTTCTCACACTATCCTCAACCTTCTTAACCCTGGCACCAAGAAATGCACAGAGACACTCAGGAAAAGAGCTAAAAGTCTCATAGCACATGCATCCATAATAAGGCCTGATACACCCAACTACTTTTGTTTTAGTGGTAACAGAATCTGCTCCAAAACTGCCTTATGGAAAAACAGGACTGTCTCTGTGGCAGGTGCTTCACTCACTGACTTCTTTTCTCAGGCAAATTGAAATAAATGAACTGCAGCCTCCCTAAATCTGGACTGTTCATGGGCTGCTCCTGTTCTTTGGTCTTTGGGCCAAGCTCCTCTTCCCAGGAGGGGACCATGTTCTCAGAAGACTGTCTTAGTGGAATGAGTGTCTTCCTGCTGTATAAGCCTGTTTTCTATGTCTCTGCAGTTCTGCCTTAGAGCCCTTGCAGACTCAGTGCTCCCAAGACAAAATTCCTGTGTCTGCTGCTCATCAAAGACTTTCTGGCTCACTAGTGGCCATGAGAAGATTCTCCTTTCTCCTGCATATGATGCTACCAGGCAGCCTGTGGCAGGTGAGGGGGGCTACGTTCCCATTTTCTTGGGATTTTCCATGAATTGAGTACTCTTAGGCCATCTCAGTATCTTCATTTTAAGGCCTGGCATGACAAAAGGATGAAAAGTCTTGGTATTAGCCCATTATCTCTAAATCTCTTCATTCCAAGCTTCACTAAGGTAAGAACAAATAGTAGTAATACCAGACATAGTGTGCAGTGCAGGAATAGATAATGCAGTTCACAGAGACGTTTCTATAAATATGCTACTTTCTAGTCTAGCAGGTTTCAAAGTTTCTTTCACACTCTGTGATTCAGCTAATAAGCTGAAAGATGCTTCTCAGGCTTCTTATTCAAGGACTTGCACAACCCATACACCATCTGGCTGCCTCACAAAAGGCAACCCATGCATAGATCCCTTTGCTCTTTCAAAATTTAAGTTTGCAGTTTCTTCAATAATTTCCAATTCTCCAATAATTTCTTTTGCAATCAAGGGGAGTGTTGCAAGATCCCATCCCCACAGCATGGCCTGACCCCACTAGCATTTGATAGAGTAATGTGTTTTGGATATTGCCTAGTGAGACTTCTGTTTGCCCAGATGGACAATACAGTTATTTAATGAATATTCCTCTGGTCAGGGGATAAATTGTTAAGTCACTGTAAAAGAAAATTATCTCCTCCCCCTCCCCTCCCCTCCCACCCCAAAACAGCTGTAGTCAAATGGCAGAGTGAAGCCTCATCATTCCTCTCCAGATCCTACAGGGCCATGTAAATTGATGACCACATTTTATCCAGCTAAATAAATGTTACTGATGTGTGTGGCCTACGGTTGCATTTTGATCAAGACTGCACTGAGCTATTAGGGAATTTGTGATTAAATGATCCATGAATTCTAGTTTTGAGGGAAATCAGCAGAACCATTCTGGTCCCACTCAACCCCCTCCCCCCACAATCACATAGCAGCCCAGCTGGTGGCATTCTTTATTGCAAATATGAGAATGCCATCAGAAAATACTATGTCTGAAGAGAAACTCTGACCAGGACTCTAACTGGACAGACATTGAGTTCTTTGAATATTGAGTGCAGAGTAGCCCATTACTGTCTCTATTTGGGCATCACTCATGCTTTTGACATATATTTTGCAAATGGACGGCTTGTATCTCACCTCTTTCAAAGTGTATTTATTCTCTAAAATCTTGGACTTTATTGTCCATTTGCATTTTCAAAAGCTCAGTTCTCTAAGTCCATAAGATTGTGCATCATTATGCTAGAGGAATTTGCTCAGGGCCATGTCCTTTCAGATTTTGAATACCTCCAAGGATGCAGAATTCACAGACTCACTGGGTGACCTGTTCCAAGGTCTGTGCTCCCTCAACTTCCCTCCTTCCAAGAGAAATGTTTTCTCTGACATTTAAATGGAGTTTCCTCTATTTATGTTTCTGTCATTTCCATTTGTCCTGTCACTAGACACCACTGAGGACATCTTGGACACTGCAAGATGGCTCCATCTTCTTTACTTCTCCTCATCAAATATTTATACACATGAGCAAGATCTCCCTGAACCTTCTCTTCTCAAGGATGAATATTCTTTCAGTTTCTGCTCATATGTCAGGTGCTCCACACCTGACCCATCACTGTGGCCCTTTACTGGACTCCCTCCATCATGTCCATGTCTCTGCTCTGTTGAGGAGCCCAGCACTGACACAGCACTCCTGGAGGATCCCACCAGAGCTGGAGGGAGGTGAGGAAACACCTCCCTTGACCTCCTGGCAACACTCTGCCTAATGCAGCACTGGAGGCTGTTGGTCTTTTCTTTTTGCTGTAAGGGCACGTTTCCAGCTCCTGTGAAACTTGTGCACCTCTGTGGTTTTTTCTGCAAAGTTGCTTTCCAGCCACTTGCTCCTGGAGCCTGAGCTTATTCCTCCCCAGGGGTTAGGATTTGGTGTTCCCTTTGTTAAAATTAATGAAGCTCTGTCAGCCCATTTCTTCAGCCTGCTAAGGTCACTCTAAAAGGCAGCAGAACCCTCTGTTCTCTCAAACATAACCCACAATTTTGTGTACATAATGTAGGACACCTGTATCTCTCAAGCAGGACTTCTCAGTTCTACTCTTAGAGCCAGAAAAGTGAAAATTAGATATCCCACAATGTAACTTCAGGGGTCTAAATTCCTTATTAGTTGTAGTTCTGAGAACTGGTCTCCCTGTCATATCTCATTATCCTCCACTGCTCACTGAAAAGACCATATTTAAATATCAAAGCCCTGGTGCATACATTTTATTTCAGCCTCTGTGTGTGTTAATATTATTAGTATTAAAATTCTGAGATTTCAGCAGAGATGGCAAAGGTGTCTCTTTGCCTCACACTCTCTGCACAGCCCTCCGTTCTCATGTCATTGCTTCTGCAAATATGAAAGCTCCATCCCAGTCCTCCACATGCCACAAAAATATACCAACAATGAACTTTGAAAACAAGCCACCTTGCAGCTCATGTCTTTTTTAAAAACTCTGTTTGGTTTTGAAATTGTCTAATTGGCTTGGCTCACTGAATGAGATTAATCTCTGCAAGGAGGAAGTGAGATTCTCCTTCTCCCTTTACAGCTGGAGGACAGCATGAGGGCAGATGAGCACTTTTTTGAATCTAGGACACATTTCGCTCCCTCCTCTGCCCTTTGCAGGAGCTCCTCTGGAAGGACCTCATTAGGAATTCTTACTCATGGCAGCCTCAAGCCATCTGTTGCTCCAGAAGAAAATGATTGCTGCAAGCGTTTCTTTTCCTTAGTAGTTACAGAACAGTCGGTGCTATATGGTGTTTGGGGTACTCCTGGAGGGTGGTCAGTGTTCAAATAGGACCTGTCTAGTCAGATATTTCCTGTCTTTTTGCAAAAACACACCCAGCCTCCAGATCTGGATGGATCACAGCGAATGTCAGCTGAATCTACAAATGCCTGTCCTGAAATCAGAACAAGACTTGGGCTCTTTTTAAATTTCTTCACAGCAATTGAAGTGGTCTCAACTAAATTATTTGCAGAACTCAGACATTGCAAGTGACATGCATCACTGCCCAGAAGACACAGTTCCTTTATCATGAGATGGATCTGGGCCAAGTGGGTTTCAGTCTCACTTTTCTGATGGGTCACTCTGCAGGCTAAGAATTAGTTTTTCCCTCCCTGAGCTTTAGACTCATGGAGATCCTTTAGTGCTTCCTGTGGTGGGTTAAAAGGCTTAGCAGTACCTCAGACCTCAGCTAGTGCCTCCCTCTCTGGAAAAGTAACCCCAGATTATACTTAAACTACTCACTATAACTAATGTTATAATTTGTTTTAGGATACCCTCACAAAAGGAAGCATTCCCAGCCTGTGTCAACCCTCAGATAGAAGCACAGTGAAGGTGGGAGCATCCCAAACAGCTCTTTTCCAGGAGTAACTAAAGAAGGAAACAAGCTCAGTGATCAGAGTCACCATTCAAAGCACAAAGCAGTGGTTATTCCATGAGGGACTGGTGGGAATACAGCAATAAAAACATGAAAGTAATAAATTAAGTACAATAAGAACAAGAACTAAGGGAATGCACCAGACTTCTTGGGACCCACAGCAGGACAAACTTTGACTTGCAGAATTCAGAAGATCAGCTACTTTTCCTCTTGGTAGCCAGTTCAGAGTTATTGCAAAAGTGGCTTATCACTGCAGGTGAATTTGTAAGGGCTGAGTAAGACCTGATCCAAGGACTTTTCTGTGAGGAGAGAACTACAGATGGCTTCACATTGTGCTGTGGAGATTTTCAGTCTTTCTTTTGCTCTCACATTAACTGCAGGGACAGTGTTACTGAAGTCTTGGCTGCTTGAAATCTTCGTCCAGCTTGAAAGATGGAAAAAAGTACATACTCATGGGTTTGACCCACTTAAAGAATAACCCTCAGGTTTCCCACATGCAACAAGTTAAAAAGAGATCTCAATTTCATCCCGTCACAGGCAAAATCCTCTTCTTACCATCTTCCCCACGGAAGGATCCTAAGCTTTTGTGAATGCTGCTGGGGCAAATCTGCCCCTCAGAGAACAAGAACTCTCATTAGAGAGAAGAGTGCTCTTAGCTGTAAGGAACTGGCCCGGGATTGAGGGCAGTGTGAACGTTTGCCAGCTGTGTGATCAGAAATGTCATGTAGTTTGTGATTTTGTAAAAGTATTATTCCAATATGCTTCTTTTGATGTCCATCTTGTTTATTTCCCACCTAGATCATAACAAGGAAATATTTTTCTGTCTAAAGGCTTAGGACTTCAATGCATACTACTACAACTACTACCACCAATAAATCACTGCATTTATTTTCACTGTTAATAGAGAGAACAATCCAATGCCTGTTATAACTCTGATCCTCTGACCCACTGATTCTACTCCATACCCTTCCCTGGATCAGTGAGCCTTATAAATCTACTTTTACCACATCCTATTCTGTTGAGGGTTAGTTCTTTCTTTTTTTTTCCCTCTGTGGAATTTTCCCCATTGTCATGCTAAGATACCTGTTGACTGGGCCCTGGTGACAAGGGGGAGGGGACGGGAGGGAAGAAGCAAGCCCCGCGAGATTCAAACAGCCAGAAGAGGAAGCGGAAGGCTGGGCCTCGGCCCATTTCCCCCGCGGAGTTCGGACGAGAAGGACGATCGCTGCCTGTGTCCCATCCCAGCGTCGGGAAACCACCATCGGACCCTGCCCTGCTGTCTTCTCGCTGTGAACTACCACCATCCAGCACTCTACTGATCACCGGGACCGACACCGTGAGCGGAGAGCTCTCTCTCCATCTCTCTCTCCCCCTGGGACAGCGCTGCCATCACCCCCAGCCCTCCTGCGGCTCTGCGGGACCCGCCCGCCCCCAGCACCGGGAACTGCAGCTCAGGGAAAAGGTGCCTGCAGCCAAAAAACACTGGGACTGAGTTACTGTTCTGTTTGTGGGTAATTTCATAGCTGTTGTTGTTCTTGTTTGTCGTGTTAGATATACTAGTAAAGAACTGTTATTCCTACCCCCATATCATTGCCTGAGAGCTCTCTTAATTCCAAAATTATAATAATCGGAAGAATCACAATTTTTTTTTCAGTCCAAGGAGAAGCTTCTGTTTTCCTTGGCAAACACCTGTCTTTCAAACCAAGACATATTCCAGGCACAATGCTGGACTGGATGATCTTCTAAGGTCCCTTCCAAAGTGAATTATCATATGATCCTGTTATATTGCTTAACTGGTTAATGATGCTTGGGTGACACATTTTGTCCAAAGAGGTGACATTTCTGGTTGTTGTGGTATCAAAGGCCTCCAATTACTGGAGTAAACAGTAAATACAGAGCTCACTCAGGTGCATTCTGATGTGCCAGCCAAGGGCAGCATTAAATCTGAGGAGAAGGGAGCAGTGGAGAAATTTGGCTTTCCTACTCATTATAAACCAAGTCTAGGAAACAGAATGATCTGCAGAAGGATGCAACTAGAGTAGGATAGGATCATTTAATCTACCTTTCCAACAGATTAAGCTAAATATACAATGTGAAAAGAAAAAGGAAGTTTCTCAAAGTGCCCATGACAGGGAAATATAAAATAATGAAACAATTTAGAGTGGAAATGGAACTTGATGATCTAACATCAGAACAAAGACAGAGACAACTTCAAAATTAGATCAAGCTGCTGAAGAGCTTTTCTAGTCAGACTTTGATTATTTCAAGGTTAGCACTGGGGCAACCTGTTCCAGGATTTGACTATTCTCCTTGTGACGCCCTTTTCCCTGGGTTTCACTTTCTGCTGTTCACTTTTGTTGCTGCTCATCCTTTTGCTGCACAGCTTCAGCTGGAGTCTGGCTCCATCCAGCCACCCATACCACATGGGAATGGTCCTATCTTCCTAGTGCTGGTACAGCTCTACTACAAATCAATTGAATTGCCCTGGGCTAAAACAAAGAGACAAATCTACCCTTTCCTTCTATGTATTCACAGGGTGTTGAAATTTTCTCCTCCATGTCCCCATGTCATTCCCAACTGGCTTTTCTTTATGCATGGATCTCAGCATTGCCTTTCATGATGCAGAGAGAAAGAACTGCTTAATACCTCATATCCCAGCATCTACTCTTGGTACCTCGCTGGGATATTGCCATGGAAACAGGGGAAGTTTGAAATAAAAGCGAATACACTTGCTTTTTAATTTTTCAGTAGGGACTTAAAAATTTACTGCAATATAAAAAAAAGCCATGTGCCATCTGCTTATTGAAAATTGAATGCAAATATTTCTTTTCTTTCTTCTGGAGCAATAAATCTCTGCCACAGTGTATCCTCTCAGAAGCATCCCTAGAGGTGGTGCATGAGGTTTTGTGTAGCTTCCTGTCCAGAAGTTAAGGTGATAAGAAACATTCTTGTCCTTCAGCCAGGGATGGCACAGATAAGGAACAGACTGAACCTAAATGGAAGGCAACATGTACTGGAGACAAGCAGAACTGTGAAACCAGCTGCTGGAAGAGAATTTAAGCTTTATAAGTCACACAACCTCCCAGCTATTTTTGGGGAAAGGTAAGTTTTTACATAGGATAGGACTATGCAGGAGAGTCTTCGCAAACACACCACTACCATTTTTCCCTCTGTGGTCATTTTTTTCTGTGGATCAATTGAGTCAAGCACCACTGAACTGGAGGGCTTTGCAGCGGCATGAGGCTCTCAGCTCTTGTGACTGTGATTTATTCACACTACCTTCTAAAAAGGGGCACCAGAGTGTGGTTCTTGTTGAAGTCAATAGAGATAAGGAGCTATAACATCTAACTCACCTAGCTGGAGGAGATGATGGGTCCATGTAAGGCACCATTTCTTCCTGCTGAGATCTGTACAGGATCTCAGATTCCCTTCATGTTGTCTGCCACACCAGAGACCTAAGTCCATGTTAGGAAGTGGCTAGAGGGAAAATCTTTGTACATTCTTGATCCTCCTCATTGTATTGAGATTTCTGTTGAAGAAAACTTTTGTCATCATTTTGAATATTGGTTTTATGACCCAGACACTTGTCTGTCAACAACCTGTCTCTCTGAGGTGGGGTTTTGCTCTCTGCATTAGCATCAGTGTTTTGCTACACAAGGAAATTTCCTGTCACTGGGGGGATAGTCCAGACACACCACTGAATCTCTGTCAGCTTTCCAGAGGAGAGAAAAGATGTGGCAATGCTTATGAGTGCAGTTGTTTCTTTGTTCTCTGATCTTAACAGCCCTTTTCCCAATCAGTGGTTAAAGAGCTTATATCTCTTTATGAATTTCCATGGGCTCAGGTTGGCCAGGAGAGGCTGACTTACAACTTTTCTTTAGGTACAGGGTAACCACTTCCTCTAGAAGCAGAGGGAGCAGCACAGCTTCCTAGGTCTTGGACTCTGCACATAACTCTGCTTCACAAGCAGCTCTCAAGGCTGCAGCCTTTGCAGGGCCATCCATCTCCTGTCTGACTTTGCCTCTCCCAGAGCTGTTGCAGGGAAAAGGTGCTCAGGAAGCAGTTGCAACCAGATCGTGCCTTCTGTTGCTGTTTCTCTGGTAATCAGACAGCTACACTAATAATCATGTCCTTACAGCCCTGGCTCCTGCTTATCTCAGGCTTGTCTGGGAAGGAAAGACTGCTGTGCCCTGTTCAGTCAGCCATCCATCACCTGGCCGTCCTCAGTGATTAACGTCTCCCTACCTGAGCCTGCACAGCTTTCCCTGGGAGGCACTGGAGCTGCTGCATGTGCAATGTTTTGGGCCCACTGGAAGATGGGTATGAATGATCATTACTAGGTAAGTCCAGGGTGTTATGAAAATGTCCATGAGTGACTAAGATTTACACAAGATTTATTTTAAGTGTGCTTAGATTATGCTTCATTTAAGCTTCTTCTTTATTCACAGAGAGGTCAAATCTTCCACTGTGTCCATTTGGAGACAGATCCATTTTCTCTGGAGAACTGTTGTTAATACTGAGAGACTATATTTAAGTCACTGCTATTATATCTATGGGGGAAGTCTTGATTGCAGGTGTCTGCTTTGTGTTACACTGATTCAAATATAGAGTCACAGTCTTGTTCACGCTGGGAGGTACTTCAGGGTGTCTCTAGCCCAGACTCCTGCTTAAAATGGAAAAGCACTAAAGTCAGACCAAGTTGTTTGCAGCTGTTTCCACATGTGTGCTGTGGTGGGTTAAACTTGGCTAAGAGACAAACTCCCACTCAGCTGCTGTTCCACTTCTCAACAGGACACAATGGGGCAGAGGGGAAAGCCAAAACCAAAGACTGGAAATTTTGTGGCTTGAGATAAAGACAAGGAGATCACTTATCTGTTACTGTCATGGGCAAAGGAGACTCAAACCAAGATAACTAATTTATTGCAAGTTAAAGTGAGTTTGGATTATGAGAAACAAACTGAAACAGCACCTTCCTCCCATACCTTTCCCAGTCATGCCTTCACCTCTTCATTCCCAGCTCCTGAGGAGAGGAATGGGAATGAGGCTGAGGTCAGTCCATCACAGTCTCTTTTAGTCATCCTTTGCTCCTCACATCTCCCTGCTAGGAACCTGCTGGGTTGGTTAAACTGAATTTTGAACTTGTGTAAGAATTTACCCTGTGAAAAGGTCTTTGAAGGAATATAATTTCTTATACACCAATTTCCTAGAGAGGACTGTCTGGAGTAGAGCAGGCCATGTAGCTCCCCAATAAATCTGCAGTAGAATAAATGCTTCTATGTATTTGTCCAGAAACACACACTCCATCAGAACTGTCTGGAAACTCCACACAGCATGGCCATGGGCTGAGGAGAGACCCGAGTCCTGGTTTTACAGCTCACCTGCTACACAGCAGCTAAGTAAGACCCTGAGCTCATGATGGATGTGAGACATTGTGCTGTCTCCGGCTTGGGGGGATGTCTGGAGGGAGCTCAGAAACATTTCCAGACCATCACTTCCTTCAGTTCTTCTACTAAAGGCCACAATATACAAAATGATTATTTCTTTTTTACTGCAAGATGACTGAATCCTCTTGTCTCTACAACTCCTCCACCCCTGGACCACATCAGATTACCTAATGAAGCACAGGGAAGAAATGGCAAATTTGAAAATTCATCTGCTAAAACAAACTACATGGTCACTCAATGGTGAGATCCTTGCTCCCACTATCAACATGGGATGGATTTAAATGGCCAAAGTCAGGCCAAAATAATCTTGAAATTATCCAAGTGCAATCAGCTGTGTTTGGGATTCCACTGCCCAAGGGGGCTCCCAGAACTCTCTCTTTCATTTAAACAGTATCTGGTCACCTCTTGTACTTCTTTTTAGCAGATCTGCCAGACTTGATAGACTTGTTTGTATTAGGAGAGTCTAGCAAAGCCCTTTTGGCCTACAGGCTGTTGCAAGGAGGTGGAGAATGTCCAAAGGACAACAAACATGGTGTGATTTGGTGATTTGCATTCTAGATTCTTCCCTCTCTCTCTCTCCATCCCTCTCCCTGGGGGGAGCAGACACTAATCATTGCCTGCAGCACTGGGTGATTAATTTAAATGATTTAGCACCTGGGGATTAACCTTCACACAGAGATCGATGTTTTGGCTGTTTCCTACATTTTTTACCCTTACAGCAATTACCTCCCACAGATACTTGTTCTTGTGCTAATGAGCCAGAAGCTATTAACATCCACATCCCTTATCTACAGGTTTTATAGTTGCAGGAGGATCCTTCCTTGATGACCACAACTTCTGGACAGGTAAATTTACAACATTAGTAGGAAAGATTTTTCTGAGGACGTTTCTGGAAGGAAAAAAGAATAAGGAAAACTGTATTAGCATTATGAATAGAAGTGTGTTGAGCATGAAATTAGAGCCAAGGAGAAGAGAATTAGACTCTGTTAATTGCTGCCCTACCCTCTCCTTTCTCTTTCACCACATCTGTATTCAGCTGAGTCCTATCTCAGTGGTGTTGGCTTTTATAATACTACCCATCAGTTTGTCCCATAGCACCCCACAGGCTCTTGCACCAAAATAAGGATTACTTTAACCCATCAATCCAAATATTCCTCTTGTTTACAGTAATATAAATTCAATGAGTTGCCATCAGAACAACTGTGAAATGCAGAGTCCATATCAGGTTAGTCAGAGCCCATGCACAATACAGACTAACACACAAATACAAACTGGGATCACTTCTACTGTGCAATGTTTCATAATGGCAACATGAACCTAGAATTGAGGGACATTGTCTTCCTGCTTCATCTTTGCTCCTTTTATGTCTTGGCAAAATTATTTCAACTGTCTTAGCTGCTACCTTTTTATACATGGAATTTCTTACATTTTATGAAGCAGAAATAACAAAAGAAAAGTGCAACAATAGTTATGCTCACTAAATATGAGCCATCAAGAGGCATAACTCATAGTTTGAGATCAAAGTCACTTGGGTTGCGAGTTGGGTGTTTCCCCCTCTCCTTTCTGTGTGTAGCACAGCAAACCTCTGTCCTAAAACTCCTCAAATGTCAGCATCTTGCAGTTTGCCTCTGCATTCAACTATTCAAAATGCACCTGCTAACACTCATCAGACACTACAACAGTGAAGCAGATAAAATCTGTTGCTCCCAATCCAATGGTCAGCACAGGATACCAAAGGATGGAGTACTCTTCTTCCATGAAAAATCAGCTGCTGGCTTTTGTGGAGAGAAGGACCATGACACAACATATGTCCTCTTTTTATCCAAACCTAATTTTGAATATCCCAGCTGTTGGTTGCTCCCTTTGGAAATACCAAGTTCGTTCATATCACCTGAACTTCCAGAGTGAAATTGGAGTCTATTGTGGTACAAGACCATTAGTGTAGGAGGTATGTAGGAGCAAAATTTATATTAAAGTAGAGGGGTTTTTCCTGCCTCTTAACCTTGACTAGAAGGCAGAAGGGAAAGATCAACTCAATATAGACTGGGGTGGCATAGGAAGTAGTTTCTATCTCTAATATTTCCACTATCTTGGAGACTAAGTGACACATTCCCACCTTAGCAAGACCTGGGAGAAATAACCCTAAACCTATGTCAGGACAGGTCATCTGAAACCATGACAAGTGTTAAAGCCAAGAGTTTTCATCAACAGCTACTATGAAAGTGGCACAGTGCATTGTCTTCATCTACAGGACATTTTTTTCCCTTTCTTCAATAGTCAGTGTTTCCCAGAAGCAAAATTCTGGAGGCCAGGATAGTCTGAATATAATCATGAAATCATGAAATGGCTGAGTTTGAAGGATCTGATACCTGGCAGCTGAAAGCCCCCAGGCTGTGGTCTCCACCTGAAGGTGCTAAGATTCTGCTCTGTGAGTGCATTCTTCTCTCCAGCCCTGAATTGTTGCTTTATCTTTATCTCCATCAACCAGTTCAGGGCCTCAGTCAGAAAGCCTATTCAGGGTATGGTGGTCTTCTCTGCAGCTTTTGGAATGCAATTTTGCTATAATAGACGAAGGTCCTTCATGAAGATGTTTAAGCCATAAATGATAACATTCAGTCTCTGACTGTGCTAGGGCCTCACCACCCTCATGGTAAAAGATTTCTTCCTGATATCAGTTTAAATCTCTTTCAGTTTAAAGCCATTCCTCCTTGTCCTATCTCCCTCTAGTTCCTCTCCAGCTTTCCTGCTAGCCTCTTTAGGTCTGGAAGAGGCACAAAAGTCTCCTGGGAGCCTTTTGTTATCTACACTGAACCACCCCAGGTCCCTCTTAACCTGAATTCAGAGTGGAGGTGTTCCAGCCCTTTGGCCATCTTTGTGTCCTCCTCTGGACTCACTCCAGTAGATCCATGTCCTTCTTATGGTAGGTGGCTCCAGGGCTGGACACTGCTCTGGGTGCAGTCCATGAGAGCACAGTAGAGGGGCAGAATCATGTCCCAGCAGCAAAATAGTCTTTTTTACCTCTTTTAGTGCCTGAATTCAGAGTAGCACACTGATACCAGGTCTTCCAGAGCTTTTGTTTTCTGCCTTTTAATCAAATAACAGGGTTTTTCCTGGCTGTCAAGATTCTATAAATATGTGTTGTTTTTTGGGTTTTTGGTTTCTTTTCCTGAACTTATTTTTCTTTTAGTGACAAAAATAAAAATATTTTGTTCTCTCAGTTCTAAATGTTTTAGTTTCTGTTTAATTGGATATTACTTTGTCCTGGGAGAGTGAGAGAGCACAACAGGGAAGACCTCATTTATCTCTTCTGTAGTGCTCATTATTTTGTACACTTCCAGCATAATTCTCTCATTTGTTCCCTCTCAAAAGTCACTGTTTTTACAGTGGAAAAGCTGAACTAAAGATATTGCCTTAGGTGAGAACGATGCAGAAATTTGGTCACAGCATGATTACAGACACAAACCTGTTTTCGGTTACTGAAACGTGTGGTCTGCTGTCAACCAAGCAGTTGATATGTACTGAGCAGGCTCTTGTATTTTGCTGCAGGATGTTTAATTCCTTTCCTCCTGTGGGACAAGAGGAACACACATGGCAGCAGCTAAACCCTAAAAAAATCAGACTTTGATTCAAATTTACAGAGATTCAAATTTATAATCTGTAGCCTATAGATGAAAGATTGAAGGTTTTTCCTTCATTTTTCCTCCCATCCCCTGAAATCTAACATTCCTGTGGTTATTAAGCTCAACATGCAAAGTCTTCAAATTCTCCTGCACTACCTGGAGCCCTTTGAAATGTTGTTTTCTAGTCTATGTTATTGACTGCTTAATTTTTTTACCCTGAAAGGTTTTTGGAAAAAGAGTAAATGGTGTTGAGCAACACTTCAACTTTTCTGTGCATGATAAAATATGCTTTCAAGTACCACTCTGAAAAGAAAGAAATAGTTGATCTTAATTGCTAATAAAGATGTTAATAGAAATCATTGAATCATTTGGTTTGAAAAGGACCTTAAAGGTCACCTAGTTCCAACCCCTTGCATGGGCAGGGATGCCAGTCTCTAGAGCAGTTTGCTCAGAGCTCCATCCAATCTGGCCTTGAACATTTCCAGGGATGGGGCATCCACAGCCTCTCTGGACTACCTGTGCCACTCACTACTCTCCCAGTAAACAATGTTATCTGATTCAGCCCAAAAAGCATGTGAGACTTCTTGGTTATCCTTCTCTCTGTGCTTTACTGCTGTTTTTCTCCTTTCTGTGCCATAAATACTCCTGACTTCACCAGAAAATGAAGATGTCATGTGCTAATTTTTTATTGTTTTAATGAGGCCAGGTATGGAAGGGGTTTACAGCTGGTCTGTGAGCCAGGGAAAGTTAATTGATAAGGTTTACTTCTGAAAAAATTTTTACCAAGGCCATTGGTATGGAGATCGAGAAGAGAAGAAGATAAGCAAGAAGGAATCTGCAGCTGGGAAAAGTATTTTTAGAAAAGTTTTGTGAAAAAAAGTGGTGGAGACAGTTTTGCACCAATGAATGTTATGTTGATATATTGTAACCAATGAATAAAGTGTAAATTTTGTAGAGCGTATAAAAGGCAGCCAGCTGTTGTAATAAACAGATATTAGCCTTCTGAAATGTACTTTCATATGTTGTGTCTGCCCCAACAGCGACAGCCAGGCACTAAATAAAGATGTGTACAACACAGCAAGAGCAGATGAAGGCTGTGACAACAAACTCCTCTCACTGTCGCTGTAATGTCTCATTATAGTTGGTGCTGGCACAGGCTGCCCAGAGAGCTGTGGATGCCCCATCCCTGGAAGTGTTCAAGGCCAGGCTGGATGAGTCTTGGAGCAGCCTGGTCAAGTGGAAAGTGTCCCTGCCCATGGCAGGGGACTGGAATGATGATCTTTAAGTTCCCTTCCAATCCAAACAATTCCATTATTATATTGTAACACGTACTTGGTTTGTTTTATCACCACATGTCATGGTAAATTTGCTGCAACCAGCTTTTTATTCCAATGGTTAACTATTCTCACTGTTCATATAGACGTTTCCTTTCATTGAAGCTGCTGGAAGGAAATATAAAACCTCTCACTCTGTCACTGCGCAGATGGGATCAGGTTCTACCACAGCATCACCAAGAAGGAAAACAGAGTGAATTCTTCCCATTAGTGAGATGTTTTTTAAATGTGAAATATTAATTCTGACCACTTTTACAATCCTTCCATTAGTAGCAGGGTGTGCTGAAGCCCGTGTAGGAGCAGTTGTGGTGGTGCCTTCTCCCCCAGACCACATTATAATCTGAGAAAAGCTCATTACACCTCAGCATTGATGAACAGTACCTGGGCTGAGACCCTCTTGATTTTATCGAAACACTGTGTTCTCCCAGGAACTTGTGTTGTCTGATGAGCTCCTGCTGTTTTCTTAATGAACAGCCTTGGAAATGTGGACTTTTTTTGCCTGAATAACAACCCAAGTGAGATGATATTTTTGTTCTCAGACTTTCAAAGAAAGCCGCCGACCTGGATTGCAGCCAGGATGAAATACTCTTATGACCCAAGCCCAAGACTCTCTTGTGGCTCAAAAAAGGGCACCCCAAAGTGAGAGCCTTTGAGTTCTCCTGGACCAGAGAGGGCTGTGACTGGCACCTCCCTCTGACACCTCTCTGAAACAGAGTCCTCTCAAATTTGCTGTACTTGGGGGATTATTGAACAATGACAGATCCTGGCCTGATACCCCCAGTTCCTCAACCCTTCACCTGCTGAGAACATACAAAGGCATCTGAAGTGAGTATTTTACAACCTTCAAGGGGAGTTTTACACAGGTACCTTGTACAGACTCTTCATGTCTGCATGCAAATGTGCATATGCTGTGTAGTAAATGTAGGAGAAATGCTGCTCTCCTGGATTCTTAGACACTTTGGATTTGGAGGTGAGGCCTGTTAAGTTACTGTTGTGGCACAGTAAATCCTACATGAATCCTTTGCTGAATTGTTTAACTTAAGTTATATGTTAAGGTGTTAAGGTGTGCTTAAGTTTAATTTAAAAGTACTGTTAAGCTTAAATACTGTTAAGTGCTATTGGGCCTTCAGGCATATTCCTTGCTATCCTTACCCTTCCTATCCTTTTGTGTCACCCCCCCCCCCCCCCCCCCCCCACCCCACCTCCACATGGATAGTTTTGGGTTTATTTTGGTTTGGTTAGATGAACTCTGGATTTTTTTTGTTTGCGTTCCATTGGTGTGCCTTAACTATGTAGGAAGTGGTAGAGTGAATCTTGCCAATGAACTTTGTCCTGCTGTCATTTTATATCAATCCTGTCTTTACTGACAGCTTTGATGGTGATTCTTTAAGTGATCTTGAAACATTCATTGGGGACAAAATCACATCATTAGAACAAAGTGAGGGCCTGTTCCTGGCTTCCGTGGTGACTTACCTGGATGGCAACAACAGCACAAGCTGCCCAAGGCTTCATCCCAAACAAGGAATCATGCTTGTGCCTCGAGGCAATATCTGCCAGCTACAATTAGCACTGAGACCCACTTCCCCTCTTTTATGAGGCAGCACTGAATTAATCGTTCAATGAGTGGAACACTGATCTCCTCAAGTCAGAAGTCAGCTTTTCAGTTTGATATGCTGAGATCCTGCACTTTAGCTCCACAAAGATAAGATGGGGGGAGTCTCAACAGCTGACTCCAGTCCACCATGCACTGACTCTGCCTTTATGCCTCTTCTAAGCAGTTTATTTTTGCTTATTCTGAACTGCAGTCATTTGGGAACAACATCGTTGGGTATTTGATGAAGGTTCATACTTCACTCTGCACGTACTTTTGTCAAAAAAGCTTTTATTGCAATGCAAAATATCTTCTGTATATGACATCTTTCTGCCCCCCAACCCCATTAAATTTAATGAGTAATCCTTTCTGGGTTTGTACATTGTGATTCTTGTGTGTATGTATGAATATATATACATATCTATATATCTATCAATCTATAGATATTATAATAATACAATCATATATAAATCTGGACCTATATCATTTTATATATACACATATAACTGAATATATGTGTGTGTGTGCATATACATATACATACATTACATATACACTATATACACATATATGCACACACATACATATTGTATAATCATAAACATCTGTTGGTTGTCAAGGGACTTTTCTTTAACAAAATAAGTTCCATCAGTGGATTTTACTTCTGTAGTGCAATTTTACAGGAAGTTAACATTTCCACATTCAATATAAAAGAAACAATATACATTTGAAAACGTGCCATAGGATTTTTAATGAAAAAATTAGAAAAGTGCATTATTTTACAACACTACAGTAAATGATTCTTTTTTCTTTTTCTCTGTAAAGACATTGTAAAATATATACAGGGTTGCGTAGTGCATTCATTACAAAAAAAAGATGCAATCCCTTGCATAAATTACATATTGTACAGGGGTTCGCTGTCTACTTGGACTTGTAAACATTTGTGTGATACAGTTTTCATTCTTTAAGTAAGCTGCAATACATCTTATTTTCATTTGACTGTTGTTGCATTCTGACTCCAGTACGGCATTCTAAGGCCATGTGTGAAGGCATCCTCTCCTATGACGGAGAAGGCCAGGAAAAGAAATTAAAACACAAGTCTTTAATTTGGTTCTTTGTAATCAAGTTATCACTGGTTTAACAATTCACATCTTGATGCTTATGACCTGATCACTCTCATTTGCTAGGACCAACTCAACAACTATGTTGAAGTTTAGAGGTCTGAAATGAGCAGAGAAAAGAGCTTCCAGGAGGTAAATTCCAAGTGCAGTCTCCACAGCCAAGCAGCTCCTCTTTCTAGATGATCATGCCCCTAATGCTCTGTGTGCTGCACAGAAAATGTATCAACCAGGGTAGAAATTTAGATTTTTGCTCTATCTCAGGCTGTTGAGGGCCTTTAGAATGCCGTCAATACACCGTCGGTAAGTCCGCATATGCACATTCAAAGAAGTACAAAAATGCACCAAAAAGTGTCAAGAGATCCAAAAGAGACACAGCATCAACACACACTCACAAACACACACATACACGCACGCTTCTGTCTGAGCAGGAAGGCTCAGTCTCCAAAGTAGGATTCACAATTTAATTTCAACAAGTATGTGTGTTTGGAAGAAATCCAAGAATTTCCATATAAACTCCTTAGGTCCCAAATTGAACACTTTTATCCCTGTTTCTCATAGATGAACAGTTTGTTGAAGTAAGAAATTGCACCTTGAAGAGACAGTATCCACATTCTTTTGGCCTACTGGAAACAACTGTAAAGCCCCCTCCCTTTCCCCATTGACCTATCCAGCTCCAATTCATTTCCTTTGCTATCATGGCACTAGGATCAAAAGTTTTACTTGATACTCCTCAGTGGCAACAAAGAACCACACAAATTTTAACAAGTCAAGGGAAGAGGAAAAATAAAGCATTTTTTTCTTCCACAGTTTACTCCTGACCTTGTAAAAAAAAAACCAAAAAAACCCAGATGGATTATTGGTTGTATTATAGGAAATGTGCATCCTATAAAAGAAAGAAAAATTAGGTTTGCATTGTAAAGAAAAAGCCATTGCCTCGAAATTTCTGCTCATTTCTTAGTTGTCAAAGGTTTGCACTAGACAGGACTCTTTCTGAAGGACATACTAGCTTTTTTTTCAGACAAGGTCAACCCAACAGTACTTACACCCAAACTAACTTTGTGTGGATTAACCAAATTTGTCAAAGTTCAAAAAGGCAGTGCTCAGAGTGCTACCCAAGAAATTACTTAATAAACCAAACTACTAATTAACTGTCTTAAACCTCTTGTGACCTGGACACTGGGATCCCTCTGGTGTTATGCAGGTATTACACTTGTCCTCCACTCAGCTGAATAATATTCCTGCACTAAGAATTTATACAGAAAGTATCTGCCACAATATAAATGCAGCTGAACAATTGAAAGGGAGGGAAATTGCCACAAGAAGATCATTATGTTGTGTTGAGCAAACTGGTTGTGTTGGTCAGTGGTGACCACACAGGATTCTGCTCTTCCCAAGAGAATGAAATATAGAATATCAACAGTAAATAGGAATTTCCCACTGCTACCTCTGACTGCAGGATCCCTCCATGCTGGGCATTGAGAAGATAGGCTAGAAAGGATCTTTTCTGTAAAACATACATGGCAGTAATGAATTCTTCAAAGAAAAGCTAAGTCACATGGAAATATCAGTCACCATAGAACAGCTGGAATTTCAATGCTGAAAAACTCAAAAAGAATGTACAGTGAAGATAAAAAAACAGCTAATTGCATTGCTAGAAGGATCTCACTTTGCCTCACTTGGCCAACCTTCTGGGAAGACAACAGCTGCTAGAGAAATTGGAAGAATTTGGCAAAGTTTTAGTGGTCACAACCACAATGAATTGCTGTGACCTGGCCCCCAGATCCATTTGGATGATTCATACAATGAAGATAATGATATGTACCCACTGCTGCATGCCGAACAAGAAACTTCAAACCACCCATTTCACCATTCAAAAGGGATTCTGAGAAGAGCTCTAAATCAGAGAGGTGAGATAAATGTGGTGGATACTTCACAGGAAGCATTAAGAGAAACAGCTGTAGATCTATCTGAAGGCACTGCCACCCAAGTTCCATATCTTAATTTCTAAGGAGAAACCAGCCCTGAGCTCTTGCCCAGTGTGCAAGTCAGATATAGCCCTGAATTCAGTGGGAATTAAGAGCCTCACTGCATTGGTGCTGTTTAAAATCCCTTCCCCAGATTGTTCCAACACCAGCTCCAGTCAAGATGCCATGATGATGCTTGTCAATAGAGCAGCTGAGTCATGACCCCCATGTCAGAAGTGATATTATCAAATAGGCCTTTTGGAAATCATTTTGTAGTGTTGCAGTTTCAGACTCTAGGAGGTGAAAATCACACAGTCTACTTCAGATAATCTAATTAAATACTTTTAGCAGATTAATTATCCTCTGAACAATAATTATGATTAAGGAACTTCATACCCACTCTGTAGGGAGAGCCAGCAATAATGAATAAATGTTACTTCTCTAAAGGTCCATTTTGATGACATTTTGACATGTAGAAACCGTCCAAACACAGTCAATATGAAGAGATTTCTTTGCTATATTGTGACCTCCTGGACTCAGCTAGAGAAGCTCAGAATTTCCCACTTATTCCTGTGACTCTGGGGAGGTACTATCATAGATGGACAAGGATACCACAGTTCAGGTTTTTTGGATTTGCTGCAGGCAGGTAGAAGGGTTGATGTAACTGATCTCTTCCATGGAATAGGAGAGGGAAGGTGTTCTAGGAGACACAATTTTCCCTTTGACACTGGTGTTGGTAAGGTGATCTCACCACAACATTCCACTCCACTGTGAACCAGCCCTGGTCCATCCTTCCCTCTCCTCCTGTTGTTCCTGCGTGGGAGGATGCTGGCAGATTACGAGAAAATAAACTAAAGCCAGAAGGTCATGACTCTTTCTTAATCAGAAACTATACCATGGACCTTACCAGTGATCTACAGACAATGAGCCAAACCACTGTGGCTCTTTACTTGCTTATATAAGTTGTGCTGGCCATTCTCTTGATGGCCTTTTCCCAAACTAACACATTCCAAAGCTCCCCTTGTAGGCATTGCACCCCGGCCAGGGAAGAAACAGATCTCACCCATTCAAGGTTGTATTTCCTACTTAATTCCCTACATATTGCTTTCAATCAATCTGTAGATTTCTTTTGTCAGTCGTAATTAGAGAGGAACATTTCCTTCCCCAGGGTGTAGTTGTGTAGCATAATGCTTTTCATTAATAGATGAGGGGGCAGAGTACAGAATGTGGCGATCTTAGACCTGAACATACATCCATGAAAGGGCAAGCTAATGAGTTAATGTCTGAGTGGGAAAGGGGGAGAGACTCTAGAGAAAGCCAGAGGGTGGCTGTCTGTGAAATGGGCCTCTCTTCTAGCCTCAAGTGTAGTGCTCTGGATACAGCAATTACTGCAAGCTGTTCCACAGGCCAGATAAACAATGAATCAAAGCCAGGATAGTGGTATCACAACTCATGCATGAGGAAGATGCATTATGGAGCATAGTTTCAATTATTATATTTGCCAGTTCCACTTGTGAATTCGCCAGCTATGATAAATGTTATCATCTTGTGTTTTGCTCTGCATTTCTCAAAGTGAACTAAAAGACAATGCAGCTTAGAACTGTGGATATTAATTACCAATAAAATTGCAGCATTAATCTTTCCCTCACTACCCCTCCTTTTTTTTTTCCCCCAATCTGTCGTGGGTGTTAATACATGGCAGCACTCCTTACCCTGGCAGAAAGCAAGGTGAAGGAGGGCTTTGGGATATTTATTAATTACAATATTCACAGAAGGAGAGACAAATGATGGCTGAAGGCTCCAGGGATAGTATTTCCAGCCTAAAATTAGCAGGCAGTTTTGAATGACTGGATTCCATAAAGCAAAATACAGCTGCATATATTATACAGTTTGACTGTTGGTGTTAGATTTTACTGCTTTCCCTTAAGTTTAGGAAAAACTGTTCATGGTGAGCAGTAGTTGGAGGCACTGATAGAGTATCTAGCAGTAAGCAGAAAAAAGGTTCACATTCCAGTCTCAGGAAAAGGGTATAAATCAGGACTCAGTCCATGGCACCCAAATCAGCTGGCTTCAGAGGAAGGCCCTGCCTACCTAGACCTTAGACAAGCAGCGAATTTGCTCATGTCCTCTTGTACTTTGGAGCACCAGGAGGAGGAAATAGTATCACTAACATAATATATCCCAGAGACCAGCACTGCTTAGGGTGGGCTGGCTGAATAATATCTTGGTTTAAATGGAGACAGCAGCAAAAACCGGACTGGAGAGTCAGGAGCTCCATGAATCTCCCCATCAGCAGTTATCAGTGGAACACTGGGGTAGGCTTTGACTGAGCAGAGAACAGTCAGACTGATTCTACACAGATGAAAGCTCAACAGTCCTTCAGTGAAAGTTCTTTTGCCATATTCATTATATGCATCTTAAAGAACTGAAAACTGCATTTTGGCAAAGGGTTTCATCAGTTTTTTCATGGTTTTAATTCAGCCTCTGAGCTCAGACTAACTGGCATAAGAGTCCCAGGGCACCTTCCATCCATAATCAATTTCTCTGTGCCCAATGTCATTATTTAATCTGTTTCAATTTTGGTGAATTGTTATGATAGGCAATCCTTTTTCTACAATATATCTTGATGAAGTTCCCAAAATAAAGCTTTATATAAAAGTTATATGGCAGCAGGTGGATCAGAAAGGCAATATTTTATTTTTCTAGTTCTGTGAGTGTTTCATATCTCTGGTTGATGAAAGTAGCAGTGGTGCAATTCTCATTGTCATTTGTGCAATATTCCAGTCAGTAATAGTGTCTTGTTGAAATATGCATGAAAAAGTCCATAACATTAGTGTAATGGACACACTCCAACACATCTCTCTCATCTGGCTTCCTCATAAAGATTTTAAATGGCTGTCTTAATTAGATCTTAATATTAACTGGAATATTACATAAAGCTAAATGAGGACATAAACTTCAGCTGAAAGCTACTTCTGCCCAAACCCCTGCCCTCTGGTCTGCACACACCAAATAGTTTTGGAACATTTTCATACTCCGTCTTGGTTCCACTGACTGCTCCTTTTTAAGCTTTTAGCAACAAATGAAGCTTTATTTTTTCCTTAACAAAAACTTCCAAATCTGTCAGAGAAAACAAGGAATTACCTTGCTTAGGTTGGATTCACAATAATCTTGATTACTGCCCTGGCATTTCATTGATCAAAGCACTAGGGAACTAATGAGAAAATGTACAATACAGTAGATTAACTTGGTCACTTCCCTCTTTTATCTTTTTCTTTTTTCTTTTATTTTCTTTTTTTTAAATAATGTCTATTTCATCCTAATGATCTGTTACAGAGAGTTCAAAGAGAAATTTATTGCTGAAGGTCATTGTAAATCTTCTCCATTCATTAACAACCAAGAAGATATTTTGGACTCTTGAAGGAACATCCAAACATCCCTTCTAGGGCTGCCCCACTACAGGCGTCCCTGTAAAACAGCTGCATGCACAAAGTTCTGGCAAAGCAGTGCCTGTTAGATCACTCAGGATATTCCTTACACAGTAATGAAGACCAAGGAGAGACTGGTGCCTGCATTGTTCTATTAAGTTTCCTCTTGTTTCCATATCACAGCATGCTCAGTCAAAGCTATTTTGGTGCTTCACTGATCAAACTGATTTTTCCCTTTGATGATAATATGAAATATTATAGGATAATAGGGTTGTTATATAATCAAAGTCAACAGCAGGGAGCTAAATTTCTGTTGTTTTGATGAAGAGCACATTAGTGTGACATAAATAGACTAATCTGATTTATTATTATTATTTCCAATGCTTAATAATAGGGAAGGGTAGGGGAAATGAGACTCTGGGGAATGAGAGTGCATCACAAAGTGATAGCAGACATTAGGATGTCTAGTCATAAGCAGCAGCACTACTACCTGCTCGTAGCTGAATTTCAAAAGAGTAAGTCGCAAACAAGAGAAGTTGTTCTGAAAGAGATAATATCTTAAGTGGAATAAACAAAATAAAATACTAGCAAAAATATTCTGTGGAAAGCAGTGTTGTGAGAAGAAAACATGTAGGGCAATAAGAAGTCAGAGACAGAACTGACAAAAGTCAGCTCACTTTTCACTCACTGATTTTTCATGTTTAACTGAAAATCTGGGATTAACCTTGGACAAAAGCTTCCCTTTCATGATTCAGACTGTTCCAGTTCCAGACATCCCAAGCCACTATTCGCACATCAGTCAAGAAACATGAAAAAAACTAATGAGAGAGACAGATTTTGCGTTGTGTTCTGATGTGCACACGTGAGAGTTCTTGTGTCTGGCTGCTCACAAGGCAAAGTCCTGCAAGAGTTTCCTTGCAAATGAAATATCCTGCTACTTCAAAATCCCATGTGTGGCAAAAATACAGGCTGGACAGAACTGTGGGCTCTTCAGACAGAAAATAAAATAAATAAGCGTATTTGAAAATCCCAAGAAATGCAGATACATTCAAGCAAAACTGTTTTTCACATACACACTCATTATAGCTTTTAAATTTAAAAGTATGGCTACAGACATCTACTCTGGCTCCTTCCTATCAACATACACAGATTTCTTCAACTACATCTACAAACTTCAACTAAGCTAAAGCAGAGCTTTTATAAAGCCATTGAGTTTTAATGCAAAGACTCTAAGTGGCAGATAACCCATGACATGCTGAGGTAAGTTTGTCCCCTGGTTAAACACCCTGTGTATTGAAATTTACTCTTCATTTATGGTTCCAGAGGGAAGACTTAGTAACAAATCAGACAAAGTATGTAAAATTTTCAACCTCTCCAGTTCAACATGTTTTATAGGACATTTAAAGATGATTTTTATATGCAGCAGAAATAATAGTTTCTTTTTTTCTAAAAGAAAAAGAGAAAAAAAATCTGTGCAACATTTTATGAGATAAAACTTCTTTTTTCTTTTTAAAGGTTTTGCTAAAAGTCCTGCTACCAAAATTCTCCTTTGCCAGGCACAGAACTCAACTCAAATTCTGCAAAATCCCACAGTTTTCCTGCTTCTTTCTAGTGTCAAATACACCCAGCAGCTGTACATGATATAGAGGTGCATACTCCAGGCATACTTCTTCTTATCTCCATAGCAGGAAAAGAGATATACATTTATTTGCACTTCTGGGATAACATGCAAAGATGAAAAAAGTTAATTTGGAGAGCACCATGAGCTCTATCAGCTGTCAGGAGAAGCAGCTTCAAGGTATCAAACACTGAGGTGGTTTAACACATCCTGAAACTGCTTTTTTAGGTATTCTTGCTTCAATCCTTCTGCCATCAGCATTTGCCCCAGGACAAGGTATTGGCAACACAAGCCAGTGTTCCCCACACATTATTCTGAAAAAGTCCATCCTCATCCATCCTCATTAAGAATCCTGTTGGTTCTTCACCAATCTTAATGGAGGATTTCATGCCACAGCAATCTCTACACTCACAGAAAGCTGTGTAAGAGTCGAAGTCATGGATAACTTGCTTGTCATTTACTTATTGAAAAACAGATGTGGAGAACATGAGCATATTTAGTTAATAATTTAAAGCCAAAGAGAAGACAACAGAGGAGGAATGACACTTCTTATTTCTCCCTATTAATGCTCTTTATAGATGCCTCTTTGAGGGGTTATCACATCCATCAGCACACAGAGCTCAGAGCTGGGCACACACCATCTAGTTTTAAGGGTAAAAAAAGGATTATTGCTTTTACACTGAGAGCACAAAATGGTAGAATCAGCAGGAGGTGATTAGTTCCAAAAATAAATGGGTTTTGTATGGCAAATTAACACAGAAAGCGATTTAAAAGATAGAATTAAATCAGAGACAAAGGTGCAGGTTCATAAAACTCCCAATCCTATCCTTGTAACATCAAAGATATTTCTCCAAAGCGCTAAATCCCATGTAATCACTGAAAATTCCTATTCTCTTAAAAGGGAGCTGGATTAGGCCTCTAATTAGGTTCTGTAAAGTCTGTTTGGTCCAGATGAACAACTGAGAGATGGACAAAGTCCAAGGAACAACTCTATGACATGGTCTCAACATCCTCCACTACAACTTGCCAACACAACTGCGCCTGCTGTTACCCTCCAAACACTGGAGTAAAGCTATTTTTGCCTGTTACTGCTAAATGCATTTTGCCTTTACCTAGCAAAAAAAGCAATATCACATGTAATCTCACAAGTTCCCAGTGAGCCAAACACAAGATACTGTCCCTTGAATTCTTCCTGAGACCAACAAAGGCTTTCCATTATTTACAAATCAAAAGCATTTAGAGACAATCATCTTTATTTTTTTATTTAAAACAAGGAATGCCCTGTCCCTATTATATAAGAAAAAATATACATCCCTCCTATTTATACCCATCTTAACCAAGCATTCCAAAAAATATAAATCCTATTCATGCAGGTAATTTCTGCACAAAATAATAATAATAATAATAATAATAATAATAATAATAATAATAATAATAATAATAATAATAATAATAATTTATAAATAAAAATTAAAATAACAAAATACACTCTCCTGTTCCAACAATTCTCCCAGTTTATCCCAAAAGTTCTGCTTGTAAATTGTTGGAACAGTTGAAAACTATAAAATTAAATATAGTTAAATTAATATGATTATTTGCTTTTGATTATTAATTCCATTGCTAGTTTTTCTTGTGTTTTTATTATGCATACCTGTTTTACAAAGTGCATGCTTTATTTTTTTTTTTTTTTTTTAGATTTTGAACTGGCAAGCTAAAATGATCCATCTTCTCCTGCCTTTTTTAAAATGTTAATACAATCTAAAATCTAGCATTAAAAATTTTACCATGATACACCTGGTATATTGACTGCTTATGGCGCATGCTATTCTTGGCAAAAAAAAAATAAAGAGAAACAAATTGGCTCCCCTCCCACCCTCCCTGTTTCTTTTGGAAGCAATCTAAAAAAGCAGGCTGGAACACAATTGCTTCAAGGGCAAAAGAAAAAATAATACCTGATGCTTTAATTTTTGTCAGATGGCACTGGTTGTGGAATTGCACGCGCACGCACACGCACCCCGCACTCACACAGGCACACGCACACACACTGCAACCTGCTAGTGAGGAAAAAAGTTTGTTAGGTCAGGAGTGCCAGCGGCACATGAAGGCTCCCAGCTGTGTGTGCAACTTTGGATTTGGTACCCACTTCACGTCACCTTGAATCCTCTGACATCCACCAAGGGGGTAATGTAAGGCATACTTTGCTGGAACAGTAATAATCCATGCTTCATGCTCAAGAGCTGAGTCTCAGAGGAGGACTGGCTTGCTCTACTCCCTTTGGCCTCGCTCCGTCTCACTCAAGGAACAAAAAACCCAAAACAACAAAGAACTGGGAAAAACAAGGAAAGCAAAATAAGACAAATCCCTTTAAATGGACTTTCGCCGTTTCATCAGCCTGTGGTTATCTGTAAAGCTGTGCAACCCAGGTGAGATGGAGCTGACAGGAGATGGGAAAAGGCTGTTTTTTAATGTGCTTGGCGAGATCTCCTCTATCTTGTAAGAGATGGAGTGAAAGTACTGGGGGTTCAGCTTCGAGCTGAACGAATTTTGGTGGGACACCACCCGGCTGGTGTACTCGTGGGACCTGTAACACATGCAGGAACAAACTGACTGAAGGTCTGTTACTTCGGCCTTGTACCGTGGCCGACCATGCTGGGAGTCCTCTTGGATGTGGATAATCATGCTGTTGCGGTTCCCTGCCAGGGACGCACGTTCCTCAGCATCCCTCCTCTCATCCTCACTGTTCATGGTCAAGAACCTGAGAACAACCAGATTTAGAAATGCCCCAATGACTGTCAACCCCACTAGAATGTACATAAAGCTAAAAGCCACATAGAGAGGCTTCTTTTGAAGGGCCCCTTTGGTCTGAAGGGCCACATAGTCTCCAAAACCTATCGTAGTCAATGTTATAAAGCAGTAATAGTAAGCATGGAAAAAGCTCCATTCCTCGTACTGGGAAAAGGCTGCTGCTCCAATGCAGAGTGTCCCCATGCAGGAGAAGAAACCCACGGTGACCATGTTTTCCATGGAGACCTCGGTGCTCCTCATGCCACAGCACTTTTTGATGCGTTTCAGGAGGTACTTGACGAAGGTGTTCATACGCTCGCCCAGGCTCTGGAACATGACGAGTGTCAGAGGAATCCCCAGGACTGCGTAGAACATGCAGAAGGCCTTCCCCGCATCCGTCCCTGGGGCAGCATGTCCATAACCTGGGAGGGGAGGTGGAAACAAGGACAGTCAGCAGGGCACGTGATGGCCATGGCTCCCCCATCATACAAGCCACGCAAATCACTGTGACACTACAGCCAGATCCAAAGCTGCAGGGACACAGCAGCCACACCATCTTCCTATATCTCCTCACCCACGCCCTGTGGCTGAAGTGAATAAGGCACAGAACAACAACACTCACGCAGGAGAGGGAAAGGTGAAAGAATGGGCAACCCATTCTACCTCCAACAATGCTGAGTCTCCTAAACTAGGTTATATCTATGAATAACTGAAGAAATTTCATGTCTGTTCAGTGTCACAGGCAATAGTGGAAACTTTGGAAATAGATGGACCTTCCCAGAGCATTTTCGAGAGTAGTTGGTGTTGCTCTGTCCCAAAACCAGAGTATAGCGATGGCATCCAAATTTTGTGTCTGCTGACAGCATGGAGTTAACAACATCCACAGGCCCATCAGCCAAAGAAATTCCGTTTCAAACTTTCCCATACTGAATAAGTCTTTCTCCTAGAGACCCAATGAAAGTGACTCATTGCTGGAACACCATAGGAATTCAGGGATTTGATGCCTGTTCTATCTTTACTTACTGGGAGAATAAACAACTTACCAGCTTGTGCCATACTTGTACAACTTTGACAGCATTGCAAAGGCAATTTCTTCAGGATGTTAAACTAATCCAAGGATAGAGGATGCACCACATTTCACAGCATCGTTTTCAGATGTTAAAATCATGTCTAAGCCTTTATTCTAAATCAACCCATAAGCAAGAGGCTGTTTTGATATTATAATTACACCTATTCAGATTACATTGCTTTAAAAATCTACATTTCTTACAGCTGAGATTTTGAGAGACTGTACTGAAGTCTCCAAAATGAGATATCTAGGACCCACTTGGCTATCATGTCCATTCACCATATGGGTACCACTGTCTAGAGTCCCTTTACAATCAGTGAGTGGAACTATGTACTTCACAAGGCAGTTTCTGTTGTGTTCACAGAGGTGTTTAAAACAGGTCAGTCAGTTATTCTCAGGAGACAACTATTTCTCTACCATTATTATAATAGAAATCTTGGGACAGAACTCTGTTCAAGATTAATATACCTACATTTATGTATCTGCATGTGTTCTATGTGTCCAAACTCCCATTACAGTCAACAAAAGTTCTAAGCAAACAGTCAGTACTGAGTTATTTCACTGACCATCCCAAGCCTGGCAAGTTGAAATTACAGTTCTGACTATCCATTGATCATGTTCATTAGGTCCCCATTAGACTGACTATACATCTGTTGACTGCAGAAGAATTTAAATACCCACAGCACTGGCAGACAGCTATCTGTGAACAGCCAAAGGAAGACATCTTAATCATGATAATCACCTTGAGTGACTGTCCCCAGTGTAGGTGCCTGCATTGGAGATACTGAGGGTTTAAACCAGTTTTCCAGAAAGAATCATCTAGCTTTTTACCAGACCCCTGAGATATCAGGATACCCACAGACAGCTGACAGACAAAATACAGGACATTCAGCAGACCCACACTGTGACAGATCTGAAGCTGGAGGGCAGACCTGACATGAGATTCCACTGAGGCAGGACCACTGAAGAGCCCTGCCCAGCATCTTTAGACTCAGGTCATGGACCTACTGCTCTGAACTCCTCTAATTCTTTTTTGAAACTGTTGACACTGTACACCTCCTCAATCTCCTATCGCAACAAATTCCACAAGTTCACTATCTGCTATGTAAAAAAGGTACATTTTAATTTCAAGGATATCTCCTTGTTTCAGCTAGAACACCTTAGTTACAGAATTGAAGTTCTAAATCTTCCTTATCTACCACCTTCATGTTTTCAGCTAAACTCAGCTTTATCTCTGCTCTCAGCTTTTTCCTGTCTAAACTGAAGCCACAGCCTTTTTAACTCTTATAGCAGAAGTCACATTTCCTTGGTAATTTCCATTTCCTTCTCTGGATCTTCTGTAGCTCTGCCACACCAGCTGAGGTGCAGAACCCAGAATTCTGCCTTCCTCTCAGGATGGGGCTGCATCTCAGTCTGCATTTTTACTATAACTGAAATATGAACACCAAGTAACCTTCAAATTGTAAAGCAAGAGTAGACAAAGAAAATAAAACAAAAAAACCAGCAAGAATCCCCTTCAAAAAGCAACAGGTTTACTCTTAGGTTAGGTGGTATTTGTTGAAGGATGAGTTGTAAAAACCACTTAACAAAAGAAGCACAAAACTCAAAATAGGAGATTCTTTTCCAGGTTATAAAGGAAAGAAATTCCCCAGTTGCATTGAGCCAGGTAGTCTGTTCATCATAAAAAGCAGCAAATTACCTGGAAAGGGAAATGTCTTACCAGATTGATGCTGGGTTAGTTCCACCTGACTGTCCCTCAATAAAGGCTATAATTGCCTCTCATTACTAAGATCAGCTTTTGAGCTATAGGGGTGTTAATTAAACCAGGGATGTCTTCCTATTTTATAGCTTTAGTTACAGATGATAAAGAGAAGGAAAGCTTCAGAAAATGTGATTTTCCAGATGGTTGCAGAGATGGCAGTTGGTGGAAACAACTTTTACTTTGGGTTCTAAAAAAAATATTTGGGGTGAAAAAAGGTTTCTTTTGATCTCACTATATCCTTCTCATTAAAGTTATCCCTAAGAAATAGTTTGGGGACATCATAAAACATTAATAGTATGTGCTTACACACAACTCAAAGTTGAATTTCTAAGATTTGTCACAGACTTGGTAATTATGTATCCCATAAGATAAAAATATATCCATATCCCTGTTTTACAAATAGGCAAGCACAAATACCAGCAGGCTTTATTTTCCCTCCAATTCAAATAGGTAGACAGAAAATCCAGAAATTCTGATTTCTATTGGGTCCCAAGACATACTCACATTCCACAATACCAGATAAACGTCTCTTACTCTATTTTCACCATAAATCTGGGGTAAAGAAAATACTTTCTTCATGAAGCTGGAATAAGACTCTACAAATAGATTAATGTATAGAGGATTAGAGTCACAGACTTATCCTATATGACATGGCCTTAAGGAATAGACACCCTAGCCATTGCCTTAAACATGCTGAAATGAGGGGTGTAAAAATGCATCAAAGACAGACCTAACTCTCCATTACTAAGCACTGCAGAATCTATCCAGCCCTGTACAGAGTAATACATGGAAAGCAAACTGCAGCAGTGCATGTTCTCTGAAATTCAGTATTTTTCAAATCTAAAACAAACTACTGTCTTCTTAACATCCAAGACTGTCTCTGGGAAAAAGGGGAAGGTGAATAATTGCCAGAGGAAGAGGGGCACAAAGGAGCAATAATGCTGGGAAAGGACACAGATCACAGAGACAGTCTCCAGGTAGCTGGGGTTTCCTTGCATCAAATAAAAGCAGAAGAAGCAACTGCCTTGGTAGCAGATTCCAGCTACCAAAATTCTTCCTGATTTCCTCCACACAAATGTCACTGCCCTTCAGCAGACTATAAAGAGATGACTTTGTGCCATCATTAAGAAGCACATGGCTTAAAGAAAAACAGAAACATTGATGATGACATCAGAGCTTCTCTCTCTTTTGTGGTGAAGAAGAAAGATCGAGCAGAATACCTTAGTCCTGGCTACAGGACATGCATCCCTTAACAAGCCACAGAGCTGAGATAAGAGTGAGAAAGGTACGGATGGAGCTTTACACTGGACCACACCTAAACAAACACTACCCATCCTAATCTAGTGCAGCAACTGGTTTGCTGAAGTACCACAATACAGCAATGTGACCACAGCAGGCAGTTTTTTCTGGTGTTTAATGGGATATCAGTTCAGTACTCAAGGGAAGTCTAAATAACTCTCACCCTGATTGGAAGCAATGTCATTAGTACTCTCCCTCACTTTCAAAACCCCTCCCAGCTGCTTAGGCTTTCAAGACAGAGCTCATCTGGGCTGGCACCAAGAAGAATAGCTTGGCATGAAAAAATGTCATGTTTCAGTGTTACTGCAGTTCTGGACTGTGAACTACCAATACACCACAAAATCCATCTCCTCCAGTCATGGAACAGCTGGGCTACAGACACCAAGCAGAAGTGCAGGAAAGTGTAGGCTAGGGAAGAAAAGAATCACACTGTAAGGGCTGGCACCAAATCAGTACTCTGTTGGGGTCTTCCTTGCCCTTGGTTTTTGCAGGCCTTGTCCATTCTCTGATGAAAAACTCTCAAATATGTAATTCTAGAAGAAAAAAAGAATTCTCTTCTCTTGTTTGCCAGAGTGTAGCTATAAAAGTCTGAGGAAAAAACACTTAGAGCCTTCTTCAATGCTTATTTTTCTATGGTGCTTTTCAGATAAGACACACAGAGAAACTACACATTACAATCTTTATGAGCTCCAGCTGGGGATAACCCCAGTATCTTTCTCTGTGTTGTAAAGAGATATTGTCCTGGTATGCCAGCCCACAACCAGAACATGCAGAGGAACTCTGTGCACAGCAACCCTGAATCCAACAGTGGCCACAAGCAGAGGGCTGAGGGAGAGCATAGAAATGCTATTATTGCATGTGAGTTTTCCCCCAAGAATTGATGTACCCAGCTTCATCATTTGGTTCTCAGGGATTTCCCAAGCCAGTTTTTGCTAGGTTTAGTAATGCAAAATAGATTTCTCTTCCATGATCTTGGACACTGTTTCTTCAATGTCTTTCACATGTCCTGTGGCAAGAAGGCTCATGGAACCACCATGTGTTCTCTAAAAAATTGCCATTGCTCCTTCCCATTCATTACTATCATTTGATGGCAATGGTATCTCCTCCTCTTTGGAAGAGACCAGGAACAATTGTTCCCCATTTGCCTTGTGTCACTCATGACTTTATAGACCTTTTATCCACAAAAAATGCCACGCTGCATTCAAACCCAAACACTTTACAATTTCATGTGGACAGAGCAGCTTGCTTAGATCTACATCAGTCATTTCTGCACCACACTCAGCTGGAGGGCACAGACAGGTCTGTAACATCTGTGCTGTCCCCCAACACAAATTCCCTGAAATAATACTTTGCTTCTAGGGCAAAAAGAAGAGTCTTAAACAAATTAATGCTATTGTAACAATACAGACTGCTCAGAATAAGTAAATCCATAACAAAAAGAAAATATTGTGGGAAAAAATCCTGAATATATTCAGAGTGCTGCATCTACATAGTAGCCATCTCCTACACTGCAAGGCAGCATCTACTCTAGCAAACTAAACTGAGCTCAAGTTCTGCCAGGGGAGCTTTAGGTTAGATATTAGGGGGAAAACATGAAAAGGAATGTAAAGCTTTGGAACAGATTGCCCAGGGAAGCAGCTGAGTTTTCAGAAAACTTGGGAATCTGGCACTGGAACAGATTGCCCAGGGAAGCAGTTGAGTGTTCAGAAAACGTGGGAATCTGGCACTTGAGGACATGGTTTAATGGTAAACATGGTATTGGTGCTGGGTAAGTTCATTGGACTTGAACTTAAATATCTTTTACAACCTTAACAATTCTGTGATTCTGAGGATGAATTCCACCAGCAGCCCATTATGTCCATGCTCTTATTATCAGCCCAGCCCACCATGGCTTCCCCTGGAACAACCAGCCCTGTCCTAAGCAAAGTCCATGCCTGGTCCACACAGGGAGGGTAACACTGCCCAGGGTCTGCTGGAAATAAGCACCCTGCTAAGTACATGTATTTGTCTCTTTCTGGCTCTTAGTGTGCCCTCTGTTGGCCTCTGTGTCCTACAAAACACAGGTCCTGCTTCACTTAGTAGCACAGATAGAGCCTGCATGGGTTTTCTGAGTGTTTTTCTATGTTTGGCTCTGCCAGAGATTGAGAAAGGATTGTCTCTAGATGTGCATTAGTAGTAGGCCAAGTACATGGCCAGTGCTATAAAATAAAAACTGTGGTAGTGGTGAGTTAGTTATATTAGATACAGGTTGTGCTCAGGCCAGACTGTATCTGCAGGGCAGCTGAGCCTCATTCACATTCACATTCAACGTGCAACAAGTCTTAGAGGTCTTGAGTCTCAAAGCAATGCTCTACATTATTTATGAGGGATGCTTTATTTCTCTTAGGAGGAGGTTTCTCCCCTCATTCATCTACACATCATTCAACACCATGATGGGCATTTGGGCCAGGTCATCTCTGACAACAGTCCCAGGAAAGGAATTAACTTCTCCATCCTTGTGACTCAAACTCTTCTTACTCATGCTGGCAGCAGCCCAGGCCAGGAGATAATGAAGAGAGGATAATGACACCTGTTCTTCAGATGGGCAAGTGTAATTCAGATTAAAACACCTTCCTGATGTCACACACTTCACTTCAGAGGTTCATCTACGTCAGAGAAACTGCCACAGGGATCAGGCTGTGTCTGCTGGATTTGCACCTTGTTCTTTCAGCTTTCAGCAGGGAGAAGAAACAACGAGGCCTTTGTGGTGCAGATGAAAGAGATTTTCAGGAGGGATCAGGGAGATACTTCATCAACCTAACTGGCAGTAACTCGTTCACCAGGACAAAGACTTTCTTTCCCCTGTAAGGTAATCAAGAGCTGCTGTTACCTGGATGAGAGCTGCTGTGTACCTACACCACCCTCCTGGCACATGGGCACTGCTGACTGCTCCCTCCTCTCTCTCCCATGTCTGGCCTCCCCCTGAATCCTACTGCCTTTCTCCTCAAACATCTCCAGGACATCTTTTTTCTTTTATTCCTGTGTTGGTTGATCTCACTGTAGTCTTCACCTGAACAATCTCTCTTAGTTTTGCACATGCCCTTCCATCCTTAAAACCTTCCATGCTCAAAAGACAGTCTTTAATACCAGGATAAAGCATGGCACATGTCTCCCTACAGGAACACATAGAAATATGTGATAGTATCATCTCCTGTTGGGAAGACAGGGACATCACAGGAGAGAGAAAAGAATCTGACAGGCCCAGATGCAACCTCAGATCCTAAATCCCTCAACAAGCTTGTCATGGCCTTTCAACCTGGCTCATCCCTGGTCTGTAACAATTGCTTCCATGTCCTGGCTGCAGAAGTAAGGTCATGCCACCTTGGAGATTGCACTCAGTGCTTTGTTTTATATCAAACCTGAAGAAGATCTCCTATTCTGGGTGGCAGGGATGCAACAGGCGTCCACTGATTTCTTTCTCCCCACAACAAGGATAGACTTATTTTCTTCTTGATCTTGAAACCAAACTTCCAATATGTTCATGGAAAAGAGCTTCAAAATGCAGCAGGATACACCTCCTCTCTTCTGAGCTTTGTTTTTCCATAATGCAAAAACATAGATTTGGTCACATTTGGCCCTTTAAAATACCCAATGGGTTATGGCAGTAAGGAATAGGTTTATGAGATTAAACTAAGGCATAAAAAACATTTCCTTTTTCTAATTAGTTCTATGTTTTTCTCATTTCTTGGCAAGGATGAGCCATCTATATCCATATCTCTGCCCATCTGTTTTTCTTCCATGATAACTTTGAAGCTAGCTGCTCACCAATTTCCACCACTTAGAAAAAACTGTAATGTGAACTTGATACTGATCTGTTCTGCTGGGCCTGCCATCTGGACAATCTGTGAATACGCATAAAAGGGACTAAAAGTCAAGCAAAAGACAAAATTTGGGATATTCTGCCTTAAAAAAATAGTAGAGACTTCTGTGTTTGTTTGTGTTTGTTATTGTATTTCTTTGAATGTGAATAGTTCCTTTTTTTTCTGCTTAAAATTTACACTATAAAGAGGTTAATGAGAAAAAGCAGAAAACTTCAAATGGTCCTTGAAATCACAATCTTCCTGTTCATCTGACACACAAGATCTGATTATCTCAAACCTCCTGTTGTTGAACTTAGCCTCTATTTTTACTGCTCAGATAGGAGATGTCTGCAGTCACTGGCAATTCTTCTGAATAAGGTAACACAGCAGCTGAGGTAATTTCCACCTGGTTTACCACCTCCCAAGAAATCAAGGATGCCAACACTCACCAGTTCATTTTGTACAGATAGAACAGTGTCTCAGCTCATCCCTAAAATTTCCTCTACTTCAGAAAAGAGTCTGGAAAGAGAGGAGAGATTCCTTTCCAGCTCTGTGAGGAGACAACTTTTAAACAGCAGTGATTCTGGCATACCAGATTTGTACCCCTTTTGTGTCTGGTGTACCATTCCTGATTCCTCACAAAACCAACAGCAGCTCTGTGCTGGATTTCCAGCTGAGCAGCAGCTGACAGTTGACTTCTGAGTCAATATTTTCCCATGAGCTCTATTTTTGACTGTCCCTACACTCTTTTCCTCCCCTTCCTCCTCTCTGCTTGGTTCTCTGAATCAATCAGAGGTCTGACCTGAGGCTCACATCATATCTAGTCCCAAGACAAATCATGCCCGGAACAAGTTCTCAATCTGAGGAGAATCATTGCAACCACTAAGAAAAGACTTTATCAGGTCATGTTATCCATTCCCAGGGGATGGCATATGATTGTTCCTTACAATATATTCTCCAGGGCTTTGTCCAGTTTTGTTTAAATGATTGAAATAACGGGGTTTCTGCTCTGTCTCCCTTAGGAAATTGTTGCCCTGTCCAGCAGATCCAGCTATTAGGAACTTCTTTTTTGATACACAGCCTGTACTTTTCTTGTTCTATACTGCCTTTTATCACACTGTTCTTTTGTAGCCCTCAATCCAACATTCCCATTTCTCTCAATCATTTCTCACTCCTTTACAGTCCTCAGAGATAGTCACAGCTTCATTCCTTAGTTAATATTAGTTATAAACAGAGCTCTTGGAGGCAGAGTCCTGCAGTAAGAAAGACAAGAGGCATTCTACAACATATACATATGCACATATACCATTCAGATTTTGTCTCTTTAGAAGCAGCTCCTTATATGATCACTTTTATTGTACTTGTCTGAGATCACTCTTGCTCTTCAAAAACTTCCATGATCTTTGCTAGAGCTGTGCACAGCCCTTCTAGCTGCAGAACTGTGGTATCAGGGTTATCAGTTCCCTGGACTGCAAAATATTATCCTTTTTGCATATGTAGATGTGACTGACCATCACTGTAACATTATGTCGTCAGTGCATAGCAAACTTTTCCTGATGCTGTCATTTCTTTACATCACAAAGGCTTTTTGTACTCCATGGATTTGATTGCAATAAGCATTTTTGCAATAAGCATTTATTCACCTCTATAAATCTATACATCTATAAAATTTTGGGCAATTTTAATAGTTTTCTGTAACTGATTTTTTGTTGCCCACAGTTTATTGGAAATTACTTGAGTCTTCTCCATGAGGGGGGAAGATGAAGGACTCACCACCTGCAGAGTTGACAGGATGATCCAAACAGCACTCTTGAGGGATCAGAGGGAAATACATCAGGAAAAAGGAGAGGGAATAATGTCTTAACAAAAGACCAAAATTTAATGGGTTTCTTCTATGCTATGATGATAAAAAAAGAAGTATGAGAAAGTTCTCATTCCACTTTATTCAAAGAGCTAGCTCTTTTCAAACTACCAGGTCTGAGTCTTTGCAGAATTAACAGGATCCTGCTCTCAGCTCTCAGTCTGACACTACCACAGCTCGAGAAGCTGAACAAAAACCCTATTGAGCAAATATTACCAAAGGCCAGCACAGAGCAGAGTGACTGAGATCATAAATGACGCAGCACCCACGTCCTCTGAAGCTGTGATGTCAATGTCCAGTGCAGTTCACAGAGCAATGTCCATAAATCCGTGTGACATCAAATGCTGTCAGGGCTGGTCTGGGAAAACACAGCACACCCAGCAAGAAACATGGGGTAACATTCAGGAAAGTGGTTCAGATGTGTTTGCACTGAAGTAATTACATTTTTTCTTCTACAATTTTCCCCTGTATACAGCTAAGAGACACAGAAGACATGGACAATTTGGCATGAGTTTTCCCATGTATCTGTTTCAATTTTGTGCTGTTTCTACTGCAGATTTTTCCCATGTGGAAGATAAAAAAAAGAACATTTTTGCAACTTTTAAAAAATATTAATAGGTCCATAGTATTTTAAGCACATTCTCCTTTCTGCTGTTGAGAAACCAGGACTTTCCCCATCCTAAAGGGCAGCTAAAGGGAGAGTTAGTTATTCCCACTGTGCTTAGGTACAGTCCCTGCTAGAAAAACTTGTCAGCAAATCAATTTAGAGACACAACTTTGACTAAAACAGAGAAAGGTCTGATCTAGACAAAGTTATACAGAACAAAATCACTTCTTCCAGGGAAGTCTCTGTGTTGGCAGCTGAACAATTGAGTGTGGAAGAACCAAAAATTCTCCTTCCTTCTCCTTTGCCTGTGATTCTCTGTCCCTTAATGACCACAATAAGAAATTGGCCAGGATGATACAAGTTTTCCTGATTCTAGAACTTTGCAATCCTAGACTTCTTTACATCAGCTACAGCATTTATTGTGCCATTCTCTAAAGAAAAGCAACCCCAAACATGTCTTCTGAATCTGGCTGGCTGCAGTTTTGGCCAAAGTTATTTTCCCTGCAGACAACTTAAATTTTGAAGCAGTTTTATTAATTAAAACCTGGCTTCAATGATCTAACAGTGAAATGTGTCATAATTTCCATCATTACATCACATGTAGGCTGAACAGTGATTTAATTGAATTTATAGATAGATTTCATTGAGTGCACTACATGGATTTCATTAAAAATAAAGAAAAAATAATGCTCAAATGTTTTGGGTTCTGTTTCTTTCACCAACATACATGGTTTTTAATTTCTCTTGCTATTGTTTTCCCAGAAAAACCCTTATGCTTTAAAATACAAGCAAAGAGAGATGCCTCAATTATCGTCTACAAATTTTAAAGTGTGTTTTGCCAATTATCTTTGAAAAGTTGAAATCATTCAATTAAAACTCCTGTGAAGGAAGACATTCAATTCTGATTGAGAAAGCATTTTTTGAAGCTGAAACCAAGAAAGTTAATATATTGCCCAATGGTACAGTCCTGTCCAACTTTCCACTGAGCCAGTGCTAACTTTGGGGCACATCTGTCCTTGTATTTTGAAGACAGAAGAGCTGAGCTAAAACATAAAGGTCAAAGTTTTGCAATGTTGTTGAGCCTTGGCTATGGGAAGATTTGCTGGAATTGCTGTATCAGGGTAATCACACCAGCCTAACTCACTGGGCTGGCACTTTCAAAGGAAGCAACCTCATACATTTTACTGATAGCAACTTTGATCTTGCAGAAGCAAGGACATATCAGGAGCGCAGAGACGTTGGTATCTTTCCCCAGAAAGATAAACCCAGAAGCATTTCTAATGGGATGCTGCTCCAGCCATCAGAAATTGCCCAAAAAGAGTCTATTGAGACTAAGGAAATTGAGCCTAAGAGATATTAAACCCAGAACTTGAGCTCATTGTGCATTGAAATTCTCCTTCCTAAAAAGAGAGGTGCACCTCAGTTAGGGCTTCCATCTCCACTAATCAAGCTGTAAGGCTGTCCCTAAACTCACTGCTCTTACAGCTAAAAGTTTTCCTGTTTCCAGTTCAAACTTGTTCAATATCTGATTGTTCTCATTAAGGTTTTTAGCTCAAATAGCAGCCCACCCAGTCTGCCTTTCCTACAGACTAATAAAAATTAACCATATCTCACCAGCCTGGGTGGTTTGTTTTATCCAAGGAGGAATAAACCAGTCATAGTTAGTCTGTTGCATTAGACAGGGTCACTTTGATAGCATTTTGCACCTTTCCAGCTTGAATTCAGTTTTCTTGTACATCAACAACCCAAATTTAGATACAGAGCCACAGAAATTCAATGCTGCATTTCTACAGACTTCAAAATGTATTTCATACAACTTTAGACACCTCTTGTACACAGCACTGACACAAAACCTGAAATGAAGAACTGCATCTCAAACCTACCTGTCTTTGGTTTGTAGCTAAAAATCCATAGGATATTATTTTGTCTTACACTGATGAAAATAGAGTAATTTTTCTTGGTGTCTTGTGAACTCACAGCACTGTTACTCAAGTACGCATGAGTTCATATTTTAACCAGAGACAAGCATGTGAGCTAAGCTCCATGTAGCATTAAACAGATGGATGCCAAAAAGAAACTTTCCGTATACTGCCAGCATTTCCCCATGGAATGACCCATGAAAAGCAGGATGGGTTTCATGTGTGCTACTGAGTCTTGAGGCTGACTGACATATCCCAATTACTAAAAGTGGACCTGTTCAAACTCCTCAGCATAATTCCAGTGCCCAGAAAATCTTTTTGCTGAGAGCAGTCTGAGCTCTTTCACTTCCCCTTTTATTTCTTTATTGTTTACAGACATCTGCCTTTTCACCACCAGCCCCGATAAGCACAGCAAGCAGGGAGATTGTGGGAGGCAGCAGAGTGAGACACCATTTAATGCACCTGACTAGGCATAATCAGAGCCATCCATCACTTCAGTTTTCTATTCCCAGCCAACAGGAATAGTCAAACTCAGTGGGAAGAAATGGGAAGTCACTCAGAAAAACTTCTTCAAACCCCGGAAGGTTTTTCTTCTGCTGGGTGGAAAACAATGACCTACTATATTATTTGAATATCATAACCAGTGTTTTTCATTTTATTTCATCACTGAACTCCTCCATACAAGGTGGCTCAATAAATCAGACTGACAAAGTACTTCATGGAAGATTTCTGTGCAGTCACAAATATCATTTGCACAGTTTTTATACCTGAGAACCTCTGTTGTTATCAAAGACCCTGCAGTGGCAGGGGCTATATAAATGACACAGGAGATGGTCCCTAACTATTCACAATTCTGATCTGACACACGGAATTACTGTGCAATCTGCACTTTCCCAGCATGGATACCAGAGAGGGAGAAGGCCTAATCATGAAGAATACAGATCAGACTAGGAGTTTAATATCCCCCCCAAAAAGGGCTTTGCGATGAAATAAGTTAGTCTATTCAACATGAGAGAAAAACCACTTAGAAGGGTTGTTTCATAAAATCACAGAATGGTTTGGGTGGGAAGGGACCTTAAAGATCATCTCATTCCAATCCCCTGCCATGGTCAGGGACACCTTCCACTAGAAGGACACAGGACCCCATCAAACCTGGCCTTCATCACTTCCAGGGATGGGCAACCACAACTTACCCGGGCAACCTCTTCCAGTGTCTTACCACTCTCACTCTGAAAACTTTCTTACTAAGATCTAATCTATTCTACCCTCTTTCAGTTTAAAGCCATTCCCTCCTGTCCTATTTAAAACTTCTTTGAATAAAACATCCTCCAGAACTATTCCTGTTGTGATTTAAATCTGTATTTCAGCTTCATTTGCAGACTTTGAAGCTTATATAAATAAGGAGCAGCACTGCTGAGGATCTACTGGAGACCTAAAAGACATAATGTCCCTTCTATTTGTCCCATGCATCTACAAGAGGCATGTATTTACAATGGGATTTATGTATTATCTCACATTTGTCAGTCTGGGATTTGAGCTGCAAACACATGTTCAATTTTGGACTATCTGTAAGTTTATTAGAACAGTTTTGTGGAAGTCAAGTTTCCTTAGCTGCACATTTCTGGAAATCAATACATATTATCATGTGGTAGGTTGACCTTGGCTGGCCACAAAGTTACTTTCTCACTTCCCCTAAACAGAATAGGGGGAAAAAGCAGGATTGAAAACTGTGGCTTGTAGCGAGGACAAGTTGGTTGATCAATAGTTACCATTCATAAGCAAAATATGCTCAGCTTGGGGAAGAGTAATTTCTTTTGTTGCCATTTACTCTCTGACGAGGTCAGTGTGAAAAAAAAAGGCAAAACCAAAACCCTCTTATCCCTACTTCTTCCTTCTTCCCATTCTCAACTTCAGTCCTTCATTCTCAACTCCTCTCTCCTCCTCCTCTCCCAGTTTGACACCAGGGATGGGGATTGGGGGTTGTGGTCAATCCATAATACGTTGTCCCTGCCACTCCTTCTTGCCTACACTCTTGTCCTTGCCCCAGCACAGGGTCCCTCCCATGGGATATAGTCCTTACCAAACTGCTCCAGCCAGGGTCCTTTCTCTGGGCTGCAGTTCTTCAAGAACTGCTACGGTGTGGGTGCTTTCCACAGGGTACAGTCCTTCAGGAACAGACTGCTCCAATGTGAGCCCCTCATGGGCCACAGGTCTTGCCAGCAAACCTGCTCCAGAATGGGCTACCTTCCATGAGCTGCCATTCCTGCCAGGAATTCCTGCTCCTGTGCGTGCTTGCCAAGGGCTACAGTTTCCTTCAGGACAAATCCTTCTGCTCCAGCACAGGGTCCTCCAAAGTCTTCAGGGTGGGTTATCTGCTCTGGGGTGGTTCTCCAATAGCTGCAGGTGGATCTCTGGTCCCCCATGGACATCCATGGTCTACACCAGGGAAATCTCAGCTCTGGCACCTGGAGCATCTCCTGTCCATCCTTCTGCACTGACCTTGATGTCTGCAGAGTTGTTCCTCTCTCATATTCTCACTCCTCTCTCACAGACGCTGTCTGGCATTTTTTAACCCTTTTTATATCAAGGAGATGTCACCAGCATTGCTGATGGGCTCAGCTTTGGCCATGGTAGGTTCCATGTTGGAGCTGGCTGGAGCTGACTCTGTCCAACATGGGGACAGCTTCCCATGTTTTCTCACAGAAGCCACTCCTGCAGCCAAAACCTTTCCACATAAAACAAATACAGATCAATAGCTATTTTATATTTGCTTGGTTGGTTGCTTGCAACTCTCGGAAGTAACAACTTCACTTTCAGACTTGCTACCTCATTCATTGATGGGTCTCAATTTGCCTTACAAAACCATAAACAGTGTGATAGAGCTGTTGTCAGCAGCTTCAAGTGCTCACACTGAGTCTGAAGCAGTTCCTGAGTCCTGAAGACCTCTGACTCCCCGGCTGTGTAGCAGCAGCAGCAGCATTATAAACCTGGCAAGGTTTCATTTATTTCTGCAGAGGACCAGCTCTCAGCTTCAAAGAACCTGTCCCAGGGAGAAGACTCCAATAAGCACCAGCACAGCTACTGGGTAACTAAGCTGCTTTTCTTACCAGGGAGACAGGGACATGGCCTAAAGACAGAAGCTGAAAATTTCCTTCAAAACAACAACAAAAGCAAAGTCTTTTACTACCCTGAATCTCAGATTTCTGTACTCATTGGCCTGTTTCTCCCATCAGTTCCTTTCAATTTCATTTCCACACTTCTCCCATTTTGCTGGTCATATCCATTCCTCTTCCTTGCTTGCTCCACCAATAGATTACTTCATATGTTCTTGCGCCTTCACCCTACTTGTTTTCATTTGCTGTTATCACCCTTTTTTTGTTCTGTTTTCCTCCTCTCTATCACATGCTTTCTTTCATCCCCATCTGCCCCTTTTTTATTCTCCTCTAACTCCAGTAAATACCTGCCTCCAAAGACAATGCACAATATTTTAGAGAACTCCATAACCTGTAACCACCCTATGAAACAGGTTCTCCTGTGATGATAATTGCCAGCTATAAACCATCAGCCTTATCTTGGCTGTCAAGATTAATTCTGGCATGGGGCATTATAAAATTAGCCCTTCTTGGCAAAGCAGCTGGCCTTTAGTTTCCACAAGAACACAATTAAATGGTATTTGTGCAGTCAAGCTACAGCAAAGCTAAGAGGAGAGAGACATCAGGAAGTTATTAGATTAGGAAATAAAACAACTACTCCTTGGTTAGATCAAGCATTCAAGCACATTATATAATATTTCAAAGGCAATACAGGCAAAACCTTTCAGGCACTTTGCCTCCTTCCCTCCCTCCTTATCTGAGCTGTGAGGAAGCACATATCATAATAGCAAATGAGGAAAGTCATTACCAGACCTCCAGATTTTGGGTTTGCTCACAAGGTTACTTGTGCCATGCTGGGTTAACTCAGTGGGGACTCCAGAACACAGATACAGCTTGAAGTCCTTCCTAATTAAATGCACACACATACACCATAATAAGAGCTCTTTCTTCACCCAGGGCAGGATCTTTGGCTCATGTAAGTCAGCAAAATGCCCTGAGGATCTTTGATTTATATTGGCTAAAAATCCAGTCCCAGAGCCTCTGTGCATAAGAGAATATTTTAGAATAACTGGTGAGCATCTGAGCTTAAAGAAGCCTTCTCACACACAGATTTACACCCTTCAGATAAACATTTGTATGTACATCAGTGGTAGCTCAAGTTTTACCCCTTCTTCAAATCAGCTTTTGATCAGAGATGGGCAATGCTCTGAAGCTGGTGTCCACAAGCTCCATCCTGCTGGGGCAATCTACCCTTCATGCAGTGATGCAGTCCAAAGGAAACAAAATCAAGCAAATTTGCTGGGCATGCCCTACTTTGTCTTCACAGATGTCCCCCTAATCATTGCATCTGGTGTGATTTTGGAGGAAAGCTGTAAAACATAAACTAATTTCTACTCATGTATTTTTTTTCCCCAGAACCTGTGACAGGGTTTGCTCACATAAATTAGTAAAGTCAAATAATTGCTCAGAGCCTTCTAAACACCTGTGCCATGTCAAAAGTTGCACATTAATATCACCATAAGGGAAACAAGGATCCTAATAAGGTGCTTCTTTGGAGGAAATGAGGTGATAGATACCAGTTTGAGGGTAGGATATGCAGTCCTTTGGAGTCTGTCAAGGCCAAGTGTCCCAGGCACTCAAATCATTAAACAGTGAAAACACATCCTCTGGGAACCAGGTTCAACTTTTGACAACCCACACAAGGTTTACGTGTGAATCCTGCTCAGCACAGCTCTGTTTCTCCACCCACCCACGGCCAAAGGAGCAGGCAGGCTTAATTTGCTGCTCTTTAAAAACAGATGCTGGCCTTCAATTTATTTCCATCAGGAGAAAAAAATACCCAAGCTCCTCAAATGAAATGCCCTGCGGAATTTTGCCTGAGCAAATGTGAGATGGAGATTTGACAATAAAAAAGACATTTCATTTGTCTTATTAGTGGCTGACTACTGTGGAAGGTGTTCAATCAATTAGACTGATCTTGGCCTCCTGAATTATTGATAGAGAGAGCTGGATTACAGTCTAAAATGCTTTTAGTTTAATTGCCCAACCCATCATTGCTTCATTTTCCTTTTCTTATGTATATAAATTTTTGTTGTTGTTGTTTTGTTATCTAACCACAGCAGTTTGCCAGCAGCTGACTCTGGCACTTTGCTGCTGTTGGAGGGAGCTGGGTTTGGGGCAGGGGAATGGTGCCAGCATCCCCAGAGACCACGGGGAACCCAGGGGGAGAACAGTGCTTCCCATGATGAGAGAGACACACAGGGGGAGTTGGGGAGTCATCTCTTGTCCATTCTGTGCATATTATAAATCTTGGTCCTTTATCTTCATATACTGGTTGCTCTTTGCTTTCTGCCCACTTTCCTTCCCTTGCCTTGCATGCAGAATAATAGAATCTTTGATCTTGGAAAAGATCAAGTCCAACCTTCAACTAAACACCATGATGCCCAGTAAACCCTATCACAAAGTGATGCATCTTCTTGTTGTTGTACACCTCCAGGAATGGCGACTCCACCACTTCACTGGGCAGTCTGTTCAAGTGCTTAACCAGTCTTTCAGTGAAGAAATTTGTACAAATATCCAACTTGAACCTCCTCCTGGTGCAACTTGAAGCCAATTCCCCTAGTGCTATCACTGGTTGTGTGGGAGAAAAGCCGAGCTTCCAACTGCAATGCAATACAGCACAGGACTGTCTTGGCAGTGGCACTATCCTCAGGACCATTTAGGTGCCCAAATGGCTTTTTCTTACCCCATACTGACAATCATGGTTCCCCCAAAATTTATTCATTTTCTTTGCTCATTACCCCTTTCCACCCTCAATATCTTCCAGCTTCTTCTTGTGCCCCATTCCTCATCACCTCTTAGACACTGTCCTCCATTTCTCAGGCTATGCGCTTTATCTCTGCTCAGGACATGAGCAGAGCCATAACAACTGTGTTCAAGAGTGCTCCATTTTTATAGACTGAAAACAGGTTAAATGCCTATAAAGCATAATTCTCTGCTACTTTTGCAGGCTAACATAAAGTAGCAAGAGAAGCACAAATGGAGTTATAAAGACATGCAAGTTTTTTCACAGTGAGAGAGGAAAAAGGGAAAGGAGGGTGGGAAAAGAGCAAAATTATAGGGGAAAGGGTATAAAAAACAGACTAAATGGCAGAGCAAAGAGGGGAGAAAGATAAAGGAGGGTATGAAGAAAGAGGAAAAAGAGGAAAAGTAAGAAGAAAATAAAAAAGATGAGGGAACCTTACCCACCAAAAATGGCAAATATGCAATGTGGATGCTTGGAAGAACAAGAAATCCAGGTACCAGATGTGAAAGAGTATTTTTGTGACAACAGGAACATGATAAAGGTCAGTACAAAGGGACGAGGGATATGATCTGAGAGGGAAATAAAGGCAGTAACCACAAAGCTGCAGAGCAGGTGAATAACACTATACTTCATATGGGTTTAAAACACAAGACCATGCTCATAGCAGGATCCATCTGAATATAATTCATTTTCCAGGAAATCATTGGAGATCTCTGCCACTGGATTCAGACACGTTTTGAGATCTCTTGGAAACCATTTTGAAGGTAAATTCTGGGAAATGCATCATTTTGCATTTTTCTAGATGGCAAGTGAAGAATTACTGTTATGAGTGATACTTCAGATCAGCCTTTCCTGGATGTAATAGGCAATAGATACTTTTCCCCCTCAAATAGCATCAGAACAAGCAAAAAGCAACTTTATTTTAGACTTGGTTTAGATCAACAGTGAGGACACTATGGAAAAGTGTTTGATCAGATGTTCACTACTATTGTTGAAGTTGAAAGAAGGATAACCAAAAACAAGTATCAAAGTCCTTAATTTCTGAATGACAAGGGTGAAGAATTAAAGGGATTAGTAATTGAGTCACTTGGTATTAATAATACAGAGAGGGTAACAAAGGAGCTTGAGATTTCTCCATGACAAATTCACAAAGAATACCAAGATTAGAGTATAATAATGCTTATTGCAATACATCTTGCAACTTATTGTAAGATTATAATAAGACATTGCAAGGGAAGAATTGTCAGGGACATTTAAGAGGAGTGGGAAAAGGATAAATCAACAAATCCATGTCCAAGTTTTTGTATGTAGGGATAATATAACACTGGTCCAAGAGAAGAGGGGACTTTAGATATGTAAGGAAAGAAAGCAGCTGGGTAACAAGGGTAGGATGAGTATGAGCTATACATTAGAATGAAGTGTTACTTTTGTTTTCAGCAGAAAGAAATTTAATTATTGCTGGTAACAACTCCTGAAAAACTCCACATGTTCTCAAATGTATAAACTAAATATCAGGAAGGAAGGAAGAAAGAGAAAGAGAAAGAGAAAGAGAAAGAGAAAGAGAAAGAGAAAGAGAAAGAGAAAGAGAAAGAGAAAGAGAAAGAGAAAGAGAAAGAGAAAGAGAAAGAGAAAGAGAAAGAGAGAAAGAGAGAGAGAGAGAAAGAGAGAGAGAAAGAGAGAAAGAAAGAAAGAGAGAAAGAAAGAAAAAGAAAGAAAGAAAGAAAGAAAGAAAGAAAGAAAGAAAGAAAGAAAGAAAGAAAGAAAGAAAGAAAGAAAGAAAGAAAGAGAAAGATTCTTGCAGGTGTGTTTCTTATTGTACTTCAGTGAGATTAATTAATATGCTCCACAGGTAATCCCTCATAAAAGTGAGGAATCTCAGATCTCAGCAGGCTGCAGACAAGGGACAGTGGTTGGGCAACTGGCAGAAGTGCCAAAACCTTGCAGGAAAGAGGTGCCATCCCTGCAAGCACATGTGGAGTTACTCACAGTGGGCTGATTTTAATTAATATTTCCATTACTGGGACAGAAGCTGCATGACAGGGCTGAGATGAGCCAGATAGCAAGCCATGAATACACGTGCAGTCAAGGAGGGGTCTGTGGCTGATATCACCAAAAAGTGAGGTTGGAGCACTGGGGACGTTTGGCTGGTCATCAAGCACCCCTGACTGTACAGAAGGTGTCTTTGGGGGCCTGCCAGCCCCTTTCCAGGGGGTTTCTGTTCTGCTGCCACAAAGAGACAAATTGCGTGGAAACAAGGAGATGCTTTGCTTACATCAAAGCATCCCAGAGAAGGATTCATTCACAGTAAATCTTTCTCAGCAGTGGCAATTGCAAGGGCCTGGGCTGTCCTAGCACAAAACCAAGTTCAAATTTCGTTTTAAACTACTGCAGTTTATGCTGTCTGAACTTCTCTCTGCCTGATTGTGATCAGTGTTAGGACACATCCTGAGAGATTCAGTCTCACACTGCTCTGACCTTGGCCACTGCCTTAGGCCAAAGAACATGCACCTTGGCAACACCACCAGACTTGGGTTAGCCTCAGTCTTCGTGGCCCTGTTATACCACAAGGGCTGGTGCACGTTCAGGTCTCAGATCCTGGTGTATTCTCAATTCTGTACCTTCCTCATGGCAGAAGTGCAGAGATTATAATTGCTTTGTCATCATGAAACTTCCTGGAAGCAGAACATTCTGAATTTGAGGGGGGAGTGCAAGTATCTGTGGGACTAAAGCCATTTGAAATTTTTGGGGAATATTACATTATAGTATATCAGATATGTAATAAACATATAACAGAGCATATCACATCAATTATATATAATAGATAATACATTATATATATTTGGGCATAGTATATCACAGCTTGGACAGATGTCCTCTTTTCTGGGTAAAAAAGTGACCAGATTGCTGGGCCCAGAGAGTGGTGATGAATGGAATTATATCCACTTGGCATCTGGTCACTAGCAAGGTTCCTCAAGGCTCAGAACTGGAGCCAGTGCTGTTTGATATAATTATCAATGATCTGGACAAGGAGATTGAGTGTACCCTCAATGGGTTTGCAGATGAAACCCCATTGGGTAGGAGTGTTGGTGTGCTGGAGGCTAGGAAGGATCCGCAGAGGGATCTGGACTGGTTGGATCAATGGGTCGAGGCCAACAGAATGAGGTTCTGTCCTTGTTTCAGCTGGGATAGAGGTCATTTTCTTTCTAATAGCTAGGACAGTGCTGTGTTTTGGATTTAGTATGAAAATAATGTTGACAACATGCTGATGTTTGAGTTGTTGTTAAACAGTGTTTTGTCCCAAGTCAAGGACTTTTCAGTGTGTCTTGCTCTGCCAGGAGCAGGTGCACAAGAAGCTGGGAGGGAACATAACCAGGACAGGTGACCTGAATTGGCGAGAGTAGTATTCCACACCATAGAACATCATGCCCAATTTATTAATTGTGGGAGATTGCCTGTGAGGAACTGGTTGCTGCTCAGGTGGGACATCACTCAGTGGGTGGGGAGCAATGTTGTTGTGCATCACTTATTTATATTGAGTGCTATTTCTCTCTTCCTCTCCATTTCATTACAATTACAATTGTAATAATTGCAACTTCATTACAACTTTCATTATTATTGCAGTTGTTCTTACTATTACTGTTGTTATTATTATGCTTTATTTTGTTTCAATTACTAAAGTGTTCTTAGCTCATGAGGTTTACCTTTTTTTCTTTGATACTCCTCCCCACTGGGGTGGCATGAGCAGCTGTGTGGTATTTAGTTGCCAGATGAGGTTGAACCATTACAAAGTTCAACAAGGTCAAGTGCCAGGTCCTTCACTTCAGTTACAAATAGCCCCTGCAGTGCCCCAGGCTGGGGGCAGAGTGGCTGGAAGGCTGCCCAGAGGGAAGGTCCCTGTGGGTACTGGCTGACAGCAGCCAAATGTGAGCTGGCGTGTGCCCAGGTGGGCAAGGAGGCCAGTGGCCTCCTGGCCTTCTGTTCCAGCACTAGTGTGGCTAGCAGGACCAGGGCAGTGATTGTCCCTCTGTGCTGGGCACACCTCAAATTCTTGGTTCAGTTTTGGGAATGTCACAAGAAAGACATTGAGGTGCTGGAGTGTGTTCAGAGAAGGGAACACAGCTGGGAAGGGTCTGGACATCAAGTCTCATGAGGAGCAGCTGAGGGAGATGGAGTTGTTCCACCTGGACCAAAGGAGGCTCAGGAAGGACCTTCTGATTTTCTACAACTCTCCTGACAGGAGGTTGTAGCTGTAGGTTGGTCTCTTCTTCCACCTAAAATGTGTCAGGACAAGAGGATGTATCTCAAGCTGTGCCAGGGAAGGTTTAGGTTGGGTATAAGGAAACACTTATTTACTGAAAGGGTGGTCAGGCATTGGAAGAGATTGCCCAGGGCAGTAGCTGAGTCACCATGCCTGGAGGTTGGTTGTTTTTTTTTTTGGGGGGAGGGACATGGTTCAGTGTTGGGACTTGACAGTGTTTGGTTAATGTTTGGATTTGATGACAGTAGAGGTCTTTTCCTATTTAAATGACCCTATGATTCTATTAATCTAGTGATAAAGAAGAACCTGAATGAACAAATGCGTGTTTGGTTTTAAATCACATAAGTTTTTGGGTTTTTTAATTGAGCTGTAAAGAAAATTAACCAAATTCCCCCAAACATCTTTCAGAATTGAGTATGACTCCCTCCTTACTGGTTTGGGGTTGAATCATTTTGTATCATGGGGGAATCTGCACACAAATATCCTATTTTTAATGGCATTTGATTTGCAAACTGAAACCCCAGTCTTGGCATAGTGCTCCAGCAGAGTTCACTAAAGGATCCCTCTGCAAACCCAGGTATAGTGAGTGAAGCTTGGTGTCACCACAGCACATGGCAGTGCAGCTCTGTCACTGCAACACCTCCTTACAGATGGAACACCCCAAACAGCCACACTCTTACCCTGAGAGCTCACAAAGAAGCCTGACACAGACCTAAACCCCTCCCTGTGCTCGAAATATCAGTGCAGACATTCAGAAGAGGTTTTCTTACACAGAGATACTGCCAAGCATTTTCCAACACATATCTTCATATTACTTACACTATTATGACCATGACCCAAGGCATTTCCCAGGGATCAGAGAGCAGCTGAATGTACTGAGCACACAGACCATTAATCCCAGACTGATAATGGTCAGTTTGAGCATCACAGCATACAAGATTCCCTACATCCTTGGTAGGGAATCCAGGGTCTCCAGCTGCTACCACAGTACATGTAAATACTACAAATGCTCCTTTTGCATGAGCAAACACAAAAGGAAAAAAAAAAGTGAAGGAAACAGAAAACAAAAAGAACACAAATGAGCAACTGAACAAACCCTCTAGTCCTTGTGGGGAAAATGAAGGCTACACAATTGATTGGCACTGGGGAAATGGTGCAAAGAAACATCAGGACTCTGGGGAAGGCCCAGGACTTTTTCAACATCCACCCTCTGCTCTCTCACAGCTTTGTGCATCCCCCTCCTGGGATGCTGAGGGAAGCAGGTGTGTGCCATGAACAGGAACCACCTGGGACCATGCTTGGCTTTGCTCCTTCAGCTTAATAGTCCCTGTCACTGCAGTGCCTGGATGGGAAAGTCCCTGTTTGATAAAGTCCCAGTGACTGAGATGATACCTTCTCCTGCCAGCCTTGGATTTTTCACTCACCTGCAGAGTAGATGAGTGGAAATATCAGAGAAGTGAATCTCTTACCTGCACTGCTCAATGAGGCTCTTATGAGATTCCCTGTTCCCCTTGGAGAGATGCTTAGCACACTCTGGGGTGTTGAGATACGTTCATTTCCATTTCCAATTCCCTTTTATTTCCCATCCATCTCCTGGCTGCTATAAGCACATACTCTCTTCTTTCTGCAAACAAAAACACTTCCTCCTCAGCCATTTCTTCACAAAATGCCTTCCAGTAACCCCCAGCTGGTTGCTCCAAGTTTCATCATCACACCTGAGGTAGGAATATATCTTTTCAGATTCCTCTTCATCTCCTTCATCCCCTGGAACAGCCTTGCACCTACTTGTACTCAAGCACCTCATGTCTCCAGAAAACTCTGCTTCCAGCCCCCTTTTCAACAGAGACATGGTTTATTGTCCCCTAAGTAGCCCTTCACAGTTCCCCTTCTCAATCAGCACTGGGTAATGGTTTCCTAGGGATCATAATACTTAGCAGCACAGTAATTGAATGATATTATTAACAGCAGTAGCATCTGTGTTGTCTGTTTAATTAACTGGAGAGCAAATGAGGCCCTAAGAGTCATTAGTCTGATCCTTTATTGTTTTCCTAATGATGTGCTGCTCCTTACTTGATTATTGGCTAAGGATCCCCTTTACCAAAAAATGCACTTTTAATGAAATAATGACAAAACAACTCTCTACACTCCTGAATGACATATATTTCTTCTCTCAAGCTACAGATTAAATAACTGTAAACTTCTGCTCTAAATACTCCAAGTCCACCATCCCATGTTTCAAGGAATGAAAGAACAAAGCTCTAAAACACATTTTGCTGTTGAGAAGCTGATAACAAAAGCAAAGCTCAGCCTGTAGTCATGCCTGGGAACTCTAATGGCTGAAGGAGGAAAGACCACCTTTAGAGACTGCTGGACACAAAAACAAAAAAAAAAAAAAGAAAGCTACTATATCCCAGAACTGATCATATCTTTACAATATTTCATTCCACCTCTGTACTGAAAGGGATGAGGACCAAAGGAAGCAGATATTCTCTATCCATAACTGGGCTGAATTAATGGGCAGTCTGACAGCAGCAGTTTCTATGTCTCCACTTGGAAGCTTCTTGCACAGGTGGGGCAGCCCCTCCATAGCAACCCCAGCACTCATACAACCCTGCAACCTTGTCACCACACAGAGGCAGGAGTCAGATGCGGATGTGGAATCATCATTCCCTCCACACCCATTTAGCAGCTGTCCTGTCGGATGTTTGGGCTGAGGTTCATTGCTTGACAGCTGGTTATTGGCTTCTCTTCAAGGGGCATATGGAAATTTCCATGAAGATGATTCCAAATGCAGTTACTCAGCTTTTCAGGAAGCACAGGCAATCGGCAATAACCAAATTAGGAAAAAATCCCATCTCAGACAGGAAGGAGATCTTGGTCCTTGCATGCCTAAGATATTTGCTCCTGCAAAGTCTGTAGGTTAAGCTGAGCAGTAGAGGATGTCAGATTCAGCCATATACAGACCTGGGACATACAGACGTGTGATACAGATCCTCTTCAACAGCCAGGTGTGGGAGTCTTAACACTATGTAACTTTACCTTGTGTACCTGGTTAAGCCCTGCTCTGGGCACCACCCACCAACCCCCTCTGCAGCAGGTGGCCCATGGAGGCTGCAAATGAAGGTCTGCAAAACCTGTCTTCACACCAGCATCACATTAGCACCTTTGTATCCTTATGGATTAGGGGCCCTGTCCTGCCAGCTGCTAATTTGCAGACCATTGTGCTCAAACATGGGCCTTAGGGGAAAAAAGATACTGATTCCTTTGATGTCATCAATCATCTCCACCAAGAAGGAGAGGAAGGACTTGGCTCTAGTTTTGTACTTTTCTACTGACATTTGTGGGTCTGGGAATCAACATGAGATCTCTGAACATCAAGTCTGTTCTTTGTTCCAAGTCCCAAGCATATCTCACTGCACAACACTATCAGTACCAAGAGGACAGAGCTCACAAATGTCACACATGAGTGTCCCTCACTGTGCAAAGAGCTCCAAGAACACCACACTTGAGCAGAGAGATTGGACCAGATTATACCACTGGGGTTCCTTTCAACATCAATCACTCTGCAATTCTATGTTTAGGACCAAGGATAAAGCTTTAAGTGCAGCTATAGAAGGAGAACTGCCTGTAACTCCATGATCTCAATGCAAAATCCTCCAAGAGTCATTGCCTACTTATCTGAATTGTCATTAAGGAGAAAAATAAACCCATTTTCTCCTCTGATGGCCTCATTCAGTTCAGTAGTATGTTTCATCAACCAGCTTCTCCTTGCACATATTAAACAAATACAGAGTGAAGAATGAGCAGAAATGGATCCTGGGGTGTTAGAGAGAATGGGAAAATGACTGTGGCTAAGAATAAACAGGCACATCAAATGAGTGAGGAAATAAAAGAAAATGTAATGTCTCTAGTCACCACTGGACCTATCCATCTCAGGACAAATTCACAGCTACTCCAAGATTTACAGATTTAAAATGGTTTTGTTTCTCAGGAAATTTCTCTGGAGCTGACTCTTCATGAAAACAACTTCTTAGTTAGGGACTACTTTTTCTAACAGTTAGAGATATTTCTATCTCTGATTTTTTCACCTGGAAATTTTGCTTCTTGCTCACAAGGGACTTATTTGTAATCTCTGATTTGCTGCCATTCTCTCGCTCCCTGAATCCTGGTGCAACAGCTGTTGGCTGACTCCTGCTCAGTGCATGAATGAAAAATAAATGAATGAACACATGAACTTGTGGCTTCCTCTAAATTTAGAACACAGCAGCTCCTTCATACTGATTATAATGACAGGCACCATAAGAAACCAAGAAAGCTGTTGTTTGGTTGAAGTTGCCAAAGTGACTGCTAAAGAGATCTCAGACATATCTTCATTTGGGTCTGGAGAATCATTACAATGCTAAATATTTTTGAAAAAGTGCTTAAAAATAGCTCCAGAGTTGAGAAGTAAATTTGACAGGTACATTATCTCTTGTAATTCAGATGGACATGGAGATGCCCAGCCATGAGACAGCTTCCCAGCAACACTTTGGGTACAGCAGGTTCCAGTATTCATTGGAAAAGGATAAAAAGGAAAAGTATATAAATTATATATGTATATATGAGTTTCAGGGATGGTACACTTCAGACAAAAGCCTAAATGATAAGAATAATTTATTTCTAGTCAGTCAGTAACCAACTGACTACAGAGAGTCTTGCCTTGCCAAGTCTTCTCTTTACTATCTCCATAAATTAAGAAAGAGTGGTGTCAGTCCATCAGTAAGTGAAAATAATTATGGGATCTCTGAACAGCAAGCACTGGACATAAAAATGCTCAGATAAACCCTGCTGATTTGTTATTTTTCTCATAAGAATCTTCCTGGTGATAGCTGCTTGGAAAGCCATCCCACTGGATTCTCCCAGATCTTCTGTCCATATTATTCATGGACAAAGTGCACAGGGGTCCTAACAACACAGCTTCACATGCAGTCATATCCCACCAGACTTGCTCACACAGATTTCTTTCTCCAGATATCCCTTTGCCCTTATCCCTCTGTGCACTCACCTTGTCACAAACTGACAACCAAGAGCCACACATTTCCATGGGCGATTATTCTCCAAAGTAACACATCTGACTGCAGATTTCTCCTGCACACATCCTGGTTTTGTTTGAAACCTTCCACAATTCCCCCCTCCCCTTACTGCTAAGCCAAATAATTCCCCCCTTTTGTGGGTTTTTATACCCATTAAATTTTTGTAGCTAGATAGCTCAAGCCCTTAACTCATCCCTTGGACATGCTCTCCAGATTTAACCCTTAACTAGTATTTTACAGTGCTTTCCCACTGCCTTTTTTGTGCATTTCCTGGTAATCCAGAGGGGTTTTTTTATGAAGACAAAAGAAGGTCTGAATATTTGTCCTTACTAGAACTGTGAGTGAGAAATTTTCTTTCTTAATAGGGTACAACACCTTCAGTCTCATCCTTTTTTTGTTCCAAGTGCCTATACTGGTGATTTCTCCTCCCCACTCTGCTTGTGCCTGCAGGGAGTGTAGCACATTTTATATCCTGGTCTGAAGCCATCTACTTCTCTCCCAGTACCTACAGCACAGCTGGAGGCCACGCCAAGAGTCCATGGGATTCACCCACAAGCTGGAACCTCTAAGTTCATCTATGTATCACCTTTCCAGTTGCATTCTGCAGCATTAAAGTCTAAAGTGTGTAATGAAAACAGGAAAGGAATAAACAGGAAATAATCCAGCTCTGTGGGAGGGATCCAGGACAGTCCCCTAGGAAGGTGCATTCAAAGGAAGCCCCAGTTTCCTACCAAATAATGAAACAGGTGGCCATGCCACACACTGTGGAAGAGCTCCGCCATTGCCAACAGGCAGTGCAGGGAACCAGAAATCCTGGCTCACAGTCTCTGCTCTCCACATGAAGCCAGTGAGCAAAACTACATAATCCACTTAAGCACGTTTCATTTTATGATCTGTGGATGTAACAAGGTAGAGATCAGCAGACTCATTGCCCATTTTTGAAAGATGCATGGGGAGGAGCTGACTGTCTGGGTTTTAAAGGGTGTTCCTTGCTGCATTTGTTGGAAGTGGTCATAATTGAAATGAGGCAAGAGCAATTTGCAACACAAGAAATACATTAGGCATCATAGACACTGTACTGCAATCTGCAGGACTTTACTCAGCTGGAGGTTGAATTTTTGGTAATTGATTTCCTGAAAACCTGTTCTTTGTCAAAATTACTATTTCACTGATTGTTATAGGCAAACAGCTAACTCAGCATATTCATCAGATATTTTCAAGTACGTCTTGGGCAAGTGGACTAATAGGAAATAACCACCCAGTGATGCAGGTCAGGGCTGAGCCCCTAACAGTGGCTGTGCCATGGGGTGTCACTTCCCATTCCAAATGACAACTTAGGGACAGAGCTCTTGCATTCTCTTGTGTTTCAGCTGGAGGGCCATGTCACATTCCTTGTTGCTCTTGGCCACACAGGACACGGCTGTCACAGCCTTCACTCTCTGGCTCCTGGCAGTCTGATTTTCTCTGGCCTGTCTCAGAGAGGGGCTCTGAACCAAGCGAGGACAAAAGTCTGACTCAGGGTAGGGAAGGTCAGCCCATGTCTTGCCATGCTGATGACGCTGTGCTGAAGGCTCCTGGGATGATATTAAATCATCAGCTTCCTATTTTATTTCTCTTTCCAGGGAGAAATGTCTGGCAAGGGATGGCAAGGATGTTTTGATGGCTGGGCATGATCTCTGCTTCCTCCTGGCATGTTCTGGCTAGCAGGTTAGGCCACCACTGACTCCAAGTCTGGCCTGCATTTGCCCTATCCATTTCTTCCCTCCTGCCTCTTTCTTTCTTTCCCATCTGTCCCTCCTTTCCCTTCCCCTTTTCATAGCAATCTGTGTGCTTCTAGAGAGCTTTCCATGCACAAGACAAGAACAAGTGACTTTGAGCTTCCTGAGATTATTGTCCAAAAAATTTCAGCCCCTCCAAGATGCTGCAGGAAAACTGGCCACTTCCAAAGACCAGTGCTAGCCCCTGTGCCCCTGAGCTTTACTGCCCACTGGGCTTGCACAGGGAAATCCTGAATCTCCTCACATGCAGAACACTGGCTAACAGACTTTGGCATAAAACCTTGAGGCAAATGCTGCCTTTTGAGTAGATGATTGATCTATTTTCCCAATAGGGATGTGTCATGTTCCAGGGGGTTTCAAAAGGACCACAATTCTGCTACATGACCACAATGGGCTGATTCTTCTACTCAAAAGATCACCAACTCCTTGTTTACAACAGTTTGTTTTTACAAAGCAGGCACTCTCAGGTTTTTATTTAGCCTGATGGAGACCTTGGTGCAGCTTTCCCCATGTTCTCTCCCTGGCCAACCAAAGACACCAGGAGAGATCAGGATGAAGAAGATGAGGCTACAGCTACATTCCTGTTCTTGCCTCCTCTGCCACCTCCAAAAAGCACTTCCAAGTCTGTGGTAAACAGAGACAAAGATGACAACCTTACAGCTAACATACATACATCTCTACATTCATAGCTATAAAAATACATGTATATACATATATATGCATAAATAGCTATAGGTACTGTATGAACCAGCCTTGCCAGCAGCATCCTTCTCTCAATGAAGACATGACTGTTTTTGCAATGAGCTCAAAGCCTACAGTAAAGCATTTTGCTGCCCACAGAGCCAGTCCTGTATCTGAGCAGCTCTGAAGCAGGAACAAGGCTGTGTAGGGGAGAGCATTGACAGTGAAAGAAGGAGTCTGAGAGCCTGTGGCAGAGTCAGGAGCAGAACCCCAATCTGACCATTTTGCTGGCATTTAAATCACACAAGCATTTCCTTCCATTCAGCCACAGTCTAATTGCCTACTAAGCTGGTTAGCCTTGCTTGTTGCCCATGTCCTGACTCCAGATGACTGTCTCTTGCACAAAGGAACAGCATCTATCCAGATTGCACTCAGCTTGCCTCATCTGTGCTGTTCTTTAGGCTTCTCTCAGTGACTGCTGATCTCATTCAGAACTACCAAATCATTTCATAATGCTCTTTGCTTGGTAACTTCACAGCTGACTCTGTGAGAACAGATTCAGGCTCTTAATCTTTGCTGATACACAATAAATATTTTTCTAAGCCTAATGCAATGAACCCTGTTGTCAGATACCACCCACAGGGTTCTTCATAACAGAAGAAATGTCTCTCCAGTGAAAAGCACTAAGTTTGCACATAAAGACCCCCAAAAACTTAGCTGTATGTTACCATAAGTTAGATTTGGATTTCTACTCTGCCTCTACACAGGAAAAGCTATAGTCACCTCTCTCCAGCTCCACCTGCTCAGGTACCTGTTAGCAGTATCTGTGCCACTTACCACATCAAGGGTGGCCATAAGACAAAACCCTCAATGCTCAGCGTTCTTGACAAAATCTGCCAAATATTGGCATTAACAGCCACGGAGGGTCATGGCATACATGCTGTCACTTCTAGTCATTTGTTCAGCAGTGGCCTCCAAAAGCCAAGGCCCTTTAGGCCTGTGGCTTTGTGGGTGCTAGAGTGTGGCAAACTTTGGATTAAAACACATAAACTGTGACTGGCACACACTGAGAGATGTTGGCAGATGAGTAAAGAAATGAATACTGTTTTCAGAGGAGGAGGTATATTTTCCTGTTTTTAGAAAACTTGGGCCAGCTAAATCAGTCACCAACAACACTGACTGTGTGTGAACTTTTATCAAAAAATCACAGATTCACAGAATTATTTTGGTTGGAAGGGACCTTAAAGATCATCTTGTTCCAGCTCCCATGCCATGAGCAGGGACATCTTCCACTAGACCAAGGTGGTCCACTCCTCATTTGCCTGGCCTTGAATACCTCCATCATTAAAGACACAAGAAGGGTTTGGGGAGCTGACTGAATGTTAAGCACAGGACTTAACCTGTTTGGGCAAACACAATCCCATCACATATTTTTTGGACTTTGATAAGTTCTGTCAGATGTTCACAGTAGAGACACAGCATTCATATATTGACACAGAACATGTAAACAGGATCAAGCCCCACTAGGCTGTAAACTGGGTGACCTCTCCTGAAACCTATGGAAGTCAAAATTTTGTACAAAACAGGAAAAAGAAAAAGGTAGGTCTGCTTCATTAACATGCTTCTAGTAGCACCATTATCTGACAGCACTGAGAGGCTGTCTTTACGTAAAAACACTTCCATAATGGATAATCAATATTCTATGTGGTAAGCTGTTTTTCTTTATCTGTGGAGAAAGCATTTTCTGTTCCAAAACTGAGTTGTGGATGCCCCATGCCTTGAAGTGTTCAAGGGCCAAGTTGGATGGGGCTCTGAGAACCTGGTCTAGTGGAAGGTGTCCCTGCCCATGGCAGGGGGTTGGAACTGATGATCTTTAAGGTCCTTTCCAACCCAAATAATTCTATGATTTTATGATAGAATCATAATGTTATTGCTGGCCTAGAAATTAATCAGCTATAATTCTAAAACCTGACCTCATCCACCGAGCAACAGGCTGTTCTGCATGCTCATCAAAAGATGTAACAGGAGGTAACAAATTGATTTCAGCACCTACCATGACAAGAGGACAACATTTAATTTCCCTGACCTCTGATGAGCCAGATTTCTTTCCCTGTCATATCATCTGCAATAAATAACCCATCAATTGTTTTGCTAGCTGGTCATTGCAGAGCTGCCCAGTTTAACACATGCACTCTACTGTCCCTGTTGTATCATTTCACATTAGTCCACATTTAAACCATATTTTCCATTGAAAATCTCACTTGGAAAAAAAAAATCCCTCACATCTCAAAATCTACATGAACCACGTCACCACTGACTCATCCCCTTGCGGCAAACACAAACTTGTCCTGGATAATCCTGTCTCATCTCCCTTTCATCTCCATCACTGTGCTCCCCTGCCCTTCTTGTTAACCACTTCACTGCTGCCCTCAGAGTTAATTTTTGAGTGTTAGATTGAAGAGACTCTCCAAATTGATTGAAGGGTGGCATGAGTCAAAACAAAAAGTCAAAATTTAGTATTTCAGCAGAGGAACGGAATATCACCACCAGGCATTCACCAGCCCACTTTAGAACTATAAAGTTGGGGTTGGAAGGGTCCTAAAAGATTATTTAGTTCCAATATACCTGCCAAGGGCAGGGACACCTTCCACTAAACCCAGAGTCCCATCCAACCTGGCCTTGAACACTTCCAGGGATGACATCAAAGTGAAAACCAGAAGCAGCTGCCCTAAGCACCTTTCTAGGCAGTGCACAAGGAGATCTGTGCTTGGCTTTGACCTGGGAAAAGAAACAGTCTTCCTTTTTTTGCCAACTTTAAGCAGCTTTCAGTACACAAACATATCAGCACTGGGGAATCCAAAACTCATTGTTGCATTTCTATCACCTTTGATTTATCAAATATTATTGTTTTATTAGAATAGAAGTATAGAATGAAATTGCTAAATGATCAAAAATAGAGATATTTAATGTCTTCTGAAACAGGGAAGGTACTATTTTATCACTTGCACTTAGCAACTTAAACTTATCAGTGCTGAGAGTAATCAAGATTCCCTGCCAGGCAACCCACTGAATTTGCCATTAAACATAATCTAGTTTCATACCAAAATTAAATGTGACTTGGCCACTTCCATGCCTGCAACAGATGAGGAGAAAGTGGTGGATGAGCAGTTCTACTTTCCACAGACTGCTTCAGCACATCACTTATCTCACACTGCATCAAAGACAAAGATGGCAAAGCACTCACAATTCCCTGCAGGCATCTGATGATGCCTCCTCCAGCCTCTGGAGCCCCACCTGGGCAGAGCAAGCAGGTGGGGAGGAGTGGGGAGATGTGTTCTCCTTTTTGGAATGGGCAGAAACTGAAAAAAGCCTCCTGGCAGATGAGTACATTAGTGAAGCACAACTTAGCAAGCAGGGGAAATGTTTCACTGAGACAAATGCAATGTCTGAACCCTCCCTGAGAGTAAAACAGCCAGCACCAGGAACAGCTGTTCACACCAAAATGTTTTCCACCTTTACCCTGGGTAACCTCTGGTGATCACTGAATCTTGCTTTGCTGCTGAGAGAGGATGTCAAGGCCAGGTCCAGTACATTGCGCTCTACATGACTGATAAGAGACTTCCAGTTTGCTTAAAGTAGTAATTTGATGATAAAAATCCTAATAATATCCTGCTCCCTTCAACCTCAATACACTATAATCTTATTTAACACATTGGGGGGAGGGAAAAAAAAGGAAGAAATCTCATAGTGAGCAGGCACCAGCGGGAATGTGGGCTAGAAAAGGATATTACAGTATCACTTCGGAGAGCACCATAAATAAATCTTCACCCAAGATGGGTGGGCAGATCAGTGCAGTGCTCCACACAAAATTGCACTGCTCTACAAGACAGTGACTCATCAACTTCTCCACTTCTGATAATCATTCCAACCAGGCTTTCACTGCAGCAAGAAAGAGAAGCCACAGAAGGGAACCATCTCTGAGCCTGGCTAGAAAGCACAGTCTGGCTGTCAGAGAGGAGAGCTGGGACACACAGGTCTGGATCCTGCCTCCTTTGATCCTTTTCTGATGGACAGTGTGGATGGTGTCCAAAGGGGAATGCCTGCGGCCAAGCTCTCCAAGGCTGGGCTCCACAACACGGGAGAGACATGGAAACACTGGAGTGAGTCCAGCAAAGGGCCATAAAGGATGGGAGTATCTGGCACAGAAGAAGAGGCTGGGAGAGCTGGGACTGGTCAGCTTTCAAGAGCAGAAGGGTCCGGGAGAATCTTATCTATGTGTATCCATATCTGACAGGAGAATGTAAAGAAGACAAAGACAGACTCTTCTCAGTGGGGCCCACTCAGAAGACAAATGGGCATAGAGGAAATGCGATTTTAACATTAAGATCTACTATGAGAATGGTGACCCCTAGAACAAGTTGCCCAGAGACTCTCCTTCCTTGGAAATATTTAACTTCTGTCTGGATGTGGCACTCAGGAACCACTGTCCAGCTGGCCCTGCTTAGCTGGGGACTAGGTGATCTCCCAAGGTCCCTTCAAACCTCCATGACTCTGATTTCATGAGTCTCACTCCAGTTCATTGGCTGTATAAAATTCTTAATATCACCTATATATGGAATTAGCTGCTTAAGAGCAGATACGAGTTCAGCTACCTGGTGGGCCTCACTAAATGCAAAATCCAGAGTATTTACTCAGGAGTCCATAAGTTTCTGAGTCAAGGTCCAGCCAGCAAAGCTACAGAGGTTGGGTATGTAGAGCTCATTTTATTTCTCTCAAAATATATCAGTTCAGCATATGAATCAAAGGTTTCCAGTGAGGACCCATTAGTCCCTGTAGGGGTGTTCCCTGGAGACTCTCCATCTGGCAGAGACACCCTCTCAGACCATCACTCTCCCCATTGGATTACAAATTGTCAAGGATTCCATGTGAATACTTTCTATAGTGCTTATCACCATAGTAACCAGGCATTGTTCAGGAATACGTATGCAAAGCAACACCTCCACTGCACATCATGGACCACTCTGATTTTCTGCTGTAGTTATAGAATGCACCAGCTATAAGATACATTCACAGAGAACCAGGTAGATTGAAGACTCCCAAGACAACTGATTGTTTTTAATTTATTGCCAACTTGAGTTTGCTCCCTCCTTTACAGCTCTAATAGATCTCAGTTCTTTGACGCTACGCTAGGAAGTTTTTAGTTGTTTTTTTATTTATTCTCCTTTACCTTTTGCCTAATGAATCTAACATCTCCTTGTAGAACTGGGGCTGCCTTCCCCACTTCTTATACTATTTTACATTGCTTTTAAACTCAGATTTGGACAGGACTGCAACAGGCAGAACCAAGCCTTTAATCCTCCTCCTTTGTAGACTCCTGTATTCAGTTCCCCTGAATGCATTATTTGGGTTGGTTTGCTTGTCTGTTTGTTTAAGTCATTTCCCTTCAGAGAAACATCACTGTTTTGTCTCTCTACAAGCATAGACAGGTAATTGCATCTCCACAGAGCCCAGGATAAATGTGCATTCTGTAGCTTTGTTCTAATTTTGTTTTCCTATTCCCACGATCTTCTGTTTACTTAGAACAAAGAGACGCTGAAGCCAGTTGGAGTCTTCCTATTGATTTCCAAGGCCATTGGGTTAGGCCTCCATTTCAAAGTAAGCTCCACATTCCAACTATGCACCTCCTTAGGCTGAGAGCAAAATCCAATCAGCCTTTCCCCATTTGTCTTTTCCACCTTTTTCTCCCCCAAGATGACAACTTTGGCAATTAGCCTGCCAACACATAAAGCAGAGAAGGACATCAGGCAGCCAGCCCCTTAATTGGAAGATTTTCTTCCTCAGAAGCAGCATTGACACCAAGGCTCAGGAGGATCCTGGGAGGAGCTGTGCTGTGTGAATTAAGGGGAAAGCTACAACTAGGGCCAGCCATCCTGTTTATAAGCATCTGCTGGCTAAAGCCCAGCACCCTAGCAGGGCGAGCGAGTTTTGTGTTATCCATGCTTCCCTTAAAATGTCTCTGGGATGAAGCACCCTGTATTCACCACCTAGAACCAACGTGCAGGGCGTTTTATGGCAATAGGATCATAAACCAGGACTTTGGCTGCAGTGAATCCTCTGAGCTTGGCTGAGGTCACGCAGTTATGTCACCCCACACCAGCTGAAAACAGAGCTTAGATTTTAGCGTGGCATTAAAAATAACTGGTCTACTCAGCACCAGGGAAATTATTTCCCTGTGATGGGAGTTGCTACAATAACACTGAGGATTACAAGAACATGGATACATTGTGATGTTACCCCTCCACCACCTTATCTGGACACCTCCAATGACTACCAATGACTATTGTTTTCTAAATTTTTCACGCACTGTTTTCTTCCTTTTTTTTTTCTGTTTCCCACACAGCATTTCTTCTCTCTTGCCTACTTGCACCTTCTACTAAATGGAGGAGAATTTGACCAGACAGAAGTATATAACACAAACCTGGCCACTCCTGCAGCCATGCTCTTCAGCAGAATAATAGGGTAATTAATACCCAGGAAAAGAGAGAGCCATGCACAGCAATACATATCACTTGCTCTGGAAATTGGGAGCAGCATTTATACATGCAAAACAGCTATTTATGGATGTTCACAGAAGTTTTATGGTTGTCTCCAAGCTCTGCAGAACTCAAGTCATGATAAGTAAAGCACCTGGATTTCCAGGTGGGAGGATGCTAACCTAAATCCAATTTTAATACCTTAGAGTTCTCTGTAGAGTTTGCAGAACAATTTCTCTGTAAGAAAGCATGTACAGAAGGAAATTTAGATGATGGGATAGGAGGAATTCTTCAGCAGACATTTACCTTCTGCAACTCTAAGTTCCATGCAATACTTAACCCACAGTTCCCACAAAAAGCATCACTGTCTCTTGTATTCTGTAGGACCACCTTGGATCTTGCATGACATCCAAATCAGGATTATAAAAGGATCATTTTCAGTCAAACTACTTCAGCAACTCTGCTAGTTAAAGATTCTCTTCATCAAGGGCAGGGAGAAAACAGGTAGAGAGAAGACTGAGGCAGAGAACCCATATGACCCCAGGGACAGCAATACCAGGCAAGGGGAACTGAGCCATAAGAGGACAGAGACAAGAACGTGGCACTGCCCAGAAATGATCTGAAGGCTTTGTGCAGCACATGGAGCAGCTGCTGTTTAGCTGCAGAAGACAACTGCAACATCTGTTGGGTTGTCCCAAGGAATGTGGAGAAGGAGGATGACCCTTCTTGTACACTGTTGTTGAAGGGGGCATTTTCATATCACATCTCCATTTTAAAAAATTCCATGCCTCCATCACATACTTCTGCCTGCCTACCTCCATCCCTTTTCCTGCCACAAGATACACCACAGTTCCTCTGTTCTAGCACCCACGCTTTTAGGAGGATAAGTAAACAAACTTGTTTATAAAAACAAGTCAATCATGCCACATGACTTCACCATAACCTACTTACCTTTCCCTCACCTCTAAACACAGGCATATGTATCTTTTTAAGCTAACTTTAGCTAAAAGCCAAAAGCTAAAGCTATAAAAAAGCTATATATTAAAAGCCAAAGCTACATAAACTTTCCTGTATCCTATTTATTAAAAAATACCAGTTCCAGTGATCCAAGCCCTGAGATCACATCTAGCCAACACTGGACAAGCTAGAAGAGAAGTAGTTTTCCAAATTCAGGTCTTGGTTTGGATGTTCACTTCCCTCACACTCCTTTTTTATGAATGGTGTCTATCTAGATCATCAGCTTTTCAGACAAGGAGCTTTCTCTTCACATCACCATGAAACTTGCTTGCCTTTCAGCAAGGGCACAAAGGGAAGATCTAACTCACAGTTATGGGTCTGCAACACGAGGCCATGTCCCTCCTGCTGACATACTTGTAAATGCAAGAGAGAAGTGTACATTATCACAGAGCAAGAGTTCAACCCTAATGCTGCATTGCCATGTAGAGATCTTGGCTCTGTCTCTGGGACAACCTTGAAAACTGAAGGAAAAGCCAAAATCAGCTGCTCATGCTGGATATTTAGTGCAATCATGCTGCAGGAGCAGGAAGTTTTGCATCTTTGGCCCTGGGTCTTGGGCACTGCACACTGGGACAAGCTCTCAATTCAGGAATCATGAAACATATTCCAGAAAGGAATAAAGGTTTTCTCTTGGTAATTCCACACGTTCCTACTTCTGACTTACCAAACATAAGCTGGTAAAATAACTACTGCACAGGTGGTCAGGGCATCCTATGGGAGAAGTATGAATTAAAGTGCCAGGAACTCCTGACTGTAACTGTACCTCCCTGAAATAGAACTGAACATTCACAATGTCAGCATTCTAAGGAGAAAAAAAAAAATCTGTGCTTTTTTAAAATCTCTAGATTGTCAGAATGGAAGACTAGGAGATAGTAAGGAAAGACCAGTATTAGTTGAATGTTTTATATTCCTGACAGTGAGGGCATATGGATGTGTGGCACATGTGTGACTGCTCATGTCTCTCTGGTCTGGCTCAGTTATGTCCCCTCTCAGAATCCAAGCACTTCAAGGCAAACATCTCCAGCCAGATGTTTCCTCGATCCCTCCACTGACTGTACGCAGTGCCTCTAGGACAGACTATGCTCCTCCTTTTTTCTTCTAGGATTATTCAGTAGGCCCACAGCAGCATTATGCCCAATTAGCAAAGAAATACCTCTGCAAGGCAATGTGGTCCAGTGCTACCTCCTCTGGCTTTTTGGTTTTGCACAATTTCCTGCAGTTTAGTGTTGTCCTTCAGAGTAGTGCAGAGGCCAGGGGTATGCTGAGAATCCCTGCCCAAGGTGTTTCCAGGTTGCTCTGTGTGGGTACAAAATCACTGCTTCCTGGCTGGCTCCTGTGGCTGTCCCAGAAATCCCCCAGGTGCAGCAGAGTGGATGGAGAGGTGCAGTTTCAAAATGCCCCATCTCCCAGTGACCCATCATCCATGGGTCACTGACATGGCCATTACATCTTATCAATTCAGTGCTTGCCTAAGGTCTGAGCCACACATCCACACGAATGAAATCTGCAGACAAAACCCATCTTGATGTGATTAAGGCTGAAGAGCAGTGAATGCCTTCAACCAGACTCTCCTTTTTTCCCAAGGTTTTCAAATTACACACAACATTTCCAAAGGGGATTTATTAAAAGGAGAGGCTGATGCCTTTTAAAAACATATTGTAGGGACATTAGAAAGTCCTTATCATTCCTAAGAGGATCATTCATTGGAAAATAATGTTCTTGATTCACTTTAGAAATTGCCCATGATTAAGGATTACTATTTTTGCATGATTGCTGATATGAATTTGCATAAAAACCCTGAAGTAAGGCTTACTCCCCACAGAGCACCCTAAAAACACCTGACCTGTCCACAGCACATGTGGATGTTAATTCTAAGCACTATGCAATGAGACAGTGACAAACAGGCAGGAGGGGAAAAAAACAGCCCCTTTGGAGAGTCAGGCTTCTGCTTTACAGACAGGGCTGGACTCCAGGAAAGCTGAAATCATTTGCTGTCATTGAATTTCTTCATGGTGTGACCAGGAAATTTTCTGTGCCTCAGCTCCCCAGTGATAATTGAAGGTTGCCTTCCCTGCCTTCTCAAGCAACAGGGAGATGTGATCCCTGTGTCATGTTTGATCAGTGTCTTAAATGCTTATTTAGCATCCAGATAGCTCTTCCTTGTCCTGTTTGCTACCTCTGTCATTAAGAGTGCTGCAGAAAAAGGAGGCAAGACAAGAAGACAGCAGGTGACTTCTCAGCTTCAGCTGGAGGACTACAATTAGTGTAGGGCTATGCCAGCAAGCACCTTTATGGGAAAACAGGCAGATCAGGTGCTTCAGGTGGTCACATCTTAACATGCACATCAAGTGACTCCAGGAAAACGTGTTCAGTTCTCCATAACTGATGACCACTGATGGCACAGGGCCCTGACATCTCACTCACAACAGCAGCCCTAGCCATCAGCAGTCACCTCACAGCTGCATGGAGCTTGCTGTCTCTCCCAGACCAGCACATGTGTGTGCACAGCAGCATCCCAGCCCGTGTCATCACACCCAGGAGTGTCAGGTCACAGGTAATTTCTCATGGCATTCTTCAGATGTTCAGGGATTTCTCTTCATCATTCTTAAAAAAAAAAATCAATCTGGACTTTTGCTGCCCAAGAGCTGGGATGAACAGACCTGTCCATGTTTCATTCCCAGTTTCAAATGCTTTAGACTGAGTGAAAACTGCAGTCACAGACAGGCAAAGCCTCACACCCCTGCCCAAGCATTTCAGGTTGGTCTGGGACACCACATTGGGCAACTTCAAGACAGCCTGACTTAAAGCCCCGAACTGCCAACAAACTAAACCCTGTGCAGTTTGGGAGGAGACAATCCATGCTACAATTACAGCAGAGTGAAAGTGATTTTGTGCAGAGCAGCACTTAGGAGGAGGTGGTATTTCCACAGCATGACATCCCTTTCCATTCCCAGTTTGAGATCAGCATGCACCTTGAACATTCACAGCCCAAGACATTTCTTTTCCTTTAGAGTACTAAAATTCTAGATCCTGAAAGTACTAAATCCTTAATTAAAAGAAAAAGATATACACACACACACACACACACACACACACACACACACATATATAAGCATACATTACAAAAGTATACAGCTGCCACCAAGAAATAATTCCCCCACTGAGGTCCACAAACTTAAAATGCAGCCTCTGTCATGTAGCTTCTGAACAGTTCTCTTTTCTGAAACAAACTGCCTTTTCCTGTCTTTGTAGTTCTCTGTAGTCATTATTCATAAAAAGGATTAAAATACAAAAAGCAAAACAAGAAAGTGGCAGAAAAGCTATTCCCTTTGAGTATTAACCCTGTAAAATAACATCAGTTCTAACTTATCTTCTTTCCCTATGGATTAAATTGCAACATTTTCCCTCAAACCTGTAAAGAAAAACTACATGTTGCTGATCACTGTCATTTTTTTCCTATTTACACTACCAATTACTTTTAATCATTTACCAGCAATTCTGGCCAACTGGAGAGATCCCTGTTTGCTGGAGGTTAGCAAATGTGATTCCCATTTATGAGAAGGGGCAGAAGCAGGATCCAGGGAACGTCAGGCCTGTCAACCTGACTTCAGTGCTAGGGAAGATGATGGAGAATCCATCTGGAGTTCCATCATGTGACATGTACAGGACAACCAAGGGATCATGCCCAGCCAGAGTGGCTTAATGAAAGGCAGGTCCTGCCTGAGCAACCTGATCTCCTTCTATGATCAAGTGACAACCTGGTGGCTGAGGGAAGAGCTGTGGATGTGTCTACCTGGACTTTGGTAAAGCCTCTGACACCATTTCCCACAGCATGGTCCTGCAGAAACTGAATTCCCATGGCTTGGATAGACTTAGTCCTAACTGGGTAAAAAAGTGGCTGGGTGGTCAAGCCCAGAGAATGGTGGTGAACAATGCTCCATCCAGCTGGCAGACACTCACTATTGGTTCCTAGCACCCAGAGCTCAAGTCTTGTTTAATATATTTATTTGTGATCTGGATCAAGGGCACCTTCAGTAAGTTCACAGATGGTACCCAGCTGGACAGGAGTGTCGATTTGCTGGAGGGTAGGAAGGCTCTGTAGAGGGATGTGGGCAGGCAGGATTGATGATGTGAGGTCAGCAGGATGAGGGTCAAGAAGACCAAGGCATGGTCCTGCCCTTGTGTCCCAATGAGCCCCTGCAGTGCCCCAGGCTGGGGGCAGAGTGGCTGGAATGCTGCCCAGAGGGAAGGTCCCTGTGGGTACTGGCTGACAGCAGCCAAATGTGAGCTGGCGTGTGCCCAGGTGGGCAAGGAGGCCAGTGGCCTCCTGGCCTTCTGTTCCAGCACTAGTGTGGCTAGCAGGACCAGGGCAGTGATTGTCCCTCTGTGCTGGGCACACCTCAAATTCTTGGTTCAGTTTTGGGAATGTCACAAGAAAGACATTGAGGTGCTGGAGTGTGTTCAGAGAAGGGAACACAGCTGGGAAGGGTCTGGACATCAAGTCTCATGAGGAGCAGCTGAGGGAGATGGAGTTGTTCCACCTGGACCAAAGGAGGCTCAGGAAGGACCTTCTGATTTTCTACAACTCTCCTGACAGGAGGTTGTAGCTGTAGGTTGGTCTCTTCTTCCACCTAAAATGTGTCAGGACAAGAGGATGTATCTCAAGCTGTGCAAGGAAAGGTTTAGGTTGGGTATTAGGAAACACTTATTTACTGAAAGGGTGGTCAGGCATTGGAAGAGATTGCCCAGGGCAATGACTGAGCCAACACCCCTGGAGATATTTAAAAAGACGTGGCACTTGGGGACATGGTTCAGTGTTGGGACTGTTCTGGGTTAATGGTTGGACTCAGTGCTCTCAAAGGTCTTTTCCAACCTTAACAATTTCACGATTCTTTATTCTACCATTCTTTTTCTCAACAAAAGGGTGATCAGACTCAGTACAGCAGGTGGCACAGTTGAAGCAATAGTTCATCAGATTATTATTAGACACATCATTATTACTGGACACAGCTTCCTCCACCCAATCCTTAGCTCAGCTGAGAAAGCTTTTCACTGTTGCAGGCCCTGCTGTGTGCTGCCTGAATCTCGTCTTTCAGTTGCTAGCAATTATGTCCCTATGTCTAGAGGGTTAAATTGAATGCAGAAATCATCAGCGTGTATGAAACCTTTAAATCAGTCCTTTTGAGCAGCACTGCCTTCTGCTTGGTTATACTGAAATTCATGTTGGCAATTTTTATGGCTTATTAGGCTTTTATGGAGTTGCTTTTATTCCTCGCAAATCTTCATGAACCTGACTCTGGGTGGAACTTGTTACTAACCTCTTCCCATGCTGAGAATTGAACTCTTGGCCCTTGATTTTCTGTCTGTCCTCTTCACCACTGCTGAAGCTATGCCTCTGCCTTCCTTCTTCCTCTATACTCACCAAATTTCATTAATAGGTTCTTGTAAAGCATTTTTTTTCAAAAGCATCTTGAAAATCTAAATTAACTGCATTTGCTAGTCATCCATTATCTGCTCTACTCTTAATCCTCCCAAAGAAATTGAGGGGTTATTAACATCAGACACCTAACATTATTTGCATTCAGGTGCTACAGCCTTCTAAAACATCACCATAGATTAGGTGGCAATGTGCTAAGCTCTGCTTACACCGAGTGAAAGCCCACATCTCTCTTCATGATCTTAGTAGATACAGAAATGCCAGTGAAAGGAGTAATCCCTACCTTGGCTAGAAAATGTGAATGAAAGCATGCATGATTTCACCCTTAAAATCCATGGAGTTTCAATTTATATTTGCCCTGGTATTTTACTGCCTGTTCTTTAATTAATTTCTCAGTTACTCTTTCAGCAGCTGAAATAAGACAGAGAAATCTATGGTTCTTTGGATCACCCATAGTTCATATTAAATAGATGGATACATTGGCCTCTCTCCAGTTCTCCCTAGTCAAATTATTCATCATAAATAGTATTTATTATGAATAAAGCCCCATTTTGGTTAGCAGAATGTTTGGGAACCATCCTGATTTTTTTTTAAATATATTGATTTTTTTTATAAGCACTTGGAAAATAGACTTGAAGATATTTGCAAATAATTTCCTTTTACTCTTTACTTTTAATGGTTGGTTCCCAGCTGGTTCCCAGTGTCTACAATCTTTTGCAACAGTTTTATTAGAGAAGTAACAAACTACAGTGGAAAATCATTGATCAATGAGAAATTGATGTAAAATAATTTAAATTGATAAATTGAAGACTGGAAGATATCCTCTCAAATCCTTTGGGGCTTTCAGCATACTTGCAAACAACATTAAGTGAACGAAGCAAAGCATAGTGAAATCAAGAGCTCAGACACAAAAGCCCAAGCCCAATATTTTAACTGCAGCATTACTCTGTTTCTCCAGCTGCTTTTGGTGCATGGTTGTGAGTTTTCCATATGGTATTGAACTGCTTAGCTCTTTCAGAACACCCTACTGCCCTGATCTGTGCCTTTTTTCTGGGACCCGGTCCTTAGGAACCAAAGCTGCACCCAGCCAACTTCACCAGGGTACAAGAGAGAAGTGCCCATGATGTGTTCCCTTCTGAGCAGCAGGCTTAAAATCCCAGTTTGTTCCAGTGCCATATTGATTTTGGCTCCCTTTTTCAGTCTCTCTGTTGCCCTCCCCCTCTAATTATCCTATTGGCAAAGCATGAGTAAAGAAGGAAAAATTCTCCAAAATGGGATTCTGGATTACCTGCGGCCCCAGTCAGGAAAGTGTTTTAGTTGCTCTGATGTGATACACTCACAGGGGAGACACTGTGTCAGAAACACTCTGCCTCACAGAGCTCTGCTTGTGGGAATAGTTCAGTGACACTCAGAAATTAAAACTCAGAAAAGGAAAGGGATTCCCTCCCACACATCTCTTCTCACCCTGTCACACAAACCCTTTCCAATACGAACACAGCTTTGGAGTGAAGACTGATGCAAACAAGTAATTGAACTCCTCTGCAGTCTGTGATCGCCTCCCCTTCACCTTGACAGTCTTGTATTTAGAGTCACCACAACCAGTCTATAGCTGGGAAGAAGGAGATGAATCAACTGTTTATTAACCCAAGCAGGAAACGAATTTGAAATTAAGCATCTCTTGGAAGCCTGAAAAGCTTTATGAGAAGCCTGATCACCTCTGCATGAATGAAGCCAGTAGGAGGAGTCCCTACTGCAATGGAAAAAGGATCTGTAGTTTCTGGCTGCCTTGCAACAGCACTCTAAGTCAGAAGCAGGAAGGTTGTATTTCACATTCATTTTTAGACATGAATTCACCAATAAATTGGGGAGCATATTACCACCTTCAATTTATTGTTATCGTAAATTTTGTGGCTGCAGAATGGAACAAAACACAACAGTTAGGGACTTCATCTTAGGAAAAGTGATGTTGTGCAGCCTCCCTCAGTACTCCCTTGTGGCAAAGCACAAAAGCTGAAGGGAGAGGGGGAGACAAAGAAATATAGAAGAAGGGGAAATACTTGGTCCTGTTTCCATGCTGTTCACTGCCCTATTAAATCTAAAAAACTTTCAGGCTCCGATTTATTGCCATTTTTATCCAAGTTTTCCCCTGACTTCCAGCAGTAAACTCTGAGGTTTCTGGTCGCACAGTTCAACGGGAGCCAGACAATCCTTTCTTTTATTAGCCAATATTCAATCAGCATGTGTTAAGAGAATTTGCATCTGGATATCCCACTGCCTGATTTACCCTCCAAGTAGATGCTCCATCTTTCACAAGACAAACAACTGCCTGACCATTATGAGGGCTGGAGATCACTAATCAGACCCCAGCTGCCCTGAGCTGTATCATTTTCACCCATTTACCCTTCTGTCAGACAGCATGGCCCAAATCTCCAGTGCTAGTGCCTTGCACACAGTTGAAGGACACCAAATTCTCGGTGTTGATAAGTTTAAGTTGCCAGCTTTGGCCTCAAAGCATGGTCTGGGTTTGGCTTTTTGTGTCCCAGCTTGGTGATGCGCAGGTGAGACAGTGCATGGTGGAGGGCGCTGGATCTCAGAGAGGTGGAAACCACCTGTGTCTCCAAGAGCACAGGAAGAGGTGGGCTCAGAGATGTAAGACAAGGAACTCCCATTACTGCTACTTTCATTCTTTCAGAGAGAAAATGGTTGCCCGGGGGCCAAGCTCTGAAGACCCTGCTCAGGTTTTACTCTTTACTTACACTGTCCTCAGACTGGAAATCTAAGTAGGTACATGGGGAGATCAGCTCTCCTCATGTCTCTCTCTCTGCTTTTGTATAAGCAAATTTCTACCATATTAGGCTAAAAATAAGACTGACATATGGTATTCATGGGGGTTACAGCTCACATGGGATGGTGGGTTGTTAAAGGAGTGAAGTAACATGCAGCATTTCACTGGAGGACTTCCCATTTCTATAAACACCAGGCAACCAGACCTTCTGACACCAGGGAGGCAGTGAGCTGCTTTGGAGGGGGGAAAAAGCACTTCTACAATCATCAGGGCAGCTCAAGGCAAGAAGTGAGGGGAAGACACAGCTGAGATAATTTTTAGTCTGGTGCTACAACCAGTCTTTCTTCTTTGGGACTGAGATGTTGGGAGACTCCTGCTTTTCCATTGGGCACATCACCCAGGGCTTAGAGAAGACACATGGTATAAAACCTGTACTCTCACAGGAATTTATGAACTCTTTAGGTTAGTATTCACCTAATCGAGAAGAGCTAGAATATTCTCTTCCCTCAGACAAAAAGAAGCAAACTCAGCAATTTTATGAAGAAGGAAAAGCATCAGTGAAGAGAATGAAATGCTGAACAGTTACAAGGCCACGGCTATTCCAAAGAGACTCTTATCTGATGTGAAATTTGACAGGCTAAGGGCCTCTTAAGATTAGATGCATTCTTCATGTTTCCAGTGAAGCCCACAACTCAGCACAGAGACCAGCCAGCCCCCAACCCCTGCCAACCCTCCAGAAAGGTCTTGGCTCTGCATTTTCAGAGCAAACAGATCAGACACCCAGCCAGGTTCAGGATGGCACCAAGTGTGATGCAGAGAGCAGCAGATCCTAGAAGAACACTGCAGGGGAAGCTGACTGACCATCATCACACAATCTCATCTTCTGCAGGGACTCGGTGTCCCCTGCCTGGCCATGGCATGACAGGCCTAGAGGACTGAGGTCAATGTTTTGCAGTCTGACAGTGGCTCAGGATATCAGCTTGCAAATTTTCCATGGCCTATCAGCACCTCCACCAGCAGCATTTCACTGGCCTGGCCGGAATTAACCTCTTGACCTAGAAGGGACTTTTGTCTTTACTGTTACACTCCCTCCCATCAAAAATTATTTCTTATTATTCCACTGCACTAAATGGTGTCAGTAGTTCAGATCTCTACAGGAGACATCACTGGAATTGAAGATACTATTAAGCCACTGCTGGGTCAACTGCAACATTGCACAGTGTTTCAGGGGTGTAGAAAATGAGTCAGACATATTGTACTGTTATTTTGGGTACACTGCAAAGTTCCAAGCAAGTCCACATGGGATGGAGGTAGAGAATATGTCCCTCGGATGGGGATATTTCCACTACCCAAACTGAGGTGCTGCCAGGTTCCCTCACTGCGGGGAACTTCCTCTGTCAAAGCCCATTTCCAGAAGCAAAACACAGTGAAACATCACTTTGGAGAGCCTGTAGCTCATCTCCAGCCTGCACATCCTCATCTTGTAATCTGGACTAGCTTCATGTTTCCATGTGGAGCTCTGGAACCTGAGATATCCTCTACCAGAGACTTCTCGTACACACCTGTAGTTAGATGGAGATAATTCTTGTCGATCTGTTGGAAGGTAGGCGGGCTCTGCAGAAAGACCTGGACCACTTGGATGGATGGGCAGAGTCCAATAAGATGAGGTTCAATAAGTCCAAGTGTCGAGTCCTGCATTTTGGCCACAATAACCCCCTGAAATGTTCCAGGCTGGGGACAGGGTGGCTGGACAGTGCCCAGGCAGAAAGGGATCTGGGGGCACTGATGGACACCAGCTGGACACGAGCCAGCAGTGTGCCCTGGTGGCCAAGAAGGCCAAGGGCATCCTGGCCTGGATCAGGAATGGTGTGGCCAGCAGGAGCAGGGAGGTCATTGCTGCCCTGGACTCAGCACTGGTGAGGGCACACCCTGAGTGCCGTGTCCAGTCCTGTCCCCTCAGTTTAGGATGTTGAGATGCACGTCCAGAGGAGGGAACGAGGCTGGTGAGGGGCTTGGAACACAAACCCTGTGAGGAACGGCTGAGGGAGTTTGGCTTGTTCAGCCTGGAGAAAAGGAGACTCAGGGGTGCCCTTCTCACTCTCTACAGCTCCCTGAAAGGTGGGTGCAGTCAGGGGGGTTTGGTCTCTTTCTCCAGGCAGGAGCTGACAGAACCAGAGGACACAGTCTCAAGCTGAGCCAAGGAAAACTTAGGTTGGATATTAGGAAAAAGTTTTTCACAGAAAGAGTGATAAAGTATTGGAATGGTCTCCCCAGGGAGGTGGTGGAATCACCATCCCTGGATATGTTTAAAAAAGGACTGGATGTGGCACTTGGTGCCATGGTCTAGTTGAGCTGTTAGGGCGTGGGTTGGACTTGATGATCTCAAGGGTCTCTTCCAACCTAGTAATTCTGTGAATTCCTTTTGGTAAACTGAACCCTTAGCTTTACAAAGAACCATAGAATGGTGGAGGTGGGAAGAGACCTCTGCAGATCATCCTGCCTCCCCCTCATATAATCACCCAGAGCCAGATGACAAGTCCAATAGGTTTGGAACCATTGGATGGAGACTCCACAACCAGCCAGGGAGCACTTTGTCAGCATTATAGTAAAAAATGTCAGCAATAGAGTAAAAAATCCTGATGTTCAGATAAACCCTCCTATGGTCCTGTCACTGGGCACCTGAAAAGGGCCTGGATCTGTCCTCTCTGTATCCTCCCTTCTGGTATTTATACATCTTGATGAAATTCTCTCTGAGCTCCCAGCTTTCTCAGCCCCTTTATAGGAGGGAATCTCCAGTCCCTTAATCACAACTGTGGTCCTTCTCTGGACTCTCTCCAGTATGTCTGTGCCTCTCTTGTACTGGGGAGATCAAAAATAGACACAGGACCACTGAAACTACCCAGGACTCAAGATCAGCCCCATCTGATTAACCAGCAGAGCCAAATGAGCAACTGACCCCTAAGAAACCACCATCATCTCCCACTGTAAATTATTCCAAACCTTCCGATCCCTTCATCTCTTAGAGACAATGTTACATCCTGTGGCTCACAGTCTTTGCAGAACAATTTGGTATGTGAATCAGAGGATTAGAAAATTCTCTTGCCCCCATGCTAGAGCTCCAAGAGAAATTGAAGTTTCTGAGGCAGATTTAGGCATCTTTGTGCTTTGCATTTACCAGTTTCTGAGAGTCACTTTAATTTTGCTGGCTGAGACCTTGACTTTGTTGTGGGTACCAATTCCTGAACAGATGCTTCTTTTAAATAAAAGGGCACCCAAGACGTTGGCAAGTCTATAATTCTGTCATCTGACATTTAAATCAAAATCAATCTTTCTCTTTGCTCGTTAAACAAAGATAAACAGAAAAGTCCTCAGGTTCTCCAAGTCTCTAACCCAGGTGGGAGGAGGAAAAATCATGACTGCCTTTGCTATCAGGAGCATCAGCTAACATTTTACCCTCCAGTCCTGGCAAGCTTGCCTCTACCCAAGGAGGCAGAGGTGTGACTTTAACTCTGAACCCACCCAAGGCACTTCCCGGAGCCACAGGTGAGGTTGAACATATGGACTGGATGCTGTTTTCACGTAGCACACGAGAGGATTAACCTCACCAAGGTCACAGAGAACCTTAGCTCCAGCAATCAGCTCCATGCAGAGTTACTTGACATGATACCTAAAGCACCAGGAGGAATTTCAGCACAACAGGGCACTGTGTCTCCTACAGGAGAGGCAAACCCTTCCCAGAGCCATTTCAGCACGAGAAGGGGTGAAGCATCCCCAAGCTTCAGTCACAGGCATCAGACTTCATTTTTGCACTGGATTTGGTTCAAATCTTGGTATGGATTGGTATGGATTCCTATGTCTGGTTTAGACTCCTATCATTTTGCTATGTCAGAGAAAAGCAAAAGAATTAAGACCTAGAACTGTGCAATGAAATCCCAGTAACAGGACAAAAACCACTATAGCTGTTTGATGGCTGCTTTCACTTTTTCCCATCCAGAACATTGGTAAAATGCTATTAAAACAAATCAGCTCTGTGACTTATACCACCTTTTGTGCCTGTGAAAATCATGGTACAAGGTGAGAACCAGGTTACCATACAGTGACTCAGAAAGAATTCTCCCAATTGCACAAAATATGGGAAGCTGCTTACAAACATTGCACTAATCAACACCCATCAGATTTATTAGTGTCTCTGAAGGGTCTCTAATTTTGCCTCACCATGCATTTCACATTTCCCTTTTTCCTGGAATCCTAAAGCCTCCAAGAATATTACCTGTCACTCACCTCACATCTATTTCCCCATAATTCATGGCTTGTTCTGTGCTTTCCTGTAACCCCAGGCAGTTCAAGGTTGAATTCTGTAATAACTCTTCTCTAGTTTAAACACGTCTGACACCTTAGTGTTGGTCCCAGGTTGGTTATGTCTGAATAAAAATGTGTTCAGGCATGTTACAAAAAAGGAGGATTTATGAAAAATACATGAAGTCTTGAACAATGACATTTGGGGGTATGTTAATGATCTCATAGCAGGAGACCACTATGAATTCTTGTGAAATTTATGAAAATAGTTGTGTTATTGCAGAAATATCTTCTCAGCAAGCACCTCTCTATTGCAAGTAACAAAACATGACACTTAACATATTCCCAGAAGTTTGAGGCCCACCAATATCCTGTAGTTCTACCCCTTACCCAGACATCTGACCCTCTTGGGTTTTAAGAGATTTTCAGTATTTCTTTTTCCCTGTGAAAAACATTACTGATCCTAAACAAAAACACTGTTTCACAGAACAATCCAAATTCTTGTGTCCAAAAAGGACAGACAAACCCAAGGCAGCAGATGACAGTCTGCATAAATATTTCCTTCCATGGAAGCCCTTTCTGACATACTCTTAAAGGTATCGTGGGGTCTCCGAGTCTCAGGACTAAATCTGTCTTCCTCCAGAGGATCCCACAGCGGACTCCTGGCTGCTGAGGATGTCTTTCTCAAACCTACCAACAGAAACACAGGGCTGAAGACGTTTTTTAAAAGTCATTTTAGAAGGTGTTTACTGAGCAGAAATCCAGGAGAATTGACTCCAAGCAACTGGCACAAGATTTGTGCCTTAGGATCTCCAAGTGTAATCCTTACAAAGATGGACTAACCAGGTACCTCTGGCAGTAAGGAGGCTGAAAAAATGGCCTGACACTCATAACGTGCTACAACTTTATTTATTTATTTATCCAAGAGTAAAATCCAGGAGTAAAAAACATAGGGTCCTACTACAGATCTCCACAGTCTGCTCTGAAATTAATACATGTGTCATACTTACATTATTAAGGAAAACAGATAAAGTATTCTCTCCTGGTCTATGTCTCTCACATATGATATTTCTTCTTACATGATTACAGGGAATAATCTTATTATGACATTTCAACTGAGAGCTTGCAAATCTCACAATCTCTAGTTACAGAGTGTCAGCAATTAAAAATGGCATTCGGTTGCTCTGAATATCTTTTACACGTGCTGAATAGAGAATGAAGTAATTTATTTGGTTGTAGGAAGTAACTGCATGAGGGTAAATAGCCCCTTTCTCATCACCAACTCTGCTCTGGACTGTGTCAGAGCTGGTCCTGGGTTGGTATGGCAGCACACAGGGAAGACAAGGATCAGGAAAATTTCTTTATGGCAGACCTTGCTCTCCATCAGTAAAAGATTTAATTCAGCTTCAAGCCTTCCCTTGGAGCTCAATTAAATCTTTGCAGCTTGAAGCAGATGAACTGCTCCATTTTCCTGCGAGTGTAGCTGTGACATCTTTGAAATCTTTACAGCAACTGTTCTTGAAAGAACAGACCATGTTCCTCATATTACCAGGGGGGATCAGCTGTGGGTCTAATCCCTCCTTTGTACCAGCAGCCAGAGGGCTGACACTGCAGAAGCCCCATCAGAGGGGTCACCTCACAGTGGCTTGGAAAGGCTGGAACAGAGACACTAAACTGTGCAGGTTCCTCTGGTCAGCAGCAAAGCTGGAGATCTTCCAGAGGGCACGATGCAGAAAGCTGGGGCAAGATGGGAGTAAGGAGGAAAATTCTGTGGGAAAAGGCGACAGACACCAACCTTGCTACTCTTACCCCAGGCAAATGACAGAGGTGGTTGGTGCTGCTTAGCACAGCTAAACCCCCGAATACAGTCAAAACCCAAACCCCAACCCCCTGCCCTATCTTCAAAGGACAATTAATCTCACCTTCAAGCTGGAACAACCTCTGCCCATGCCTGACACTTCTTACAGCCATGCAGCCAGAGGAATGGGAGCTGGAGACATGATGGCAAAGCCACTTAGAATAAATATTGTTAATATGCAAAGGAAATGGTTGGCAGGCTCCAAACAGGAGAGGCGTTCTCATGTGGTAATTTGGCTTGGCTGCAGCTCACAGCATCACACCCAGCCTGCCTTGCTAACAGAGGCTTTGCTGGTACAGATATAATGCCTTCACTATGCAACACATAAAAATACCCCAGGCTTATAATTCAATAGCTGATAAGCCCAGTTAAGCAGGGCCTTGGAGTGAATTGTTCTGACCATCAGCTGATTTTGTCACTGGCCAATTCATCCAAATGCAAAATTATTGTGCACAATTATCGTACACACAACAGCATTTCATCACTTGAGTTAACAATTAGTACTTTTGGAGGTATTTCTTCACTCCCACCATTAACAATCTTCAGCAAGGATTCAGGAAGGCAGGCAGTGGGTACTATCACAGTTAGAGAAGGAAACAGGCAGCAGTTTTAAGCCAGTTGTCTGGAATGACCCAACAAAACAAAGGAAATAAGGAGCTAAACCAGAAGGATTTCCATCCCAAATCTATCCAGTGAACCAGACTGCCAGGTCAGAGTCTGACTTCTCATTGAGGTTTGCCTGTCCTTCTAAAAATCTTTAGAGAGAGAAAAATAAAGACAAGACACCACCAGTGTGGCTACTCTGGCAGCTCTGACTTCCCACATGGATTCCAGGAGAAACCTCCTCCTTTCTCCTTTTGAGAACAAGTTTTAATTTTGCTGTAGGTGCAGGATGCTCTTTTTATAGGGAGGGACAGATTTACTAGAGCACAGAGCAGCTCTGGCTGTCCCCAGTCTCCTTTCCTAGTCCTGCAGTCCTGAGAGAGGGACTCTGGGATCCATGGGATGCAGTTGTAAGGCCTTCGAGGCTTTCTGAGCTTGGCAGGTGGTGCCAAAAATGCAGGTGATACGGTAACAATGCATTAGTCACCCATTTGTGTAAGAAGCCATTATTATTGTAAATACAAATTGGGGAATGAGAGGCTGGGGAGCAGCTCTGCAGAAAGAGATTTCGGCTGGTGGCAAATTGAATGTGAGTCAGCAGTGAGTCCTGGCAGCCAAAAGGCTCTTCATGGACAGGGTGGTCAGTCATGGAACAGATTTCCCAGGGAAGTGGTCATGGCACCAACCTGTCAGAGTTCAAGGGGTGTCTGGACAATGATCTTTCTCATGTGGTTCAGTTTTTGATAGTGCTGAGAGGAGCAAGGGGTTGGCATCCATGGCCTTTATGAGTCCTTTCATAACTAAGATAGTCTTGAGTTTATTCTAAGATTCTGTGTCAGTGCAGATACTTCTAGGACTACTGATCCCATGTGTGGGTCTGGTTCCTACTGAGAACTTGGGATGGAAGCTGGAACATGACTCACTGATACTCCTGATTGAAAGAGCAAAATACAAGATTGGTTTCAATTTCAAACGTACAATAATTTTCACCTAACATTGTAGTAGCACCCTGGCTAGAAGGGGAATAGAAAGAAAAATATCAAAACTCTTTGTTTGTCTTCTCTAGGATTCACTATTTAATTTCCTCTTCCCACCAAACATCGTTTTGCTGAAGATACTAAAAATGGTTTCTTGTGATTATGATAAAGTAGTGGCACTTCTGAATAGGCAAATCAAAGAAGAAAAAGAAGAGAAATGAATCTGTTGATGAAAAATTGAATGATTCAGACAAGGGAATTGATTATTTAAGTCAATTCCATCAGAATGTGAATGTCACTGTTGTTCTTCAATTTTGCTTTCTTTTGAAATCTTATTGTCTGTAAAGTAAAAAAAAAAATCATTATCTTAACAAAATATCAATAGAGACCTAATTTTACCTCATTCCAGTGGAATTCTTTGGTCATTTTGAGCACGTTCTTTACTACATACTTAAAAGAAGCACTTCAACATATATTTTCTCATGATGCTTGTACTAAAACTTCATTGAGTTATAAGCAGTGTATCTATCTAAAACATGTATTTTTCACAGTGTTTTCTGTTTTTTACAGTCTTTGAGATTAAAAGCATTAAAGCACTATTTTCTTATCCTGTTTTATTAAACATCCTTTATCCAGAATAAAATATGATTTGCACCTACACATTCAATGAGGTACATGAGTTGGAGTATTTTTCATAATCATTACATAGGCCAAGTTTAAGTAGAAACTGACTAACAAACAGCACTTTTTGAAGATAATATAATATCATGATTGAGATCCATGCAGACTGAAAAGGTTTTACTTGGTATCATTGTCCTTTTAATCTAACACAGCATTGCTGATTACGATATTTGGATGTCTTCACCACAACCTATTTATTTCTTGTTTACACATCACTTCCTGAAAGTCTGTTAATTTTTTATCATATACCAAAAATTTAGAAAATATACTTTAAAGAAGAAAAGGCAAGGCACTCCAACTCCATCCCCACTGAGCTCCATGGTTACAGAGAAGGAGGTAGGTAAGAAATGTCAGACCAGCCAATTTCAGATCAGTTCTGCTCCAGTAGGTGTTTTCCTGCAACAGATGTCAAAGCCTCTCTGATGTCCACCAGTATTATTCTGCTGTCCAGTGGCTGCAGTGACCCCAGGGCACAGCCTTCAGGGGGCTACGCTGACATCAAAAGTAGTGGCTGAAGAACATGGTCCTGCACTCAAAATTTCTACCTAACTCCCACTGATTAAAAAACATAATGTGCTTCCTGCTCTTTCCTCTCATGCTGATGAAGAACTCCCAAGAGCATATTGGAGATTTGCCTTGGGTGGCATGCACAGCCTGGAGCTCCACCAGAAAATATCTGCTTGACACATGGAACATGCAAGTGTCCTGAGAACATTTTCACTGATTGGGTTACTCATCACAGCTTGAGCTCAGATTCCCTGGATGGTCTCACACTGACTCCCACTCTGCCTCAAATTTAGATTAAATAAATTTACTATCAAGTGAAGGGACTCCACACTGGACAAGAAGAAACTACCCCAAATGCTACTCCCTGCCCATTGAAAGCATTTAAGTGACTTAAATCACATTGGATGAGAGATTTCAAGCCTGTGCTCAAGCAAGACAGGTACAATCAGACTGCATAAAATGGAGAGGGAAATACCAGAAAATAAACCTTGGTAAGTACACAGTCCATTGTAAAAATCTATCCCAGGTGCCAAAAACAAATCCAATAGAGAATCCATCAGTCTGTGCACGTCCTAGCTGAATACATAACACATTAAAAGAGAGGAAAGACTGTGTCTACGGCAAAGCAAATAGAAGCTGAGAAAGGAAAATGCCACCATTCTGGAATAGGAGCTATTTCCAAATAAAATGACACCCCCACAGCTCCCCAGCTGCACTTTGCTTTCTGTTCTCTGGTGTACCATGACTTGGGCAAGGCCTTGCTGACAACATAAAGATTTCTGTCTTCTTCATCTCAGCAAGGCCAATGACACCATCTAAATGTCACTATAATGTTAACCAAACACAGTAACACAGGTTTGGGAGATGAGTTCTGACAATGGATCAGCACCTCCTCCTATAATCCTTCACATGAATCCCATGCAATTCAAGACTCCCTACAAAACACCAGTTTAGTGGCTGTATCATCTCTCTCCTCCACAGCCCCCACTAGGCTGCCCAAAAAAACCTTAAAAGCTGACCCTACAGTCCCCACACTGCAGTGTAACTGATACTGCTATTCTCTGCAGCTCATTTTTCATTATCAAAATAACCCACCCTTTTGGGGAAGAAGGGAAGAGGAGTAGGATGGTAGAAGGAATTGATCCAAAATTCCCCAGCAAAACCAGAAGAAAAACACAGGCTTAATCAATCACATCCCTCAAACCTGCAGAAATCCTAACAACCCAGCCAGAAATAAGCGTTACCTAGAAACATGAGAATGCACTCCCAAGAAGTGGGAGTTTGGTTTGGCCAGGAATCCAGAGTTAATAGGAACATCCATCAGGAGGATGCACAAAAGGATGGAACACAAGTGTCCCTCCTGCCTCCTCTACCCTCCCTCCAGTGATGGCTTGTACTGAACCAGGCATCCTAAATTACAAGTGCCTGCACACTCTCAGCCACTGGCAAATGTCTTTTAACCTGAAGCTTCGCCTAAAGAGCCTGACACCAAAAATAAACCAGATAAAATTATTTAAGATACCATTTGAGAGGTTTTGTTTCCTTTCCTGTTTTGTGTTTGGTATTTTATCTGTTTGGGGTTTTTTCCTGTTATCCCAACGTCCACAACAGGTTTAACAACTGCTTGACCAGAATACCTGGGGCTGCAGGGTTTTTTGCATTGCAGGTGGTAATAGACACCTTATTCTGCAAAGAAAACCCAAAATTAACTAAAAAAAATAAATTTCCACAAAGCACCCATACAGAGGGGAAATGGAGGAGGGGGCAGATTTGCGCTGAAGATCAGAAAAATCTTTACTTACCTATGGCTTTACTGGGGAGAGAAATAGAGGGAAAAGAGGTGGAAAAAATAAGAATAAAGGCTTTGAGAAGCTGCCGGTTCCGGCAGCCTCTGGGGGGAGCTCGGGAATCGCGGTTCCCCCACGGGGCCGTGTCCGACCCTGCCGTGAAATTTGGAAAGGAGGGGAACGCAACCTTCTGTCTCTTGCTCGATAAAACAGCGTCCTCTTCCCCCTGGAAATTCAGTTTGCAAATGCAGGTGTCTGCTTGACAGCGTTTTGTCAGCTTGTTGGAAGTAAATAGAAAAAGAAGGGCTGAGCAAACCCCATTCAGCCCCTACAATGTCGCTCTCACCAACAGGGTTTTTTTGGGTCGTACCAGTTGTGCCTGTGATTGAGATCATGTACACCAGGACTAAGGCATCCCACTGCACCCCACTGCACCCCAAGGCATCCCAAAACATCCCAAGGCACCCCAAGGCATCCCAAAGCATCCCAAGGCACCTCAAAGCATCCCAAGGCACCCCAAGGCACCCCAAGCACTGTCATGAGTACCAGCAGTGATACTGAAGTTGGTGGCACATCATCCACCAGCTCCTGTGCCACCTCTCAGAGCCTCAGGAATTTTGAACGGCTTCTGAATTAATCAATCTCAAAATCTTTGCTCATCACTCAGCACCCATCCCATCTAATTCCATCAGTATTGTCACTGAGGACTAGAGGAGTGTGCTCATTTGCCTCCATGATGCAAAGTTCCTTGAACACCTCTTGCTCAGAAAAGTCTACAGGGAATATGCATTAAGTATCCCCTCACAGAAGGGGGGAGGCAAATCTGTGACCCTTCTATCCACAAAGTCCTTGCCAGCCTGTGGGATTTAACTCTTACGTTTCTTGATGTTAGTTGAGTTAGGGAAAAGCCATACTTCCTAAGAGCAGAGGAAAACAGGAGGTAGTCAGCCAGTATGTTCCTCCTCTACTTCAGCCTAAGCTACAGATGTGCTTTTGGTTCCAGAAATCCCCCATTTATTGTGGCACTTTCTGATACAATTGCACCACTCTTGCATTCACACTTTCATCAGGAAAGGCAAAATTAAAAACTTAAATCACTGATGAAATATAACCAGCATGAATGTCATGGTGAAAAAATGAGAGGCAAAATGTTCATTTGTGATTGTTTTTCCAGAGTACTCTCTGGCTCAGAAAGGGAGGATAACAAATTGAATGAGATAAGGAACTCCAAATAAAGACACAAGAAATTATTTCAGTGTTGGAAAGAACTGGCTAACAAGGGGAGATTAAATCAGCCAATTACACATATTCTAGGACTAAATACAGCCTATGCTGAGGACTTTATAGCAGCCTCTAAATATTGGAAAGATGCAAACACTTTACTAGAGACAGTAAAACTACCAAGAACTGATGGAATTTATGAAATACAGAAGGCCAGCTAAAAATTAGGAGCTGTCTCCCAAGTCTGGGTTTATGCATCAGTGGAACAGGCTGTCGAGGAAAGCGATCTTTCCCAGAAAAAGCAAAGATTTAATTTAATGAAAATGTAGTCTCTAAGAACAGCCTGACATCTGCGAGGATTCAGCCGGAATCAGCAGAGGAACCTTCAGACTCCAGCGTGCAGCTTCACACTAACTGCTTAACATAGCATGTTTGCAAATTGTAATGCTGCTGTTACAACTGATACTGTGCAATTTTTCAGCAGCTCTGCACTACGGGAGGAAGAAAACATCGCTCCTGCTACAAAAGGAAGCATCAGTGACAGATTTCTTGCTGGAGGCTTTTCATTCCTTTCTTCTAATATTCATCCAGATGGATTCACAGTCCCTTTCTCTTGCCCCTATGATCTTCTGGAAGGGAAAGGGCTGGAGACAGTCATTAGGGGTCTGAAAATTATCGTGGCTGGTTAGGAGGCAAGTTTGCAGGATCTGGGGTCCTGGTGGACAGCAAGTTGAAGAGGAGCCAGCAGTGTGCCCTTGCAGCAACTAGGGGTGACCACACCAGTTGTATTAGAGAGAGCATAAGGGGCAGGTCGAGAGAAGGGAGAGCTGTGTACCCAGAGGTGCACTGTAAAATGGGAGGCAATGGTGATAAATTGCAGACAGAGAAACTCAAGTTTAAGGATCAAAATCTTTACGACAAACACTTGACAGAGGCAGAGAAGCTATACCATCTCAGCTGGGTAAAAATCTGCCATGGAGATGATCAAAATACTACTAGATAAGGCTCCAACCTAACTCAGGACTTGGACTAATTGGAGGAGAGGCTTGGATTGATGCCCAACAGAGTGACCTTCCATCTTAAACCATTCTGTGGTTCCATATAAGGAACTTACTCAATCCAAAATGGACCAAAATCAGGAGCAAGTGCACTCAGAAGCACACAACATATTTAGAACTGCATCAGAAACATCCCTAAGAAATCATTCTCCTTCCCCTCCCCACGAGTCTGTTAAAGACCCCAATATCCACACAAAATCTCAGAGGCACAAATGGAAACCTAATGCCACCTTTGCATGCTCACCTTTGAGAATCACTCTCCAAACTGCTTCCTTCAGGACACAGCACTTCCCATCCTAAAGATTCTGTATTGTATAAGTGGGAATTCCATAGAACCCTCTAAAAAAGAGGAATAATACCTGCAGACATACATACAGGAGTTCTTCTTCACCACAAAATAGGCATAGATGCACCAGCTTCCTACCACAGTGATCTTTAAATATCACTGCAGGAACCAAGAAGAAGCAGGTAAGTCAACAGTTACCACCGTGTCAAATTAAAAAACAATTCCTATCCCAAGGCGGCAAGTGCCCAAATTCATTCTTCTGATTTAGTTCAGGAGGACAGGTTTTTACTAACCTTGGGTCACTGGGGGGGAAGGGGGGCTGGTAATTAACCAGAATTTAAGCTGCTCACATATCACCAGTTAAGATTCTTCCCATGTGCTTATTGCAGGATATCACTGGAGGCAACAGTTGTGAGGGAGAAAGCACTGCTTTATTCCAGAACCCAGCTAAGTTTATGTGGCTGGCAGTAGGGAAAAATAGTATCACCACTGTTGACCTGAAAACTGAGCAAATCCAGCCTAGAAGTCATTGAGGGGGAATAAACTTGGAGTCCCAAGATGCCTTTTATAGAAGCACTTTATCATGGATAAACACACTTTGGAATGAGGCACTTTTCCCACTCCACCTTCTTTGTGTTGATGCTATGTTTCTACCAGGAATAAGGAGCTTCTCTCAGCTTTTTTTTTGGTCAGTTAGAGAAGAACCAGGTTTTGCTGAGTGCCCTCATCCCTACCTCACCAGGGACATTTCTGGAATCCTTATGGCTTGAAAGCCAACTAAGAGTGAATGACTAAATATCATATCCTGGTCCTAACCCATCAGAGAGATGAACTGTCAGGCTTGTTCAAGTTGGCTGAGTCACAACATCATTGCTTTCATCTTTGTGATGAATATCAGGGATAAAAGAGAAAGCACTACAGTTACATTATTCCTGCTCACAGAATATTGGAAAATGTATTAAATTACTTCACACTGGCTGAAACAGAGTTCTTGGTTCCCTGAAGTTTTTTTGTAATGAAGTTCCTACTTCAGTAGCCATGCGTGTGTTCTGGGGAAGTCCTCATCTGCTCATCAGGTCCCACCTGCCAGTTGCCTTCCCCCATGTCCAGGACCCCTGCCACTGGATCTACAGTTTCTCAGGCTCCTTTCAGAGTTTTCCTGGCTTACAAGTAGCCATAAAAAGTAACTTCCTTGAGCAGATGTAGTAATGAGACAGATATTCTGGTTACCTTCTGGGGCTGCCCAGCAGTAAGAACTCTTCCAGGAGCAGTCATTGTTCTGCCTACACATATCTAAAGCAAGTTTGTGAGGACAGACCTGTTTCCATCACTTGAGCTGTACAAGGCATTCACTCTTTTCTCTTTCTCTCCCTGCTTAGATTTTAACAAGGAATCCAGAACTCAGGGTACACTTCTGAATTCCCATTGCCTTTTCAGGCACATATTAAGGAGCTTTCACTCATTTTAGGAAAAAAATTGACTGCACTGGGATTGTACTTAACTTTAGCTCTAGAAAGAGTTTCTACTTCTGCAGAGGGACACACAGGACACACAGCTGGATTCCCTTGCAGCAACAAGAACAGATATTGGATATAAGCCATTTCACTATATTTTTTAAACTCTCAGTTCAGTCCTTACCCCTCCTGCTTAGGAACACACCTCCTTTGTCACAGAGCATTCCTTTAGACTGGGATAAATTGTCAGGCTGAAAAGCACCATCACTGGATTAAATTCCATTCACTAAGGAAAAAGTCACAGGGCAGGAAAAGCATTCTCTTATGCTAGGACTAAATACTTTCAGTTGTCTGTGAAACCTGAAGCCTAAGTTTTTCTGGAAATATTATGGATGTCTCAGGCTAGTGGCCAGTTTTAGAGGCTATTGAATAGTTCAAGCAAGCATTAACTGGCACTTATTTATAGCCACCACTGTTCACCTACTATATGCTGTAGTAACCCTTCAGCATCGGAGCCCAGGTTCATGTAACACAGGCTAAGAATCAAAAAGGCAGATTGGGATGTGGAGGGTTTGGAAGGTTAGAAGGGGAGCGGCTGGCTTGAAATATAGTTTAAAAAAAAAAAAGGTTATGCATGGGGAATGTGTCTATTAGTGAGTGCTACAGCAAAAAAAAAGAGCCTACAGACCACAAGGCTACTTTTTTTTCCAAGACTGGCTCAGACCACTCTATTTCCTACTCTACAAACTACAGATTCTTTCCTTTTTCTTTGCTATGTAGGATGATTTTTATGCTGTTTTATTCCTGACCCACAAGCCAGCATAAAGAATAACTGATTATAAGCTATTGTTTTGATTATTCTGTTGTATGAGCTGGAGATACTATTAAATAAATGTCATTTATAGCCTGTTTGTGGCCACATGAGACACCAGGCATTTCTCTGATGCAAGAGAGCTTCCACTGTGCTCTCATGCAGAAGACCACCATTACTGCCAAGCACATAATGGGGCATTTCTGGTTCTCCCTGATACCAATCAGCTCCACAATTCCAGACCAGCTGCTTGCTCACAGCTCTAAGCACTTTGTAGTGTAAGCAGTAACACAGTAGAGCAATAACTTGAGATGATAATTTAGGTTGCTGCTCTTTCTTAAGTGTCTGGATTTTTACAGGCTGTCTACCTTAATTCTCTCTTTCCCATTAAAACCTCTTTGGGGAGAATGAGCATGAATTTGTAAAAGAAAAAAAAATCTAGGAATTTGGAGAACAATAACAGGTGCATGCAGAAATTGAAATAACACATTAGTTCACTGGATTTGAGTTGGGCTTTAAAATCCCCAGCCAAAAATGCAGCAAAAGACAAGGAAAAGATTCATTCTGAGGGCAGACTGCACATGCAGGGGAAGAAGGAGGCACTAATAATTACATCACTTGTAGGAAAGTGAGTTGTGGCCAAATTAAGGGTAGAAGCAGAATGGTCCTAAGGCACCAAGTATAGCAACATATCTACTTTTTTCAAGTTTACAGAGTATAGCCTAAAACCTTTTCTCAGGGGCTTGGAAGATGTGGTTGCCATGACTGTCACAGTATTTTTATTCAAATTTTAAAATCAAGAATCATTTCAGGGAACAAAAAACATCAAAGGCTTCCTCCTCATCTGATCACCATTCTACAGCATCCCTGTTCCCTCCTTTCTCCTCCCTTGTGCTGGATCCTTGCTGATAGAATGGCTCATTTTTAACAGCAAACAGAGAAAATGCTTGTTCTCCACCTTCTCCTGCTCCAAGTAACCTCTGTTTATGATTCTGGGGCTGCCTAATGTGTGTTAGGTGTTGAGTTGATTAAAGAGTGTTGGCTTGGCTCTTCATACATGCCAAACTGCAGCTGTTGTGCCTGGAAGAACTCAAAAATTCACAAGAATTCAAGGAAAAAGAAATTAAACAGCAGAGGAGCAAAAGTGTGTAGGTAAGCTTACTTGAGCACTAAAGAGTGCCAGCCCCAAACATGGAGACACGTCACCTACAACTCAAACCAGCAACTGCAAGGACATGTTGATCTTTCTTTATGGCAGATGTGAGCTGGGAAAGGGAACCCTCCTTTTCCTGGGGTATCATGCCCAAGTTCTGGACCCAGGCTCCCAGAGGATTGTGCCACCTGTTCCAGACCTACTCAACCCCCAGGGCTGAATGAATATTGAATTTGATTGTGCTGTTCCACCCACAGCCTCTCCAAGTCTAGGAGAAGAGCAAGCACACACCTTGCCCATGTCCTCTATGAGTCCTGTAACTGATGTGTTCCCTAAAGAGGAGCATCTCTTTTCCCTTTTCCCTTTACACTTCCATTGCAGCTGGCCAAGTGCCACGTCAAGGAAAAGCAGCACAGGCAGCAGCACACCAAGGCAGCCCAGAGCCTGTGACAAATCACTGCAGAAGCAACACAGCCCTGAGATGCCAGTCAGCTCTGCCATCTCCAGACAACATTAACAAGGAATTCAAGCACTGAGGTATTTCCATTCCACTTTTGAATTTGCCCTGGGCACTGAAGACTTTTTGCAGACTCACGAAGATTGTTTTCTCCCTTATCAGCAACAGGACTCATCTTTTCAAGCTAGTCAGCCTTTTCCAACAATAACACCACTAAAGCAATTAACATTTCCTCCTTAAGTTTTAGAGTCAAGGTAAAAGCACTCAGTCTGAAGTGTGGCTGCCATCAGGAAGGGCTGTTGTGCTTTTCAAGGGGCAAAGAAGATCCTTAAAGTAGCTGAATACACACAGGCATAGCAAAAGCTTTGTAAGTAACTCACACAGTGAGGTTTGGAAGGCAGCAAATAAACAGGACCAGATTGAGGATCCTGGCAACGGACATCCTAAAAACAGGTGCAAGGGGGGCCAGCAGCAAGCCATGGATTTTCCACCCAGGAACAAAAAAGGAAATTGTGAAGTCCAGGCAGTACAAATTAATCATCTATTTTTGAGCTGCTAAATTTGTTGCAAGCCCTGAAGTTTTTGCCTATAACAAAACAGAGGCAGGCATAGAAAAGGTGAAGAAGCACTGTGCTACAGCACTCCAGGTGAATTCCAGGGTCCTGATACATTTGGCAGAGTGGCCCCAGGAGAGGTGGATGTCAGCACAGCCAAGACAGCAGCCATGCCATGGTCCCGTCAGGAGACACTGCTCTGCTTTCTAGCTGGCCCCTTTTCAGCATGATGGAAAGATGATGCCACATGCCAGGCAAAGACAGTCATGTGGATGGCTAAAAGTGTCTAACACATGGGAATCACGTGGAGTGAGAGGCAAAGGAGCAGCTACACTGGGGAGAATCAAGAACACAGCCAGCCCTACCCTCCATGCACAGGGCTGACAGTGCCCCAGCCCAGAAGGCACACAGCGGAACATGAGGAACTCTCCATCTCTGCAGAACATGCTAAGGCAGGTGGGATCATATGAGGAATAGATAAAGAGACTTTGGCATGAGCCCTGGAGGAGGGCTGAGCAGGAGGGTGACTTTGAGCAATGTGAAAACCTGTCTGCCAGAAGTTGGACTGAGATCCACCAACTCATTCCACACAGCTCCCCAAACAGACACACTTCCTTTTCTTAGAAGCACAGATGCCTATATACTTTTAAATCATTGCTCTAGTCAGGGGTTGTACTAGCTTTAAATTTTTAAGCTAGGGGGAGGGGAAAGGCACTGAAGATTCCAGTATGCAATTTTCTTTTTTTTTTTTTATCTCTTATTAGATTATACCCTTGTTTAAGAACTAACTGTTCTTTTACTTGGTGTCCTTTTGGCAACCATCTCTACCTAGCAAGACGTGGGTGTGTGCACTCCCCCAAGTTCGCCTGTACTTGCATAGCAAGTTCAGATGAAATACAGCACAGAAATTGTACTCTTGCAGTCCAGGAGCAGGAGTATTTAGAGCAATTAATCACTAAAATGAAGAAAAGGCAATGACTGGCACCGTAGAGGAAAAGAAAAAAAATGTTAACTTAGAGCACTACTGAAACGTGCTCAAAATACACAATCCAGGGAGGAAGCAGCGGGTCTGCCTCAGCATTGCACTGACAGCAGCTGAACATCACAGGCACTTTGGAGCTGTGCTGCTCACCATCAAAATTCTTCTCCAGGGCGGTGCAGCCATGAGAGTGGATTTGGCCGGTTCCCTCTTCCCCAAGGTAATTCAGCTCTCTCCGGTCACACAAGAAATAGTGACAATGTTTAGTGCTCCCCGAGCATGGTTTAACCTAGAGAACAGCTCCAGAAAGGTTTGTGTGGCCCTGCCCCAGGCTGAAGACAGAAGCATCAGCATGTCTGCCTCATATTGCAGCAGCAGCTTCCCTCCTCAGAGGTCTGTTTTGAAACAGCCAGAGCTGGAAGGTATCCACAAATTCAGCTGAAGTCATTAAGAAACTTCGATGTTGGAAAATCAGGATTGTAGATTATTGATGGATGGCCTTAATGACATAGGTCTAGCATTTCTACATTATCTAATCCAACTGAGGTATAACTGTTCCCACAGCCAAATACCTCTACAGGTCAGAATAACACAAAGAGTTTTACGACTCTCTCATCAGAGTTTTAACCCCAAAGGTTGCTGAAGTGCTGATAATCATTACAAAGAGCTGTGCTACTAATGAGGCTGATGCTAAAACCAGTGTGGAGAACACACAAAACCAGTAGGTTCAGGCAAAACAGTGCTGGGTTTCTTTGATCCTGCTTGTATAGGAACTTTGTGAACTGTGTGAGCTCTGATGTTGTATGAGACCATAATACAGATAGCTGTGCAGGGCAAATAGCCTGGGGACTTATGGTAGTGCTTGTCTCTGGAGGCTTAAAAAATAAAATACGTAGCTTCAGTCTCTTTCAGAAAAAAAATACATGCAGTGCATCCTGCATCCAGATCCCTACAATCATACAAGGCATAAAGAAAATCCTCAGCCAAGTCCAATTACCACCAGCATACCAGGGAATGCCTATAAAGTTGTGACTGTTCTAAACTGCACTTGCGTAAACTGGAATGTTCTATATCTGCAGGCTGCTCGCTTCAGGAAGGATATCTTGGAAAAAACTTTAAAGCAAACCAAGACCAAGACTTCAATTCTGAGCAGCACAAAACCTCAAGAACTTTGCCCTTTCCTCTCTACTAACTTCTCCTTTTTCCACATCTTCAGGCTTCTCATGGCCACACAACCCTGTGCCATCTTTCCCAGCTCCTTTTTCTCATCACCCACTTCCCCATCTGTAATGCCATTTGTGCCAGGTGTGACTACAATTTTTTTGGCTTCTTCGAAACACATCTCCAAGCATTTTTCCTCACAGCATCTTGGATGCAAAACATGTCTCTGAAATAACCCCTAAGCCCAGTATCTTTATGGGGATAAATTCTTCATCTGATCAGTGATGGTGGCAACTAAGAGCAATTGGCAGAATATAACTGTTATTATTTTCCTCTCCCTTTACCCAGTGTTACACTCATTTGTGACGTGTCTCAAAGCAACACAAATTTCTCTAAAGCATAGACCTACTCCTGTGTTTTACAGGTATTCATCAAGTGAAAATCAATGTGAGTTGGTACCTCATGAGTCAGCAGGCAGAAAGAGCAGCTTTAATGTCTATGTACAAGAGATGATAGCATTTATTAATACTCCACGTGATGACTTACTTCTTCAGGTGTAATAAGGGAGAAAAATCTTCCAAGGCATGTTTGTGTGACAGATAGCTGAAGAAGTGGATTACCACAGGCTTTGGAACTTCCAGGCACCTGTATTCCTTTTTTAAATAAACTGTCCTGAAAGGCATACTTTTCTAATGTTCTTCAATGACTTCACACTCCAACCAACCTGTTTTCTAAACCTGTATTTGGCAGGTATGAGTTTCCTTGGCTTGAAAAGCAGCCTCCTAAGTGCAAAAGCTACTTTTGAAAATGGAGCTCTAGTTCTTTGGTCTTCTAGACACTTTTTTGAAATTACTCTGAATTTTGTGCTGGTATGGAGCCCAGTGCAGCAGGGCTTGAATCCAAGAACAGGACCAATCATCATGACTGGCTCTCAGTTTCAGTGAGTGGCAAATCAGAAGAAAACTGACATCAAATCTAATTGCACATATAGCTGTGCTATTGTCACTGCCAAGTGATGAGGCCCATGATTCAGCACATAGTTCACCTTCTTTCCAGGTGGGCCTTGCAGTCTGTGCTGAACAAGAGCCACACCAATAGCAGCCCACTTCAGAGGGCTAAATCTAGCAGAGGAATGGCTGCAGCAGGTTGTGATTTTGGAGTGCAGATGTACTCTGGCACTTGGAAGGCTTCAGAAGAGAGCACACAGACACAAAGGACAAGGTTGTATGTAAGGTGGACACCTCCACTGAGTTCCCCATGTCAGTGGCCCCCAATCTTTTTGAAGTAACCATCAGTGATGCCAGATTTGGTGTCTCACCTCTCCCATCCCATGCTAAACTCCAATCCATTCCATCACTGCTTCCTTACCCTTTCCTGAAACTACTGTGTTGAAGAGATCTCAGAGCTCCTGCTCAGCTGAAACAAGCAGTGAGTGAGAAAGACGTGACACTACACACATAGCAGAGTGATAACTTCTGCCCTGACACACCCTGTCACTATTGTTGTCACGGTCATGGCCACCAGCCAAACTGCAACAGCTGGCTCCTGACTCCAATCCCTGTTGCACTGGGACCAAAGGAGAGCCAGCAGCCAAAATTGCACCACCTCCATATCCTGAGTGCTATCAGCTCTCTGCCAGGCTCTTGTGCCTGACATATCCCCCAGACACCTGGAGGCCTGAGCCTTGTGACTGTGCTCTGCTCCAGTCTTCCCAAATACTTGCCAAGTCCCTCGTACACCAGCCATGACTACCTCCTCATCCCCAAACTTAGGAAACATTCTCAACAAATTTTCCCAAATGAATGTCCAGCAATCTTAGTGAAGTGGAATCTTCTGACAAAAATACTTCATCCCCAGACTTCCATCCAGCTGTGAAAAGCAGTTTTACTGATTTCAAAATGCATGTACCATTGTCCAGCTGGATATATCGAGCAGGTTGATCTTGACACATGATTTTGCCCCTTGCTAGGACACATATTTCAGATTGGTAAGTGTCATCAGTCCATTCTCCCTGACCCCTGCTTTGTTTTTTCTAGTTATTTTAATCCTCTCCTTCATTACAACAAAGGAAGTGAGTGGAAATTTTCCACTACCCCAGTGTCTGGTCCTGAGCTTGAAGTCTTCACAGTGACATGAAGATAGGAGGATGCTTTGCAGCTGGACAGAGATCTCTGTTCAAGCAAAGGTTGGTCCCTCATTAGATCAGCCCACGGGTGAAATGAAAGTGTGGTGACATTAGTGAACACCCTACTAGAAGCAGAGAAAAGACTGCAGACCCACAGATGAGTCACAAAATCTGTCTGTTCCAGTGCTCTAATTACATTGCTCATCCAAGAAAAGCCTCTTTTGGAGCCATTAGGTCAGAATCTGTTCTCCCCTAGCTGTAAATCCCTCATAACTCAGTGAAGTCAATCAATTTGTATTGGTGTAAGCAAAATCAAGCACAGTGCTCTTGCACAGCCTTTGATCTTTCTGGCTCTCTCTGAAAACAAGCTCACAGAATGCCATTAAAGAGACAAGAAACCCAGGCCCTTGGGTCTCGTGCATGCTGCAGGCACTCTGAGCAGTGATATCAACATCAAGCACTGCAGGGAGGTGGAAAAGAAGGCAGAGGAGAGACAACCTTGTGTGTCCCCTTCAGGATGAAAGACTGTGGACCTCCCAGAGGGCCTACAGACCCTTGCTAAAGGGTTGGAGCACAGCACATTAAAAGAAAATAAGTTATCGATCCATCTATCTATCAATCAGTCTATATGTCAAATAATATTACCTTTCTAATGGAAAAACAAACAGAGGGAGACACAGCTCCTATGGCTCTCTAGCACACTCAGTGGGCATGCACAGCTTTGCTGATACATGGCACTAAAACTCCAGAAGATCAAAGACCACCCAAACAAAACATTTCTCTTTCAGGAAATCACCTGAATGTAGGATTCCAAGCAATGGTCCATTTTGTCCTAATAGTTGTTTCCAGCTTCTTCCTCTTCTTCAGAGCCTCTACCAATGTCCTGTGCAGGAAATCTTGCCAGCCTCTCCTTGGCAAAGAGCTCTGCACTGTGAATGGAAGCAGAAGTCACCATCCAAAAGACACAGGATGTTCCCTCAATATTAAGTGCATTAGACAGGCAACCAAAGAACGACCCTAGGTCACAAGAGCATTTCCTCCTGTTAAATCTCACACAACTTCTACTGAGATTTGCTCTTCTGGTTAGGAAGAGCATCAACCACGTGCTTAGTCTGCAGCCTCCACTCTTGCTTCCTGGATAAATAAGAGTACCAAGTTCTCAGGGGAACAGGAGAAGAGGGAATGCTTAACAGCAGCCAAGAGTGGCTTGGCTTGAAGGAATTCAGTAGGGAATCCCACAAGAATAGCTTGAATACTACTGATTGTGTTACAAGACATGAAGAGTAAAGGAAGGCCATGAGGCAAAGGCTGGAAAGCATTAGGATTTTTCTCTCTCAGATTCCCTCCAAGCAGAAGAGCAGCTAAGGAAGACAAAGCTTTTAGAATGCAGGAAGCTGAAAGGCTGTCCTCTCCTCTTGAACATCCTGAACCTAACATTATTTCTCACCAAGTGATTTCTTCAAGTTAGTGGAGATGACTCAAAAAAATGAGTTTTCAATTAGTTTATTTTATTAATGTTATAACACCAATTAATATATATTAGTTTTGTATATATATTTACATTTATTTGACTTAATTAATGCTCTTTTGGGGGGTTCAAGGGGAAAATCTCTTCTGTTATTAAACAAAAATCTGTTCCAGGTCTTCTATCCCAGGCCTTGCATCCAATACACCATCTCCAAGTTCTGAAATTACGTCCCCTGGGTTCTACATTTTCCACAGCACTGAAATGTGCACAGTATGATGTAGACAAAGACAGAGATATCTGTAATGGCTAATATGAAACTGTATTGATTTTGTTGGTTATATGATGTTTGTTTACTTTTTAAGCCCTGTTTGAGAAGATTTTCTATTCCTTTCAGGCTACTGACATATTTTCCATTTGCTACAGGAGCTAATATTGATGCTACACCATGTGTGTGTAAATTTGTTGGGTGAGTAGGAGGAGATGCTTCCTTCAAAATACAGGCTCTCCAGACCACATTCTGCACACATTTATCTTAGTTTAAAGTCAACAAATACACCAAAACAACTAAGTTTTGCAGGATTTGCAGAGAAAAACTGATCAGAATCTGTTCCAGTCTGTCAGGATCCACCATTTTTGTCTGTTGGGAAAGCCGTGGGTGTTCTCTCCCACTCCCTGTTGGAAGGGGGCAGGAACACAATACCACATGGGAATAAAATGCAGCTTTACGGTGAGCTGATGTATGAACAGGAATTAACAGGGTGGTGGGAAGGGGATGAATCAGCCAGTCCCAGGGAAGACAAAGAAATTTTTCAGACACTACCTTGGATCTCACCCACTCAGACACAGTATCTTTTCTTGGCCCCTTTTCTTGGTGATGTTATATATCATTTCTTCCTCTCACAAAACCCTAGTATTCCAGGATAAAAAAAAAAAAAAAAAAACCCAAAAAAAACCAAAAACCAACCAAACAAAAAAAACAGAAAACAACATGAAAATGGTCCTGCTGAGAGCAAATCACCCGATCCTACACCTAGCCAGTGATACACAATTAGTCCATGAATGCCAAGTCAGCCCAAGGTGTCCAGAATTGATTCTGTTTAAATGAAGTTCATACCAACACTGAAGTCTAGAAAATATGGAACCCAACTAAAGTTTGGGTATCTGCACTTCCAGAATTAGAGAAGCATTCATTTCAAGCTATGGAACATAGAAGAAATACTTGGTGATGATCTCTGATGTTGTTTCAGCAGCAGGTATCTATGTCACTCTTATGGTAAAAGACACAGACTTGAAGAACATGGAGGGGGACACAGATTTTGAAATGCAAAAATGGAGGCTGTACAATGGCTTAGAGGGTTCTTCTGGAAAAAAAAAGGTGTATTTGGGCTTAGATCTGTGTGGTAAATTATCTGTTCTCCCCCTGGTGCAGGCAAGTAATTCCTCTCACTTTAATGGACAATTTTATGGCTGCTAATAACATTTGTAGCTTAGATAATGACAAGGATAATCAAATCTCATGCTTGAGGGCATAAACTTATTGCTGCGGGGGTTAGCAACAAAATCACCATTGCCATATATTGCACAGGTATATTATGGGATAGATTTCCTTCCTCCAAAGTAGAAAGGCATTGGTGTCTGCCAAGATAACAGATTGGATGGTTGTCTGTGCTATGGAAATTGCTGGTTTGTATGCATGGGATTTAGGGAAAGAGGAGGAACCTCTTTGTTTCAGCATTACAGAATATGCAACCCAAAATACCAAGTGAGCAGGGGCTGATGAATATTGATGCCTGTCCTAGCAAAACAGCTCTCTTAAAGCCAAATTCAGCCTTGACCATCACAAAGTCCACTGTCAGACAGCAAACACTGCTGTACATTCAGCACAGCATTTAGAAATGTCCATTGAGTGCATAATCCCAGAAGCTGAAGGTTGGGAAAAACCTCAGTAAACCATCTGATCATTTGCAGGATGCTCAGATCCTCAGACCATCACTTAGGGGTTACTCAACTCAGCAGGCAGCTCCTGTAGAGCAGTTCTCAGCCACTCATTCCTAGGAATACATGGTTGGAGGGACCTCAAAAGGTAACTGAGCCCATTCAGAACTGAGGCAGGCTCAAGCATTACAAACCCACGTGTTTTGGACAATTCTTTAACCACTTCAGACAAATATCCCACTAGAGGCATTCTGGAGGTACCTTATAGATTACATTACAGCTGATGATCAACATACATCTGGGTATATATGCAGAAAAAATTTATCAATCTCCTCTTTACAACAACCTTTCCCATGTTTGAAGCAGCTATTATTCCCCCCTTCATGTATTTCATATAGGCTAAATCATCTCTGTTCACTTCACACTGAATACAGGTTAGTTTTTCTTTCATAATTTTGATTTTTCTCATCATTCCTCTAAACATTGTGTGCCCAAAACTGCACTCAGTTTCCAGGCTGAAGCCTTACCACTTTATCAGCAGGATGTTGTAGTACTTGCATCTAGTCAGTTTATATAATTTTTTATATGTGTCTTTTATATCTTCTTCTTCGGTGTAATTCTGTGCACTTGACTATATTGAATTTTGTCATATGGATTCCAGATCATTTCTCCAAACTAATAAAATCGTTTTGTATTCTGCTCCTGCCCTCACAGTGCAAGCCACCCCTCACAATTAATGTGTGTACCCTCTGCTCTACCAGACAAGCCATTAATGAGAAACTTGAATAGTACCAGCCACAGGACAGACCCTCGTATGACTGCGTATGTTATATCCATCCAATCTGACAGGAGACAAGTGCTATTTTTTTCAGAAGTTTTTATCCTATTGTGATTATCTGGTGGCAGATTCAGCAGATCTGTGGGTTTGTATTTTCTGCCCCATTTACACCTGCACAGTGTATGTGTTTTTTCACAGACGTGATAAGCCAAATCACTGTCCAATCTCTGGTACACAGTGCGTGTCCATACAGACTTTGCACCCACCTTGCAGTTCAACCCAGTCCAGGATTTTCTACTGCAATTATGAGAACTCAATGCTATTATCATGCCATGTATGTAATAAATGTCACAACCAACTGATTTCCCCTCCATCAGCTATCTGCTGGAATAAAAACAACCCAGAAAAGCCCAGCATGTGTTACTCAAGAAAAATTTGGGGTTGTTCCAGCTTGTCCCTTGTTATCCCTTAGGTACTTTCATGCTGATTAACAGCTTGGTCAAATATCTTTCTGAAGATCAAATTTAGGTTGACTGAGCATTAACTGCCCATGTTCTCTCCTGTCCCTTTTTTAAAGATAGGCAGCATGTTTGTTTTTCCCTGCAACAGCCACTGGTAGGGCTGTTCAAACAGCAGCCATAAAAAGCTGCTAACACCAAGCAGTTACTGCTTAGAGAAGAGGTTTGATTCTTATCCCAATATTCAGCTGGAGACAGAATTGCAGGATGCACTGATAATCCCTCAGGGAAGCACAAACCTTCAGAAAAAAAAAAAAAAAAAAAAAAAAAAAAAAAAAAAAAAAAGAGACAAGATAAACTTACATAGATCCCAAGCAAGATCCAAGGCAAACTTCAAACAGCCTGTGTGTGTAGGGAACCATTAAAAATACAGGACAATATACCAGTGCATACCTTGCTGCAAGGCAGGACAGAATGCTTGGGTCATTCCTGACAGATGCTTGTCCATCCTGTTCTGCAAGACCTAGCAAAAAGACCCCACACCCCACCCCTGCCACCACATTTCCGTGTTTCACGAGTATCACTGCGATAAAGAAAGATCTTTTTTCTCTGTGACCACTCTCTTTAATACTTCCTCACTGTTGTTTAATACTTCTCCGTATTCACTGTGCCACACTCAAGGTCTTCAGGAATAGATCTGGAGTTTTCATCAGATTTGAAATGCTCCACAGGCTGGATTCTTGCCAGAGACCACAGAAATAGTTTTTAACTCCTCATCACCCAAACTGCAGTCAGGTTATCCAAATTAGGATGACACATGCCCAAGAGCTAGGAACTTTCACCATGACAGCTATTGCTGGATATTCAGAGCCAAGCTTGCATCCTGTGCCTTTTCCTCTTCAATACCACCAGCCTTCACTGTGATCCATCCTGGGAAAAGAAACACCTCCTGAAACCTTTAGAAATAAATCTGTGTTATACCAAAATGCCAGCAGCATACCTACATCATAAGGACACTGATTTCAAACATGAGACAGCAACAGCAATAAAGCAATTCTGAGACTTTATGAAAAGTTGTCTCTGGTGCCAGCCCAGCAAGTCCAACCAGATCTGAATGCAACAGCATAAACTATCACAAGTACAGGAGTGGTATGAGTCTGAGTGAAGATATAAAAGGGGGTGGATATATGGGGAGAAACCAAAAATTAACCATTCTGCATCATACCTAGTGCTTTTCTCTCATTAAAATAAACCTCTTGGATGTGCAGTACATTCAGTAACTGACTTGTAGCACTGCTAATTTGCCTATGTTAGCCTACATCTCTAGGTATCATCTTATGCTTTTTCCTCTGACTGCCAGAGTGCAGTCATTAAGACAAACACTTTGCTACTAAAGTAGTAACTGTTTTGAAAAGTGCCCTTTAAATAACAGGCCTTTTACTACTAGGCAGGATATGATTTAAGAGCTTAAGCCTTTGTTGCCAAAAGATTGGATGATCATTTGTTTGTCAGAGAAAAATACCAGAAATTAACAAAAAAAGCTGATAGGGCATCAGGACAGACTGAACAGCAACTATTTCTTTCCTCTTCTTGGGATCTTCATTCCCAAGCAAGAGGGGAGAAACTCCAAAGTAGAGAGGTTGGGAAGATCACTGAATTCTCAATTTATCAGTTGAAAGGTCAGCTGAAGAGTTCAGGTCAAATAATGGGATTTCCAGGTGCTACCAATCCACAGATCCAGTGTTGCTGTTTTAACTATCAGTTGCCTAGAACCAGCCCTATGTCATTTCTAACACACCTAAGTAATACTGAAAAAATACTAAACCAGAAAATAGAAAAAAAAGGACAGGGAAGGGGAAGATCCCGCACAAACCAAAAAACAAAGACATATTTGGTGTCCAGAAGTAAACAAACAGTAGATCAGGAACTTCTATAGAGGACAAGTCAAAGTGATGGTGGGTAGATACCTTTAAATGTTGGAAGAGACTTTCACTCCCCAGTTGTTGGTGTCCAGACTACCACACCCCAAAACACAGGGTTTTTTTCCTATTTGGAAGTCTGGGGCAATCTAGTTTTTTTTTTATGTGATGATCCTGAATAATGCTGAAAGAGCACCCTTCTACTGTTTCTAGTCCTCAGCAGAAAATACAATATTCTTTATCCTGTAAGGAACTCTTCTAAAATTCATGGTTTACTCTGGAAGCCCAAGAAGGCCTCAAAGGCCAGAAAAAATGCAAGCAAGCATTGAGGCTTCCATTCACGTCTGCAAGTATGAGGTGTTTTTCTGATGCAAAATTTTAATGGAGAGTTCAATCATCTTTATTTTATGAACTGTTTTAAAATATTATTGATGCAGTATCTTACATGGCACAGCCTGCATGCAGAGCCTTGTGGTCAGGGCTCCACGTTCTTCCTGGTGCTGGAGTTCATTTTATTTCAGTACAATATTTTATATGTATTCAGAGCAAAGTTAAATTAGACACCAAACTGTAGATTTTTAGAAATTATTACTGCTGCAAACACTGTTTTCATTGAGTGAAGTCAGCCTTGTTTCACCATAACAATTCAAACTACTAACAACTATCAGCAACTGTTCATTAGTTTAAGTAATGGAGACATATACATTTGAAACAGGAATATTTCACATGTTTTCCTACTATGTCTGGTCCTGAGAAGTCCATATGTGTACGAAATACAGCAGAGGGACAAAACAAAACTCTAGTGGTTTAGGTTTGTTACAACATTTAATTTCTGATACAGTTTCCATAGCCTGGGTTAGTTTAAACATAGAAGGAGGACATCCTCTCCAGAAGACATCAAAAGAAAAGAAGGTGGAAGAAATAAAATATTCTACCTCCACCCAAAACACCCCTGTAATGAGTTAATGATAACACACATCTGAAATTGCTGACACTGCCAATTGCCTTGGGAGTGGATCTCTTATTTCTATCTTCCCTTCAATGACAAGAATATCCCTAAATTGGGAGTCTGTGAGCATTTCCTTAGAGCTAATCTCCTGCACCACAGAATTAGAGAGCTGCAGCAAGTTTCATTCATCAATCTGTGCCCTCAAGCTCCCTGTGAAATTTTTATGCCTGAAAAGGAAAGTCCTCTTCTCTGATGGGAAAGCAAGGAGAAAATCAGCTTCCCATCAGATACATTTTAACCCCACTACTTGCCTGCTTTTCTCTGAAGCTCTTTTTTCCTTCTGGTGCAGGGAATTGAAAGGACAAAGTAGTCTGCTCCCTCCTAATCATCCTAATAAGTAACAAATACATGAGCCCTTAATAGAGAGATTCCTTTCACTGGCATGCCCTAATCATCTCCATAATGAAAGCAGTTAAAGAGGATATTGAACCCTTTAACCAACTGGTAACTGCCTAAGCCTCTTGTGGCAATTGGCCAGGTATTAAAAAAAAAAGTAATTTAACTCTTTGAAAAGAAAAACCTGCTAAGAAATTTCAGGGATTCTTCCCCTGAAAGAGAAAATAAGTACATTTAAGGAAAAAAAAGGATCTCAGTAGACCAGAAGATGATAGATCAGAAGTTCTTAACTGTCTGGGAGTCATGAAAATAAGGAAAACACACAAACAAGAAGAAAAAAAAACACACACACCACCAAAAAAAATAGAATAAAAATATCATCATTCTTCCTGAAGATTTCTCTCTGCTCAAGTTTGAGGTATGCAGCAGGCATGTAGTTTGCCTTTCGCTTTAATTAAAACATATACAAATTGTATAAATCTCAATGTCACCTTCATTATTAAAAAGAAAAAAATCTGAAAACTGCTTTTAAATATATTTTCCATTAGTTGGTTTACTATAGATTATAGCTCCTTGCAATAGAGAATTCTTGTCTAATAATGGCCAGATCCAAAACAACTGTGACTCAAGATATTTTCTCTGTTACTTATAATAAACTTTGGATCAGGCCTATATTTCTGGGTTTGGGGGCTTTGGGGTTTTTTGTTTGTTTATTTGTTTTTTTTCCAAATATTCTTTTATAGAAGATGTGTCCATAGACACTTACTTTAATCAAAGGAAGTGCTGTAGCTACAACACCAGCACTATCAATTTTAGTTGTAGTTAATCAGGTCACAGATGCATGGGGGGTATAGATAACATGATAATCTACCTAAAATCAGTAGATTCCAAAGACTATAATCCTGAGAAAGTAATAAATTAAAACTAATTTGCATTGCAGAAATGTCCGTGGGTGAAATTTCTGAAGGAGTCCATGGCTTCATTCAAAACTATGCAAAAAGAGGAGAATAGGCCTGCTACACACATCAGCAAACATCTGTTGCAAATCCACAGTAATCTCTTAGTTCGACATGCAGGCATCAAGGACTCATTAGTTCTGCATCACCAGTAAGTGTCCTTGCTAGCATCTGTTAGAGGGGAAGGGAATATTTCATGTGGCTTCTAACTATATCCAGCCAAGGCTCTTCAGTAAAATCCATAGCAAGTGGATACCTGATAGCCTAAAGGGCCTTGGGCAGAAGACACATAGTAATAAGAGAGAATTAGCCAGACTAGCATATGAACCTTCATGAAATAAAGCTCCAGGTTCTCCTATTATTACCCAGCAGAAGACCCAGGCTGCAGGAGTTTGCCAGTATCACCTTGAACTCCTTATGGATCTCTGCCTTTGGTTCATCTCCACTGTTCAATCTGGCTGTAAACTCATGCTATATTGTCCAAAAGAGAAAGAAGTGAGCAGTTTGGCAATTAGAAATAGCTCCCAACCTGAATCTTCAGAAAGCCATTTTCTCTTCTTTTCTCTAAATTGAGAATAATTTTTACACAGAGTTGTGAAGATGAATCACCTAATGTCAGTACAGCATTCTGAATATAAAGTGCTGTGCAAGCCCAGCTCAAAACCATGAGAAATGATTTCAGCATTTATGGGGGGAATATGCTCTGACACTGAAGGAACTGAGCACCTCAGCTCACAAGGCAATTGAGGAAACACAACAGCATTCTCCACTGTCCTTCATGCCAGACCAGCAGCATCTATCCCAAAACTCATGGTGTCCAACAGGAAAGTTCTCCATTAATCAGTTTTCCTTTGGTCAAGCCTCATAGTTGTGAAGCTGTCCCAAGAAAAAGCAAAAAGTTTTTATTATTTTTATTTCAAACAGGCCCATTGCCATCAACTAAATTTCTTTCTTTATTCTTAGTCAAAAACACACTCCCAGTTCTACCCTATGAACTTCTGCTTGCCATCCCTCATATCAGCAGGATCATCTTCTCCTTCTTTCCCAAAACACTCACCAACACCTCTAGCTTCTAACCTTGACTATGGATAAACACAGATATTTCTATTCTGACACTTGCAAGGGTACATAAATGGGTTTACTGGCTAGAAAAAATAATCAATAAGCAAAGACCATGAAGTGGAGAAAACATAATTTCAAATATCTTTGGATTTTTTTTTCTCAAGAAAATCAAATTACCCCAAGAACTACCAGGTCTCAAGAAGTAGGGGGAAAAAAAGAAGATTCAGAAAATCATAGAACATACAGCTGATAAAGACTTCAAGAGGTCAGCCAGTCCATCTTCCTTCCCAAAGGCAAAAACAGCTGCAGCTTATTCATTCCTGGGAAATTTTTGTCTTATCTCTTTTTAAAGAAGCCTCCTTAGGCAGTCTCTACCTACACACAACCATCCTGATGGCAGGGAAGAGTTTTCTTCATAGTTAATCTAAATATCACTTGCTTCAGGTAAAGAAAAAGTTATTAATAGTTAGGAGGAAGTGAAAGAGTACCAAATCATAAAAAACTACAAGACACTAATTTCTCCAGTGTTGTTACAGTAAGGAAATCTGCAGACACCTCCACCTAGCTCAGTGGCCAGAGGTTTCTCAGTATTTCCCCAAAACTGTTTTCCAGCTCTTACTATTACATTTGCACAGCCAGTAAGCCATATTGTGGGAAATTGCAACTAAACATCATTCTGAGCTGTAATTTTTACAGTTTATCAGTGATTTTTAAAAAGCTTTTGCTAAAGTGCCTCTGGCAGGAATCTGAGGTATCATTGCAAAACCAATTTTTAAGAACTCGAGAACTTTTTCTACAAATGTGAGCAAAGTAGCCTCAAAGCCTCTTCTGTTGGCAAAATACTATTCTGGGTTTTTTATTTTTTTTAATTTTCATCAGACAAAGAATATAGTGTGAAACAGTCTTGCAGACTGTTCTAGTTTTGCAGGGGAGAAAAATCCTACACACAGTCCATCTTCACAGGGCTCACTGTAGCAGACCTCCATCTTGCTTGAGATACCACCATCAGATATTCAGACCCTCATCATCCAATATTCTCCACTAAAGCTTCAAGCTGCATGAATGAAGAGATTTCTTACTTTGGTGTATCTGAAAATCTTACTCTCTGCTTTCACCTGAATTTATTAATAATTGATTGGCTTAATCTACTCATTGCTTGTTTGGTTTTTCAACAAGATATGACCTTCATGGTCCTGACAAGTCATGAATGCTTCAGTTAATTGACCAAAACATTTGTGTCTTTATTCTTAATCTCTTCCCTTACATGTCTTGTTTTCTTTTCTTTCTTTCAAATGCAGGTTGTCCATTTGCCATGATTCCCTACTCAAATATTTTCAATGGACTGGCTCTAAATATTACTATCCATCAAAAACCAAGAGCAGACTCAAAACACCAGAGGCTAGTTTTAAAGGAAGAGGAACAGACAAAATAAATCACTTGTAAGAACACTTCAGTCTTTGTCTAATCCAAACTACAGACATCACTGTACTACCAAGTTGGTGTTTTTACACCCATTTTACAGAATGGTAAAATAATGCAGAGAAAGAACACAGAGACTCAACCACTATCCTAAAATGGATTTAAGCATGTGTTTGCTTAGTTCATTAATGCAGGTTCAAACTCCCTGTCAGGACACCATCTGCCAGAAGTATGAAATGTCCTCATCTGGATGCAGACAGTTTCTGAGTGTTTGGCTACTCAGCAGCCAACCAGATGTCAATAGGTGGATGTTCCATTCACCATTACAGGTATTGCACAACATTCTTTTAAAAAGTATTTTATCTGAATAGTTCACTCACTGCTTATAGTAGGTTCAAAACTGAAAACAAAGGCTAAAAGCTAGAAAGAGAGACTCATAATTCACAGCACAATCTGCCTTAATTTTGCTTCCCTTACAGTCACTTCTCAGGAAAAAATAAATAAATAAAAATTTTCAATCTGTTTGTTGTTTCAGTTCATTTTAGGATGACACAAACAGCTTTCAGTTCTTTACATTCTGCACAAGCCTGCAGAAATATTCAGTGTTTACTAGAGTTTGGTGGTGTTAAATCAAGTATGACTATCACCCTTTAAGGCCTAACTGATAAAGTGATATTCATGCCAATAACACATTTTGACAGTGTTGACACCTGCTTACACAGAAGCAGTTTAATGACTCTTCTAGACCTGCAAAAAAAGGGCATCAAAAATTGCTGAGAATCCTAGAAATAACCCTTTATTTTTGGAAGGTGGTGTTTTCATTCATAGTATCAAGCCTTTAGATGAACTCTGTGGCAGATTCTACAGTGTATCTCTGTAAAGACAAATAGCTGGATGATTCATTAAACCACTCTTTTTCACCTTTTTGGCTGTGTAAGTGGAAATGGAGAGGAATTCACACTAGCTCACTTTGAAACAAGAACAATCCTGAAATGAATGCAGCACCTGGTGAGAGCCAAGAAAAGCTTATTAGCACTTTTTAAGCTAAAAACTTTTACATGATTCAAACATAACCAAAACTTTGTAGAAGCTCAGAGGGGAAGAAGGGGAGGGGAAGAGGATTTTCTGCTAATTGATTTTAAGAACAGACTCATCGAGTGTTGTAGAACCTTCTGTTGTCAACCTTTCCATTGTTGTTTCAGTTTTAAAAGAAAAAAAGAAGGAAGGAAGGAAGGAAAGAAAAGAAAAGAAAAGAAAAGAAAAGAAAAGAAAAGAAAAGAAAAGAAAAGAAAAGAAAAGAAAAGAAAAGAAAAGAAAAGAAAAGAAAAGAAAAGAAAAGAAAAGAAAAGAAAAGAAAAGAAGAATATTGCACCTAGGGAGTAGAAAAATATGTTTTGCCACAGGTTAAAAAAAAAAATGTTTCCATATACTTGATTAGCCCTCACTCTTTTGTTTAGCACTCAGCTCGACAAGTGAGCAACAACCCCCAACCACCCTCTAATAAAAGCAAAATACCATAGAAAAAGGAAATGAGAAACTTGACCAAATCTCAGCGCTTCGCCTCACACAGGAGAGTTTCAGGATTTCATGGTCTCTTCCAAGCAGGTCTTTAATGATGCGTTTCCACGGGAAGCAACAAGCTGCAAAGCTTGCCGGAGGAGGGGAGTCTGGAGCTTCGGCGATGTGCGGGAGCCAAACCATCAACACCACAGCCTGAGAGCTCTGCTGGAGCTGTCCCTTCAGCTCCACGGACTGGGGACACTGCTGGAGCTGTCCCTTCAGCTCCACGGACTGGGGACACTGCCGGAGCTGTCCCTTCAGAACCACGGACTGGGGACACTGCCGGAGCTGTCCCTTCAGAACCACGGACTGGGGACACTGCCGGAGCTGTCCCTTCAGCTCCACGGACTGGGGACACTGCCGGAGCTGTCCCTTCAGAACCACGGACTGGGGACACTGCCGGAGCTGTCCCTTCAGAACCACGGACTGGGGACACTGCCGGAGCTGTCCCTTCAGAACCACGGACTGGGGACACTGCCGGAGCTGTCCCTTCAGAACCACGGACTGGGGACACTGCCGGAGCTGTTCCTTCAGAACCACGGACTGGGGACACTGCCGGACTTAGCCCTTGAGTACCATGGACACTGCCGTGCGTGTTCTTTTAGCACCACAGACTGGGGAACACTGTCAGAGGTGTCCCTTCAACACTGCGGACTGCGGGAATTGCTGCAGTTGTTGTACCTTCAGCACCAGAGCTGTCAGAACTGACCCTTCTGCCCCACGTCTCAGGAGCAATGGGGCACCTGTTCCATCCCCCTGGTCTGGGGACACTGTTGGACTTGTCCCCTGGCACTGGAAGAGAAGCACCGGCCTATTCCTGGCTACTGATGGGCCATGGCCAACCATAAACGCCTTTGATTAAATTAAAGCCACAGTAGTTGAAATCAGCACAGTGAAGAGGTAATTGCTCCAGACATGTTGCTAGCATGGCAATATCACGAAGTACAATTAAGTTAGACATAAATTAGACTGCAACCATATGCACATTGCTCGACTTTGTGGTCCGCCGATTCCTATCACTGTTTTGTCCGAAGGGAAGTTTTGTGAAGAAAGCAGTACCCTTCCAGATTAGGCAAGGTCTTTTGTTCATTCTCTTCTAAGGGTCAATCTGTGATGATATGTAAGACACATTTTTGCAGGAGTACCTACTGAGTACAGCAGGTTCACCAATGCAAACCCCACATTATGTTCTTCTGGAAGTCTGTCCAGAAGGTTTCAGAGGGAGAAAGATGTATATGAGAGCATACACACAGATTTTAAAAAAATTACCCGCACAAAATATTAATATGAACATTTTATATCACTTTCATGTATAAGAAACATAGATAAGAAGTCTTCTTTTTCTAAGAACTTAAAAAAAGAAAGTAGGGGTTTCTTTCCCATCCATGAGACAAATTAGTGTAGGATAAATAAGAATTTTTTTTAAATCTTCCATGCTTACTTTTACAGAACAGCAGTAGATCAGATAACATCATGAAGCCACTTTAGTACTGAAGAGATGGTACAAAAAATAGAAGTGCATTTGGCAAGATGCAGAGAGCAACTATTAATAAACTTTTGAAAGACAGACCAGATATCCTCCCAGAGCACAGCTTCCGAAATGAACAATTGTTACAGAATGTCTGTAACTTTCTGCACCATTCTTTATTATCAGTCTTCCTCTCAGTGGTTCCCTGTTGCTATATACATTTTAAAATTTAAACAAATTGTACATCCCAAAGTGCATCTGTCTACTGAAATGCATTCTATCCTCTACATGCCAAGGTACTCAGAGCTTCCTAAACAAATCCCAGCTCTTTGAAGGAGAAAATGCTACAACTTCCCATGCAAGTTGTACTTGTTTATGGGTAAAATACCATCAAATCAGTAAAGTACTGTACGAACAGCCCTTTCTACCTGTCACCAACAGAGCTTAAGAACACAAAAGTACTGCAGGCAGTTCCTAGGCAAGAGTACAGGGCAGTGTGAGTATACAGGCGTGTGTGTGGAAGGCTTGTTGTAACACAGAGGAGCACGACAGAGCAGTACTCACTCAGCACAAACAAGTAGCAAGAGACAGGATGAGGAAGAGACTCAGTGGTCAAAGGAGGAAAAGAGAGTTCTGACATCGTAACGAACAGCGGGAAATACAAATCACCAGCCAAAGTTTCATTCTGCTTTATGTTCTATAATCTGCTAATATATGCATTTTTATTGATCTAATAACAGAAAGGTAGAGGAAATTAACCCTTAAAAATCTTATCTTTGTAAGGGCAAATAGGTTTTATACGCCAGATGGTCTTTCAAAGGAAATTTTTTGTTGCCCCAGGTAGAATATAGTCAGATAAAAACATAAGCAGACACTTTTCAAAGGGCAGTGCACAGCATGTTCTGCTAACAACTCAGTATCTTCTGATGACAGTGTGAAAATTTTTTGTTACAATCCCTACATGTCAAGAAGACCAAGTTTTCTGTATTAATAAGAGAGCTGTTTTCGTGTCCTGTTATGTATAACATAATATCAAACAGCCAATGAGTTAGAGGGATCTTTTCAGACCTACACAGATATTAGAAGTTCTGGGAGAAAAACGCTATCAACTGCCTTAGTAATCCCATCTTAAAGAACACAAAATCAGAATGAGCAAACCTGCTCATCCAGCCAAAGCCAGAGTTGTAGAGCAGTTCTGTGTGCATTCTGCAGCCTCTAATCTCCGTGACATTATTGTTATGGCAGAGAAGCAAACTTTGTGACAAATGCTTGGCTTTAGCTGCGGGAAGCAGGGAAGTACAAAATGACAGCCTGTGGCTGTGTCCACTGACTGTCCCTTGACTGTCTTGGGAAGCGGCACATCTGGGAAGCTGGGCAACAGGGATGTGACAGCAGGCATCATTTTGCCTGTCACACCATGTGCCCACAAAGGGGAAATGCAGACTGTGACCTGTTGTCACATCAGACACTCCAGTTGTAATAAAAATTCCAGGAACACATTGTCAGTGCCCAGGGTTTGACCACAGCTGTGAGAACCACCACCACTGTCCTTGCAATACCAACACAAAGTTTGCAAAAGCAGCTCTCTCCATGCCATGCTACATTAAGGGCTTTCCCAGCTGATCCAGTTCCCATGCCTTCAACATTTTCTTTCACCTCCAGCTGCTTTTTGCCTACATTTTCCCTGTGTCTCCTAAGGTAAAAGAAGGAGTGTGACAACAGGGCCTTCAACCTGAGGGGAACCCCAGGAGTGTCACTCTGCCGTTTCCCTCTTCCCTTCTCTTCCTCTCCATCCAAGCCACAGCACCATGGTAGCCACCTGGCCAGTGCCAATGCCCTTAGCCAGAACAGCCCCACTCTTCTCCAGTCCCACGCAAGAGACAGAGGATCCGTCTCCAGGAGAAGATGTGCGGGACACTGTCAAGTCCAACAAGTGCCCAAGAAGAGCATTAAATTACATAAGACGGGAGGGAAGCAAAAAGGCTCATCCAGCACAGACAGCTTTGCATGCCACAGCCTCCCTGCCCCACTCCCTTTTTTCCAGTCCGGGAAGTTTTTGCAGCCCCGGCCCTGGCCCCAGAGGGCCTCCCCGATGCGAGTCACTCACCGATGGTCGTGATGACCGTGATGGCAAAGTAGAAGGAGCCGGCGAATTTCCACTGGACTCCGGCGCGGTGCGGCTCGGACTGCATGATCACCAACTCCAGCTGCCGATAGTCCTCGCTGGTGATGTTGTACTTTCCTTTGAGCCTGATCTCCTCGGCTTTGAGTTTCTCCTCCTCCCGCATCTCGTTGTCGGACTCTAGGGCATCAAAGACGGCAGCCCCGACCAGCAGGTATGTGAACGTGCAGATGATGAGGGACAGAGTCCGCACGTTCTGCCTCTTCATGGCCGCCAGCAAGGGGCGAGTGAGGGGACCATGTCCCCCCCTGGCCGCCCGGGGTTCCGACAGGCCGCAGCAGCTACAGCAGGGGAGCAGCTGCCGGGGGGGCCGGCGGCGCCCGCCGCCGCTGCCGCTGCTCCGGGGCAGCTTGTGCTGCGGCGGCGGTCGCTCCCCGCCCGCCTGCTCGGGCTCCTGGGAAGAAGAGAGGCACAGGAGGCTACTGGAGCGTCGGGACCAGGTGCCCTGAAGCCGGGAAACTCTGCGCAGGACCTGCCCAAACCAAGCCGTCCCAGTGCGCAGGGCCATCCAGGGCAACCCCCGCTCCTCCCCAGCACCGAGGCCAGGGACAGGGGGTCCCCGCCGAGGGGCCGACGGCCCCGGCACGGAGTCCTGCGGCGGGCGGGTCCCCCCGCGAAGTTGGCGCGGCGGCGCGGGGAAGGGTCGCCCGCAGCCCGGGCGGGGCGCGGCGGCGAGGCGGAGGCCGCCGCCGTCCCAAGTTTCTTCAGGCGGAGCGGCGGGGCCGGGGGGAGCCGGGCGGCGGCAGCGCGCCCATCCGCGGAGGAGGAGCGGGGCGAGGGGCGGAGGGCTCCCGGGCTCCGGCCGTCGGCGACCCGACCCGCCCCGGCCCCGGCTGCCTGCGGGAGCGCCGGCCGGGCGGGTCGGGACGGGCTGAGCGCTCTATTCCTTCCGCCGCGGTGCGCGGAGAGCGGCGGGGAGCCGGGCAGCTGCTGCCTCTGCCTCTGCTGCTGCTGCTGCTGCAGGTGGCCGCGGCGTGGGCAGCGGCGCGGCGTCCGGCGCGGCGAGGGCGGCGGCGGCGGCGGTGTCAGGCGGCGGGCGCGGGGCCGGGGGCAGCATCCCCGGGCGCGCCGGGCCGCGCCGCCGCTCCGGCGGGAGGCGGGGGCGCCGGGCCGGCGGCGTGGCCCTGGCGGCGGGGAGCCGGCGCCCCGTGAGCGGGAGGAGCGGCGCGGAGCCGCCCCGGCCGGCGGGCGGGGAGGCGGCGGCCGCGGACCGAGCACCTGCCCGGGGCAGCGGCGGGGCGGGACGGCTGCGAACCCTGTCTCCGGCCGCGGGAGGAGCGGAGAATCGCCGGCGGCTTCCGCGAGGAGCGAGTGAGGACGGCTCGGCCCCAGGTGGACACAAAGACGGAGGCAAGGAAAATAAAACCAAAAAAAAAAAAAAAAAAAAAGAAAAAAAAAAGAAAAAAAGAAATAAAAAGAGGCAAAAAGGAGGGAAAAATGAAAGGGTACTTTCACGGCTGCTGCCCCGGCGGTCGGGGCGGGGGCTGCTTTATTTAGGATGGTTTCAGAACAAAGCCGTTAAGAAAAAGAGCAACCGTCCTCCTCCTCCTTCTCCCGGGCTCTTGACATCATCTCGGGGAGAAGCGAGCCCGCGCCCCGCAGCCATCGCCTGCGCGTGTGTGAGAGAGAGCGTGTGTGTGCGGGCGTGTGTGTGTGTGTGTGTGTGTGTGTGTGTGTGTGTGTGTGTGCCCGTGCCCGTGCCCGTGCCCGTGCCCGCTCCGGCGCGGGAGGCGGGATGCGGGATGCGGAGCCCGCCCCGGCCCGCGGCGGGGAGCGCCTTAACCCCCTCGGCGCCGCCCCGGCATGGAGCGGCCGCGGAGCTCCCCCGGTGCGGCTGCGGCTCCCGCCCCCCTCCCCGGGCTCGGCCACGCCCCGGCCGCCGAGCGGGGCCGGGCGGCGGCGGGGCGGGTTTGTGCCGTGCCCGCAGGGACAGCCCGGAGCCCTTCCCACCCTCGAGCCGCGCCGCGCGTAGCGGCCGGGACAGGTTTGTGCCACCTCCGCTGCTCTGGGGACGGCGGCTCCGCGGCCGCACGCACAGCTCCACCGCACCGCAGCTCCGCTCACCGCCGCCCCTCCACAGACCGCCACGTACAGCCCCGCACGCCGCCGACACTCACAGGCAGAGCCCTGCACTCCCCGAGCTTCACACACCATCGCCCTACACACCCCTCGTTGCACAGACCGAACGCGCGCGCACAGCCCTACACACCCTGAGCGTTACACTCCATGTCCCCCATGCACACTCCTGCACAGCCCTACACACCACGAGCATCACACCCCACAGTCACACACACACCGCAGCCACTCACCACCACACCTGCACATCTTGTGCTGGCACTTCACACACAAAGAAATCCACACATCACAGTTCCACTTAGGTACCCCACGCACACACTGACCTAGACACACCACAGCCACATGTACCACAACCCCACGCAACAAAAATCCGTCGGGTCCCCAGCCAAATGTGCCAAAGCATCACGCACTCCGAAACCTGTCCACGCCACAGCCTCCACACAGCAAAGCCCTTTCTCCAGCCTCTGCATATCCCCCGAAACACAGGCATGCACTCAGACCCATGTCACAGGGGTGGAACTGGATGATCTTTAGCATTCCTTCCAAATGAAACCATTATGTCATCCAGCGCTCATTACATACAACCTACATACCCACAGCAAAATGTTCCCAATGGTTCAGAGGAACCAACCTTACTCTACAGGGTCCATCCCCAGGCCCACAGCTCCTGAGCCACTGCCCTGTGGAGGCTGCAATAACTCACATCTTCTTGCTACATCCTGCCTCTCATTTACCATCAGGTTTCCAGCAGCAGGTGTTGCCACAGGAACCTGAGGTTGCTTTTATGTACTCCCTGAGATAAGGCTGTCCCTCTTGGTGTTGCCTTGCCCATAATTGTAGGTATCCTCCTGCATTAGAGCTGGGATTTTCAGCCTTACTCAGTGAAGGCTGAGCTGGTCTTGATTCTCTGAGCCTCAGGCTACTTTCCCTTGGTTTAGGTCTTTCTCAAATCCTAGGACCCCAGGGCTCATTACTGTAACCCTTCATCTGTAAAAGCAACTCTGTCTGCTCACTCCTGACTATACATTGTCTAAGGCCTTTGGATATGCTTCTTGAGGTGTGAGGGGGCAAAGGGAACCCAGTGCCTTGTAGGTGGATCAGATCAGAAACCAATCTCCAAGACTGAAGCCCTCTGAAAAGTGCACCCCAAGCTGAGTGGATGAAACTGCTCACAAGGCCATTTGGGAAACTCCTGGATGCAGGGAGGAGGAAGAATTTGTTTCATCAGTTCAGAAAAAAAGAGTTCACCCAGGGCAAATTCTGAATCACATCACCTGAGAGTTACCAGAATTGTTACAGCATGACATGGTCTCACCTGCCAAAAGAAGTGTGTCCAGATCAGCAACAGAGGGAAGAAGGGGAAAGCTGGGGAAAGGTGGGGAAAAGAGGAAATATCTGGTTTCAATCGACTCCTTAAATGTAGAAGTCTGATTACCTTTGCCCATTTCTGATTCCTCAAGGGAGAGCAGAAGAGGAATCTATAAATAGTTTGCAACACCGAGAATCCTATAGCAAAGTTGCTGGGAAAGATCAATAACATGATTCAAGGAGGGATCCAAATTACATCTCAGGGGAGGGAGGTGCTGAACAGAATTGATAAATGAGTTGCAAATGCTGTGTGTGTTGTGTGTATCTAATTAACAGAGGGTGACCGGGATCAATAGCAAGGAAGGAGATGGTCTAAAAATAGGACTAAGGCAGGGGCTGCAACCTGCAGGCAACAGCTTGGATGGATGTCCCATGGAGTAATTAACCTTTAGCTGAAAGTGATGATTAACATGTGGCCAAAGTGGGGCCTGTGGACAACTGGGAAGGGATGAGGGCTGTGTGTGACTTAGGGCACAGAGCAGTGTGACACTGTGGGGGTAGAGGCACAGCCAAGAGCTCAGAGCCTTCCTTTGGTCAGGGGACAGTGACAAGATGCTGATTGGTGTGGTGCTTTCTGTAGAAACATCTGAATATTGACATTTTACTGGGGTTTTGGAACAGAGGATACATGCTGTTCTGTGTACTCACAAATGTTTCAACATTGCTTAGAGAAAAGTAGCAATAAATTTTTTAAACATCTTTTTACTTCCATAAGAATCTGCGGTTTTCTTCCTTTTTGCTGACCCTGTTACCAAGGAAGTACCCACCACTCTGAGGATCAGACTTTGCTCATCCAGACTCAACACCATGTAGATATTTGAGCCACAGAGAAAATAACTTGAAAAGGGGAGTGTTCTTCAATCCTTCCATCTACAACAGAGCTGTCAGGTAAACTCCAAGGGAGAAGGATTGATGTTGGGCAGGATGGTCTATGGCTCAGCTTACAGGCTCTGTTGAAGTGGCAGCTTCAGCCAAGTGAGAGGCAGAGACACACCCAGGAACGGAAGGTCCATTTGCAGACTGAGTGCAGGATTTGGACCTGGGCTGTACAGCAGGACCAAAAGAAAAGGAAACTCTAAAGATGAAGAATCTAGAAAATATCTCTGTCAGAAAAGGACTGGAGGGGTAAGTGGTGAGTGAAGAGCTTTTCTTTAATATAGACAGAAGTGGCTAAAAATTTCTGGTAAATAGTTTTCTCCATAAGATTTAAAAAAACAAAACAAAAAAACCAAACCAAAACAAAACAAAAATGTCTTTTATTTGCTATAGACGGAGCTGCTAAAGGAGCAGACCATGTTCAGTCACAAAAAGGAAAGTTAACTTAAAGGGACAGAGCATAACTTAACTCCTCTTGGGTTAAGTCTAATTTGTGGGAGAGAACACAGGCTGGAAGACAGCTCTGAGATGAGCATTGAGTGCCCTGGCTGCTGACAGCTCTGCTAACCCCGAGTTGTACCTACTGTCTCTACAAAAAGCCAAGCAGAATTTGAAATTTCCCATATTTTAGGTAGGAGCATGTGGGTGCTCTTTTGTCACAGCAGCTCTTCTGTTTTACCTGGAGTTCACTCTTCAACAAAGGCAAGAGTCAGCAGCAAGGCACCTGGATTTTGAGTTGTTCTCCAGTCCATTCTTTGGACCTGACAGAGGTTCTCCTTGAGAGAAATCTAATGTCTGTCTCTGTGCAAAAAGGGGCTGGGAGCTGCCAACCCATGAGCCATCTTCCAGATGAACCACAGGAGTCACACAAACCAGAAAAGGAAAAAAGCCCACAAAACAAGAAAAATAACTGAAAAATATGACCAGTACTAGAAAGAAGACCTAACCTATTTATTTTTCAACACAGGTTATTAAGAAACCATTTTCTTTCTCTGAAAATGGTGGCATGAAGATGACCAGAACATCAGTTATGATTCAGGCCAAGGTTCATTGAGCCCAGAAGCCCCTCTTCCACAGAGGCTGTACAGGCACAGGGGAGAAACGCAAATGGAACAAGTATGTGTGGTTCTTTTTCATCTCCTTAAATACTCCCCCAACCTCAGACTATCTTAAATCAGTGTTTTTTCTGAGTTCTCAGTTAGTTGCTCTATCCAGTGACTCATGGCAGATCTTTCTCCCAAGCACTTGTCTTCCCTCTTCCTGAATCCATGAATCCAGCTGAATTTTTTGCCTCCTCGGCAAAAATTTAAGCTAAGGGCAGGTTGGATGGGGCTCTGAGCAACCTGGTTTCATTGAAGATGCCCCTGTCCACATCAAGAGGTTTGGAAAGAGATGATCTTCAAGGTTGCCTTCCAACCCAAACCCTTCTAACCCAAACCATTCTATGATTATATGATTCTATGATTCTGTGAAAAATTCTCATCCTTCCTGAAGATGAATGAATAAATGGATCTGTTATTCAGAGCAGGAAGAGGACTCCCTTTTATTTGTTGTGACCATGCTTTCTTCAGTGGTCCCCAGGCTCTGGGCTGGAACAGAGAACACACTGCAGTTTCTCCATGGCATCAGGGATTGGTAAAGACTTTGAAGTTCAAGAATCTAGCCTTAATTTTAGCCGCTCTTCCCAGTGCAGGGCCATAAAATGACATCTCCATGTGGGTCTCCCGTCTCTACTGCCTAAGAGGAAGAGGGTCCATGTGTAAAGGTGAGCAAGGCAGAGATGTAGCCCTGAACTATTTTGCCCTATAAAATGTCTCTGGCTCTTTGAGGGATTTCTTTGAAATACTACTATAAAAGAGTCACTGTGTTGAATTTTGCTGTGGATGTTCTTTTAAGTGACAATTCATAGAAGGTGGTCCCACACAAGGAATAGTTGTTGCCATGCTGTTCACATAAGAGGAGGGACTGCAAGTCTGTATCAATTCCAAGACCTAGTGAGACTGGCAGTACATAAGAAAGACCCTGCAATTTCAGTCATTAAGAATCACCAGAGGTCCTCCATAAAAATTCTTCCCTGAAATCCACAAAATTCATTCATTAAATGATCTGGCCATGAATGAAGTCTGTCCTTTATAATGCAGCTGCAGCAGTGAAGTAAACGTTGCAATTTTAAGAACTGGGAAGAGGCTCAGTTAAAAATGAAATGCCTTACTCAAAGCTTGTCGTAGCACTATCTATCAGTTCTGGTGGCCTTTTCAGCTGTTACCAAGAAGACAAAGATTATGATGACAAGTATTAGTGACTGAATTGTAAGGAGTCAGGCTTGCCTTTAGTTTCACAGGTTCTCTTCGTGTCCTTTGCTTCCGCCAGCTGTGTGCATTTGCACAGTCACTGAAGTGTTTGTGGACCATGGACTCAGTCGACTGAGTGCAAGAGGAAGCTGAGCTCGGGTTACTGGGTGAATGCACCTGTGTCCTTAGAGCAGTAGCTCAGGAAAATGATGGAGGAGGGAACCTTCCCTGTGCAGCTCTCATTTTATTCTTTGTACCTTCTTCCCATTGATGTTCAAAGGAGTGCAACCTCTGTTGGATACACTCGGGCAGGACTCACATGGTTCTACCACATTCCTTTCGTCGGGCAGTGTTTGTGCAGAAGCAGGTAGAACAGGGCACTGATGCCTTAATTCTTGCCTCCATCCCCCCGTGCCTGAAACATGACAGTCCTCTTGAAAGTAATCAGCAGTAACAGAAAACATGCACGAAGGATCTCATTGACTTAGGGAGAGGGTGCTTGTGTGAAGCAACTTCACACATGAGAGAAAAAAAAGGATAGGATCAGACCTACGCTTTGTATTTTTCCCACACTTGTTTCTTTTCACAGGGAATTCACTAATATTAAATCCACCTAGGTGGCAGGAATGTGAGCATCTGGTCCAACCTAAATAGTCTCTTCTGTTCTATTTTTATCTTCGTGTATCATTTTTATTCTGCAGAGCCTGTGCGTGGCAGAAAGGGTGAGTTCACTTCTCAGTGTACAAGCCAAAGGTCTCTTTCAGAACTGCTGTGAGGGATTTGGAAGATATTTCACTCAAGCACAGAATTTATATATAGGCACAAAGATTTCATTAAACATGAGCAGCCATGGGGACAGCATCAGTCACTGACGGTAATGTATGCATGTCTTGTAGGCACACTATAGAGGAGCAAGCTGCTTGGAGAAATTAATGCAGCAAAGGTGTTGGATATGGATGCATTTGTTACTGAATCGACTCCATCTAAGTTTCCTGAGCCACTGTGACTTCCAGGTCTATTTGTAGATTACCAAATGCTCATAGTGTGACTGTCGCTTTTGCATTTACTGCAGCTGATGCCTCAATGTGATATTTAATGCATACTTTAAATTAATAATTCCCATACCAAACCTGCCCCTGATTAAGAATAAGTCTTTGAGGAAAACCTTGGCAAGGTAGAAAGGAAGATCTCTGAATAGGTACTGTCCTCACCATCGTTACCAGAGTAAGTGAGCTGCAAAGATGCAGAGCTCTGGGAGAGACATCTTCCTGCAGCAACGGGTACTGTATTTTTGGTGCAACAATTTCTGAATGAATTGGTGGAAAATGTGCATTTCATTAAAACCACCACTGAAGGAGGAAAGCAATTGCTGAGGGGGCTTGCTGGCTAGTGCAATAATCTGCAACTCTAACTAATAGAATGCCACAGTAAAGGCAAAATAGGAGCCATCATTGCATCATTGCTGTGGAATTGTCCTTTTCTGTCCAGAAAAGGATTACTTATAATTATTAGAATAATGCTGAATGAAATTTGAATAAAATGTTCTGGTTTATCTTACTTCTCTCTTTTGATTGCTCGAGAAGCAGAATCCAGCTTTTATGCTTGCTCCATTTATTCCAAGGAGATACTCATCCTTTTCATTTGCAAGAGATTGAATGGGGTCTTCCACACCTCCTTCTATTTATTTTTTTTCCTATTTGAGGACACATTAATACACTCACCTTTCAGTTACCTCCACAATTTTCACAGTGCATTTTGTTCTAATGTATTTTTTCTGGCCTCTACTCCCATAGTATATGACCCGACTGCCTCCCAGTAATGGAGACATTTTTCCCAGCCAGCTTTTTCCTCCTGCATATTCCATTTTTAGGTAGGAAGCTGAGAGTTTCACCAAAGCTGCAGAGAAAGCCTGTGGAAGGAGGGGTACACAGCTGCAGCCTTAGATCTGACACAAACCTCAATGGCACCTGGTGGGCTGTCCCCACTGCCTCCACTTGCAGCCCTTGCCAAGCTGCCTCAGTGGTCCATGGCCTGAATATTGCAACATAATCCCTGAATACTCCAGTTGTGGCTGCTGTTTTGAACTCTACCTCAAGGCCAACTAAGCCAATCTGTTGTAGAACAAGTGGAAGAAAAGATTTTTCACTCATCTCCGCAGACATGCTGCAAGTGTCAGCTTTATCTCTACAAATCAGACAGTGGTTGGACTGACTAGCAATTAAAAAGCTGGTGCTAAACATTGTTATTACTGTATCTGACTGTGTTGAAATGGAAGACCATAGCAGCAGCTTAAACCTCAGCTAATTCAATTACATTTAGCTGTGCCAGGATCTCTTACAGATATTTTCCAAAATAAATTCCAACCTGTATATACACACAAAGCTGAACTGTTTCTTTGAAAGGAAGATTACACGGTTACTGGTAAAGATCAGGCAGGATATTTACTGCCCTGGAAACATTCCCTGAGAAACTCAGAGTCAGGGCAAAGGCAGTACCAGCTCATGGAGACAATTTCCCACTACTTCATATTATCACTTAATTTGAAACTGGAGGAGGGAAGGAAAGTGAACTTTTAGTGAACTGTCTAGATTTAAAACCAATTTCAGTGCTCAAGACAGCTTGTAAACACACAATGTGTTTTAAAAAGGATTGATTCTGAGCAAAGTGAGATGCATGTTTTCCTGCTGTTGAAGTCAAAGTTCTTAAACAGCTTCCATTTTCAAGGGTGTGTAAATGGCCACATTAATAGGAGCTTTCCTCTGTCTGAAGATGAGAGATTTGTTTCTCAGTTCTCTTACACACATTTAAATCAGGAATAACTCACTGAGAATTGACCTGGTGTACATTTGTTATGAGAAAAGAATAGGGAAAAAAATCTGTATAAAAAAATTCTAACAACGATATAAATTATGGTGATTTACATTTTTGGGCCAGGAGTTGAGATTCCTTTTAAAACCACAATTGATTGATGAAGCCTCACAACATGCCTGTGATTCAGTAAGTACTACACTCAGTTTGCAGATGGTTGCTCTGGAGCACATCATTGTTATATGGTTACAAGCCCAACAAATGAATTAGTGGCAGAGCATGAACCAAATACAGATTGCTATATCCTAATTATTACAGAGCAGTGCTTTGGGACAGCATTTCTTCCTTGTGGCTGATCACAACACAGCAAGAATTTCTGTGGTTTTGTGTCTCTTGGCTACAAAAGTTGATAACTTAGCATGGTACTGCTGCCTTTATAACTTTATAGTGTCACATCCCATCATCCTTGGCCCCATGGTTTTTCTTGACAATCCACAGTACCCCCAGGGTTCAATACTGACCTGGTACTTTTTTACTTAGTCCTAAATTACTTGGATAAGGGGTAGATGCCCCCTCAGCAAATCTGCTGATGACCCAAAGCTGGGAGCAGTGGCCAATACCCCAGAGAGCCATGAAGCCATGTAGAAGAACCTCATCAGGTGGGAGACATGGGCAGGAAAAGCTGTCAGAAATTCAACAGTGGTAAATGGATCCTGTACCTGGGGAGGAATAATCCAGGCACCAGCACAGGCTGGGGGTTGATCTGATGGAAAGCCACTCTGCAGAGAAGGACCTGGGGGCTCCTGTGGACAACAGGCTGTCCCTGAGCCAGCAGGGCCCTTGTGGCCAAGAAGGCCAATGGGATCTTAGGGTGCATTGGGAAGAGCATTGCCAGCAGATCAAGGGAGGTGATTCTGTCCCTTTATTCAGCCCTGGTGAGATGCGTTCAGAGTGCTGTGTCCAGTTCTGGGCTACTCAGGATGACTATGGAGAGAGACATCGAGTTCATGGATCTGAGCCACTGGAGGACAACAAAATATGATTAAAGGACTGGAGCATCTCTTATAAGGAAAAGTTAAGGTAGCTGAGGCTGTTCAGCCTCGAGAAGATTCAACTGAGAGGAGACCTCATCCCCATCTATCAATGTCTGCTGAGAGGGCTCAGAGCAGAGACCAGGCTCTGCTCCTTGTGCCCAGCAATGGGACAAGAGGAACGGGCAGGAACTGATGCCCAGGAAATTCCACCTGGACATGAGGAATAATTTCTTCCCTGTGCAGTGACTGAGCACTGAACACATTGCCCAGAGAAGGTGTGGGGTTTCCCTCACTGGAGAGAGACAGTTCCAGCATTGTCTGGACACAGACCTGTGCCTGTGCTCTGGGGTGGCCCTGCTGGAGCAGGGAGGTGGCACCAGGTGACCCCACTGTGGTCCCTTCCAGCCTGACCCATTCTGTGATTCTGTGATTCTGTGATTTTGTGTATTGCATTTAAGTCACTGAATTAGAAGTTTAAAAAACTGTGCTTACTAGAAGGTTTAGGGATGCTCAACTGCCAGCCAGGCTCTGTAACTCCATTCTGAAGGACCAGTCAAGAAAAGGGATGGCTGTCACTGATGGCTCACACCATAGATGTGCAAGACAAAAAAGAACAGTAATAAGGGCAGAATGCACAAAGACGGTGAAGAGAATGACAGCAAAGGTCATCACACAGGGGATCTAACCTAGATGGGGGAAAAAAGCAGACTAGAAAGATGTTGGAGTCCGAGGGAGGAAGTGAACAGAGAAATTGAATGCTGAGGATGTGGGGTTAGGAGGAAGATGGTGCAATCAGTCATTTGACACTGGGCAGAAAAAAATTGCATCAGAACTCAGAAAATGTTTATCAATGTCCACTTCAGCTGTGTCTGCAGCTTTTCCAGCTGTCTGGAGACTCTGGATGAATCCTCTTGGCATTTTTTCTTGAAGGCAACAAAGTAAAGGAGGGAACAGATAGCACCCGCATTTTATTTTCCTCAGGGGGACAGGCAGTCTGTCATGCAATGTTCCAAACCCAGGGGATTTTTGGGAAAGGCACATTATATCCAGTGAAGTTATCACTGGCATGATGCTGGCATAATAAAGTGGACCCTCAGACCTGAACTCTGTCCTGAACTGTGCCTTGAAGATTTCTGAGCACATCTCTTGATCTCTTGCTAAGGCTTTTTTCTTGCATGGACATCACACTGCACCAGAATCTTGCCTGTGCTTGTATGTCAAAAGAAGATATGTGAAAGATAAAGAAAAAAAAAAAGTCAGATCTCCACCAGCTCTTCAGTTTTCTGTTCCCAGTATGGCTTAGTGCATCTGAAGAACCATGTGTGTGCCAATATCTGAGGGACATCAAAACTAAAACACCTTCTAGCCATTCTCCTGAAAAGACAGTTTAGGAGGGAAACTTGCTGCTTAAACAGACATCCTCTGAGATTAATTTTATGTCTGCAGTGGCTTCATTTCTCTACTGCTAAACTGTAGTGGAAAAGCATCTTTGCAATCTCTGCAGATGCCTGCCTGCAAAGCAAAGCTTTGCATAAGCTTGGGACCCTTTCCCCACCCGCAAAGGAAACTCTGACTGCATCACGAAGCTTCTGCTAGATAACCACACTGCTTTTAGGACTTGGTGCCAGTTTTGCTGGACAGCAGCTGTTCACACCTCCCCACACCCTGGGGCAATGTTGCTTGGCCGGTGAAAACTTGTGGTTAGTGGTGGCCAAGTAGCACGACTGGTGCTGGCCCTGGTTCTCCAGTGTGTGTTCTGTGCACTGCTGGGCTCTTCCTCGCTGACCCTGCTCTAAAGTCAAATTAAATAACCCGCAAGAGCTGCAGGTCAAAAGTTTATGAGACAATGGCAAATGAGATTTCTGGCCTGCTGAATCAGGAAAAGGAGATGGGGAAGGAGGGGCTTGGGACTTCTTGGTTTTCTCTGAACATCATGCCTTGGCAGGGTTAAATAATTTCTGGCAGATTGAAAAGAACCATTGGGCAGATTGGAAAGTCTGGCAAAGGCCTTTTTTGAACAGACTGAAAAGGCAGAAATCTGAGCTCTGAATATGAAGCTGCTTGATAGCTTCATAAGGCCACTTACTATAAATCTCATCCTCTTAGCAACTGTACAAACAGCAGGGCACGATTGAATGTTTTTCATATATTGTGAAATAAAATGCACTCCACTTCCTACTGCAGCAAGTGTCAGGTGTGCAAGATAAAACAGGGTCTGAGGTGCTCCTGATCATGCCTCCTTCTGCATTTCAAATGTACACAGCACCTTCCCTCCAGCACCTTCCCTCCACAAGCTACAAAAGATTGAATTCATCACGCTTTCCAGCACACTGCTAAGTAAAACAGAAGACTGATACACTACTAATAGTTGAGGCTTCTTATAGCAGCTTCATCTGTTATCACATCCTCCACCATCGTTCAACTTCTACTCCCACCTCACAGTTACTCTGGCCCTCGTACTCTGTTTATCTTGCTCTTCCTCTCCTGACTCCATGCCTCTTTCCTTGCTCCTCATTTTCCTGGATTCAGTTTGCCTGCTAACCCCTGATGCCACTAACTCCCACAAATCCTCAGGAAAAATCAGTTCTGTCATGGCACAAGACTACAGCTCGGGATGACCTCTGTGGGGTCAGTAGAGCTCTGTGTTCCTGGCTCTGTGCAGGGTGGTGGTGGAGCATGGGACAGCTCTTTGCACTCCTCTGGGCTACAGCTTCTTCACTTATGAGGAAAAGAGCCTTACAACCTTACTCAGGGCTTGATTCTTTGTGTGTCTTGAAGTCTAGAAAATCAAAGTCTGGGTTTGGTGGAAGTGACTGGTTTCACTGGCAGCTTGCATGAGAAGAGACTGAGAATGAACAAAAAGACATTTAGGATTTAGCCCAAAGCATCTATTATGAATATGTCATTAAATGCATCCCAGCACAACTTCTGCAGGTAAGGAATAGGGCAGGAGCTCCAGGCCTGACCTGGAGCTGAATCTAGAGGATCTAAGGAGAGAGAGAGAATTTAATTCTATGTAAGATCACTATTAACTGACACACTGTCATGATGCTTTTAGAGAAGAGAGAGGGGATGATTACAGAGGGAGAGCAGCAGCCACAAAATAGCAGTTTTATTTTTCAAAACCTTCACATAGCTTGGCAGAAAAAAATGACAACAGAAGTTAAAACAGCACTTTTCAATTTTCCTTTCTTTATTTCCACGATTCTTCTGTGGAACTGCAATTAGGATATTTATTTCCCTGTCTTGTGCTTTTTCAACACAGAATGTCAAATGGTTCAGCAGCAGATGGAAAAGCATGGCTCTTATCTCCATATAAATACGAGAGTATATCTCTGCAGGACTAAATCCAGGTATTCATGATGCTCATAGTCACCATTACCCTATTACCCAAATGTCTTGCATTAATGGATTTCTCCTTGCATCACTTGACTGAGGAGAAATTCAGTGCTGAATTACTACCCTCATCTTCCAGACAGGAAACTGCATCTTAGAGAAATTACAGCATTGACTGGATGTTCACGGAAACCTGTGCAGATCAGAAGCCTCAATCAAAAGCAATGCAGACACAAAGGTCAAATCTGCTCCCTCAAGTACCTGTCCAGCACTTATAGGAACCAGATTTCCCTGAGACTGTTCCCCAGTGAGGCCCACACAAACAAGATTTCAAACCACTACATGATAAACTCAAAGTCAAACCAAAATCTTTGCCTGACAGAAACTGGGGAAAATGCAGCTTCAAAGCTGCCAACAATGTCATTTACACCTGCTGGGAATTTGACCCAATCCATTCACTGCATCCAATTACGCAGACAATAAACCACTGAAATTGTCAGATATTATATACCTTCAATGGAAGATCAAAGCAGTCCTCTAGACTGTAAGATCTTGGGGAATTTCTCTCTGCTAGATTAGAAAGAACAAAAATTTTTAATGTGAGGCAAGTATTCTTGTTTTGCAATATTGCTAATAAATGTATTAGAAGCAGGGAATTTCTTTTGTAAGGAAACATGTTCTCATGAGAAATTTCTGGTGGCGGAACTTTCATCCAGCTCTGAACTCCCATCAGATACCATTTATGATCTCCTGATGAGGGTGCAGATAAACAGCAACTTTCCCAGTCCCACGTTAAGCCTGGCTAGGGAATGGCAGCACCAGGTGTTGACACAGCTCACTGCAGTCAATTTACTTCTTCATAATGACAAAAATAATTGTTTATAAGAAAAAAAAAATGCAAAATCTGGTTCTACCATAAGGTATGTAAGGCACAAGTTCATCCACCTTCAAACATAGCCAGGCTTCTCACAACCCCATGTCCATCCAAGTTCTAAATGAGCACCAAACAGGGAGTGACTGACACCTCTGCCAACCCTGGGCAGCAACATTACGGCCCTCAGTGAGACCAGTGTTAAAAATTCTATGCCATGAGTTCACTTAGGGAAATTAATAATTAATATAAACACACCTCATAAAGGGCTGAAGCAGACAAAGAACTTAGCCTGTGGAGGACAAGGTACTTTGGTGCCACAAATGCAATTGCAGTGCTTGGGTAATTCAGCCCTGCTTCTGGTATTGAAGGGATTGTGTAATCCCATTTTCCTTTCTCTCTTAGAAACCTGTTCTCTGCTAACATTGTTGGAAGCCTGTTGTAGCTGTTAGCCTGTCACAGTGAAAGTATGGCTTTATTTATTTAAACAAAAAAAAAAGCAAACAAAAAAAAAAAAAAGAAAAAAGAAGAAAAAAGACAATCTCTGTGCCTGCTTCTCTTCCTGTAGGAATTTGATCAAATTTAGCTTTACAAATGCAGAAATAATTCCATTCAGAAGAGAATCCAGAGATATTGTTGTTTGTATGATATCCAGTGCTTGCTTTCAGAACTGCAGGAAACAGAGGCTCCATTTTTCAGCACTGAGATTCTTCCTGACTAAAACAGCTCATGGAACCTTTTCACTAAACTTCTCATGTTCTTCCAGCCTGAAGGTTTTTACAGCCCTCTGTAGCTCCAGATCATGTCCTTCTAGTGTCTTGTCAGCTTTCAGGTTGTGTCACCTTTTCATTCCTATTTTCCTTTGCATTTGCTCATTATCTCTTTCTTCATTCTCAGCTATCTAGTCCTTAGTAAAAGTAAATGTCAACTTTTCTCTCTACTGGCATGAAATGATATTTTAACATTTATGCTCTTGCTTTGCCTCAACTCATAATTAAAATGATCAAATTAGCTATTTTATTAAAGTCAATGGCCAGACTGCTAACAGAGCCCCCTCTTTTAGTATAATTTAACATCAGCATACAGTGCAATGAAGGTGCCTAGCACTTAACATGCCACCTGGAATAGATACCAGTTAGCTCTGAACCTAACTGAAATAATTTGTCACCACTGAGCCAGCCAAGAATGCTTTACACTGGTTGCTGCAGTTAAGTATCTGAGGCCAAGTACTCCAGTGTCTCCATTCAATAACATCACATCATTTTTCTTTGCTCCTGTTCCAGATGCCTGAATTTATCACAACAGCTGATATGAACCAAGATTTCTTTAACCCACCTTCATGCCCTCCTGGTCTATGCAGTGGCTCTCTGTTTGCTCACGGTGTTGGTTAAAAGAGATTCAAGGTCAATAATGGAGATCCTGCTGTCCATGAAGGGCCAGCACTCAGGATTGCTCTGCCCATGACCTCCTTTTCCCTGTGAGACTCATCACAGACCCCTAATGCATGATCTGGATAAAGCAGTTCATTTAAAATCACTTACTCAGTGCCTTGGAGAGGTCCATGAGGATTACAGAAAGATGCTAAAACAGCTGTGAGAATGGGTCTGATTAGTAACACGCATGTGCCAAAAATTTCCTTGAAGGGCTAGGTTAGCACACAGAGGGAAAAAAAGGGCTTTGGTATTTAACAGGGTTTTAAAATCTTTGCTTATGCAGAAATGAATCACTTGATACTGGTGTATTCTTGTTTTTTCAGAAACTAGCATCTCAGCACTGATAGCAATAACTGAACTGAGTGTGCTTTCTGAGGCATTCAGTGTTCTTTTCTGAGAGTGACCCATAAAGGGTAAAACTGATTTTACATCAACAAGTCTGAATATTAATGACCCTACTGAGGTCTTGCTGTTCCCGGTGTGGGAACGGGGAGCTGGGACAGAGGGCTGGTGAGTCCCTTGGACAGCTAAACTTGGTGTTCAGCTGCCTTCAGGAGGATGGAAAATTACCACCCCAGTGCCCTGCAGCAGATTAACAAACCCTGTCCCTCAGGGCTCCAGCATCAGCCAGCACGCAAAGTGCTCTGCACCACTGGCACCACTAAAGCCTGTAACTCTGTAACTGTATATCCCCAAAGTCTATGCTAATCTCATCTGAAAAATCCTCCTTGGCAATTACGAACATTGTAGGGACTACTGCAAACCACTCTGAAATCATCCTGGTATCACATTGCCTGGGCTATGGCCTGTGGAGTAGATTTGCTTCCAACAGAACAAAGGCACTGCAGTTTCAGTGGGACAGGGTAGGTTTTTGCTTCTTTGTGATGGTCTATATAGTAGTCTTTCAAAGCCATGGAAGTACTGGAAATTGCAGAAAGTCAAGGATATTTGAGGCAGGTTCTGTGAGGTTTGCATGCACACACAGTAGTGCAGGGTGAGGATATTTTGGAGAGGAGAACTTTGTTGCAACAAGAAGCTTTAGAGACATAGAAACTGTGCCATGCATTAAATATGTCTGTTTACTCTCTTCTATGTTTTCATGTGTCCTATCACAAGCACATCTGTGCTGATGAATTTTGCCATTGGAAGCTAGGATAATGTCCCAATGATTAATTTTATAAGTAGCTGTCATTCTGACATAATTTTATCCAGACAGGTATTGCTTCCAATATTCCATATTTGCCCTTTTTGAGGCCAAATACATAATTTACTCCTGGTGTGTGCTTATAGAAATGATAGAGACAGATTCTTTTCAGGGGTGCAGAGGGAAAAGATGAGAAGTGTCAGACACAGGTTGCAGAAAGGAAAAATCCTGCTATTTGCAAGGAGGCATTTTTCATAATGTTCCAGCTAAGCACTGGAACGGGTTGTCCAGGCAGGCTGTGGTTTCTCCATTCTTAGATATCTTAAACTCTGTCAGAGGGAACCCTTAAGCAAACTGACCCAGATATGAAATGAGTCTTGCATAGAGCGGGAGGTTGAACTAGAGTACCTCCAGAGGTACTTACTAATCTACAGATTCTAAAACATATTTATATGAAAAAAAAATTGTCCAGAGTGTTTAGGAAAAGAGCAATACTATTCATTTTAAATGGCATGGAATATGGATCTGAAGGCTTCTATACTTGAGCTCATGATTTTCTTCAGCCTTTGAGATGAAGAGTTACCAGGTTCCTTGCGGATGATGTCTTTTGGAAGGCAACATGCAATGCACTTCAAAAAGCTTAGACAGCAAAATATAATTGCATCAATCAGCAGACAGATTCAGAATTTGGTTTCAGAGCTGTTTTTCCTGAAGACTTTACTCTTAGATTTCCTGCCAACCAATGATGGAAAGGAAACAATACATATAACATATGTGTGTAGGCAAAGCTGCCTGACCTTAGTCAATCATACATTCATAGAGATGAGTTCATGATAGACACAGTGGCAGAAATTGTTAAAAAAAAAAAAAAAGTAGCATTAATGAGAGAAATTATTTATGGCAATTTACTCTCCCAAAATTGCCTGCTCTATATCCTCCATAATTGTTACCCTACCTCAGAGATTGGAGGAAGGAAGGCTGATGTATATTAGCCAGGCTACTAGGTCAGCTGTCACTCAACAAATGAGGAAATCATTGTATTTGCAAACTCTGCAAGCAGATCACTGTAAGCAATCTTCAAGAACATGCACTTTGACTTCATTCTCAAGTACATGTTGGCATGCTGGTAAATAGAACTGGCATCGTTTAATTTAAAGTTTGATTTTTCATTGCTTTGATGGTGGGCTCTTATGTTTGCCTTTTTTTTTAAATAAAAAACTAAATTGTTTGTTTTCAGCTTAAGTCTGCACAAATATTTATAAAGGCATCATTAGGTCATCATGGCCTAAATAACAACTAAGTTCAGACGAAAACTACAAATGAGTTTGGATTTGCATTTTAAAAGCACCTGTTTTATATAAGTAATAGTTGCATGAGGACTTTGCCTCACTCTGCCTTCCTCGACAACTTTATTCTATGATTCTAATGTTGGCAAAAAACCCGAAGTTTAACTTTGAGACACATAGGTTACACTGTGATTTAAAGGAGAGCTGAAAACACAATTAAAAAAAAAAAAAAGAGACTCAATGAAATTTCTTTATTGGATATATGGATCAGACAAACATCTGGATGTGAACTCCTTTCAACAGAATTTCCTCACAGGATCCTGGTTATTTCTGAGCTTCATGACATTATTGAGCAGTGATGAGACTACTCACAATCTGAACATCGGGGTCTTTGAATATGCCTTTAGCTGAGCTCAAGAAATTTGCAGCAGAGCATTAATGTATTGGACTATGTATTCACAATACTTCCAAGAATTCTGAAGGGCTCACAGTGCAGTTTTTATGATTTCCAACTCAAGAAGAAGTAAGCAGTGCTCCGAGAGTGGATCTGGTACTTCTGAACTGCATTTGTCAAAAGGGGATCATTGTCATCCTGTGCCAGCACCTTCTGCTCCACATTCTGTATTCAGCCTGTCTCTCTCACAGCTAGATCTGTGCACAAGTCCACTTCCTTCCAGGAGACAGCAGCTTTTTCAGGTGAAACCCAAATTTTCTTCTGCACGTTATGCCATCCCAGACATTGTCCAGAAGAGGATTCCTAAAAAGAGAGAAAGAACTGAGTCAGCATATGCTGACATTTGCCCATCTTCTGTGACTTTTCATCCAGGAATTCCTCAGGCGGGTATTGCATGTATGCATTTAATAGTCCTTAGCACGTTTTCTTCTATGAATCTGCCTAATCACTTCTTGAACACACATAAACTTATAACAGCATCCCATGGGAAGAAATTTCACAGCCTAATTATACATTACACAAGGGACAGTATCCTCTTGTTTGCTCTGAACCTGTAGCCTGGAAGTTTCATTATAATCCCCTAGTTCTGGCATTGAAAGAGATCATAAAGTAAACTATAATTTTCTCCGTGCCACTCAGGTTTTAAAAGGCCTCTTTAAAATTTCTCCTCTGCTATTCACTTTTGAGGGAGAAGATTCTTAGTCTTTTAATCATCCCTCACACAGTTACCCCTTGCTGTGTCACCCTTTCCATGAAATTCAGTCCTACTGCTCCTTTTTGAGATAGATGGGACACAAGTCCATACAGGCATCAGGATGTGAGAAGTGTGGGGTCACACAGGCACAACAAAGTCCTCTTTTATGATGTCAACTCTTTTTTCCAGCACTTGATTTCTGTTTTTGACCCCTGTGGAGCAGAACAGTTATGTTTTCATGCAAAGTGTTCCTCTACTCTCAAAACATTGCTTCTAAGTGAAATAACCAAGAACTCTGCACATGCTCAAACATTTCTGTCTCTCTTTGTGTCTAAACCCTGCAAACTTTCTTTCACCCAGTTAGCCTAATCCTGACCCAGGTTATTCCTGCATGTTGATCCCCCCATAATCATAGAATCATTGAAAGGTTTGGGTTAGAAAAGATGTTAAAGATAATTCAGTTCCAATCCCCCTGCAGTGGGCAGGGACACCTTCCACTATCCCAGGTTTCTGAGAGTCCACCCAATCCAGCCTTGGACACTTCCAGGGATGGGGCAACCACAGCTTCTCTGGGCAACCTGTGCCAGGGCCTCAAAACCCTCACAGTAAACAATTTCTCCTAATCTAAACCCTCCCTCTTTTATTGTAAAGCCATTCCCCATTGTCTATCTCTGCAAGCCCTTGTCAAAAATCCCTCTCCAGCTTTCCTGCAAGTCCTCTTTAGCTACTGAAGGTGGTAAATTCTGTGTTTTGTGCATGATGGTGGAGGATTGCTGCCTTTTTGCATCTTCAGAACTCTGATATATCTGTAGTAAGTGGAATATTTTCTTTGCATAGAAAAAAAATAAAAAAGAGAGTTTCCAGAGAGGTTTAAATCTTACTGGAATGTTATAATGGAAAGGATGAAACACCACCTGCAAAACACATGGAAAAAATGTTCATCTGTGTGAACCAGAAACTTACATTATTTCTTTCTACTGAACATGTGTATAAATCAGGTTATTGCAGACCATCCACCACATGGACATCCATTTCTGAGATGTACACTTGCAAGACCTGAAATTAAATGAAATGAAACTAAATTAAATAAATGAAATATGGATTAATGATTCAGTTGCCAGAGTTTTGCATGGTACATAACAGAGAGGGCACAGAACAACACCCTATGTGAAAGAGGCAGAGAAATCCAGAAGTGCAAGCAACCAACCAGAAGTACAACAGGGTCAAGTTTGTTTCTCTGTCTCCCTGCCAAATGGCAGAGTGGGAATGGAAATATATGCAAAAATTCAAAAATGTAGAATTTTTGAGAGAAAAAAACCAACAGTAAGAAAAAAAAAAAAAACAAGCAGGCCTGAGTGAGCAGAAGGGAGCTCTGGATGCTCTTGTACTGAGCAACATCTTCTTTTGTTTTCTTCAGCTTCTCTGTTTAGTTCACTGCCCTGGTTTTTTTGTAAAATATTGTTAAAAAGAAGGTGTGGTATCAGCAGTGATGGATTCACTGAACCATAAAGCAAGGTGACCACCTGAGAACCCCTTCAGTTACATGACAACTCTTAATATGGTTAATTCCGAGCCTTCTTTAAATGCATGACACCCATCACTCCATGGCATCTCTGATCCCTTCACTCTGTGGAAAACAATTTTTGTATCACACTATAAAAACAGAATCCTTGAAAGGTTACATCTTAAGCTTATTTTCCAGGCAGACATTTCAAAGTTTTTCAGAAGTGTGTTATGTATAAGACTCACCTAACCTTAGTCCTGTATACAAAACAGAGTATTGCTTGACCCAGAATATAAACTGGTAGATCAAAAGTGGAACTAGAATTCTTCCTGATCTCCTTGATTATCTTTATGTACTGTTCTTCAAATCCAGTTTATGCTGGAGTATACAGAGGTTATGACACGGTAGCCATTACAGATACAACTTTGCCACTGACCATAGGAAGTGTGGCCGTTCTGCAGATGGCTCCAGCCCAGACTGTGCTGGCACTGGTAGTTCTGTGATCAGGAAATGGGCGAAGTTCTCTAAATGCACATTTTCTAAGTGAAAAGATGATTTTTCTCCTAATAATTTTTCAATACTTCATTTTTATCCATGAATATGGATAACACTGGGGAGCTGTGAACCCTAGTGTCACAGAGATAGCAGATCAGCCTTCTAGATCTTTCAACAGAAAGGCTCACCTTCTCTCAAAAGACCTCAGATCCACAAAATATTTCTAAATGTGGGGTTTTCTGTCTGCATCTGATGAATGGGGAAATGAATTTGGTGAGCTCAGAGAATATTGGAGAAAAAAATCTGTGTCTGCCAAACCACTGAGCTGGCAAAGAATTTGCTGAGGACTTCAGCAAGTTGCAACTGGCCAAAGGCCTGCTATTTATCTAATGTATTGACAACAGTAATATTTTCCTTCTTCATGCTTCAGCTGAAAAATATCATAATGTACTTGGGCTGTAGCCCTGTGAAAGAGAGCAAAGATTGGATTTGCTCATCCTATGTCTTTCACAAAACTCTTGACAAGAGTTTTTCCACTTGCCCTAAAAGCAAATAGTTCTGGTAGATATAAATACTTGGTTAACTGGTTTGTATGCCTGTAAGTTCCTTCACAGGTGATATTGGACTTTGTGTCCTTGGAATTTCCACTGGGATCTGACACGTAAAAGTATTGCAGAAATTCTGAATTCTGTGAAATGAGTTTAGCTGGAGATTAGCCACTCAGTCAGAAGAAATTAAAGTCTTGGAAAACACAGGCAAGTATCTCATCCAGCTATTCAGAGACCTTACTGAATGCTGGAAGTCTGTGTTCACTTCTCTCTTCTTCCTGAGAAGAGAAGCAGACTGGAGGTCAGGTCTGCTGTCCATAAATGCAGACATTTATGCATCTTCATAATCATAAATGCACCTTCATGGCTTCTACTCTTCGGGTAAGGTGAGGGAGCAGCTCCATCCATCAGCTCTGTTGAAGTTTTCGTACTGTAATTAAAAAAATACACTCAGTACAGAGACAAGAATGAAAGTGAATCACCACTGAGAGATGAGTATATTCTACTGGGAGAGAGAGTTTGAAGCTCCAGCTCTTCTTCAGAAGACTGTGTGTTTTATCTATTTGTGTTATGGACGCTCCATTTCACATCCCAAGGTTTCCCCACTCCAACACCACACCGTTACCTGCCAATCAGACTATCAGATTAGTGCACACATTTTTTTGGATGGCACCTCTAGTTTCCATAGAAACTGTTTTAAGCCTCATCCTCTCTTTCAATTAGAACTTTTTATAATTTCTCCACCCTTATGAAATCATTTGTGGTTCCCATGGTAATCACTGAAAATTTGTTCTCTCTCAAGTACTTCTTCTTAATCAGAAGCTTCACCAATGGCAATGTCCTGCTGGAGAAGTAAAAGGCACAAGGAGGTTCTTATCCTCTTTTGGAGTGAGTAGCATGCCTTTTGCTCATCCTTAAGGCCATGCACCATAAATCCCTTCTGAGCCTCCTGACATCAACAGTGGAGTTTACTACACTCACTGAGCATGCTGCTCTGTCCCCATTTTATTGACTGCAAAGATGATGGGCACAGACTTGCATTCACTTTCTCCAAAGTGTTTCTACAGGTCAGATTGTCTCAACAAAGCTTGTAGGAGAATTCAGGTCTCCTTTGCTGAATTCACCTCCTCTCTAATTCCCTTTCCACTGGAGCACCATGCACTCTCCTATAAGACAGGTTCCAAAAGTCTGAATCCTCCATGTACATTTATTTCGTGTTCAGGTGTTTAAAACATCATATAGTCAATACAAACCAAATTATACACACACACACACACACACACACACATATATATACACACATGAACACACTACATTTATAGCACGCTTTATTCACTCTCCTTCAAGCCTACAGCAATTTCCATGGCTGCAAATATGCTGATGCATGATAATATGTCCCAGACTGGGTTTTGTTTCGACATTAAAAGCAGAGGTGCAGCTGATCTCAGCCCATTTTTTTTGCAAAAATCAGCCATCAGGACACTGGCCCTCCTCTACAACAGTTCTTCTTGGAGTCCTGCTCTGAGCCTGTTACCAAGGTTCAGAAGCAAATCCTGTGGATGGTATCCTCTGGCCTCTCTGACTCAACTCCAGCATTTCTGCAATTTCTATCTTTATCCATCTGGGATGATAGCAGACAACTTCCTATCAAATACTGGTTGTACTTGCCTCTTACAGCTGATTCCGGACTTCTCCCTGCAATGAGTCATAAAAACCAAATTAACTGTGTTTCAAATTTTGGTTTAATGTAAAATACAGATATGTGTGTATATATCTTCTGGATGCAAAAGGCATCACTTGATGTGGTAAAATCCCATCCCCATCTGTTTTAGTGAAACAAGGACTTCACCCAGGAGTTTCAAGTTGAGAGGGGGCTACTCTAACCATCATAATTTCTAGCCAGCAAACACTGCATTGAATTTCTCCTTCCTCTTTGAAATAAGCAATACTTTTTGCAAAGACAGCTACTCTTGACTGAAAAAATTAAAGTGAAAGGACACCATTTTTCCTCTACAGAACTGTCCTGGTAGTTACTTTTTGGAGATTCATTTTTTGTTTGTGGTTAAATACTCCATGTGACACACATCCATCTTACAGAAATTGCTATCTTGTGTATCCCTGTGCATTCAATTCCCTTTTGGTCCTGTTCCCTCAGCACAGTATATCATCCCACCAAGACATATCAGACTTTTTTTTCTTTTGTTTAGGAAGAAACTCATTGTGTATTTCATATGTGGAATTTCTTTCTCAACTGACATTAAATCGAGGGTCTGACCTGGTGGCATGTGATATTGGTGTGACTATGTGAATATCACCACGTGTTGGAGATTATGTTTGTGATCTGACCTAGCCTCTGAAAGGGGGGCTATTATCTGCAACACTGTAGAAAGGGTTCGTTGATGGACAAGGTGATAAATAACAACAACCTTGTGGAGAATTGCTCCATTTTGTTCATCAGACCAGGTTATTTCCTATATCCATAGAAACCCAAGGTTCATAGTCTGTTCATGCCCCATGTCAGGCATGGAACAGTTGGAGAGTCCAGAGGAGGCCACCAGGATGATCAGAGGGATGGAGCAGCTCTGCTAGGAGGAAAGACTGAGCAAGTTGGGATTGTTCGGCCTGGAAAGAGGCTTCAGGATGACCTAATTTCAGGCTTCCAGTAGATGCAGAGAGCCAACAAAAAAGATGGAGAGGGACTTCTACCAGGGCATGCAGTGACAGGACAAGTGGGAACGGCTTCAAACTGAAAGACAGTGGGTTTAGATTAGATTTTGCAAAGAAATTCTTTACCCAAAGGATGGTGGTGCTCTGGCACAGGTTGCCCAGAGAAGCTGTGGATGCCGCATCCCTGGAAGTGTTCAAGGCCAGGTTGGATGGGGCTTGGAGCAACCTGGGATAGTGGAAGGTGTCCTATGGCAGGGGGGTAGGAAATGGATCATCATTAAGGTCCCTACCAACCAATTAAATGGTTATATGATTCTATGACTAGTACTAAGCAGGATAGGGTTTTATTTTAAAGCCATTAAAGCCATATACAGTATTTAAAACAACCAAAACTCAGAGTTGTTAAGACATGTCAGAATTCAAAAGAAACTTCTGTAGCCTTTTGTATTCAAAAAGGCATTGTGAAGCATTTGACATTTTGGTGTGTCAAAAAGGTTAAATGAATACCTGATAATCATGTAGCTGAACACTGGCATCCATTTGATAAAAATATAAAGGCATTTGCATGCTATAGAAGATCAAAGAGCACCAAAAAACATTTCATTTATATGTTGAAAAGCCAGTGTGACGCCACACTTTTCAAAGGCCTTGCAAACAAGGCCTCAGAAGGAAAAGAAATTGTTGCAGAGACTTATTAGCAGCTTTAGTAGACACTGACAGTAACCCCAGCTTGGAAAGAAAATGAGAATAATAAATAAAATAGAATTTTGTTGGCACTGCCCCAGAAAGTCAGTAACTCATCAGAAAGAAAATTATTTTTCCATAAGCATCAGAATTGCATGTAGTTTTAGCTAAGTCTACTGTTTCCCCCTGAACAACACATTTTACTGAAAGAGCAGGGTCTTAAAAGCAATTAAGTCTCAAAAATCTCTCCCAAGTGCTTTGGAGGCTCCTGGGAAAGACTGGAATGCTGATGGCTCAAACAAATAGGGGGTAGCTAATGATGTGCAAAGGACACAGCCCCACCTCAGGCTACAGCTGGGTGTTGAACAAGGTAAGGGAAGAGGCTGATAAGAGGCAGATCCTCCAGGGAGGGTGATGCTTTTGATCATACCAAAGTCCTTACACAAATGGCTCAGCTGTGGAAACTTCCCTCGGGAAAGTACCGGGACGGTCACACGGAGCCTGAAGGTTTTCCTCCCTTCTGATGGACCACCACTGACTCCAACTCTGCTGACTTGAGAGGCACCTTGGGAGGTGTCCTGGACCACCAAAGACTCACAAATTGTTCCCTGATCCACAGCATTACATCATCCAGTTGAAACTCCCTGCCTGAGGGGAGGTACCTGGGCGTTCCTACCTGAAGCTGAGTGTTGCTAACCCACAGAACATCACTGTTCCCGTGGTTTACTCCACCCCTGACAGATCGAGACCGTGACCATCACTTTCACCTACAGGCATGGAAACTGCCTGTGACAAAAAAAGTCATTTTGAGGTCCATGGGTAGTGAGATCCTTCTACTCTTCCTTATACATTTTCTTAAGAGATATTTTTGTGCTTTTATATTGCTATATTACTATAGATAATAATAATCAAAATAGCTACATAACTGATTTTCATTGCAATGAAATTGTTCTAAAATAGACCCTACATATATGTACTTACAAGCACCAATCATTCAATGTTATTTCACTCTAATCCTCCTCAAGGGACCAATTAACAAGAACCTGGTTTGCCCTTGCCTTCAGGGGTGGGTCACAACAGCTCTCAAGGCCAAGCTATCAGAAACAGAAAGTTTAATGCATTTATCAGTATCGTGCCCTTGGGAGATGGGGAAGGGCTCTGTACACATGCTGTTTGTGTGTGGATATGTTTCAGAGACAGTGATATAAAACCAGAAATACCTTTGTAATGGAAAATCTTGGAGAGGATCAAAGGTTTGTCATGTTTCCACATCTTCTCTTTTCCACTTTCCATGACCATCTCTTTTAAAAATCACTCTCAAAATGGGCCTGTTGATACAAAGGGAGCTGATTTGGGCCCACCACAGTGTGATGTGTCTGGCACGGCTATCCTGCTTCCATCCCACTCTGCAATGCCTCTTTCTACCTCACCCAGCCTCAACTTTTGCCCCTCAGAAATACAGCCCAGGCTGATGCAAAAAGAAGACAAAAAAACCCCTAGAAGCTACAAAATCAAACTTTTAATTAACATCTCAAATTCCAGCATAGCATCTTAAATTGCTGCTGTTTAACAGCATAAGCAATTTCTGGTGCCTTAGCAAGGCTTGGAAATAAGAAATGGCAGAGACAAGTGGTGCAGATGAATATGCACCTCACTGACATGAAAAAAAGGATATTACAGATATTTCTTACCTAGAGGTAAGTTTCTCCAAGGCTGAATTAACAAAATGACAGTGCTCTGATTAGATTGCCCTCTTAGTTTTGAACTTAGGTCACTTGTAAATCTCTGGAGTTTTCATGGAAAAATTTAAACAACAAAATACCTGCCTGGTTTGCAGGATCCCAGGTCCAGCAGCCAGCACTGACTCCCTGTTTTCATTGGTTCTTCACCCAGCACAGGGTTGTGATGGAGTTCTTCTGTCTTCTCAGAACTGAAAGCCTTGAAGCCCCACAACCCTCCCTGAAGAAGCAACATAATCCATCATCCAAAAGCCATGGACAGGGGGTTCTTTCCATTTTAGAGCAAAGCTATGACTCTCACAGGTGTCATTTCCTTTGACAGAGGCATTGGGATCAGTGTGTTCCTCAAAGCAAGGTGTATCTTGCCCTTTGTGTTATGTCTGTATTTACAAGCTTCAGCTGGAGAAGTCTTCACCCCTATTGCCAAAAGAAGAGGGGGCACAATCTTCATTGGCCTGCTGTGTAAAAGCAGAAGAGGACTGGACTGCTCTGATTTCATGAGAGAAGGGGAGCTCTGGGTTCCTCTCACTTCTTCTGGGCTTGTTAAATGTAAAGTGTGTGATAAGTCCTTGGAATAATATCACAACCAGATCGGGATACCAGATGGACTTTGGTGCAGATTCCAACAGCAGAGCAGAACCTAGAAAACATTGTTTTGAAATAATCACTGATGTGTGTGTTTCTAGTGTGAGTTGAACACTGGATTTTAAGCTCATAATTTTGGCTTGGAATCTTGCCTTCCATGTTTATATACTTACTGCAAGAGTCAGCTCCTACTCTTTTCCCTTTCCAATAGTACCTTCTGAAATTAGTGAGTCTTCTGAGAGAGCAGATAACCTTTAATTCAGAACAACATCTGAACTGAATCACCAGGCAGCAGCCATGGAAGAGGTGAAGTAGGATTCCAATCAACAGCTTTAAGTCAGCTTGGACTTCACAGGTCTGATGAATTTTCCTGGACGAAAACCCATCTCCACTGGATTCTGAATTGTCTCAGCTGTAGCTAAAGTCCCAGTATTGCAAAGCCTGCAGTAAAATTCCAGTTGCAAGAATAAGTGTGTATTTACTTCTATGGAGCATGAAAGATTCTGCTGAAGATTTTACAGGTGGTTTTATTTACATCTGTGTCAGGGAGGTTAGAATCTTATCCAAAACATTCTGGTTTTGTGTTGGCTAGCAAAAATGTTCACACTAACTAAATCTATCCTATAAATCACCTTGACAGTCCTCATAATTCAATATAATAGGGTTCTTTGCAGAAAGAATTGTCTCTCAGCTGATGCAAGAGGATTGACAAGATAAACTAAGAGAGTGCTATGTCTATGAAAAACTAAATTCTTGACCCTTTTCTTATTCCAATGAATTCCACCCATTCAGGAGCAATCGCAATCATTAGGGAGATTTCCCTCCATTAGGTCTCCAAATTTCTTTACTAGTCACTAAGGTGCTGCAGCCTCCTGCTCAGCATTTTCTGTCTTTATTTCCTTTCTCCAAGAGTCATTATTCTACATTTATCTGCACTGAACAAGATTTGTCACCTTTTTGCCCAATTACTTATATTATCTAAGACCTGTGTCTGACTGCATTGTTCTTCATTGTTTACCTCGCCCACTCCTGTCACCCAAAAGTCCTGCTTTCAATAATTTCCAAGTCATGTCTGCAAATAATAAAGCATTTAAAGAGCCATGGTATAACACTTATTGTGAAATGCCTTCTCACTCGAGACACAGAAAATAGACACAACTTCTGTATGTTTTACACATCTTAGTCTGATGCCTTCCTGTCACTCTCTGCTACCCACAGCCTTCAGATGCAAAAGGCACATATTGAAGCTGCCAATGCAAACATTAATTTATGAGCTGACTAGCTCTGGGTCATAAATCAATGGAATATCTTCCACGTAACTGGACTTCCTATGTTTTAAAATAACCCTATGGATACATTGGTGGCTGTGAGACTTAGTAATTATGCAGATCTTTTCTGCCAACTTGAAATGGCAGAGAAAAGAAGTGATGCAGTGACTTCCTTCAGAGCTGCAATTTCCCACCCAGCTAGAGAGAACCCCTTCTCCTCACTGCTACGGCACATTCTAGAATAAAGCCAAGCTGGTCAGGTCAAGCTTTTCCTCATTCTCAAGGTAACATCTCTGCAAATCTTCTAAAATTGATGTTTTTGACTGCAGAAATGTTCAGAATTTTTTTTTAAAAAATCATCAGTATCATTGGCCTGGAAAAACTTCTTGGAATTACATTTAGCCACTCACCAACAACATAACAGTGCAGAATTACTGCACTGCTCTTTTAGAATTTAAACAGACTAGCACAAACTTTGGACATACAGCAAAAAAAATTAGAAAAGCTAGTAAAACAAAATGTAAAGTATCTGCCATTACAGCATCATTGCTTCTAAGGTGTTTTTCTCACCTGCCTTATAGATATTTAATAGAAAATCCTATAACTTCTTAATTTCTTATTTTATGCTCCAAAAATTCCCTTTAGTGCATGGGTCAGCAGTGGATTGATGAGCCATCAGAAGGTAACTTAGCTCCCAGTTTACTTCTGGATCCTGGCCTTTAGACTGTTCACAAGGCAGGGCTTCTCAAGATGAGAGACAGAGGAGGACCACTAGGTTGTGTACCCCCACCAGAATAAGGGTAGGTAGCTAAAGGGAAGCTGAGAGCTCAGCACATTTCCTCAGTAGCTCTGTTTGGTGACTTCTGCCCTAAAAATTAAGCAACTGGGATGAACAGCCCATATCTGCAAGTTTATCTGGCTGCAGGTTTGAAAAGTTTGGAGAGTCTCTTGAACTGAACTGTATCAAGTCTCATAAAAATATGACCAATCACAAGAAGCTTATCTAAGTGGGAAACTTCAGGCCACCAGGCACCTGAATTTGAAAACAAGAGATACCTTCCTGATGTATTGCCAAGAGAACCTGTTTTATAGTTTTGAAAGACATACTCCAGCAATTACAGCTCCTCAGGACTGACCCATAACACATTTTACAGTGCCTTTTATAACAAAATTACTGAAGACTATCACCTGTCTACTAGAGCAGTTAAGATGGACATGCTGGATTAGTCCACATTAGAGTTGTAGTGGAGATCAGGATTTGCCTTGGAAGTGAATTTCTCAGTCACTTGCTGCACTTCCCTACACAGAATGGAATTGCACCTGAAATTTATTTCATTTTAGATTAAACTGAACAGAAAGAACTGAACAACCTTGATCACTTGAGCCACAAATGGTAATCTATGAGATGAGTCTACAGACACATTGTACTGTGTGGATTTCAGTTATCCAGGTTGGGTTGCTTATTATTTTATTGCTTTGCTGGCAGTTTGGGTCTGAATTACATTTTCCAAGAAAACACACCTGCTTACACCTGTAAAGTCATTGCCACCTCCTGCTGGTTTTTATACTGACATGCAAAAAAATCCCTGTCAGAAAAGACCAGTGAGGACATGGTGGTGCGAGGACAGTGGAGTCTTGCGAACTCTGAAAAACATGTGAGAGGAGTTAGGGAAGGATGTTGCTGCTGGGGGAAAAGAAAAAGGAAAAAGGAGGTATAGAGAAATCAGAGGGACACTGAAGCAATGAAGAAAAATTTAGAGTGTGAAAGTGAGGTAAACAGTAGAAAGAGCTACAGGAAAGATCAAATGGCAGATGAAGGAACAAGTTCTCCCCAGACTGCCAGAGCAGAGGATACATCTTAAGGTAATTTCTGTTCCTAGTGGATGGACAAAACCAGTTATTTTACTTTGAAATGAAATATCTTGTTTTGGACATGGACAACATTGTCTTCCCTTTTCAAAGGCAGGAAGAGTATAGCCTGGGTGAGCCAAATCCATTTGTTTTGGATGTTTCATGGATGGAAAGGAAGGAGTAGCACAAACACACAGACACACAAACACCAAACTAACTCACCACAAATTCTGAGTGCTTCGACCCTCCTCCTATTCTTCACTCTGCTCACTGAACATCATATTTAAATCAGGTTGCAAAGTCTTCCAGTGTAGAAACCATGTCAAAACTATTACTTTTCTTCCCCTGAAGCCCCTCAGCATATTTTTTTCAGCTTTAAAAATGAATAATCTTCACCTCTACCTGTAAAACTGGGAGCAGGCAAGTGTAATAGAAAAGAGCAGAAGTCTGTGACACATTCTTCACTCGTGGAGATCAATAAATGAGATCTTTCACCATCTGCAGCAGTTCATTTCAGTCTTGATTCTTCTTCAACCTTCCAAGTTTACAATGCCATGGATGAAAGGACCTCAAAATAAAATGCTCGACCAGATATTTTCCCTTCCTTCCTTGACACCTTGCACAAACTCTCAAAGCCATGAAAATTGTTTGCATCATTATGAGCATCAGTATTTGAATGACAAACACCATAAAGCTACTGATGAACTTGTTGAGGCTGCTGGAAACGCCTAGAACTGGCCAGTGCTACATAATCCCAACTCAAGCCTTTTCATATTTTTTTTTTTTTTAGGGAAAACTGTGGAGATATTGAAGGGATTGGCAAAGCCCAGCATCCATTCACAACTGAAGACTGTTTCCCTCCCATCCATCCTAACGGAGAAAGAAGCAGAAGCAAAGCCCTTCCCCTTGGTTCCCCTCCTCCCTTTGGCAGTCAGGGCTGGTAGAACACGCAGCAGAGACATGCTGCATCCCATTAAGGGTTGTAGCAGTAAACAGACTCTCCAGAAACACCAGGGATTGTCATGTTCTCAAGTGTAGTAGCTAACAAACAGCTGAGAAGTTTCTGGATGAGCAGTTCAGACAGCCTGCAGCAGAGGTTACCAATTTGGTCAGCACCACTGTCTGTCAGCAGAGCTCTCTTCTGCCAGGCTCTCACTACTCTGTAGATGCTACTCATTGAGAGCCCAGCTCCCCCAGAACTGAAATGCAAAACCAAGAGAAGAGGGGATCACAAGCCCTGTGTCAGACGACCAGGGAATTTGCTGGTGGTGTATCTGCATCCTCAGTCTCTCACAAATTCACAGAACTGCCCATTTTTCGTTGTCATCCTTAGCAGATCTTTAGGAAGTATCTTTGTGGATTGGCTGTTCTTTGCTATCTCATTGGATTTTGTAGTGGAATATCCAATAACAGCTATTTCTGTTGCTAAGTATGTGCACCTCTAAAGAAACAGCACTTAGCAGTTCTTGCTTTCCCTGCCTGTTGGAGAAGAGAGGATCATCCTTACGCTTAACTCTTTCTGGAGCTCGCTCAGAAACTGGGGAAGGAACTAAATTTAATTTAGCAGGCTTGGGAGAAAGGATAATGTAGAGTCTTGAGGCACTATTGGTGCTTCACCAATTACCTCCGGAGTGCCATTTCAGCCCTTTGAGCACTGGGTAATGCCCATCATGAAAGCAGATGGGGTAGGCAAGGTCAGTGCATATGCAGAGAATGACTACCTGCAGGCGTGCCTGCTGCTAATGAGGTACATCCAAGTTAATTTAACAAGCCTATTAGTTCAGAGCATCAGCAGAATTTGAATCTAGGAAGCCCAGAGTTACAATATAAACAGATACTTGAATTCCATTCAGACATGTATTTTAACAGTAGGGAATCACACCTGAGTTTATGTGAATCCAAGTCTTATATTTCCCCCTAGAATCAACTTCCATGAGTATTCTGAAAATATTTTAGCTTTTTTGAAAAATACTATCTTTTTTTGAGAGAATTTTTTTCTATCATTGATTTTTTCTATCACAGAAATATAAGTCCTTGTTAAAAAGTTTCAGTGTATATAGCATTTTTCTCTATTTACATTTTTCTCTTAATCCTTGCACAATAAAAATTTTCCACTGGCACCTCATTGTATCTGGCTAGCTTGATGCTTTCATAGGTTTGTAGTTTCTGTCTTCTTTCGCTTATTCCATTAGAAAAGTTGGAATAGGCCTGAAGTCCCTAGTAGCTTGAGTTAATTTGGGAAGAAATAATGTCAAAAATTCCACCCAGAAATGATGCTAAACAAAGGTTCAGGCAAGAAATTTCTCCCTCTAAATATTTCATCATGACAGATTCCCAGGACATATTCCTTCTCCATCCCTCCAGTGCTGGACCAGTCAGTTACTTCAGACAAAAATCATTTTCACTAAATTTTCCTGTTCACAGCGTAGATGTTTGCACCCTAGTGTTTAACCTCCCATGGAGAGCTCAGGGTCTGGGATAGCTCTGACCAAAGATGATAATTTCACCAAGGATAGTGAAATTTATCATGTCCTGATCTCTACTGATCCATATGGATCAGCTCTGCACTACCTTTAGAGGATGTGGGGCTTGGTCAGGTGGGGATGCAATGGCTGAAATGCAGATTAAGATATTTAGCTACATGTATTTAGAGAGGAACACACTCAGGGTGGGTGGTGTTGTGGCAGGGAGACTCCAACATATCCCTCCTGAGGATGTGCAAACACATTTCAGCAGCTAATAATTAAAATTAATGGGGATGAATTTTAATAGGAGTAGCAGAAGGCACATTCCTGGCACAAGGGGGAAATCATGTCTGCTGTGTAACATCTGGATGCTCCACTTCCCAACAAATCCCAGGAAAGTGAGTAAAATAAGCAGTTTTTCCATTTCCTTCTTATATCTTACGGAAAAATAATTTTTGCTGCAATTAAGGGACAGGTTTTTGGGGAAAGAAATAATATTAAAAAAACCAAAAACCCAAACCTCAAACCCGCCAACAAAATAATAATTTTAAAAAACTAGAAACATCTCATAAATAGGCAGACAGAATATTTCAGTCAAGGCAGTCAAAGCTATTGTGCAGTTGTATGAAAATCTGGCAAAACTTTCAAAAAGAGGGGCCATGCAGAAGTGACAGTGTTGGGAATCCTTATGGGTTGCACTGTGAGCTCTGACTGTTCTTGTTCCTGAATAAAGGCCCAGCTAAGATTTAAAGCCTCACATTAAAACTGCTCTCATTTACTCCTTCATTTTGAGAGGGGCTTTTCCATAGTCAAGAGTTTAATAATAAGATACTGGAAAGGGCTCAGAAGGTGATTGCATGGCTCAGGTTAAACAAAGATTTACTGTACACAATCATTTGCTGCTCTAATTGCAGCCAAGAGTATCTATGTTTGATTGCCCAGGTTTTCTTTCACAGCACCTTTAAACTGTTGTTCTACTACATATGAAATGAATGGGGTTTGGTATTTAAAAACACTGTATGCTGAGCAAACCACTAACAAAGGAGATGATTTTATTATGTATTTAATGGGATAAAGATCACCATAGGTTAATCGCTTAAGAACCTTCCTTAGTCTGAAAGAACATAATTTTAAAAAATAAACAGATTTTTCTGGGGAAAAGCCATCTTCTTGAAAGTTTGTGGGAGACTTTACTCACAAATTGAATCCACCTAGGGAACCACTTTAGTTTTATTTGGCCCTGAAAGAGTTTCTCATTCCCGGATGGGTAGGCAGGGGCTACCATCCTAAAATGTAGGACTGCAGGGATACTGAGTGCTCTGTGTCACTCTGTGTGGCATTTGGCTGCACAGATTCCTCCCTCCTCATTGCACAGAAGTCATGAGAGCAGATGCATCTGGTTTACTTGCTTTTCTTCCAGAAGGGCATGTCTTGGTGTGGAATACTGTCCCTTCTTGGCATCAATCAGGACGTTGCTGTAAGAAACAGCCAAGGACCTTGAGACAGTGACTAACTGAGCAAGTCTGGAAAGCTATTGTGTCTCATAATGCTGTATTTAATTATGTTTTCCATGGTAATTAATGAATATAACAACTCTTTTATTTTTTTTTTTCCAAAAGCTACTCTTTTCAGAACTGAGCGACTCAAGGCTTGATATCTGCTTCCCAACATTTAGTCTGTACCTGAGTGGAAGTAGACAGAGGTGCAGGGCATACAGACTGACAGACACATTCAATACACTGACTGCTACCTGGCTGAGCAGAGCCACGAGTCCAGTGCACCCACAGGAATGCCAAGAGGATCTGCAGCATGAAACCAAATGGTTTCTTTTCAGTTTGGGAAAAAAACCCCAATGTAATTATGGAGCTCCACAAGCTCTAGATGAGGTCTTGGCTTTTTAAAGAACTCTGTGATGTGGAAAACTTTGGAGGGAGCAACAGGTTAAATGAAGGGGCAACAGCAGCTAAAATGCAGCCTGAATAGATAAAAAGTAACACATGATGGAGGTGAATGTCCACTTTAAAAAGTTTAGCCCTAAATATGTCTTTGACTATGTCAAAGAACTTCATAGTGCCGGAAATTTTTCCCCTTTAACATTTTTCTTTTAGCTAAAATTATACTGGTACTGCATTATTATATTATCACAATGGCGTATTTTTTCTTTCCCTTTCTCTTCTCTCCCATACACAAAATCAATAGAAAGAAATATTGAAAATGCCCTATTTTTCCTCTTTTATTATAAAAAGACTTTTGCAGCAGTCAGAGGTTGTGGGGTTTATGATTAAGCAACGCCGTTAACAGGGCCTAGACAGATAGGAACATGAAATACAACAAAAGGGTGAAAATTATAACTGAATTTAGGGCTGTCTGAGCCTTGATATTTTCAATACTGCACCCTTTTTTGAGTCACTCATGGCCAGTGAAACAAGTTAATGGCGCTAGAAAATGAAAAGTCCCTTTTCTGTTTTGTCTTTTAATAATTTAAGGGCACCTCCAGCAACCAAAACAAATATATTTATCATTGCACACAAAGCCTTTAGGCGTGAACTCTAAAGAGGCACATTAGTGTCAATGCATCTGGTAGTCTGTCACTTCCCAGTTTAGTTTAACTCTTGCTTCTCCTTTTTTCATGACACTTGTGTCTGAAGAAATCTTGCTTGATGCTGGAGTTTTTGGTTTTTTTCAGAAAAGAAAAACAAGTTAAATACATATTATTTATATAAAAATACACAAGCATGCAAAAATCTCTTGCCAAAATTCAACAGTTTGACTATGCAGAAGATCGTGTTCAACAGCAATTATGGATGCACTTGATCTAAGACCTGTGAAATAACAGTACCTCTTCACTCCTCCTAAGTCTGTCTGCATGTGGGCAGGGTGGTTTTATTCACTATAACGAAAAAAAAAATTGTACAGATGAATAACAAAATAACCCCTGGAAGGAATGTTCTCAGATAAAGTAATACATGAAGGATTAAAGCAGCAGCTGCTTGTAGACAACAGGACTGCAAGCTTAAATCTGGAAGGAGTGAAAAAATATAACCATGCATAAGAATCCTGGTGTTTGGTATCTCTTCAGAAGACACATTTCATGGTGGAATTATATTTTGGGGATCAGCTTGGGGCAATGTTTGTTTTGCACCATTACATCCAGCAACCCACTCTAGATCATGAAGCAAGTCAAGCCAGCAGTAAATGGGAAAAATTACTGCTCTGCATGTTAGCAAACCGCTCTGCAAAGGTGGATCCCTGAGAGTTCACAAGCCCATTTCTACAGAAGAAAAATAAAGGCAGAGCATCTGGGACAAGGTCATGCGGTGAATTCATTGCTCAAGGCAGACTGAGATGTCAGCACTTTTGGCTCCCAGAGCCATGCTCTGAGTAGTGAACCAAACCCTCCCATTCAGCAAGACATGAAATGTTAATGTCTGAGGAGCAGGGAGAGTTTACCTTGGCACATCAGCAGCGCCCAGGTTAATCAGGGTAACATCAGCACAAGTGGCACTCCCAGAAGCCAAGAGATGATGAACTGCAGCTGCAGCCTTGTGACAAGGGTCAGAGAGCCCCCAGTGTCTGGGAGCCAGCCTGACCCAAAGTGGGTGGCCCGCAGGGGAACAGCACATCAGCATCCACGAGGACTCCCTCCCAAAAACCAGGCTGATCTGTGGGACAGAACCGTCACCCCAAGCACATCCTCATTTTCATCCAACAGGCATCTGTGAGCAAACACAGCACAGCCACTCCTGCAGCCAGGACATGCCTGGGAGGACTGATTTTGCTGCCTTTAGCCCTAGTTTCTGTAATCAGTTCCCTTGGCTTCAGTGGCATCAGCCATTATTTACCTTACTGTGAAAGAAGCAGCAGCACAGAGGAGGTTTTCAGTTTCCCACTGGACTTCTGTCTTGGACACTGTCTTGCAGCCAGGCAGAATTATCAATCTCTTCTCCCGAAAGCTCTCCTCTCAGGGCTGGAAATCTTGAGATGCTGAAGGTCAGGAGATTTAAGGTACATTGGTAAAGCTCTATATCTCCAGCTTGCATTATTCTGGGTGCTGGCCAATGCTATCAGTCTCATGCCAAAAAGGAATAGCTATTATGGCATTGATTTTCTGCCACAAAAAAAAAACCAGAGAGAGTGACTTCTAGCTAAATGCAACAGTAGAAAATGCTCCAGCCTTTTATTGCAAAAAAAGGCTGTGTCTTGGTCTGTGTGTCTTGGTCTGTGATGGCTGAGTCTGGGCTAAAATGTTTTCAACACCAGTTCTCCACAGAGGAATGAGAAAGAAGCAGTAGAACAACTGGTATGCAAAGAGCAGATTTTAGAAGTTGTTCCAGATTGATTCCAAGATCCCAGAGGCTCCCAGTGACAGCAAGAAAAATTATTATAAAGCTAATAATTGTGCTGGAATGTTAATATTCCATAGCAGGTTCAGATCTGTAGGCTGTATCCATCATAGACAGATAGGGCCACACTGCAGCAATTATTTTTTTCAGTGTTTCTCTGTTGAAAATTTTATCTGCTTATTAACAAACACAAGCCCAGTCCAGTCTGCACCAAACATTACAGCATTAAACAAACAAACAAAATCCATAGTGACAATAAACATTAGTCACTAAGTAATTCTTAAGCTTTGTTGACTATCCAGATAATTTGGCCTCTGAGAATATATTTTCCTGCTGAATTTCTGGTATGCTCACTCTGTTTTGGATAAGAACCTATATAATCCAAGTTTTTTGCTCTATTTTTGGCACGTCTTTCTTATTTTTTTTTCTTTATTTTTATTCCCGGGGCTTGGCCAGAATGAAGAAGAAGAAAAAGTACAAAAGAGATGGGGGGGGAGAGAGAGAGAGAGACTTGACAGTAAAACACAGGAGATATCTAACCTGCTCTGAACCTTAAATAATCATCTATTTCAATTCAGTTTGAGCCATTGAGGACATGGAGGGTCATGTTTTATTCTTATTTCTACAGATTCAAAGAAGTCTGTGATATCTTAAGCTTCCATTATACAAGCTGAAAATGAACCTGAATTCATTGTATCCAAAAGCAGCCTAATCCATTAAAAAAAAAAAAGAAGAGAGATAATTCATTTAAAAATTCACAGTGACTTCTGCTGCTTGTGGTTTGCAAATAATGTTGGACCTGTGCCACAGAACAGAGAAAACATGAATTTAACCAGCAATTTAACTCACAGTAGCCCCAGTTTAGGAGGGTGCTTCTGGCTTTATCCAGGGTAGGTGAAATAACCTTTTCTTAATTGCTTAAGTCAGTCTCAGACAATCATGACAAACTCTGTTTCCCAGCTCTTTTACTCTTCAAATGAAATTCAGTTCCATGCACTTGGTGCAATTTTTGGAGTTGTCCTCTGCAGGACCAGGGTTTGGACTCAATGATCTTTGTGGGTCTCTCAGTCCCACGAGTGTGCCAGTGTTGAGCCAGTAGCTCCTCTCTAAAATGTAAAAATGGAGCGGGGCTGAGGTCACCACCCAGCTCTGTGCAGAGGCCTCACACCTCCTTCAGACACAGGAGCTGTTTCTCTGCCACAGCTACAAAGTTTGGCTCCAGAGCTCAGCCTGTATCTGTGACTCACGCTCTCAGCCCCAGCAGCTTTTAATTCAATCCCAGGTGTGCTAAGCACTGGCCATCATCACCAATATATGTGAAATGGTTGTATTAATCTAGTTACAACATATGAAGGTAGAACAGAGTCATTTCACAGTAATGAATCACAGTCATGGAGATTTCAACATGGGGATTAAAAAGGAAATTAAAGTCAAGTTTCCTGTATGGCTCATTCTCTGGCCCAGCATCAGTTCAGACAGGAGAGAGATTTCTTTTTGGTCATTAATAGCAGGGGCAGATCCAGCACCACTTCCTGTGGACTGTGCCCTGTCCTGGACAGCAGTAACCACACGATGCTACTCAGGATTGGTGTTGGAAGTTCCCCAGCTGCTGCTCTTCAGTGCCTGTGGCACCAGTGTGTCTTCTGTAACTCAGACAAAGCATCAGATTCTGACTTCAGATGTAACTAGACACAAACCTAAGGACTTGGATGAACCATGGTTCATTATAAAATACTCAGTGAGAAAGAATCCTAAATTAAACCCCATGGGTCTTACTTGGTCATGACAGAGAAGGCTCTTCATGGGTCCTGGTACCCAAAGAATAAGGACACACCTGAGCACCTACCTACCTTTGTAAGAACATAACAATTTTTGCTTTTTCTAGACCTCTGAATGATGAGCAACACAGTAATCATATTAAAAATGACTTTAAGGGCATGACCAGCTGCATTCAGTGTCAAGCATAACAGCCCTTGGAAGTGCTTAGTCACACTTTAACTCCTGTTTTTATTTTCCAAGCCTGTATTTAACTCAGACAGAAATGTGGCTTTTTCTCACTTGGTGCAATATTGCCAGCATGTTTAACCATAACCTCCCACAACAGCAGAAGGGCAGGTGTTGCACTTTCTTTCACTAATGCAAAAGACACAGGCTGATAAAATTGTCTCAAGGTTTCACATGATTGTTGCCTTCAAAACACCTATGCCCAGGGCCAGCTTTTGAACTGATGTCCCTCTGATACCTTAGGTAGAGAACTATCCTGGAAAAATTTGATTTGCTAACTACTACTGGACTCAGGAGCTGTAGGGACCAATAAAGCAGAGAGATCTCTGGAGAGTAAACACAGAGTGAATGAAGAAATACAACAGAAAGAGGAGAGAGATACTCTTGCACATGCCACTGAAGGGTGACAGCTCCTTTCCTAGATAATGGCACTCAGTCCTAGCCAAGGGCTATTCTTTTGATCTTACAAGGCTGAAGATGTAAAATGAAGCCAACAGATCTGGGAAATCACAATCCTAGAAATGGGGAAGACAATATTAAATTAACACACCCAAAATAGATGGTTGACATCCAGAAGAATTTATATTATATTCATAAATAACAGGCAAAACTTTATTGTCACCGTATGTTTAGAGTCTTTACTGTGTAAATCCCCTCTGCTCTGAAGGTTTTTGTTGCTCTAGCAACAAAAGGGAGGGAAGGGAGCAAAAAGAGAAGGGGAATAAAAAGAAGGAGCAAAAAAGATAGTGTAATTGAAAGGAAAGTTCAGAAAATCAGAAAAGGGGAAAACTAAACTGAAAGAACTAGTGGAGATTTTTGAGAAAAATAGAAATATATATTAAAAAATAGGGGTGCAACTTCTCAAAAAATATAAAATAGAATAGCTTTCAAATTAGTGTTTTCACAGATGCAGGCTACAGAGTTTATTGCTTGCAGTATGAAACCTAATGATGTGATGAGAAAAAAATCTGAAAACTCTTCCATCCAGCCCTAGACAGACTGGCAGCCCTAGAGATCAATGTCCATTATTAAGTTGCTGACTTGATGCACAGCAAGGCAGAGCATGAAGTTCTCTGGTTCTCTTCAAATTTGGCTTAATTGGATCACCTACAGGATGAGAGGATAATTTAGCATGCATGGCCAGCCACATCTTCATTGCACCCCTGAGCCTAGAACAAAGGCTCTGGCTAGGAGGATGTGGACATCTAAGCAGTAAGATGCCCTGGGACTATCTGTCCATGTCTTGAGTCCCTCTGATCACACAGGAGAGGGCAACTGATCCATTCACTATTGTTCTGAACTGCCTCCAGTCCCCTGGCTTCGAAGGGAAATGCCCATGTCAGACTCCTTTTGATGGAATCCTGATGAGACTTCAAAGGGAAAGTACCAAGCTTCTACCTCCAAACCATTCTCCTTAGGGATTTAACCTAACCCAACTGAAAGTAATGAGAGTTCTCTATAATTTCAGCTGGTGCAGTATCAAGTCTTTGTGGTCAGGGTTAGGATCACAGATCACTGGGGGTTTTTTTGCATTTTCTTCCCCTGATTACTCAGGAACCTTTTCCTTACCCAGGAACATCCTTCATCAAAGTCTCTTACTGGAATTTGGTTCTGGAAAATTACAAGAGGCCTCAGTTTTCTTAACAAAACATGCTTTAAAAAGAAAAAATTAGGCCATCATGTGAAATTTCACAGAAATTCATTCACTAATGTAACAGGAAGAGCTACAAAGAGCTGCCATTTAGAGGGTGTAAGAAAATTCATTACTTGTAAACTGGTTTCTCAAAGGAGGAAAGAAGCAGCTCTATAATCTCATCAGAGAGAAACGCAGGGTCAATTTTATCCCTTAAGTGCACCCACCCTTAACCACCCACCCCTGCCATGGTTTTGGTATCTGGCTGCCCAAACAGATCTTCTGACAGAAGTTTCCAGCCAGGTTTTGCCTCAGTCAGTCCCTGCAGAGCCTCTGGTCCCACCTCCATCAGCTGCTTCATTGGATCTATTGACCATGGTGTCAGAGTAATGAGGCAGGAGTTGTCTGTGCAGCCACTGACTCCATTATCTCACACGATATCAGGAGTGAAAAAGTGGCTGCTGGGTTTTTAATGGTCTGCCAGAAGAGCCTTGTCGATAATAATTCTTTAGTTGGGTTTCCTGGAAATTACAGCCATGTCCTCTGCTCCAGCATCTTGCAGTTCTGCAAGAAATAGTTTCAAAACAGCTTCTCCAGCCTTAGGAAAAAAGAAAAAAAAAAAAAAAAAAAAAAAAAGGAAATTTTTCTATGTTTAACATGTCCTCCTCTCTCTTAAGCAACAATAAATGAGACTCTATGGTTTCTTATCTCTCACTCCTGCCTTACTATTTAGGAGTCAGTACTAGCAAGACTCTCTTTGGTTCTCAGTTACAATTTTGGATTTATTTGACTGATCCCTGTACACTCCTGGATCCCTGACTGCAGCTCACTAATGCACATCTCAGCAGCACCCTATGACACAGGGCAGACTAAAAGGGATGAGCATCTGAAAATCCTGCTTCTGTCATGTTCCCTCTGAGCCAAAGTGAGAACAGCATCAGCACGTCCTGCTCCCAACAGAACCTTCCTCAGGTCCCATGCTGGGCCATGAAATGCTCCACAAGCCTCTTGATATCACACAAGATGCAATTAAATAAATGAATAAATAAATAAAATAAATGCCTAAAAATCCCCACCCCTGCTGTAACTGAGCCTGTGCTGGGTTCTGTCCCTGTTATGAGAGTTCTCTGGGACACTGTTAGCAGCCTTTTCCTCCTGATAGTCTTTTGGGGGGGGGGAAAAAAAAAGGGTCTCTCTTGGATTTCTTGAAGGGCAGAGACTCAGGTTTGAATCTGAGTTCTTCCTTTTACTTAAGTGGACTCCTGCCACATTACACCAAGTGCAGCTCTGATTTGAGGTATTTAACCCATTTCTTCTCTGGATGTTGTGCTGGCCATCTCCTGAGGTATTTCCTGCAAGTTGTCCCTTACTTTGGGTTCCAGGGAGAAATAAACTCTGCTTTCTATTCTTTCAATGACGTGCAAAACTCTTCTAGGCATTTCCCACTGCTAATCAAAAGAGACAGACTCTCTCTTACCTCAAAATCTTCAGCAAAAAAGCCTGTCAGGTAAAGCTGGAACTGCAAACAGTGCATCAGTGTGGTTGCCTGGTCATTTGACAAGAGCAGGGTCAGAGGGGGAGGGGTGGCCAAACTCAAACGTGGCACCTGTGTTTTGGGTCTCAGTGGTGGGAAAACAGCACTGCTTTAGACCTGACAGACAGACAAAAAGTCCCACATCATCCCTCACAGCCAGCTGTGCAGCTTGATATATTCTATTCAAGAAGCAGCTGTGAACCAGGAGGAGCAGTCTGAGGGTGGAGCTCCTACAAAACTTCCAGACAGAAATGTTAATATCATTTATAGGACCCAGGGAAATCACTGATTTGACATACTGTGAGAAAAGAATGAGTTTCTGTATGGAGGACAGAAAGCATTGCCAGTGGGATGGCCACGAATTATGGAATCATAGAACAGCCTGAGTTGGAAGGGACCCACAAGAATCCTTGACTCCAAATACTGGCTTTACAAAGGACAATCCCAAGAATCACTCCATGTGCCTGAGAGTGTTGTCCAAACACTCCTTGGACTTGCTGTGACTACTACAGGCCCTAGGGAGCCTGTTTCAGTGCCCAACCGCCCTCTGGATTTTCAAATATCCAGCCTATACTACCCCTGACACAGCTCCAGCAGCATCCTCGAGTCCTGTCACAGGTCACCAGAGAGAAGAGGTCAACATCTGCCCGTCCTCTTCCCCTCACAAGGAGGCTCTAACTGCAGGGAGGTCTCCCCTCAGTCTCCTCTCCTCCAAATTGAACAGCCCAAGCAACCTCAGCTTCTCCTCATACAGCTTCTCCCCTCAAGGCCTTTCACCATCTTCATTACCTTCCTTGGGACACTCTCTAATGGCTTTGTATCTTTCTTGTATTGTGGTGCCCAAAACTGCACACAGGACCTGAGAGGAGGCAGGAGAAGACCAGGAGAGAATGTCTGGGGAAGGCCTGGGGTCAAGGAGTGTGGGACACACAAAGAGAGCTGCAGGAGGGAAGCAGTGCCTGAGCTGGTGTCCTGTGTCTGCCATAGCAGGGAAAGGCATCCAAAAAGTGCCAAGTAGTGGAAGGCAAAAGGAATCACAAAAGAGGGCAAGGGAATGGTGATGGGGAAGGGATTCAAGATGGAAAAAGCACATGGAGACATTTGCTCAGAAAGAAAATTTCCACCAATGCTTAGGAAGTCAAGAGGAACCACCTCCAGAAGAGACAAATTAGAAAATAACAAAATAACTTCATCTGAATCAAAGAGCTTTCAGAGAAATTATGAATGAGAGGACTCAATACAAGGTTGATTTTTGTGTGAATAATTGATCCTTTGAAGGTCCCAGGCTAAAACACCAGCTACTTTCAAGGTCTGTCAACCCCTCTCTCTCTTGTCCTCCAGCCAGCAGGCTCAACACATCATGTTTGATGTCATCTCAGAGCATGCAAAGCCTGAAAGGGATAAAGACTATTTACTGTCTGTAGACATCTAAACATTGACCATCTTTTCAACTTGACAGTCTGTCTGTTTTAAAACTGACTGCCACACAGCAAAGCTGGGAATTCTTTGCCTCATATTTTATTTTACATTTATTCCTGTTTTTCTCAGATGGGGACAGACCCCTCGCTGGCGAAGTCTCTCATTTACTTCCAGGCATTATGTCCTGGATCACAGTCCTTCAACAGGGTTAAACTCAAACCATTATAAAGCAAACTGAATTCAACATGCACATATTTGCCAGACAAATTGAATTTGCTTTCACTCAGTTAATTAGGATAAGCATCCATTCTCACATCAACTGTTTTGCATTCGTACACAGACACGACCTCCTCTTCTTCTCCCTGCAATTACCAGCAGAAGGCCAGCAGATTTGCAGACATACACCTCCTCTGTGGCTCATTCAAAACTGCCTTCTGGTTCTCACAAGAGTCTTCCTAGACTCTCGATATCCAACACCTCCTGGAGAAGGCATCTCAGTTATCATGGTCACATCTCAGGCTCTCAAAAGAAAATCTTACAAAAAACAAAAAAAAATCACTCAAGAAAGAGGAAAGTAAGTTGTCTAAAAATAAAAGTTTTCTCTTTTTTCACCTTGCCCCAAACAGAGAGCTTCAACCCTCTTGTAGGCCAGCACAGATTAGTTTAGGAAATCAGAAACAAGAAGAGGCCTAGAAAACACCCATCCCAAGACTTGGTGGTGCTGTGGTTGTTACCCCAGCTCAGTGGCAGGGATAGTCACATGTACCCATCTTTCAACATCCTTCATTATGCCAAAATGCCAAAGCACAGAGCCATAAGACACTATTAATTTACTACTGTTATCATCCAAAGTTTCCTGTTTGTTGTATCCTGAGGTACCCTCAAAGTGTGGTTATTCAAAGACGGAAGCTCAGCTCACAATGAACATCTTTCTTTTTCAAAATTTAAACATTATATCAAATCTTCACCTTTTCTTCCCTTTCTCCCCCATGTGTTCCAGAAGCCTGAAGTGCAATATTATTGCTTTTAACTGCACTAAGATCTGCAGAATAAGGCTAAATTCTCTCATCTACCCTCATTGACTTAGCACAGTTCTTCTAAGACAGATGCAAGCACACAGGAGCCTAAAGCACTGCAAAAGCTGAATCTTAATCAGAGATATTTGGTTATACCAAGGTCCCAAGAACATCCTTACCTAGCGGCAACCTTTATCTTTCAACTCTTCTTCTATGTGTTTTCCTTTGAATCTAAGTCCATGCAGCTTCTTAATCAAATCACAAAATAATCAGCTCGTGATCACATTTTAAGGGATAAATAGCACATGACCAGCATTAATCACTCATTACACCCCATATGGGTGGCTAATTCCCAAGGACTCCCAATAAAATCTAGAAAGTGCTGTTTTTCCTTGAACACAGTAGCCTTCATCCGAATCAGATGGAATTTTTTTATCACATCTAATTTGTTAACACTGCAGATCTCAGAATAGGTATTAGCAATGCTGCTAATAAAAACATTTTAAAGTTATTACCCTCATTGTAGTCCTATAGGATTTTATTAAAGTTAATGCAATTCCCCCAAACTCTAATGGTTAAACCGCACTTTTCAAATCATCTTACAGGCGTATCATTGCCATTACTGTACTTAATGGTTTCCTTAACTACCAAAATATATCAAGAAGGAAAAAAGAGATTGTTTGAGCAGGTACATTTTTCCCACAAAACATTGTATTAACCACGCTCTAGCATAGCTCTAAAATCAATAGATTTATATCTGGAAGACAAAAGCAGGAAAGGTCAGGGGGTGGGTTATTGTGAACTAGTTGGTGATCAATCCTGGCTGAAGACATGGCTTTTCAGTTCCCATACTACAGAAAACCCCAGCCCCCACTGTATTTTGTTGTGTTATGCTTCTCCCATTATGCAATGTAGTTTTAAGAAGTGCACCCTACAGATTGTGGCTGCTTTACTAATAGTCTCATCAAGCCAAAGTGTTCAGTTGTTGCAGCACAGTGGGTGGAGGGGGGGATAAAATCTTTAAAAATAGATCCTAAAGTCTTTACATAGCTTGCAAAAAAAAAAATCTTAAAAAATTAAAAGAAATCCAAGCTACCACACACTCCCCCATTCATCTGAAAGTGATTTGTTGGCAAGAATAGAAATTTGGTTTCCAAGGTACAGCGAAAGAGCATAGAGACAGCCTGAGGAATGGGATAAATATGCCATATTTCTCAGTTACACAAGATGCTGCAGCTAAGGGGAGAGGCAAAGGGGGTACCAGCATGAAGCTGCTTGCCAAAAACGCCCCAGAACATTTGCATGTAATGCCTTGAGTTGGAAAGTAGAGTACAGGTGTGACTCACTGCTGAGGCAGCCCTGCCATCCACTCTGCACAGACCCTGCAGGGCTGAGAGATCCTTTCAGCTTGCTCAGACAAATTCCATGTGCCAGCTGCTCCTTGAATGGGGACAGGCTCCCTCCAGCTTTCACAGAAGGACCCAGTGACACTTGCATTGCTTGTGATCCTTCAATGGGTCTGAATCCTGAAGGGGTTTCTGGCAGTGCTGGTGCCTTTGCTGCAAAAATCAGTATTTAGAGAGATGCAGCCCTGCATGGACCTTTCACAGCTGTCAGCTCTCCTTGCCTGCAGAAACAGAGCCAGACCTGCAGATGTACCAAGGGACAGGGAGGGTTTCCATATGCACCTGAGCCCAGGAGAGGGATGGTGAAAAGTTTGGTGTAGGGGCATGAAACCCAGATCTTTGGGGTGGCTGCTCCCTACAGAGCCCCTTGCAAGAGTAGGGGGATTTAATTCCACCTTTATTTGGACACAGCTCTGAGGCTCCTGGTGAGCCTGGGGCAAAGCAGCAGAGGTTGTGGGAGAAGAGTTTGGATGAGCAGCCACTTCATATGCTGAGACGCTTTGTGGGAGTCACAGCGTATGGTGGGATGCGTTTTCCTAAGACAGGAGCATTCTCAGAGCTGTTTTCCATTGAGATGTCTGTTCTCATGCTCAGCCTGTAGACAAGAGGCTCCCAGGTGGTTGCCCTGAGGTTCATTGTGTTGGGGTCAAGCCTGCCTGGGCTCCTGTTGCAGCTTGGCCTTTGCCAGTTCTCCACACTGCCAGTTTTCCCTTTTGCTGTGCACCCAGAGGGTCCTGGAACCCAACTGCAAAGGGGACACTGCCACCTCAGAAGGCAAGGTGAGGTTAAACTGGGTTGTGAACGAGACAGAAATGAGAGATAAGAAAACAACACAAGTGCTGGAGAGGAGAGGCAATGTGGCTCTTCTGGCTGCCATGACCGGAGTAGCCCTGGGGAGGCTCCAGTATGTGAAATAAAGACTAGTATAACTGTGTGAACCACTTTTTCATGCCTCATGGTGAGGTTCATTTTGGGACCCAGATTTCTTTGCAAACTTCTTTTTCCAGACACCAGTTTTAGCATAAAAAATTTGCTTTAGCTGTCAATCAGTCAGTCAATCAATCAGCCTCATTGATGTTACATCCTTGCCCTTACTGGGATTTTCTGGAAACAGATACAGTACAATGGAGAGTGGCCATTCAATTTTATTCCAACTTCTTCCCTCCAGGAATAAGAGATCTCATCTCTTTCTTATGCAGAGAAGTCCCCCAACCCATATTTCCCATTCCACAGCCCATGTGAGCTTCTCCTCAAGCTTGTGGTGATGTGAAGATCAGCCAAGGGCAAGGAGTTGCCCTGGATGCACTACAGAGAAAACACCCAAAGACACTCATAGATACATATTTTCTTCTCTTGTCAAGTACTTTTGCATTCCTGGCTTATCCCATAAAAACTCCCAGTCCTGGACCCTTTGTTTTTTCCAGGTGGACCCAGCTGGAAGTATATGCAAACTTTTGTGGTGGGGTGGGAAAACACACCAACTTTGTGTGTGTGTTTTTTCCAGCCTGTGGGAATGCTGGGGGCAAGAATGAAGAGTTTGAAAGATACCAAGACCCAGACCTAACCTTCTGTGAACTGCCTACAGTGTAGCCCAAAGCTTCTTGCAGGTTATTTTGAATTGCATCCTGTAAGTCAATAAAAGAAAAAAGAGACAGACATAAGACACCAAGCACAGTTCTTGTGCCCCCACCTAAGACCATAGTACAGAAATCCCCCAGCTCAGTGATGCCCTAGCTCCCTCATGGCAGTGGGCTGTACAGCACTGATGTACCCCTTGGGCAGAGATATTTCTCAGGGTTACTTCTCCAGGATGAGAGACCCCTTACCCAACACCTGATCTAGAAAGAGGTAAGCAATATTTCACATTGGGCTTACAAGTACGTTGTATGCCAGCACATATATCCAGCTATAGGTTAACTATTTGAAGTGAACTAAGTAGTAGAGTGTTTGACCACTTTTGAAATCACTTTTGAAGTCATTGTCAAATCACTGTCCAAACTATCCTTCAAATCATCATTAAAATCACCATTAAATATTTGTCAAATCATTTTCAACTCGTTTCATTGTTCAATCACTGTTTCACTAACATTGAATTATTGCTTAATCACCAATTGATTTTCACTTAATCCCCAATTAATTTCCATCTGATCATCATTTCATCATTAATAAGAACTTTAAGTTAACCCCATAGCTATGGCTTCTCATAATTTTCCTCTGGCAGAAGTCTCAAGGGCAAGCTGAGGGCACATGGTAAAGTAAAGCAATTTTGGCAGATTTAGCCCCAACCCCCCAAGCTGTACCTAAAGGCCACCTCACTGAAACACCACGCTCCCTGTGGAGCATGGAACTCTACTGAAGCTGAGCTGGAAATGCATATGATTCATAATACTGATAGCATCTAATGGTTGGGTTATTTTCCTTTAATAAACCTTTTCTGAACCCAACTATTTTTCCTTTCTGTGTCCCCACCCCTCATCTCACTTCCTCCAATAAAGGCATTTCCTACTGCAGTCACAGGAATACTCCATCTGCACCAAAATTTCCTACAGCCTTCCCAGCATTTGTCCTCTGATACTCCTGAATCTGCATGAAGGCTTTCACACAGCTGAATAGCTCACAGATCAACTAGGAGAAGAGCTCAGCAAGATGTTGAAAAGTCTACCAGCAGGTAGCTGGGTCAGCTCTGCTCCTCCTTCCCTGACAGCAGCTGGTATAAACCTCTGCAGGGTGGAGGGTGGGGAGTGGAGGAGGGAATGGGGCATCCCTATGTTGAAGCAATGCTCTGTCTCCCCTGGACTCAGCCATCACAAGTTTTAGCTCCAGGCTTTTGTTTTGAAATCCCAAATTTTCATGGTGTTATTATTGATTTGGGCAGATAAAGCATTGGATAGATCAAACAGCTTGCTAATTTTCAGGAGAGTTACATTGCATCCCGATTACAGAATTCAGATATTTTGTTGCAGAGCTGCACTAGGTTTGGGTATTAAATCACCTTTTATTTTTTTTTCCCAATGAGTATGAACGTGGGTTATTCTTGAGTGGAGGAATGTTATTGTTGCAAGCCTGGAATGTGCCCAGTCTCACCTGGGACATGGGGAAAAGGTGGAGCTCTGGTGACATGGCGGGTGCTGTCATTTGTGTTTTGCTCACTGGAAAGGTCCCACCCAAGCCCTGTTTGTGCTCAGTGAGCACAGGGTGTCCCTGCTGTAGAGATCAGGGGGGAATGGGTGACACTGAAGGACCAGTGCAGGTGATTTCAGGCTGTGCTCTGCAGCTCCTAGGGGAAAGAGCACTGCTTTTCAGAAGGATTATTTTTCATTTGATTTCATTTTTTCTTGCCAGTAAAAGATTCCTGCAAACACTGAGCTTTTAAATTAAAGGGAGTTAATGAAAGTGTACCTGTGGTAACTATTACCAGGTCCCCTGTACATTCAACAGTCGCATTAAGATGATTTCTTATTATGTCTAAATCCATTCCAGAGGTATGTTCCTGCTGTTACAGCCCTCTTGTGCACCATTGCAGATGCAGGTTTGCTGCCCAGCATGGCAGATAAAATACTGTCCAACTGTGTTGCTACAGCCCTGACTTGTTTTGGTTTTTTTTGTTTTTTTTTTTCTTAGAGAGAAGAGCTGGGGCTTACCAAAAGCCCTGCTCAATCTTGCCTGTGGATAAAGACTGTTTTTGTACCCACATCCCAAGGGCATTCCTAATGCAAATGGATACCTCACCTAAAAGGAGAGATCGTTTTTTTCTAAGAGCAGCAATGCAATTTTCAGCTGAGACTCCTCTGTGTTTTATGAAACAGTATCAAACAAGACAGAAATGGAATATTATTTTGGTGTAGACAAGGCTGCTGCAGCCACTCCAGTCCCCTGACTCAGTTAGGCAGGGTTTACTAACAAGGCAGACTGTCCAAAATATATTTGGTGCATTGTCAGTCACAGGTAACCCATGAAATACACATTTTCACACAGCAGTCACTTCATTTTGATTGAGCCAGGCTTTCATCCTTGAGCTCTTCTCTCTGACACAGATGGGGAGTTTTGACACTCTTGTAGTTTTGGTCCAATTCTGAGTCATAAATTTTTCCTAATTCACAATGTCTTGGGTTTTCTTGGGGGAATATTTATTTGTTGAGAGGTCAGGCCAAACACCAGAAGCAGCTTCATAGAGAACCCCAAGTTTGTCAGTGCTTAAGAGTCATTTGGATAATGACTTTAATAACCTGCTATAATTTGTGGTCAGCCCTGAAGTGATCAGGCAGCTGGATTCGATGACCATTTTGGGTGCCTTCCAACTGAAATACCCTTCCTTTCCCTTCCCTTCCCTTCCCTTCCCTTCCCTTCCCTTCCCTTCCCTTCCCTTCCCTTCCCTTCCCTTCCCTTCCCTTCCCTTCCCTTCCCTTCCCTTCCCTTCCCTTCCCTTCCCTTCCCTTCCCTTCCCTTCCCTTCCCTTCCCTTCCCTTCCCTTCCCTTCCCTCTGATCAATGTGTTCCCTTGCTCATCTCATTGGGGTTGTTCCACACTCTGACTGTCACTGCCTGCAGCTCCAGAGCCTCCTCTCTTAATGTGAATTACAGTATCCACAAGACAGAGGCTTGAAAACAGTTAGGAATTGCCTTTTTATCTTCAGGTGGAAGTGAGAAAAAGAGCTGCTGAAGCCTTTCCTCCTGGGAAAGACTGTGGAATAAAAAATATCTTTGGGTCAAAGTAAACAAAGCCATTTCTACACGTGTGAGACAGTTGTCTTTCACTCCAGAGCTCTGTGGGCTGGTCTGAGGAACTCTGTCCTTCTAAGGCAGCAAGAATCTGCCCCCAGATCCCCTCCCACCCTCCCCTGGACACAAGCAATATTTGGGAGGCTCTGAATATAGCAGAGGGCCACCACTGCTTTGATGCCATGGAGCTAGGGGGTGGCTGTGTCAGGGCCTGATGTGCCCTGAAGTATTTGGAAGAGGAGCTGGGAGCCCCATCACCAGTGTTGAGTGAGATGTGGCATTCAGCAAAGCTTAAACTCTTGCTGCATGGCAGCCTGAACATTCAGCATTTCACATGTAGCACTGGGACCAAGTATAAAAATGTTGTCACTAAGCAACAAAACAGATTTTGCAGGAGACAGTAAGGTGATACTAAAATTCCTCTCCTCCTGCCTCCTCTCCACTGCACCAAGGCCACCAGAACCAGTCTCACCTGTGTGGTGGTGGGGAGCCAGCAGGAGAATTGGTAGATGGGGAAGAGAGGACAGGAGTGTTGGGGACTAATTCAAACCAAATGTGCCAGGTGTGAAGGGAGAGCCCAGACAAGCAGAACTCCTCCTGTTCTCTCAGTGCCTAACCTTGAAATCAGGCAGACAGCAAAGCAAGGTAGGAGGTGAACAAACAGTGAGATGCACTTGAACACAGAGAAGAAGATTTCATCCACAGCACAGGACTCAGAAGTTTCTCTGAGCATTCCAAACCCAGAAACCCGTGGTTTGAATGAACAGGAAAAATGGTATGGTCTACTTGCAGAAAAGTGGTACTGAGAACAGTGAAATAAATAAATCCGATGTCAGAAAAATACCCTGAAACTAAAATTCTAAAGAAGCTCGGGGCGAAAGAGGTTTGGAACTGAGCAAGAGAACAGTGCACAAGACTGGTATAGGGGCTTTTTGGGTATTGAAAGTAGACATCTGCTTGGTCTGTGGTCTATGCCCAGCATCACTGCTCTTTCCACTACTACCCAAACAACGAGCCAATGTCCCCAGCACGATGAGCAGAGGCAAACTGTGTTTCCATTAGTGTCCTGCATGTGCAAACAGATAGAGCACCACCTCCCAGCTGCCAAAACACTGCTGCCTTATCTACAGTGCAGCCAGGGGTAGAGGGAACAGAGAGAGGGAAAATATGACCACACTCATTTGTGAACAGCTCAAAAAACCTCTCAGCTGAAGGTCTGGTCAGGGCAGGTTTGCACAAAGCTGAGATAAAGGTGCAGCAGGTTTCCCTCTTCCCCCAACATTTCACACACATGCTCCCCAGGAGAGCTGTATTTCCCCATCATGTGGCTCCTTGCTGACAGGCTGCCTGGTGCCCTGCTCGCCCAGAAGGTCACCCTGTGCCTGACCCATGGTGGGTGTGGTGAACAGGAAAAGTACTGGGAATGAGACATAGTCCTCATGTTTGTACCACGGAGGCTGAAGAGTCCATGTACAAACCTGAACCCCATGGAACTGCATCCTGGATGGGGAGGGAAAGAGGTTTGCTTTGCCTTATCTCCAAAGAAATGAGAAATCTGTGTTCAGAGTTGGGCTTCAGAGGTGTATCCCTGTGTCCTTTGAAACTTTTAAACACATTTGCTAACTTCATCCATGTTTGATGGGACAGGATATGGGGATTTATAGGGCAAGAGGGAATGGCTTTAAACTGATGGAAAATAGGTTTAGATAACTCATTAGGAAAATATTCTTTATTGTGAGGATGGTGACGCCCTGGCACAGGCTGCCCATAGAAGCTGTGGATGCTCATCCCTGGAAATGTTGAAGGCCAGGTGGCATGTGGCTTTGAGCAACCTGGTCTAGTGAAAGGTGTCTCTGCCCATGACAGGGGGGTTGGAATGAGATCCTTAAGGTTCCTTCCAACCCTGATTATTCTGTGGTTCTGATTTATCCCATCTGAATGCAATGGTCAGGAAAGTGGAGGTCTCCACGTCAACTCATCACCCTGGCCTCTCTTTACAGCCACTGGAAAAAAACAGGGTGGGTGTTTTTTAATAAAGAAGTTTGTATTAACAACATCACTGATCCCTCCTGTTGTCTCTCTCAACAGGGTTTGTGTGACCCCCAGCCCCAACATGGACAAACTTTAGAGGATGTAATTTTATATTGGAACCAACAGCAGCAACATTTGGAGAACTACACAAAAGGGAAAATTTGGCACATTTACCCATTACTTGTGTTGAAAATAACATTCCAAAGCATTTGCACCTATTTTGTCTTATTTTTGTGTGACATTTAAATGTACATTATCCATGGTCTTTGTTCTGACACCACATGCAAGTGGCTAATATTCATACACAATTAAAATACTACAGACCTGGGTCAGGTCCCTGTAATGCCCTCCTCAAGAGACTTGTAAAGGCATAGCCCTGGCCAGGAGTTCATCCAAGAATGGAAAGACAGAAGCATCTTCTCTCTTCCACTTGTGAAAAAAGTCTTGTGAGACTGAGCTCTGCACAAGAATGGGAGATGGGATGGGATGGGATGGGATGGGATGGGATGGGATGGGATGGGATGGGATGGGATGGGATGGGATGGGCAGGATTTACACCTTCTTCCAGGATTATGGAGGATGCAATTCTAGGGAAGGACAATTCTTACCTGTCTTCCTTGTGCTGAGGGTCTGAAATGGTAGCATCTTCTCTGGTGATATCTTCCATGTAAGCAAATAGCCAGAGCTGGATGTAGGGTTCATTTTAATAAATTAAATTATCGTGTCCAAGTCTTATTTCATGGCTCTTCTCTTTACTTAATTTACATTCACATTACTTTTGCACTTGTCTTTTCTCCAGGGATCTGCAGACACTCTGTCTGGCAAGGTGACATCTTGCTGGGGTGACATCCTTCTGCATCCCTGGAGTCCATACCCCCAAAACACACTAAACACATTTGCAGCAGAAAGGAGCACATCCAAATACTGTATGTGTTCTATAAAGCCTTTTAATTCTCAGGAGCCTGGGGCCTTTCTCAAGCCAGAGGTGAGGACAAACACAATCATTATTAAACTGGTGAATTGAGAGTTGGGGGGTGGGGCAGGTGTTGATGCTTTGTTGGTTCAGTTTGGGATTTTTTAGGAACAAAAAAAAGGATGGAAGGGGCAAAAGTTCCCTGTTCCACAGTTCCTAAGGTCACACTTCATATTAAGGTTCCATTTAGAAAGAGCACATAATTCCTTGATACATGTTGAGATGATTGATGAATCATTTATTGTGTATTGCTGTTGAACTGCTGGTCTCCAGAGCTGTGATTTAACCATCTATAATACCTGCAGCTGCTCTGGACACGGCCATCGATAATGCTGGAACACAAAGTATTTGTGTGCATAACGTGCTTACCGCATCTAACATTTATGAATGCTTTATAAACAATTTATAAATTAAATCTTAATATACAGCATAACCTATTTTTAATGTTGTGGCAGTTACATAACCTGTTTCACCTTGATTCATCTCAGTTAATTTCAGACACCTTGTGGAGGTGTCTCTGTAGCCCTGTACCATTTCCCTCTGCTTTTTCTTCCCTCCCTTCTTCCCACTGCTCTTTCACCCAATTCTGCCCCAAAAGTCCTGGTCTGGGATGCTGCAGCCTCACAGGTTTCTGTGTGATGATGCAGCTTCACATCATCAACTCACTCACATGTGCACACACTAAAGGAAAACACTTGCCTGCCTTTTCTTTCCCCTTTTCAACCCAAAACCATTGCATGGATTCAGTCTTGTGTGGCCACATGAAGAGGTGAATGAGGCAAGGGAATGGGGAGGGAATGGCATTTCTACTCTGGATCTGAGCTGTTGGGAAAGGAGGTGGAAGGCATATGCCTGAATCAGACCATGGAATCACTTCAGCCACCAGCCTGGACCATTCTGTAAGAACATGGGTAGACTTTGGAGAGCAGAAGGGCCCCGTACCTGACACAGATTACTGATGACATCCTCACAGTCATTAACAAGATGCTCATTGTTAAACTGTATCAAAAGTTGGCCTGATTTCTCTCTGGCAGTGTCTACATTGTTTTGCTCAAGCTGAAGAGGGGTTGAAATTGCCCTTCCCCAGCCATGGCATCAGAGAATGCTGGGCCATAAAAAATTCTCTGCAGAGGATCCATCACAGAAATGGTGCTGTGCTGCCTCATTGTTAATATATGCCTTCCTTTATGCCAAGTGATTTCTGAGCACTCCTGAGGAGTTTTCCTGCGGCTGTGAAGGTGGGGAGGCTGGGAGGATGTGCAGGCACCAGCCCTTGGGAGAAAAACACTTGGAAGAGCAACTGCAAGCAGCAGGTGGCTAAGCACTGCTTTGCCTGGTGCACAGTGCTGGGGACAACGTGGCTTCCCAGGCAAGTCTGTGCACCTGATTTACACCTCCAGGGTGCATTTCTGTGGTTGGTATAGCCACACACTGAGCAAATCTTAGCCTGGAAGGACCTTCTGTACTCCCAGACTTGTATAGATGCAGTGCCAGATTTTGGTGAGATGCCTTTTCCCTGTGCCAGGGTTCCAGGGAGCCAGTGGTGATGGCCATGCACCACAATGGCGTGTGGGCCTCCATGACAAGTTTGCAGGTTCACATGAAGATTGCACATCTGGGCACAGGGTAAGATAATTTCCCACGGAGATGGGTAACTGAATTAGCTGTCAAAAGAGGGCCTATTAATGTGTTTCTATAGATGTGTTTAACATTAGGCACGTGCTTGGAAATCTTGCTGAATCAGGGACACAGGGACAGTAAATGAGCAGTGACACATCACCTACACACAAAGTCCCACTGGTGTTATGGAAATGATGCATTGTGAATGCAGTGGATTAAGTATCCTTGAAACAAGAAGCATCAGATTGTAACAAAATAGACAAGATCCTGTTCAACAGAAATAGTTCAAGATGCTCTAAGGAGAGGATATATGAGAGTCAAACTCCAGTTTAGCAGCTGAAATTGGGTTTGAAGCAATTTTTTTCCCTAACATGAACAAAGTGTTAGGAAGGCTCTAACAGAGATGCAGAGGAAGGAAAAAAAGAAAGGGGCAAGTTGATCCTTTCTGCTGGGACCAAAGAAAAGCAGAAAAGTGCAGTGAGTGGAAGAGTCGGTGGGAAGCATGAGGTGAGATAGAGCAAGATAAGAAGCTAAGAACTAAAAAGATGCTGAACAACTCAAGAACCCTGACCTAACCCCAGACGGAAACGCCTATCATGGAACACTTGACAAAAAATTTTGTCCAGATCTTTTGTGTCTTCTATATTAAGAAAAGAGCATGAGTGTTTGTAAAGCTCTCTAAAGCAGCTACCTGTAGGAAAGCTTCAAATCCCCCTGTGCCCACACAACCCAGAGCTGCAGAGGGCTTGGTTCCATCCTGGGGAGCAGGCAGCCAGCACTGCTCTGGGGTGTGTAGTGCAAGCAGGATGGATATACAGCCCCATTCCAGGGACAAAGTGCCCACACCCAGGGAGGGAGCCAGAGGACTCGAGGAAGGGAGCGTACAGCTGGCCCTCACTAAGGAAACCTTAAGAGCTTCTTGATTTGGAATCCAAATTTAACAGATAAACAGGAGCCCCAGGACTGACAGAAGAAGCTAAGACAAGGCTGGGCATCAAATGTTTTTTTAAGTGCTTGAAGTCAGTCTTCCAAGATGGTCCTTCCAGCCTTTGAGCTGTTTCTTAAAGGATGGAAAGGGTGATAGAATAATGGAGTGCTTTGGGTTGCAAGGAACATTTACAGGTCTAGTTCCAATCTTCTAGCAATGAGCAGGGATATCCTCCGCTCCATCAGGTTGTTCAGAGCCCTGTCCCACCCAACCTTGAATGTTTCTAGGGATGGGGCAGCCATCACTTCTCTGGGCAATCTGTGTCAGGGCCTCACCACCCTCAACATCAGTATAGGGACACTGAGGCATTTCACAAATTAAGCCATGTTGGAAAGGATCCATAAGAATCAGCAAATCCAACTCCCACCTCTTCACAGCACCATCCCCAAGAGTCCCATCATGTGCCTGAGAGCCTTGTCCAAACACTTCTTGAGCTCTGTCAGGCTCTGGGTTGTGACCACTTGCCTGGGGAGCCTGTTTCAGCACCCAACCACCCTCTGGGTGAAGAACCTTTTCCTAATATCCAAGCTAAGCCTCCCTAGACACAGCTTCTGGCCATTTGTTGCCTTTCATGTGAGTGCCTCTCTCTCTCCTCAGCTGACAGTGAATAGGCACTGATTCAGCAGCCACACTATAGAGCAGACAGGTTTCACCACCTCTGAATTCATTTAGGAAGAGAAAGTTTGAATGAAGCTGAAATTTTGGCTCCTGGGTCCAACAGGTTCTTTCAGAGACAATAGAGAATCAAGAGGTATGCATTATTATTAGCAAAAACACGTAAGAACACAACTAAAAACTACAGACTAAAGAGACTGGCAGAGGTGTAAATAACAAGACACAAGTATTTATTCAGGTAAAGTTACATAAGTTACGCTTCTCCAGTGCATTCATATATGGGATCAACATCTGGTCTCAGCAATGGCCATTTAAATTAGGAATAATTTATTGTAACCACTGGTTCATATCAGATTTACAAAGAACAGTTCATCATGTTCAAAATAATTGCTAGGTGTTTCAGAGAAAGAAAAAGAAGTTTTCAGTACCAAGAAAGGAAAGCAGATAAGATCAGTATCATACTTCTTTCAAGCAGTACAAGGACCAATCCTGACAGCAACCCTAGTGATAATAAGCACCTTTCCCTCAACCCTTCTCCAAATTACACTAACACTTAAAATCTTCCTTCTGGACAAGTTAAAAATGATCACCAGAAGGAAAAAATTCTTGTGCTTCATTTCTCTCACCAAGACAAGTAGAAATGTGAGAAAATTGAGGAAGATATCATAAATGCCAAAAGAACTGAGTGTCCAAGTTGACAAGGGACAGAGTAGCCTACTATACAACAGATAGACCTTTAAGGGTCAGCTCACACATCAGAACTTATATTTATGTGCACGTATGGCAGATTTATAATGGCATATTGGATACCTAGAAAATATGCAGCCTGCTTTTGTTGTAATAAAACCTGTTCCCATTCCAACAGCATCAGTGGGCTGTACATCTGTATCCTTCGTAAGTAAAAGGCAAAGGAATGTTGCATCCCAGGACTCCACAGAACAAGACCCTCTGTTCTCAGAGAATGCTATCAATAATTCATTAGAGAATAGTGCCTTAGCTGGGTAAATTGAAGGATCCTGACTGCAACAGCATCTACTTTACAGTAATTTTATTTCAAATGCAGTGTGGTCCTTATAAAGCCTTAGCTGTATTCCTAGAATCTGCAGATTATCTTCTGGGAACACTAAATAAAAATCCAATCTGGATTTTGCTGCAAAAACAGTGTTGTGCAACACAGTACAAACATTCATGTCAAAACCAAACTTTTACAGAGAATATGTACTGGTTTAGTTCCTGCTCTCCTTGGATCTTATTTTTCTGTGTATTGTCTATCCAGGGACAGAGAATTCAGTCTCATGGCACAATCTGGTCAGCCAAGCTCCACCAAAACAGAAAAACAGAGCCAACTCAGCTGTTGGACCCTCTTTTCAGGGCTGTCTCAAGCCCAGAGCCACTGTGCCATTCTAAGGAACAGTTTTGTTAGCAGACCTCACTGGCACCTGACAGAGCAGTGAATCACAGCAAATAAATCTTCAGCAGGGCTCAGATTTTCATCAGGTCAAGACTGAAAGCTTCCACTTTCAAGGTTGAGTACAGAGCCACAGCTCAAGCACAAATGTTGATAACATTGCCACAACACAGGTTTTTAGAGATAATACCCTGCATACACTGGAAATACAGCTACCATGCTACAGCCATAGTTCCCTCAGGTTAGGAATATATTTAGGATGAACAGTCTTTTGCAAGCATGCAATGAAAGGAGTTTTGAGCACTGTGTTTCCTGTGGAAAACACCAGTCACATCTAAAATACCCCAGGGCATGATGCAGAGAGCCAGAACTGAGCAGGAAGGATCAGGCCAGGCATTCAGTGGGGGCCCATGTTTGCATGAATTCTAAAGAAACAAAGAATCTGAAAAGAGGTTATGCATGTAGATTTAAATAATGTAGAGCTAACTGGAGTGTCTCTGCCACATCTTGGTGTATCCACCCCCAAAGCATACTACCACCAAATTTAACTATGTATTTAAGAAAAGACTGAGATAGGTTTTAAACATATGCTCCATTAAATAATGTATTAATCATACAGATAAGACATCTCCCTGCTTTACATGGGGTAAAAACATGTCTCACTATACAAAAACATTATTCTGAAAAATAGGCTAAATTATCAGTACATTCAACAACTGCTTTCACACTCAGGAATTCCATGGCCTTAATTGCCTAATAATTAAACTTAAAAAAACCCCCAAACTTTAAAGAAAAAACAAAAAGAGGAAAACAACAGACATATTTAAAAAACAGTATATTAGTATGAAAAATCTGATGAGAAGAGTTTGCAAAAACTCACAAAAAGTTATATTAATGATCACCTGATTAATTCTGGTGGATCTTTAAGAGTCTGCAAATATTTCAAGTGACTGTGTAAAACATAACTGTGAAAGCCTAAATTCACAAGCAAGCCTTAGGAAGCCCAAAAGTTGGCTTAGTTTTTCTCTCAAGGACAAAACTCTTTTGCTCTTCCTCACCCTCTCTCCTTTCTAATTCATAGATCAGCCAAACTAAAGGCAGTGACTTTACCAGGAGCAAGTGGCACTGGGCTCAGGGGAGGGGGAGAATAACTGGAGGCTATTCTTACTTTGAGTAACACACTAAAAAGCACCACCACTGCCATTTACTACCAAAGACACCAAAATCTCAGCAAAAAAATTAAGAACAGCAAGCCAGTGAATGAATCTAACAGAGATCTATATCCCAAGGGAACATGCCATGGGTCCAGCATAAACCAGGAGGAATTTCATACAGATACACATATCTTACTGAAAAATGATCAAACAGGATTACTCAAATAGGATTTAAGACCTTCAAACACATGGCAAAATTCAGCCCTCAAGACTCTTTCAAGCCACTGATACCAATGGAGTGTATTGAAGTATAATGCATATAGTTTCAAAGGCTTTCTGGAAACAGAGGAAAACTTCAGAATAATTATAATCTCTCTCTCTCCCTCTGAAATTAGCTAAAGCAGCTGTCTAAATGACTATTAGCCGATTCAGAAAGTGTTCAGCTGTTCCTCCAAAGTAGAGCCTGTGTCCCGGGGCTGGACAGAAACAAGGGGTCAAGCAGAGGATGTGCCAAGCACTGCTGTGTGCTGTGGTTAATCAAGTAGCACAGGGTTCATTTACAGCTTCGGTGGGGCCACGGGCTCTGTAGCACGGATGTGGACACTGGGAAGGCAGAGCCAGGACAGAGGCAGCTCCCTGCTGCAGTTGTCTTCATGGAATTTGATATTCAGGTAGAAATCGCCCGTGTAGAGGAAGAGAAGTGCTCCAAAGTACACAGAGTCTTTGGTCGGCTTTACCTGGCGGAGATAATGCAAAAATCAGGACAAATAAACCATCAACAAAGAAAATTAATTGCAGTTTGCAATTCATTAGCTACTTCAAAGGGTCTCAGAGTACTCCAGATTCAGATCTTAATAATGCTTTCATATAAAAAGGAGTAAACATCTTGTCCCTATTCTAGTAAAACTGTTACATTAAAAAATTAATCCTGTTACTCACTCATGCAGTAAATCTGTGCCACAGCTCAAAATAGAATATGAACTTTTAGGAGTTGCTGATTCTAAAACAGAACTTGTTTAAGGTAGAGATCACCCTAAATCTCTCCTTAGACTGCATTTACCAACATCTCTATTAAGGTTCTAAAGTATGGCTCTGAATTAATGTTAAATATATGGCTAAACACCCTTTAACAGCTTAGCAATAACTCAGTTCATTCTCACTTATTACTGAGACACGATATGACTGCAAATTCTAATCAGGAACTTAGGTCACTATCACTGAAATAATGAAGTTTAGCAAGAATCTTCCCAGAAACAGTAGCCATTCTGATTTTACTTGTCCAAATTAAATATACAGAGTTCACACTGTTTCTACATTTATGTATCTTCCTTCATCACAAATCCATCTACAGTCCATATCTTCACAAAAAATAATATATCTCAGTCCATCATTTCAGCAAGACACTTCAGTAATTTCTAACTTTAACACTCCCACCACTGTTCAGCATGTGATAATGTTTGAATTAGTATCTGCTTCCACAAGATGTTAAATCCAGTTTCAGGATGCCTTGAACTGAGTTAAAGTTACAGCAAATGCAAAACACCAAATCAACACAAAGCCATTCCACTGGATGGAATTTTTCCAAAAAATTGTGAAAAGGCAGCTTCATCCCAGCAGAAAAGTCCCAATAAAGGCTGAGTCTCTGAGACAGATGATCAGGGCTGTTCCTCACTACAAAAAATTTCATCATATGGTAAACTGGGACATGAACAATGGGATGTGAACTGGGAAAGTACTCATGGACATCCTTTGCTGAAGGACAAATTGCCACTGCTTGGGAAAACCAGAAGAGGGATGATGGGAAGGCCACGGTGGGGAAGAAGGGAAAGGCAAATGATCAACAGATTTCAGGGGTGCAGGGAACTCTACAATATTCCAGAGAGCTGAAAACTTTCAGCCACCACCTTCCATGAGGCAGATTCTCTGTAGCTTTCAGAAGTGAAGGGATTGAGCTATTTCTTATTTTTTTTTTTTTTTTTTTTTACTTTCACTGCTGGGTTCTTTAGCCAGGAGATGCATATAACTATGCATCCTGTATAGTTCCCAGGGCTATCAGTCTTTGTTGGACCTCCCTAAAACAGGAAGAAGTCCAAAGAGGGGTCATGAAGCTGCTAAAGGTACTGGAGCAGCTTTTCTAAGAAGACAGGCTGAAAAAGTTGGGGTTGTTCAGCCTGGAGAAGAGAAGGTTGAGTGGAGATGTCACAGCACCTTCCAGTATTTTAAGGAGCTACAGAGAAGCTGGAAAAGACTTCATCAGGATCTGTAGTGAGAGGACAGAGAGTACAGGGATCCAATTGAAAAAGGGGAAATTTAGGGTACTTATATGGAAAAAAATTCTTTACTGTAAGGGTGGTGAGGCCCTGGCACGGGTTGAATGCCCCATCTCTGGAAGTGTCCAAGGCCAGGCTGGGTGGGGCTTGGAGCATCCTGGGATAGGGGAAGGTGCCCCTGCCTATGGCAGGGGAGTTGGAATGAGATGAGCTTTAAGGTCCCTTCCAACCCCAACCATTCTCTGCTTCTATGACTCCAAATTGCAGCTTCTGCACAAGGGCCTGTCTGTTCACAAGCAGCCACATCCTCAGAGCTGGAGAGCCCAGGCTCCCTTTGGTTTTGGTGCTGAGCACTTCTGCTGACCTACAGCAAACTTGTATCAGCATCGTGTCATCCACATCAATGATCAGAACAGCCACAGCTGTTCCCCTGACCCCGTCCTTGGCATCTCCCCTCCTGGCTGGGTACAAGTTCTTGCCCTCTGGCACTGCGTCTGGACATGCAGAACAACATCATGCCATGTCCCCTCTTGCCTCCTTCCCCTTCTCCCAGGGCTGCTTGCCTGATTTCTGCCTCACTGGAGCTGATGTGGACTTTCATGCAGAGGAGGGCAGAGGCAGCCACTAATGCCAGTAGTGGGTGCAGGCAAACAGAAAACAAATCCTCCTCAGGACCCTCAGCTTATTCAGGCTCCTGGTCCATTTTTCCTAATCTTGCTGCACCATGTAGGAATATCTGTAACAGCTCAGCTCAGAGCCCTTGGCAAGCAGGAAGGTGGCTACAGGCTCATCAGCATCAACACCAGCCATCACATTCATGGTTTGGGCTCTACCCACATCTGTTGTACCACCAGCACTGTAACAACACTTGTGGTTTGCAGAAGAAACAGGGAAGCAAAATGAGCTTGAAACCTTCACCTTGCTTAAAGTGCAGGTGGTTCTGCAGAAGTTACAAGGTGTTTCCTTCAAAACAGGTACCAATTTTGGAAAGTGAGGCTGCGTCTCCAGTGGGGCTGCCTACAAACATTACCAAAAGATCAGACATTCAGTTGCAGCAGTCAGGTCAGTAGAGGGTCACATCCAGCCCAGCTGCTACACCAGGCACAGGACTAATTTTGAGGTTAAACCTACATTTAGGAGCCCAAGGTACTCAAGCTCCTACTACAAAAGGAGGATACCTAGTCAATGCAAACAGTGGAGCAAGCACAGAATGGTCTCCCTCGGCAGCCTGCAGAGCCAGAACAGAGTTGCCTAAACACAGGTGATGGGATGGCCTAAGGCACTGAGACACCTGCACAGGACTGGGAAGATGCCCAGGATATCTTACAGGATTTTCAGTAGCATCTGGTGGCTGGTAGGATACCCACAACACCTGCATGATGGTAAACACCTACTTTTGGGCAACTGAATCTCAGCCCTGTGTCCATAAGCCAGGTTCTACCAGACCACACCTCCATTGACTCACGGGAACTTAGTGGGCCAGCACCCCTGGTAACAGCTCCTCATTCAGGTGTCTCAGTCTGGAACTGAATCCACCCAAATGTCTGTAAAGTGGATGTCCACATCTAAGCCAGCTGCTCAACATAAGGATTCACCTGATCAAATGCAGAATGAGGCAAAATGTTCCATGAACAGCATAAGCTCTGATCACCCGCTCAGCCCCTCGGAGTGGCTTGTTCAGGTGGTCACCTTTGCAGCTGGCAGGACACACCACCCCACTGACTGCAGTGCATGACCCAGCTAAACCATGAGGAACACGACTCGTGTCTGATCCAGGCCAAATTCATGTTGTCCTTCAGTCCAGCAGCACACAGCTCTGGTAGTGCCACTGCCCAGGTATGTGCCTGTGTGTGTGCTGAATCATTCATCAGGATGCTGATATTCCTGAGTCAGGGCAGAGTTAAAACAGGTTTTATTAAAATTTCACCATTCATGGAAACAAAGATGAGCAGCTTGTACCTCAGAAAATACTGATAGAAAATCAAGGAAAGAAGTCCACATTACTCCTTTGTTCCACCAAGATAGAAGAAAAATTAAGTTTCTAGCTCCATCCTAATTCTTCCTTGATTTAGGCTACCATGTGGGATTGTGATTGCTTAGAACTAATTACTACTTATTTATACTGCTGTAGTACTTAGGGAGCTCAGTTGGAGATTAGGGCTGGTGCCAGCTACTGCTCGCTGCCCCAAAGAGTTTACAGTGTGAATAAAACAGTGCCAAGAAAAATAATTTGTTCCAGATGGGCCACAGAGGACCTGCCAGAAGTGAGCAAATGTTCACCATGGCTTCTGAGCTGATTCAAAATGACCATCTACTAATGAATTTCTCCTCATCTCCCACTACCAATTGCTTGAGCTTGTGTGTGATAACACACACAGGAAAAAATCCTGCTTGAGAATAAGTAATGGCATAAGCAAGGACAACAAGAGAGGATGAATTGCTGGGAATTACAGCATTCTCCACAGAAGACAATATTTTGGTTTTAATTTGGAAAAAAGCAACTCTGTCTGACCAACTAATTATTCAACAAAAAAAAATTGGCAAGAGTGAAAAAAATTAATAATAGGGCAGAAGACAAACTTTATGTTGTGAAGCAAGATAAAAAAAGAATTCAATCCACTGCATTTTAATGGGTAGGTTCCACCGTGTTAACTTGTGTTTCAAAACCACCCACAGAACAAAAAAGGTCAAATATTTAACTCATAATGGAGAAAGTCACTTTTCCTGTCAAATACAGAGAAAAGTAAGGTTAGCAAAATTAGAAGTTGTGCTTAAAAATACAGATTTTACTTAATTTAAAATGCATGGAAATAACTCAATATCCTTTAAAATTTTCCAGAAAAGACTTTGCTTTTTGAAATAGCACATCCCAGCAGAGACTTTGTGACACAAACCCAGGCTGCTGCATCAAATTGAGGTAAAAGCACAAAGAGGTGAATAAGCATCACTACATTACTTCCAAGATAAATCTTCTAACTAGGACTTCAAGCCACAAGAAAGGGAACTACAAAATTGTGTGACTTTACCCTTTCAACAATTTATATTCACACTGCAAAGCAGCATGTGCATCCTGAAAATTCCTGTATAAATCCCTTGTCTTCCAGGTAGCAGCAGAAACTTCTTTGAGACCTTTTAGTTGGGAATCAAAAATAATGGTGAATTTTTGAGCATGAGGCTTAATATGAAACTAACATTTAGGAAGGCAGAGGGATCTCTCGGGGTGGTTTTGTAGCAATGATGAAGTTTCTGCATGACAACAGAGTGAATTTCCAGGGTGTGAGGAGTATCTGCCCTTGCTGTAATACCTGATGCTCCCACTTGTCCTTGACCATGCACCAGTGGCACACCAAAGCAGACCTGATTCTCCATCCTTCCTCCCACCCAGCTCAGTCCTGCAATAAATCATGTCAGCATCCCTGTGCCAGTGTCAGTGTGAAGTCAGCCCAATTAACTTAAACTGCTGACCAATGTAGTTTTTGCTAAACTGGACAACTTTGCACAAAACAAGTGCTCTCAGTGCCTGTCCTGGTGGGCCTGCTTGTGGAGAGGGGACCATCTTTCACAAGCAGCTGGGAAAGGGCAGCACCTCAAGCCACCTCCACTAAACAAGAAAAATAGTCAAGTGCCCACAACCTCAGGTTAAAAAAATGATGGAGACATTATTAACAGCTTGCACACAGCAGCACTGAGTTGAAAGCCAGCAGGGAATCTGGTCCAGCATCTCAAGTTTTGTTTGTAAAAACGAGAAACTCTGGTTGTCTTTCATGTCACCCAGCCATGGCTTTCTTTGTTTTTTAACCAGTGTCGGTCTGACTTTTGGCCAAACTCAGGGCATAAACACAATTCTGAGCATGGTGGTTCTTCCCTGAAGCATCAAATGCACAAACCAGGGCTTTCTCCTTGTCCCCCCCAAACAACTGGAACTTTCTGAAATCTACTTTCTATTTCTAAATTAGTTATTCTGAGGGAACAAAGAGCCTCTGGAAGACATAAAGGATTTTCTTCCACAATCAGGGCTCTACGCCCCAAAGAAACATGACCAAGCACTTTCCCTAGGACCCTGTGTAGTGTCAACACTACACACTGGGAAATGTAACACTTGTCATCTAAAAGTTGACATTTTGTTCATTTCACCTTTTTGTATGGAAAGGAGGACAAGCAGCAGAAAACAATTCTATTTTTAACTTCTCGGGGATTGTGTTTACAGGAGAAATGTCAAAATACTGAGCAATGGGGCAAAAGCAGGGACCTTAACATATGAGAAGGCTGCCTGGGCAGGCACCAGAGATGTGACCTCCTGACTTTTTGCCCCGTAGGAGACTCAATCAGAAGCTAAGAATACATCACACTGACATCTCCCTTTTCCCTCATTAGCCTGGAGGGTCAGGCCCTTTGGCAGCTGGGCATCCAAACACCACCACTCTGATTAAAAACTCCACATTGTCAGAAACAAAGTCAAAGAAAGCCATCCCTGGATGATTTCTGTTGACATATTTAAATTATTCAGCTATAAGAATGCAGTTAGCCCCCATTAAAATTCAAGTTGATGGTATATTTCATGCTCATTAGCTTTTAGAAATATTGTCTTCTGTGATGCATAATTGAAAAATACACATGGTGACTATCTCTGTGGTTAACCTTTAATATTTTTCTAACTAAGGTTCACTTATATATTTAATTTTGACAGGTACATTTTATTACCAATCTGAAGAACTGACCTAAACAAAGGACCTAAGCACTATCCCAAACACTCACCCCCTTCTTCATGTTTATTTCATGAGTTACCAGAAATGTTGCTCATTCCACTCTGCAGCATTGCCTGCAAATTTTCATTCCAGGTATTTTGTTGTTGTATTTTTGGGAGGGAAGGATGTGGGAGAGAGTAGTATTATCAGTACTAGCAGTGTCTTGCCTTAGAAGTGAAAAGCTCCTAGACTTGAATTTTCTAGAGAAATTGAGAGAAAAATCACAATCTCAATTGTTTTAAAAAGGGGCTTTTTTGTGTGTTTTTTTCTTCTTCCCCCCCCCCCCCCCCCCATTTTAATCATTTCTTTATGGTTTTATAACAGTATGCTAATCATTGAGGAAATGAACCAGCTGATCAATTGGTCATTAATGCTTAGTATTTTCTTTCTGCAGTCTGTTATGTTTCCTCAGGACCTGACTAAAACTGATTTGCTGAGTTCCTCAGCTCAGCCTGGGGAATGTTTCTTATGGACTGAAGAAAAAAAGAAAAGTTATTTAAAATCTATTACTGCAGGCTGTGCTGGGTGACTCAAGGGACTAGCAATCTGGTATTGAACATTCAGTCTAGGGTTACCTGTTCACATTCAGCCAGATCTGGAGTGACCAGAAGTTGCTGCCTCTGATAATTTACTATTGGTTTACATGGTAGGAAATTGCTTAAACCATTTCAGAGAAACCACTGCAGATGAACACAGCAGCACTTTTAGCAGTAGCTGCCATAATCATGGGGCTTTCCAAAGATTAATCTGCTTTAAAATGCACAATAGAACAACAAAGCCCCTTTCAAATGCACGTCATTCAAAATCCTGATACTTGTGATAAAAGAACTCACCGTGTCGATGTAGAAGGTGTTGGACCCCACAAAGGTGATGGCATCCTGCAGGTCGTAGTTGTGCACCCCATTCTGGTAATCCTGGTAGGGCATCATGGTCAGAGCAAAGGGTCCCACGCTGTGCTTGCTCCAGTTGGTCAGCTTCACCTGCAAGGGGACAGGGTCCCCCACCTGGCATGTCACCACGGCATCACAGTCACAGACCTTGCCATCAACCAGGATGTCTGCAAATCAAGGAAATGAGTCCTCATCAGGCTGGACACCTGCTTCAGAAGCCACATTAATCTTGACAGGAGACTGAACAAGAAAAAAATAACCTCAATGAAACCAGGAGTGTGAGACTGTTAATATGGGAAAGAAAACCCATAGTTGTGCTGTTGTGCAGGGCACCTACTTGAGAAAAAACAGTTCATGTGGGCCCGATATCTGTCTACAGCTGTTGAAAGAACTATGAAAAAAACCTCAATTATGATCTATACACAGGCATCAGAAGATTTTTTTTAACATCCTCCCTTGAAGGCCAAAGCCACAGATCATTTCTCATGGCTCTGCAAATCAACACCATGAGGTGAAGGGAAATACAAACAGGAATCATTAATACAAACAGCAGCTAGAGAGATCCAGGCCTGGAGGCCCATGTTCATGTGTTACAGCCAGAATAAATCCTTCTGTATGGAGGTGAGCTTTTGGAGTAGGACAGACATTGGCAGAATTTGCAATGTAATACATACATTAAAATCCAGATTATAAGGAAAAGAGGGATTTTAAAATTATACTGCAGTACAATGAGCTTGTTCACTCTTTGGACTTCAAATCACTCTGGGATTTCTATTTTTAATTTTCTACTTTTCTTTCCCTTACTGGGACAGCAGAAAATATAAAGCCTCTAAATTGGTTACTGCTGGGACAATGACAGCCAGAGTAATGTGTCCATTAACCTTGGCCATTTGCTTATACAGAACCAAAATGTTTCATTACCAACACACTATGAAATTGCCAGTCCAATTCCCTGCTCTGAAAGGGTTCCCAGTTGTGCAGTATTACTGTATTTTTCAGATGAGGGTTATCTCCAATACACTATTAACACAGGAACATTTCTATTTCACTATGGGTTCATGTCCAGAGATAAGAGAAAGCCCTGGGCACATGTAAGAAAGCTTCCTTTGTGTGAATACCTATCCCCACAATCTCATATGCCCACGAGGCATTTCCATCACTCCAGCTCCTCCTCAGTTGCTTGCCTTTTGACATACATCATATTCCTCTGCATTGGATTTACATTAGTAATAGCTCCTCTTCAAAGAAAGTCACTATTTTTATGCTTCAGCAGTTTTTACAGGAAAAGAAAATTACACCAAAGTGATTTTTTTAACTCAGTTTTGTTTTGTTGCCTTAGACAAAAAGTACAAAATTATGCATGTTCTTGTGATGCTCTTTAGCCTGGCAAACTGAACAAGCCTCAATGCAGACATTGGATTAAAAACATAAACTGAAGATATTGCCAAAGAAGAAAAAAGTTCAGAAAAGAACATTTGTTCCAGAGGTCAGGCCAGCAAAGCTGACATACCCAGATGAAAGCCCTTCCTTGACCAAAGATGCCCAAATGCAGCAGCATCAGATACAAGAGGTTTGGCAAAAAGAACACAAAAACACCCTTCAGTGTTCAAGCTGAAGCTATCCAAAACCAATGTTGGTGTCCCAGTTGGAACAGCCCCTGTTCCAAAATTTCCTTTGTTCCAAAATTTCCAAAATTTCCAATTTCACTGTTGAGGAGTACTGGAGTGCTGTATCCAGTTCTGGGTACCTCATTACAAGAGAGACATGGACACACTGGAGAGACACTTGGTCATGAGGAGGATTAAGGGACTGGAGCATCCCTTCCATGAGGATAGGATGTGAGAACTTGCACTGCTCAGGCTGGGGAAGACTCCAGGGGATCTCAGCAGTGCAGATGAACACCTGGAGGGAGGGTGCAAAGTGGACAGAGCCAGGCTCTTTGATTCAGTGCTGCCCAGTGGCAGGATCAGAAGCAATGTGCACACACTGAAACACAGGACCTTCCTTCTCACCATCAAGAAGTAAATTTCTTTGATGTGAAGGTGACCCAGCACTAACACAGGCTGCCCAGGGAGGTTGTGGAGTCTCCATCCCTGGTGATACTCAAAAGCCACCTGAACATGGTCCCTAGCAAGTGACTTTAGGTGGCCCTGCTTGAACAGGGATAGGACCACATGATAGGACCAGAGGTCCCTGCCCATCTCTGTGATTCTCTGAAAGGAAATTATAATCACACTGCATTTTAGGGAAGGGCTAGAAAACCTTTTTGGCATTGGATTTCTTCTGCAACAGCGCAGTCTAATGTCATGGGCTGTCCTGCCCAACATGATCAATTTTCTTCTTGCAGTACTGACCCTAGATCATGGAGGTGAAGTAGTGGTTATAATGGTATCCCATTACCAGGGATTAACAGACTTAAGTTTCTCAAAACACAAAGAATGTGTGTCTGTGGATAACTTTTATGCGTCCCAGTCTCCTGGCACAGAGCTGAAGTACAGTTGCTTCCTTCAAAAGCATTGCATTTATATCAATTCATTACTTTGTATCAGTTCATGTTTTCAAGCTTCTCCCTGCAAGGTGACTCCTTTCATTAACTAAAAAAAAAAACAAAAAAACCCAAAAAAAACCAAAAAAAACCCCCAAAACCAAAAAAACCCCACTTGTTTTCTGCTTCCTCTATCCAGTGGGTTTTACAGCTGCACAAAGTGTTAGATCCCCACACCAGCACAGACCTTTGGAAATACTCCCTAAGCTTAGTGGATGAATCTATATTTTCAAGCTGCTCATCAGTTGCCTTTTAGCTTCAATAGTCTGCTGTAGGAATTGTAAATGAACCCTTTGCCCTCTACCTTTGTATCTAATAGCTCAGAGCACTTTTTTCTAATATCTTCATGAGAAAATAGAAAATCCAAACAAAAGGGAAACAATTATGTCTGGCTCAACCAGATTATTTTTTTTCACACTCCTAAAAAAAACCAAATCAATTTTAGATTGATTTAAGTGCGTATGTGTGTGAGTGCACACATGTTTGTGTACATATTGAGAGATAATCTCCTTCCTTCCCAGAACACACTTCTCTCCTGCAGTACTGGAGCCAAGGATCTCAATGAGATGTCAGATGAGAAAGCACACATGGCTGGCGTGCAAAATACTATGGAAAGGAGTGTTTAAAAACAGCCCCCTTTCATCAGAGAGAACAGCTTGGCTTGACAGGCAGCTTTACTCCCTTCCTGACACAGAAAACATCTCACGGACCATACGGATTTGGTTTAATATTTTCATCCATAAGCAGAGGAAAAGCCATGTGCACAGGGTCCCATTTCTGCAGATTCAGCTCACTCACACAGATGGCATATAAAAGCTGAGACTGCTCACACCACTGCTGTGAGAGTGAATCATTATTGGCTTCGGAGTACAGGAGCTCTGAATCAGAAGATGCAGTCACTAGCACAGAAATCAGTCGTGGCTGTATCTCCATCCTACAAAGATTCAGATACGAGAGAAACAGCACTTCAGAAAATTAGAAGGACCAAGTTTAATTCCAACTGCATATATAAATTGCATTTTAAAAGTGGCAGCAGAAAATCTGGATGACAGAAGGGGGGAAAAAAAAGCATAAAGACCTAGCAATCTCCTAACCTCCTTCTAATTAAAACTTAAATAATTTTTGAGGTAATGCAATAAGCCAACAGAATGCTGTCCTCCCCACCCCTTTCCCTGTTCATTTACCTACAATGCCCACTGTGTTGGCATCTTTGGGTGCCAAAATTACCCTGCAATGCCTGACAGCCATGAAAAAAGGACAGACATTGTCTCTGCTACACATTAATGAACAGGCACAGGGCCATTCTCTTTTTCCTCTAGGACCTTCCCTAAGTGCTTATTGCATCAAGGGAGAAAATGTTATCCAACATATTTTGGAAGGCAGAGGATGAGGCTGCTACAACCACTGAGAAAGGTGATTGGAAAGCCTTGCTTTTTCATTGACAGCCTTTGCCAAGCCTTTTAGGATATCCATGAATTAATCTTTAAGATGGAAAACCTACTTCATGGCTGAGCTGATGGGTGATGCTTATTTACATCACAGGAAGTCTGTGAAAGACCATTATGTGAAAACAATACATCAGTATTCTTATAATGTCTTTCTTTCAGGACCTCAGACCTGTCAAGAAAAGGGAATGAATGTTACTAACTGGAAGACAATGGCTACTCCACAAGGAAAACATAATTTAACATCACCTGCCAGGTGCACTTCTGTCTACATCACCAAAAGGAGTCACTTAGAAATGAATAACAATAATAACATTTTCTGTTATTTACTCTGCTCATATTAACACACAGTAAATTGTTCTTGCCACTTTGTTAAGTTCCCATGCAAGTACTCACAACTCTTTGGTCCCCCTGTAGATTAAGAGTCCTGAGTCGTGGCTAATTGTATTTTCACACCCAAGTCCCTCTTTGCCACCATCAAATTTTAATTTTGAAAAGCCACGTACAAATACATTTAATCCAACTGGAAATGCATATTCCAGCAATGTTTTTGTGCTGGTTTTACCCTGGGGGAAGGGCACACTAGGAAGTTTTTATCCATAAGAACTTCCTCTGTGGATTGATGGGACCAACTGGAGACTGGTTTAGCTGTTGACAGCCTGAGAAACCAATTGGAAAAGTCGGTTCACTCCGTGAATCACATTTGAAGCAAGTAAACCCCGGGAAAGCTCTCTTGCATTTCTGGCCTTTTACGAAGTATAATAACCTGGCCTGGGTCCCTTCCAGTGCGGCCCGGGCCAGGCGAGGTTGGGCTCCGGAGGCTGCTGGGCCCCGTCTTTAACCAGGGGTCCCAGAGGCCAAGGGGAGCAGAGCCCATGGCTGGATTCTCGCCTTTTCCCGCTGTGGCCATGGCTCGGGGGGCCCTGCCCTGCCGCCCTCACGGGCTGGGGGGAGGCAGCCGGGCCCGGTTCGGGAGAGCCCCCAGGGCTTTGTGTGCTGGGCAGGGCAGAGGGAGAACCCCCGGGCTGCGGCTGGAGCTGGGGGCGGGCAGCGCCGGGGGAAAGCCATGGACACACGGCCTTGGCACCCATTTCTCCTCTGCATGGACTCTGCAGTTCTCGTCCTGCCCCTCCAGCGTGGCCTGGGCACCCTGAGATCCTGACACAGCTCCGGCATGGCCCGGCACAGCCCCTGCAACTTCTGGGGGAGATTTTAACTTTCCCAATGCTCAGATAAGACTTACAGACCTTCCATCCTTCCTTGGGTGAGAGGAAGAAGAACAGAAAGGATACACCAAAGTCAATGAAGCAAAAGCTAAGTTTCTAGACGGAAGGAGAATGAGACGCCATGAAGGTTGTCTGAAATATCTTTTTGTAAGTTATAGGGGTGGACTGTACTTCATGAAAAAATTCCTTTAGGCCATGAAAAAAAGAGAGACATGGGGGATGGAGCAAGGTGTAAAGTGTTTGAATAATCCTTTGCCCCAAGGAAAAGAGGGGGATCTCTGTTCCTGGGAATGAAGTATGAACAGAGAGAAGTGAGCTGAAGAGAACTTTTGCCTTTGAGTAGCTCATCCTTAAAAGTAATACCCCATGACTTTTTAACATGGCCCGCAACTCAGTACTGAAAAGAATGTAAAGTGAGAGGAAATTCATGATAGCAGATCCCGGGTGGCTGTTAATCATGAAGAAGTGGAGTCAAGAGAGAACTGGTGATTTCCTCTCTTGGTAAAAGATCCTATAGCTAAACAAAAAGAAACTCCTTTCCCTAAAGTGAACTGAAAAAGATTATTTAAGTAAGGAATTGACTGAAATGTCTCTGTATGTTAAGCTGTAACAAAGTGGGAAAGAGGAACTGGTCTGAAAATCTGTTCTGAATTTATTATTATTATTCTTTGTGTTGTTAATAAAGTTTGTTTTTTTTTTTATTCCCTTTTAAATTTTAGGCCTGTTTTACTTTTATGCCTATTCCTATTTCACAACTGTTGGGGGTTGATTCTTTCCCTTTTCCCTCTGTGGAATTTCCCCCATTGTCATGCTAAGATACCTGCTGACTGGGCCCTGGTGGCAAGGGGGAGGGGAGAGAAGAAAGAAACCCCACGAGATTCAAACAGCCAGAAGAGCAGATGGAAGGCTCTGGCTCTCCCCATTTCCCCCGTGGAGTTCGGACGAGAAGGACGATCGCCGCCTCAGCTCCATCCCTGCCATCCCAGCGTCGGGAGCCATCCTCACTGCTGTGGGACCCTGCCCTGCTGCCTTCTCGCTGTGAACTACCACCATCCAGCACTCTGCTGAGCACCAGGACCCACACCGTGAGCGGAGAGCTCTCTCTCCATCTCTCTCTCCCCCTGGGACAGCTCTGCCATCACCCCCAGCCCTCCTGCGGCTCTGCGGGACCCGCCCGCCCCCAGCACCGGGAACTGCAGCTCAGGGAAAAGGTGCCTGCAGCCAAAAAACACTGGGACTGAGTTACTGTTCTGTTTGTGGGTAATTTCATAGCTGTTTTTGTTCTTGTTTGTCGTGTTAGATACACTAGTAAAGAACTGTTATTCCTACCCCCATATCTTTGCCTGAGAGCTCCCTTAATTTCAAAATCATAATAATCTGTAGGAAGGAAGGATCACTTTTTTTCAGTTCAAAGGGAGGCTTCTGCTTTCCTTAGCAAACACCTGTCTTTCAAACCAGGACAACAACAAAAGGTAAATATATTACAATTGGCAAACCTTGAACCATTACAGTTTTCTCTCCCCACTAATTTTTGAGCTGATTTTAAAAAACAGGCTGCAGAGAAAGGCAGGGTGGTTTTGCTCCATTGGATTTTTCCATTGGCTATTTCCCTTTAAACTGGATGTGAATTCCCAGCTGATGTACACATATTGGCCTCTGCCATTCTCTGCAGCTGGGAACTTGGCCCAGGACTTGGAGCAAATACCTCGCAGAGGAATGGCTTTGCACAGACAAGTTGGCCAACAAAACTCAAGGTATGAGATGTCCAGATGAGTAAATACCTCTCACATATAAGGAAAAAGAGAGCTAAACCGGAAAAGCAAGTCTTGTCTAGCTTTTCTGTTATAGTTAGGGTACTCTGTCAATCAATCATTGCAATTGTTAATTAAAAAATACTAATTTCAGTCATCTTGGTCTATGAACCAGGAGAGCCGTGGCCTGGGGAGGGGAGAGGAGTAGCAGCATCACTGACATCTCTGGATAACGTCCATCAGGTACTTTGATGGAGGAAAGCCAAAGACCCAGAACCCATGCAAGAGTTGCTGCAATGAAGGTCTCATGGAATGATTCAGTTCTGTGTTCAAAAAATCCAAAGTGCTGATTAAAATATTTGCCCATGCCAGCTTTCCTTCTAATTGCCTTAAAAGAACACAGAAGGGGCCAGCCATGGTGTCTGGAAAACTTCTCTATATTTCCTTTTTTTCCCCTTAATAATTTTTGCAAGGGTATTTGTTCAGGACTTTGCAAGGAACTTAACAATGAAAAGGGAATTATTTCTGAAATAATTTATTTGGAAATAGGTTTAATCAATTCTCTCCATTTCTGATCTCACATTTTATGAAGGTGCAAGAAAAGATCAGAAATTAGGACAAAAATCTGTACTACAGGCAAACTCTCTGTACATATAGAGCAGATCCTGCCTCTCTCCACACAAGCAAGTTTCCCATTGCTCTCCTCATGCTCTGTGTCAAGTCAGGAACAGCTTTATCAGTCTGGCTTTTGGGGTAGCTTAGAGGAACAGTTTACATGTGGCATTCTATTGAGACAACAGGATCCCTGGATTTTCCTGTGTCTCCTCTAAAGTATGAACCTAAACACTGTTTCTGTTTCCCTTCTATTCTCCCTAATGTAGACCAGTTTCCTTTAATTTCCCAAACTGTTCCTGCAAATTATTTGCACAGAGAGGCAGATTTGCTTAGATTCATTTATCCATGATGAGTCCTGCAGCACTTTCAGAGCTGAATACATCCATACAAAAGATACTTCTGTGAATATAAGAACTGTGTTTCCTGTCACTTTCATCAGGAAAATGCTGAATAGTTATTTAGTAACACAAGACCTTCCTAACTACTTGCATTAAACCTTCTGTCTGTGATTTGGACCTGCTCCTTGCACCAAACCTGAACATCTTAATTTGGAATAACATCCTTACATCCATTCATTATTATACTGACACAATACTGAGGCAAATTCAGCCCCTGCTGAATTTCCCTGCAGTCAGCAGTACCAGAGCACAGAGGTATACAGATGTTTGTGTTGTAACAGGTTCAAACTACACAGATAACTCACCTTGTCAACCACTGTTAGTCCTGTCCTAAAAACTGCCCTTAGACTTAGAGCCTGCTGCTCTAAACCCCCTGTGAACCTGAAGAGGTCAGCTCCTCTTTAGGTCAAGGCCCTTGGACAGTGATGAATGAAAAATACAGGAAAGGATATGAACAAACTATTGCAGCTTCCTGCAAGTACCAACAACACAGAGACCTTCAGCCAACATCAGGGCTTGAAGCAGAAAACAGGAATGTTGGCAGAGGATGGGATAACTGGACATGAATATAGGCTGGTGAAAGAAGCAATTGCTTTCACAAGACCTCTGAGCTGCCCTGTTCCTGGCAGACTTCCCATTCCCAAACATTTCAGAATTAAATTAAGGACACTTTATTCGCTCCAAAACCAATTAAAAAGAAAAACACATTTAAAATATAGTTCTAGCAACAATAAGCAATTAGTCTTTGATAATTGTCCATGTCTTCCTATTTAATCACTCTTTTGCAGTGCCCAGTATGCTGATAACAGATCCCAACTGGTCCCATTATCATTCTTGCCAAATTGTTCCCAGTTTGTGTCTGTTCTTAACTCTGTGATGGCAATGGGCTGAGGATGCTGCAGCATCCCATGGGACTCACTTACAAAAGGATTCCTCAACCTTGTCACTTGCCCTGAGCAAGATTTCTTCCTCCAAATCAGTGCAAGGTTTATGTCCCATTTTAAACTCCAAGACATGTGACCAGCATTCAGTTTTAGCACTACTTGATCTTGGCTATTAACATCTAAATTCTGTTCAGCCTTCTTCCTTTAACTCCCAATAATAGGGTCACGCTGGCTGAAGAGGGAAGAATGAACATGACTCTGGGGTTTGACTGCCTCCAGCTTCTACTTGGGATCTTAAAACTCGAAAGCACATTAACCACAGATTTATTTCAGAAATGTGTCAGTTCAATTTAACCTCCCTGGTTTTGGTGGGAGTTATTTTACTTCACACATGCCTTTTATGACAGACATTTCTCCTTCCCTAAGAAACTGCTGGCACATGGATGGCACCTGCTTGTCTCATCCTCTGGCAGCCAAGATAACCTGTGATTTGGTGCTCTGCCCAATTTGCTATCAAGTGAAAATCACTTCAGAGTTTTGTCCAGTCCTAATCTAAATGCACAAAGACAGATACCTAAAATTTCAAGATGCTCAAATCTCTGTGTTTTCCAGTAAGCCTGAGCTCCTTTTGACTTACTTTAAAATATTCCATTACATGGCCCCACCTCGCTTAAACAGTCTCATTTATGAATGTGGGCCAACCCTTTTTTATCTGTTCATCACAAGCATGTTTGACAAAATGTCTTCATTTTATTATCTGCTACACAGCCAGGAGGTCAGGCTGGCATACGGTGTGTCTTGTGTTTGAAATCACAAGCCTGAGATTTGCATGTTATTTTAAGTTATTGAAAAATTCATTTCTACAGCTTGTCTGTGTCAGGACTACTTTCAGAGCATTCTTATCCAGCCCTGTGGGGAAAAAATAAGGAGAGGCAAATAATCCCTATAATACATTTAAACAAAACTAAAACATGTTAGAATGTATCATGTAACACTGGTTTCGGTATATTGGCAGCTTTGTGCAAAACTTCTGCAGGAACTGAACTGAATCACAGAATACCCTGAGTTAGAAGGGAACACACAGGAATCATTGAGTCCAGCTCCTGGCTCTGCACAGGACAAACCTAAAAATCATACCAAGACATGACTCAACCAACAGTTAACTGAAAGCAAATCAACTCTTTCTTCACTGGTTGCTTAATGAGACTTTTAATTTTCTCCTTTTTTCCTGCCATTTTGCAGTGATGGATGTTGGACAAACCTCTCCCTCTGAAGAAGAGATTTTGAAAAGCCTCATGCCAGCTTTATCAGAGTTTCTGACTTGTGGCTGCAAAAGTTAATGGTAAAAAAGGAGCCTATAGCACTTTGTGCTGTTTTGGGAGTATGTCTCAACCTCAAAGCAGGTTTAGTCTAGACACTGGATGGATTGCAGACCTCCAGGGAGTGTTACCTGCTCTAAAAATCAGTTATAAGGGTGGTGATTGGGGCACATTTGCTATGGAGATAGCAATGAACTACAACTGCTCACAAGAGAAGTAATGCCTATTTAACAGCAGACACACAAAACTAGCCTCCTGTACTCAATTCTGTGCATGCAAAGTCAAGTATGTGAGCTCAGTCACACAGCTTACTTACCCAAAATCTCATGGAATATGGCGATATGGAAGTGGAAATTATTTTCCCCTGGATTTTCTACCATTTCAAGTGGAAACATTATTTTCTGCATTACCCATTCAACAAGCACACAGTGGTGCTCTGGATTCTTACAGAGGTAACACCTAACAGGGAGTTAATTTTTTTTTTAGGTTGCTGGTTAAACTTATCCTGTAGTAATGTAGTATAATTGTATTTTTTGAGGCCTTTTTTGTAGGAAGAGGTCTGTGAGGTACTGTCTGAAGCAGAAGGAACTCAAATGCAGGTGAGAAGAGAGATGAGACAGCAGTGTCTCCATGCCCAAATGTACAGAGACACCAGTGCAAGATGTTTTAAGTAAGCAAAAAAAAGTTATACTGATTATTTGAAGAAAAATTGTGTGTCCATTACTCATTTTCCATGCTTGTCATAAAACATAACCATGAGACACTGCATGAGATGTCCAGGCTGTAAGAATTTCTGTGTGGTCGTAGATCAGCCACAGCCTGGTACGAGATAATGTTTAACCCCCTATTAACAGACAGGTAGATGATTTACTACATTTCAGTGGCTGTGTAAACATGAGCAGTAGGACACTGAGCCTCACAGGCCTCCTTTAGCCCAGCCATGACTGAAATGCAATGAGCTGAGCTAAAGGAGGGATAGCAAACAAGGCCAGGCACAGATGCTCCCAGACTACCTGTACCCAATGGCCACACACTGGGGGTGCTCAGAAGGAGGGGTACCCACTAAAATTAACATATTCTTCATAAAGGTTCTTTGAATTTCACTTGCAGCTTATTTCACTCTGATGATTCTTAGTTGTTTCACTTCCCAACGGATTGTGTTACTTTTTCCCCATTTTCCCTATATATGATTAGTCCACTTCTGCATTAAGGCATGAGATAATAATCCAGGCAGATTCGAGCTGGAAACTTTCAAACCCTACTATGACTTCTTTATTCTGATTGCATCCTGCTTCTATATCATGACCTGTCTCAAAATCTGATTTGAATGCACAAAAGAACTGCAGTAATAGATATGTGTAGATGGAAGTTTCCAGTCATCCTCTGTGACACAAATCCATATTTTTCCTTGCTAGATTGGATATGAACACTCAAATAACAATCAAGCTTACAGAAAGCAAGAAATCTTTAAGCCTAGACTCATCAAACCAAACTACTTTTGGCCTTTGTCAGAGATACATCTGTTAATAATTTACAACTTCTAAAACTGAACATGCTCAAAACCTAGCTCCTGAATTTTTCATGAAGTCCTTTTCTCCCCATACCTGTCTTAATTTCAGAAATAAAGTCAGACTCCTTCCTGCCAATCTCAGCTTTCACTTTGACTTGATATCCTCTTATGACTCACACCTCCAGCCTGTGATTAAATTCTGATGCCACTTTCTAGAAGACTTCTCCAAAACTGACCTTTTTGCTCTGCCTACATCACCAAGCCCTCCTCTGAGATCTAACTGGATTATATGCCTTAAAAATTAAAGTCACTCCATCTCTGCCTTTGACACCTCCAAACTTTCTGTTCTCCTGAAGCCCTTGCAGCAAATATCATCCTATAGGTCCATGACCTGGCTATGTCCACATGGCACCTTGCATGGATCTCATTCCCAGCTTTCTAGACAGACCAGTAAAGCTCAGCCCAGGCTAAATTCCCACATAATGACCCATCTTTTCCTGGGCTAGATGAAACCCATTGCTGAGGTCACACAGCCATAACCACAGAAACCTGGTGATTGCTGCAGAGGTGGCAAATTGTGCTCACTGCTACCTGTGGGCAACAACCTGTGTGCCATACAACTTCTCTCTCATTACTCTGTTATATTATTTTTCCTATTCCTCCTCCCTGCTCACCTTTTCTTTTCACATATACCATATATATCTTTATAGCATATAACATAGACATATATGTACTTATAGGTGTGTGCATATATCTTTATCTATATCTATATTTATATTTATAGATATAGATATAGATATAGATATAGATATAGATATAGATACAGATAGATATAGATAGATAGATATAAAATGCTAGACCATAAGAACTCAGGGACAAAGACTATAAACTCTTAGGGACCACAACACTCATGTTCCTAAGAGCTTAGCAAAACAATTTGTATGGTACCTAGAACTACACAGACCTATTTTCCTGGGATGTGAAGAAGGCCCTGCTAGAAAGCAAAACCAATTAAATAAATAAATTTTAAAAACCCCACAACAACAAAACAAAACAACAAACCTAACCCTAAATAATTTAAAAATTTCTTTATGTATCTCAAATCTCAAATCTGATGGAGCAAGGAAGTGAGCACTGTACCAGCTTTCAACGTGGGGACACTTGAGACATTTTAGGGAGTAGTTAGCCTCTCCTGGGAAGAGAAGGAGTTCTCATTAAACAGAAATAAACTAAGCTGCCAAAAACAACTAAGAGGGGAAGGTGACTTCCAGAAGGTAGAGAGAAACACCTAATTGTAAGTTTTCAAAATCCCCATGCTGGCTCATTGAGGTACCAGCTCCTTACAGAAATAACCATTACACTAAACCAAAGGTAAAGCCTGAGGATTTACAGGACATGCAGGAAAAGTGTAAAGGGGATAAAAGAAAACCCAACCACAAGGAAAAGTAAATTGAAATAAAAATAATGCTGTTTAAAGGATAATTCTCTGAGAAAAGACTAAGAGCCTAGAAATTCTTTCTTTCCCATCACTGTATTTTGAGGGAAAGGAAACCTCAAATACCAGCGCAACAGAGTGCACAGAGGATGAAAACTTTGTGTTTAAATAAAATTGCAGCTATGACATTGTGGGGAAGAGAAGAAAAGAAATACTGAGTTCAGCTAGACAGAGTAAAAAATTAAATCCTCTCCATACCCAAGACTGTAAGCCATGCCTTGGGCTTCATCTGTCAAATGCTGCAAAGCATTCCTGCAAACCCCTCTCCTTTTCATTGACAACCCGGGTGGCAAAACCTTTTTCCTCGCTCAAACCCTGCAACTGTGCTCCAGCCTGGAGAGCTGCTGGGAAAATGAGCAACGAGCAGGTGTCAAATTCTGTCCTTTTATCTCTGGCTTTTAAAAGACAGACACAATTACGTGCAAATCAGCGTAGTGTGGCAGCTGATTAAGTCCCTTTTCTAAGAATTATTTTCCCAAGGCTCTGAGCACAGGCCAGCCAGAGCTATCAGCTCATCTGCAGACACAGTATGGTGGCTGCTCCACCTTCTAGAGACCCATGGACATAGAAACAGATGAGAAATTATTAATTTCTCACCCTCTGCATCAGGCAAAGAGCCCTGCATTGTCTGACAAGGCCTCTCTGGTACAATCTTTCCATGGTTTATGTATTTTGACATAATGTGGGTACATTTGATACACAGTAGTAGAATGCACAGTAAATGGAATGAGGTTGTAAAGTACAGCAATTTGAGAAAGTTGAAAAACTAAGGGTGAAAGTCTTAAAAATTCAGTGTATGGAAAGACTTTATGTCTTCCTTAGTCTGCGTCTGAAGTCATGTATTGTCCTGTGAATTCACATGTCAAGCGTCAAGAACTGCATTGCGTTTCAACAAAACAGGAGCAGAAAATCCTCCCAAGTTCTATCACCTGCTGAGACAAGATTTTTAAATCTTTATAAAAATCCATAGATTTACATTACCTAGGGGTCTGGCAAATGCTTTCTACTTAGCCATACCAGAAAGTAGAGTTGAGGGGTTTTAAATTTGAAAGGGGGGGGGGGGGGGGGGGGAGGATAAAAGAAAAATAGCTTTTGATTGTATGAACTGATCTAAGAAAGGAAGTTACCCAGATCATATCAAATGGAAATCTTCCTTGCAGTCTTAATACAAAGCCTGAGTGTACTTCCAGGGGTCTTGGCTGTCACTCCAGCCCCAGAAGTTGTGCCCCTGGGAGGGCAATACTAAATAAAACCTCCTGATGCTATCTACATGAGTTTGCATAAGCACAGTTCCAAACTGCATGTGGGATATGCCCCTCAGTGCTAACTTATCATCCTTACATCCAAACCAAGAGAAGCTGTATATGCATCCTCATTATGTAAAGGGGAAAGAAAAGAGGATCTTTCTGTCCTGATCCTTTCCAAACAAAAGAAGTAGAAGTTTTTATTGCCCGGGAAGTTTTTTCCAGAACTTTCCAGGTCTCAAACAACAGTTTAGTCTATGCTTTTCCAAAAATATCTTTGAAGTAAGAGAGAGGAGAGAAGCTCATGAGTAGCTTGGAAAGTATATAAAGCAAACAGAGTTACATATAATGGAAACTGTTCCCAAGAGCATTTGTGATTTCAGCAAGTACACAGCACTGGGAGTTAACCACTCTATTATGTGGGTTGTCTTTTCCAGCATTAATTCGTGAAAAAGTCCATCTTTTACGCACTTGAAATCCAAACAAAAGAACAAATTAAGAGAACTAAGCACAAAACCCATGCTGGGCAATAGAGCGCCGCAGACAAACGCTGCCAGTAATCTTTATTCACATTGTATTGCATGAACTGACCCAGAATTAACTATGGCTGCCCTCTCCTGGAAAACTCTCTGGAACAAATGAAGCTCTCTCATCCATTTCCATTAATGGCATTAGCATGCTTGGTGGCAAGACCACAGCAGAACTAGATTAACAGCTACAAGGAAGCAGTAACAAGTGACAATGGAATGGAACTATTTTTCCACGGAGGTCTTGAATAGATATTCCAGTCCCTCTTGTAAACCAGGGATACAACTGAGCTCACTCAGAAAATGCAAACTGTGATTCCTGGCTTTTAAAATGGGAGTCAAATGTCAGCATGGGAGTAGGAAGAAAATAACTTGCAGTCAATTCATAGAAGTTCTTCACATTCAGATACCTGGGAAATTTAGGAAACTTCACTGGAAATCTTAATCCCCTTGAGATTCACTGGTCAAACACAATATATATGAGCTCCGAGGGACTAAGTGCTGGCACCAGGCTCAGCAGATCCTCCTGCTGGTATGTCTTTGTGAACCTCTGGAGAGCTCTTTCTCCACTCTTCAAATAAAGATGGAATTCCCCGAACAAATGAGGATGGGAAAGGATGTTACTATGAGTTGGAAGAATGTCCTGACCTAAAGTCTAAATGTTATTGCTAGAATGCAGGAAGGGTTTAGATGGTTTCAGCCTCCTGTCCACAGCTATATAACCACCTATTAGGAAACCAATCACAGACCTTTCCTCTGAAGGCATTTTTTGATTCAGTCTACTCATTAAGAATCGCTTAAAATCCATTATTGAGAAACAACGGCATAATATTATGATTTTGGAAGATCACTGGCCAAATCCAAGTTATTACTTCTTTCATAAAGGTGTCACTGAGTCATATGTAGTGACAAGAGCACAAAATTACATGCTAATATTGTAGAAATACGGTGAGATTTCATTAGATTTAGTTATCAAACTGATCAATAAAGTATCCCTGATCAAAACAAATGAAAGGAAAACCATAGGTAAAGAATGAATCACCTTCATAAGAGGTTTGACTTTGAAAGGGTCCTAAAAATTCCATCAATCTTAAACATCCATCAGAGTAGAATAATCTGTTAAATGAAGCATTTCATTCAAAACTACAAAGTTCAGTTCAGGCATTTTAGAAGCTTAGTAGCAAATATCTACAAATGTAGGGTTTTGCTACATTTTCTTCATTGTTTTCCTCTTTATCCACTTTGTTCCTGACCATTTTTTCATGTTTCTTGCTCTTGTCTCTGATAGCATCTAGAGTGCACCAGGCCCTACACTGAAAACAGGCAAAATCTGTGCCCTTAAATAATTACTTTGTCACATAATGACCAAAGAAATCTCCATGTATGCAATGAGCCCTTTCAAATGCCACATTCAATCTGCCTCAACAAAAAGTAGCTGTAATAGGAGTCAGATGCTCCCCAACAAGTTTGCCAGCTGTTGAAGTGATATCCAGATGTTGTGATCACTGAACTCCAAACACACAACCTTTCAGGAAAAAGGGAGCTCGTTCCCTATCTCAAGAATGCTGAGCCAAGACCTTTATCACCATAAAATGCAGTAAAGTAACTCTAGTCCTGGGTTTCTTTCACAAGTACAGAACAACAAACCCACAAAACAAGCACCAAAATATAACAGAAAAATAGAGGAGAATTGTGTTTGACAGGAAAGATCGATTCCAGTTCTTTTATGATTCCAGTTGTCTTTAATGACCTGAATAATACAAAACTCAACTGTAGCATCCACCCTCTTGTTTTCCCAATTCTATTTGTACCTGGGCTCCGTTTTTACCTTCCAGAGCATGGCAGCCTCAAGGAAAAAAATGCTTTGTATGACCAAAGTTTTATTTCCTCTGACACTTTTCTTTGAGATCTAATATAAATAAACATCACTACCTTCTTCTATAACAGACTAAAAAAAAAAATTAAGTGCTTGAAAATCACACAAGGTTGAGCTACTCTTAAACTAATCTAAGTATTTCTCTAGCAAAAGAAACCAGTTTCTGTTACAATGTGCCAATGCTTGCTATTAACAACATTCTGAAAATGAATTTTTCTTGAAGGCGTGGCACTAAACAGGAACTGAATATTCTCACATCAAAGAACAGCTACCAGTAAAGACCAGCAGGAGGCCTGTGGGTATTTAGAAGTTTTATTTAATTTTTAACATCTCAAAGTCATTCAGCAGAATGGATTGCTGTCTTTGTCATCCCAAAGCACCTCATTAAACAAAGTGAGTTAATCAAGTATATTCTGCTAATTAGAAAACATGATGAAAAAAGTTCAGAGAAGTGGGAATGAGGAACAAAATTCATGAGAAGAAAACATCCTTTCAACCTAGAAACATGTCTGTGTTTCATAAAATGTAAGCTGCAGTTTGGTTAACAGAACATAAGCAGTAATTATGTCTTCTGTGACTAAATAGTAAGTAACCTGGTCAAAAACACATGGAGATACTTTCTGATGGGGATAATTTCTGTCCTGCCCATGGTCTGATGGTCTAGGAAGGAAGAGTCTTCCAACTTTATGACAAGATTCTGTAATTAATATATGTGACTGTACACCCTGTATGGCTTTGGCATTTGGGCCATTTGCATTTATTGAAAATTGGTATTAGGACCTTGCTGAACTCATGATAGTTATAATTATCCATGTATGCATCCACTAGGCTTACAGGGAAATACAGGTAGTCACACATTCCAGGTATCAGGTTAATTTTTAAGATAGCTAATTGATTAACTATTAATAATAGTTAACAACTGATTAACAGCTGGAAGCTGTCTATACATTACAGCTGTATCAAGTACATTTAACCATGGGAACTCCCTTTGCCCTTTGACCACACATTTGAGAGTCACTGTAGCATTACAGATCTTGGGAGTTCTCATACATTCCTGGCCCATCCCTGTCCACAGCTTACTAAATAGAGAATTTTCTTCAGAATTATGCCTGTCCAGAAGGACTCCTTCCTATTCCAGTAACAGCTTTTCTACAAGGTCTGGTAATACCTGGAATATTTCTACCTGATACCAAGATGGAAAAAAGGCATCATTTGTTCAGTCAGCCTTTCCCCTGCAAATGCAGGAGCATTTCATGCACATATTTACTTATGCATTGTGAATTCATGGACTCACAATGACCCCAGCAATATATCTAAATATTTGAAAGCAACCGTGGCAGAATCACTTTGGAAAATCCTTCTGAGAATGGCATGATATTAATTTTATTGCAGCCTACTGAAATACTTACACAAATCTTTGTTCTGTGATGTGATTTGCCTGTTAATAACACTGAGCAGTAATCTACCTTGCCTAGACTTACCAAAATGGTCCTAAATGCTTGAATCCTGTAATGAGAATATGCATTGTCTGGAACTTTGGACTGTAATGTTCTCTTGGATCATTTGCAAGTGTGGCTCTTTATTGCTTGGCCATGGCATGAAATGCCATCAAAGCCAGCAAACACCATTTCCCTGACTGCCCACTCACCAATACTGGGTAGAACTAAAATATTACACAGGCTGTACTGAGAGCCCTGGAAAACCACCTGCCATCTTTGCCTCTGGGAGCTGTGCAATTTGTCCTCTGCAGTCACAGGAATGGCCTTTCTGTTAGGATTTCCAGGAGACAAAAATACAGCACCTAATTAATAAAAGAGCCAAAGTTTATCTGCAGGTTGTTTCACTAATAAGCAGGGCCAGTATTGTGATTGCAGCTTTTCCAGCTTCTCTGCTGCCTTGCAGAAAGAGATCTGGAGCAATGAAGGTAACAGTGATTATATGAAGTGTGTCTCAATACTTCTGGAAGTGTTATTATTCAGAAAGATCACTCAGGTTAGGGGGAGATAAAAATTCCTTTCTTCTACAAAGACTAAAAATTTGTTTACTTGTCTGGTTGCTTTTTCTTACACTTCCCTCCTTTATCTTCACTGCATTGCTGTCACAGTTCTATTAAATTGGCAGCACCCAAAGGATGCCTCAGGAATGAATGAATCCCTACTGAAAGCTGGTATCACATATCTAACACACCAAAAAGTAGTGATCACAACGGGTGACTGTTAATGGGCTCAAAGAAAAAGACTCAAAAGTGGCAAGATAGCCTGGTTTTATGTCCTGGCCCATCATTCTGGTCATATGGCCCTGTCTTTGGATCCTGGCCCTGACTGCTTATGTTTTACTTCCAACAAAAAAAAAAAAAAAAAGAAAAACCAAAACCACCACAGTTGTTACTTAGACTCTTAAAAGTGTTTTGGTCCATAATGCTGTGCCTCCATCTCTATCCGTGACCATGGCCTTGGTTTTTCTTGCACTCTCTTCTGCCACCAATTGGTCTCAAATGCTCTCTAGCTTCTCCTAAAATGCCTGTTATCAAACCCAGCTCGTCAGAAAGGCACATGTCTCAAATGAAGAGTCAAAATTCAATTTTTTTGTATAACTCCTGTCAACACAGCCATGCAAAGAAATCTCTTATTCTACATTCTACATATTTTGTCTCAGAAAAACTTGTTAACAATGGAAACAACCAGTCTTATTAGTTCTTTAGGGAGCAAGGCAGAGAACAGACATAGTACTGCTCTCCCCAGCAGGTAGAAATGGAGAAAAATCAGAGCTCTGGTGCTTCTCAGATCTACTGGAAAAAGCTACAGACGTCTTTTGCAGCACAGCTTTCTCAGGTAATCCTCTACACAAACACGGCAAACTCTCTTCTCTGTAAATTCTTTCCAGTCCCACTGAATGAGCTCAATAAAACAAAGAAGAAATAGCCAAATTTGAAACTGAAAAGACAGGTTATTTCCAACTGTAAGAAGACTATGATTGCACCATGTACAGTAATTCTTCTAAATTATCCAGTCTAGTTTCAACTTCAAAATTATGAGACTTCCACTATATCCTGTAGAAAATACCTCTACAGTTCAATAGATCTTACTGTCAAGGCTCCTTCAGTCTCATTCTAAATGTTCCCATCCTAATTTTACCCTACTGCTCTTAGCTATAGCCTATATTCTGGCCTCAAAGTAATTCCACTCTCACATGGTGTTGATATCCTAATACTTCTATCCTCCTCTACCCTCTGGCAAAGGAAGACATTAGAAAGATACACTAGAATAAATTAAAATTGTCAGAAAAGCCAATGAATGCCAGATAATTTTAAGATAAATACAATTAGAGCAGTTAAAAATGGAGGAGGACTATTAGATTACTGAATGCATCCCTGAATACAGGAATACCCTAAATTAATCCAATATTAAATGTGATCTAAACCAAAAGGTCAAGAAGAATCTTGCATATTTTCTTTAATTTAGAATTTTCTGACCTTTATACAATATCTCAAAATCCTACACAGCAGCCCCTGAAGGTGTGTTAATTTATTTCTCAGAATCCTACTTAATTTCTTTTAAAGAAATGATGCACCTTGTCTTACAGCAAACTTATCTCCAGTGGGAAGACCTTGAATGGGAGGTTGCCTGTTGAACCTGTATTTTCTCCAAGCTGAGTGGGAAATATTGCTGTGCCTGTCTGCAGTCAGGTACAACTGCTGCATCCAACCTCATTTCAACTGCAGTTTCAACAAACACACATGGGAATGCAGCACTGGAAGAATATTTGATTGTGTTTGTTTACCAACAGTGTTGATGCCAAGCAGCTCTGCCTGGCAAAGAAAAAAAAAATAGAAAAAAAAAAAAGATGAAATTTGATTTTTAATAATTCCACAACTCTGATAGGAACTGTGCTACAAGAAATACCATTTCAGGCCATCAGAAGACAGCTGGTTTTAATGAAATAGCAATACAACAAAATCTCAAACCTGTAATTCTTGTGGAAGTTATTTCAATGGGAATAATAAACTTAAGTACATATACCCAAATTCAGACCATGTACCACGACTGTGATTACTAGCAGTCTCACTTCAGTTTGGTGTGGTTTTTTAAAGTTTTCTTTGTGGTTTTACCTGGATTAGCTCAAGATACAAGGATTTTCACTTTTTTCCAACACAGGACCCTCAGGGAAGAACAACAAAGTTGTTCCTAAACTTTTTAAACTAATAAATTCCAGTCAATTTCCAAAATATCTAGCAGGCTCCAGTGTACTACAGTCTGCATTTATTTTAAAACATTTCTCTGAAGGACTGAAAGATTGCTTTGAAAACATCAGATATCTCAGTTCAGCATGAACTCTGTTCCTTTGAATGACATTGATTCCCATATCTAAACTCAAGAAAGCATTTTCATGTATCAAAACTCTTTATATTGGGGTCAATTAAAAATAGATTCAAGAGCAAACAAGGTTCCTTAGCAACTTAAACAAAGCAGGAAAAACCAGAGTCATTGCTAGCCACCGAGGGAAAACCAAAGTGTCTCATCTCTTTGCTAAATTATCTTCATTTATTTCATTAGCAGCCTCTTCAGGCCTTTTGTTTGAGGGACATTCGCTGCCATGTGTAATGATTTCAGTAAGGATATTTTTCTTCTGCTAACCAGGCAGAGAAAGCCAGGCTGTGCTCAGGTTTCCCCGTTTTTCCATTGAGGTGACTCTGCCCTTTGCTCTCGTGAGACCCCACCTTGAGCACATGAAGGAACTCAACCTGTTGGAATGAGCCACCAAGCTGAGGGAGGGATGGATGGAGCACCTCTGCTAGGAGGAAGGGCTGAGAGAATTGGGATTGTTCAGCCTGGAAAAGATAAGGATTTAGGGTGACCTAATTATGTTTTTTCAGACCCTAAAAGGACCTTGCAATAAAAATGGAGACCTTTTCTAAGGGCATGGAGTGACAGGACAAGGGGGGATGGCTTCAAAGGAGAGTAGGTTTATATTAGATATAGGAAGAAATTCTTTACTGTGAGGGTGATGAGGCCCTGGTACAGGCTGTCCATAAAAACTGTGGCTGCCCCATCCCTGGAAGTGTTCAAGGCCAGGGATGGAGCTCTGAGCTCCTGGGATAGTGGAAGGTGTTCCTGCCCATGCCAGGAGATTGGAACAACGTGATCTCTAAGGTCCCTTCCAACTCAAACCATTCTGTGATTGTGTGTTTTACTTTGTGCTTCTTTGGTATCTCATTTAAGAGGTCATTGCTTTGCTGTTTTGTTTTCAGGCACTATGAACAGAAAGCACTTCAATAACAATACTCTGATTTGTATGGAAAAAGTAGTGTTTACAGCAACAATTATGACACCTTCTACTTGGAAACTGCAGTGAAAGAGATCTGATAGATCATGAATAAATCTTGAAAAAGCTTTTATTCTTGCTGATAAAAGCCTGCAGAATCCAGAGTATCTTTTATAAAAAGTTCTTTTTTCTCAAGGTATGTCTGGCAGACTGTAGCTGGAACCATATGCCCCAAACACTATTTTGGATTGTCACCAATCTTTGGAAAGTCAAAGGGATCAATTAAGATTTTCAGAATTTTAATCCAGGGCCAATTAGTTTTACAACAAGCTCTTAAACCAGGTCTGACCAGCATAATTTGGATATCAATTACAGCTCTTTTGATTTGGATTTTACAAATAGCCTCCTGAGTCATGGGCTGTGTTTAAGAAGTTGTACTCACTGTTGCCACATACTGCAGGAAAACATACTACTTTTTTTTGGTAATTATTACCAGTTAAGCGATCGCTATTTCATATCAAAGTGAGAATTTAAAAGTCTCAAACATATGTATGACCTTATACACTTTAGGGAGAGAAACTGGCAAAATCAGACAAGAATGGCAAAGAGACCACAAAGCACTGGGAAGAAACGAGCCACAACTCTATGACAATATATTTTAGAATCTCGCAAATATTTTTTTTCTCTTCTTCTGGAAAGCCAGGTTGAATTAAGTCAAGGGTTTATTATTTATGTTAATAGCATGTAGAGAAAGGCTAAAAAAATTCAAGAAAGCCCTGCTAATACACCTCAGCTCTTCCATCCTATCCTATCCTATCCTATCCTATCCTATCCTATCCTATCCTATCCTATCCTATCCTATCCTATCCTATCCTATCCTATCCTATCCTATCCTATCCTATCCTATCCTATCCTATCCTATCCTATCCTATCCTATCCTATCCTATCCATCACAGTAACTTCTGTCTGTGAGAAGGAGCATTTTCCTCGAGTTTCTTCCTGATCTTTCTTAAGAGAGGAAGATGACTGAGCCACTGCCAGCAGAACAAAGCAGAGCTGTGCTGCTGATGTTTGCCTCTTCCTCCTCCATTACTGTGCTGCACACAGGCTGAGATTCTGGTGAGCAGAGTAAATCCACTGAGCCCTGGAAATGACAGCAACGTTTTCCATCGTCTGCTCAATGAAAGAAAAGCTACTTTGGCTTGGTGTCCTTCTGCAGCTATTTTGTATCATTAAATGTTAGACCAAAAGGGCTGATAAGGGAGAAGCAGAAGGCTCACACCTTTCTCCAGTCTTTTTACCTGTTTTCCAGGGGATAGTTCCCTTTTTATCCTCCTCCTTAGCAAAATAACTGTGTTCTGCCTGTGCCTCAGGATTCAAGTAATTTTTAGATGCTACATCAAGGCAGTTATACCAAGTCAAATAAAGGGTTTAATAACTGGTATGAAAAAGGTACCTAAGTATCACTCCAGACTTAGATCAGACTTTGTTTGGTTTCTTTATCATCATAGCAGAAAAGTATCATCTGCTATAATAATAATTATTATTATTAAGCACAGCTATTAACATAAAATTAAATTATCTCCTTTGCCTGATTAACCTATGGCTTCCTTTTCTCCAGCATTTTACCTGCCAACACAAAAAAACCACACACACTTCACAATCCTTTTTTAACTGATACTTTCAATTTTTTTACACTGTTTTAAGGATCAAGTTAATTTTTAGCCATGTAAATTTGAAAGCTCAATAAAAGTCATAAACCAAGCTGCACAGGGACTGACCATTGCACAATGGGGAGAGCTCAGGGAAACACTGTGCTGCAAAAGTGTCCTTCCCCCCAAAAAGGCCTGGGCACTGTTGCTGCAGGTTTTACATAGAAGACATGAAGCCAGAAGCTGCAACTGTGTTTAGAAAATCATAGAATTACCTGAGTTTGAAGAGACCTACAAGGATTATAAACTCCAGCTCCTGCCCCTGAACACGACAGCCCCAAGAACCACCAAGAATGTACAATAAAAATTACAGTTTTCAAAGGAGCAACAGAGTTGAGGGGTGGTAGAAAGCCTTTGATTTACCTCAACTTCAAACTGGATAAAGCAAGCTTTCCATCCCTCCAAATCTGTTTTGTAACGATGCTTGCACAGTGCAGAGAATTATTTAATCCTGCCCCCACAGCCACTGTGCTGGACTGGCACAGGAAATGCACATCAGTGGCCAAAGGGAAGATCAGACCACAACCTCCCATGTGCCTGGGAGTTTATCCCTGGACAAACTCCCCAATTCCTACCTCCAGAGAAATATCCCATCCCTATCCATTAAATAAGAAGTTGGAAGGGAGGTGCTCCTAACACGAATAGCAGGGCTAAGGCAATATTCCCCCCAACCATGGTGTTAGATAAAGGGCAATTTTCCCATTACTCCCATTGCTTCCAACATTTTCAATGAACACTAATCCTGAGGGTGAAACATCCTAGCTGTTAGGGCTCTCAAATGCTGACTGCCCTGTTCATTTTGACTAATAAAAATGAAAGCAAGCAGCACACTGAATGTATCCAGCCATTCTATATTGCTCACAAATTCCCCTGTATTAACATCTCATCTACAGTGCAATGATCTACAATTTTACAGCTTTCCAGCAGCAAAATAAGGCACTATTTGGAACATTCTGTAGAGTTATTTCACATCAAAATAATGGCACATTTGCAAACGTTTTTTCAATCCCTGGATAAATTTTTATCCATCTGCCCCTGAAACCAATCTGTCTTCAATTTTTTTAGCTGATCCCCACCTATACAGCAGTATAACAAGCTCCAGTCTTCTACTTGCAAAATGAGCCTGTGATGAAGTACAAAGTTACAAAGGCACAAAGGAGATTACCACACTGTGGCATATGTAAAGAACAGGGAGGGAAAAAAAATCCCATTACTTCTCATACTAAGTTTTTTTTGCTCTTTCTCTTAAAATATCTCCTGATGTGCCTCAGGAGTTGCAGGGAGAAGCTTGGATTGCACAAGCATGGGCAAAACTCAATTACCAAGATCTGAAGGAAACTCGTGTCCTCAGACAGCATCTCTGAGATTTCACCATGAACACTGCCTGATTTAATTAGGAAACACTCAGTGTCTTCGTGGCAATTACTAAAGAAAATAATTATGACATGATGTGACCACTGTCTTCTTTCAGCTGGAAAAGCAGCATAAAATGGCAGGAAATGGAAGTTGGATGGGAGTTAATAAAATAGCCTTGGGTAAAAGAGCAGAGAAGAGATGATTCCATGAGAAGGTACACATTTTCCTGACTGGAAAACAAGGAAAAAGTAGCACATTGCAAGCTAAGGACGAACAGAAAAAGAGTCCATTTAGTCATAAACGAGCCATGGACTCACCATAATAAAACAGGTTATGCTTGCAGACAGCTGCCTTTCACAGCTTATTATAAGAAAAGAACCTTTATGGTGCCACGGTTCATGGCTGTCCTACTGCCACTTGCTCGCCCTCAAGAGAGACCAGCTGACAATGCATGGACAATCCTCCACCCATTCATGGAATTAATTAAATCTCTTCCAACTCAGAAACCAATCTGAATCACTGAAAATACTTTGCAGTCCCCACAGGAGTTAATCTGGTGGTTACCATGGGGAACTGGAAAGCAAGATGCTCTTAAGTGCAGCCCCAACCTTAATTACTGATCTGCAGGAATTTTATCACATGAACTTAACTGCCTGGCATCAGTTTATTGATAAGTAAAATATTAACAGGTGGCTCTGGAGTAATCAAAGTATGGCAGACACTTCCCAAAACAATGCAGGTGATCAGTGCAACGCTCACACACCACAGAGGTGCGAGTCTTAATTAATGTTTATAAAGTGCCTGAAGAATCTGAGAGAGCTGGCACTGAGGGAATACAAAGTATCATTACACTTATTTTGCAAAGAGGCGTGAATATGTGATTATAATTTTATTACCCACGCAGATTTATAAGGAGCGTTTCAGCACAAAAGAAATTAAACTTTTTGACACTTTCTCTGCAGCGCAGGTTCATTATCAGAGATGTGTATCAAATGTAAAATGTAAATTTAACAACTCACTCTTAAGACCAAATGTGAAATCATACCCAAACCCTCACTATCTTCAAGCAATGTATAAGCAAAACACTGTGTGACAAGAGTGTTTTAAAAGTCAGGATTGTTATGTGGTTACAGCATGACACAATCTCAGTACTTTCAGAGCATTCATTTACTGTAGCAGCTGTATTTTCCCCTATATTTTGATTATCTTGACATTTTCTAATCATGAGAGTTATAAAATTTAAGATTATATGGCAGGCTTGATAGGCTGCAGATTCACCACCTCAAGTGAAGCTACTTTTTTATTAAATGTTAAATTGCTTTTCTACAGAAGGAGAGTTGTATTTTGGTTAATTTTTGCTTTTTGAATGCTACCAGAAATTTCTTCTGATAATACAGTGGTCTGAGGGACAGTAGAGAGATTTTTCTTTTAAATAATCCTTGTTAAATATTGACCAAAGATGCCGGTTTCATCTTTCACCATTGAGATGAATTCATTTTGGCACAATAACAGCAGGGTTTTTTTTAGTATGGTTCCTAGTATGACTCAAAAGTTTCTAATCCGATCTCAGAATTTGCACAGATTTCTTTTTCCTCAGCAGCTCTATCTTTTTCAGGCATTTTAGGCAGGTTCTGAAATTTGGCTGGGGAGGTACAGCTGTTTGCATGTAAAGCACAATGCTTTTCCTTCTCAACCCAAATTCCTATTTAAAAATACTCTCTGTAAAATACTGTCTTCTGTATTTGTAATCAAGATTTATCCAGATGCCTTACATGTTCCCATTTCCAGTACCAGTTTTCCCTCCCAGGCTCTGTGTCCAGTCCAATCTCTAACAGCTGTGAATCAACTCTACAACTTCTTTGCTTTCAGACAGATTTATGGCACAACCAAAAACAATTCTTTAGCATGACCAGACTACTTATCTCCTACTCTCTGTTCCTTTTTTCTTTAATAATAAATTATTTGGCTAATAATAATGGTCTGTCACATGGTTTCAGTTAAAAATTTAAAATTTAGTTTTACTTTTGAAGAGAGAACACTATCAAGCCTCACTTCTTTACAGGTACCATTTGAAATAGTTTCCCTTTTCTCATATTTATTTAACTGCTTAATAAATAGACATAAAGGACAAAAAAAAAAAGGAAAAAAGAGAAATATTACTGCATATCTGCATATCCTGGCAAAGAAACATGAAACATCCCAATGTGGGATTGCAATCCTCTGTCCTGAATCTACAGCTCACACATTGGACAACAGTGTAAAAGACTTCTGTTTTGACAGATGCAATGTAAAGATGAAAACATTTCCCAAGGCTTTGTAGTTTTTCAAACTATAAAAGAGTTTTACTTTGAATCCCCCTAACATCACAGGGAGGAATGTGACCACTATTAGCCCTAGAAGCATGATGTGAATTTGTATTTGAAGCTCAGCTCTCAAAAGGGGGTGTTTGTGTACAATGAAGTCTTATTCTCTCTGCTAAAACAGCAAATAAAGTAGGTGCAAGTGCCAGGTGGATAAAAAGCACTGAGATCTTCAACCATTTCTCAGAGGACAACTATTAGCAAATCTGCACTGAATACCAACAGAGAGCTTAAGATGAGATTAACACACGGATGTCAATGCTGAGAATCACACCAACCCGCACAGCAAACACATCTGAAATACTATTCCTTAGCCATCTTTTGTCAAGAGATCACAGGTTTAGTCGGCTGACCTACAGTCCCTCCAGAAAGTCAATGTACTGAGAAGTCTTTTACTCATCTATATCTCTCCCCATGGATCATCTCAGAAAAGAGGTCACAATGCAAAGTGTGCCTTGTTTGCAGAACTCATTCTTCCTGCATATGTTTACAGTGACCAAGCTCTTTGTTTAGACACAATTTCACTCAAAATACAGCTACCTCAGAAGGCAAACAGCAAGGCAGAAAGGGAAACCAGATTATCAGTGCTGTCTCTGCAGCAGAGCTGAATGAAATCCCTAAAATACTTAACCCATGAATAACACTTCTGATGGAAACATCATTACCCAAAACCTTCAGAGAGACCAACATGTGATGACCAAATGGTTGCAGATACAAGGGGCTCAAAGTTAGATTGCCTTTGAAGTAATCAGATCACAACACTCTGTACTGCAATAAAAATACAATGACTTGGAGAAATAAAGGAAGAAAAGGACTATTTTTCATTCTTTTTTGGTAGATCCTGTGGTGTCCTAGTAATGGAACCACATCCCTTAAACTAACTGTAAAGCTTATGGTGCTGAAGCCTTTCAAAGCCACTGCAACTACACGTTTTAAAGCATAGCAGAAATAACCTCATTTTACATTCTGTAAGGAGAGGAAGGTGGTTTAGAAATATATCCATTTATGTACTCATTTCTATTCTTAGCAATTTAAAAAGATGTACACAGTCAAAAGAGGATGGTGGGTAATAGAAGAAATATCCTCTTCTACATATGAACAACCAGCCACACAGAGCAGAAAAATGTGGATTGGGCACCAACTCCTGTTTTTTTGATTCTTAGGTCTTAATATTCCAGCTGCAATGGTCCATGCTGACTTTGGATATACATAGATGTATCCTCTCCTAAATGTTAAAAGAAGCCTTCAAAATATTTTGCTGTGTAATAGCAGCAGAATATGTACAACTCATAGCTTGGATCTCCAATCAGACTGAAAAAGCTTTATGAAGGAAAGATCATTAGCCCTACTTGATAATGAGAAACAAGTAGAGAGGGGGAGGAACAACTGGTTCACATTTACATCACCACCAAACCCATGGGTGGGAACAGGACCCCCAAACTCCTCAGCTCTGTCCCCTCTGATGCTGCCTCTAACACCAAATTCATTTTCAACACACATAAGAAATAATTGTTCCAAACTTCAAGAAGAAAAAAACCTTGCAGCTAGGCAAAAAACGATTTTATTCCATTTTCTGCAGAAGAATGTCACATTTTGAGGTTTGTTTTTGTTTCATGTGTAGTTTATTCCCTTTCAGCATAGCAACCAACAGGCTCATCACTCCTTTGAAGTCACTTTCTTTTTCCCACACTGGCATTAGCTACATAGACAATTATTCTCTCCCCTTCAACAGGGAAGGGTGAGCTGTAGTAGAGCTGTCTGGCACAGATTTAGATTAGTATTTGCTATGTCTCTGTAAATACTGTAGTATATCCACTTTCACAGCTAATTTTCAAAGCAACACAATGATAAATAATAATGGATTTTCTAGGAATCATCAAAGTGGAGACAAGGAAGTACAGCCCTGCACAAAACAAACTTCATGAAATGAAGCTGACAAGAAGAAAAGGAGAAAGAAGTGAAAATTTGATGTCAAGGTGAAGAGAAGTAACAGAGAGGGTGCAAGAGTGGAGACCCTGAAATGATCTTCCAATTGAAGGCCAAAGAGGCAGGTTCCAGAGGGAAAGAGAAAGTGGTCAGTCTCTGTCAGTGACAGAGTAATGGGACAATGAAAAATAAGCAAGGCAAGAAGGAAACATTGCTGGTCATCACATCAACACTGGCCAGATGCTGCAACTGGAGAAACCAGAGGTAGGAGAGAGGTTGTGGGGATGAGCCACCACTCACACTTTTTGCATTTGCATTCTGTGCTAGAATAGGGAACAGACCAGGACTTCACTGGGTGAGTGGCTGTAGCTTTGCTGCAAACTGGCAGAATGTAAATGGCACCTGCCAAAACCCAGCACACAATTTCTTATTACTCCATCACTGGTGATCCTGCACCCCAGAGGCACATCCTGGACCTCCTCCCCTGGCACAGCAGGGAAGAACCGATCCCATTTGTCTGCAAGGCATCTCTGCAGCACCTGGCCAACATTTCTGTTTATTACAGCTCTTCTGGTCAACTCACTGGCCATCTCATCTACCATCCAACATTCTTCTGACTGCTGCTAACTTGGACTAATTTTCAAACTTTGTTTCCGCAGCTGCCTTCAATCCAAAAAATGCTTTTCTTCAGTTAACCAAGTTTAGCATGACACTGACTTTCCCTTTGCTACCATTTCTGATATAACCAAACAGCTTATTTTTCTATGTACCTTGAATGGTTGTTAAAACATTCCCACAGGTGTTAAACCTACCTATCCTAAAATATGTTTAATTGAATACAACGTATGAATGACTGGAATTGAGCACTTAGAAAATGACCTACATTAAACACAATTTGCTACTGAAATACCTGGATTTGTTATTCATTTTATGCTGCTCTTTTCAGAAAAGATGTTAAAGATCTTTTCAAAATATTGGTTTAAGAATAAAACCAGCTACTGTCTGTCTGTGAGCCTGTGAACACTTTTCCTTTGTCTAGTTCCAGCATCTGTCTGGTCATTCTCTTCCTCCTTTCCTTTCTCCACCTGCAAGAGCAACACATCACTTCATCTCTACCAACTGTATCAAAATGCTGTGGCCTATTCTGTCTCTGGAAGATTTCCAATACTTTCAGAAAACAGATTGCAGTGTACCAGTAATTGCAGTTAAAAAGAGTGCATAGCTCCAGTAGCTGTTATTTATTCATTTGACATTCTTAAACATACACTTGGAATACCTACAGAGTTTCAACAAAGCTTCAGTGAAGTCTACACCTGCACTTAGTTTTTCATCCCTGTAATTTAGAGGTCGGTCTTGTGGTTTATTTTATTGCCAATAATTAAGTGATTCAAGGTAGATTATTTCACTCATGAAAATTTACATTTTGCTCTAAGCAAACATGCCCTGGGAAAGTTGTGCCACAAATCCTTCCCATTTGTCTCTTCATGGAAACTCCAAGCACATCCTCAGAAATCAAGTACCTTGTTCCTCACAGCTGTATGCTGCTTCACCAATGTAAAGAAAGCAAAAGAAGGAATGTGTTTTTTTCACAGAGCTGTGGAGTCACTGAGGCTAGTAGGAACCTCTGAGCATCACCCAGTCCAACCTGTGCTCAAAGCATGGTCAGCCAGAGCAGCTTGCCCAGGTTTGAATAGCTGCAAGGATGGAAAGTGAACAGCCTCTCTGGGCAGACAGCATCAGCTTTCAGACACCCTCATTTAAAAAAAAAAAAAAAGGTTTCTTACGTTTAAATGGCATTTCCTGAATTTCAATGTGTGCCCATCACCTCTTGTCCTTTCACTGGATTCAACTGAGAAACTGGATTTGTCTCTACATCCTCCCATCAGATATTTATACACATGAATAAAATCCCCTTCTCTGGGGTGGCTTCTTCCCACTGTCCAAAGAAGGCATCATCTCCTTCCTTCACTGTCAGTCTGTGCTAAACATCCATCACTGCACCAGCTGCATTGCCCTGCTCTCTGAGAGTGACCCAGCAGCTCCCAGCTGATCCATCACCATCTCAAGGCTAAGTTCCATCAATTCTCCCTCCACTCAGGTGCAAAGTGCAAAACCTGCTGTGGATCCTCAATGGCTTCCCCTGTCATTCTTGTCATTTTTTGCCCCGCTTGTCTCTCTCTGTAGCTGTCTTTGATTCCCAAAGAAGATCCCATTGTCATGAAAGTCAGATCCTCATTGCTGACAACAGCTGCTGGCCTACAGAATCTATCCACTCCTTCTCTGGTCCTCCCCACTTAAGGAGAAAACAGAAAACAAAAATCTGGGCCTCATGTGCTCAACCACAACCAGTGAAACCATCTGGAAACACCTTCTATGCTCTAGGTTTCCTTGACTGGATCACTGGAGCCCACTTGGAAGTGGACAAATGTCCAATGGCTCAACACCCTAAAACTGAGCCCCTGCTCAGCAGTAAACATCCCAAGGCTGAGAGACAGGGGTTAAAACCCTCCTGGGAGGGAGTCACCTGCTGCTATCAGCCACCCTTCTCTGGCTCAGATGCTTCACTGGACAGAGCTCCCAGCCCCTCACCCACACCCAGAAGCTGCTCTGGAGCTGCAGGTGGAGCAGGAGCCTTCCTCCAGAGGCCAGAAGTCACAAGTTTCTGAGTTTGCCATCACAGATATCTTCATTTCCCACTCTGATTAGCACAGACTCCCAGCACATCCTTCAGTACAGGTGGGGGCTCGACTTTTTTGTATCTTCAGGATGTTGGAGAAGAACTAGCCACTCTCTCTCTGGACCACTTCTGAACCAGCTGCTGCATCTGGGAGCTGTGCTTTAAGGCCAGCAGCTAAAGAGGCTTCTCCATAGCACCTGCTGAAAGGGTGCTTGATTTTCCTCAACCAGGAGTCAGCTGGAAAAAAAGAAACTCTGAAAGAAAGCACACTGATCAGGAATGGCTGAAAGAAGCTGTTAGAGCCTGCTGGAAATTATGCTTTCCCAACCAAAGCCAGCACCACAAAAATCCTTGAAGAGTTCCCAGGAGACCTCTGACAGGCCTAGAGGTTCCCAGGAGACCTCAAAGGAAAGCACAGAAACTGTTCATCTGTTGGCTGTCTCTTTTAACTGCACTCACTTCCTGAATGTACTGCTGAAAGTGTCCCTTTTTATTTGAGAATAGAGGGAAGAGTACAAATTTATGGATAAACAGTACAAAAGCCATCAAGTGGAACCTTCTTACTTGCAGTGGAAAAGAGTTGCTAAATCCTATCCCATTGCTGGCCCAGACAGTGAAAATTGACATTTAATCAGAAATACTGCAAATTTCTACATTGCTTTGATATTATCCATCTTTCTTGGTTGTCTTTATTGTCCCATGCAACCAACAGCCGTTACAAATCTCTGTGTAAAAAATAAAATGGAAATACTTTAATGATTTCCTTAAAGTAATGGGGGAAACAGCGAAACAAGTGTGCAATGTTGCAGTTATTTAAAACCCATCTACCAAAACTCAAACTTCCAAACATTGAGGGGCCACTATGGTAGATCAATGAGGCATTACATAAACTCTGCAAATGAGGTGCTGATTTGAGACTGCACTAGAGATAACAGTAGGTGAGCTTCCCATGGAATAGACAATGTTGACAGACTGACTTCTGCTCTTTAATGCTGACACCACTAGTCCAGAAAGAAAGCATTTGTAGCTGTTCTTGTAGCAGTGGTTGTTACTCTTCTAGGACTACAGGAAAAAGTAGGGATCAATGCATTGCAGTGCTGTATTCATGTATTTTTTGCAGTAAGTGAAGAAATATCTTATTCCATCCCTCTGTCCTTCGCATTTATAAAAGAAAAAGTAATTCCAAGGGTACTGGTTACCTACAACTTCTTTTTCTTAAGGTTGATTGACTCATCATCAGTTTCATTTGTGAAGACAAAGCTAAGGGGGACTATAATCTCAGCCTACCATTATTCCAAGTGGAGATGTAAAGATGATGGAGACAAGTGGCTTCTTTAAAAAGAGATAAGACAAAAATTTCCCAGGAATGAATAAGCTGCAGCTGTTTTTGCCTTTGGGAAGGAAGATGGACTGGCTGACCTCTTGAAGTCTTTATCAGCTGTATGTTCTATGATTTTTTTTTTTTTTTTGCTCCTTAGTCATGGGCAGAAGACCACAATTTGGAGGTTCAGACTGGATATCAGGAAATTATTCTTCACTTGCAGAGTAGTGAAGTGCTGGAAATGGTCATTGAGGAACAAAATCTCTGCACCCTGGTCAAATCTCCAGCCTTAGAGCTCCTTGAGACTCCCTACAGGCAAAGATGAACTGATTCACTTTGGACTGCAGGATTTCCAGCAGCCTCTTCCAAGAGCCATTTTCACCTTCTATGACACGGGCTTTGTGGTGCCTGCAAAGGTTTTTGCCCAAACTGCAACCTGCTCATTAGTGCCTTTCCCTCATTCCCTTAAGTCTGTCTCTTCTCCTCCAGATTTGACGAATTTGCAGGAGTTTCATTGTTACTGAACTCTCTACCTCTTTATCAAATTGCATTAAAAAATTGGTAAATAAATTCAAAAGACATTTGGGGAGACTAAAGGAGAAAAGAAAGTCAGAAATACAAACACACTTTCTCTTTCTTTTCCCAGACAGGAAAACTAAATTACACGTTTAGTTTTTGTTTTGCTCCCACAAAATGATTCCAGGGGCCATGAATGTGGTAATTCCTGTCCTTTCCAGGATATCCTGAACATAGATGTATGAGGGCACAGAACAACCATTCATCTTCCCAACACATGTACAGTCTTACTCTCCAGAACACTCCTTTTCCTGAGACCTATGGGGCCAGATCTGCCAGACAGGATCCCAGACAGGGCAGACAACTGCTCTGACCTGCTATTGCAATTCCTATGTTCTGGCTCCCATGTAACATTTATTTCCATGACCTGATTTGCAAATCCAGGTGAGGATATAAGGCAGGACAGAGCAGATGGAACAGCACGTTATGACCTCCTGGTGGTATTTCTCCTCATGTAATGACTGAGTTGAGAAAAAACTTACAATGTCAGGCTCTCAAAATGCTAAAGCTGAGATCAAAGTTAGCAAATAAAAATGTCAAGTGAAAGATGTTCCTGTGCATCACAAATAGCAGCACTGTCAGGCAGTGAGTCCAGTGGGACAGACCTAGCTGCCCACGTTGGGAAGTTGCTGGGGACAGAAGCTGGAACACTTAATGCTTCATGTATTTAGCTGGTCATTGCCACACTTAATGATTAACACAATGTGCACCCACACAGTGCATGAACGATGCCTGAAATACCAGCCATTACCTCAGCTGGGTTGAGGCAAGAGAATTTTGGCTTGCTTGGAAGAGATGAGTTGTCCATTACAGAGGGTGCCAATTGCTATGGGAAAGAAGACAGACAGGACTCCAGTGAGTCTTTTGAGCTCTGACTCCATCATAAAATGTCCTTTATTTACCACCACCTTTCACCAAAACTTCCTCAAACCTTCCATGTAAAAAAATAAAAATAGTCCTTTGGGTTTCTTGACAGCAACATCTGTCTTGATAATAGCCCTAAATGAGAGAGAGCTCTTAGGTGTTTCTTTTGTTTCATTATTTGACAAGATTGGCTTTTCTTTTGTTTCATTATTTGACAAGGTTGGCTTCTGCTTGGCAAGTGAGAGCAGCGCTGTGAATGCCATTCATTAATTTCCTCTGCTGGAAAGAAGTTCAGGCCAATTTCTGAGTGATGGTCAAGGCTTGTGTGGACACTATCTATCCACAGGCACATCCCAGAGGCAGATCTCTATTGCCACAAATTCCTCACCTACAGCTGAATGTGTCCAGAGCTTTCTGACCCACCTCACCCCTTCCATTTACAGAGGGGAAAATCAGAAGTCTCATTATGTTGAACCATTCAAAACCAGGTAGATCTTTTTAAGCCCACTTGAGCCAATGTGGTTTCAAGAGACTGACACCTTTCATCTGCTTCACGACAGGGGTCCCACTACAGAATAATATCTGACAAGGTTTCCCCCTGGATTTGGGACTCTGTATTGTGCATCACTCATCTTTTCTGCATGTTATTTCTCTCTCTCATTTTCACTGTTCTAATTATTCCTGTTTTTGTTGGTGGGATTGCTATTTTTATTATCATATTTTACTTTATTTCAATTATTAAACTTCTTTTATCTAAACCAAATCAATCTTGCCTTTCCCTACCCTTCTCCTCATCCCCCTGAATCGGTGACTCCACCCTGGAGAGTGCTACACAGTTAAACTGCAACACAGATAACAACAGTACTTTGCTCATGTTCTTTAAGACCTAGAGTATTAGTCAGCTAAAACCCACTGAGCCATTAGAAAACCACCCACGAACTTCAATTTTTTTTTTTTTTTAATCGAGAGGCTAAAATCATCTTTGTCAGAGATATGCAAAGGAATTGTGTAATGCACATTTTATTCTGGTTTTCTTAGCTTTTCCTACCCTTCTGAGCTCAAGCATCCCCATTTTCTCTTTTCTTTGTTCCCTGTTTGCACAAGTTTTTTGTTCACCCATGAAATTCATTACACATTACTGAACACAACTCTAAGCACAACACACCAACTAAGGAACAGGGAAAAAACCCAAACAAGGATGAGTGAGCATAATGACCTGCATGGGACAATCAAAACGTGTCTGTAATTATTATTAGTACTAAAATTTTACAGTGTGACAGTGAGTGAAAACCAACATACAACTAAAAAAAGCAAAGCAATGCAAAACCACCTTGACAACAAGCAACCATATGAAAACGATAAAGAGTGACAGTGAATAAGTGAGTTCTGCTAAATATGTTCATTGACTTCACCATTATCAGCTGAACATAATCCTACTTGAAATACTTTATTTTAATACTTTTTTTTCTGCAGTTCATTTCACTTCTATTTTACGGTTCCTGACTGAACATTTAGGATTTTCCCATTGTGCATGACTCAATCCTTGTCCAAAAATATGCACAGGCACTGGGGAAAACACCATTGCTTCCTATTTTCTCCTTATGTTTTTTCCTCTAAATTTTACCTTGAAGTTGACCAGATTCTCATGTTCCTCCAGATATTAAATTAGGAAATCAGAGCCAAGCAATGTGCACACTCCCATCCTTTTGGGTCTCCAGCTGTTTCAACAACGTTTTGTTGTTAAACTGTACAAGAACTTCCTTCCATTCCTAAATTCAGGGCTTTATTCAGAATAATCTGCTCCCAGAAGCTAATTTAGGTACCATGACTGCTCTTCTGCACTGACAGCACAGCCAGCCTGGTCTGGCAGCACTGGATTGTAGGTGGCCTGAATCACTGATCACTTTCCCAAATTCAGATGCTAAAGATAGGCTCCTGTAGAAAAACAGCCTGAATGTGGCCCCACATCTCTGCCAGTTTTTCTCCCATGATTTGTGTTTGCTCAGCCCTGAACCTCCCAACATCTCATCAAGGATGCTGCAAGAAGCACTTCTCTGTCTCTATCCTGGAACTTGCACCATAACCATAGCCATGTCTCTGCTTCAGTGTCTATACCTCCTCCTTAACGTTTCCCTTGATTCCAATTATGCAATCCCTATTTGTAAATAATTTGTAGATCCTGTTTATATTCTATTTAATACCATTTACAGACTATTGATTAGAATGGGGCTGGTGCTGCACAAAGCACTACTGACCATATAATCCAAATGCTCTCCAACAGGACAGAAATGCTCTCTCATTCAAGCCATCATCTCTATTTGCCTAAGACGTTTTTTTTCCCCCCTTTAGCATCTCTTCAAACTTCCCTGATTTAGTTGAGTTGACTATTAATTCATCTACTTTCTATTTTCCAGGCTTCATTGCAGTCAAAGCAAACACAGTCAGGTGACTGACATGAAATTTGGGCTGAAATACAAATGCCTGTGAGAATGTTTGTGCTTGATTCTGCCAGCCTTCATTCTAAGATGAAATCGTGATTTATAAAAAAGGTCACCTTTCAATGAGCAGCATCAGTGCTGATAAAAATCTGCAAGACTGAGCCTTATAGATGCAATTTTTTGCAGGTTATTTAGAGAGAACAAAACAAGCAGACGATCAGATTTAGACATCTGTTTTAAAAGACAACTCTGCAAAGTGTCTGGAGACCAAAATAGATTATTAACAGGAAATGGAGTTTTTTTAATATTGAATTTGATCCTGCCTTACTGAAAATCAATGGAGTTTTGTCACAAACTTTCATGTGAAAGGGACTTAACAAGCAACATAGACAAAAGCAAGAGTTACAGCAACTGTCAAGGAGAAAGCTCAGTTAGGATAAACCTTAAATTTCAATATAAAAGCATTCCTGCTCAAGAACGAAAGAGAAACAGGGGAAGAGATAAATGTCTGATTTGAGTAGAATTGCTGAATGCAGCAGTGGAACCATTTCGCTTTCTGCATAATCTGTGAAATATAAAAACTGAAGGAAAGCAAAGAAAATCCAAAAGACTTAAGTCCACAATGGTGTGGGGTTCCATGAAGAAATGTTCACGTGGAAAGCACTGGTGCTTCCCTTAATGATGCTATTTTCATTTTTGTATCTTCAAACAAAAATATCAGAATATTTTACCCATGTCAGTTAGGACTCAGAATCTTTCTGGGACACACATCCTTATTACACTCATTTTTGCAGACTACAATGACACAGAGTTTGACTCATTAAAGGCCAGAAAATGAGTCAGCAAAGAACCCCAAAGCCCCAGTCATCCATTGTCTGTGATAATCACTGAATAACCTCTCTCTTCATCACTACTCAGCCTTGGGAATCAAGTCACTTATTTGAGAAATAAAACTACTCCTTACTTGATGTTTTCCTTTTTTGTATGTTTGTTTTCCACTATGAATGCCTCCCAACATTTCCCAGCCTTGCACACAGGCTGATGCACTTAATTTTGACAGATACAAAATCCATCTTAAATCTGCTGCAGTGTTTATACTGGGATGCATAAAAATGACTTTGTGAAACAGAGTCTTGGAATAGAAAACTAGATTAAAAATATTTTGCACATGAAGACTTCTCTAGGCTATGAGAGAATAAGGCTATACAAACCTTATTTTTCTCCAGATTACCTAAAGGGGCCCCTACAGCAGAACTATTGTCTTTAATCTTATTTTCTCTTTTCAGCATGTATTTTATTTTCTTCTCTCTGCTAACAATACCCTGGCCTCTTAATAGCTCCTGAGTTCACCTCCTAAAAAGATATTCTAGGATAAGCCTTGTCAGTATTCCATTTGCAAAGGTTTACAAACAGCTTGGGTTCTCTCTGGGTTAACAAACACTTAGTGATAAATGCCTTCTCAAGGAGTGTATTGCAGAAGTGATTTGGTCAGTGTATGAGGCAGTTTGCTTTACAAGCATGAACTTCCCTGGCCTGCCAGTATTACTGCAAAATAGAATAATTTTCCTAAATTGTTGCATTAAAGGGACATTGTGGGGCTGAATAGGAGCTATTGAATGAAAATGGACAGAGTGAATCTTTAGTCATGCCAAACCAGTCTGTTGCATCAGTCACAGAGGTTTCACTTAAAAAAAAAAAGTCTCCATCGCTTTATTTGGACTTGAACTCATTTGCAATGATTCTGAAAGATTCACTGCCACTGTGGCTACAGAGCCCTCATCAGCCATCATCGAGCCAATCTGTCAGAAGAACCCAGGATGAGTTATTGTCTGACAATGCCAAGACTTTAATTTGCTGTGGAAAATCATAATCTTCTCTTTGCTTTAAACAATTCTTGTTGAATTCTCGTGTTCCCCCCCCCCCCCCCACCCCAACTAATTCATCCCATAAAAAGCCATGATGGGAATATCTAGAAGGAAGAGCAAGCCACACAGAGCAACCACAGCCTCTCCTGGAAAGGGTGTCACACTGAGCAGCAACAAATTCAGCATTTTAATGAAAACCAGGAAGATGAGGGCCAGGAGAGCATCATGTGAGACAGCTGTCGCTATTTTTAATGTACAACGATGCTGGAGCACAGACTGTGCCTCCCATGCTTTGGGATTTTTCAACTTTCTCTGGAAGATGGGAGGATGGGATATCCTGAAGGAACTCCACCTACACAGTAATTTAACATGGCCCATGGGCATGGGCACCAGGATTTTTCTTGCTTCTTTTTTTTTGCCTGAAGCCCACATGTGAATTTCTGGAAGACTGAAACATATATCCCTAATGTCTTCAGGCTGGTAATACTGTAGTTGAGTGACACTTAGTGGGTTGTGACAAAAAGAGCTGATGATCTGTTCTTCATTTCTGCTGAATCTCTGTGTTTACTTCTACAGAGGAGGGGTTTTTCTGGTCAGGTACAACACACTTTTTCCCCAGACGTATCCCATAAAACAAGTGCAACTGCAAAGTCTTTTATATAAAAGGCATATAAACTAATACAATCATCCTCATCAATAGGATTCATCTCCTCAAACTGCAAGCATGCAAAAGCAAGATCCTCTCTAAGTTCATGGAGATAAATACACTTGCAAATATATTTCCATTCCATCTATCCTGGGCAGCTCTTGTAGGATGGGAAGAATTTGCCTGGGACTGTACATCTCACTCCACTGACAGTGGACAAAGCCTGGACTTTCAAGCATTTTAAATAAAAGGAGATTAATATCTCTAGCTAAACCTATAGTCCACAAGTGAGGAAATTGTGCACAAATTCCTACAGTCACAACCTTAACAGTAATTCAGTGAGCTGCCTTTTTATTGTTACCAATATTTTGAAGGCACACTTCTAACACCAAATCCATTTTCCGATAGTATGGACATAAGAACAGTTGAGAAATATGTAGGTGTCACAAGTGTATGTGGGATTTCTGTAATTCATCTTGTTTCATATCCACTGTAAAGATATCAGTGCATGGCAATACGAATGGAATTTGTTTATCTTGCTGCTGATTCATGGCTTCTTGATCATTAAAGAGAAATCAGTGGCATGAAGTTATATTTCTGTGTAAGTAGCAAACAGCGCCAAAATATAATGAGGGCAAGCAGATATAAACTTTCAATGGCCTGTGGCAAACACAGTTTAGGAAGTGTGTGGTGTTATGCACAACTTCCTATAGAAATAAAAGGGAGGACAGAAATAAGAGAAGAAAAAGAAAGAAAGAAAGAAAGAAAGAAAAAGGAAGGAAGGAAGGAAGGAAGGAAGGAAGGAAGGAAGGAAGGAAGGAAGGAAGAAAAAGAAAGAAAGAAAGAAAGAAAGAAAGAAAGAAAGAAAGAAAGAAAGAAAGAAAGAAAGAAAGAAAGAAAGAAAGAAAGAAAGAAAGAAAGAAAGAAAGAAAGAAAGAAAGAAAGAAAGAAAGAAAGAGGCTGCCTTATTTCCCTGAACTCTCAGCCACCTTTCCTTTCAGCTTGCTCTGCATTACAGATCCCACATGCATCTCTGTCAAGACAGCCTATGTGGGCTCACTGTAAGCTACTGTCATCCAAGCTGGGGCCTAAAACAAAACTGAGAGACCAATAAATCATGCTACAAAAGAGAAACTCAAACACCACACAGTGGGCTCTTTTTTCCTCCCTCTTTTAATTTCCGAATGCCTTTTTTTCTTTTCTTTTTTTTTTCTTTTCTTTTTTGGTCTTATGTGATGCATCTTGCAGAGGCATTTGGCAGATCAACAAAGCTCATACACAAAGACAATTAATCCTCATCATCCTTAGTGTGACTTGTACTAGCCAACTAAATCTAAGATCATTTTCTTTGAGAAATGGGATTGGATCAAAACCCTGATATCAGAAAGTGACTGAACTTTCCAGAAGTTCACCAGAGTGAATTTTCTCAATATTAAGAGATCCAGAATATCACCTCAAATAATTATTGATAGAATCTATTAATTCCATAGATTCATTGAACCTTCGAAGTACGTGGGATGGCTTTTTTGTAGACTTAATTCTGGCACTACCTGCAATAATAATGTATTTGTGTAACAGCTGTACATCTGTGTAGTTAATGAATTAGCAGAGCTGAATCAGGCCAGTCATTCATTGTGTCTGCTTGTCTAGATACTGAATTTCATAATAGACTGTGCTCTTAGCAACAGGATGAGTATTTCAGGATGGATATATTATGGGGGGGGAAAAAACCTTAAATGAGATGACTACTGACTACAGCACAGTCAGGGAAGGAAGGACTGATCCTTGGAGAGGGCTTTAACTGAGCTAAGCAGGAAGCTTTAGCCACACACAGGGTATATTCATAAAGTATAAAATAAAAACAAATTGGCATATCTACCCAGTGTTTCATTCCTGTTCTTAAAAGATAATGATCAGTGCTAAAAATACATCAGAAAAAAAGGCAGCCTGGGTACCCAAAGGTTTCTTACTTCCATAGAAAACCTTTCAGTGGAGCCTCTTTGCTGTGATGACAATCATCTCTATGGAGGATTTAAATCTCCAACATTTTCAAGAGAACTATCTTAACCAATCCTAAATTTCCTCCTCCCACGCAAATCACTGCTACCATGGCAAAACCCAAATTCATCTCTGGGCAAATATTCGAACCATTTTGCTGTGTTGGTTTTTTGGGGGGTTGTTTGTTGGCTTTGTTTTTTTGGTTTTTTTTTGGTTTTTTTGTTTTTTTTTTTTTTTTTTGGTGGTGGTGGTGGTTGTTTGTTATTTTTCTTCCACTGTATCTCTAATGAGTTGCCTGAGAGGCTGTTCAGAGCACAGTACCACTCTCCTTACTCCAAGTCCTGTGCTCTCAAATTTCAGATTCAATTATTCCACTCTGACCCCTGGAAGTGAGAGGACTTGGACAGAAAAATCTCAGTGAGAACCAACTCAGAGTGGGTGATATTTACAGGCAAACAGTAATTTGCCAAACCTGTGGTTGTGAGGCAATTTCACACATTGCTTTCCAGGATCCAGGGGCCTCTGTACCATGTTTTATGCAACTGCAGCTGAAAGCCCTTTGTGCAGTGTGAACTGCCCAATTTAGTGCAAATAAGTTAGTTTGCCTCCTACATCAGTACCTGCCAATGTTTTAGCATAAAAAGAAATGAGGATATTGAGGCTGTTTCTTTTTCAGACAGCATCTGGTTGGCTATTGTGAAAATGCTAGGGCAGTTGTTCACACCCATTTTCCATTTAGCCTGAATTAGCCTTTTAAATTTAAAAATACTCTAGATTTTCCCAGTTTATAAATTTTGCCTTTGATACTATTTCTGAACTGATGGAAACTTCAATCAGAATGTTCTTAACCTCTGACAAATTGAATATTGGGAGAGTATATTAAGCAGAAAACTAAATAGATTTTTGGAAGGGTTGTAAAAGACAAGAAACAAACTATAATAAAAGATAGTTGGAAGAAAAAGTAAGATTGATTTGTAAGACTAAGATCTGATTTAGGGCCAGCACTCATGGAGAAAGAATACCTTTTGTTGTAACAAAAAAAGAGGCAATGATTAATGTTAAAATAGTAGTTTCCATTTCAATTTGTGTGGGCACAAGTAAGTTTAAAAAATGTTATCCCTTCACAGTGGTAAATTAGTGCATTTTGCCCACACACATATTTTCTTTTAAAAAAAGACAAAGTAATATAAAACACAATTTCTCTTTTGCAATGCCTAGTCACCAAGCCAGGTGCAAAGTTTTAAGGTTCAGGATTCTCAGCCTTGTGTTCAGACCCCAGAATTAAATGACATCATCTCTTCTTTCATTTTCTTAAACTCAAATTCAAAAATACCTACTACCTCAGGGTGCCTGTTTCATATTGTCACAGATATAACATTTTTATAGGTTACCTGCTTTTAAATCCTCACTCAGCTCAAAAGGCTGGCTGAGGCAGGGCTACAAAATTGAGCTGGCCCAGACAATAACTATTGATAATCAGAGAGTTTCCTGCTTTCAGGTGGGATGGAAGAACAACAGTGACAGCCTGTGCCATGGCACTTCACTCCCATCTTTCCATTTGTGATCTGAATCTGTGTGTAATGCATGTGATTTAAAGATAATGGAAAATCTGGCTTCAGAGAGAGATCACTGAGAATGTGGTATTTATTTTTCCAAAAATATTTCAAAGAGATGAAACCCATGAAGGTGAGACCTGAGATCTAGGCAATATTTAAGTTTGAGGAGGAGGGGGAAAATAATCTAAAGAAAAATAAAGGTAAATTAATTCAACTTAGAAGATGCTACTGATGATTTGGAGCAAACAATAGAATTCAACAGGATTTTTATAACAGCCCAAAAATCAGTAAAATGCACTGAAAGAGGAGGACAAAATACTAATACACAAATCTTCAGCGAGAGAATGCAAATGTAAATATCTAGCTGCTAAAAAAAGAAACCTACCCAAAAACCTGGCTTGGGGACCAGCAGCTCTGGTCCAGATCGGATAACCAGGCACAAGTGGCTTGTAAAGCAAAATACCAGAGGTTCCTCTGGGCTGTGCTGATGTTCAAGAGAGTCTGGGAAGGCATCACTCCATCCCAGGCAGCGCTGCTGCAGTTTCAGCACCAGCACAGCTTTGGGTTTGCCCCACACTGTGGGAGGTGGTCACAAATATGGTAACAGGAGAGGTAAGAGGCTTTCACTTCACCAAGAGGGAGTGTGTTTAATTGTGCTAGAGAGCAGGAAAAAGCTGTGAGGTAGAAGCCAGCTTCTACCAGAAAGGCTTTTAAACAGGATGCAGATCTCACAGGGCTGTAAGTCCAGCGAGAATCTGGTGTTTATTACATCTTGAATGTCTGTTTCAGGTAAGATTGTATTTAAATCTCAGCTCCCAGAGAGACATAAATTCCCGGCTCTCATATAAATTTTTAATGCACTTCCATTATTAAAGCAAATTTTATTCCAAGGAGCTTTGCCTCTAAAATTAATCAAAAGATTTTTGTTGTACTCCAGATGAAGCAAACGCAGAATTCCAGGAGCCTAACACAGAAACCAGGCTTCTATAAATAGACCTTGTGGAGCCTGATTTGCTGCAAGTCGAGGGGGTAGGTCACATATCACATCTCTCCAGGCTGATCAGCATCAGCCAGGTATGGCTTGGAAGGCAGCCCAAGATGGAAAGCAAATAGATTGATTCAGCACTGAGCTCAGAAGCACACACTGCTATGAAATGAGAGCTGAAACTACACTAAATGCTCTGATTTCTCTATACATTTGAAATCAGAGTTTGAGGTGGCTTCCCCCCACCCCAGCTGTTTATCATTCTGCATCCAAATGCTGAAAATAAAGCCTGTTGGTTATGAATAGGTGGAATGAGATACATCCCAAACAGAAATGTACCCTAAAGCATCTTTATTGGTTCTTCCCACCTGGGGCAAATTCATTCCTGTCAACAGCAGAGGCATTTTGCATGACCAAAAACAACAGGAGATCCAGCTGGGAACACTAAACCCAATGGGCCATGCCCATGGTCTACCCTCTGTGCTAAGGCAAAGCTCAGCAGAAGACCATGGAAGGAGTTTCCTGGTTCTGCACCCAGTGTCAAGGAAGAGATGTTCAGCACAGCAGCACTCAGACATGAGCCAATGAAGGGATGAAGATCTAAGGCAGGCAACAGCGAGGCACAAAAAAGTGTTTGCAGATACAGAGAGGTCTTTAGCCTGCCCCTTCCAACTGTTTGTGGGGTTCCACAGAGCTCACATTCATGAAGTTCATGCTATGGATTTCGTTGAAAACAGGCTTTAAAATGCCATCTCAATCCTTTTTCCCAATGCCTTTTTTGGTATGTGACAAATAGCGCAGAAATACCTAAATACAGAGCAAGAAACCTTTAGTGAGAAAATCTCTTTCCTTGAGAGAAGGAATTTGGTGCAAAAATCAATTTTCTCATTAATTATTTGTATCAACAGAAATGCTGACACATCAAACAATTTACTTGGCCTCTTTATATATTACCTTCAGGTGAAAGCCTTTTGCTCAGTGCCCAGAAAAATAATTCAAAGATTTCAAAGCTGCTGCTTTTGGGGACCTCTCCCTAAGACTGCAGAGATGAAGCAGTTTCAGACACCTGGCATTCAACCACTGAGCTTCACTCACTGCTTTCACATCCCTTTCTTTCAACCACACACTCAAAAAGGGCAGAGTCATCTTCTAACCCACTGCTTCAGAAATGGAGAGAGGGAGAAAAGAACATTCATAACCTTCACGTGAAGATCTGTTCCATGACATTTCTTTTGTGAGACCAAGAGAATATGGGAGAGTAAAAACCTCCATGGATGCTACTTTGATCTTACACCAGGAACCCATAACATCCTCTGTCTGACTCCATTTTGGCTAGACAGACTTCTCAATGTAGGAGACAGTGGAGGAGTTAGGTCACATGTCTGGTTCAATTCCAGCTTCAATCCAAAGCTGCTCTTGACACAAAACCAGAGAAAACTTGGCAGCATCATCTCCCAACCTTGGGTTGAATCCCGAGCAAAATTCCAAATGAAACACAAGGTCCCAGATCTGCATGGAGCCAACCAAAGAAAATGCTGGCATTGACGCCAGCAAGACAAGAAGCCAAGTTTTGCTGATATCTACATGGTGCTTCTCTTCCAGCTGCCCACAAAGAACTAATATTGCTTTGTGTGGGCTGTTTGCCCTGCAAATTGGGATCTAAAGTCAATGCGAGGGATGTCATGGGAAGCAAAACTGGTGTCAATCCTTTTGGCAGGGTCACGATATCCCAGGCCACTGCATGCAGAAGAGATCGGAGCCAACCTGCACTGAGCAGTGTTGAAAATCCCAACAATGACAACCAAAAGGAAAATGTCAAGAATTACTAAATAGTTGATCACATCAAAGAAAATAACTGCACTTTAGCTCGTGAGGATGGATGGATGGATGGATGGATGGATGGATGGATGGATGGATGGATGACTATTTAGACTGTCACTGTGTAAGACAGAGGATGCGGGCTGATCTTTCTGGAACATTTCCAGCATGATTAGGCCAAAATCACCCAAACTGTGACATCTTTGCTCACATCAAGCAGGATATTTATGCAGGGGTTGAAACAGTGCTCAGAATGAGTAAGGATGCCAGATTACCCCTTGATGCTTTCCATGATTCAGCCCTGGCTGCTCCCTGAGATGTAAGGTGGGACTGGTAACCATCCAAAGTCAAAACAGCCTCTCACAGGCCTAAATGCCCTGAAATCATAGCACAGATTACACTGCACAGACACTAACCAAGCCTGTGATTAGCTTCTTTCTCAAATACACTCACTTCTCATTAGCCTAAACTAAATGGAGCCCACAGAATGGAGTCAGACCTCCACAGACAAGTGCTCAGGAGGACGATGTTCTCCATGCACTGGATTACAGACTGGGAGGAAATTTTTCATTCCCTGGAAGTGGGCAGAGAATCAATGGCTCATGTTTCATGTTATGGTTATTATGCCCAGTGCTTCACGGGCATTGTGTCATATACAGCCTCTATAGCAACGGCTCCGATTCCTCACTCCTGTTTGCTCTGTCAGTGGCAATAATTGCAAAAAGTCCCCAGGGCTCAGGAGTGTTTAGCTCCAATTGGGAAATACAATAGTGGGCCCAGTAAAAGTAAAGTAATAAAGGGAGGCCACACAAATAAGAAAACAACTGCAGCATGACACCTTTCCAGTTTCATTAGAGTGATTACCCCACTGGCAACCCAGGTCCTCAAAAAAAAAGTGTGCGGTAAATGGTTGGGGTTTTATTGAAAGTGCCTTTCACTGTTCTATAAGAATTGCTCCTGAGCACTGTAGCAACATCACAACACTGCAGACACTGCTTGAAGACATCCCCTGCATTCCTTGAGCAGCAGGAGGGCTGGGAAGCTGATGCTAACTTGGAGCATGACTCTCCCCTCCCAGGCTCACCTTCAGACTGGGGCAGGGCAACTTCATCTCTGTATTCAACTTTAATCATCCTGGGAGTGCAAAATGGACATGCCATGAGTATAGAGCTGGGAGATGAGGGGAGGGAACAAATACTGTCTGGTGAAACACACCAAGCTATGAATCCCCCCACCCACAGCACAGAACTGAACATACTTTTGCTTTGGGCTTGCAAGAGAGCCTGAGACCTGACAGCTAAGAGAAACATTAAGACAGCAACAGTAGAAACAAAAGCAAGCAGGTTGCTAAATACCCCTGCAACGGGCTTGTATTTCAGGTAAGTGAAACAGGGCATTGAGTATAAAATGGCTCCTTGGTGGCAAAGACTTCCAAGCCAGTTTAAGAATTGTAGAATTGCTTGGGCTAGAAGGGATCATTAAAGGTTACCCAGTCCAACCCCCCTGCAGTGATCAGGGACTTCTACTAGATCAGGTTGCTCACAGTCCCAGCCAGCCCAATCATGAATTTTTCCAGGGATGAAGTATCCACCACCTCTCTGGGCAACCTGTGAAAAATTCCAAAAGCTTGTGGATCAAGGGCTGATTCCCAAGAGCACAGACTAGAGTTTGGACCTGCCACTTCCCCTGCACTGAGAAGGATTGAGATTGCAACAATGCATCATGAGAAGGCAAAGCCACCCTGTCTCACAAAGATCTAATCCCAGCTCACATCTCCTAGCACAGGTCAATCCAATGCTTGGTGAATTCTGCTTCCAATGATAGGAAGGACCAAAAAGCAACACTGCTCTGAGCACTTGGCCACAAGCCAGTTGCCCCCTGGTAACTTCCTGACACCTTCTGCTTAAAACATCAAAAGGAAGAAGACTCATGAAGCTTCCATGGGCTGCATTTGTACTGTAAATGGACATGGAGAGAGCTTCTGCCCTTGTGTTCCATGGGAGGTTTCTGTCCCCAAGGAGCTCCCTCAGGACACCAGGTCAGGCTGTGACAGATGTACCACCCCAGTCTCACCCTCAAGTTGCTCTGTCCCTGCAGCAGGTGCCTCCTGGTGTCAGGGAAGGCAAGAGGCAGCAACTTCTCTCACTTCACTGGGGAAGTGAAAAAACAATCAGAATGAAAAAGGCATTGAAGAAAGACCCTGCTCCTGGCTTTCTCCATGTTTCACTGACTGCCAACTTCTGTTCAGGGCTGCTTTTCACTCACTGTAGGCTTGGGGATATATAGAGGAGGATCCTTTTTTAAGAGCTGCCCTGCAGAGACAATGACAGGATACACTGCCACTGTTACCCCTCTATCTTCCATTCCTAACCTCTAGAAAAGTTCCTTTAACAGCCTGTGTAGCAAATAGAAGCAATTTGCTACACCTTCAATTCACAACTATAAAATTCCAAAATTTCTTATTTCTGCAAAACATACATATTCATGTATATATATTCTTATATATATCCTTAAGTGTAAAGAAAGCAAGAATATTTTCACCCAGATATACAGTAGGAAGGTTGAAGCTAGACCTCACAAACCCTTGCAGTCTAAATGAAAGTTGCCTGGTTGTGTTTACAGGAATCTAGAAAACATTTTCATCAAATTCCTTATAGACAAGAATTGAGAAGCAATGATGACTGGACAACAGAAAAAGAATGAGAAATCTGGTTAGACTCTCATTTTCTCCTGACTACACAAGAAAATGATCTATCAATAAAACTAAAAGATAAGAATTGATAGGATGAAGAAGCACAAACATACTCCAATTAACCTGCAGAAATCCCAGCCAAGAGTTTCAAACCAGGGCTGATTTTCATGTGTATTAATACAGTTTTCACCATATTACTCACTAGATTTGAAATGTCAGAATAATTAATAGCACCAGAGAGCAAACTGATGGTTGTCTCTGATCAAAAACCTGCAGCAATGTTCCACCACTGTTTACAGTATTTACAATTGCTGGTACACATTTGTCTTCTGGTACAAATATTTAGCTTTGGCCACTGCTGGAGCAATGCCAATTTGGTCCTGAAAAGATGTTCTACTACTATTTGCTTTATGCAGTGTCTTTAAAAGGGCTATCTGTGCATATAAATAAAGGGTATTTGATGAAGGTTTGCAGGCTCAGGAGTTGCCAGTTTTGCCATCATCCTGTGCTGAAGTGGAAGTAACACATGTGCTCGACACAGGTTGTGTTGGGCACTGTATTTCCAGGCAGTGAAAGAGGCTGGAATGTTAAATTTCATTAATTCACTTCATCCAGCAACTGCTTTAAAAGGATTTAGCATGAGAAGCAGAGCACAAAGCTATCAGAAGAACACTGCACAAGTGAATAGAAATTGAAGACAAATGAGTTCCTTGTGAAATGCTGCAATCACTTCTTTAAGCAATAAAGAAGTGGTTTGTTGAATAATAGACTAGGACAAGTCCAATAAAATATAAACTGTCAAAGTACCCTTTTCAAAGTTGCTACATAATCTTCCAATTTTGTGTTCATTAGTAAACAGTAACAGATGATCAGATTCTATCGTCATCTTGTCTGGACAATATCTTAGCAGCATTTGAATACATTACAAAATGAAAGAATACCAGAAGAAGAAAATCTAATGTAATTACCACTTTCTGAAAATAGATTGTGGGTAATATTCACTTAATATAGCTCAAATAAAGTGAGAAAGAAATCAAGGATGGAGAAACTGTTTCCTATATAAGACAAGAAACAAACAGCTTTTCCTAACCACCTATTCTGCACCTACTTCCCTTCCCTGTGTGTTGGACCACATAGGCAAAAATATTTGTGCCAAAAGTAGCGGGACGTTACAGCCTGACCAGGAGCCTGAGCCTCAGTCAGCCCAAGATCCTGGACACAGATGAATCCTCCCCCACAAACACTTTTTCCTTCACAAAAAGAGAATAAAAGGACAGAAAGTGAGAAATTTGCAGTAAATTCTGTCCCACTGCAGCAGCAGCTCTGCCCCTGCACAATGCCCTCCCGTGTGCACACACAGAATTTGTTTTCCTGCAAGCAGGAGAATAAAAAAATGCCCAAATTTCCTCAAAAGTTTATGGTTACTGTCCCATGTCCTGTCCCTGGCTCCCACCCAGTCTCTTGTGACCCCATCAAGGGTACAAGAAACCATCTCTGTCCCACTGAGATCCTCACCTGTGCCAACTTGTAGAACATAATTACTTTTTGAGATTTCTCTCCTGTTTCAAATAATGCTGAAATCAATCACTAACTTGAAAAATTACTGAGGACGGGCATACAGATAACATCACAGTTACTAATTTCCTCAGGAAATACAGCTAAAAACAGCTTCCTGCCTGTATTGCCAGACAGAAATCTCTCTTCCTTAATCCCATGTGTCTCTAGCTTGACCTACAGCAATCCTAACTTACAGCCAAGCTAATGAAACAAGGCACAGCCTTAGTTACATCAATCATTAACACAAGAGCAGCTGATAACGAAAGTGCACAATGTCCATGTGTCTGTTTATCATTAGAACTGCAAACATCCTTTGGCCTTTTTTAAAATTCTCAACCAGCAGAGAAAAAAGGCAGTTTTGAGGAAAGAAATACTACATTGAGGCCTGATCACAGAAAATGCTTTTTGTCCTTTTCTCAACTAGTCTTCACCTGTTGGGCACAAACTGAAAGGCAGAATGGAAAAAAAATGAACCATCACCTGGGTCACCATATCTGCTCAGGGAACTGATATTAGAGTCTGCTTTCATTTAGTTGACATTGAAAAGGTGCTCCACTCTAGAAAAATCAGCATGACATCCACTGGCAGAGGCTAAACCTAGAGGAATTAGAACGGGAAATTAAAGATGAATCATAGGGATGGCTGACTTTTAAAGGACATGGAAAATTCAAAGCAAAATATGGCATTTGTCTGGAAAATCCTGTAGCACATCAACCAGAATTTAGTGGGACCAGTGCAGAAATGAAGAGGCTGTAGCATCTGTGATATTTAGCAACAGAATGACCACAGCAATTCTCCTTCAGACCCAGTCACCAGATATGTGAAAAGGAGGGAGAGAAGAGAAGCAGGATGTATTAAAGGAGAAAGATACACTGGTCAAGAACTCTGGTACCAGGTTTTGGCAAAGAGATTTCACACACAGTTTGTGTGAAATGTTTCTTGATGTTTCTTGAACAGGAGATGAGCAATTGCTGACTTCCTTGTGCATGATGCCCACAGCACCCAGTGACACAACAGAATTCTGAAACCCTGCATTTGGGGTACAGCTGTGCCACTGGTGTGCTGGGCAAACTGGTGGCTCACTGGGAGCTTTGTTTTTGCCACCTGTCAAGTGTGAAGGATGCCCTTGGGGACTTTCTGTTTACTGCTTCACAGTCTACTGCTGAACAATATTTCACTAAAGTGATGTTACTGTTGACTCAGGAAACTTTTTCAGGGGTTAACTGTAAATCTTCAATACAAAAGATAAGACTGTCATTTTTTCCTAAAATAATAGGCTCACACTATATTAGGCATCTGCTTTGGAAATTAAACACCTTATTCAAAGTGAAGGCAAAACTCTTTGAAAAGAGAACAAAAAGCTTTTCTTTTTTTTTTTTTTTGACTGTTAAATTCTTTCAATGCTTTTCTTTTACTCCTCTGCTGAAATCCAGAATTAAAACAAAATTATCTATTTCCAGTTTTATGAATGGACACCTTCGAATTTTGTTTGAAAGGTTGCTTACTTCCCACCCTCCATCTGAAAAGAACAAAGATTTCTGCTGCATTGATAATCTACATGTCAATTGTTAGGAATAAATTTCAGGAAAGGTTAGATGACACATAACTTACTGGGAACCACTCTGCAGGATTGCAGGCAAGGTTACAGTAATGTCCTTTCAACAGGATAAATAACATATCCATTCACTACGAGCCAACCCTGTCATGTTACCTCATTTTAATCAGTCCTTTTATGATACAATATTCATGTAGAAATTGGGCTAAAAATACCCCCTGCCAAGGTGATTGAGAAATAAAACCGAGAACTTTATTTTGCATATTTTAAGATCGGGTTTTGTCCAGAAATAATGTGGCGTGTTAATTGAGTTTCATGTGGGGAAGAGAGGGAATGAAAGCAAACGGAGGGAAGGAGGAGACGGGCCAGGAGCTATTTCTTGTCCATCAATGATTAACCTGCCCAGGCTAAAGCTAACACCATCTTCTTGCACTCCTCAGAAGCCGTCACTCAACACCTGTGATTGCACTCAAACAATAAAAATTAAAAAGCCAAATGCTGGGCTTGCAGGCGGGACCATGACCACTCAGCAGCATCCAGAAACACAGGTGGCCAAGTGAGCCCTCAAGCTGGTCCTGGGTGGCTTGGTGGACAGACCTGGCACTCATGTGCTGTCCCAGGAGAAGAAATATTGCTTGTGGGGATGTGCGAGGGGAGGAGGATTTCCTCTAGCTGTAATCCCTACCACACAGCAAAAGTCAGCTGCCTAGGGAGTCATTAAGAAGGAGAAAAAATCATCTTGGTCTATTTGAAGATGTTTATAAAGGCAAGGGAGAAGCAGTGCCTGTGTGTATGAAAGCCACGTGCGGCCATGGCACTGCGTGGTCTCAGAGCTATTCCCCCAACGGGTCTCATTCTCTGCTTGCTCGGTTTACAAATCAAAACAAGATATTTCATGCTGTTCAGCCTGCAAGCCCAGCCTGGTGCACTGAAAGATCAGCCAGTGACCTTTTCCCACCAGTATTCCATCCTCATCCCTGCGCCAAGGAGTCCAGAGACACAACCAAGCTCTGCTTGATCCTTCACTCTCATATTGGCTGTGCCACACTGACAGTAAAGAAATTTGTATCTGTCAGGTTATTAAATTGATCTAAGTGAAAAGAATCACAGGGGACTGAGGCTGTGATGAGGTAGTTCTCTCCACAGCCACACGCTGAAAACCTCCTCCTCCTTTCTCCCCAAATCCTTCGACCGAGCACACACAACCTTCTGTCAGTCAAACTCATCTGAGGCTCAGTGTGTCCATCTTCCACAGGCATAAGGACACATCAATATAATGTAGACCAGGACCAGTCCTGGCAGTTCCATACCAGTGGTTCTATGAAGCTTTAAGCTGGTTTTTGAAAGGGCATTTTGTCAAGAATAATTGCAGCAGTATTTTCGACTTTTTGCAGCTGAGCTGAAATAGATGACAAGTAAAAGTAAACCAAATAGAACAAAACTGACCATCACATTGCATACAAAAAAATTACAAGATGATTATTTTCTGCTGTTTTATGTAATAATTCCACTCTACTTCATTGCCATAATACTAATCAAAGAAAATTCTCATTCAAAAAGCCCCCATCTGACATCAAGAATTGGACTTCCTCATTTCAAGTAAAAAAGAGCTTCTTTTTCATCTAGTTATTTTCCTTTTCCTTGCATAGAAAGAAACTGAGCATAACCAGAGTGGTGCTTCTGAGTGAACTTTTACAGGGTTCCAGGGGATGAATGGAACATTCTCAGGGGTTAATACCACAGCTGATGCCATCTCCCATCCACACTTGGCTGATCAGATGCAATGAGCTCTCAGCAAGTTTGCAGATGACCCCAAACTGGGAGGAAGAGCTGTCACGGTGCTGGAGGATTTTGCTGGTCATAAGGACATCCAGAAGCTGGAAGAATAGGCTTCCAGAAACTGCACAAGGCCAGTCGTGCATTTGGGAAGGAACAATCTCAGGACAGGTGTGCAGGCAGCTAAATGCACATTGCACTGCCGACCTGAGAGCCCAGTCTGCAAGTCCTCTACTCAGCTGCTTCACCTGGGATACAACACCCAGTTCTGGAGTGCCCCCAGTACAAGAGAGATGTTGACAAAGTGGAATGAACTCACATGGCTGGGGGCTGGAGCACACAATGGATGTGGAAAAACTCAACAAACTGGGAGAGGAGGTTCAGGGGCTTCTCACCATCCATTTTCTGACAGTACAGGCAACTTATACAGAAGACAGGGTAAGACTTTCTCAGAGGTGCAGAGAAGGAAAGGGGCAATGGTTAAAAGTTTTAATGAAGAAAACTTGATCAGAGATATGAAAAAATAAATTTACGCACCAGCAGAAATCTCCCTATGCATGGAGATCTACAAAACATGCTGGTGCTATCCAAGCAATATGTCCTAACCTTGGAGGTTAGAGCTCCTTTGAGCAGCTGGCTTCCAGAAGGCCCTTCCAAACAAAAGTTTGATATGATGCTCAATACCTAGGTCTCCATTCTTGCACTTCTATTTTTTTATGATGGCTGCTGCAGGAAAAGGCAGGCAAGAGAGTCAGGATTCCACCACTGCTTTTCAAGAAGACAGAAGTAAGGGTACAGCTTGGACTTGGCACAACGTATCCACACCTTTAAGGACACCAGAAATGGAGAGACAGAAAGAAAGCCAAAACTTACTGCTCATTAGAGATGAGGTGACCTCCCTGTTTCTTCTGGTGTTAAGAGCACCTTCAGCTTCCACATCACCAGGGCATCTCAGTCAGACCAAAAGAGGCTGATCTGTTGTGACTCAGTTCCCAGTTTTCCCTCTGAGGGAATGAAAAAATAAAATCCAGAGGGCAATAGCAAGTACAGAGACAATTGCTATGTTCTTCACAAAAGCAGCTGTGTCTCTATTTCATTGTGTCATGCTTAGATCATTTTGAAAAGCGAATGCTATGCACCCTGATGCACATGGGGAGCAGCACAACTTCAGCAGCCAGACAGTGTCAGAAAATCACCCCTACTTTTCAAGTTTAAAAATTAGAGATCAAAGAAAAGGGTGTTTTCTAGGTCATGGTGTCAGATTCCAGAACTCACAGTTAATAGGTTTTGTGAAGAACAGCACAAAGACACAAACCTGCACAGTGGTTTTATCTGGTTGGTCCAGAGAATAATTTCAGTGTGGGCTGGGCTGGGGAACAACAGCTCTAACTGTGCTGAAAACTTCCTACCTTGTACTTTTTATTGTAAGTAATTAAGCATCTATACGTTTGTTAAGTCAACAACACGTTGACAAAAGAGACAAATTTACTCTAAGAGCAATAGAGCATGAAATGAAAAAAATTTTCTTGGGATAGTATCCTACTTTTAGTATTTTGTGTCAATAACATTTATGTCTTAATGACCTCAACAAAGGTTTAGCAGAGAATTTACACCTAGCAAAATTATTTGAAAAATCCTGATTTTAGATTATATGGAATGAAAATATTCAAGAGGAATGCAAAATCATTGTAGAAATAGTCTCTGACAGAGCATGGAGAAGCACTGAGCTCTGGTGACTGGTACAGTAAAAAAGGAAAATCAGCTCTTTGAGTATCTGTGCCCCTTCTCCTATGACTGCTGATTGAAACAGTAATTTGGTAACAAAAGTAAAATGACTTTTTCTTTTTATTCATAATAAAGTCACTCATATACTGGTATAACAACACTTTTTTTTTTTTTCCTGGGCTTTTAAGAAGTTTCCAGGGCATTAAGATGATGTACGAAAAACAAACAAAAAGAGGGAATTTTAAATAAATAAAATAAAAACCCAATACAGCAAAATGAAACATGCACAGTCTAAGCGTCCTCCAGCATCAATTCCCAAAAGTTGAAATTAAGGAAGAGAAGCTGAACTAAGATTTGACCACTTAATTGCAAAACTTTTCATGCGGGGATCATGGATCATGTTTCATTTTTACGGAATATATGTCCTTAGCAAAGAGGCATACCTAAATGTCTGAAGGTTTTGATCCAAATTTAGCAACTGCAATTGCTGTATTCTATAAAGCACAATATATACAGGCATTCCACACAGGATCTCTAGTAAACAACTTCTAAAGAGGCAGTCTGGAAGCAGGAGGAAGGAAACAAACACAGCTTCTTTGTAGTAACACAGCACCCCAAGGAAAGGTATTTCTATACAGGTAGCAGAAAATTGAAAGAAAAAGGAAAGTATAAAAATGAAATTGAAAGCTTCTGGTTAATCTATCAGAACTCCTTTACTAATTTTAACTCATGAGTCAGAGAAATGTCATTGCTCTATTGACTAATCTGTTTGGAGCATCAAAACAGCTTTGGTTCTGTTACTGATTTACTTTGTTAAGTGATTAATTAGTTGAGGTATTGCACTCCTCTCTTTTCCTCGTGCTTTATTATTTCTTGAAGGTATCCAGGGGTGCAAAACTTCACAGAATCCCGGAATATTCTGAGTTTGAAGAGACTCTGCACAGGGCACCCCAGCAATCCCATCATGTGCCTGACAGTTGTCCAAACACTCCTTGAGCTGTGTCAGGCTTGGGCTGCGACCACTGCCCTGGGGAGACTGTTCCAGTGCCCAACCACTCTCTGGGTGAAAAATAAGAACTTTTTTCTAATATCTAACTTAAATTCAAACCTGGGAAACTCTTTGCTTTCTTCATCTGTGGAAAGATATTTTTGATAACTCATTGCCCTAACAGCAATATGCCTGAGCGAACTAGAAATTTAGGAAGAAGGGTAAAATGAACATTTTCAATTACTTCCTCTAAAACTTTGAGATTAGAACTAGACATGCAGCTCTCAACAAATGATGCTGTAGCACCAATAATATCTTTAAATTGCTTGCGTGAACTGAAGCAATTAAAAAAGGGTAAAAGCATGATGCAGTTCATTCCCCTGTGAACTATTTTCTTTCCTGTACTCATACACGAAGAAGTGTGATGACTTCCATTTAAACTGAAGGATTAACACCATGGAACAAGTGTTCATTACTCAGGAGAAAGGATCTTTGAAGACAAACCAGCCACCATCAATCTTAAAACTCTAGCTGACCCTAGTTACACACACAGACCTTGTCAGCATTCCTTTATTTCAGAGTTATAAAGACTCATTCTCTTACTAATATGATCAGGCAGGAAACCTTATATTAAAGCTATAAAAAGTAACAACATTTTAAGAAAACAGAGGCCTATTAATTTTTCCACAAGCTAAAACAGGCCTTTGAAGCACAACCCAAAATCAGATGCACTAGGTACAACTTCAATCTGTAGCACTCTGGGCCCCCTACAACATATCCAGAATATTAAGAAAAATATCCTAAAAATTTAAAACAGGGAAGTTGCTAATCATGCAGGGGGAAAACTGGCAATGCTAGGTTCAAAAGAAAGGGAGAAAGTGGGGAAGAGAAGAAAACCTGTTATTCCTGAAATGAAACTTTAGAAGGCAATTTTTTCGCTTCCCTATTTCCTGCAGAAATAGCTCTTCAAAGGCCATCTTCATGCTCTTTGGGTGACCTTTCTGCCGTTCCATTTCACTGCCTGCCCTGAAGGATATCTTTTTAATATCTTGTTAAACGGGGAGGGAAACGTGCAACGAGCAAAACACTCTGAAATGGAGGCACTTCTGCTTCAGTAAATACTTTGAGGATATATAAAGTGCAGAAAAGGGTCTCCTCTTTCCAAGGGCCAGAGACATTTATAGAGTGCTTTTCATCAGTGTGCAGGGAAAGTGGCTCCTATACAGTAAAAGAAAACTAAACAAGTGAGAGTTTTTTTGATTGCTGTACTTACTGTCAATGAGAATATTATTATTAATGTAACTAAACCCACGATTTTAAAACAAAACAATAATGGCCAATCCCCTAAAGTCTTTGAACATAGCCTGACATTTTATTAGAGATTCCAGAATGCAGGAGGAGAGGATCCCTGATCAAACATTAAATGAGATGTTTGGTTGAGAACATCTTTCAGTATCACTGTGAAATAACACACCAATCCCATTCACCTATAATGAACAGAAAAACAACTTTTTGAAAAACTTATAGAAGATATTTTCTTTCTTACCCTCATTTTTCCTGCAATGAAAATTTGGTTAAGCTTTTGTCACTTAACAATGGTTCTCCCAGTTCCTCCCTTTCTGTGGGACACAGAAAACTTTAAAGTCTCTTTTGTCTAAAAATTTTATGCTACATTTTCTGAAAAAGACATCAAATTACCTGTATTCAGATAGACTGCATTTCATATGTATCTTTTCTTTGGAAGGAAGCCCTGGCTAAGATTAACAGGCAAGCAGAACACTGGTTACTATTTTAAGGGCATTTTAAAGGGACAGAAATCAGGCTTTGACATTAGAACGCCGCTTGAGTCAGAAAGTTTATTTAAAAAATAAAATGCTGGGAGAAACAACAATGCAAAACCCCAAGGTCTTTAACAGAAAAGATTTCTAACTCTCCACTTGCATCTTTTCTGATCTGTTCAGCAGCAGCCACTGCCTTGTGTGGTCCCTTCCGCTCAAGTGTGCTTGACAGGAAGGCTGTCAAGTTAAAAATTACTTTTTTTTTAAAAAGATAACTTTAAAAATCATTGATTCCCACAAATCATTGGGACAGCCAGGGAAGAGAAGCAGAAAAGCAAAGAGAGAGAATTTACCACTCTCTGCACTCATAAAATGGATACTTAGAAACATCAGGACAGTAAATTCCTCTAATTTCTCCTCTTCGTACTGGGGGCACCAAGCCCATGAAGCAAACCAGAATTATGAATTCTGCAATTCCTCTCCAGCAGGGCATTTCTGGCAATGTGGCCCCTCTAATACAAGGCACAGCTCAGCATGAGCCCAGTGTGGTGGTGCCCCAGGCAGTTCCCAGCCAATTTGCTGATACAAACCTGTGTTTCTCTGGAAAGTGCCCAGGAGGTGGCTGAGGTGAGGCAGTGCTGCTAGAAAAAGCACATTCTCCTCTTGCTTATGCTTCTACACCTGGTGATCATTCAGTGATGAGCCTTGACTGCCTAGACCTTACTGGAAAGCTTTTTGGGCTTAAAGCAATGCTTCATTTCCCTTTTTTAGATATGTCTATCAAGTAAAGCTTTATGTTCCACTTAATGCCTTCATTCACTTGGACATTATGAATTTAAGCTTTAGCTCTCAACCTTTTGACCTGACTGTAAAATAAACTTGTAAAAGATTATTTCACTCTCCTCTAAATCAGCACTGGAATAAGAGGTAGAAGAATGCAGCTTCTGACAGGAACTGCCCAGGACATCTCATCAAGTAATTGAACAGAGATGCAGTGATGATTACTGAAAAAGTCATTTACTAAATTATTCAATTAATATTACATTATTTATGAGTTACTGCTCAAGTATTTATAAATACTGAAGATAGTTCATCAAAAGACAATAAAATCCATGAGATGCATTGTTTCCTTTAGCAAAATACCCATTCTATATATTTTAATATCACTTTGCTAGCATTGTCACTGAACCTTTGAACATCCTTTTTAAAATAAAATACATCCTTTTGAAAATAAAAACAACTGCAGCTTTCAAATAACAGCTCTCCCCACCTATGTGATTTTATACTTTCAATAGTATGAACTTATACTACAGATTTATTTTAGGGTTTTCAACATATGCTCTGACACATAATTAATTAAAGTGACATTTTTTGCTATTATCCTTGTACTGATGTGCTGGCAAGTAAAAGCAAAACTTTTAGCACTAGCACATAGGAGAATATACTACTGGTACAAAGAGACATTTGCTTGGACTAAGCAATTGCCTAAAGTAAATTAAATAGATTTTGAAAAGTTAGAGAATTTAGGTTTCTAGCAAAACGTAAGGCTCAAGTTTGTTCTCCGGGACAGACATAATCTTTTACTAGATTTTATTGCTGTATTACATTTTGATGGGAAGATCATCCTGCACCCAAAAACTGAATTACCTTATCTATGGACCTAGAGTTTGGATTTATATCTTGAATTATGTCATGGCCAATGGACACGGGCGCTCTGCTCCAGAATCCTGGTTCCCCAAAACCCAGACCAGGATCCTCCTGGAGTGCACCATGGCTCCCTTGCTTTTTGCAACCTGACTACTGAGAAATATAGAATACAACTCTATGACAATAATGAAATTCAAAATTTTTATTAGTCAGAAAGCATTTTTGAAGATGGCATTTGAAGACTCCATTTAAAGCTTAAATGTACACAGAGATTGTCAGAGCAGAGTTGGGCATTTGGAGATTTTGTAGTGACAGTACAATGACTTGGATCTTTAAATAATCAAATTAAAATAACTGTCAAACAACTCCAGTATGAAAAAGCTGAGATATTTCCACGCAGGTCTGTGTGACAATCATAAAAACTTTTTCACACACACCCCTCCAGCAGCACCTCAGCAGATGTTCAAGGGCCAGGTTGTATGGGGCTTTGAACAACCTGGACAAGTGGAAGGTGTCCCTGCTCCTGGCAGGGGATTTGAATGAGATGAGCTTTTATGTCCTTTCCAACCCCAACCATTCTGTGATTCTGTTAAAGGAAGCACAAAAAAGTGCTGTCCCTTACAATGCTGCAGGACTATCAGAAACCACTCACGGCGTGTGTAGATGGAACATCTCCACACTCCATATCTTTAAAGTCCCATCTGGACAGTTTATTTCATCTTCATTTTTAGTGCAGAATAAAACCCCATAAAAAGCAATGCCCAGACTGGGGGCCCTGAGGAAGCAGCACAAACTGCTGGTGGCTAGAACAACTCATTGTTTAGACTACGGAGAGAGGACAGAAATGGAAAGCCAATAAAAGTGATCCATGAGACTGAGGCTCTGGAAAACAATGTGTTCCTACAGCAAATCAGGCTTTCATCACACAAGATGTATTTCAGTATGTGCAAAGCCATTCTGAAAAAAAAAAAAGGCTATGCTACTGAGCAATCAAAGGAATATTCTGGGTGCAGTTGTTCATCATTTCTGTTCATTGTACAGAGGGTGGAAGCACAAGCAGACCCTACCCCACTGTTAAGTGTCAGCTTTACTTTGGTAATCCTCCCCATCAAACACTGACTGCTACATCAATGCATCTCACCAGGCCATGAGGCCAGACAAGCTAAACCAGAGGCATTAGAAAGCCCTCACCAACATATTAATGACCTCTCTTCTCCCCAAAGGACCAACCCTCTATCAGAAAAAAGAGACCTAATCTTATGGCAGACCTGAAGAAAGAAAAATTTTAATTTGTTTTTATCATTTGTGACTTACAGATTAACATTTGGTTTGTAAAGGGAAATGCAACACACTGGAGGATCCAGCTGTATGTGCAAAATAAGCTCCCAATATTTACAGTAAAAAATTTGCCTTCCTTACCCCAGTAAGTACTCACTATTAAAAGAAAAATTTAAAAATTAAAAGGATAACTTCATAATCTTTTTATCTGGGAATACCTAAAAACTCATTTAAGTTACTGGAGTTATATCCAGAATGCCAGAATGCACAGAAGTTTGCAGAGCTCAGCTCAGAAATGAGTAAGTAAGATTGCTGCAGTCCTCATTAACATGCTGCATTTCAGTTTGTGTCTTTCCCTTTGGGTAGTCACAGGCACAGCATTTTCTTCTGACTTCATTAATTTTTGCTGCTATCAGTTTTTGATTACTTTCCTCTCAGACATGCTCTTAAAGCCAACCAACACAGACACATTCTAGCAAAAGCAGGCCAACATCAAAGAAGCCTGTGTTAATGCCATAAAGTCCACACAATCCAAAATTATCCCTTCAGTGACAGCACCAAATCATCACACAGGGAGACAGGAGTTTGTCAGGAACACGAGATGTCACAGCAGGGTTTTAATTTGCCCACTGGAAAATCCATTCTCAAGTGTTTACAGAAAAGTGGAAAGATAATAGATGTGAGACACTGGAGACAGATTCTATCATCTTTTCATGAAATTCATTCATATTCCAGTTCCTCCTTGCATTTAAACTAAACAGTCTTGCAAACCTTTGCTGTGACAGCTGTCCCTGTTCACAGCAGTAGTTTCATGGATGTCTCACCCAAGTGCCCGTGCCAGGCAGTGTGTACTCAGAGGAAAGAGCAGATTATGCTCATCTTTGTCATCCCCCTGTTCTCTTTACTGTCAACAGCTGGAGTCTCTTTTTTTGGTGTTTAGATGATAAATTCACTGTATCTTCTCTGTATGCCATGTCTTCTGCAGTATGTCTAGGAGTATGTACAGTAACAGCAACATCACGAAAAAGAAAACAAAACCCAAAACCCAAAATATGTTCTACAAGACTTGCACCATATTATTATTGCATTATAGCCCATAATTACTGCTACCAGAGGGCTAATGTTTCTTAGGTAGATACTTTTCCACTATCTGTTTTAACGAAGTTCAGATTGATGTAGGAGATTATTCCAAGAGAAAAACAAGTAAATACATAACTCATTTATTTAGGAAAGTAACAAATTCCCAGAGCACTGAGCAGAAGTTAGTTCATCCCCTGGGTGAATGGACAGACGACTTCAGCTTCTTGAACTATGTCATTGTCTTTATTTGTCACTATAGAAGACTTATTAAAATTAAATTCAAACTTCTATTAAAATTCAACCAATCATGGCATCAAACACCACTGTCTGAATTTATACAGATGCCTAAAGGAAAGATAAAGACTAAAAAGCCTTATCTCCTCCAGTGTTAGACATGACTCTGCTAGTCAGTTCACAACATTCTCTCAAAAGAAGTTCATCCCCTTGAAAAGGGCAGTTTAGTATGGGAAGGGAACAGAGAAACAACTCAATGTAAGAAGTCACAATAATTGACTGGGAAGTTCTAAAGAGAGAGAAAGCAGATTCTTCTTGTTCCCTTTAAGCAACAGAAATGCTGTCACAAGTCACTGGTGCAGCAGGAATTTACAGGAGGAGGAATCCCTCCAGGTCAGACAGTATCCCTGCAAAAGGGAAGAAAAAGGAGCAGTCTATCACAGTCCCCCCCCCCCCCCCCATCACTCACATTTCCATATCTTCTCCTTCAAAACGTCTTACCTCTTCAGGGTAAAAAAGAAAAATGACAAAAAAAAAAAAAAAGAAAAGAAAACTGTAAGCCTTCCAGGAAGTTAATTTGTCCTTCAATAAGAATTTATATAGTTCTCCTATTTTGTATTATATTAGATATTCTATTCCCCTCACCCATGCACAAAACACCACCCCAAAATCTAGCTCCCCTTTATAAAATATGCTTGTGGCTACTGTTTCTTGAAGAAGGTCCTGATGAAGAGAAGTTTAATAGGCAGCATGACAGAGGAATTGTAGAGGTATTTGGAAAAAAAGTGTCTCTCAGCCTCTCAGAATACAGTTATCCTGGATTTAAAGAGAGCAAGGTCAGAGGCTTTAACTGCACAGAGAAATTACTACATATTTTGCAAAATGAAACAGAGTTCTGATTAGTAAGGAGAGGAAGACAGGGCTAAAAATGCTTCTTTAATGTCAGCCACTGAGGGATGGTAATGAGCAGGTCTCTGAGTATGCTGAGACACAGATCTCCTTGCACAAAGTCCATCATTTGGAAACGTGCACCTATCAAGCCTCCAGCACTGAGGAGCAGAGAGCACCATTTCCCTCAAGGCTGACTTTGAAATGCATCTTCCTACAAGCAGGAAAAAGCAGAAATATCAACTCTCTACAGCTTACAGACTTGCTGTATAAAAAGCATTGTTCTGGGACTTTTAATCAGATCTCAGTATTTTTCAGATGCTAGAGGCCAATTGCCCAAATAGTGTCCACCTAGAACAAACAGAAACCCCCTAGAGGTGGAGAGCTTGGAGAACTTCCAAAGATAAAACTGTTCTTCAAAATGGTGAGTAATCCAGAACCATATGGAGTATGGTCTGGATTATCTGGACCCAAACATGCTACTGAAAGAGCCTACCATGATGGACAATTACCATGTTACAGATTCATACTTAAACTTACAGGAAGCATCCTCTGAAGTTGATGTAACCCAGAGAAAATGGGAAGAACAGGAGGGCTGACGGACCCTGAGTAACCAGTCAAGAAAAATATATCAATAATGTCTTACTCTACTGGAGGTACAAAAGCCTGAGATACAGTAGAGCTCTCAAAGTGGCCTTTAATCCTCCTTGTGCATCCTTCAGGGTAGAGTCTCCCTGTACAGTACTGGAAGGAGAGGCACAGCATAAGGAATTCCAAATGAGCTCCTGGATGGGTAGATTTACTATATAAACCCAAATCCTACCAACCCCTTGTTCTGACAGGACAGCCAGAGTGAAGGGAGAAGGAATCTTTCAGCTTGGACATTTTCCAGTCTGACAGAAGATATAGCAGAGCCAGATCTTTTTCCCTGCACAACCCAAAGCAGCCACATCTGGGGCTTCTTCTCCATCCACTCGACTGGGATTTAAGAAGGCACAGTTGCTTCCTAGACAGACAGGATAAAACAGAGGGGCCAGCTTGTCTGTGGAAGAGTGCAGCCTGGCAGGAAGAAAACCTGGAGAACCAATGCTTTGGAAACAGCAGCTCAGGAAAACCCTTTGGCCAAGATGATAAAAGTAAATTAGAACTCAAAGGGCATTGCCTACTTCTTGTTTCCTCAGCTGGGCACTGGAAGTTTATTTTGTCTTGCCACTGGAAGCTTCTACCTCTTCAAGAGCCCATGCACAGCCTGGCAAGCAGACCATGCAGACTCCTGACATTACAGATTATTGGGTTTCCCACTGTTTGTTTTCCATCTCAGCCCTTCATAATGCCATCAATTAAAGGCTAAATTTATAATTGGTGTGGGTTTTTTGTAAAATAAATTTACTCAACACTTCTCACTTGCAATGTGATTATTTTTTCTTATGGTCTCCTAAAGCGTTTCATGAAATTAAAAATTGCAGTTAGCTCCAAGACAGGAAAGAAATACTGGAGCCTATTCTAAGCAGCATGGCATCAGCCCCCAATTACCATAAAAAACTATTTATTTAATATGTCAAGGCTACTTGTGGCAGCCCACCCAACACTTCCAAATAAATAATTAACAGCTGAATTTAGGAGCATGAGGTAATCAAGTTATCCACGGTGTATGACATATTAAAAAAAATGTACTGGTTTTATTTGAAAAGAGAGGAACCTTTGCATGAAGAGTATGCTATTTCTGAGTGTGAATGTATATGTATGAAACAGGAGAGGGGAAAGCTGCAGAAAGAGTCATTACTCACTTTAAGCCCTAATTCATACAAATTTTGACAGAGAATTTATAGAGCAAGTAATCTACTTTTCCTCTGTTCCTGGTAAACTAGAAGTTGGGAAACTAAGGAGAAAGTGGGAGAGCATGTCTGAGTCTCTGTTTCTACTCTGATATGCATTCAGTTGCACCTAGGAAAGTTTAAATCAGTCCCAGTGAGGTCCTATGTAGGAAACAGTTTACAGTTAACTGAATTTCTCACAGCATCTATTATTTTTCTGTGAAGTAACACTCCAGGCTATTCTCACTCCTAAATTGGCTTATGATTTTGGATCAACACACTAATTGGTTATTCCAACAATTCAATTTAATACAAGAAAAGTTAAGTGCTATTTTGATGTGCCAAGAATGTACATCACCTTCTCAAAATCCAGAAGTCCCTATTCAGGACAGTATTGATATTGAGACCCACCATCCATCTGGATTACCATAAATTACTTCTTTATGAGAAGCCACATTTATCAAAAAAGCAAATACAAAAGGCGGGGCAGGTTTATTAGACATTGTGCTGTAGCTCATGATTAAATGATGCCTTAAAAAGTTGCACAGATCTGATAAGGGGCGTTGAAATTCTGAACTTTGTGTTTTCACACACAAGCCCACAAATCAAGTTTCCATTCTGTCATCCTTGCTAGCACTGGTGAACCTTTACCTTCCCCAAATACCAGCCACAAGTATGGGAAAGACTCATCTTCTCTCTTCACTCTGCCAGAGAGCTGTGGTCAGGCTCTAGACACGTTTTTCAGTGTATTGCAGGGATTGTTCCAAGTTTCTAATTAAGATTATTCCAGGTTTTGTACAGGTTCTCATTAAAGGGACCTAGCCATACTTGTATCAGGATCATAAGAGGCAAACACAGCAGAGAACCTGATTATTATATGGGAATGTCCCTGTTCTACTCACATGCACTGGAATCAAGTCTAAGTGCATTTTCTGCCTAACAAAAATCCTGCAGGTATCCCAGGAAGCACTGAGTGAGCCAGGTGGGGCTATCCTCTCTTCAAGACTGCAGAAAACTGCTTCTTCACAAGCCTTTTGTCCAATTTCCTTTTGGAATTCATTAGGAAAGAGCATTCAGCACTACACCCTCAACACTTTTAACAGACCAATGCCAAACCATTGCCCATTACTTCCTGTGTTCCCAATTTAATTAGATTTATTGTTGTTGTTCTAATAGTAGAATATAGAACTGAAATAACTTGATTTTCATTATAATATTCTTTTCATTAAATACTTTTCAGGTTGGTTTCTTTCAAATTATCACCAGCATCATGTTAAAAAGCACTACACTACTGAAACCCTTTTATGCAAGGCTGTTGCCTTAGGAGACCAAACACATGGAACAGGCTATTCATTCAGGAGGTGACTTTGTGCCAGTGTGGGACACAGCCAAGAAGGGACAAGATTTCCTTTTAATGTTTTCTAACAAGAAGTTCATAACTGATCCTCTCAACATGAGCCAGTATTTGAAGAGCTGATCTTTCCACATTGAAGTGAACTCTTGATATTTTATATGGTTAAGAATATATTTGAACTATGCAAAATAAAATATTTCAGCAACAGCAGATCAGGGGGTTAAATTCACCAAAAGTCATGGAGCCTTCCTAGTCTGCCTCCCTAGAAGAGAATTCAGAGTTTTTTGTAAGTATTAGGTATAGTAATCCTTTACATTAAGTGATGGTGCATATTGTCCCACCCTTGGAACTGTTCAAGGCCAGACTGGAAGGGGCTTGGAATAACCTTGTCTAGTGGAAGGTGTCCCTGCCAAAGGCAAAGGGGTGAAATGAGAGTATCTTTAAGGTCCCATCCAATCCAAACCATTTTATCTTTACATCAAATAGGCAACCTTTCCTTCTTATGCCACACTGCATTAAAAAAATAAATTATGCAATACATACATACAGGTGATTAGCATAAATAGATAATTTACTTTTGCAATTGCCATTGGTAATATTAAACCTATAACCACAATGCTGTTCTGATGTCAGAACACAATGCAGCACAGTAGGGAGGCAGAAAAGAGGGGGCAAAAACCCCTGAAGGTTGGTTCATTTTTAGTAACATACTTTAAAAGCCTAATCTGTTTAGTTTATCAGAAAGATTGTAAAAATTACTTGACTGTGAGTATCTCTGTGGAGAGAAAATTAAGAGCAGTAAAGGACTCTGGTGGGAAAATCTGTTACTAAAAGTAAGGGCTGGAAGCTGGAGCAGAAACTGAAATTAGGCAGGGAACAGGAGCATTACTCCCATCCTGACCTCTTCTTATGAAAACCAGGGCCTTTCTACACCCAAACCTCACTTCTGAGCACAATGTATTAGCAAGAAGGGCCAGATGAGCTCCCAGAACAAGGAGGAGATCAGACTGAATGGCACCTTCCCAATGAAGATGTTTGTAAATCCCATGGAGTCAAGGAGATCCATTTGCAGTGGTTAGTGGGAAAGAAGGGAACAGCAGCAATAACTGGGGCTTAGAATGGCATATGAGAAACCCTCTTGTCAAAACTGGGGAAAAAAATCTGCCAAAAAGTGCACTCAGCAGCTGTGAAGGGCAAAGCTGGGAATCCTGGGTGGGAGGATCAGGAGTGAAGGATGTGAAGGATGAATGCAAATAACTGCAGCTCAAGGAATTACTGAAGGAACACAAGCAGGGAATGACAAGAGCAGGGCAGTTTCTTAAATCAGGGAATATGAGGAATGGGCCCAAACCCTGAGACAGAGATTCAGACCCTCATGGTTTTGAAAATGTTCCTGCTCCTTAGTCACCTTCTGGAGGTGAGCAATGGGGAAGGGCAGGAGTCTGGGGTAACACATAAAGATGTCCACGGAGACAGAGAAGACAAAGCACCACGTCTAAAACACAAATACAAATTACAGCTTTTCTAGATATCATATATATAGAATAGATGGTATCTGAGTTGTTTTCAGAAAAGCAGGGAGTGTCTGACAGGGATCTAATTTTATTGGGTCAAAATAGCCATTAACAAAGAGTTTCTACAGAAAAGGAGATAATTTCCAAATATCTTCTTAAATGTGACGCTTTATAAAGAGACATAAAGTCCATATCAACTTGCATTGAATGTAAAAGGGAGGAAAGATCCAGTCAGAGGCCTGCAAGGACTAGGAGTTTTTCCATCTTCTTGGACTCAGAGCTTTTCATAAAACTGATTGACTGTCCACCCTCTCACATATTTACTCATTTGGCAGCCTGGTTTTCCCAGAAAGCTATCTCAATTCAGCAATGCCTGTGGAGCAGAGACAAAATCTGGAAACAGGGAATGATGGATGGTTTGATCGTATGGCAGCATAAGAATGGAATGGCAAGGGCCTCATACAGATGTCCTCACAACAAATAGAAGAGCATAAAAATATTCATTACCAACTAAGAAAGAAGACAGCATCAGAAAACAAATGGGAACTAAAGGAAGCCAGGCAGTGCAGTCTGAAGACATAGGGGATGTGGAAGCAGGAATGGGAATGTTGGAAATGGTGCTACAACACAAAGATGTCAACCCTCAGATGCCAAAAGCAGCATGCTAATTTTTGCATCATGCAGGAGACAGAAGCCAAAACCTGCAGCTTCTGTGAGCAGAGAAGGGGCCTGAAGACATCACTGCTGCCCCTGCTAAGTGGAATTTAAGGTGCAGCCTCTTATTCAATTTCTGTGTTGTGCTTCCTATATTTTTTAAAAATAATTTTAAATAATTACATACAGTGGGTCTCAGTGCAGGTTGGTCTGTGGACCAAGAGATTTCACAAACAGCTGTTTCCTTCATTTTCCTTTTCCACATAAAATCATGTTGTGTGAAGTAATAGTTCCCCAGAAACTCGGAATAATCTCTGGGAGCAACTCAGCAGTGGGCAGGGGTGAATTAGTAAGCAGAGAAAACTTTCTCCAAATTTCTTCTTGGAGAATGAGCAATACCCAAGAACATACATGGTAAAGACAGGACCATAAGGCTTTCTGAAGCTCTGTTGTGTGAATTGGAAACTCAAGACCCTGCATCCCAGCCCACCTCACAGCCCAGTTCTGTAGTCCAGTCTGTCTGCATGGATGTTAAGGGAAACCATGTCAAAAACTGCTCTCCTGAAATCCAGGACAGTGAAACTACCATTTTTCTCATCTCCTCAGGATCCACCATCCCACGGTCACTGCAACCAAGGCTTCCCTTGACTTTCACAGCCCTGACCAGTTCTTCTTTGTTTAAAGGGTCAGGCCCAGGCAGATCATTCCCACCCACCAGCTCCTCAATCTCCTGTGTCTGGATGCTGGCACCAATGTACTCCAGTAGCCTCCTGAATTACTTTTGTCCTGCTCTGATGTCCCTCCAGCAGTTTTTGGGATGGTTAAGGTCCCCTATGAGGACCAGTGCCAGTACAGGTGAGGCTTCTTGCAGCTCCTTGCACAGGGACACCCAGCAGAGCCTGCCCTCTGAACCCAACCCATCAGCTCCCAGCTGTCTCATCACCAGTTCATGTTTACATCCTTCTGTCTAAACACACTGCACTACCTACAGGTTTGTTTTCTGTTTGGTGTTACAACCAGAGAGTGACAAAGTGCTCTGGGTTATCTTTCCTGTCACTGACACTCTGGTGCTTCCCAACTGCACTTGCAGGGATACTGCTTAACCTACCTCAGCTCCACATGGAGAGCAAAGTTAGAAGAGGCTGCATAAAAAATATCAGGAAAATATTTAGAAAGTAATCACAGATAGAAATGTTTCTTGGCCACTGGTATTGTGGAGTGTATCTGACCCCACTAAAGTTCCTTCCTTTCTTCCAGGACCATTCACTGTGAAATCAGCACATTTTCGGATTTGCATCTGTGTAGCCAGAAGCATGCTCTTGCATGTCTTTATTTTCCATTACTTTGAGAAATTCTGCAAATAAAGTGTTGTTTTAACAGTTTGCATGAAAACACAGCAGTGACTAAGATCCATTACACTGCATTTTGAGCCCAGACACCTAGAGAATTAGCTAAATGTGCACAATCTAACTCCTACGTAAATGAAGATTGTGGTTAACTCTCTTGAAGTCAGTACAGTCAAGTCAGTGTAAGGTAAGACAGTCAGGAGCAAAATCTACAGCATTATTTTTAAAAGGAGGAAATACAAAAAATAGAAGTAAACAGACCACAGTCTTTCTGCTAGAAAGCACAAACAACCACCTACATGAAGAAAAGTGGAGTAGGTGTGTGTTGGCCATTATTGTTATAATTAGGATCTAGTTTTAAAAAATATGTTTTCACAAGGGAGAAGGTACATAGTAAAAATGTATGTCAGCAAGTTATGTCATTTTAATGATATAATTGAAAATTAGGCTTATGTACATGACTGTTTTTGGTAGATAAATCTAACAGGACACAGAAGATGAATATTACAGAATTTAATGCTGCTCTTAAAGCTACAGTTTCAACAATGACATTCTAAAAGTTGCAAAAATATCAGAGCTTCGTTTGAAAGAAGACACTGGAGGACCTTGCTCACCTTTTTTAAGGTGTTTTCACGTAAACAAGATAAACTGAATTGAATAAGGCATTTCTATCTCAAATAGCTGTGTACAAGAAGAAGACTAGGATGAGCCCTGAAAGTTTTGTGCTGGCAGCAGAGAGCAGAGCTGGTGGGATGGAATGGGAAGGGCTGAATGAGAGAAAGGTGGGGATCAATGGAGGTTAGCAGGTGAGCTCTGGCTGCAGTGGCCAGCCAGCACAAAAATGGACAGGAGTGGCCAATTAAAAGTGAAGAAAAACTGCTGGAAAAAGAACTGGGCATTAATTTAAGAAGCCTGACTGTGAGGCGAACATATTCCAAGCTAGCAATGAAACTAAGTTTGTGGATAATAAAAAACACTGTAAATCTTATTAAGCAGGAAGTCTAAAGAGGCTTTTCTCTAGTTTTGTACCTAAGAGTCTGAAAATCATTGCATTATTAGATTATCTTACAGAAAGGTAGTCATTCAATATCCCAATCCCATCCATGGGGAAAAAAAAATTTGAAGAAGAAGATTTATAAAAACCACTGATGCCAAGGCCTATAATTGGAGAAGAAGGATGGTTTAGCCCAGAGTTGGGATAACAAATGCTAGCCCAGGGAACTCAGACATTGAGTTCAACGGGGATTATAAAGCTTAATAAAAGGCAATACTAGTCAGCTCTGGCTCATTTTTTTCCCCAGCACTGAGACAAGAAGCAGTTGCAAGTGCTGGCTGCAATTGTTCATACTCACTGAACAGTTTCTCTCTGGCCCTAATCAGAGGCAGAGGAAATGTCCATACCTAAAATGAGTTCTCACTCCTCAGTCCAAGTGGGACTGAAAAGCTGCATGAAAAGAAACAAATCAAGAAGGCAGTTCACAACTGCAATATTGAGTCACATTGCTATAGTCAAGGACTAGGGGGACCCAGGCTTCTTTGCCTGCTCTGCCCCACAGTGTTCTTGCACACCTTGAGGCATGCCATGAATTCTCTCCCCTTGCTTCTCAGCTGCACAGCAAAGATAAAAGTTCCTCCCTAATTTAGGAGAGTGCTATCAGCCAAACAAAAGACAAACAGGGGGTGCTCAGACATAACCACACTTTAAAAAGTAAAATTTTAAATTAAAAATTCAGGAAAGTACTTGAATTCAAAATAATGTTAAAGTACAAACTGAATATACAGGTTCATTTAAACCACTGTGGAATAATTAAAAATTTAAGGGCACTTCAGTTTCAGCACATTTTCATTCACTGTCCTAAACAATATTTTGAATACAGCCAAAGTATGTTCATTAATTCCTAAAGATGCACATAAAATCCTGAAACTGTCAAAAGAAAAATGAGCTGAAAGGATTCCAGCAACTGAACTTCCAAACTAGTCTGGCATAGTTAGCACAGCAGAAATAAGACACTACCAGGGGGCAAAAAGAACTTTTGATTTCATACAATTTTGTACCAAAATTCTCTAAACTATAAATCATTTTACCAGCTCAGTGTAATGCAAGCTACGAGATTTTTCAAGTATTAATTATTTCTAAGTATTTAATACTTAAAGCAAATCAAGTGTAGTCCCAACTACTTTGACTCACTAAGATGAAACAGAAAAAAATAAGTTTCCCAAACCATCATTATATTATAACCAACTTCTTTTTTCAGGTGTTGAAGGATAGTCTCTGCAACCAGATATCAACATGGAGAGACAGTTAAATATTTTTCTATCTGCTCTTCACTGCTGAAATTTAATCTCATATGCTACATGCCAGCCATGAAGGTATTAGAGAGCTTCATGTCCATCACTTTTTAATCATATGCCTCTTGTACTTTCAACCTCTCCTACTAAAAAAAAAAAAAAAAAGGCACAAAAAAAAAAAAACCCACTGGATTTATCTTAGTAGCATTTTAGAGTTCTTTTTCATTATTTCCTATAGATTAGCAAACATTCCCTGGCAGGTTGTTTGTCTGATAGCCTCAACAATCTTAATCTTATTCTTTCTAATGTTATGCTTTGGTTTAGGTTAGCAGAACTGTTTTCTAAAGCTCTCTGTATCATCAAACATGAATAGAATGGAAAAACACATGGACTTTAAGCTAGTAAAAAAACAAACTGATAAGATGGCTTCAATCTGAAGGGTTCACAGATTTTTAACTGATTATCACAGCATGAGCTCTTCCCAATATCCCACATACACTCAGAACCTACTAGAGACAAATAACATTTTACCCTGCATTTACAGAACAGTATTTTTAATTGACCAGAAAAGATGCAGATTCAAGCACAGGATGTCTGCACCAGTCTCAGTGGGGTGTTCTCTTGAAGACATTGGTACAAACCATGGATAAAGGCAGAGGGCACCTCTGTGTCCCCATTTATGATCCTGCATTGTTGGCAGTGGCTGAACAAGCTCATGTCAACACACAGAACAATTTCTAGAATTTAAATGCAAAACATCCTTTCAAATCTGCATTTAAAAAATAGGGAAAAAGAGGATAATATACAGTTTCCTTCTGGTAATAAGATCCATTTTAAGCAAAACTAAAATATTCCTAGTTAAGAAGTAATTACATTTTTTTTGCTGTTTCCAGTTTTACCTCAAGTTCCTGTTATTTCTCATCACCCAATCTTTGAAGATATTACAGTTATTGTCATTGATACTTCTGCAGAGGTTTTCTGGCAATTTCTGGTGAATTACCAACACAATGAACAATTTTTCTGTACCATTAATATTACAGATCACACAGTGGTTTGGGTTGGAAGGAATCTCACAGATCATCCTGTTCCAATCACCCTTGCATGGGCAGGGACACTTTCCACAAGACCAGAAAGGTCACAGACTCTTTATAACAATTACCATTATATTTTAAAGGAAGCACAGAATCTACACACTGCATAACTTCACATTGTAGAAAACACTGAGGGTTTTTTCTGGTTACTTTCTGTATGTTGCAAAAGGCTGATTTTTCTCTGCTGTGTCATTCTCATTAATTTGCCTTCCAGGTTCTCCCATTTATTAACAAAAGGTCTGAATCACCTGAATGTGAATAGTCAGCATCTCTACAAGAGATTTTGTAGGGATCTACCAAGTCTCCATTCCTAAACCACAGGATTTCAAAGAATTTTTTTCAGAGGTAATGACAGTTACAAAATGAATTTTAATGTACTATCTTGGGATAAGTGGGGAATGTTCTGGCAACCCCTAAATATGCATTTTTGAATCAAGAATGGTAATGTCCTGGTAATGGCAGCTCTAAAACATTTCCCACATGAATCTCCAAAATTACTAGTCTTCCTTCAGCTGTTGTTTATGTCTTTGTAGTGCCTATGTTGCAGGTTATGTTATGTTATGTTATGTTATGTTATGTTATGTTATGTTATGTTATGTTATGTTATGTTATTGATGGAGACCATAACTATTTAAAGTAAGGAGTTATTTTCCTTTAAGAGTTTTTAAATTGAAAATGTTGTTGAGAGCCTAGAATCCTCTTCTGGCCCCAGTGGTTCTGGGGTTTTCACTTTTTGCTTCAAATGTGCAGCCTAACACTGAACTGTAAGCTCATTAGAGATGTAAATCTTCTGAAATTCTCTTAAATTCACAGAAGTCTTCATTCAAAATTGGAGAGAAATATCCTAGCACTGACTGCAAGCAACTTCATGGTGTGGTCAATTGGCCCATTAGTGCATCTCAAGGCATTGTATCAGGAGAACGTTTCTTCTGTAATTTTATTTCTGTGACTCCTAAGGCTGCTCCAAGCTGCTCTGAGTGATTATCTAGCACTCATTTTCACTTTCTTAATAATAGGTTGACAGCATGCAGCAGATAAATTGATTCACACAGCCACAAAATTGATAAATTCTGAACTGGAAGGAGATCGCTGTTGCCATGCAAGTCAGCAGGAATCCTGAGTTTGCTTGCTTTCCTCCTCCTCTCTTTTCCACAAGCTCAGGAAGCAGGGAGTTTGTCAAGAAAACTTTAATAAGGACAATTAGCAGAGGCACAAAATGCCTTCATAGAACAAATAAAAGAACAACTGTGCATGTATACATACACAGGGAAGAAAAAAAATGTAAAAGCCTTAATTTCTCCATTTCCTGACTCCTTAGGGATTTGACTTTGCCATTCAGTCTTACCTTTCCTGTCCTAACCCTCTTTCAGTGTCATTTTCAGACATCACAGAGCCACACTCTGACTCCAGCAGCAAACTGGCTTCAGAGTGTCTCAAAACCAACATGTGATGATGAATCAAAGAAAAGTTGACCAAGAACCTCAATGCTGAGATTTACAGCCACACAACTCATGGCCTCACCTTGAAACTGTCTTGAATAAAGAAACTGAAACTCTCCTTCCATCTGCACAACCTGATATGGTCACATTACAGCTGAGGATCCTGTGCCCCACTTCAGAGTATAAAGGCTGATTTTAAGCAAAATGCAGCTTTAGACTACTGCAGTATTTTTAATGACTAAGAAAAACTACCAAAGGGAATTCCCAAGCAGTAATGCAATTTAGTAGGCTAATACTCACTTGTACTTTGAAAGAAAGCCATTAAATTATGTCAGCATAAAGTATTCAGTATAAAATACTTGCAATGCATGTACACAAACAACTGACACAAACATATTTAAGGAAAGCTGCCACCCAAGGAGACGCTGTTAGGGTTTAATTTCAAACAAAATCAACTTTAGGTACTTGATGTGCCCATACAAAGGCAGAGGCTTTTGGTAGTGAGAACAGAAGGCAAAGTATTGGGAAGAAATCATTCACTGTGAGAGAGCTGAGGCCCTGGCACAGGGTGCCCAGAGAAGCCCCTGGATCCCTGGAAGTGTCCAAGGCCATCTTGATGGGGCTTGGAGCAACCTGGAATGGTGGGAGGTGTCTCTTGGCAGGGGGTTGGAACTTTATGGTCCCTTCCAACCCAAACCATTCTATCAATCTCTTTTTGTACAGCCAGTCTCAAGGAGCTGATGTTCCTAAGGAGTCCATCCGTACTTGCTAATACTTCCCTCACCTCTCAGACCTGAAGTGATTCTTAACTGCTTTCTAATTAAATCAAGATGCTATTTTTTTCCCCTGCATTTGCTCTAATTTTAATATTTGGTTAAATACTTTCTAATTAAGACAGGATAGTATTTATATGAGAAGTCTGATACTTCATTAATGATGCAAAGCAGAGAGCTGCTGTTCTTTCCTATGGAACACTTTCAGATCACAACATTTTCAAAATTATAACTTAAAATCTGAAGGCCTGAGATTTATTCCCTCCCTGTTTACCTTAATAAATAAAATCTAAGAATTTCAAAACTTGGTGCTTGGAGAGAAGGAGATTTTCTTCTTCAGAATATTCCCTCTAAAGATTACTTTTTCAAGGAAAAGCTGAAACAATTTCTGAAACTGTGATGGGTTAATTTTCCAAAAATCAAGCTGCACTGAAAACAGCAACGAAAATTGGCATTTGACAACAGTATTACATTATTTAGTGCTGACATTAAACAAGTACTATCTTTTGCTTCTACTGCAAAGCTTTATATTGCATCTATCAAGCACTTTTCAGGTTTCCAATGCAGTCAAAATGCTAATCAAGTTAAATAGTTACTGGGCACATCCTGATTTAACGTTTGCTTTGATTTCAGTACCAGCATACTTAATATTTCTTTATTGGGCTGAAGTTCAAAATACTGTGTGGTGTCAGAAGGAAGGACAAGGGCCATAAGAGCCCAGTTATCAGAAAAATGAAGTATCAGCAATCAAGGGTGTAGAAATCAGTCTTTTTGGACCCAAGTTAAACAAAAAACCAGAGGTAGGGAAATGAATGTTAGGCCACATAGACTTCCCATTTGCAAGATTAAATAAAGATAATGAAGGAACGACTCATTTTCCTTCTGCACAAACTAAGTCGGCTTCTAATCTCTGAATACTAGAACACTATCATTATAATGCTGCATTAATATGCAATATAATACTTTTCCACTATTTTGAACACTGCAGGAGTCTGGTGGTAAACATTTCATTTTACAGAAGGCATCACTGTGAAAGGGATGGCAAGTAGCATGCTCTAGACCACACAATAAGACAGAAGCATCTATTAAGGTAATTGCTTCATCTTCAGGATATTACAGCATGCTAATATTTCCCAATGAAAATTCAAAGTCTCGGCCCAAACACAGCATGAAAACACAGTGCACAGCCCTAGCTCCTGGACAAACATCACAAACAGCATTTTGCTTAAATACATGCAGAAATCCCAAAGACTCTGGAATGGCCAGCAGCTCCTGCCTAGTGAATCATCCCATTTCTGCAGGCTCTCCAGCTACAACAGCAAGAGCCTGAACCACCTGTTTGCAGTATAATGAGCTATTAGCACCTTTGCTTCGGCAGTTCACTGGTGAGAGGTGTCCCCCACAGCTCTTTGGGGCTGTAAATGAAATTCCTGCAGTTGACAGATGTTCCTACAACAGGGCTGTCTGCTCTCACAGGCACATATTTTGTTGCCCTGATTATTAAACTACATAAGCCCCACTGGGAAGAGTCATGGCCATCTAAGCAACTCCTATAAGGATCATCATGTATTTTACAGCTGATTTATGTGTTCCCTGTTGAGAAGCAACACCATGCTTTTAACTGCAGCTGCTTTCTTGTTGATCTCACCACACTCAAAGTGTGGGTGTAAGAGGAGGACAGGGATGAGCCAGAGGCTCTGGTGGGAGGAGGGCACTGCACTTGGTCTGAGCACCCATTTCTTTTTTTTCTTTAATAAGCAGAATCACATAATCATTAAGGTTGAAAAATACCTCCAAGATCACTGAGTCCAACCTTTGAACAAACACAAGCATGTCAACTAAAACACAGCACTGAGTGCCACGTCCAGTTGCTCCTTGAACACCTGCAGGGACAGGTGGCATCACCTCCCTGGGCAGAACCTTCCAAAGCCTGAAAAACCTTCCAGTGAACAAATTCCTTCTGATTTCCAACATGAATCTCCCCTGGTGCAGCTTGAGGCCACTTCTTCTTTTCCTGTCATCGGCTGCCTGGAAGAGGCTGATCCCAAGCTGGCTACAACCTTCTGTCAGGGAGTTGTAAAGAGCAATGAGATCTCCAATGTTCACATAAGGAAAAGGGTCAAATATTGAAGACAAGTGTGTCTAAATATTTGAGATAATCCGACACAGAAAGTATTAGCAGTAGTTTCTTCAGTAGTTTCTTCCAAAAAGAAAAGGCAGCCTGAAGCAGAAAAATGCTGATTAAGGTATTTAATGAAAACTGAAGTAGGGGAAAAGCTACTACAGAGCACGTCACTGCCACACAGCAATCCACTGTCCAGCCACAAGAAAGAAGGAAATAAAATCTCAGTATTGCCCAGAGGATGAAGATAAGGCTCTGTTTGAGGGTGGGAGAAAAGACAAGTCATATTTTGGGAAAAGGTGAAGAAGGGAGACAAAATCCATCCTGAAGCAGGAAAAGGAGATGCCACATAAAACCTATTAGAAATAGTGAAAAAGTGACTGTAAACATTTCTCTGATATTTGGCAGACAAGGAGAGCTCCCCAAGAGATCTTGTAACAGTTGAGAAACACAAACGCACCTACATTTGATAAGATAAATAATTTGAGGCCAAGTGATTAAACTGATTTGCCTTGGGTCATCTGAAAGTTTCACAACACCTGGATGTCCACCCAGAGACCTCCACCAAAAGCCAACATCTGCATGGGGAACCTCTCCATGGGGATCAGTGCAGCAACACAAACTTCTGATCCTCATCCAGATTATCACACTACCAACAGAGTAACTCTCCCTGTGAAAGGACTGGTACTTTCACTTGTATTTTTTGGAGCTGATCTGTACTCTGCTGAACATCCCACTTTTTCTTCAGTTGGAAAAAGTCAGCAATGAAAAAAAAGTGCACAGAATTTCAAGTTTTATGTCAGCAACTTTTTCTATACCTTTCACTTAGATTATGATTTTGTCTAGGACTCAATTCCTAAATATTCTACTCTAGATAACCTCTAAATTTTTACCAGAATACGTGAGGTCATACTGTGCTCTTACTAACTGTAAAATAAAACATATCAAGCACACAACCAAATACCAAAAAACCCACTTATTTTACCAGATCCATTCTCATCTTTCAAAGATATTGACAGAGAAGAAACTGATGTTTTCTCAGATAAAAAAAAAAAAATAAAGCAAAACTAAAGAATAAGGTATTTCTATGATATATTTTGGAAATACTTGAAAATTACAAATCAGTGGTTCATTTTTTAATTGCACATATTTTCCTGATATTTTGAGAATACATTAGCTCAGCAGTATCTGTAGTTTACAGTAGCAATTAGCATCCTGGGGAGTCAGCCGCAAATAACAAATTCATAAACAAAGTAGAATTAATCAAGGGAAAAATTAAAAATAAGGAGGAGCTTGCATAATCTTAGAATGACAGAACAGCTAAGAGAAGCCCTTGCTCCAGGCAAGGATTAGTCTGTCAAAATTATGGTCAAATATTTAAACACACTTCTTTTACATTAATGCTGTCTGAAGTTAATGGAAGATAGTTATATAATTCAATAATAACTATATTATGGCCTGTCTAACAATTAAATTCAAACCATAATCACCTCACTAAACTTCAAGATGTCCTGGTAGGTTTTTCATTTCAGTAAGAGAAGGTACAGGGGAGATGCTCTTACTCCTCAGTGCACAGGCAGAGAAAATAATGGGCAGCAGTAAACAAAATTCCAAAGCTAAACTGTTCCCAAACGTAAAGATGTGGAAGAAATGTCCTATGCCATTGCATGACTAGATTATCAGACCACCAGCAAGTAAAAATCAGCCCATCCATTATTTTACATACACAGGATGGAAAGGGTGCTGAGTGGGAACATCACAGAGCTGCAGTCCCACCTCTGCCAGCTGAAAGCTGCCCTTTATTAAGTGGAACACCAGCCTGACTTTGGTGTAGCCAGGCTTTTCTCAGGCAGTGCGCCCATCACTATCATGTGCTGGATATCAGGCTACAGCAATAGAAACAAATTCCACATGGATTTCTTCAAATGGAGTGAGGGAAGAAGATGGACAGAGAGAAGGCAAAGAGGTCACTTGTCCCATTTACTTTTTCTTACAGTTAACAACTCACAACAGAAACTAGAGCCATAATTCTGAAACCCCAGTCATGCTGCTGCATGAAGTGACCACACACTTCATAGTCTGCTAAAATTATCTGCCAAATCAGGCCAAGACCACTGGCCAGCCCTTTACCTGGCTCTGTGCTACAATCTCAGACTGGGCAGCAGTGCATTTCCACTGATTCTTCCATTTCAAGTATTCATATTATCAGGGCTATAATTTCACCGGCAACATGTTGGTTTTTTTTTTTTATTGCTCCCAATCCATGACAGTCTGGAAAAAGTACTCCTTAAGGAGGATATTTTTAACAGAGCTCAGCATGAAACACAGCAGGGCTGGGGCTACAGCACTTCTGACCATGAGACAGCTTCCCTAAGAACACCAAGCTCAGAGATGTTTTACCAGCAGCACACAGCTTGTATTTTGTGTTTTTTCATGAAGCTTACCCATACTTTGTTCAACAGTCCTTTACAGAGCATATTTATAAGGAGAAAACCACTTGGAAGAAGAGTCCATGCAGTCTACTGGAAGGCTTGCTGTGGTAAATCTAATTTACCTAGAAGTGCTGAAGTACTGACAAAGGCAGAAACTTTAAAAAAACCAACAACAACAACAAAAAAAATAAAACAAAACAAAAAAAAAATCCCAACACAAAACAAAACAAAAAAAACCCCAAACCGAAATCAGAAAGAACAAAGAACAGAGACAGAATCATCTCAGTTTGTCAGAAAGGTAGGAAACATTGTCTTGGACACACTTTACTTGAGTATACCTTGCAAACTTAGAGGAAAACTCCCAAATGCAAAGTTACATCTTTAAACAATAACATGAGGCTGTTATTGAAGTGCTATGATTTTTTTTGTATCTCTATTTAAAATAGTTTCCCTTTAGAACATCCTGTTGAAAGGCAGAAAAGGGCTGTAAAGTGTTATTTTCCTTACATTTGTGAGAAAAAGCCTTTGTCCTTTACATTGGTTGAGACCCAATTGAGACAGTATTTTAGGATTGCAAAGGTCACTTAGATTGCCCATATCCTACATGAAAGCTCTGAGAACAATTCCACAACAGCAGAATTAATACAGTCTTAAAAGAGAAAAATCAATGCAGCATTTGTACTTTTTTTTTCCCATGAGCACCAAAACATTTGCTAATTAGACTTCATAACACTGCTCCTGGCTGGGTAACAATTATCAGATCCATTTTACAGGTTGCTAACGAAGGAGTTTTGCTCAATTAGAAGTGAAAGGATCAATATCAGGCCATACCACATCTCAAAAGGACAGAGGCCACTGCAACCTGAAGTGCCTCAATCCACTGGGTGACAAGATAAGGTGCAATTAGTTATGCTTTTTCTCTGATCAAAGAGAACAGTTTCTAATGGACTGCCCTTCTCTGCACAATGTGCCACTATCTTTCCTCTCTGTAACAGCAAAATTACAGTGAAAAGAAACAATTTGCTACAAAGCAAGTTCTAAACACAACAGAGCAGAAGCTATTTGGGCAGCTAATGCTCAGTGTTTCGTGCTGCCTTTATTCTTAAGGCACCACATTTCATCAGCTGCAAGCTGAGCAGTGGATCTCTACACAAAACAAAGATATCCCATGCCTTAACAGAAAGGAAAGCAGGTGAGTCACTTTAAATTATAATCAATGGGAACAATAATCCTACAGCTAAGTCTTGATATTTCTCAAGTACTTTCATAAATTTTCAGAAGGGGCATTTCTACCACTTAAACTAATACAAAGCAAGGGATCAATATTACAAGGGTTTTTGTATTGCACCAGAGACTTGAAAAAATTTAACTTGCTTCTGTGCTTCAGCTCTTCCTATCTGAATTTTCTCTCTTCTCACTGTCCTTCAGCAACACACAGTAATTAAATTAACAAGCTCATTTTTTTCTAAATATTTGCAATATTTTATTACTTGCACTGTTTTATGCAAGGTACATATCTCAAAAGTATTTAAAGGATATTTATGAGCTCAAAAAGAACTGAGGGAGGGCTATAAATCCATGCAAACCATGAGGAGCTATTTTAATTTCCCAGAGTCTTGTACTGACCAGGGCTGGCTTGCCAGGAAAACTCAGTACTGGGCAGGTGTTTCAATTCTTGGCTACAAAAATACCTCATCTTCCTTCTTCTCCCATTTCTTTCATGATAAATCTCTAGCCTTCATGATAAATCGCTGCAAGGTCTTCAGAAAGCAAAGTTGGTCTGACAGTCATACTGAAAGCCTGAAACACTGTGGAATATCCTGTCCCTGGAAGCAGAGTAAAACCTCCTGTACATTGTTAGAGCCACCACCTTGCACCACAGGCTGCTCCACTCGGGGTGTCTCGCTCAGCACTCGGGACAAGACCCAAAAAGGCAGCTGGGCCATCCTGGCTGTAGCAGGGAGATTGTCAGTGCTGTCAGCTCAGGGTCTGTGTTTCAGTCCATCATCTTCTGGCCAAGACTGTGACACTCTCATAAACAAGACGACAGATTATAAACTGACTTGATGTATTGTAATGATGGAAGTGACATACGTGGAAACAACACTTTTTCTCATTTGGCTCTATCTCATAATCTCCCTCTGTCATCCCCCATGACTTGATTTTTTTCTATTTATTCTCTTCCATATGTTTCTGTATAATGGAGAAAGCACAAATAAACTACGAAGTACAAAAAGGAGAAGAGATGTCTCTCCATAATTATAAATCTTGTTGTGTGATGCTCTGTATCCTTTGAGCATTTGGGGAAACAGATTTTAAGAACAGGTTCCATTAACAATAATGGGATAAGTTTCCAAAGTAATACAAGCTGGTGCACTTCAGAGAAGCAAAGGCTTCAAGGAGTTTTTCCCTTTGCTCTGTAATAACAAAGCCACTAAATCTAAGGAGTAAAACCTGCAGCCTATGCCTACTTCCAAAGTGACAAATGCTACAGAGTAAAACTCTGCTCAGGCACACCAATGACGCAGTGTTGCAGTGACAGAATAAACTGTACTGCTTCCAGTGTCAAATTCTTAATCTCTAACACTGCTGGTTCACTGCCTCTACATGGTGTCCACTAGACTGCTCAGAATAAAAAAAAATACCCTAGAGAAGTTAATTGATTTCTAAAAGCATACTTAATTTAGCTTAAGCAGCATGACAGAGGAGCATGTGAACTACCAGCACACCCAGCTTAGTTATTTCCATGAAACAACAGATTTACAGTAAAGTGTTTTAGCTTGCTTCTCATTAAGGAATTATTTTGAACCCCATGAAGGAATGAATAGGTGTGATCCTGAATCCTGAAGCCAATGAAAAAGATAACCCTGAGTTGTGAATGTGAATAATAATATGAAAAGCTAACCAGGTGACCTACTGTGGTCCCTTCACACCTCACCCATTCTGTGATTCTGTCATTATTTTCCCCCTCTATCCAATTAGCCTGGTGATCATTTTCATGTAAGAATTTGCAACCAGCCTCCACTTTTAATATGCAGAGTGCTAGAAAACACTTGTGCTAAGACCCTTTGCCAGACATATTTCTACTTATGCACGCAAATCTACTGAATTTCACAGAAGCTTGTGTACCATACCTCTGCTTTACCAACATACAACTCCAACGCTCTTTTTTCCCTAAGTTCTTTAAATAATTTAACATACGAAATTGGAAGGTGCTGATTTTTTTTAGGAAGTTGTAACTTCTTCATGAAGCTCAAAGATGCTCTGAATGACATTGGATGGGACAGCTGGAAGCCAGCAACAAGCATTGCTGCAGCTCTCTCTTAGCAGGCACAGAGAAGTTTTCAAATACATACTGAGGATGAAGCAGATGCTGCTGTTGAAAAGCAAGTGCTTTGCTTAAGTTTTTGGTAAATTTCTGGAATGTTATCATTAAAAATTAAAATTAACTTTCAGTTGCTTGTGCTCTATATTCCGTTTCAAGTGGTTTTAGATGCAGTGATCTGGTTTTCATAAGAAATTCTGAATTTTTGCTTAAGGATGTTTCTGTATGATTGCCAAGTCTCCCTTCAAACTAATCTCCCCTCCCTTCCTGTCCACTGTTGCATTTATCATTACTGGACTTACTAATTTTTAAAGGCTGCTCTTCTTCACAAGAGCTAAATAGGAAAAAATGGAAAGGTGGAACCATGACAGATAATATAAATCTGGAAAACAATTTCCTTCTCCATTCACAGCTGCCAAAACTCAAAAAAAAACCCCCCTCTTTATGACTTCATGCACTGCTGGTGACTTACAAGTGAAGTAAGAATTCATTCCCTTGCATTTCAACAAATATGAGGAACAGCAAATTGCCATGGATGCTTCTTTCCAGTAGCAGTCATCTTGTCTGGCCAAATACACTTTTTCCTCCTCCTGTGGAGACAGAGAAATCTCCTGGCTGGCCCCTTTCCTACAGAGCAAAGCAATCCAAATCCAGATGAATCCTTTAACTTCCAAGCATTTTGTCAATTTTGAGCATCCTGCCAGTGATCAAACCCAAAAGGTTTCCTGCTGAAACTATCACCTGCACTGAGCTAGGGACAATTCTTTTCCAAGTTCTGCCCCAGTTCTTTTCCACCACAAAACTGTTCCCATTTATTGCTGTGGCATTTAGCAAAAGAAATTACTAGACCAAACCCCTCTAGGTGCTCCCCTAAGGTGGTACTTTAATACAGATAAAAGAGGCTGAATAGTCTCAGCAGAAGTTAGAGATTGTGTTGCTTTTATACAAATATACAATGTCTTGGAGATCATGTTGTGGCCCACAGGACATATGGTGACATTTTTTGATACAAAGCCATTGTTAAACTGATGAATTTCTACCCAAATGTCTTTTGTTTTGCTTTTGTTTTGTTGGTTTTTTTTCCACACACAGTCACATTATAAATAATAATAAAAACCTTGTGTGATTTCTCTTTAGCCTTAAGAAAACTCTTTTTAAAGGTACCGCAAAGTCTAAAGCAAGAAAAAACTATTACAGAATCAGAGAATCACAGAATGAGTAAGGTTGGAAGGGACCACAGGGGGGTCATCAGACTCAAATACTACAATTTCTGTTTAATCCTTTAAGGGCTAAGTTATCTCTTAAAGTTCCCTTAAAAATAATCATAAATTATTAAAGCCTCTAAATGTATTCAGGGTGTGGCTGACGGTGCTCTATACAACCAAAGATATAACCTGAGCTGCAAGATCTACTTGCTTGTGCTTATTTAAGAAAAATACTATTTCTGTCTCCCATTCTGTTCAAAAGTGGATGAGCACAAGTTTTATTCAAAGTTGAAAAGCCACGAATTAGTCTTCAGGCAGATATCAGGATGGGAAAGAATTCTCCTCAGAGGAAAAATTCAGAAAGGTTTAATGTCACAGTCAAAGAATTAGGATGGAAATATTCATGCATCCCTAAATGTGAAGATTTTTGCAGTGCTTTTTGTAATCAGTGTGGATGTATTTAGGTAAAATCTAATTTTCCAGGGAAATCATAAATGCCTCATTTTCACAAGAAGCCTGAGGGAGACTGTATGTACCAGAGATAAAACAGAGATTGTATCAGAATGCAATATCTTTGGATATAAATAACATGAGGAAGCACAGATGCAATTTCATCAAATATCACCTCCCCAGAGTACAGACAAGACTCGACCTCTTTCCTAGTACACACTGAGCATCACTCTGGTGCATTTAGAGGGCTCTCTATAGCAGGATTCACAACTGTCCTGTTGCCATGTTTCAAAATGTGCCTCTCACCTGCCAGGTGGTGTTGGGATTTTTCTGGCCAGGCTTGAACAGGGCTAAAAACTACTCTGAAAAATAGGAAAAGGTGCTGGTTTCAAAGTGTTTTACAGCACAGGTTTGTATCTGCATTTGCAGCCCAGTTCATCCCTCTACAAGGCTGAATGCTTTAGCTCTTGGCTAGGAAGAGCCACCAATATCTGCAGTTTTTCTTAATATGGTTTTATTTCTCTCAAGAGAGGACAGAGAAAAGCCTTTACCATAATTTGGCCATTGTAAAATGCTGTTTGGCCCCAAAATTACAAGAGAAATGCAAATATTTCCATGTTTTATGAACACTAAAATAACAGTCATCAACCAAATAAAAAAATTGTATTTTATCCATCATGAACAGGGATAGTCTCATTACTTGAAATAAAATACTGATATTTCCTTATTCTCCTGTTTCAGAGAAAAGCTGCAGCACAACTGTTCTAAAAATACTCCTCTTTTCTGTTTTGTTTTTTTTTTTTTTTTTTATTTTTTTTTTTTTTTTGTTTTTCATAATTTTCATGATCACCCTTGAAATTTGTAGCTATAACTTCAAGGATGTGGGAGAACAGGACAGTTCTGAGTACTTTGTCAGATCCTGGCAAACATCTTGGAAATAATAGATGAGCATCCAAAACCACCAGCTGAGGAAGTAGTAGAAATCCCTTTGCTAGATCTCAAGAGTAGATTAAAAATAAATGCAAAGAAAGAAGGCAGCTTTCCACAGAGGTGCTGGAATAAACCAGGTTTTGTTTCAGAGTCTCTAAAGATCAGGTCTCAAAGACTGATAGGAGCCCAAATGTAATTCCTTACATTAATATCCACTCTCCAGGTGCACACAGCTGGATGTCCATTGGTCTCCCACTCCTCAGGACACTGGTAATGTTTTTGTGAACCAAAACACATCTACTCCAGGACCCCTGATGGTACCACCTTCCACAGAGCACTTTACACATGCAGGTACAGGACCAGCAGCAGGGCTGGGCACTCATCCAGGAAAATAAATCCTTATTTAACCCCATGTGCCACTGAGTGTTTCTTTAACACAGGCCAATCTTGTTTTCACCTGCACAACATTGTATAGACCATACTTTATTTACTTTGTTCTACTGAAGAACATGCAAATCATATCAACAATTTGTGTATTCCTTTTTTCTGCTCTCCCCATTACTAGGTTTCTTTTTGAATAATCATCTTTAGTTGGATTAAAAGAGAATTCCTCTTCTTGTAAGATCAGTTTTTTGCATGGGAGCTCCACAGCTTTAGTGTTTGTTTAGCTCTTTCCACCTTTCTCTCTTGTCCAACACAGACTCAGGAAAAGCACAGCATTAAGTCAAAACACAAATGGAATAATGTCCTCTTCTGGCCAGCTGTGTTGGGCTGATGCACTCTGACTCACACATAAGGCACCTTCCCAAGCAGCTCGTGACAAATTTACAGGAGACTGAGCAGAAATTCCACCCCGGTCTTCTCAGACCTGTGGAGATGCCCATCCTTCACTGCTGCCAGGTTTAATGACTGAGACACAGCCCAACAAGCAGTAATCCATCTCAGGATTCCTCCAGTGCATTTAGAAAGGAAGATGGAAGAGAGCACTAGGATCAATGTTGAGAAGAGACCAATTTCACCAACACAAGAGTGATGAGCCACCACAGCATCCAGAAGGTATAAAGTTGTTAGAAGAACTGGATTATCTTTTAATTGTGGCCCTTGTGAGCATCTATCTGGAGACAAAGATGCAAAGTCATGACAGTTTGCAGCAACGGTTTCTAAACATTTGCAACCACAAATTCTCCTCCTTGAGCAATGAACTCTTTTTCATTTACTCTGCCGGGCTCTTTCCCCCATTCTGAGAAATGCTGGTTTAATGGTGATGCACAACATAACCCATCACACTCACAACTCATTTCTGGGATGCTGTATGACCTAAAGGCTCCCACCTTAGGTGGAAAATCACATTCTGATGACAAGGTCCTGACCCAGGGTAGAACATGAGCGTGTGTGGGAGAGCAGCACAAATATTCATTGGAACGTGGTTTCTTTTTTTAATATTTTATAATTTTATAATTTTTAGTGCATTTCTGCTTCCCCTTGGCAACCTACTTGCCATTTAAAAAATCCAATCATTAGTATCCTCCACTAAAAATTAAGACCTGAATTGTTTGCTGGGCACTGCAATTCAAGCAAGTCTAAGCAGACAGGGCAGCTCCCAGTGCACTGCCTCTCCTGCAGCCACTTGTTAACTGTGTCTGAATAAAAAAAAAAAAAAAAAGAAAAATTAAACCACTAAATGCAAATTTTACACATATGAAAACACCCCACATTGAGACCAACTAGCTGATCAGTATTTCAGATGCATTAGAATTGAAAGGCATCTTCATGCAAAGCTTTTAAACCTATTTCTATAAAGTAAATCCCATGGCTCAATAAGACTTCATAAACTTTCTTTCCTCTACCAAAGGAATGGTCATGATTTCAATTAATAAAGAACATATGGTAGAGATGCACATTTTTACCTTCAGAGAAGCAGGTGAGACTGTGGGAGGGCTATGGAGCCATTTTTCCTCTTTTCAAGTATTTTCAAAGATGCTTGACCTCAGGTGTGTTCAGCTTTGCTCAGAAGACCCAGAGGAGCCTGGCCTGGAAAAAGTGAGTGGCACGAACCACTGGCAAGTTGGTAGGACAAATTTTATGTTTCTATTTCATTTCACATCTACTGTCAATGAGAAGACAGAAAAAAATGGAGGAGCAAACAAATTTTATGCAAGTTTGTCTAAATATTGCTTCTGAGTTTTGTACTCACAGACAAAGCAATAATGGGGTGTGTTTATTGCTGAAGGGGAGGCTGCACTCAGTTTAGCACTATAACAGACTGAGAGACATTGCAGTGATATGTCAGGAAGGCTTGGTAGAGACTAAAATTAAAAGCAAGCCTCACTAAATCTTAAAAATGGGATTGCTACATCAACAGCTTGATGTATAGCTTCTATTGTTGTTCACAGATAATAGTTATTTTCTGTACCTATGAAGTACTTGCTGTATTAAAGTACTCCTGCCATCATAAAACACTTCTGAAAATTAACCACCAACTTCTCTTCTGCACTGAATATTAATTACTGTATGAACATTTCTTGCCACACAGCTTTCAAAACATCTTCTCTCCTAGGATATTTAATTTCATGTGGAAAGTAATTTTTCATCAGCCTACACAAATTAGTGAATGGAGAGTACATGGTGCATCTGACTGCCTGTCTGAACTCCGAGAAAGCGCTCTCCCCACTGTGAGTTACTGGGCTTGAAATGAAACATTAATTATATTTCTTATTTATAAACAGGAATTGATCAAAGGATAGATATGGAGTGGTAATGGTAGATGTCAGTGGGTTTATTAATAAATGTTAGACCTGTGAGACAAATGCTGGACCTGTGTTTAGTTAAAATGAAATGTTTCATATATGTCACTGGAGTGAGCATTGCCAATACTGTCAAGCTGGAAAAGGTTAAAGCACAGGTATGAATATAGAGTGATCAGAATTAGAGTTACAGCAAGCACTGTGAGGGACTTTAATATCAAAAAGATGTTTGGGAGGAGACAAAACTCTTGAGAGCAGCAACCCCAGAGCCCCCAGAGAACCAACAGACAGTAACTCAGACACAGCCTTAAACTGGCCAAGACAGCAAGGTCACTGGCTGCTTATAGAATACATATATTAGCCCAAATTAGTTATTCCTGATTGTCACAGAGAACTTTACATCAAAACAGTTCATACACTTCAACACATCTCAGGGCTAGAAAGGTTCAATGAGACTTCTGAGCACAGTCAACATTAATCATTCAAGAGCTGAAGTGCCTAAATTAGTATGAAAGATACTGCAGTAAGTGAAGCTCAGCCAAATAATAATTAAATGACTACTGCGAAGAAAAGGAAAGAGGCAGAACAACTGCACTGTGCAAGTCCTTGGTTTGAGGAAGGGGAGCAGGACCTAGCAGAGGTGCCTCTCACTGCTGCATCTCCTTCTGAACATTTCTCTATTGGATACATGGTGAATTAAAACCTCTAGTAGCTAATTTCTCTTTTTCTCTTTTTAAATGTTTCTTGGCCCTAGAAACACTTATAAACAACACTAAATCTTTGCTTCTACACATCCAAGTTGAGGTCGTTGCAGAAATGTTTCCAAGATCAGCTTTCTCCACCTCTATTAAAATTTTACAAGGGATTTATAAAGCTGTTAATCAAACACAATCTAAAAGTTCATCCCTTATTTCCCTATAAAAAGCAATTAAAATTATACTCCATGCTATAAACTAAGTTGTTGCTTCCTTTCACTCAAGTCAAACACTCAAACCTCTTATATTATTTTCATTTTCTTCCTGCTTTAACTGCTATCAGATAGCCCAAATAAAACATTTTGCTGGCCAAAACCTTAAAGAAAGAAAAGGGAAAAATACATCTGATTTCTAATATAAAGACCCTGTTTTGTTCTTGATAGTATGCTTATAAATAATTAAAATACATGAACAGCAATAATAGCAAAATACGTTTCTTATAGGGCCTGAACTCAACTTTCTATCACCATGATGAACCTCTATTTATCTTGCCTCCCAAACCACTATAAAGTGGTAATACTTTAGAATGATTACATAAAGAGGTCTATTTTAGGGAGGCTGTATGTTTGATCTCTCTTTATTTACATAGAAATCACTTGCAGCCGACAGAGCCATTACCCTCACACGATACTTTTCATCTGCTAACAAAATACTTATGGAATCATTTTGCTTCCTTTAGAAAAGTGCTTTCCTGCTTCTCTCAACACATATCATGGAATCACAAAATGCTTTAGGTTGGAAGAGACCTTAAAGATCATCTCATTCCAACTCCTGCCATGGGCAGGGACACCTTCCACTATCCCAGGTTGGTCCAAGCCCCATCCAACCTGGCCTTGGACTCTTCCAAGGATGGAGCAGCCACAGCTTCTCTGGGCAACCTGTGCCAGGGCCTGACTACCCTCTGGGTAACAAATTTCTTCCCAATATCCCAGCTAACCCTGTCCTCTGTCATTGTGGTGATGTCTTGGGACATGTCCCATGTCCTGTCCCTCCATCCCAAGTCTTGTCCCAAGTCCCTCTCCAGCTTTCCTGCAGCCCCTTTAGGCACTGGAAGGGGCTCTAATGTCCCCCCAGAGCCTTTCCTTCTCCAGGCTGAACACCCCCAACTGTCTCAGACTGAGGCAGAAATAATTGAAAACACACTGTAAAAATCAAAGAGGGTACTGATTCCTCAGGCAAGCATATAGAATTCATCGTACAGGTGTTTGTTATTTAGATATTTTTTTTTTTTTTATCAACTGACACATAAATACATCCATTAAAAAAAATCCTGCCTGCAAACAAGGCACTTCTAAGGCTGGTACAGTTTGTTGGAATTTTCTAGAAAGCAGAGGAAGTGAGAAAGGTGATGGAGGTTTTGTTTAGTTGGCCTTATGGAGGAAGCACACAGCCAAGCCCTTTGAAGCACAGGACTTGTTCCCAGTACTGCTGAACCCATCTTGTCTCCAACACCACCTTTCCCATTGTAAGCTTCACTCCCTCTTGTCTTATGTAAGATCATTTAATTCTTCATGGATTCTCAGTCAACTGAAGAAGTTCCAAGAGTTATAGACAGAATAAATTTCCAGGTGCTCTTCCCTCAATGTCTTCAGTAAATGTCTTAAATAGGTTGTGTTCCTTATGTGCTTCACCTGAAAATAGTTACAGTGATAGTTACTAGACCACAAGGAACACACACAAGGACAGAGCCAAGATGCCTTGATAGCTTCTATGAAATTTGATCTACATATTCCAAAGGAAGAGTGAGGTTAAGACCACTTAAGTTTCACAGGACCTATGTATCAAGGAAGCACTATAATCTCAGTTTCTAATCAACAAACCTGTTCATATCTAACTGTCAATAAAAAAAAAAAAAATTAAAAATTGAGGAAGAAAAAGAAGTGGGGGGAAATGTGTTTCAAAGGGAGGAAAAAAAATACACTTCTGAAAGGGGTCTACCCATGGCATCAGCCAGATAACAACAGAACAGGATGCTAATCACTATTTCATAATTAAGTAAGTTGAACCCATACTGTGACTCTTAAAACATCATATCAGAGCCTGTGCATTCCTCTGCCTTGAACTTTGATTCCTGAACAAGACAGCTCTTACGTGTTTCTAAGAGTTTCAAAGGGTCCTAGAAATGCTGTGCTGTTTTATCTTTATTTATCCCACACAAAAGACAGCCCCTGATTTAAGTCAGATTTAATCACGGTATTAAATGGGAAGAACTGCTGTAAGGACGACACAGGCTTATTTACATGAGTCCCAGTTTGATCCCAATGATTTGCAAGCAGTTTCCTCTGATTTGATGAACCATATTGACAAGAATAAATGCTGCAAAGCACTTATTTATGTGCAAATAAATATGCATTTGCCACCAAGACTTTGTCCAATATAAGCTTTGAACTCCAGAGACAGGGAAAATATGTTCCCCACTGGGGTACATGCTCTGTGCTAGAGTGTGACTAAATCTACTCTGCTGGCAGACTAGATTTAATAACGTTCTTCTCCTTCCCAAGAATGTTATAAAGCTGCATTAACATCCTCAGGCAAAAGTCTCCACAAAAATGAAAAGGAATATTGTTTCTATTTTAGAGATGTGATAAAACCCTATAGCCAGCCACCTACATAGTAAGCACTCCCATTCATCTTGGGAGCTGAAAACCCAACATTCAGATCACCTCTAAGTTTAGAATAAAGTAGTATGGGAAGTTAAACACTTGAACAAATTCAGGATTGCAATTACCTTAGTTAAAGTGCAATCCTGATTTATCACCTGATCCTTACTAGGAATCCTTGTCATCTTTTCAGAATGAATACAGATGACTGCACAGAAGGCTCAAGGCATATAGCAAGCAATATGTACTACATGGACTTTGGAGAAGACATCTTCTCATGCATAAAACAAACCCTAAACGTTTCATTGAGAGACAAATCCACATCCAGAAGAATAGAAAAGAAACCACCAGAAAAAGAAGGGCGAAAAATTATTTCAGCACAAGGAATCAAACAAGCAGACCCAAACTGCACTTCCCAAAATAATTTAAATTAATCTTTATGACGCTGCTTTAGGTCTCTTTGCTAAACTACCTGAAAAACAGATCCCAGAGCTCATGCACAGAAACCTGAGGCAAAGCTCTGGTTGTACTGTTAATGTGGAATATGAAACAACAACTCAATGTTCATGACCTGATACTATGAACATGAGCAAATTTAAAACAGGCTCAGCACTGGTATCCACAGCAGCAAGAACTGGGCACTTTACCAGCACTTGCTGTACATGTGCTGCCTTACAGTTGTATTAACACTTAATCCTTACCTCTTTCACTTCTCTGTTACAAAGCCTAAGTGTAAAATGGCACTAAATGCAGTGTGAAAACACAGTAATTCCCAGCTGCCTTATTAAAACATTGACAAGGTTGCAGTGAGATGTGCTGGAGAGGCAGCTGTGCAATGTTATTACCATGTGGTGGAAGGGAACCTTGTCTAGAAAGTGAGTTCATTGAGATTATATCTTCCTATTTCTTCTGATTGATTACTTGTTCAATAAATAAATATATTCATATTTTAAATAAAAATTGAATTTGTAGATTCCTTCATTATTATTTAAACTCCACCAATAAAATCTTTTCTATAAAGGAAGGGCACAGTACTGGGCAGAGATTCACCAAAATCTTTCCAAATGCTGTAATGTCATAGTGGCAGTACAAACTACCCATAAAAGCACTTAAGCTGCCAGTACCCAGAACAGCACATAAAATCCAGGAAACTTATGGGAATTACACTGGTACTTACAGAAAAGCTTAGTACACAGACAAATTCCTAACAACATCAGAAAGCTCCATCACTGTCACCAAGCTGGACACATCATAGGCAGGGCCAGTGTTTAGGTGACACTGTACAAGCACGAATAATCCACTTGAGTGACATCTTAATTAATGGCTCTTGAATTGCTGGGGAATACAAGCATTTCTCAGATACTTCAGAATTGTTAAACAATGTGGTGAATCCATCACAACAACCTGCCTGAAGTTCCTGCAAGTCTTTGAAAAGTTCCTGTAAGTCTTTCTGGTTACTGCTGTGATCTTTGATGCTCCCCTGTCCCCTACATCCTTGGCAGACACCAGCACACGTAGGCAGGGGCATGGCACTGCTGGGAAGCTGGAAAATGCTGTTCTTAGCAGAGAAGGAAGGTGGTGAAATGGGTGAAATCAGTAAAAATGCTGGAGCTGTTTGCACTTTCTGAGCAGCTGCACTTGCATCTGGTCTCCTGTCTCCTCCATCCAGACCTGGACCTGCCCCCTGGGCTTCCTGGCTTGGCCCTGGAGCTGTCTCCAGGCTGTGGATTTCCTGGGCTGTGTGTGATGCTGAGCACTGCCTCTGGACCAGCTCCTGGCTCAGTCTCCTGTGTGCTTTGCCATCTCCTGTTCCAGGAGGGGCTGCTGGCCACAACTGCACCCTCTGGCCTTTGGAGCATCATCCTCATCAAGAGGCACCTGAAATCCTCACAAATCTTCCTGAAATATTGCTGTTGAGCACAAAGCAAACACGGGGAATGAATGTTGGGATTGTGGTGTAACACAGCAGTGGGTGCCTTGTTCCATGACTAAGGGCTGACAGATGTCTGCTCCTTCAAAGTGACCTCCTTGGAGTAACCCTGCAAACCCTGGGAGGTGACATTAAACACCGCCTGTGCCTGCTCCTGGAACAAACAGCCATTAACTGGGATTCCTATTCTTACTAACTGCAGCATGATTCTAATGTGAGGATGAGAAGGTCCGTGTTCCTGATGGTCCTCAGGTTTGTGTGAGAGGCAAAGACCACCATTTCCCAAAACATTTACAGTGACAAAACTACCAAAATCCTTAAAATTATAAGAAAAAGGCTTTTATCGTAACTATCATTTTGCTGTTTTAATTCTTTAGACAAATTTAGAAGACAAGTTCTGCTTTACTAAGACTTGTAAAATCCTTTTTGCTCCTGGCCTTGTCACCCATCCTGACCCAACCACCTTTCCAGGAAAGAAACCAATTTACAGTAGGGACATCTTTCCCATGAGAACAGGGATGGTGGAACCTTAAACCTTTTGAGAAGCTTTTGAGAAGTTTTTTGAGAAGCAGCATGAACATGGGCTCATATTATCCAGTTATCCATGTGCCAATACCAAGATGAATCCACTTTTTAAAGCTTTTTATTTTGCATGCGGTGCTGACGACAAACATGGAGATCCTGCTGCAAACTTGTATTCCAAAATGGATTTTGAGTTGCAAAGCACACTTGGACAGTGGGAAAACTTGCTGACAACTGTGATTCTTTCAGTCTGTTTTTGCTTCCAGTGCAAATGCTTAACCTTTTCCTGCGACAGCAGAAAGCCCTTGCCTAGACAAACATAATCTAGATATAGAACGTGAAAAATTCAGATGTGGCTCTGAGATAATATTAAATCCACAAATTTATTTGAAAACTAGATTCCTTATTCAAAGGATAATTCATACATGCCTTCAAGAATAATGATTCAGAGCCATGCACATGGAATCAACAACAAAAATCCATTGCTCATTTGTGGCAATTTCACAGTGAACAGAGATGAAATGTCTTCCAAACCAAAGAGAGGATTTTTCTAAGATTAAAAGTAATATGTAGCTTTAGGTTGGTTAATATTTATGTTAGACCAGTGTAGCAAATCTAAATGCACAAAGAAATGTAATTCAAACTTTGGAGAAAACTGCAATTAAAAAAATTAATTAAAATCAAATTAATCTTTGCCCTGTCCCAGTGTAATGATTTAATTGCAACTATGAAATACGTAGCAGAAAAAGATTCAAATGAAGAATAAATTACACATAGAACAAAGGCAGAGAAAGCTAAAGTACAGCAACTTAACCAAAAAAGTGCTTTGCTTGAGGTCAAAACTTATTGTTTGCATTAGAGATACTTGGGAGTCATCTGCATAGCAGAAGGAAACAATTTTACAGGAAACTTAGGAAGTTTTGAATGAAGTAGACTGACATCTGGGAAAGGATATTTCCATAAACAAATGTTGACACGTGACAGATGGATACAAGGGCTATTTGAGGACTACTGCATGCATTCATGCTTTTCATACCACATTTCTCTTTACAGGCTTCCTAGCAACAGAATTTCTAACTAAATCCCTCAGAAGCCACATGCTCTCTGAAGGACTCACTACCCTCCCCCTAAAAGAGCATTTGTGGGGGAATTCAAGAAAGTCCTTCAAGAAGAGTATTAAACAAATGTTCCTCCTGGTTAGCACAGAAGTACATGAGCGATCTGAGCCGGTTGAGTCGGAAAATTTTTAAAAATATCTTCCAGACAGGATTTGTTCCAATTGTGCCACATTTTGTTCTGTTAAAGCTGAGCCCTGAAAACATTTCCATTACCTGTGAGAGGACAAACCACACACGATGAAGGTGTGATTTCCCAAAGGTTTTACAGGGAGAATTCATGCTCTAAGGGCATGAGCCAGGGAACCACTGGCAGCAACGCTGGAAGCTGTGAGCACCTGTAGCTGTAAGCTCCTTGTTGGCCTCAATTTCAGATTTTACATTTCCTCTGTCTGTCAACAATGCTGGAGATGTTGTCTGAGAATATTGGCTTAAGTATCACAGGTTCAAGAGCTGAAAGTGACATGAAGCAGCCCTGGAGGACAGGGGAAAGGGGAATGCCCAGGGAGTTGACTGTGCAGCAGTAAATTTAAAATAATCAAACCACACAAGGTCTTCAAGGCATTAGACTACACATTTCCCCAAATGACAAGCATACATTGCTTCTCTGCAACTGAAAAATAAAATGCTATAGAAAAATCATTGGAGGATGATGGTAACTTCCTTCATTTACCAAAGGAGCAGTGAACACTAAAAAGCCAAACCATTCTGCTACAATCTGGTATTTCTGTGGGGTTTTTTGTTTTGTTTTTTTTTTTTTTTTTTTTTTTTGAGTTTTTTTTTTGTTTTGTTTTGTTTTTTTTGTTTGTTTTTTTTTTAAATTTCACAATCAAAGATGCCAGAATTGCACTGGAGATGGTCCTAGTAAGGTTTCACCCTACTCCATCTCACATTTTTAACACATTGCAGCAGATACACCCCTTCAAGCCATTAATTCAACCCAGAAAGAATACTTGAGGGTATCCAGGACAATAAAAATGAGGTATGAATAAAAGAGCATTATTGTTAAATGCATTTTTGTTTGTAGCCATGAACATACTGGGTTGTTGCCTTGGGTTATGTTTATTATTGCACTTATCTTTTTATCCTTTTTTTTTTTTTTGTTTTCGGTTGAAGCCAAGTAGGTTTTTATGGCTTCTCAACACACATGGCTCAAGTAAGGAGACACTGGATATGTAACACATCCAAGTTAAAATCATGGTCTGCCATTAATTCACTAACAGAGAGCTACATGATTTCCCAAAGATCAAAGCATGCATTTTTAAGCCACAGAGTGCGAATTTATCAAGAATTAATCTTCACTCACTGACATACAGTAAGGATCCTTTCATGATTTAACCATGCAACGCATATGTGAACCTGCTCAAGTGCCAAATACTCTCCTACCTCAGCATCTACATCCTAAAAATCTGGAAGACACAAAGATGTTCCTCATAATATCCTCACATGTGTTTCAGGCATCTCTTCACCTTCTAATTTAACAACTACATTATTTTAGAAGGGTCAAATGCCTTAATTTTGATTGCCCAATTTGCACTGAAAACTTTTTATTTGCCACACAGCAATTTGTCTGGAGATTAAAACCCTTTGTATAATTAGTGTTGTGCTTGCTCTTATTTCCAGTCTGGACATGCTTTTGACAATCAGGGCAACGCTTCATCCCACTGCCAGTTCCAAAGCCCTTTCTTGGCACGTTCCTGTCCTTCTAATACATACAGCAAGAAGCCACAGGCTGTCAGTTTCTCTCAGAAGACACAGGGATCAAGGAGAATTCTCTTTTCCTTCTAATCAGAACACAGAAAATATTATGCTAAAGCCTATACTGACTGTAGTCTTTTCAAGTATCGTCAGCAAAATGTGGAAATACAAATCCCTGGAGGCAGCATGGACACAGATGGATGTGGCAGCACAGCACAGCTCTACCTTGGACCATTTGTTTACCTAAGTCCTTGCTGTTGCCTCAAACACCCCATTTACTTACATTAGAGCCAGCTCAGTTTTTATGCTCTAGTTTTGATAATTCATGTACTAGTTTTGATATATTATTTGGCATGTTTTCCTTTTTGCCATGGATTTGGCCATGTCCTTTTATTGCCGTGGGACTTTTTGCCATATATTCATTATGATATGGGTCGTAATTTTTAAGTAGAGAATCTATTACTCTATAGTTCACTGAGATATTTCTTAACCCCTGTCATGAGGAAAACCTTTTGCATTTAAAAGATGCAAAAAAATCTCACAAACTTCTGGAATAATTTATTGGATTTATGCCACTTTATGCTTCTAAATCACAGCACTGATGACAGATGCATTCCCCTCCTGAATGCTGACTGAGCTCATGACACAGAGGTTTTTCATCTCACACTTCCAGCATCACAGCATTTACAAAACTAAAGACATCTCTCCATCCATGGTCACTCCCCTGGCAGATACCTCCAGCTATGTCAAGTCTCTCTGCCGCAATGTTTAATTTTTCCTTGGGTTTTTATTATATAAAAACAACTTTTAGTGAAGATGTATTTAGATACTTTACCATTGGGAAAGGAAAGCAATAAGGAATGTTGCATTCTGGAGTGCTGCATACCTTCAGGGATCAGGTTTATAAGAAGCACGAATTAAATGGAACAGATAAATGAAAATCCATCTGCTGTTGGGAAAACCAAGCCTCATAGCCATGAATTCCCCAAAAGAAACTGTACAAATTTGTCTTCTGAATTAATATCAAAGGTTGTGGGGAACTAATACGTATGAAATCAAAATATCAGTGTATCACTGACTTTACTATGGTTATACCTGGTAAACTTTTGGGGAAAGGAACTGTGATTTGTTTTGCTGAATAGTAGGGCATATAGTGATGTCATCTGGGTTTTGCCTTTTTTTCTTTTATATGTTCTCTGTATTCTTCACACATGTATTTGCAACTCTGTCACCTATTGTATAAGTGGGGAAGTTTTCCCAGTACTTTTCCACTGTTTTTCCCTAGGCAGAAAGACAAAACAAATTCCAGAGCTCCAATCCCTGGAGGTAAAAGGCCCCATCCTATCTTGGTTCTTCCTGGGAGCCAAGAACAATTCTTGGAGACACATTCTCATGGACAAAGTACAGCCAGTGCTGAAGAGGGGCTCCAGAGAAGGGGCTTGACCTGGGGGAGAACTGCATCACCACTTGTCCTCGTAATTAGTGCTTTTTATCAATAATGCTAGTTCCTAAAACCTATACAAAAGAACTCCCCCTGGATGGAGGGGGAAACTTGGCTTTTGTGGACAGCTTTCCACAACTGAAGATCTTCATTACAGATCCTCTTTTATATTACCTCCTCGCAAAAATAATCTTGAGCTTCATTTCCAGCTTGGGCAAAAGGCAACAATAGCAGTCAAAAAACCCCCAGTATGTCCCCAAGTAGAACTTCAAAGACATTGAATCAGAGGTTTAGTTTTGAGTGATTAAAGAAAAACACATGAAATAAAATTTATCTGATGTAATACTAACAACAGCTGCAAGTACCTGGATGGTGAAATTCAGCTTACTGGCAAGCTTATTTGAAAAACTATTCAAATTTACTCACCTATGTTTATCACAACATTCTGAACCAAAATGTCAATCCCTAATTTAATTTTGCTGAGGAAGAAATCAAGTCACAGTTCAATGGCTCTTTCAAGGCCCAGAAAGTGAGAAGCTCTTATTTACATCACCTATTACTGGATAACACATCTTCCTTAGTACACAGTTCAATAAAGTGCTTTATTTAATCCCCTTCTCATTCAAAATAGCAGAAGCTGGAACTTTGCTCTTCATTTTGGGGTACAGATTAGCACTTTTGTTTTTGCTCTCTCTGAGAGAAATCCCAATTATGCTATATTTCCCAAAATCACACATAAACTGCACTTTCTTACTGTATTCCTTTACTAGTTTCCTTTAAGCTGAACTTAAAGTTTACAGCTTGGCTGTGAAAAATGTAATTGGAATAATTTCTTCCTGAGGTGACAACAGGAAAAAAATTACAGACGAGGCACATGGACTTTTAATTGACTATCATGACAATTATATTACCACAGAGATACTCATTTGAAGAAAGGGTCCTGGCAATAAGACATTATTTCTATGTATTTTCTATGTCTTGGGTATCTTCTATCAGAGGTTCTCAGTGCATCTGCAGTCATTCATTAATTAAACTCTAAGAGCCCCCAGTGTCATCAAGCAATTACTGTTTATCTCCCCTTGGTAAATACCAAATCAAGGGACAGGGACAGTTAATTTTTAGGAAGATTTTAAATGTCCTTCCCAACTGACATTACTTTTATAAATGAATTAGGTTTCCTAGGTGGGTATTTGAGGTACTGATGAGTTGGATGTGGAGCAGAAAGAGACATGAGGCACAAGCTGGTGTACACAAATGACTGAACATCCAAGGCAGCTCAGAGCCAAAGGCACTGCAGAGGAGTGAACCAAAGGAGTTCCAAGATAAATCTAACCCTCCCTATCTCACAAAATGCACAACAGCCCCAAGGAAAGCTGGTTGAATCTCACAATTTCATTGATTTACACAACAATTTACATCCTTATGGTTTTTTGGCTTCCATAAACAATGCTTTCCTCAGGTTTTTGATCATGATTTTCATTCTTTTTGGACCCAGATGCAAGCCTGTCAGAAGATCTAGTAGCAGTAATGTCACACCCATCTTTTTTGTAGGATCCAAATGTATTTTTAACAGCAATGATCTAAAGTCCCCTCTCCTTCAAACAAACTCAGGACACAAATTCTCCTCCTGTCTGGTAACATTCAGCTTTGTAAAGTATTTTTAGATGCAGTTTTTATGCTGGAATCTACTTGTTATGCTTTTAATGTCCAAGAATTCTGAAGCCCTTGTAAAAGCCTTATTGTTTAAATAAGAACATATTTGTTACTTCAGTATAACTTTAATTAGACCTTTGCCACAAGTCAGAAGTAAAAAGGCTGCCTTCCTCTGTCAAGTAGGTGTTTTAATCACCTTGAATGAGCAGAAGTGTTTCTTTGGGGCAGACAAGTACTGTAAACATTGAGAGGTTCCAGGGCACAGTGGTTTGCATATAATGCCAATAACCTTTACAATTCAGGAAGCTGAGATTCCTATCTACACAGGACAGAAGCAAAACTAATTTGATGGACTTAGTGTAGACCTCTTGGACCTAATTAACATTCCAAACCTCCCTCAGAAACAGTACTTGAGTAGTTTCTTAAATGAGAATCAAAATGAAATAACACTGTAAAGCCTGAGGTGACAAAGCTCAGAGGGAACAGTCATTTCGGTTCATGATTATGTTTTCTATAGAAGAGGGAACAGAAATGCATATTAATGAGAATGAAGGGTTTGGAGAGAGATGACCTCTTCTTACAAACTTTATCTCATTTATATCATTAGATATAGAAAAGAGTCAGGCCACCCCTTTTGCACTGTTGTACTATTTGCTCCAACTTTTCACCACCTACTTCCAGATAATAGTGAAGATAAAGAAACTCAAATTCTGTTTGTCTTCAGTGCTTAAAAGATACTATGGATTAAGATCTTTACCAGCACTAAGCAATGCATGACTGAAAAATGAGCTCCACAAATATTATGCCTCAGGCAGGCTCCAGAGCAGATCTAAAGCCACTGGCACAAATATGGTACCTCAGCCTCCATCTGCCTCTTTATGGAGCTCTCTGAGCGGTACAGATAAATGAAAAGAAGTATAAAACCTGTCCATACTCACAATTTTAATCAAAGGAAAATATTAAATTTAGGACATAATTTCCCTTGTTTTAGGCCATGGTCAGAGTGTAAATGAGACTTAATGAAAATGAAGTTTCTTAGAAAAATAAAGAAACCTAACCAAATCCCCTGTTAATTCTAATTCTCCTTGCAGATTTTAAAAGGGACATGTGAGAAATTTCACTTGTGTAAGTTTGATGCCAGGCAATCATCAGCTGTGCAATAACTGGAGCAAAAGTGGTAACTTAGCAGAGCCCAAGTGACCCAACAAGGTGATCTTGTCTTACCCTTTAGCCTTAAGCAGTCACTTGGCACATGCATAGGATGAGGCCTTTTTCCCATCTTTCATACAGAACAGAAATGCCTCCTATCAGCAGAAATGAGCATTCCTCCATCCTTTAAAAACACTTCCCTCTGTGTCCCTCTATTCTGTGTGAGCACACTCCAACAGCAAGACAACAACCTCTGCTCCTGTAAAATAAACAGCAGGAAGCTTCCTAGCTTTTCACATTCCACAGCAACAAATTCATTTCAGTCCAGCAGACCATAGACACATTCCTGCTAAAGTGACACTCGCTGAGGGAAACCAAAGCCATTTTCAACACTGCTGACTCCATTTCTGAGCTGCACTGCATCGACTGCACTGGCTGGGGAAGCAGCCTGCAAAAGCACAATAGCAAGCTGGTCTCTAGGGCATCAACAACTGCCTTTTCATGGACCTCCCTAATGAAGAGTGTGGGCACATATGTGAAGGCAGCATGAGAACTCATTGTGTTACAGAGGCTTGCTGTGAGCCAGACGTCTGAGCTACTTGAAAGTCCCAGCAAGTCTTTGTCTGAGAAAACAAGTAAATAGCTCTTTTTATTTGGCCTTTATTGGAATAATTGATGTTGCTATACAGAACACAGTCATAAATTCGATCATCATTCTCTCAGAAAACCAAAACAATCTTTCTAAGGAACAGTCTGCAAGCAAGCACAGTAATTTAGCAGATAGATTAAACACAACCATAACTGTGGAGAGAATTTACCTTGCAAATGGAGAACTTACAGGTCTAAATCTATACATTTAAAATGCTACACAATGTTACCTTTCCTCAAAGGCAGTTCCAAATTATCACTGAAAACAGAATTTTCAGATATCATACACTTCAAACATTGACTTTTGACAGTTTGTACTTACACAGGAGAAAATCATCCCAAAGAACCGAGGTTCCAATTAAATCTCAAACTTTTTTATCTGAGAATTTGGCGGCCAAAAAACTCTTTCAACTATGGGTACAGTCACAGAAGAGATTCAGGATACATGGTTTTTTTCTACCCAAAATAACTTCCAGCAGATTTTCACAAAACTGCCTTGTTATCCATCCTCTTGAGTGCAAGTGCCAGTGACTCCATGGAGGGCAGTTGGGAAAGCACCCTTAGAGACACTTCTTGCCCTTTCCTTGCCATTGCTTGCTTGAGTTCTGTCTTGGCAATCACTTACTGCTCTCTCAGTGGTGGACTAAGTTCAGAGTTTAGACAAAAGCAGCTTGCTCAAGGCATTCTCCACTGGGCAAACCATCCACAAGGTCACTTACACTCTCCTTCCCCCTCCTGATAGCAATTATTTAAAAAAAAATATTTAAAAGGACTCCATGCTGCAAGGTAGATTTCAACCCATTATAATCCAGACAAAACCACCTCAACTAGAGTTTTCAGCTGTTTCTTTAAAATCCCTTTTCTCAAGATGGAAAGATAAAATCATTTTCCCACCAATATGTCTCAGAAACCTGAAATTTCGCTCATCTTTACATCCTCTCTCAGAAGGAGTCTATGATTGCAGTACACAAAACATCAGTAATGTAATTTCATCGAAGTTCATGTTTGTGGAAATCAGATGCTGAATTGCACACAAGATTCATGTAGACCAGTACTGCCTCTGCACCAGGTACTCCAGAAGGAAAGGAAAGAGCTTCATCCTCTGGAATAGTGGAAGGAGGAGAGAGAAAAACTGAGCAACAAACTCTTTTAATTATCCTGCCTGGGTCCCAAAAAACCTGGCATTTAAAAAAACCTTCAATTTTCCAACAGAGGCTCGAAAATGGTACTAAACTTTTGTTTGAAAGTTTCTTCATAAATCACCAATGAAAGTGAGTACCATTTTTTAAACAAAAGTAACTTTGCCCATTTCCTAAAAGTTTCTCAGTTTTCTGAAATGCCACTCAGGTCAGCATAAAGTGTTTTAATGAAGGTTCCTCTGCACCAAGGCATTCTTTCCCAAACAGCAGGGAGAAGCTGGCAATCACCCCCTCAGCATGCCAGTGGCACAAAACAGGATTTTTATGGGTCTGCAGACAAGATCAGACAGGAAGAAATAAATTCTCCCTGGGTGAGCCAATGGGAATTGCATGTCAGCACTTCATGAGGAATCAAATTTCCTTCATTTACTACAAAACACATTATATTCCAGGAATTCCTATATGAAATAGTTATTCCTCAGGCAAGGTCTGCATTTACTCTTGCCTGAGGTAGACTCTGAGTCAGATCCTCAGAGCTGGGCTCCTGGGTGTTGGTGACACAGGCAGAGGAAAAGCTTCTCCCAGCCACAATGCCACACACTGATGAAGGGCAGATCCCCTTAATTTCAATAGGAACATGACTTGGGCCCATCACTTCTACCTTTTAGAACCAAAATGCATAAATATGTATCTCATCTTATGATAAGTATCATAAACAGTATCTCTGTTTTTTAATTGGCAGCTTTCTCTGAAGAGAAACTGGATTTGTTAGTAAAGAATTCTTGCTGAAAACTCTCAAATCTCTTCACCCTTAAAGGGTAGAAAATCATGTCTGTAGCTCTAGTGTGGTGTTCTTCCAAAACTTGAACATCTGCAAACTTTCAATCCTCTTTTTACTATAAACTCAAAACAGGCTTAACTAGGAAAGAGTTTGTACTGATTATTGAACCAAACAATATTAAAAAGAAAAAATAAAACCTGAAATACTTAGTATACCCTTTCCTGAGACAAGAGTGCTTGGTAAGAACATGAGCAAAATTAAGAGTGATATCCAAAAAATTACAATTCTGCTTAACATTTTGGGATTTTGATTTGTCAACAAGGGCCTGTGACTTTAATAGATGATTCAAAACCCAGGAAAAAAACAAAACAATAACTGTGCTTCTTGAGGAACTCGCCCAAAGTTAAGACATTTATAATTTCTGCATATTAATGAAGCAAACAAGACACTCTCATCTATTTTTCAAGATGTTGGAAAGGAAACAAAAATTTGCCACTGTCTTTAGCTTTCCTTACTCTATCCAACAATCATGTTAGATACCTTTGCACTTCACAGATAACCCTTGAAATGGAACACTAGGTAAGGCTTTATAAAGCCTTACCTAGTGGCAACAACAATAAATATTCAAGAGCCCTTTCCTTTCCTTTCCTTTCCTTTCCTTTCCTTTCCTTTCCTTTCCTTTCCTTTCCTTTCCTTTCCTTTCCTTTCCTTTCCTTTCCTTTCCTTTCCTTTCCTTTCCTTTCCTTTCCTTTCCTTTCCTTTCCTTTCCTTTCCTTTCCTTTTTCCTTTCCTTTCCATCATTTGGGGTCAAAATCAAACCGATGCTGAGAATTATCAATTTACCTGAATCACCAAAGGCTGTGGAATCAAAGGAAATGCACCCATCTCCTCAAGGTGAGGTGCTTTATGCCATTTTCTCACATTTATACCCTTGAAATGCAAGGCTGAAGAGTGATGGAGTATGAAGGCTAGAGGGGAAAATGGATATCTATTCTTTCTCACACAACTATTAATGGTCCAGAAGTCTGGGGCTGTGTGCAGGAAATGCTCATACAAAATGTCCAAGGCTTAGAAAGAGTATTATCTGGTACAGAAACACACTTCTGGTAACAGAAACTCAAATTTTACTTGCAAAAACCCCCTCAACAGACCCCTAAATATAATGTGGTGGAAGATAATTTCTGAGAAAATATAATTTCTGAGAAATTATTTCCCAATGGCTTCCACCAGAGAAAGGAAAGCAAGATAACTGAAAACAGAGCATGCAGACCTGCCTTTGCTCTAGTCCTATGGCAGAAAGACACACATTATTCTCAAATTCAGTTTCACTTATTTTCTGTAAGTTCTAATTACCACCAGTACTTTAATTACTGCATTTTGCAGAAGACCCATACAATAACCATTGAAAAAAGTCATTGAAGCTAATGAAAAATTCAATTCCAATGTCTTCACTAGGTTGGCTTCCAAATTCAGCTTTTAGAGTCTTCTTTAAAGTCCTCGAATTTAAAACTTTGACAGTTTACATCATTAAATAATTGAATGTCATATAAAAGTCCTCTTTTAGTCATCATTCATTTAATTATTTCCATTGTTGAAATAATGCAATAAGCCCATGCTGATCAGTATGACTTAGCACTTCAAAGTCCAGATCTAAGTGTACAAAACCAGTTATAGCATTTTTCCTCCAGAAAGTTCAATTTCAGTGTATAACTTCTAATATACATGATTATTAGCTTCTACTGTTGGGTTCACCATTCAGCTCAGACTACAGGAGAAATATATATTTACATGTATTAAAAATTGGGTAAGAACTGCTGAATCAAGTAGGGATTGAAATAAAGAAGAAGATGCTCAAAGCCAGATCAAACTTCACTCCTTTTTTTGCCTCTGTATCTCTACAATGAGATTATTTTCCCTTTTCCAGTAACTTGTCAACCTTTTGTCCCTGGAGTGTAGTTGGTATTTCTTGTTTAAAACTCCATGGTAGCAAACTGATCACAGTTAGCCCAGATGTGGGACTTGAAGGTAGAAATACTGCTATAATTTTTTTTCAAGTGTGTGTATTAAAGTTCATATTGGAGTTTGTAACATAGTGCTATCTGAGGTATTCTTAGAATGGATCACACAATGTACTGAAAACACAGTATTTTGTGTTCTACTGACCAGTACAGATCAGTAAATGTGTATTTTATTATGTTTCATTGGTCAGTAATAATTTTCCCAATTAATACAACTTTAAGGAGCAGTATCTCTATATTACCTCCAAATACCAACATATCTCAAACTACGTTTGCAGGAACTCACAAATATGGATATATTTACATGTGTGCCACTGCTACAGGTTTCTGTCTGCAAAAGAAAGATGCTGTATGTGAAACAGAGGTACAGTTCCTCAAAGTCACTTTTATTCACATTAAAAATAATCATGCATGTGCTGGCTACCAGGAAGAATCCTCAAGCTTTTCCTACCCAAAAGAAACATTTCTGCTTCTTACAGGTTGTTCACTCACAATAAAAAGAAACCTGTGACTTAAATCACCACCATATTCCAGCTTCATTCATCCCATTCTCTGAATTGTTTTCAGCAACTATAAAATGCAGAGTAACAACAATTTTTTAAGGAGAGCAGGTTCACTGGTAGCATGGAATCAATAACCAACCAAGAGTCTGACCCTTTGTAACATTCTTCTAATACTGTACTACTTCCAGTGAGGGATGAATGAAGAAAAAACTAAAGAAATCCTACATCCTTCTCTTTGATTACTGCAGACTTGTATAGAAGGAGATCTCAATTTAGAAAGAAAATAAAACTGAACAAATAAACCAAATCTGTACAAAAGGTCTTGACATATAACAGGCACAATTCTTGCCATCAATAAGCATGGACTTTTTTAACCTTCTCTGGAGAACTCAGCCTGTGGCATTAAGCTTGCACTGGGAAAAAAACACAAACTGTAGCATTCTTATCTTCAATCTAAGTCATGCAATGGGATGAATCATGTGCCTAAGAGTGGAGCAGAAAAGCTTGTCACTTTGAAAAATCATTACCTAGGTATGCTGGCTACAATGATTTCCCTCCAACATTACTGAGTAATGAGGAGAACAACTGAACTTTACCTTCTTCTCATGATGGATCAGCTTCTGTTCCTGCCACTCTGCCTACTACACAGGACTTAGGGCATGAGGAGTATTACCAAAAATTTCTAGAATTCAGAGAGCAATCACAGCCCTGAGGGGACCTGACACCAAGAATGGTTGAGCTGATCCAGAGATCAAGCTGTCACTTCACAGGTTGCACCATCTCTAACACACCCACTTGGACCCAACTCAGGGAGAAAACAGATTTTCTAAGAACTTGCAGTGTGACCTCTACAACACATGTCACCAGAATCCTCCAATTTATCTGTGTTCACATGGGAACAACTTCTAGATAAACATCAGGTGCTGAGTGCTGGCAAATCCAAACTCTTCATGTGAATGCCCCTGTGATTACTGAGTTATTCTCTCTGTTCAGAAAAGCAGCCTGGTTCAAGTCTGAAGTCCAGCTTCAGACTCCATTGTGGTGGATCGTTTCTTTGTCACCATCATGTTTTTTTTCTCCAATTTTCCAATTCCATTCCTTGAAAATGATATACACAGATTGTAATCAACAGCACAGATCCTTGTCTTGCAACAACGAAATGCACTGAGCTCCCTCCCAATCCTTTTAACACATATTTCTAGTCATCTGAGCATTTCTGAATCTCATTCAATTTTTCAAAACTATTGCTGTTTCTCTTTATATCAACAAGCTAGATGTGACTATGATGGTCTCAAGATATAAGTACATCAACATCTGCTCACGTGTTAGGAACCCATATAGCTTTAACATAACATTTTAAAATCTTTTTATAAGAGTATTACTCGACAAAAAAGGAAACATAAAAATAACCCACAACTGAAAATGTGCAAAGAGTATATATAAAATATATATATATATATATATATATATATATATATATATATATATTTGGATTACCATATTCAGGTTTTATCCAGATTTCCATAATGCTTTTACATAAGATAACTGGAAAAAGACTGAATTTAATGCACTGTACATTATGTCTGCTGCCTTTAACAATGAAATCTTGCTGGTTAACGTTTTCTCAAAGGTTTCTTTGTAAGGAACAGGGTCAGCTCAGAGAAGAGGATAGATAACCTCAGCCTGGCATACTGAAAACATGGACAAAGTAAATGAAGTAAACGTCTAGGAAATAACAAGTCTTCCTTTGCATGCAAACACCTAAGAAAAATAAAAATGTCCTCAGTCTATCATAACAAATTTATAAATAATTCTTATTCTGGGCTGGCAAGTGATAGCTGGTTAAAAGACACACATCAAACGCATGCAACTGAAGCATGTGTGGCACACCATATGGGTGTAGACAGCCTGCAAAACCTGCATCGTTCCTTGATGCATATTTCTTTCAAATCTAAGACATTTCTGACATCAAAGTATTTGTCCTGCCTTAATGGTAATTTCAAATGATGAGCTTACAACATGACTACAACAGTACAGTAGGAACCAATTGGAACCTTTTAAGTTTACATTTTGCAGGAGTCATGTAAATTAAGTAACTCTGGTTATCAGTCTCATAAGCATCTCTAAATTCACTGATACCACAAAAACGCTTCAGGTCATCAGCAAGTTAAGTGAAAATACTTCTGTTTTATAGAGTTAGTTGCTCCCAGATTTAAAAATGAGCATTTGGGTGAAGTGAAATGAAAGAGGCAATTGGAAACCAATTAGCTGAACTGAAAATGGAAATGGATTCAGCCCCAGATCTGCAATCTGCACTGAGACTTGCATCAGTGTTCTTATTATATCTTATGCTTTGAATTGGGCTTCACGTGAGGAAGAGCTGCAAACACCCCCTAGTTTGGTAGAACTGGAGTATTTTGATATTTATCAACAATGGCAGCAACACAACCACCACCCATGTTTTGGGTTATTTGCATTCCTGAGTTTATAGCTGTTTAGGCAGGTGGGATTTTGTCTATTTAGAGGTATTAAATTCAGATTGAGCCTTTTCACCCAAGGCTACTCCTCCACAATGTGAGAAGTTGGTTAATCAATGCAATTTATCACACCTAACACAGCCAGAGTCAGGATAATAAAGAAAGCCTTCCTGGGCTTCTCATTTCCCCAGAATGGGGATTTGGAAAGCAGATATTTGGTCACAGTTGGGCTTAATACATTATATTAAAGAGTAGCACATGAAGCACAAGTATTTTTGTGGAACTGCAGAGATCTGTTAATGAGATGTTGCAATGTGGCCTGCTTGCTCTCACTTAATAAACTTTGCTGTAATGGTAACTGGTGAGTGATCTCCCATTCTTTCTATACCTCAGGAGCTTTATCTCTTACTCTCTCCTATCCTGTTGAGGTAGGGGAGCAATTCAGTGGCTGGGGGGACATCTGGGAGCTGGTTAAGGTCGACCCACTGAACACCTTCCCCAGGAAATAACTGCTCGTACACTAGATAAATTTAATTCTGTGTGTACATCCCTTCCACACATATCTAGAGTTCCAGTGTCACAGGCTTCATACTGAATGCACATGGTATTCCTCAGAGACTATCATGTGGCTACAGCCAGACAGAAATACTCCATATGGTGTTGCTACCATACCTATAAAAAGGCTTTAACGAATTCTGACTTCATCCTGCCACATAAAAAGTATGGAAATGTAATGCCTGCCACATTTTATTGCTCCCAGCCTCTCCTGCAGTCTGTCCTCCTGTGTCTTTTCCTCTCTAGTTCTGCACTAGGAGGCTGTGCTCACCTCTAGCAGGCATCTAAGAACATCCATTGCCCATCTGTTTGAGTTTAAATCAAGGTTTTTTCTTCAATCTGTTGCTTATGCTGCCCATTGGCTCTTGTAAGAATTATGCTGCTTTATCTTCTACTTGAAGCATTTCCTTGGCTTCACAAGGGTGGTGCTGTTGACATGTTAGACATCACTGCCTTTTGTGGTGAGCCACAGCATCCCCTGGTTTTCTTGTGTCCTCCCCAGCTCATTCAGTAATTTCCTTTCATCTTTCACACAGACAGTTATTCTGGACATGATCTCCTTTTTTTGTGTCTTGGCTTGCAGTGCACCAGTTATTCAGCAAGATTAGCAGGATTTACAGGTTCCATGCTTGTACAAATAAGAAATAATAATTAACTGATTAGGAGTTTGGGAAAATAAATAAGCAATTTTTTCCATTTTCATAGAGGTTATTTGCTAATTTGCTTTCCCACTTTAGCACTTATTAATGCTTTCAAAAAAGATACTTTATTTTAGGTCTCACTTTATTCTTCCTCTTTTTTATAGAAAAAAATATGCTAATATTAGCACTAAAACTATTTCTAAACATTACAAAACTATTCTTATACATTAGACACATACATGTAGAAATACAATCTAGCTTGAAGATACCAATGGGACTTTCATGGTCAAATTGGAAAAATTTATATCTCCGGCTAGTGGATGGCTCTCCAAAATCCTCACCAGGATTCATAGACATGGACAGAAAAAGCAGCACTATTTTAGGTTGCTGGAAGGAGGCCATTAGTCACTAGGAACACTTTACAGCTGGTGTACATTGCAGGGGCTGTTGACCAAATGAACCTTTAAAGGAGAGCAATTTTAAGCCTAGTAAAACTCAGACATATGCCAACTCATGAGGAAAAAAAAATCTTGGGAATTAAGGAGAAAAAAGCTCTGTTAAATCACACAGCTCCTTGCTGAACATGTGCAAGAATCCCTCCTACAGCTGCAAGAATGTGGAGAATCCCATGGAAGGGCAACCTGAATACTGTCCATTGAGAAGGTGCTGATGAGCTCAATCACTTCTAAATACATAGAATAAAGGGGATTAGGGCTGTTGATTTTATGTTTGGGGGTTTTTCTAAGTTTCTGGATGTGCAATTTCAGGTGATATTTTACCTGAATTGTCTGGTGGCCAAATGCGTGTCATGAAAGACATTCAAGCCTGATGGGAGGAGTAAAGGAATTCCAGGCTAAGCAGTCAACTGGAAACAAGAGAAGGAAGTTATGAGGCTGAGGCAGTTTCAGCCAAATGCTTCATTCTGGGGTAGGAAATACTCGGAGGAGTTCAATTTTATGAAACAGAAAAGGATTGGTCCACATTTTCCCACATTTTTTTCATAAATAGTGACAAAGGCCCTGCAGTGATGGGACAACCACAATTTTTCTTACAGGAAGACCCAGCATACAGATTTTTACTTTTATCTTTTGCTTTAAATTACATTCCTTTGCATCACATAAAAAATTAGTGGTGCACATCACTGAAAAGTAAAGCTGCAACAACAGAAACTAGATATTGCAGGGGAAACAAAGGAAAATTATTAGTGAATTTACAGAAAATCAGTATAATGCATTACAGCTATCTTTTGCAATGCCCTAGACAGAGCTCTACAGAGCTGTCAACAGAGGCTTCAGCTCAGGAGATCTTGTTTTGAAAAGACAAGAGATTCATTTTGAAAATTACCTCTCTGTATCTGAGTATCATCTGATTTCTGGACTACAATTTAAAATAAAATATAATAAAGAAAGTTACTCAACTCCAACACCTCTCCAAAGATCAAGGGGACAGAGAAAAGTAAACAAACAAGAACAGTTTAGCAGCCAGTTTTATTTACTTTCACATTTTGAAAAAACAAATTAGTGTTTTAATATTCCAGGGGCAAACTACAGTAGTTGAGCTGTCAGATTTCAAGACACACTCCAAAGCTGTTCCTCCTCTCAATTTTGTTTATTAAACATCCCATCTGTTTTGGGTCGGATCCAGTAAAACTAACCTGCATCCTTCAAATATCCTTTAAATGCTGCATGCTGGACTTTTAATAACTTTATGAATATAATGTGTGTTCTACTCTTCCTACTCAATGAATCAAGGGCTTGCTCCTATTTCAGTGTTTAGCAGTCTGTGTGCCCCTTAAATCCTGCCCTCAAACACATTTAGGAATATTACAGAGCCTTCCAGGTCTCCCAGAAGCAAATTCCATTGTTAAACTTTATCTGAGACAATAAACATTCCCTAAATTACTTTAGTGCACAAAGCAGCTATTTAAGTAGAGTTCTTCAAATGGTATCACCTTTTGGTATTACCAATCTCATCTCATTTATAGTTTATAGGCACAGTGCTTCCACATTCACTTCAACATTTAAATATTTATATCCCAGTACTGCTCTGGGAGGGAACACACGCCAGTGGCTGTTAGCAGGATGTAAAGCAACATTTGGATTGGTAGTCAGTGCAAACCTTGCTTGACTTCTTAATAACTATAAAGATTTCATCACCATGCTACCCTAAAGCACGCTGCACGGCTGGAGTTGTTCCAGTGCTGTGTTCTGCAACTCACAGAGCTGGGGGGGTGGGGGGGGGGGGGGGTGGAACAACCAAAAACAAACTTAGTTCCTTAATACAGGAAGTAATTAAGGCAGAATTCAGCTGAGCAAAAGTAGCTGGGTTTCACCAGTTTTACACCTCCCTCTGCTCCCCTCAAGGTGATGGGGGACACAGACATCCTGACCCAGACAGCAACACAGGCCAAGCAACTCAAACCTTGCCAGTGCCTCTTGCTACACTTCCAGTATTAAAGGCAGCCTCATACAACAGGATAAGTTATGGATAACTACACAGGATAACATGAATCTTGCCCTTACTAATTCTGTTTGAATACACCTTCCTTTCACCAAATATCACCTGGGATAATTTTAAAAATGCATATAATTTTTCTTGGATGTTTATTCAAACAAATGAAGAGTCTCCCTAATGAATGCAAGGTTGCTATTTACTTTCTTCTTAACTACTCAAATGATAAACCTTGTTTTGAACGGAATAGATTTGTTGATTTATTTGTTCATTTCCACAAACTATAACAGCCTTTCTTCCAATAACCCTGCTTTGCACCTCTGATGCCAAATGGTGGATTGGTTTTGAGGGGTTTTTTAGTGTTTTTTTTTGCTGTTGGTTAGAAATGGAAAGAGGAATAGTAGTGTGTCGCAAGATGCCTTCATCAAACAGTAAAATGTGATGTCAACCCTTCATGTAAACTCTAGGCAGGCCAGGATGTAAGAAATTAGAGGCATGGTCTTTCCTCATTTATGGATTTCATGGAGCTGTGCAGATCAATGGGAAAATAAGAGGCAGGAATATTTATCATTTCTGCAAAGATAATCTGAGAATTCAGGTTCCTATATACCAAGTGAAGTGACTTTGCTGCTGTTCATGGTGCAAAGGGGGCACACACCAACCCAGCAGTTTGGCTTAAAATAAATTCAACAGGGAAGTTGCTCAGATTTATGAATGTTTCCTTGGGGAGTTTGTCCCTGATTCACAGACACCACCACCAATAGCTAACATTATATCTTCTTCTTCTCTGACCTCCTGTACTTCCCAGGACATATAATTTCATTTCTTTCTCCTACTGAAACTCCAGTCCCTTGAGTTTGGGCATGAATCTCCCCCACAGGTTTTCTGGAGATAAAGTTTATGGTTCTTCCCTTTCCAAGGGGTCACAAAGGAATATCTCCTGAAAGATGCTGGAAATTCAGCTTTATAAAGGAGCTCTAATGGCCTCAAACACTAAATTTGTATAAAGAAATAATGTCTGACCAAGCAGGTAAGAGCCATGGCAAACCTGATGGACACAGGGTTAAACTCCCTTCCTCCCCAAAACAGTGCATCCTCACAGCTCCTATTATTGCCTTTAAGGCTGACAAATTGCATGATTTGTGACTGCAGAACTGGAAGAACTGCTGGAGAGATCTTTACATATATAGGTGCCATATTCCATATCGTCCTTCTCATTTTCTCCTGAAGGAAATGAAAGGCAGGGATGGAGGGGTGATACCTCAGCAGAGGTATCTGGCTCTCTTATTTCCTTCTTGTATCAGCAAAAAGCTAAAATAAGCCACTGTGGCACGGGGTTAATGGCTCAAAATGGACTGATGCTTTGATTTTCTGGCTTTGCTTCCTGAAACATCTACTGGCAAAAACACTTTCCTGAGAGAACTCAGCAAAAAGACTGTTTTCCCCCAAAATTAAGTGCAACTCCAGGTATAACTCAGAACTGGAAAAACACACTGCGGAGCTGGATCATTATCTAGAAATAATGATTTAACTGTTCCAAAGACAGAAATTTCCCTCTAAATGAGAAGAACTAGCAACCAGGAGTTGCTAATGCAGGCTCTAACGACCCAAAGTTCAACAGTAGAAGCAACACAACTTCCTCCACTATGGTCCCTAAACCAGCTGATTTACCTTTTTAAGGACCCATGAGCACAATGCAGAAGACTACAGACAAAGCTACTTGCTGCAGCTAATAGCATTAATAGGTAATAAAATATAATAGATTATATACTATGGTATAATAAATAAAGCACAACTCCAAGAAGGTGGGAAACCATTTGACAAACTGAATAAAATCCTTGCTTGGTTTAGAGTAGTGTGAGGAAGAACCACATCATGATCACTTCCACAGGGAAATTTCCTCCATTGCAAAATGCCAAAGCAGAATCCAAAATGGGAATGTCTATTTTGGGACCCTGTGGGAACAGGAGGGAAAAAAACTGGAATTTTTAACTCTATATTAATTATTTCTTAGTTTTATTTCTCCTCAGTCCTAATGTTGTTTTTATGCAACTATTTGCATTTATTAAATTATAATTTATTTCAGCTCAAAAGGAAAATAAATATCTGAATGCCTTGTACTGGAAGAGAAAACCAATATGACAAAGAAAATTACTAATATAATAAAAAATTTATATCTAACCAAGGCAGAATATCAATCCTGCTGCTTCTGGCTCACATTCAATCTTATGAAGAGGCGGAATGAAAATTTTTAAAAATATATTAATAAGTAACACCAGCCCTGTTAGAAGCAGGATGCCAGGGCAAAGGAGCCTAAGCAAAAGATTTTCAATCTGAAAATCTGTAGATGCAGGAAGGGTGAGCTGAATAAATACCAATATTTCCCCTATCTATTTTCAGCAATGAAAGGACCAAAAGGAGTCAAGAATAGCAAATCCTTGTGTATTTATTTACTGCATTCATAGCCAGTGACAATCAGGTGCCTTCACTCGGTCTCATCGTGACTGGCAAATGGTCACAACCAGCTGACAAGAAAAGCAGAGAGAGAGCCAGGAGAAATCTCTCACCTCCCCGGATTTCAGCAGCTCCAGAATCACTCCCAACGCTGAAGATCACTTATCTGACTTGTGGATGTTCACAGCTCTGCTCTCCCACCCCAGCACAGTCACAGGCACGACTCGAGTGCTGCTCTCCATTCTCAGAGCCAGCTCTGCAATGTGCACAGCACTTCCAGGGCAATTATGTTACACGATGCTCTAAAATAAATTCAATTATTAAACAACACCATATGTCACTCCCCTCCAGCTGGAAGCATAGCATACTCTTACTTTGGTAAAAAATAAAAACCTGCTGGAGGAAATAGTATTGGATGCAACTGAAAAGCTTCATTTTCTGCTGTGGGATGGAGTGATAGCATGATTATAAGTTTGGGTAAACTTTTACCTCCTCTCTGAGCACTTCTTCAATTTCTCTCTCATTTCACTCTTCCAACTGCAAAATGTTTGTCTATGTAAGTTCTCACCTCTGCTGTTAAAATTACCTTCCTAGTCTGATAGTCTGAAAATATCCTTCCCTTCTTCCCAAGCTATTACTGTACAGAGCCATCCCCTCAACCCAACAAGTCACCCCTAAAAACATCACGTGCATGTTCTTGGCTCTTGATCTTTGCTTTGTATCTTGGATTTCATTCCTTCCTGTGGCCTTTGCTCCTTCTTGAAGCCACCAAGCCCACAACCTTTATCTTCTCCTCACTTTTGTTCTTATTGTTTCTCTTTTATCCTCCCTCAGTTTCCAAAATGGAGCTGAAGAGTATCTAGTGCTGCAAGGTTTTCCATTAAAAGACTTTTCATTACAGGAAAAGCTCAACAATTTCCAGACAAATTGTATATAAACAAATATAAAAATCTGAAACATTTAACATGTTATAATCTTAAAACCAGTGCTTTATAACAAGAACAAATTTTGGATTCTTAAAACGATACTTTTCCCCATTGCAGAAATTATTACCTGTGTAAGTTTTACAATTTCCTTTGGGGTTTATAAGGATACATATTATGATATTATGGAACACTGGCAGCATGGATTGGCAATTTAAAAGCAAGTTAAGGCACTTGAAAGTCTGTAAGACACACACTCTCTGGTATTAATCTTTTACAACCGCCTGTTAGTTGCATCCAAAAAGTTGTTGTTTTTTTTTTAATTTCTGAATTTGCCTTTATGTTTAAATTGTTAAAAATATAAAAAGGAAGAGGACCACTAAAGAGATCAGGAACCTAGAGTGCCACTGCTTGATGCTGGAGTTTAAAGGGGGAGAAAACAAAATTTCCCAAAAACACCAGTCCCTGTTCACTCCCTACCTGTACTCCTTTGGTTATGAAACAGAACCTCCATGGAAGGAAGGAATTACTTGTGCTATTTCCCAACAGAAATTCCCAGGAAGGTTCACAGCTCTGGATACCACGTGAGATTTGGCAAATAAAATAAAGTTTCTCAGATGGGAAACAGAAAGTGCAGAGGAGACAAAAAAGAGTCTTTAAAGGAGAGAGGCTCCTCACGAGCTGAGATCAGAAATCCAATCTTCACAACTGAACCAAAGAGGCATTGCAAGTACAGGCTCTAAGATAGAGATGAATGCATTTTACAAGCTACACCTAAGACAAGACCAGTAAAATAAAGATTATTGTTAAAAAAATAAAAGTAAAAAAAAAGTGCCCTACAGAGAACATGGAGAAGAAGAAAAGCTGTGTGTTGTAAGACTTCCAGAGGAGATATCCTATTAAATATTAAAGTAAGCCCATTATTCCCTTCTGGCTGCTAAGAAATACACTGAACACTGTAGATACAAGATAACCCACCAATTTAGGGTGAAGAGGCTGGAAATAAAAAACAAGCAATACTCTTAGAGATTCAGCCCCTGGAAATTATTAAAGATTTCTCAGAACTGGAAGAAAAGGACAGAGAAATATATAAAACCCAGAACTGGCTACCAGCAGGGCTTTGATGAAAATCACCCTTAATTGATAAAGCTTCCAATCCTAAAACATGGGCACTGAATGCTATCTGACAAAAATCTCATTATTCCTGGAATTTAAATGCAAGGAGATCTAAAACTTTACAAAGAAAGTAGGGGAGGAAGAAACAACAAATGACAAGGTAAAGAAAACAGTACGATGCTAAGTTTAAGGGAAAAAACAAACAATGAGGCCACTCAGTTCATTAGGAATAGCAAGAAATATCTGATAACTAGTTCAGAACAAACAGTAAAAGGTTTTGGACATGTTTTATAAAGGATTATGTGGAACAGATACAACTTCATGTAAAAGACAACCAACGCTGCTGTGGATTGACACCAGATTCAGAAAAAACAAGAAGGCGAGAGGATAAGGCTGGATAATCCAGTTATAGATGAGTTCATATCTGACTTTTACATGCTTTAAAAGAGCTTCAAACATTTATTAGTAAGTTTCTTTTATAAATTCTAGCAAGTAAAAACATTTCCTTCCCCCACGACTAAGGGGAATAGTGCACAGGAACTGAAACAGCAGCTTGTTATATAAATCTGTTGATAAAAATGTTGATGCAGAAATGCTTACTAAAATGCCAACAGATAGAATAAAAGCTATACTAATTGGACTTATGCACTTAGAAAAGAATTTATGGTAAACAAAAAACCCTACAACTGCAGGTAATCATAGGAACTCCTTTAGGCTGCCTTAAAATATGCACAAAAAATCACTCTGAGTGATACAGGCACTGAAAAGTACAAGTGGTTTCAAAGACTAATTAGATAAATCCGTCTGAGAAAGTTCAGCATGACCTAATAAACACAAAGCTGTGGATCCAACCTCTGGCTCAAAAAGTGCCCAGGATGCAGTTTTCCAAAACAAGAAGGGTACTCATTTGTTAAAGTGTTGCTTTATACTTGACGTTTTATTCCCTAAAAAAGCCTTAATGCTACTGGCCACTGTCAGAAGAGGGATACAGAACTGGGGGGAACCTCTGGTCTCATTAAAACAGTTTTTTAGTGTGGCTGCTCTTTCTACACCCCAAAAAGCTGGAGAGAAGAACTGAAGTGCTCTAAGAAAATGCTTATTTTTCAGTGTAACTTTTGGGCACCCGTTTTGGATTAGTATGAAGGCATTAGACCTGTTGGATGGAAACACAGGAGGGTCAGACTTTCTGACTTATCAAACTCTCTGATCTGTGACATCCCACAAGCACAGACACAGGGGATGCTACTGAGAAGTTCAGCAGTAAAATGCACGAAAGGCCTCGTTATTTATAGGTAGGCACCAGACAGAGAACAAAAGGGACACAAGGGCATCTCAGGTCTGAACAATTCAGATCATTCTGTCTAGAATATAAATGAAACCCCCGTTATTTTTCAATATGCCTTCATTTCCCTGCCTAAATATGAGAAATTGTGATCTTCTCCTACTAAGTAATAGTTTTAAGGGTGATGTGATCTGACTCTTTGGGGTCCAAACCTCCCTGGTAAAGTATAAGAAATCTTACTAAGAAAAATATACTATACCCCAATTTTTCCAGTGTTTGCCAAAGAAAAATGAGAAATAAATATGGAAGAGACCTCTGCTGACCCCCTTTTGAGGGACTGAATCCACAGACCAATGCTTACTTTTACTTGCTCCTAGACTACAAACTTTTTAAATGTAGAAGGGATGAGCTTCTTCCCTTTCTGAAAACTTTCTGTGTTCTAAGAAATTCTCAGAGCTAAAAGCAGACCTCAGTTCCATGTCTCAGAGTAGCCAACTTCCCAGACTCTATGTTTCAAAGACTGAAATGCAGCCCTGCTCTGTGTTTTAAGGCACTTTGGAAAACATGCAAACGTGCTCAGGGTTTAAATGTGTTTGTAACCTGACAGAAAAAGTATCAACACTAAAACAATGAATAAAAACTATTGTTTGCCTCTAACTATGTGACCTTGCAAACTCTCCTGCTCAGCCTTGAATAGTCTACACTGAAAAACATGGAAGTTTTCTATTTCTTTCCAAAAGTATGCTATTACATTAAATATATCTGCAAATAAAGAATTCTGTATTTCTCCTTTTTTTTTTTTCATTTTCTCCTGCTGAACTTCCAGCATCAGGTGACAGCTTCCAACAACAGCTGGGCCTCTAAACTTTAGGAATAAATAATTTCTTTGGTGTCAGTAAGCTTTCTAGAAGAGGTAATCCTTTAGGTTTAGACCAGCTACCATGGCTGGCTACCACAGGGATCTAAAGCTCTTCCTCATATCCAAAAGTAAAACAGGGCAGTGATAATGATCCCATGAGTTAAAGACTGGCCTCATACTGAAAGGCACTGAGAAAGCAGATTCTACCAGGGTTCCAGAAAGTGATGAATCCTCTGTAAGGACGTTTTCACCATTGGATTGGGAAGGTCTCAGTGAAGCCAATGAGGTGATCCTGTATAGAGTGGCAGCAGACATTTTCTTAATCTGGTGTCTTGCCATGATGTAAATATAGAACCTAGGTTTCTCAAGAAAACAAATGAAAGGGCTTTTTTTTGGCCTAAAATAAGAGACTAAATCCGTCAGATTTTCCATTTTGTATACCAATAAGGAGTAACTGAGCGACTTCCAAATCACTGCTGCCAAAATGGGAAACCATTTGAGATGGCCTGGTGAGATAGAGGACACTGAGTGACCACTAGCCCCTGACATAAAGGATGTACATCAAAAAGAACTGGGGACAATGACAAGATCAACTTGTAGCACAGCTGTGTCCAACTATGGTATTTTCTTTTTGCTTTTGTTTGCACTGTAGACAATCTCTATTTTACTCAAATCTGCCACATGCCACCAGGCAGTGGCTTACCCAAGAAATGTGTTATATTCACCGCTTAACACTACAGGATATTTTCATGTCAGCCACAAACACATTTGGATACAGGACTGATACACTCCAACCTAAAGATTGTCCTGGGCTCTTCCAATCCTATCCCACAGCCATGTGCTGAAAAGCAACCTAAATTCCCCCTAGCTTGGTACCTCTGCTATGACAGCTGAGATCTGGAATTTACTGCACTGCCTGTGGCAAAGCAGAGCTCTCTGCTAAGGCACCCAAGCAGGAACCTTGGCCACACAAAAAACCCACATCCCCCGACAGGAACATTTTGACAAACACCATTTACACAGCACAAATGTGTGATTTTAGGGGCTTCCCCCAGGCATTGGATGAGTCAGCTAACAGAGGCGATTCTTTTTTGGTGGGAACTTAATTCTGTTCTACACCCTCTATAGCAGACACCACAGCCAATCTTCATGACCACTGGGTGCTGGCAAATGTGCTCAGTCTAGACTTGCATATAAAAATCTGCCTGCAGAGCTACTGGGGATAAAACACATTGCTGTTAATCAAGACAATGAAAATAGGGTAAATTTTGTGTATGAATTAATTATATTGCAAGGAAAAAAAAAAGGGTAAGGGATATTCTAAGTTTTCTGCATTTTCTAGTCATTACTGTTTATTTAGTGGCATAGAAAATATTTACTTCTACACCTGGATATTCATACAGAAGTTGAAGGAGTCACCAGCAGAGGCTTCCTAATTGCAATGAGAATTTATCAACCTGTAGAATAAAAGGGACCATTTCAGATCCATACTTTGCCTTCTCCCAGCCCAGAAGTTCCACTGATAATTTCCCATTGCCAGACATATTTTGCTGTCATGCATGAAGCAAGTCCTAAATGAACCCCTTGATTATGGATTTTCCTAGGAATTTGTATCCAAACTGATGGGATACACAAGTGGGAGAAAAGGAATAGCAAGGATGAGACATCATTAAATAAACCTTGTCCTTCAAAGCACGACTCTGACACCAACAACGCTCCTAAAAATTGAATTCTGTCATTTATGAGCAAAACAGGGTGCTCCATTTTGTAAAGGGTGCTCAGTAGTAATTAACATTTAAAACAGTTTGATTGCTGCACATACAAGACTGGACTCACCAACCACCCAAGATGTCACCCAAGTGAGGTCAGCTTTGGAAAGTTGAACCTGCTTGCCAAATTTGATAGGGAGGAGTTGAATCCTGGCCAATGTGTTCTCTTTTCTCATCAGAAAAGTTTCAAGGGTCTCTCAAGGGTCTCTCTCTCTACTATGCCCAGTACAGCACTGCTTTGTTTTCACATCAAACCCATAAAAGGGTGTCAGAGTTGTGGTGCTTGAAGCTTGTTTAGAGCTAAAGCAAAGGACCCAAGAGAAAAGACTGCAGAGATTAAAAGACTCTGCTGGTCATTTTTAACCAGTGAGATCTGGCAACTGATTAGAAACCTTAACTGAATATTGATGACTGACACAGGAAACAAAAGAAGACATCTTAAATCTAGAATTTCCAAACATATTAAAAATAAACTCGTATTTTTTATAAGTTGGAGGCCCAGAAGTGACCCTTCAGAACAAGACACTGTACTTACAGAGAAATAAAGTTTTGTATTTTCATATGAGGCTAAAACAGATCTATGATTGAAAGCCCACAAAACTGAAAGGAAACATATGTCTGTTTTAAACTGTTATTAGTCTCATTCAACTTTATCATTAGCTCAACTCAGAGGTTAACACATTACATATTTCAACTTAGCCAGTCATAGCTGCTACAGGCATGCTGAACAAATATCATATAAATTACAGAGCCTGATAAGACTTAATAGGAAAAGCTGCTAAATTGACCTATAAATATAACGTATTACAATGCATCAGCTGGTGTTGCCACTTTCTTGGAAACAGTGGAAGAAATGGGATAGTTGTCTAATACCCTCTAACAAGGTTTTTCACATTACTATAGGATGAATATTCAAAAAACTTAAAACCAGGGAACTAATCCCACATTCAATGTTTTACACCTGAGTTATTCTTCAATTATATGCTGAAATTCACAGCAAGACTCCAACACCTTCCCCTGTTCTAATCTTCTCTGATCTGTCTGAAGCAACAGTTCACCTCTTTGACAAGTGCATTTACAGTTATTTTAAAATCACTTTTTTGAAATCCAGCAGTTCTGCAAACCCAATTTGCTTTGAATCTCATTCCCTCTTTGCTGGGGGAGGCAGAATTTAATATTCATGATCCGTGCTCCTGTAAGGGAGTATTTGCAATTCTTCTGATACATGTTACTGGGTTAATCATATTTTCTTTCTCGAAATGTATCTTTTGTTCCTACAAAAGGTAATGAAGGAGAGTTACTCATCTCCATAATGAATCTTGAATTTTAATTAAACCTATTAACTGAACATGTCAAATGTTTGTCACTTTCAAAGCAGCATAAAAATTACACTTAGTAATAAATGTTCCTTATTCCCATATTGCCCTGGGTTATATTGCAGCCACAGTATCTATAAGAAGATCCTTATGTTATTTTATTCTATATTAATACGATTTATTATGTTATAACAATGCATTTTATTCACTCCTCTGTACCACCAGCAGCACAAGGATAAATTGTGTTGTAGAACATGCTGGTATGTTCTGTACAGTACATCCTGAAATAAATGAGTCTGCAATGACACAGACACACTTTCCCTTATCTCCCTTAACTCTGCATAACACACTCAAAATGCACCATTTATGCATCTCCTATTCTGCAACGAGTCTAGTCAAATGAACAATCCACATGAATAAACATAAGGATGTAAGAAAGGGTTTGAAATATCAGAGAACTAATTAGCAGGGCTGGGATATCCTTTGCCTTGTTACCTGGTATCTAATAAAAGTACACAGTATGAAGGACACTGGAGACAAGAAGCAGACTCTGCTTGAAAAGTATTCCTTGACTAACAGCCTTATGGCTTTCCATGCTAGGAATCTATACTGCCATGTTTAGCACATCAACCTGCTCTCCTCTCAAAGCTGCTGCTCTGCGATCAACCCAGGACCTAAAACTGATCTAAAACTGAATCTGTGTTATCATCTCCTCACGGAGCATCACCAAAAGCAAAGGTCCCACCAGTGCCATCAACACCAGTTAATTATCACATCCCTACAGTTCTTAATGCCTCCAAGGGATCTGCAGATCCAAATTACCTCCAAATACTTTGGGGATAACAAATCCACTCAGATACAACAGGAACAAGAGGAATTAGTTCAAGGCTGAAGAATCACTAGCCATGCCCTCACACACCAAACAGCTTTGCCTTTGCTAAAAGAAATATATCATGTTAATGAATTATTCACTTAACTAGCTCCTGTATTTTTTTGCATCCATTTCTTTCTTAGAAATATGGCAAGAACACCAACAGTGTTTATAAAGTGAGATGTCATGATGGATGCAGTACAGGTAACTGCATCAAAGGGAACAAAAGAGCATGCTTTCAACAATCCAGTACAGCCCTTTTCAGGAATGTTATAAAGCCTCATGATGATGATGCACAGGCATTAGTTGGCTGGCTTTGGTGAACTGCCTTCTAGGGTCCCAAGGAATAAAAACAGAAAAAACACTTTGCCACACAACTCAGCAAAAAAGCTACATAGAAAACAGAGCCATGAAGCAAGCTTTGAAAAGTGGCCTAAAGCTCCTTCCTAGATAACTCCTTTCTAAGTAAAACTGGGGAAAATTAGGCTGTTGTTATTATATTATTATTATTATTACTATTATTGTTATTATTATTATTATTATTATTATTATTATTATTATTATTATTATCTGACAACTCCAGCTGACATAAACACAGTCAGCTCTCTGCACATCAATATACAAGTGTGGTAATGTCATTTTAGCTTTAATTACTATTAGTCTGTAGGGCAGGGGAACAAAGCACATTAGCACTGAGCTATTTGGCTGTTAGAAATCAGTGCTTTCACTCCTGTTTTGACGTGTTTGGTGGAAATGTAAATACCGAAGTGTTTTAATCAAGGAGAGGGATGGTATGGAGTATTCCCTGTAGGTAAAAGATAAATAAAAATTAACTGCCTTAAAGTGGGCTTTAGATTGTAGCATAGAGCACCCTGGTTTGCTCCGTTAAAACATAACACAAACAACAAACAGGACTCTTTACCTGGACTCCCAGGCAAAAAAACCATCACCTGAACCACCTCTTTTAAACAATTTTTGTCAGCCAAGATCATCCCAGCTTTCTGAAGGGCTGGAATACAGAAACACTAAACAACATCAGAGAAACTATCATTTTTCACTGTCTTAATGGATATATTCTTGTTCCATTACACCAAATATTGATTTACTCTGTATTATTACAAATATTATGGAAACTGCTTAACACTGATCTGCTTTGTATGCTAGTAATCAAAGAGAAAAAAGTGTAATGACCAAATCTATAAAGAGAGACATTTTTTTTGCAGTCAAATAATTGCAAGAGCAAAGTATGACAACGCTAAAATTATAAGGACAATCATGAATGTTCACATGGGAAAAAAAAATCCATCTAAACTCCTTCCTCTCCTGATTAACCAAGTGCTAAAGTCAAGGTGGTCACACAGAAGCACCTGGAATGATTTGGAATTTCAGTGACACCCATAACTTGCAGAATTACAATAATATGCACAAATAGCCCTTAGAAAAAGACTAAAACAGTAGTAGATTAAGGAAAAAAATACACAGACAATGTCTTATATCTAAATAAGATTACAATAAATGAAAAGAGAACAAGAGTGGTATTTAACACTAAAACCAGATGAATGTGGATGGGGACAGAAATAACAAGTTTTGGCTACAGGGAAAATCACCCTCAGGCTGGCAAAACCAAGATTTCCTCTGTGTTTTCAAATGCACCATGAACTCCTTGGTTCAGGCTCCAAGTAGTGGAAATGACAGAGGACAGACCTGCAGTTGTTATGGCAAAATACACTGAAGGAACTCCAAGGAGACACTTCTGGAGACCAGGGAAGGTGGGAGGGAGAGGAGGAACCAGACAACTTCTGCCAGATGCCTTGGGGAGACTTTCTCACTTGCTCCAAGCGACAGTCACACATCCTCAGCTGAGAGCAGAGCACATTACACATCTATTTCCATGGATGAAAAAGTGATCAACTCCAACTTGCACCCTTACATAAGTGCTTTGCCTCCTGGTTCTCCAACATTTCCAAAACTTCCTCCAGGAGGCTGCGTGAGTTGGTCAGCAGACTCCTCAAATGACGTTTTCTCAATTATTTAATCAAGCTGACTGTGGTCTTCCGTGGCTAGCCCAGCACATGCATAATATCATAGAATCATGAAATGGTTTGGGTTGGAAGAGACCTTCAAGACCATCAAGTTCTAACCCCCAGCCATGGGCAGGGACACCTCCCACTATCCCAGGTTGCTCCAAGCCCCACCCAACCTGGCACTGAACACTCTCAGGGATGGAGAATCCACAGCTTCCCTGGGCAACCTGTGCCAGGGCCTCCCCACCCTCAGAGGGAAGAATTTCTTCCTGATATCCAGTCTAAACCAGCCCTCTGTCAGTTTGAAGCCATTCCCTTTGTCCTGTCACTCCATGCCCTTGTCCAAAGTCCCCCCCCCCCCAGCTCTCTTGTTGCTCCTTTAGGTACTGGAAGGTGTCCTAAGGTGTCCCCAGTCTCCTCCAGGCTGAGCCCCAACTCTGAGTTCTGTTGTCACAGCAGAAGTGCTCCAGCCCTCTGAACATCCTCCTGGCCTCCCCTGGACCTGCTACAATTCAATGTCCTTCTCAGGATGGAGGCTCTCGAGCCAGAGGCTGTGCTCCAGGTGGGGTCTCTTGATACACAATAGATATAAAACATATTTTCAGCATCTTAACAACATACAAAATACTGTTCTGCATAATCATTATATAATCAATATTATATACTGACTTTTAATAAATATCTTATGCACAATTTGATCACTTCTGCAGCAATAACAACCCAGGACAGTCTTTGGACACCCCATCCAGGCTGCCAATCAATGCTGTTGGGCACTCAAATCAGACTAGGCAGAGCAGGATGATCCTCCAAGGGAAAAGAAAGGTCAAAATTTGGCTACATTTTTGTTACAGCTATTAGACAGTCAATAGGCAACAGTTTGTTGCAACTTCTTGCAGCTGATAGGTTTAATTAGCCATTATCTAATACAGAGCCAAAACTATTTTAATAATTTGTCTTGAATAATTACTTACAAAATTTAAAAAGTACTCTGATCACAGAAAAAAAAAATAAAAGAGGCACTCAAAGCAACTAGAGTGGTGAAGGAAAAGCCCTCAACTCTTGCAGGAAGAATGAGATTTTAAAGTCAAGGATAATAGTTTAAACACGGAAATAGATCAGAGCAACTTCCCAGGACTTGCTCTGTGTGTCCAAATACAAACTGCCTTGAAATTTATCATGATTCTTTATAGCCACACAACTGATTTAAGAAATTCAGACCAGTCTGTCTGGAAACATTTGGAGAAAAGCAGATAAAGAGATAAGATCTACACTTACAGTCAAAAAGGAAGAAATTATTTTCTGGGCACATGAAGGTATCAGCTGAAATGCATGCAACTACATTGAATTAATGCATATTAAAAAAAAAAAAAAACAACAACAAAAAAACACCAACTAGAAATATTAGATGACCAGAGTCTCTCACTAAAGATACAAATTCAGATCAGTGTAAAACTTCTAGGAACAGAGATTCCCCCACATGTCCATGAAAGACAATGTGTAGGGAAACACATCTGCTTCTGATGGACTAATAAAAAAGATGTAAAGAAAATGCTAAAGATCCTCCAGCCTTACACAAATACAAACCTGTATTGTTTCTCTTCTTTTCACCCTCCTCTTGAATATTCATTTACAGTAGTCAAGCAAACACTCTGTAGGCTAAAAGATGCTTGTCTCATTTTTCTTCTACAGAAGACACTGAGCAAGGATGCTACAATAATGATTCACTTCAAGAGAGGCAGATGGATGTTTTTGGTCTGATGATCTGATGTTGCACCACATACCAATGCTGATTAACTATTACTACTTAGCATATGAAAAGACAAAGTCCAGAAGTACAGCCCATTCAGTACTTTGCTAGTTCACACGTACTTAAATAAGTATTTAAAAATGCTGCATCCTATTAATGATGGGTACAAAAAAATTATAATCAATTTAAGGGCCTAATTATGCTTAATCTTCCAGAAATTACATGAGGGGTAGAATTAAGGAAACATTTTTCCTCCACGCATCTCCATGCAGAATGAATTGAAAAAGAAACCTGCCACTTACTGATCTACCTTGTCAAACAACAGGTAATACATACATGCATACAAATATACATACATACCTACATGTACCAGAAATGATCCAGAAAACTGTTTCTGCTCTCCCATTTCTTTGTCTTCCACAATGAAACTTTTCTGTTCTACACAAACATCAAAAGGTTTGGGTTGGAAGGGAACTTAAAGTCAGCCAGATCCAAGGTTAGTGCCATGGGCATGGAAACACCTGTTATGATTAAATTTCCCCAATATCCACAGAATTCCCTGTGTGCAGTTCACACCTCAGCTCATGTAGGGTTCACACCAAGGATGTACAGACGTGTGGAGCTTTTTTAGCTGGTTGTGTCAGTCTGAATGTCTGCAGTGTGCACGTGCATCCCACTGCCTGACAGTAAACAGTGTAAATGTGGGGTGTCCACTTGCACACTCAGGAGCTTCTCCTGGCAAGGAAGGCAGAGATGAGACAGAAGTGGGAATTTTACATCACACAATAATAAAAGAAAAACCTTTTGGTAAGAATATAATCAGATCAGCTATATTCCTCAGGAAACTCTTAAACCTGAAGGAGTAAAAAGTGTAAAATATGGATATATTTTTTTGGGAGGAATCAATATTTGCTTTGCTGGAGCTGTAAGCTAATGCACTGCCTCACTTCCAATTTAACCCATTCCACCCACAGAAGCTGATGTACATTTTGAGCTTCAGTTGGTGTAGGGGACAAAAGGAGCCAGTGTTACTATGATCCTTTAAAGGGGACAAAGGGAAAGCCACATTCAGGAAACCACAGAAATACAGAATGGTTTGTGTTGGAAGGGACCTTCAAGATCATGGAGTTCCAGCTCCTGCCATGGGCAGGGACACCTTCCACTATCCCAGGTTGCCCAAAGCCCCATCCAACCTGGACCTGAACACTTCCAGGGATGAAGCAGCCACAGCTTCTCTGGGAAACTTGTGTCAGTGCCTCCCTACCCCCATAGCAAAGAATTTCTTCCTAATATCCAGTCATCTCTTGAGTGAATATTGGATATTGATTGGTACCCCCTTTCAGTGTAAAGCCAATCCCCCTTGATCTGTCACTCCATGTCCTTGTCCAAACTCCGTCTCCAGCTCTCTTGGAGCCCCTTTAGGCACTGGAAGGGGCTCCAAGGTCTCCCTGGAGCTTCTCTTCTTCAGACTGAACAGACCCAATTCTCTCAGCCTGTCTGCATAGCAGAGGTGCTCCAACCCCCTCAGGAACTCTGTGTCCTCCTCTGGGCTTGCACCAGAATTTTGGGGCCCCCAGGACTGGATGGCATGAATGTAAAGAGAGCACTGTGATTAGGTACCACAGTCCTGCCTCCAGAGGTACTTTATTTTACAGATTTTTATGGCTTCTGCCTCATGAGCTCACTAACATTTTGAATCTGTGCCTTGTGGTTCAGGTGCCTTCAACAACACAACTTCCACGGACCTTGAGAATACAGGATCATCCCTGAAGGGCCAAGTGTTCCCCACTCCTTTTATGGCCCCTACATAAATGGTATTTTGAATACTTAATTCCTTGCATACCAAGCTGAAGTGGGGAGCAGGAGCACCTTCTGAAGATGACTCAGCACTGACTTTCCAGGGAAAGGTGCTCTGATACTGTATAGCAATGACAGGAGCACCAAGTGTGGGCACAGAGGCATTCACATCATATACAACGGAAAAAAGTGAAGCATCGAGAACAAGATTAAATGAATAGATTAGACAGACTGCAGAATCTATTTTTAAAGTTCCAATAATAGCCACCTATAAGAAAACAAAATAATAGTGCTTTAGGAGATCAGCTAACATCAGCTGCCCAGTATGCCCCTCAGCTTTAGGGACACAGACAACATAGAATGAGAATATAAAATCTATTTTGGTCATAGTTTTATGTACCTTCAGTTCTTGCTTTCTTGACACAATATAAACAATCCATTGACAATATAATTCTGCTGCCATACCTTTCCCTACCAGAAAACATTTGCTAGGTATTTTTAAAATGGTAGTCCTAAGGAAGTTGCAGGACTGTCTGATTTGGGATGAGTCTGCAATGCACTGAGAGGTAGCAGTTTGATTATAAGGAGACCACATCAAAATAAGAGGTGTAATCACTGAGCACTCAGCCGTTACTCTTCCCATGAAGCAGTGCTATGGATGTCATCCAACTGCAAGTACAATCTAACACATGTACTCCACTAGTTGTAGATTCTGTAAGCCTAAAGGAGGGTCAAAACAGAAGATTAAAGAAAAAAACAAAAAACCTTTCCACCCTATCTGCCAAATTCTGAACTTCTGTTTCTGTTCCTTGGAGACAAGCAGTAGTATTTCTGGGTTTGCAGAAGCAGCTCAGGAATGTGTGAAATACAAGACATGACTGGACAACATCCATGCAGCTCCATGCTGTACTTCAGTCTGCTGCCTCCTCCGTGCAGAACAGAAGGGCTTTTGCAGAGCTTGAGGGCAGGTGATCCATGCCAGGCCAAGTGCAAACCTCTCTCAGCCCGTGACACGAGCTGAACAAATCATCAGCAGAACTGCAGCCCGAGCACCGAGCGCCGAGTGCTGCCTAAAGCTCTCTCCTCCTCTTCCAAATGGATTAATTTTTAAAGATAACTTGCTTTTCTTTTCCAGCAGGGAAAGAGTGGGGACAGACTTCCAAAAATAGGCTAGCCTGTCACAACTGCTAACTGTCACACAGTGCTGAGATTGGAGCTGATCTCTTGGGGAGGCGGCTGAGAACAGAGGGGAGTAAGGAAATAAAGAGTAATTTCTCTCTCCATAGCCCAGCCAGAAAGAAAATGAATAGGCAACCTGTAATCAATCACAAATAGTACATAAGCCAAAAATCAGTCATTCTGAGTAAAAATACATAAACCTATCAGTTTACCAGCATTTATCAGCACAAGTGCTATATTCTGCAGCATCAAAAATGATGCCCAAATGTACTCTCTGTCTAAGGTCTCACCAGGAAAAATACAAGATTATTGCCCATTTAAACAAACTGACCCAGCAAATCAAACCAAAATGCTCTTTTAATTCAATTTTCAAAATGCTGTCATAAAAAGGCTCCAGTCCATGTGGCCTCTACAGTACATAGACACTGAAGTCACAAGATGACTAGAAAAAGTTATGTTTAGACTTTTGTGAGATGAAACTCCATTCAGATTACACAAATTGAAAGCTTATTTAAAAAAAAGAAAATAAACCCACTTAAACCCAGGCAAAATTTGCCCAGTACTAAGTATTTAAAGTTAAAAGAGAAGGTAGAGAAAAAAACCTACAACTGCATCATTATTAAATGGATGAGAACATAATCTCATTCAACAGTGATCATAGCTCTGTGCATCCATTTTACTGAGAGGTCTGAAAAGGAGCATTTAAAAACAAAATCTTATTTAGAAAGTCTTCATCATCCTTGCTGATGTTCTTTCCTTCCTGCTGCATGACGGAAATGTATTTTTTTTTTATGTACAATCTTTGCCAATAACAGATTAATTTTTTTTCATTGCCTGCCTTAGTCACATGCTGTTGTGGAACATTAAGTATGCACTTAGTTGAGCTGCAACACCAGGTGTTTTCTGATGCATCTATGCAAGATGCTAATCTCAGCATCAGGACAAAAAAAATAAAAGAAAAGATAAAATTGGATATCATCACTAATTCATGAATTTAATTTCCCTTTTTAGGTCTAAAACGCAGCCCACTTGTCTGCAGACAACAACGGACTTTTGTTGTGTAGAGTCACGAAACACTGATTTAATAAGACAGAGATAGTGACCAAGGAAGATTATTTGATTTTTTGAATGATGACCATACCTAGAGGCCCCAGCCACGATTTTAGGGGCTGAGTACAAACTGTCCCAGCGTGGGCTCTGCCTGACAGCCCCTTCCTTCTGTGTGCTCACTTCTTTATTTGTACTTCTGAATACCATTCTCACAAAACAGAACAGCATGGCAGCTAAATTTTATTGCAATACTTCTTGAATCCTATATAAAGCATTGCTCTGCTCCATACATGAATATGTAGTACAAACACCAAATATCTTCACTTTCCATGGGTAAACACTGGAGTGCTCGTCCAGAGCTGCACACCAAAGGGCAGCTCCCATGCCCAGAGTCCAGGAAAGGACAAGAGAGCAACAGCATTTCAATTCCTGCTCCTCAGCATAGAAAGTTCTTCCACTGAATGTCTATGATAACCCATTGAAACAAGGTAGATTTGATAGGGAACATGGATGAGTAAGGCCTGTGGCAATGCACATCATCATTACAGCCATCATAGATAACTGAGGGCTCCTTCACAGGTGTATCACAGCTTTGTCCTCCCCTCCAAACTTCAATTATCAAAATAAAAGCCTACTTAAAGAAATAATAACCAGTGGCAATTTTTTTCTCTTAATGTCAAATATAAAACAAAATTAATTCCAGTAAACCATTCCTGAACTCAGAGTCTGAAAAAACAGTACATAAAAAACACAAAACACCTTTTCAACGAGCCCTTGCCGGGAGCCCTTTATTCTCACCCAGTGTTTATGAGAGCTTTTTATGAGAGCTTTTGTGGGGCTCATCCCTATCAGAGCAGACACTGTGCTCTAATAACACACGTGGCACCTTGCTGTGAGCCAAAACACCACAGCAAAATATCAGCCAGATCAGAAAACAGCCGAGATAGGAACAAAAGAGCAGCTTCCTCTGGGTACAGCAGGAGAAATCCATCTGCTACAAGGAGATGACTGGAGTTCCAAGGCAATTATTTTGTTATCTAAAAGTGGCTTTCAAAGTCAGACATTCTGCCCCAAGACCTGAGTAAAAGCAGTGTTTAGGTGGCTGCATGGAGGTTTGTCACAACAATTTTCAGATATTAACTCACTTCTAGTATAAGTAGCTCAGGGAGAGCCAACAGAATTTATGTCTATCACTGGCTCTGTGATCATCTCCTAATGGAAAATTAGACCTAACTTGGATCTTCTCTTTTTGTGTTAAGGATACCCATGAATTATCGGTGGGTTAGTAGAAAGAATGGGGGAGAAGCCAAATATCTCTAAGAAAGTAGTTATAAAACACCATGGCTTTAAAGCAACTGCTTCTGCTCAGAACAAGGAATCTAGAAACAATTACTGCAATTTCTTCCTTGATCTAAATCTCCTCACAGGTACTTCTTTCAGGCAGATGGCAAAAAAAAATAAATACTAAATGTACAACATGGCCATTTCTTATCTCCTGAAACACCTTGGCAGCCTCAAAAATTGGCACATCCCATGACTTCAGCTCAGGGACTGACCCTCACTGAGAATATCCATCTTATACAGACATCTTAATGAAGGAGACAGGGTCAAGAAGCAAACTTTGCACTGGTGGGGAAAAACCTCTCAATCCCACATTTCTGGATGAAGGGCAGGATGGGAAAGACAACTCTGGAGGGCACACAAAAAAAATCCTCTTCCACTTATTTTCTCAAGTCAAATCTAAAGGCTTGCCAAATTTCTTGGACACTAACATGCATTTACCAAAGCAAAATACTGATTCACTGCCCTCACTGGAACACAGTGATGGTTAATACTATTTGCCAAATATCTGCTCCTACCTTTCTATTACAGAGATAGCAGTGCATGTATCACAAAGGGGTTTTGAGTGTGTGACAAAGAGTTTTGGCTACTGAAAAATAGTACGGCACAATTTGCAAACCCAGAAGGTTATTTCAAGACAAAATTGCCATGAAACACTGTCATTTCAATAATGAATGGCTATGCTTGCTCGCTTGATTTCTTTCCTCTAAAATAATTTTTCTTGCTTTCTGTCAGTTGGCAACAAATACATCTTACCATTTGCATTTCAAACAAGAAGAGAAATCCAGACAGTTTCTCCAAAAGGACTGGAAAATGTACTCTGAACTCTGGTATGTATAAAACCATCACAGCCATCCAAACTAAGCCATTAGTAGTTTGCCAGAAATTCAGAAGGAACCCTAACTTTGCTTAGAGGATTTGGAAGTTGCTCTTCCCTCCCATTTGAAAATGCTTCCCAGTCTCATCCCACTTTTCAACATCCATTCAAACACTCAGATGAAAAAGGGCACCTCATTCTGCTATCTCCCCATACCCACACACAAAGACACAAAATGTCCTTTGCATAATTCATGAGCAAAATGGCTCACTTACTTTGTAGTTGTTGCATTAGGATTTTTTGGTGGTGCTGTTTGATCACCAACAGTCACTGTGGAAATCACAGGTCAAGTATTCAAGGAAAAAATGCCCATCCAAGAATCATCAAATAGGTCCAGCTCTCATTATTATTCAGCAGTAAACCAAAAATTGGGCTCTATTGCTACCAGAGCTAGAAACCCTATTTCAATTGCTTACAGCACTACAGAGAGCAGGGCAACAGATTTTAGCCCCATCAGTAAGAAAGAATACAAAACCAGAGCATTTGTTTGGGCAGAAGGGAAAATAAAATTAACACCCCCCACCAGGTGCTGTACAAATATTTGGCTATGAGATGCCTATGAAGCCAACTGGTCAAGCATTCTGTCTGATAATCTGAGTTTGTAGTCTCATGGATGCAAAGGATCTCCTTCAGAAATCATCTCAGCTGATTTCTTTGTGCACTGTGGGCATTTGTCAGAGGTCCCAGGCTGAAAGGCTGCAACCTTGGCACGTTCTCCTCCACCCTCAAATGGAAAGGAGCACAGAACAAGTCTTCCTAACCCTAAATTCCACCCCAAAGGCAGCTTCACCACCCTTTTGTTGCAGTGTCTTACCAAGGTAACAGTAAAAGAAAACACAGTGCACAGACAACACTGCTCAGGAATAGTCTTGGATTTTTTTTTTAATCTAAGGTAATAATGATGTTAAATGTGATTACTTCACTGATTTGTTACCACAAAATTAGAGTTCACCATATATAATTTACTTTACCTATTGGCACTTAACTAATAGTGTTTGACATAAAGAATCCAATTGGGAATGGGACATAAGAGTTACACAACTTCAAATACTCACACACATGTGTATAAATGCATTTAGAGAGACAATGAAGACCTCCACACACACTTCCACTCTCGACTCTCAGCTTACATGCTGCCGTGTTTGGGTGGGATGCTTTTAGAAACTCTGTCATTTTATCTCTGCCTCTAAGACAGCTTCCTTGTGAAAAGAGAGAAAAATATTCAAAGGGTTTAATTATTTTTTTTATCTTTTCCTGAGCATTCAGCAATCCCTCAGTGAATTATTTTCACTGCATTTAAACAGGCAAAATAAATCTACCACAGGCTAACTCCTAACTCCCTCCCATGCACAAATAAATCCTAACTGTTGCCCTCTTCCAAACACAAAAGAATACTAAACAGCAACACCACAGACTTTTAGGTTAAGCTGAAATGAGCAGAGATGCAACATTCAGAACTACTTTAAATCATGAGCAACATAAAAAACACAGAAGAAAGACACAAGATACAGAGAGACTTGAAAAGTACTTCACAGAGAAGTTCTATGAAAGATTAGCACTGAGGAAATGCAGGTGTGAGAAAACAAGAGATTTCTTATCCATATTATTTAAACAGGCACAAGACTTTTGTTATATGCAAATATATCTATTAAGACTGGTAAACTTGAACAGGCAGAGGGAGGGTGAGATGACCTCCATGAATTGCCATCTTTGGAACTGAAATTATTCTATGGAAAGGAGGCAATGACTTTACAAGATGAACTGAGGGTGGTAAATCCCTGTGGAGAAAACATCTTCCTAGGTACTTGAATAATTTATAGCAGCATGGTGCAATGGTCACTCCTGGTAAAATTCTGCTGTACTCAAAGATTCCACAAATTCAGAAGTTTTAATCATTTTATATATTAAACTCATGTCTCTGCATTAACACAGCCTTTCAGAATTAAAAAAGGCTTTCACAGTAGCATATCAAGTGGATGATTTTAATTGTCTTTCAAACAGTGCCAAGCAGAGACTCAAGCTGCATAGCTTTCAGGGGAGAAAGTGAATTTAGAAGCAGCTATTTATTTCTTCCTTATATTCCGCTTCATTTCAAAATATAACACTAGTTCTAAGGGATTATAAATGCAACAATTTAACATTAATGTCTATTTTTTGTGTCTCTAATGAAGAAATTAAACCCCAAATCCATCTGCAGCCTCATACAATTGTCCTTTGCATTTTTTATTCATAAAGATGCTCTAACTCAGAATGACTTTTGGCTACATTTTTCTCAGAAACTAAAATAAATACCAAGAGAAGCTGGCGACATTCGAAACAATCATCCCTGAGCTCAAAACACAAAGATAACAAGCCCAAAGAATAGTTATTAAAGAAAATAGGCAGAGAGCAGTCTTGTCATCAAAACCTGGAGGCCCAAGGCCATCATCAGCTGCAGCACCCAGGAGGTGACAGAGGTGTACATAAAACCTCTCACAGCTCTGAGTGTGCCCAGCACCTCCAGCTGCCCAGACCAAGCAGCAAATAAACCAAAGCCAGGTAATAAACTCTGCTTTAGGGTACAAACTGGGGTGCAACTTTGTCCATGGGCATTTTTATACATGCACGCCCCGTAAATTTTAGGCAAAAAGTCCTCCCAGTTTCCAGGACATGCTCTACAACCATTGCTCATTGTCAAAACATCTGCTCCTTTCTGACAGGTTGCATTTTTTCACTCCTGTGAAATAAACTCATGGGCAATGACAGTCCAGACCCAAAACCAGTTTTTTACCTGGACAATGAGAAGGCCGGTAGGAGCTCAGTCTGAAACCAAAACTTTCTTTGAGATGCTCTGCACACGGGTGCCACATTCAGCAGTGTTCAGCACCTTCTGTATCAGGGCCCATTTTAGCTGAAAATAAACAGCTGCATGCTCCCAAATCAACAATTCCAGCACAGCCTGACAAACCTGGCAGCCAGATTTCAGTGATTATGTTCCCATCTTAAAATACTCATCCCTGCTATGTTTCACTATTTGCAAGGATACTTCTAAGACTGAATACTTGGCAAACCAAGTGATAGAAATTTCTTCCTTGGATTTTTCTCTGTGTTCAGATTATTCTGCACACTGTGTGTAAGGATGCCTTTAAACTCAGCAGCAGAAGGGCCCATCTCTCATGCACCACACTACTCTGAGGAGTCACAGGATCTTTTTATTCATGTTCATAGGACCTCTGGTCCTACTGGCCTCAGAAGGACAACTTAGGCACAGACATTAAATGTGCCCTTTTTTACCTCACAAGAACGTGGCCAGTGATCAGAACCTTGCAGTATGTAAGCTCTTCCCAAGGCAATTTATTTTCTCTATTTTGTTACTCAGAAAGTCAATCAGTCAATGTAGTGATTTCCCTCTCAGAATCTGAACTTATTTTTAAAACATGATTAATGGGTCTTAATGCAGCAGCGGCTCTTACACTTGACAGAAAATAAAATCTCAACCCAAACATGCTCAACACTTTAAAAGATGCATAAGGGTAACTAGACAAAAAAAAAAAAGCAGTTATGTTCTACAATGCCATCTCAGGTCTGCTCCCAGAAAGCAATAGAAGACTAAGATACATTTAGTAAAAATTAAGGTGGAACTATATATCTGATTTATTCAAAAACCTCAGAGGAACTGGGAAATAAAAAAAAAAAAAAAAGAACCACAAAAAACTTACTTTCATCCCTGCTTTTGTGCTTCCTGAAACGTTAGCAACCATGGCTACCAGACGTCAGTGTGCTCTCATTTTCATCACCATGAAATACCAAAATGCAATACATTCCCACTAAACTTTCTCTCTCTCTTATTTTTTTTTTCTTAATAAAAGCTTCACATAGTCCAATATCAGCACAATGCTGAGGTGACCCCACATACCCTTCCCTTTTTGCCTAAGAACCTGTGAAATCAGCACTCCTTAACCTGCAGGGTAGATTAAAATCAGGAGCTACAGCGGTAAAAATTCATGGAAACATAAAACTATAGAATATCCTGAGTTAGAAGAGATTCACAAGGATTAAGTCCAACTCCTGGTCCTGCACAGGACACCCCAACAAGAGAAGAAATGCATACCTGCCCTTCCTCTTCCCCTTATGAGGAAGATGAAGACCAAAACTGGGCAGCATCAGTCTTAAACAACCTTAGGACACTGATCTTCAGTAACATCTGGGCCAACATAATCTACAAAATGAACAATGAAGCCCCTTTTCTTCAGTGTTCACTTACTTTGGAGACAAGAAAATTAATAAACAAATATGTCACCCCTTGTGAGATATGAACAGTGGTTGTACATGCTGGGAGGTGAACTCTGATTACCTCCAAAGGTAATCAAAGGTAATCAAAGGTTCTCCCATCCCAGCCCAGAGCAGCATTTGTGGGATAAGAGGCTTCCTGTCTCCTCTCCTCCCAGAATAAGCATCTGCAGCAGCTTAATTATCAAGTTACAAATAAACATATTCAGCTTGGTGCATACATTCAATTACAGATAACGAGCTCTAGACAGAAGCTATTGAACTATAACTGCAATTCTATGAGCCGGTACACAACAAACCAAGATTAAATGATACAGACTAAGGACAAGGGAAAAAAAATATTCTTCCCCTGAAAAGCATGCAGAGTAAGGAGATTTTCTCGGGAAAATCTGACAAAGAGGTAATTGTCAATACCTATTATTTTCTCTAGTCTCATCCATTTTTCATAATGTTCCAGCAAAAGTTCAAGTGGTACTCAAATTTTTTTCACTCTGACTGTTGCTGTTTAAATGAGATGTTTACAAATAAAGGCTTAGTGTTTGCTCAAAGTTGAACCTTATAGTACCACCAGGATGCACCATAATATGCTACCTGCCTGCAAATAAAAGCTAAGACCAAGTGAAGCCTGAAGGCATATTTTGGAAATTTCTGTAATTTTAAACTCTGTAATGATACACCAAGTAAACTCCAAGTATTAGAAAGTTGGGAAATTCATACATAGAATTTATTTTAAAGGAAATGAAAACATCAAGAGTGCAGACAGGGAGAAATGAAGTCAGTGGAAAACCCTGACGTCTGTCCAATGCGTCAGGCACGGTCAGGAGCTGCACAGATTAATTCTCTCCAGCTTCAAGACAATTTACAAATGTACAGTGAGTTCTTTGAACGCATTATGACTATGAATGGCTGTGAAAATGTTCGGCTCTCTCAGATTTCTGACATATGGGAGTGTTCTTTACATTGTTTTTTTTCCTTATCAACTGAGTTTTCATTTGCAATGGCATGAAGATTCTGGGATTCTGCATGCAAACCTTATCAGAAATACAGCTTCTTTATCTCTTCAAAAAGGGCCTGTTGTAGTGTTCAATTTGAAAGGCTTGCTGTAATCCTTCATCCCGGATTTAGTTTATTCAGATTCCAAATATAAAATAATCTTGAAATGCTAACAATTGCCTCTGCTCAGTATTTGTCCAGTGGCTGCAAGTTCATAATAATTTTTTATTTTGGACACGTCAGTTCAGACTGCACTCTCCTGATAGCACAAAATTAAAATCTCAAGTGCTGCCTCCCACTTCCAGCATAGCAAAACCCAGACACAGACAAGCAGGATGATTACAGATCACAGAGGGCTTTTGGAAGAGGTATTTCACTGTGTTACCTATTGCTAGAGAAAATTGATTTCTCTAACCACAACCTGTAGCAAGCTTTCACAAGACTGCAGCTATGACCTTACAAGCATCCCAGTCAGCCTCTGGATAACCGGGGGGGAGAGCAGGCAGCACTGAACAGATTCCAAAGTTGACTTCTTCCACATCAACAGGATGCTGAGGACTTGCTACACAGCAAGAAGAGACAGGTATTCCTCCTATCCAGGGTAACTGCAAATTACTGCAATCTGCCAACAGCCAGGGAAAGTTCACCTCATACAAAAGAACACCTTCCAGTAGACCTGGAGCATGTTATCCTGACAAAACCCAGCTGCTTTCTCATAACTCAGCTGTCAGATGGCCACTGTCTTGGAAAATATTGCTCTGTGAAAATACCTGCCTCCCTAACCTATTGTCAGGATATTCCATATACAATGTTTCTGCATCTCCTCTTGGAGCCATCACACTCTGCTGTTAGGGCACTGAGGTCACTTTCTTCCCCTCTTTACTGTTACAGCTGATGACTGGAGCTGTACCTGGAAGTGGTCACAAGCCTGGCACAGTTCAGGGAGTGTCTGGATGAGGCTTGAAGTCAAGTCATATGGTTTAGTTTTAGGTAGCTCTGAAAGGAGCAGGACTTGGACTTGATGATCCCTATGGATCCCTTCCAACTTGAGATTTTTCTACTATTTTATTATTCTGTATAACCCCTTTTCTGTTATGCAACATCTAAAACTGTCAACTGACTCCTGTAGTCCAGGTCTTATTGTAGGGATGAAAAAATTTTTCTCAGATTTAGCGTGAATTATTACACAGAGTGAGAAAAACTGGGCTGGAGAGCAAAAACAGAACAAAAGAACATAGAGTTTTGGTGGAAAAGAGTTGAATTAGCTTCATTTCCCTGCAGTAGCCATTGGCTGCTGCATGGCAGTACCCAACAAATCAGACTTTCTAATGAGGTAGGAGTCAATCTTTTGCAAGGATAAGCTTTGGATTTATTTTCTCAGGTTTTTTTTACAGCATAGGCCACAGCTTGTTATTTCAAATGATCTAGTTCTCTCTCAGCTGTATCAATTCCTCTCTAGTGCTCCAGTCTTGGCAGTGAGGCACTTGGTGTTTATTACTCGGTGCCTGGTACAAACTGTGTCCTCAAACACTCACGCTCAGAGGGTGCAGCTGGCCTCACACAGGCTGGGGTAAACTCAGCCATCAGTGTCAGCAGCTGAAGAACAGATCATCCAACAGCTCTTCCAGAGGGACAGGGATGGGTTGGAAGTTGGAAGGATGGAGATCAAGGTGCAGGAACTTCTGAGGAAATTAAGCCCCCTGATAGGCAAGTGGCATCTGAGCTGACCCCCTGTTGGCAACACCTCTCTCTGAATGGGAGATGGGACTCACGACCACCATGGGGCCACCAAAGTGCCTGCAGCTCCATGGAAGCTGAAATTATATGAACATAACATCATTTTATAAATACCCAAAGAAAAAAACTTCTTCCAGCCCCATATGAAAAGCTGCTCTAAACAATGTCATATTGAAGGTCAGGAGGACAAAGCAATCAGTATAACCACAGAAGGGATTAACCAAACAGATCCTCAGGCTCTATTGTTGCTCTTCCCAGAAATACCTTCTGTCCCATGTTGATACCTAAATCTTATCAGCAGGCTGATTTAAACCCATCCTTTTTGGTCAGCCACATTTAAATCTGTTTTACACATCAAGTTTATTGTGGTGTCTCCATCTCTCTATGATATATTTCTGAAAATTATTTTCTATTTATGACTATACTGTTAGAAGACTCCAAAAGAAAAGAGAAAAAACCCACAAAGAAACAAACCACAAACTTGCTAAATAATGTGCAAAAATCAATCTAGTCATGTCTTGGTTCCATTACAATTGACATATTCTTTTAAATAAGCTATTAATTACGACATAATTCTAGGAATACTTGTGCTTCTAACAATCTCTGCTCCCAAAAGGGCTGCACAGCTTTTTCCTTCTTCAATTCTCTCATATAACTTAAATAAAACAGAAAAGCAATGTATCTGCTCAATGGAACTACAGGGTACATGCCATTAATTCACCCAAAAGCAGGACAACAGATGAGCACATGAAAGCTCTGAAGACATTTCCTGGGACAGGCAGCAATGGGAAGAAAATTGCAAAGATTCTTGTTAAAATTATTTTTCTTGAACTTAAATGGAGTTGTCACCAATGAACCAAGCCATGAGAATGCTGAAAACTTCTTCCAGCCCCACCAATTATCTCCACTTCGTTCTATTTATACACTGTGCTCATTTGTGCATTGCTTTTGATGCACAGAAGAGGAAGAGAACTCAAAGAAGCCAGAGATGGTCAGAACCATGGCAAACCAATGTAGCATTTATTCTGCTATGAATAATATGCAGTGATGAACAGAGACAATGAGTGCCAAAGTGCCACATCTCTGTCAAGAACTGAACTTCCAGCTCCTGGTCACTGTCACATTTTCAGGATGCAAGTTTAGAAAGAATTTTGTGTTATGCTTGTAAAGAGTTTGAGAAAAATAACAATGCAATGTGTTTTAAAATAAATTCCCAGCAGTAACATCACCATTTAACTGGAAAAAAAAAATCTACAAAATGAAGTCTTCTTCCACTGGAATGTGACAATGTTTGATGCAAACACTTTGAGGATGAAGCAAATTTATAAATGAGCTTCAAAACCTCTGAAACTCTCTGGAACCAAAAGCAGAACTGAAACACAAAAGCTGAGGGCCAAGGCACACAAAGCAAAGTGAGGTGCAAGCAAATAAGATTTGGTACAGGATTTTCATGGAGTTACAGTCTGGTCAATAGAGGTTCAGGAAAGGAAAATCATCCTTTTAATATGAATTTAAACAAAACAGTTCTGATAAAGAATCTACATGATCTTAAAAGTGAGCTAAAAGTGCTACAAAATATGTTAGAGGCCACGTAAGAGCAAAAAAGAAGGCAACTAGATGAAAAGATTAAAGCAAAGCAGAGAATGTGGAACTTGATTTGACAGGTGAGAGCCATGCAGTTTTGGAAGTGAAACCAAAGCTCTTGTTACCTGATCAAATGATGAACTGGAACCCATGTGTGAAGTGTTTCATACAGTCAAATACACAAGTGAGGATGTTCTCTACAATGATTTCAAGTCACATGGCATCAGAAGGGTACAAAGAGTGTCAAGAAAGTCAGTCAAGAACATTTTTGAGCAGCTGAAGGACACTGCAACAAATCTCTCCAACAACCTGAATTCCCCAATGTCTTTTGCATGCTGTATCCAATGTCTGGGCACTACAGCAGCTGAAATAACACTGGGTGAAATAACACACAAGGGCACCTTAACATAACCACAAAGGCCCAAAACAAAATGCAGGTGTGAAAGAAGCTGATGTTACTTTGCTTGAACTGGATTTGGGGGATGGTTGCTCTGCTGTGTGGAAGCAGTGGAATTCAGACAACCCAGCTATTGCACCCACAGCCTCTGTCATTAATATACACAAGTGTAAAATTCGTAAATAAAGAACTTTAAATGCATTTTCTGCCTTTTCTCTAAGAGTTAGGTGAGTCAAAAAGAGATACAGCAAGCAAACTACAATAAAATCATAGCCCCAGCATATTAAAATAATTGATTTTGATGACTATCTCACTGTCCACATTTAATTTTTTAAAGAATCCAAACAAGTGAAAAACAGAAGACAGCATGGTGCTGTTGTTTGATGCAAGACTTAAAGGCAACTATAAACAGATCCACATTAGAGTATTTCCTCTCATCACCTAATTTCAGACTGTCTGGAGTCACACACCTGAATGGGAAGTGTGAAGGACACCTGAGCTGCTGCTGCTGCATGGACTCCACAGATCCAGGGAAGCTCCAGCGGGGGCACTGAGCACACCTGGGGGGACGTTTGCAGGTGACAGGTGAACATTTACATCCTACCCCTGACTGAGAGCAAAATCCTTTCAAACAGCATGGAAGCAGATTTGTCTCCAAGTGAAATGCAAGTGTCAACCTGCCTGAAGAAACACAGTCGTGAAGAAACAGAACTGGTTCTGCCCTTCTTGGATACTCCTAAAATGTGGGAATTTGCCTCTTCCACTGCCCCCAGCATGAAAAATCTTTATCAGGAACACCACACTTCTCCCGCTGTTACATCTTTGGGACAAAAAAGTACCAATTACTCAAGAAATAAAGGGAAAGACAATGAAAATGGCTGTGATGTTCTGCATTATCTTCCAGGTAAAATCCCCCAAGCCAGGAATGCAAAAGAATCTCTACATTGTGGCTCATGACAGCAATCTTGCTTTCTAACACATATGGCCAGTCTTCCAAAAAATCATGCAACTGGTGTGGTTAACCACTGCTGTAACAAATCACTCCTGCACCCATCATTCAACAGCTTTTTCCAATCTTCTTTTTATCACTTCTGCTAATAATAAATCCTTTGCATATTTCACAAGTAGTTTGGCCACAAAAATATTCACTTAAATAATCAGCAGTGAGATCTCTTCACTGGTACACATGTATTATTCATTACTACGTAATCTCAACAGCTTGCTCAACATGCCTGGGGCTTCTTTAACTTCCCACAAAAAGGCTGACAGAGAACTTTTTTCCCATTTTTAAGCACTCACAAATTCAGTTCAGTCTATATGATAAAGCTTTCCTGCTTCTTCTCTCTTCTCCCAGCCCTTAAGTACAACAAATCACAGGAAAATCCATAAGGAAAAAGTTTGACTAAATGATTTCTAAATTCATCACCAGACTATATAGTTTCAGTCTGTTGTTAGATATGAATAAACCTGAATGTGTTTGCACTCTTCCTCTTCTATGTGAGTAAAGGACATAGCAACTAAAATAAAATTTGGACCTCTCTTCTGCAAAGGAATTAAAAATCCCCCATGTATGACAGCAAAACTTTTGCTTCGAGAAGTAGAAATTTAAACTGGGCAAAATCCTTATACAAGTACTTAGAAAGTGAGTACCACCAGAGGAGAAGGGGAAGGACAGAGAAACATGAGAAATTTTGTCTTGTTTAGGACAATCAGTTTGGCACAGGCATCTTTTTCGAGGAAACATCTTTGAGTGAAAACAAATTAGTATGACTCACAAGATCTCACTCACCTTGTCACCAGATGCCTTTTCACTGCTGAACTTTGGAGCTCTCAAATGTAGCTTCAAGCAGGGTAATGTTGCCAGGCTCAGAATGTTTTATTTCTACTTGCCACTCATTCCTCCAGTTGTTTCTTCCTGAGGTGAACTCATCATATGAGCAACACTAAAACAGCTCACCAGAACACCATCCCCAAAGCCCTGCAGTAACTGATTGCTCCTATTGCAAAGGAAACCAGGCTGAAAAGCAAGGCTCTTTTTGAGAATGAAAGACTTTTTTCTCCTCCTTTCCTTAATTTCATTGTGTCTTTTTCTTCCCTAGCTAGGACCACATGAGTGCTGGCCTTCAGCTCAGTGACCTTGCCATTCCAGTGTGCCTTGTTATTTCCCAGGGATAACATGCTTTCTTCTAAGCCCTATGGGATAAAGGATTTTGAGCTGCCCTCTTCAAAAAAATTCTTTTCTTTCCCATCCCTTTTTTCCTCATTGTCCAGTAGCTCAGATAGAAACTAAGACAGTATTTCCAAATAACTTTTCACATGCTGCCAATCTGTCATGTCCCAGTGTGGCTGAACACAAGTGTGAGGATTGACTCTGCGCCTCTAAACTGCATTTAATGTTCTCATACGCCAGTCAATAAGCAATTCACTCACAGGCACATACTAAAATGACATTGATAAAAACAACATGAATTTGATTCAAAAGCAATTGAACAGGTGAACAGCCAGGTGCCAGCTATGTGTAGCCCATGACAAGAAACATGAAGCATCTTCTCAAAAGCCTAAGTCTGGATTCTGCTGGCAATTGGATTTGCAGGGTTTTTTGGTTTTTTTTGCTTTATAAATTTATTTCTAACTTCTAAATAGCTATTTTTCATTAGCCATCAATAATGCAGGATGCCTCTGAAATAACAGTTATTCTCTCCATTCCACTATGGAAAGTGCCAAGAATAATTCCTTCCATTTTTTATGATAACCAAGTAATGGAAAAATTCTACTAACCCAAAGCATACTGCACTGAATCTCACTAACTCACTGATTCCAGCAAAGAAGCCGTTCAATGACAGCTCAAAGTCATATGGCAAATCAGTACAATCAAAGTACTTCTAAGAATCAGAGCCTGTGTTTATGGTCTGTCAATTAACAGATGACCAAGTTTTTAAACAAGTAAATTTAAAAAACAAGTTTTTAAATTAAGTAAATACTTTGACCTGCTTTTAAAACTAAAAAGACCTCTTGTCAATTATATTAAAATTCTCCAGTATTCGACATACAGGCTTGAACACTGTTTTACCACACATGACAGTTCAGGTCAGGTCCCAAGGAAACAGGTTGTGAAATTCACATCAGTGACAAAAATAACTGGGTCTCTAACACACCTTGAGAACTGCCAGAAATGCATGATTCTTATGAAGAAGCGTGATCTTTTTAAGCATGACTTTTGATGTCGTACAGCACTGCCCCATATGTCCAACCAAATGCCATTTTTAAACCCTGAGGATATATTTAGCACAACATACATCACCCCACTGTCGTCATTTCATCGAACAAAGCTAAAGACAGGATCATGCTAAATGATGCATCCTCAGCTTGTGTCAAGAGCACAGCAGTGAAAGGACTGCAACACCAACAAAGGCTAAAACGCAGCCAAGTAAGCTGAAGAAATAAGATGGCATTATAGATAGATATCAATGGATTTGAATTATGAAGTCAAGAATAAAGAATGGAAACACAAAACACACTGACATACAAACTCTATCTGTTCCTGAATAATCTCTGCTCCCCTGCCACTCACATAAGGCACCATCTGATCTTTCAAGTTCCTGCATGTATGATGAGCTCTTGGCTACAGCCCGGGCTGGTACAGCCAAATCTTTGCTATTCCACCTGGGCAGGACAGAATGCAAGTTATCACTTCCGACTGGCACCATTTCCTATGCCCAGAGTGACCCTGCATGACAACTCTATGCCTCATTACACCAGCCAAGAAATTAATGTGCATCACCAGCCCTGTAAAGCTTACTGCCATCTCAGCAGAAGCTTGAATTATTTACCAAAATTCAGAACAAGTGATGAGCTGTTTGTTTTGGTTTTATTTTTTTATTTTTATTTTTAAGAGCAACATTTAGTAAAGAATAAAATGTAACTGTTTTGGAAAAATCCCACAGATATCTTTTGTTATTCTGTACTTAATGTCCATCACAACAAATCATTTGTTCATCTCACCTTCCTGTTAATAAACTGCCTTTCTGATGTCTTTGGAGCCTCACCAATCACTTTGTACTGGTTTGTAAAGGATGAGACCCCCTTTTCCCCAACAAACTCGGGTGTACAATCCTTTACTGCACAAAGGAGAATCAAAAAACAAAGCAAACTAATTCAGCCTGCACTGAAGGACAGAAGCAAGCAGAACAGCTCTTAGCATGTACCCACATTTTAAAGTAGGCTTTAGAATGTGAGTTTTGTTCAGTTTTTAGGGAGGTATAGAAGGTACTTAGACACACTTCAGAGAGATACTTCACCATTGGATACTGCTGATCAATCCTAAGGGAATCATTTTGTTCAGCACTTACCCAAACAATAACCAGTCTTTGTGTTGAGCAGTATAAACAAAAATATCATCTAGTGAAGAACCAGCAGAGTGAACTGGCTTCAAAAACAGTTGTTTGAGAAGGAAGTAAAGCAGAGCCAGGGCCTCGTGCAGGAGTCCTTGATGCCCTTCAGGTGTCCACACCAGACAGCTGCTATTTCCTACACCTTTTGTTCAGAGCCTGCCTTAAGACACAAAATAACTTGTCCAAGCTGCTAAAAACCACCAGAGCAAATAGGGGAAATGCCAAAGGACATGTGTGCTCTGCCTCCCATTCTCTCCATCACAAGGTCACCTTTACAAAGCAAAAGCAGTTAAGCACTGGGGTTAATTTGGACCTACAAATAGCTGCTGCCAAACACAAAATCATTAAGGTTGGAAAAGACCTCTAAGATCATTGAGTCCAAATATCAGCCTAGCAATTCCAGGTTCACCACTAAACCACATCCCTAAGCACCACCATCAAGACAAATTATCCAGATTCTTCCCAAATTCAAAAGCATTTGGGGTCCTTTTCATCAATTTTTTGTGAAACTGATAGATCTTTAAATGATATTTGAATTCACCACTACTTTTAAATTTGGGGTTGGTTACCTGGTACTTTAAAAGGTAGTGAGAGTGAACAGGGACAAGCAAGAGCCTCATTCCACAGGGATCAGTCAAAACATACTAATAAATGCAGGGAGTAACAACTGAATTCATAGTACAGATATGCAAGAATGGGATTCTGCTCTCAGCTGAGATGATTGCCTGGAGACTTGGCATTAAATGAAATTCCTTCTCACATAAACCACTCCAGTCAGAAAACACATGCACCTTTCAAATATTTGGAGAGGAAGCAGTTAATTTTGTTGTATTCTTTGAATGTCCCAATTAAGACATTTCTACTAAAGAAGCAAGACATTTTCAGTATTGATTTGGGGGATTATTGTCACCATTAACTTGATGCACATTTCATCCAGTTCTCCAAATCCAACATTATCAAGGTTAGATTAAAAACAAAATCCATAGGTATATCTTCTTGAATTTTTACTGTATCAAGGAAGGGAAAATGCTTCTCTCTTTTCTCCCCATGACAGGTACTTTATTTCCCCTGTGCATTTTCAGAATGCATGTGCTATAGACTTTGCTATAGACTTTGTTTTCTTCTAAAGCCAACGAAAGCTTTAGTTTTTTTTTTTTTAAAAAAAAAACACCAACAAAAGAGAAAATAAATAGCTCTTTTAATAGACTTGTCTAACATAGCAAGCTCATTTTTGGACACCAGCTCTGCCCAAAGGACAAGCCAAGCCACTCACCTGCTCTTCTGGACATATCTGTTCTCATCACCAAGAATTTGCTGCATAACAGATTATTGAGCTGTGTCAGTCTGGGAGATCATGACTCAAAAGACCTTAGAATGGTTTGGGCTGGAAGGGACCTTCAAGATCATCTCATTCCAACCCCCTGCCATAGGCAGGGACACCTTCCACTATCCCAAGTTTCTCCAAGCCCCATCCAACCTGGCCTTGGACTCTTCCAGGGATGAGGCAGCCACAGCTTCTCTGGGTAACCTGTGCCAGTGCTAAACCACAACACATCAGACAGTTCAGGGAACTTTATGATTTCACAGGACTTGTGTCCGCAGTGAAATATCCCCCTGATGGCTTTCTGGCCTGGTAGTTTCTCTTTGCAAATGCAAGGCCTGCATTTGATCTTTACGGAGATTTAGTGCTCAATTCTCCCTCAGTTTGCTCAGAGCTCATGAATGTTGAAACTTTTGACATGAATGGGAGATCACCCCGAGGGACAGGTCACCAACTGCATCCTGTGCTGCCTGCTGCTATAATTAAACCAAACCTCAGTTTCTTCTTAGCAGGACTTGTCTTGCTGGGCAGCAGAATCCCCAGAGCTCCCACACCTGCTCATTCTCTGCCTACACCTCTGACACACCTCAGGGGGCTCTGAACTCTGCTCTTCTTGTAAGTGAGAGGAAAACCCCAACTACCAAAACAACTTCATATGAATACAGAAAGAAAGAAAGGCCAGAGTATGAAGATGGATTAATCCAGGTTCTCAACCACAGAGAGAAATGACTGAGAACTGCCACTAGCACCCAGCTCCCAGCACACCTGAGGTTCACATGAAAGTCTCTCATCTCAATTCACACTTTTCATCTTCTTGGCAATCTCTTGGCAATCTCTTCAAGGCTTCAGGGGTCAAGCATCCAAATTTCAATTGAAAGAAGATCTACAGAGCAAACAGGGGATAACAGCAGGGCAAATCAAGGGAAATCTCCAACAGAAGACAAGTGGGAATGAGAGGACAGTCAATTTAGAGACAGGCAACACTGTGTACCAGGTACATTGTCAGAAAATCCACCAGTGATAGCAGCAATTGCCAAATATTCTAATTATTTCTCCCACCAGACAGCACAAATAGCAAAGAACTGAAAACTAAAGTACAGAATTTAAGCACAGGAATCATCTTCTGGTCATTACTGTCAGCTCTTTCAGATAACAAGGACTTAAAATTTCAGGACACAATAATAATTTCTGGGGAGTCAGACTGATATCTGGGGTTTCAGATACAGAATGTATTCACAGCAGGAAGGGTGGAAGGGCAGAGCACAGCTGACAATCTAAGGCACACAACTTTTTTCCGGTAGCACAGATACTTAGATTTGCTAACCAGAATGCCCAGAATAAAACATTCTTTATTACGTATGGCTTGATCTACTCTGAATCCAAATACATCTTCTCTTGTTCCACTATAAAACTGAATACTAAGAATAGAACAGCACTGCAAGACAAAAGCACAAGTACTGCATGTACCATTTACCTTGTGTATATGCATTGCCTGTGTGTGTCAAGATGACATCTACTTTTTCATCTCATTCTGGGAAGTTTGAAATATTTAAAGCATGGCCAACCCTTCCATCCTAACTACAGCGAGGTCAGATGTCCCATGAAATGAACTTTGCCTTCCTCCTATCAGTTCTTTTGTTACACCTTTGCCAAAGAAGTTTCCAAGTCCTTAACAACATCCTTTCTGAAGCACCCACTCATGTTTGGAGAAGTTCCAGGATTCAGGCTAGTATTTTACAAACATGTGACATCACTGCTTTGAGTGTAACATGCTGAGATGAAACACTTCAGCTGTGTTTGGACAATACCGTTATTTCATCACAATAATTCAGAGTTGCCTGTGCCACAGTGAGGAAGGTATCACACCACTAACTATGACAATATGCTTAGCAAGAAAATGTGTGAGGGGATGTTTAGGCTGAATATCAGGAAAAGGTTCTTCACTCAGAGGATGAACATTGAACAGGCTTCCCAGGGCAGTGGTCACAGCACAGACTGACACAGCTCAATCAGCATTTGGACAACACTCTGGGGCACATGGTGTGACACTTGGGGTGTCCTGTGCAGGGCCAGGAGCTGGACTTAATGGTCCTTGTGGGTCCCTTCCAACTCAGGAATAGTCCACGATCCTATACATACCAGTCTTGCTTCATTCTACATTTATCTGCTGGTCAAACTTTGCTGGCTTCCAAATCTTGCTCCATGGTTTCAGAAACTTTTTTTTCCCAGTAGAACACATTCAAATTGTCCTCTTGCCCATCTAGATGTACATGCCATCAGATAAGGACTCTTCTTTAGCATCTTCTCAGGCCATTGACAAAGAAATTAATGCCAAAAATCTTACATTTTATATGAACTTTTACTGGAAACGGGTTCTGAAGCACTTTAAACACTTCAAACCGATTGCATAAACTATAAAACAAATTCTGCCCTTCCCTGCATAGATAAAAATTTCTGCTTCTATAATAAGAGCCAGGGCATAAACCATGGTGATAAGATAAATTTCAAGGTTTGGATGCAACATGTAGAGGATAGTTAGATGTCTATGAAGAAAACATACCCTCATTTTCTCTTGGGAGCTCTCCTGTGTCCCCAGGGGAGTTAAAACAAAGCCTGCTTACTTCATTCAGCTATTGCTGAATTGTGGAACATGTGAAGAGGTCCCTGAATAAATTTTGAGGAGAAAGTTCCACTCCTCTGGGTATTTAAGGACTTTTTACTGCTCTTGTTTTGGGTTCCTGACTTTATTATGTTAAAAAAAAATCACTATTTAAAAATAACATTCAAATGAAAAATGAAAAGGCTTTGATTTAATTTTTAAGCATTAGATTAATTGCCTGATAGTCTGAAGTGCTGAGCATCCACCATGTCCCAAAATATTGTTTGGCACTGGACTGACCATAATTTCTACATGAATTCAGGAACAGAACTGCATGGGGTTAGATTTTGGGTGAGTTTTGTTCAAATCCCTGGGCAACTTCAAGGTACGAAAGATTTTATCATTCATAATTCAGCACTACAATATTGGTAAAATTGATTTACATTAATCTATTTGTAAACCTAAAAAATCCAGTGCTACCAGTGGAATCCGTATGATTAACGCAGTAGTGTCATACTTATGGAATTTGCTGCCTTCCATACTTGAAAATCATTCAGGCAAAGCCAAATAACATAGTAAGATCAATATTTCAACTTACAAAAACCCAACACCAAACCAGAAACAAAATGTACATTATTACAAAAAAACCAAAAAAAAAAACCAGTATAAATGGAGGCTCCGGCGGATGTTGTCCATCTACAAATTGCCTCATTTAGGGTTAGCTGATACACAAAAATGACTCAAAACTTGCCTGAAGAAAGGATATTTAAAATGGTTTTAACTATCCATGTGAACACTGGGTTTTGACAAGCACCAGCTTGTGCAGGAATACACATGAGCAATATGGCAGTTTTACAGTTGAACTCAATGATCTCAAGGGTCTTTTCCTTGGAACCTAAATGGTTCCATGACTCTATGATTGGTGGTGTGCAGCTAAGGTGCTTCTCAGCTGGCAAAGACACAGGACCAAAACATCATCATTTATGGGAACGACACCAAAGCACAGCAAAGACAGACACAACTCTTCATTAGCTCTGTTTTACTGTCCTATTAACAAAGGTGATAAACCCCAACAGAGAGGAGAAAGAAGTTTCCTACTGGTAAATATGAAACCTCTTCAGCTCCTTAGCCGGCACCTTGGGTCTCTAGGCTTGTCCCACATTTCAAACACCAATTTCACAATTCTGTAGACAGCACTAAGGACCGTTTTTAAGAAGCATCAACAAGCTGTATTCAGTCCTTAATTTTTGGCACTGATGTGAAGGCTCCATTTGGTGATGCATCTGCAGTGCTGAGGAGGTGTTTGAAAGGTGGGAGAGAGGGTGCTTTCCCTCCTCCAGCATATGCTGTGATTATTTGGTGATTTCAATACACATTCCAAACACCAGCTGTGGTCAATGGGACCTTCTGTTTCTGTGGTATGTTGTGTTTCTGTGGGAATTGCTGCAGCTCAGAAAAAAATCTAAGAATGGTTTGGGTTCAGAAAGGCTCTTAGAGATCACTGAGTTCCATTCCTCAGCTATGGGCAGGGACACCTTCCATTATCCCAGGTTGGTCCAAGCCCCATCCACCCTGGCCTTGGACTCTTCCATGGATGGGGCAGTCACAGCTTCTCTGGGCAACCTGTGCCAGGGCCTCACTACCTTCTGGGTAACAAATTTCTTCCCAATATCCCAACTAACCCTATCCTCTGACATTGTAGAGATATTGCCCCATGTCCTGTCCCTCCATACCTTGTCCCAAGTCCCTCCCCAGCTCTCGTGTAGCCCCTTTTAGGCACTGGAAGAGGCTCTAAAGTCTCCCTGGAGCCTTTTCTTCTCCAGGCTGAACAGCCCAGCTCTCTCAGCCTGAATCCATAGTGGAGGCTCTCTACAGCCCTCTGATACCTTTGTAGCCTGTGCCACAAAATGCAGCTGATATCTGTGTTTGAACACTGTTGGTGGGTGGAATTCATGCTCAGGTAATACAGATTTTTGCAAAGCATGTATTTTTTATCATCCACTGCAGCTTATGGAACTGTTGGTTGTAAAACATACCTACAAATACTTCTTTCTAATATTAAGTATTGTATATGATCTCACAAGGTCAATTACCAGTGAACAGAATAGCAGCTGTGTCACAGAAAAAAAAAGGTAAACTTTTTTAAATCTTTAGGCCCAATCTGCTTTAAATGCTTTTACTTCACTTTGTTTTTACATAGGCAAAAATAAAACTTGTCTTTTTTTTTTTTTTCCCCTGGAACTTCTGGTATAAACTTTCTTCTGTTTCCTCTTGTACTAAATACTGTAGATAAATAGCCCGAGAACAAATAAAAAGAAAAGAAATAATTCATCCTGTGATCCTGGATTCTGCTGACACCAAACTTTTCTAAGAATATGCATTTCCTATTTACAGTACTGTTAATTCCTGCAGCACTCTCATGTTTTGTTCATTAACTTCCTTTTAGCGCTACTGTGGAGTCGGGGAAAAAAATATGCAAATGGAGTGGGAAACAGAGCAGGGACTACAGAAGTTTGCTAGTTTAACATGAAGCTCCAGGAGAAATAACATTTTCAAACAAATGCAACACAAAATCCTCCCACACTGCAGTGTAACAATCAATTTGTTTGCCCACAGAACTTCTAAAGCTCTCATAAGGGAAGAAAAATGTAAGACAGACACCTCAACAATATTGGGAGACGGAAATCCGCAGCAAAAACTCCCTACAGCAAACTGCAAGCAAAAAAGGAAAGCTTCCAGTGAATAGACACAAATTCATTTTAAAACAATAATTAGCACTCCTGTCCTAATTTCACTTACACTGACCTCTTTTGCATGAGTTTTCATGCAGGGAATGCTCAAAATAAAGTATCAACGTTGGTTTTTTTTTTTTTTGTTTTTTGTTTTTTTTTTTTTTGTTTTTTTTTTTTTGCAAAGGGAAAAAATACTCAGAAGATTTCTGGGAAAAAAACTGGAAAGCTATAGGAACATGGATTGCTCCGATAGTGCCTTATTTCAGATGCAATCTACCCAATCTCATCCCCAATGCGTGAACTGCACAGTAAAACTGTGATTAAGGCCACCCTTCCTATTCATGTGCCTACAAATTCAGCCATTTTCACAGAATAAATGAGAACATGGACACATTTGAGAGAAGGAGGAGTTCATAGAGATACAGAAATAAAGTACACATAAAGCCATGAAGGGTGAAAACATCACCTCTGATACTAGAACCTGTGCTGCTTCCCTTAAATAAAACTCTCTGCAAAAACGTATTTCATTATAAATTTGGGAAGTTTAAAATAAATAGCTTCCCAGAATGAGAAATCTTTAATAAAGACAGATGCTCTGCAGATGCATCAGTGCCTGTTCATTCTTCTTCCTTCTAATTAAAAGACCATTCTAGCTCCTGGTTGAATTTTTTCCCATCCCAGTGCAGTATATTCCAGAGGGCTGCAATAACCACAACTTCACACACACATCCAAACAAGATTTCACATCTACCCAACAGTAACTTTGCCTCAGATTCCAATTTACTCCATAATGGATTACATGGCAGAGATTCATTCATCTGATTTCCATAATGACAACAGTAGCTGAAAAGAAGCACTTGCCTACTAAATGGAAATGTGACATCAATATTAAGGTAAACATTCGAGTCTGTTGAATACTTTATTGGCAGCTGCACTATCCTCACTTCAAAATAAATTTTCCCCAATAGCAGCTTTTATTTAATTTCAAATCCATCAGCTCTTCTGGCTGCTAATTCCCAGAGCTGCCCCTTCAAGTTTTTAATCTTATCTTCCTAGTGTGAAAGTGCTGCAGACCAGCACTTTTAAACACAATGCAAAAGTTTTTGAAAGCTATATAAATCGTGTGAAAGACTATCCTATTAATTCCCTTTCTTATAACCATTTTTTCTCTTTTATTTACAGGGCTTGGTAATTCAGTTACTTGAAAATTCAGTTACTCTGAGGGAAGGAAGAACTTCAATTTCACTGGGACCTCCCCTCTGGCTCTTGACATTTTCAGAAACCTCTTGGACAATACCATTCAGGTCAGCCCAGACATGGAGATTATGCTAAGCCTAAAGCAGATCAATTTTAGTTTGTAGCTCTCAGATAACAACTTTGTGCTCAAGGCATTTTACTGAGAAACCAGCAAAACAAGGTATCTACCTTCAGAGTATCAGACTAGTAGTACTAAGAAAACAGGCTGGAAAACAGGTTGGTAAACTGATTAAAGAGCCTACCAGAGGGTAGAGAGGCAACTGCTTGTTTTATTCTGCTCACAAGGACCAGTATCTTTGTGCCATATAGGAAAGAAATTATCCTATGAGCTGTAAATACACAACTTTCCTGGCTTAGATGCAAACATCTGCAAGTAACAGACACAGAGGAATAAAAATATTTATTAGGAAAACAAATATTTATTAGATAATTACCAGAGTGCAAGCCTAATGTTTTATGGGACTTTTTTTTTTTTAAACATTAATTCTCCAAGGAGGGAAAGGATTAAGATGATGTCACACGCCACTAATAAGCCACTGCTGAAATGTTCTATTTATCTTCTCCGAGTTACAATGACTAGTCTAAGTATCTGGAAGTTATGGATGTTATAGATAAGCTATAAACTTGTCTCTAAGGCAGCAAGTTCTTGCTGATAGTGTAACCTTTTGCACCACTCCAATCTGGGCCATAAAATTGCACCAGCCATCTGGATCAGGATTTCCTAGACCAGCCTCCTTTTCCCTCTAGTGGTACAGTGGCAGCTGGAAGTACTCTAAGAAAAGATCTGCACATCTCTCCAAGCCCCTTTTAAAGGAGGTGTCACACATTAAAACTGTGCTTGCCCACTCCAGATAAAAAATTGAAGCAATTGTTGATCTTACAAACATCTGCATGGTCAACTAACACCACCAAATGACCTCCACCATCTCACCCAAGCTCCTGAATAACCATTTGAGACATTGTCCCCATCCCATCCATCTCCCCAAGCACATACATTGATGGCATTCAGTGCTACCCAGACAATTCTGGAATTTCACAGGCTCAGAAGTTTCTTGCCTGTATCTCATCCAAAAATAAACCTTCAAAGATATGAGTACCCTTGAGCTGTGCTCAATTCTTCCTTGTCACACATTTGGTTTGCTCAGAGAATTAATTGGCTTTGTGGAGCATGAAGAAACAGAAATGGCAATATGTACCTCAATTAGACTCTATTTTTAAAATAATTTTTAAACTTCATAAATTATGAGACTTTAAGGACTTTAACAAGTTTGCTTGATTCACTTTGATCAAACAAGGTTAGGGACTCATTACACTGTACATGCAGCTGTTTAACAATATTAAAATACACCATCAAGTCAATCTTTCTCTAAGTGACTTTGCATCACACAGCAAGCAGATCTAAAAAGCCCTGTCATTTGCAACTGGCAGTCACCATTCTGGTAGCACTGTAAGAGGCTTTCTTAATTCCACTGGTGTTTAAATTCATGAGCCAAAACTCATCATAAATTGTCTTTTATGGCTGTCAAGAACAATGATGTATATTCTCTTATTTAGCCTTTTGTGACTTATTGGGGGCCTCTGAGTGCCGGAGAAGTGTTTGCTTCACTGAACAGTAGATTGAGACTCTCCTATTTTTATGTTGGAAAGATACAGCACATAAAGTAACAACCTTAGAGCCTGGAGTCAGAACCCACTGGCTCTTTATGAACAGACTTACAACAGCTCTTAATTATTTTTATAGAAATTCTAATTATTAGAAATTTTTAGCATGGCAAAAATAGAGGGTGAATGCTCCAACTCCAAAAGAAAATGCCACCTTCTGCCAGAAAACTAAGGCTGCTTTGCCATGCTCTGCCAGTGCCTAAGGGGATTATAAATGGGCTGAGGAGGAAACACATGATGTGCCACTGATAAAGTAATCTGGCATTACAAAAGGACTGGTAGCTACGGCTCCACCAAGAGATCAATAAATGTGCAAATAGCAGCCTCTTTAGAAATCATTGCTTTCCCTCCAATATGTGGTGACAAACTCTGTGACAGCATTTACTTCATGCTATCAGCTTCATTAAATAAAGCAGCCTGTCCCCATCCACCCACAAGGCCAACTCCAGAAGTCCATGGAAAATATTGATTTTTCTTGGCTATGTTCAGGTCAACGATGTAATGCAATAAAACAGCTTAAGACAACTATTCCCTTTCCAGCTTGTAATTAGAGCCTCTAAACCCTGTTTCTAGGTCTTGGTCTTGAATTGACAAGACCTTTTGTCAATTCACTTTGACCTTAGGCAAGCAAATTTCAACACTGGGAATCTTGCTGCTTGCTGTAAAATGAGCAGAGTTAACTTCTCTAAGAAGGCTGGTTTGCTGCCTTTGAGACTTTTTGCTCCTTTAAGTTTTAATGATTGGATAAAATGCATTTCAGTTTGAATTTGTTAGATAAAATACATCCTCAAGTGAAATCATTACATGTGAATGATTATGCACCTGAGGATCTGTGCCAGGAGTTGAGCCTCCCTGTATGTCAGGAATAGGAACAGGCTCTCCAGAGCACGATTTGCAGAGACACCCTGCACCATCAGTGAAAGGAGTTTTTCCTGCATTACCACTCCTGGGAGGACACACATAATTTCCTGAAAATGAAGTTTTGAACAGCAAAGAGACACCATTGAGAGAGTTAAATCCAGAAAATAAAAAAGCAATTTCAATTTCTAGGTTTAGGTAAGACACAGAACTATTTCCCTGCTATTGCAAGGACCAAAATCAGCCTTTTGCCGTGTTCTACTGTATGTATATGCCATATATACTGGGCAAAGGATGGAGCCCTGAGGAACCAGCAGAGATAAAAAAGCTCATCTTGCCAGACCTCCCATACAGAACCATCCTTAAGGAACAGACACAGAACTTTGTAATTTTTTTTCTTGTTGGATTATCTGATCCTTCTGTGATTACTTTTACCATTAACAATGAGCATGTATAAACACCCCTTTTTCTTCCCTCCATGCAGCAGCTAATAGCTGGGGTAGGTGCAGCTACAAGAAGAATCCTTAAGTCACACTGTACAGACACAAAAGGAAAAAAAAAATCTTCAGGTTCTAAGATATATTAATATGGAAAAAGTCCAATGTTTTAAGATAAGTAGAAAAAAATTAGTGGCCTCTTCAGCAGTGTTATTTAGTCTTTTATTGCTCAGCAAATTTAGATAGTGACCTGGGGTATTCCTGTGTGATTCCAAAATTTGGAGGACAATTCTTTTCATCCTAAAGTGCTCAGACCAGCCTCAACAACAGAATCAAGGGTTCCTGTCATTCCAGTCTAGAACCAAGCAAACATTGGCAATCCACACTATAAATTCAACCGCTTTCACTCTCTTTCCTCATGCTGGCCACTTCAATTTTTGACGCAAGAACCTGAGCGCTGTGGCATTTCATGAGGTTAAAACTTCTTCCTAGTTTAGCTGCAGATTATTGAAGGCTGTTACAAAAATCAAGCACACTTAACTACCTTGCACATAAAAGATACACAGAATCATGCAAAGTCCTTGAGACATTTGGAGTTTGAGGCTCAGCTTTGAACAAAGGAGAGCTATCATCTTGTTCCCCATTTCTGAGAGTACAGCCCATGACAGCAGTGTGTTGACTGCTCTTGCCTAACTCTGTGATTTCAAGGTGTTGTTTTTGGTTTTTTTGGGTTTTTTTTGGCACTGCACACCCGCCTGCATCTTTCGTTACCATTTGAGTAATCACATAGTTCTCAAAAGAACTATGGTTTATATGGACCAAAAATATCCACCCAATCACTTGAAAGTAAACCTTTCTTCCTTATGGAAAAAGAGTAATAAAGCAACCGTTTTTGAGTCCTAATGTTGGTGCAAACTCTATGCACTTTTTCAGTTTTGGCTCAGTATTTTCCCAGCAGCTGCATCCCAAAAATTGCGTGCATGAGCTACGTGGAGTCTCAAAAATATTCTGAAGACAAAAATGCTATTTAGTAGTGAAGTATCAAAAATACTGAAATTTAAATCTTTAGATCTGATTTTTGCTAGATGGTACACAAGATGCCCATTCAGGTTGTTAAACTGCATTTTAGGATACATTCATAGGATTTGTATGAGCAAAGTGATCCACAGAGGCATGGAGCTTGATTCCCATGGAAAAACACCTGCTCCTCCAGCCAGCAGAGCAAGGCACTCACCTGGGCTCTTAGGAAACCTCCTGGTCAACGCTGGGCTGCCACCGACTCATTGCATACTTCAGGTCAATGCCACCATCCAAAAAGTGAGAGGAATCCAACATATAGACATTTATCCAAAAGTAATAGAGTGGTTTGGATTGGAAGTGACCTTAGAGATCATCTCATCCCCCCGCCCACGATGGGCAAGGACACCTTCCCCTGGGCCAGTTTGCTCAGAGCCCCATCCAACCTGGTCTTCAACACTTCCAGGGGATAAGACATCCACAGTTTGTCTGAGCAGCCTGTGCAAGGGCCTCCCCACCCTCACAGGAAACAATTTCTTCCCAGTATCCCATCCAAACCTTCTCTCTGTCATTTCAAGCCATTGCCCCTCGCCCTATCACTTCATTCACTTATCCAAAATCCCTCTCCAGCTCTCTTGGAGCCCCTTTATGCATTGGAAGGGGCTCTGAGGTCTCCCCAGAGCCTTCTCATCACCAGGTTGGACCTTCCCACCCCCCTCAACCTGTCTGAGCTCCACAGGCAGCTTTAACCTTGTTATCAGTACCCAGGCTGGCAACAGTGCTGTCCTACCATGGGCTGATTCACCTCCCTCTCCTAGAAGGATTCAACACAGCATCAACAAGAGCACACGGACAAGAACTCCTTTTCCAGCTCCAAACCACAAGTGCTGTCTGAGTGTTGCCTTTTGTACCACTGAAAGAGCCCTGAGTGATCCACCAGAACTGTTTTTTCTCCAGCAGTGAGAAGACACAGACTGGTAAAACAACATCCCATTGTAAAGGAAGGGCTTTTTGATCCCTCACCCTAAGGTCCCTGACACCCCCACACTGTGCAAAATCTTCATGCCCTGGTGCAAACAAAACCATTTCAACTTATAAAGGATATGAGGTTTAAAATGTAGGACTAATTATTGTTTTTCTTTTTTAATGTGACAAGAGGTAGCTCTCAAAACTGTTCAGAACAGCAAACAGCCACCAGCAAAAAGAAAGCAGAGAGAGATAAATAAAACTGTATCACCAAATGAAAGAGCAGCTCCTAAATCTCTCCTTTTTGGGTGCTTTCACCATAACTTGTTGCCATGAGCACATTCAGCCTAGATATTGTTTACATCTTGATATGGAAAAAAAGCCTGCATAAAGCACTACTCATAAGGTAATGACAGCGTACCCAGCTTATTAAAACTGTCCTTTAATTTAGCTTTATGACATTGCAGAAAGATGAAGAGGTCTTGAATGCACAGTTCCAATGTACTACACTGTAAGCAGGAGAAGCACAGAAGCAAAAAAATGAACATGCTGAAACATGAACAGGCTGAACTTTTTTTTTTTTTAAGGCCATCAGGATTTGAAACTGATCCAAAAAAAGTTATTATTGATGAAATTCGAAATCAAAAGCAGAACCTATTTTAGAAAAGGCTGGTATATAGAATCTTTTCATTATTTGCCTGCAAAAAGCAATAGGATTTTATAAATGTCCCCCGGCTCACAGTGCTGGAGGGATTTTTGTCACCATCTTTTTCCTTCTGTTTGTTGTGTGTTATCAAACCTAGTGATGTTAAATGGCTGTATGAAAGCCATGAAGTCTGGTATATGGGGTGCAAAAGCAGACATGAAAAATGAGAAAAATAAGAATGTGATGGTTCAGCTCAGGTCCTTCCTAACAAGGCAAAGCATCAGCTAAATATAATAATAACAGCAGCCTTAATTTCAACAGTCATCTTCAAATATTACACAGCTTGACAAAGGGACACTAATAGGGGTCAGCATCAGAGCTGGAAGCAAAAAGCAACTCACTGATATTTGGGAAATTGAAAAAAACACCCAAGTGTTAACATGCAAACACAACTAAGACTATTAAATGCTTCAAGGTCTTTCGTATTGTCATTTGTCACTCAAATGCAAGCTGCCTGCAAATGCAAGAGATGTGGCTGTGCTTCCTCTCAACAAATCTTAAGCCATTATTTGAAGGAACTTTTAAAATAGTTTTTGGAACATCTCTCAGGTTGTTAAATTCCAACCTGATGAGGCTTTGGAGTTCGTTGTTTTCCAGTTCTCCCACTTAGCCTTAGTAAGATCCCTATATCTCAGCATGTGGTTTCTGAAGAAACAGTAAAAATGAAAACTTACTATTGCTCCTTCTTCTATATTCTGCACAGCTTTAAACATAATTTCACCATTTTAAAATTAGATGTTAAATTTGTAAAGCTTACTACACATTCCTGCTTCCATTGCTAATTAACGGCTTAAAATAAAGATATTCATGATCTGCAACTCTGCTGGAACACAATTATAGAACAAATCGCCATAGAAAAGTTGAAGTTACTGAGGCAGGTTGTTACTAAAATGCAAAACCAAGCAGGAGAGCAACCAACAATGTCAACTTGTCTAGGAAGAAAATACTGGGCAGCTGAAACTTAGTAGATATTTTGGGGACCAAAAACAGGATATCTATCGGAAGGAGAGTAAAAAATAATTGGAAATTGGTAGCAAAATGAGGCAAAGCAAAGGAACAACTCTTAATAGCATTAAATTCTTGTACTTTAATTTAGTCCTACAGCTACAGAAGGCAGACTGAATATTTATAAGTGAACTGGCAAAGCAGCAGTTTTGCCGTGTCTTTTTCATTTAAAATCATCACAGTTCAAGAAGCGGCTCAAGGATGGAAGAAGTCTCATGAAAAGACCTAAAATCTTGAAAAAGAGGAATCAATTCAGTCATCCTAATGGACAATGTCAAACCCAACAACTTTCAGGGTGATAGTTCTGCCAAATATTATTTATGTGAATAAAAGTAAAAGTTGTATCCTTTTCTGTATGCAGCCATCTGAGAAACGGGTTAGCACTCACTGACTCTGGGCCAGGGTGCTACACTCAAGGATTTAAGGATGAAGCAGTTCAGATCAAAGACAGCATCTTGCAGTCCAGGATGTAGCTGAAGTGAGAAGGTGCCTCAGACAGGGGGAAAAGCTACTGATATTTAGCTGCATCCATCCACTGAGTGCTCAAATTCCCATTTTTCAGCTAACAGGACAATAATCAGAGGGACAGATGTTACCATCAAGGGGAATTTAAAATTTAGCAGCATGCTTTGAATATAATGACTATTTAAGAAGCAAATCTATTTCTGAATGGTAATATACAACACATGGCCAAGTTGTGAAAACAACTCTTAGATTCCCATTCTCTTCCTGTTTCCTAAGTGACCTTTTTTTCCTTCCCCTGATAAAAAAATCCTCCCTGAGGCCCTGTGTCCTATGTGATTTCCCCCACCTTCTCCCTAATTCCCTGACAAACTTCTCCTGGTGAAATCTGTTATTCCTAGGAAAGAATGAGGACAGAAGAGAGGGATACAGTGATGGGGTCCAACACAGGGAAGCACAGCCCCCACTCTGTGGCTGGGGCAGTGCTGCTCACTGTGGTGGAAGGTTTTGCTTTGTGCTTTATTTCCTCCTCTCAAGCAAAGCAAGCAAAGCTCTCAAACCACCACTGACATGGGGCTTCATTTACCCAGCACTGCTGCATGTCCTTCTGGAGCCTCTTGGCTATAAAAAAGCTGCTGAAAATGAGGGAACTCAAGAGTTAGGGTTGGCAGAGCCTTAAAGGACCAATTTCTTTCTGCTTTCTGCAGCTCCCACCTGACAATGGGAAAGGAGAATTAAAGGGAAACAGATGTCTCCATTTCCTGAAGCTCAAGTCAAAACCAAGCGTAACTCAGGAATGTTTTTAATCTAACACAATATTACATCTCCTATAGAAGTGACCCCGGAGAACATTCCCATTAAGAGAGAGCTGCAGTATTTTCCATAGAACGATGAAATGCTTTGGGTTGGAAGGGACCTCCCACGGGCAGGGACACCTTCCACTACACCAGGCTGCTGCAAGCCCTGCCCAGCTCAGCTTTGGACACTTCCAGGGATGGGGCAGCCACAGCTTCTCTGGGCACTTCTGGGTTTACTCCACAGGTCTGAAAATCAAGCACCTCCTCTGCCATACAAATGAATCATGAGGCTCTAAGTGCTTACTTTGGTAATTCATGCTCCACACAACAGCTGGGCAAAAGAAACGCTCTAAGACCAAGCTCAGACTTTTTTTTCCCCTTTTTTCCCCTTAGTTTTACTTGATCTGAATACTTCAGTGCAGCAGGGCAAAGGTGATGCTGCTGGCTTGGCTGTACAGGAAACTCCCTCATTTCTGGAAAGCTGTAAGACAACATTGGGCTACTTTAATACAAATTCTAAGACAGACTTTTGTTATTTTCTCTGGAAGTATTGCACCAGGTACCCAGATATAAAAAAAAATCTGCTATTCGGCTTCTTACATAAATTGGATAATAATAGCTAAATTATTTCTAAATATTTCATGACAACTTTGCATTGTCTTTCAAGACAGTTTTTTTAAATATCTTAGTATTTATTAAGTATCTCAGCACCTGGTTTTTTCTTTGCATTTTCAGATTTAAAAGTGAGCTTCTGGTAATGTTTTATTCACATGTCAGACAGTTCTATGTGTTGTTCTGTAATTAAGAAAAATTTAATATTGGATAATTTTAATATTGGATAATTAAAGTATTAGGTTGCTAAGCATTGAGCTTCTCCAATATTTTATTTTAAAATAAACTGAAATTCTAAATCAATTCTTAATTGAAGAACAAGCAGTAAGGAGCTAATATTCACTTAGCACTTACTTTTCCAAAGTTTTGCTAAAACAATGCCAATTTGATTCTGAGGCTGATACACTTCCAGTATGAACACTGCATCCTCTTTTCCAGTTTTCAGATGTTAAAAATTGCATATAGCAATTAAAGAGCAGACCACTGAAGCTGAGTACAACACAGGCCCTTGACAGATCAGTAGTTTCTGGTATTCTGCCTCCACCCTTTTTGTCAATTGAAGCTGCTCAGTCACACATAAAACCCCAGATCCTGCCACAAGAGAAATGCATGTTTTTCATTTTACCTATTTTCACAAACTTTTGCTTCTAGTAGGAAGATAGGAAGGTAAACATGGGGAAATAAATCAGTCAGTATTCAACACGTTTGTGTACGTGAGAAGCCATTGTTTTAGATGGGTTTTTTGAAGTGCTGTTTCTCAACTGTGCTGATGGAATCAACAGCAACATCTCAAAATTGTGACAGGTTTTTAAACAAGTCAGTAATTGTAAGGTTTTTTTATGGGTTTTTTCTACGTTTAGAAGACTAACAAATACTAAAATTCAAAACAAATACACTTATGAAAGTAACCTTAAATATGAGAGTGAGCTAATAAAGATAGAGGAAGTCAAGGAAGAAGTTCTGGTTATTGAAACATTAAAATATTAAGAGGAATATACATATCATACATATTATCTACTGTACCACCCTAGAATAATACTCTATCAGCAGTAAATAAAAAGGAAACAGAATTTTTCAGCCTTCTGGTTGCACAGCTTTAGTCAGACACAGAAATCAAGGTGTGGGCTGAATTTCACTGAATCAGTGACTTTATACTGACATAAAACTGCAATGAGACAGAGCTGAATGGGAACTATATTCCTGCAGGCTCAGCTATTTCACCTTCTCTAATAATACCTGTAGACCACTGAGCTGTTGAAATATTTTTTCCTCACTAGTAAGAAATGCTGACAGTAAGTGTAAATGTATGTATACATATAGAGATAACAAAAATTTTAATTATTTCCACCTATATAATTTCCTTACATTTTTCTTGTATGTTATGACACCTCTTCTGCATTTTTTTTTCTTTTTTTTTAAAGCACATTTTACATTCAGACTGCCCCTCTTCTCAATGTTGTTGATTTATTTTTGGGGTTTATTTTTGTTTGTTTGTTTGGGGTTTGGGGGGGGGGGGTGTTGTTTGTTTTTTGTTGGTTTTGTTGTTGTTCTTTTTTTTCTGTTTTTTTTGTTTGTTTGTTTTTTGTTTTGTTTTTTGCAAATGGAAATATGCAGTATGAATATTGTTAGGGCTTGGGCCCACTGAGTTATCTAACTTTATAAATTCATAGGATACACACAGGCCTAAGAAATGATCCATTCTTGGCAGCACACTCTCTGTATCACACACTAACATAGCATCAGAATATGGAATAAAAAAAACCTCAACCATAGTTTTTCATTGTTATTCACTACATGTGCAAGGAATCCATTTGTTTCAGATTCTTTATGAATTCAACTCAATATGTTGCAAAACAGTCCTGAAAAAGCCTCAAGTCAAATTGCCTAAAGTAAATAAAGAAGAGCAAATTACTTTAAATTCTTCACCTCTATACTTCCAGCAAAAACACAAGGTTGTGCATATTGCAAGGGTCTTTTCACAATAATCAGTTTCAGAGAAATTGGAGATTAAAAAAAAAAAGATTAGCAGACTCTTGCATCCACTTCCCTGAAATGTGAACAACTCCTGCTTATTTTCCAGTGTATTGAAGCAGAGGAGAGAGTCCCACACGTTTGGGCATGGAGGCCACTGCTAAAGGTGACTTTTCATGGACCAGCTGGTACCTTCCTGCCAAAGTACTTAATCAAAATCCTGCCTGGGGGTAGGATGCAGCTCAAGAGCAAGACACCTAAATTTAGTCAGCTGCAGGTAGGTTTGCCCATGTGCAGTTGGTGTTTCCAGCCCCATGGAATGGAGATGGAGCTACCAAAGCTGATGATGTGCAAGAGGAGGCGGAGGAGCACCAGGACAAAAACTCCTGGGAACTGCTCCACCACCTCCAACCTTTCACTGTCTGAATATTCAGCAGGCTGATCACACTAAAAAAATCCCTTTACAACATATCATATCATATCATACATATCATGCATACTGCAATTTTTTGCATGCATATTATAACAGCATAACCTATCATATGCATTTGAAATTTCTTTGGTAAGTTTTAAGACATTTACATGTGCTACAGAAGTCTTTTATTTCTGGAGACTTCTCCCACTATTAAGTCTGCAAATTGATCAACATCAGGCAATAAATTTGGACAATGCCCATCAAACATAAGAAAAAGTCTGACCTGTTTGGATTCTCACCTGGTTATTCTCTTGCTGTTAAATGTAATGCTCACAAACATATCCCTTACATCTCACATTCCACGTTTGATAAAAACATTTCTCTTCCCACTCTTCCACTTGCATAAGAAGCCACAATTTAATACATTCAAAGAACAGCTGACACCTTGTGGAAAACTTAAATAAAACATTCCATTTTTAAGGAGTTTTCATCATGTCAGGTGTGGTTTTTTGTTGGCTTGTTCATGATGTATAATATCAAACTACTTGTTCAGGCAACACCTCTTTTAAAGGTCCTGCTCTCAGAGAGCACAGTGGTTTCTACAGCAACCAGATGTGATATCTTAAGTCCAAGATTAGCTCATAAATAAAGCAAAGTGTGAAGGAAAATGTTCCTTTCTACTATGAAGAACCAGACTAAAACAGCCTCAATGAGGTCTAGTGAAAGAGCTATACATAAAGAGAAAGTTTCAGGAACTTTATCAGCCACATCAATTTACCAAAAATTCCTGCAGCAGTTATATTGACTCTTAAATATCCTCATCCTGTGCACAACAAAAATTCTCAGTCTGCTCTTGTATCACATTTATTTCATTAATCTTCATAACTCATCATCTTAATGTCTTTTTTCCTGATTCTCCCCTTTCTGACATAACCAAGCAGAGTCAAATCTCTTTGGAGGCTCCAGGATATGAGCAGTATGCAACATGAAAAACATGATATTTGGAGGAAGACTCATCATAAGGAGCATCACTGGGGCTCTAGAGATGGCTTTATCAGAGGGATACACATAAACTAAAAAGGTCCATGTGTCTGGACAATAACTGGAGCATCAAGATGTGGATGAGATGATAGCACTGAATGAGAAGAGAGAAGGGAAGGGTGCTAGGACATTTGCAAGGCAGTCATGGGGTTATACTTTTAAGCAGAGATTAAGCAGCTAATTAATTGATTAATCAAAACAATTAGCTAGATGTCAAATCACCACAGCGGCAAATTTAAAGTCAATTAATTCATATATTCAAAAGAACAGCAAATAATTAATAAGGAATTAAAGAGTTTGTTAATTATGTGGCAGTAGATTAGTTATGCAGAAAACTAAGTGAGAAGCAATTAATTAATTATGCAGAGAATCAAATGAACCACAGTATATTTATGCAAAGAATCCCCACAAATGGGCAGTTTGAAAGCAGATGGTGGGGAAAATGCTGGGGTATGCTTAAAAAAAATGTTTACTAAGTACCAATTGCTGGCAACTGTAGTCAGCTGAGCTATTAAGAAAACCATTTGAAACAAGAATGGAAGTCAGGTCAGGAATCAATTGAATGAGGAGAATTAGGTTATCAAACGGATTCCATGGCAAAGACTCATTGAGACACTGCTTGTTATTGACATCTCCAAGGGGCAGGTCTGGTTTAGAAACACAGGACAGTGAAACTCAAATGGATACTGGAAGTAGACCTCTGTCACAGTATTTTATTATCATAATGTTACCATATGCTTTGCTTCTCCCCTTTGCTCACTGCCCCAGTGCTGTACCCTGCACTGTGCTCAGTTTGGACTGGAAGTTAATTAGGATTCATGTCTTACATTCATGTGTAAATTGTCGTGCATACAACTGTAGTTTCAGACAAAAATAACACTCTGCACGAACATTATCTCCAAAATTTAACTCCCCCAACATGCCTTGCTTAAAATTGTAAATGAGCTGCATAAGGGAGCTGAGAAAAAGGCTCTGTTTACATCAGTAAAAGGGAGTGAGATTCACATTGTGGTGTCAGTGTAGCTGGAATGGAACTTACACAGAAGTGATGCTACAAACTCTGAGTGCTGCCTTCACGTGCAGCCACAGATAATATTAAACTGAAAGATGAAATGTGGTGTCTACTGAAAAGAGATATTTTATCTCAAATGCCTGATTTATTGCTCAGAAGACTGAGATAATTTTTTAACACTTCAGCAAATGCTGACTTATGGGGAAAAAAAAAAAAACACCACTCATGAAAATGATCACAGGGCTGGAGCACCTTCCTTATAGAGCCAGGCTGGGAGAGCTGGGGCTGCTCACCTGGAGAAGAGAAGGCTCCAGAGAGACCTGAGAGCCCCTCCCAGTGCCTGAAGGGGCTCCAGGAGAGCTGGAGAGGGACTGGGGACAAAGGATGGAGGGTCTGGACAAGGGGGAATGTCCTCAAACTGAAGGAGGGCAGGGTCAGATTAGGTATTAAGAAGAAATTCTTTACTGTGAGGATGATGAGGCCTTGGCACCATTGGCCCAGAGAAGCTGTGGCTGCTCCATCCATCCCAGACAGCAAAATACAAGCTTTTCAAATGGAAAAAAAAAAAAAAAAACTGCTAGGATTTTTCCATACTTGGGAAATCTAGCCTAAAAAATTTCTGTTCAGAATTTTAAATTAAAGAAATCCTTTCAGGAAGAACATTCACCCCATTCCCCTCACACCCACAGAGGTTTAGAGAAGACACCATAAAAGGCTGACCTGAGTTCTGAAGCTCCAACATGAAACACTTCAGCAGTTGTCTGAAATTTGGGATAGAAGCACTGTTTATTAAATAAACATTTCACATGTTGAGGAACATGTGTACAGAGTTCTGCAACTCTGTACAGAGCAAAAGTGGAATAAATAAATGGTGACAATAAGCCACCCTATTAATCTCTTTTTGATTACAAACTGACCTCCCACTATCACTTCAAGACAAGCCTCAACAGAAAGAGGCAATCACCACAGCTGAAAAGGCCATTGTGCTCCCTTAGTAGCTGCAATGAAGATCACTTTTAGGAACCACAACTCTATCATCTGGATGTTTTCTGCAAGTGTATTTGTCATTTAGGGTGACTACCTGAAAGGTTACAGGCACTGCAGTGAAAAGCAAAGGAATTTTTATTTTTCTGACACACACCAACTAGTGAATGATGCCATAGGAATATAATATGTAAACTCATCTTGGTATATAAAGGCATTTAGCAGAATTGGAAGATATATTCTTATAAATGCCCTCTCTCTCACAGTTCTCTCCAGATACTGTGGTAGCCCCTTGCTCTGCAAGATACTCAGTCATAAATAAGAAAGAAAGTAAAACCAGTAAATGATACTTAAAATAGTATTAGAGATAGAGTGGAATGAGATGCTTGCCAAGTGGGGGGAAAAAAAATCAATATTATTTAACACATTTCTAGATTGCCAACCACCACAGCACATAGGAGCTTACAACAATAAAAATACTGTTTCAATACAGTACCAACAGCAAGCAGCAACAGAATCGATCAAAAAGCTAAGTGAAATGCATGAGGCTTTGGTTCCAGCTGAGAAAGCTCTCCTGTCCTCCCAGAGCAGCCTGAATAAAGGAGAGTGGACTCTGACTAGAAATTCTCATGCTTACAGCAAAACTACAGAGAGCCAGGTTACAGCCGAGGTTTAGTATTGAGATAAAATGCTATTAAGGGTAAAATAACTGAATGCACAGTATTTCAAAGCACTTCAAAGGTAACAAGAGATGGAAATGCACCCCAGTATTATCTTTCCAAAAATAATTCTGAATTCATTGCAAGACTCCACATTTAGAGCTAGAAATACATATATGAGTCAGGGACAGTCACAAGAGATTTTCTTTCAAGAAGACAAACCTAAAGCATTCAATGAAAAAGCCTACTGACATCAAAGATCTTAGCATAGCACTTTAGTCTGCCTAAGGACTCACTTAGAGCAATAAGCATTTCCTAGATTTACAACTGAATTTAAGTGAAAAATTACTTCCAAGTGTTCATTCATTAGTAAATGAGAAATAAGAAAAAAAAGTCATTGAACGCCTTCTCATACAGTGCTTTATCTGACTGGGAAATTATTTTAGTTGTCAGGACAAACTTAGCATTTTTACACATACACTTAGTATCCCCCACAAAAAACTCATGTCCACGTTGCTGTGACTCTTAGCAGCTCAGAGCATACAAGGAAAAGGGATAGGCAGCCTCAACCTTCTGATTTAGATAAGGGCTGATGAGGTTTTCCTAGATATCTCTGCTAGGAAATGATGTTCAGACAAATTCTGAGGTATTTTTCCAGATAGCTGAGAGACGAGTGTGAGCTACTGAGTCAATTTGGGGAAAAAAATTCAACCCCCAGTGCACGTGCACATCAACTCCATGGGCAGCAATTCCACACAACCCAGCAAACACCCAAGAGCGTGTGCTGACACTGCCACGAGTCCAGAGACCTGTGAGAGAAAATGCAAATGCTATGGAATGCACAGTGAAATTTCTCTCCAAAAAACTCCTGTAGAGGAACTTGCAGACATGTGCATCTGCTGTGTGCATTCCAGCTGCTCCCCACCCCTGTGCAGCCAGAGGCTCTGCTGCTCTCCTCGCTGGCTCTTGATGGTTGCAGGACAAACAATCTAATGAGCAGAGCCACATGCTGCAGAGAAATGCAGGAGTGCCCCAGCACCAGAACAGCCAAGGCAAAGCCCTGCACAGGACTGGTACCAGCAGGAGGAATAAGGGGAGAGGCAGGGGAGGAAGGGTTTTAGCCTAGGGAACCTGCAGGTGAAGGCTCACAAACCAGAAAACCGAAACCCAGGCAAAAACGGCCCCAATCCCATTTTACCCAGTCACAGCAGTGTTTTAATCAAAGTTAAGCTCCTCAACTCAGTATCTGATGCACTGGATGAAACGAGGTGCTCTCAGCCCTCAAGTTACACAAAAAATGATGAGTTTTAGTGTTAGGTCTGGCAATGTGACACCACTCAGGACAGTGACATCTTCTCACAACCCAAAACTTGGCTTTGCAATATGCAGAAGAACAACTCACATTTCAGACCTCCAACTGGCCTCATGCCTTCTTAAGTCAGGCAGTCTTTATTAATATTATTAATACAAAGGAACATATGTGCCAAATGCTTTTATTGGCTTCCTAATCACCTTGATTGATATTTGCATGGAACCTGACTATTTTCTTAGTCCATCTGCTCCTGCTGCTCATTTATAATGTGAACTCTTAATTCTGCCTCGTTAGAACTGGCTCATATGGAGGTAATTATGTCAGCAAAAACAAAGGATCATGATTTCTAGAGGAGAATGGGAAGCACAGGCCATCAGGGTTGCTATTAATGGCATTTCTAATAACCCTTAAATAGAGTTGCTTGTACATACAGACCTTTTCAGGATTTATCGACTGTATTAAAAAGTCAAGTAAATGTTATGTTAAACTAAAAAGCCAATATTTTCAAAAAAAGAGTAAAAAATATTATCTCTTTTGACCTTTCTTGAACAAAACAAGAGCAATAACCAATAAGATCCATGGTGTTTAGAAGACACCAAGATAGTTTCACTATGAAATGTTTAATTACACTAGCCAAGAAAGAATAATTTTTGACAGGTTATATTGTATCTCCTCTATACCAACGTGGGAGCAGCCCACTAAACCATTTGTAATGTCAACTATTGATCATGTGCTTTGTTGTGCCACACTGAATCTGAGATTCAAGCCTGCTTCACACATCTTAATCCATATACCCAATTTTAGCTTTGAAATAAATATATATGAGAAGGACCTGAAAATTCCCTGAGCTCACATCAGGCCTATACAAGAATCCATTGAATTAATTGTAGTTCATTTTTCACTGGGAAAATAAAATGGTATGTGTAAGACATTCACTACTTTATTAGCAACTCTCATATATTTCTAGTTTGAAACTAATTTCAATTTGCCAAGATAAATGCCTTGATTTTTCCTCTCTACTTAGTAACAGCATGCAGGGTAATAGAAGCTGGGAAAGGCAGCATTTTTCTTTGAGCGAATTCTACTCAGCAGGATCTAAAACCTTAACAGGAGAAAATCACCATAATTTGTTGAACATTAAATGCTCAAGAAACACTGAGCCTCACCTTTCTGAGAAGTTCTGAAATAATAATAAATAAAAAACCACCAAACCTGTACTTTTTTTTTTTTTTAATTAGTGTGTTAGCCTGCAGAAGTTACATTTGACTAGGGTAGTCAATAATGCTTGGAAATGGTGATACATAACCCCAAAGAGCTCCTTCCTAGAAAACTGAGGATGTAATGAATGAACCAGACACAGCCGCAATGCAGAGCCTCTCCCAACAGCCCAACCTGAGAACTTCCTACCAATCCTCTAAATAGCAGCTGTGATTTCTTTTTCTAATTACAATTCACTCCTGTCTCCCGCCCCCCCAACCCAAACTAATTTTAACATAGCTTCTTGTTAATTAACTACGTTAATTGCTAATGCTTCTTGGCGAATTTAGCAGGTTTCTGCAAGCACTGGCTCTAATATCTATCTCTAAATGCACAGTCATCCTGATAAAATTCATAAAAATCCCTCCCTCCAGTCTTTACATACTTCTAATTCAAAAATCTATCTTCTCTTTACCTGAAGTCTGGCTGTGAAGTCCCAGAAAATTCTGAGAAAATCACTGTTGAATACACTATAAGCCAGAAATTAAATGAGCACACCCCCTGCTATAAACCTCTGTTTGTCAGGATATTTTCTCCTGAGGGTCTCTGGATATGCTGTAGTTACTAATTTCTGAATTTATTAGGGAAAGAAAAATAACATGGAAGTGCAAACTAATTTTATCCAGCCCTGCAAATACATTATTAAGTGCAGAATCTTCTCTGAAATTTGAAATTTAACGAATTAAGGAGTCCAAGTCACCTGTAATGGCATGGAGCTGAATGTAGCCAAAATCATTATTGAGTCAATGGAAGCCACTGGGATTTAGCTTCAGTGAAAGCTGTTTATTTATTTAGGCTTTCAATTATTTATTTACCCAGGCAACAAGCTAAATATAGATTTCAAAATGCTGGCTTTTATGACTTTAAATTAGTTTTTAACTACTGATCTGTGCATTACAGTAATGCAACCAAGGGATGTCATCACAGTGATGTTTTAGCAGGATTTCAGAGAAGGGAATCTTGCATCATGTCCCCTTTGAATAGCAAGGATCTCCCACCCCAAGAACCCAGCACCTTGCACTCAGCAAGTGCTGTGGAGACCCTTTATAAACAAATGCATATTGAAAATAATTGCAGAATGCTACTGCACAGCTCAACATTCAAGTTTTGTGCTTTGAAGGAAGATAAAGAAAATAAAATTAGTAGGCAGTAGCATCCTTCCCACTCTTGTCTTGCCCTCCGTCCTTGTTCACTTTGCACACATTCTGGAGCAGGACAAAGGGCTTTTAGGATATTCCATTCTAGAGAAGCTTTCCAGCCATACTGTTCACTGCAGGGATGATCCTGCAGTACCTAGAAACAAATGACCTTCCCCAGAAGCGTGGAAACCACTCCAAGCTGTGATTCCAATTTCTGCTAATGGGTATATCCAGGGGAAGCCATTCCCCTTGCCTCCTTGCTGCTGTTCTCAGTACAGGAACACTTCCAGTGTGTTCTGCAATGAGGTTTGTTAACCACAGCTATGCAACAAGAATGGTGAGGAAAAAAAAAAAAAAGAAGCAAAACTTGAAAGCATTTGAAAGCATTTTTAGAATGAATGCTGCAGCCACACAATAACTGCACTGGGCCCTGGGAAACAGGAGCTGCCAACTCAACTAACAAGTAACTGAGCAAACAGGAGAGTGAAACTGCTGGAAAATAACTGCTAACAGGACTGGGAAGAAAAGTGCCAACTTCATCTGTACCAGGACTCACAACCACAGCAACACGTATGCCTGACCTGCAGCAGAACAAGTAGTTCACAAGTTAGTCCATAGGGTAATGAAAAGCTCTAAAAGCTCTAAAATTTCCAATCACTCATTACAAAGTGACAAACCTTACCGTGTCAGAAAAGTGTCATCACTGATTTGTCTCTACTCCTCTTTGATAAGGCATGTTGTGATTTTAATGTATGTCTAAAAAATACTCTGTGTTTGCCCTCTCTAGTCAGTCTTTAAAACCAGTTTTCATGATTTTGTGTACTGTTTAAGTTTCTCCTGGTGGAGATCAGAAATAATACTGAAGCTTCTCCTCCTCAAATCCAGCATACACCCTTCTTTCAAAAGCCCTTCAGAGCTGAGAGACCACAACTTCCAGAAGAGAAAAGACTGAACTAGCATTAACACAAGGGGAAGAAGCAGTTGGGGAATAAAACCCACCCTAATTCAAAACTGTCTTCTGAAAAACTTTCTTCACAGCTCATCACTCCAGAACCCTGCCAAGCTTCTTCATTCCTGTAGATCCTAATCTCTAGCATTGGGAATAATAGCCAAATACATCAGCAAACCAAAATTAAGTGTGAGTTACAGTAGCAAGTACACAGAAGCAGCTGACAGAATTCATCCTCAACACAGACATGAACAGCAGCAGTTGGGATTTGCCAGAAGTGTCACAGTGTGTGACTCCTGCCACATTCCCTGAACGATTTTAATGTACAGCCATAGAAAATTCCATGCCATTTCACACTAAAGAAGAGCTCTCAAGTTTTAGGTACATTGTTATATTAATAAACTTCAATATATGTATTTCCACAGTGGATTTTCCTCTGTACCAAAATTCTAATAAATGTACCAGTCTTCAAAACCCAGGTGGATTTTGGTTGAATTACCATTTATACTAAGCTTTTCTTTTTTTGCATAAAATATTTAACGCACTCATTTTTATTATTTTTTCCTTTTAGCTACTTCCAAGCAGATAAAAATTCAACCCCTAACACTAATAAGCAGTCTCTCTAAGGGTTCCACTTAGACCTGCACAAAAAAATATTGAAATCATTGCATCCAGCAAAACTTTACATCTTGTGAGAGAGTCCTTGAATTTAACTACACATGGTTAAGTATCTGTCATATAATAAAATAACTTACCAATAATGTACTGATTTACTGCTAGCCTGCCCCATATCTAGTTGCAGGAATACCTTAATTTATGGCAGAATGACAGAATGGTTTGGGTTGGAAAGGACCTTCAAGATCATCTCATTCTAAACCCAGCTATCATTTCTGTAGGAACTTTCCTCAGATTGACAGAATTTGGCTTTCTCAAAAAAAAAAAAAAAACCAAAACAACAAAACAAACAAAAAAAAAACCAAAACAGAACAACAAAACCCCTATAAGTATGTATTTACCACTGCATCTGGTAAACAGCTCACATGATGGCTATCAAATTCTATCACTGGAATTCTACTGAAAACTATTGCAATATAAACTTTTGATACATTATGCTGTCTAGAGTTTTATTCCACCATGGCAGCATACACTATCATACAATTTAAGAAAATACAGCAAAGGATATTAAATACAATAACATTGATCACACAGTTCTGCCTTTGAAAAAAAAGGACCATAAAACTGAAATATGTAAACATTACTTCATTGTGATGGCCAGTCTAGAAGGGCCATAGAGCAAACCAGCAAAGGGAAACTGTACTTATGTGCATCTAAATATGGGGACTATCAGATGATCAATAGTTATTTGCTTGCTATTTTTCTGTCTAAAGAATCATAACACAGTAATGGCTGAAGCAAAAAATTCATTGCACAGCTTCATAAATTTTCCTTAAAAAAAAAAAAAGGCACTTTTCATTTATGAGCAATGCCTCGAGGCTGATGGTGATTCATCCATCAGTGTCCATTTAATCCCAAAAGAGGGGCTGAATCTCTCCCAGCCAAGGCAGTCCTGAGCCTCCCTCCAAACCAAACAAGGCACAGAGCAGGTGAAGGGAGGTCCCTTCAACACCTGCTCAAGCCCCTGCTCAGCTCTAACTTGCTGTTGCTGAGAGCCATGTGCAGAACACCAAAGACCACCAAAATCTTTACATGCAGTTCACTGGAGTGCTTCAAAAACAGACATGTTTAGATGTTGCAGGAAAAAAAAAAATCTATAGATTTCTGAAATTATAACTTGCTTATCAGTTCTCCACAGCAGGGAACCTGTGGATTTGAAAACATTAACACATGATCTGGAAAATGATTGATCAGCAAAGGGATGAAGTTTGCTGACAACAGAAAGTCATTTGGAATCATCAACATCGAAAGTTTATTCTGATAAAATAGCAGCCTTGCACAAGGCACCCAAGTGATGGGGAGATAAAAGTGGGAGCCCCAGCTGCACTGCAGTGAGGGAGGAGATAAAGGATATGAGAGTGAACTTAAGCCCAAGAAGAAGGAAGGGGTGTGGGAAGGTGTTTTAAGATTTAGTTTTTATTTCTCATTATCCTACTCTGATTTGATTGGTAACAAATCACATTTTCCTCCAGTCAAGCCTGTTTTGCCCACAACAGCAACTGGTGAGTGATCACACCCTGCCCGTTTCTCACATCATGAGCCTTTCTTTATATTTTCTCTCCCTGTCCAGCTCAGGAGAGCAATGACAAAGTGGCTTTGTGGGCACCTGATGTCCAGCCAAGGTCAATCCATCTGGATAAACCACCTGAGGGATGGGGTGATGGAAGAGACAGCTCTGAAGTATAAGGTAAGCACTGACAGGTTCTTACTCATCACCACTCTGTAAAGCCATCTCAGCTATATGGCCAACAGCTCTGTGAGAGCCACAGCAAATGGGACTGCTCAGCACACAACACAAAAGAATTATAATTGTGGGACAACTGTAAAGAGAGCAGAAAAAAAAGACAACAAAAAACTCCAAAAAGTGCAACCAAAAAAAAAAAAAAAACCACAAAAACCCAAATACCCACCCAAAACCCCACAGCACTTTCAACATGAGAAAAACCAAGCATTTTCATTCTACAGCTGGTAAAGCAGAATCAGATACAGATGTATAAAATCAGGAATTATGAATAAAGATGACAAGGGACTAATTCACAGTTACACATGACACAACTGGGACACGAATAAAGTTATCAAATGACAAATGTAAAGCAAACCCTTGAAAATACATTTCAGACAGCACAGATGAGCTGTGGGACTTCACCACCACCAAATGCTATAGGGGCCATGAGTCCAGAAGCCCACAGAGACATGAATCTCACTTCTGTAACACCACACCATTAGCAGCTATTAATTCACTGCAGCTGCAGATGAGAAAGTCCTGAACGTGTTGTTCCCAGAAGCTGGGAATGTAAATCCTGGCCATGTCTTTATGGGAAAGGATCGTGTGGCATTGTCCCTGCTCCTCACACTCCCTTCTGAGCCACCAGCTGGGATTAGAAGACAACTTGTGCCATCAGAAGAAATAAATCTGTGTCCTCCTCCTGCAGGGCTGCTCCTGTGAACAAACACCTGCTGAAAGGCCCATCCTCCCAGAAGGTGAACTGGAGAGTCCCAAAGGGAACATCACTTTACTGGGAAGTGGAAAGGACACATTACACAACCCCAGCCTCCTCCTCCTCCTCCCAGCTCCTGTCTGCAAAGGAGAGTCTGACTTTGATGTACTGAGGAGTTACCTCACTGTTCCTCCCAGTTTAAGTTCCCCAGTGCTGTGTGATCCTTTCACTTTCCTATTCAATTTACTGAGCCTCTTATATCTCAGACATATCTTCCTGCTCCTGGGGAACTTCAGGCGGTCACTTCTTTCCCGAGAGAATATTTAAGGGCAGAAATGTGGTTTACAATACCAAATCGTCTAACGTTTGCAATCTGTTTCTGTGTAAAGGTGATCATTTTTCCAAGCAATATTAAAGGAGAAATACAACAGATAGCAAGGACTGGATAAATAGTCTCCCCTCCCAATTTAAAATCTTCAGTATTTTACACAAAAGTAATTTTAACTGAAAGGAAAATCTAAGTGGTCATTTATCACTGAGAAGAAACGCTGTTATGAGTCTCCAAGTCTAAGAGCTGAAGCTGTGAGAGGCTGAGATCACTGTTCCCAACAAGCAAAAAATGGGTTTTTAAAGTCCTGATATAAAATTCTGCTGCTTGGTACTTCCATTATGACAACTTCTAAGAAATTTTTAAACTTGTGATACATATTTAATAACATGGACACCTAACACATCATTAACTTCTGCTGACACTTTATCTTTTCCCCTCCTTTCCTTTAATAATATTTAAATTGCAGAGGATTATTTTAAAGTATCATTTTAAAAGTATGATTTTTTAAAGTATCATTTCCCAGATCTTCGTGTACTATTGCTAATGTCTAACAGGTTTGCCAGCACTATTCCTACTGTTGCAGTTGAGTTTAGACATTTGAACAATCTGTAGGTAATTTTTAGGCAACTACTTCAGAAAGATATCAATTAAAAGACAGTTACTTGGAGGACACTCAAATTCCTTTTTTTTTTTTTGCAATCAATATGCAAATTTAGGCATTTAAAACCAGATGAGAATTAGAGAAAAATGGTACGTGTATAAATAAAACAGGCACTGTGATTACACTCCCCTTTTAGTAAATGCCTTTAAAATATTAAATTACTACAAAATGCACGGTTATAGTTTGTCTACAGTTTTATCAGCATCATAATGGAAGTAAATCTTCTGAGGGGATCTGGATTCTACAAGGAGAGCAGGCAAGGGCCTGGTTAGACATGAAATAAAGACCAGGGCAGATGGTTAGTCAAGGAAAAAAGGCAAGAAGCTTGATGTAACAAAAGTGATGGACACTGCCTAAAAAATCTAGAAACAAAGAGACTAAGAAAAAAATCAAAGTATATGTAGAATAGTCTGTTCCAAACAAGATGAGAAAAAAGTTTGAAAGCCAAGAAAATATGATTTATATGGCAGTAAAATGAGGAACATCAGAGGCAGACCTAAAGCCTCCATCTGATGATTCAAGCTGACATCGTGTTTGCACGTCCAAGACCACTACAGAAGAATTCCAATAAGTGTCCAAGAGATGAATTAGAAATACCTCCCTCTAATAACATAGAAAACTTATTTCTAATCACATAGATCACTCTATACATCAACACATCCAGCACCAGTTTATTTTTATAATAAGGCTGACTGTCTTATAACATGGATACAAGACATTTTTGAAGCATGTATTATCCATTACTACAACAATTCTGAACAGCTTCCAACTTGAACAGTTACTTGTTTCAACAGTCTTCTTTATACAGTTTCAGAATTCATTTTATCAGCATTCTTCAATACAAGAACATCAATCAAGATGCAATTTTCACTGGAACCACTAAGAATTATGTACTAAAAGACTTAAGCAAGAGGCACCCCAGTGCACCAGACAAGAAAAAAGTAATGTCCCTCAGAAGACTTAGAAAGTCTTCCTTCTTGTAGACCTAAAGGTCTACAGTAAAATTAATGACTTCAAGAGATTTCATACTGCTAAAAGATTTTAAACCACAGGTCTTGAAGTTTTATGCATACCTTGTGTGGCAGGAGGTTAAATGCCCTTGCCAGCTCTCATGGGTTTACAGTCTCACAAATGCAAAGCAACCAGCTAAGAAGAGACTGCTTGGAAGGACTGATACCAAACATCCACCTCCTAATAAAAAGGAGAAGGTATCTTATATTTGATTATTAAAAATAATGACTTAAAATACATTTTTTTAAATAGGTTGTCAAATCACCTCCAGGTGCAGTTTTCTCTAGCTGCATATTCTGATCATAATGACCAAGCCACTTCTCACTTACAAGGGTGAAAAAACAGCCCTGAAGTAGAAGAAAAGACTGACTGACTGACTGACTGATTGATTGATTGATTGATTGATTGAAGTTTATGCTATTCAAAAAGGGACATTTGTAAGTAATGTTCCTGCTGCTTGAAAAATGTTGGAAAGTGCAAATTCTCCATTTCAAAACAGCTGTAAAGAGACACATTTAAAAAGTCAAATCTCTCAAGTCGGAGTGTGCACAGAGACATTTTAAACATTTACAGAGAGAGCAGAGCTTTCCACAGCAACCAAATTGTGCCTGTTAATGAAGAAATCTACAAAATCTCAAACATTATTTGAAAAGGAGTGCAGTTTTCAGAAAATTCAAGTTTGGAGTCAATGTTTATATGTCATTCCAGAATTTCATAAACCATAATCTCAGAGAAAGAAGTGTGAGACTGTAATAATTTTAAAATTTAATTAAGAAAAAATACTAAAGATACCTTTTTCTCTAAATCCAGGAAACTGTCATTGCATGACCTGATGGCCAGGCTGTCTTCACATATGACATTAAAGGTGAAATCCTTGTTGCCACTCACCCAAAAATCAAATTCTTAAGAACTGAAGTAATACCAGGATTTATCTCTGAGAACTTAAAACACCCATGGGATGGATGACACGTTCCAGTACAGGGAAACATTCAGCACCTGAGCAAGCACCTAGAAATACACTGTCCAACATTCAAATGGAAATTAAAATTGCTTCAGGAAAATAATTCTTGGGTTTTATTCACAGAGGAGGGAGGACTGAAAGCTCAGCAGCATTGGTAGCTGCATTTTGCAAAGATAAAAAGGAGCAGCAGAGTAAAGTTCTCCTTCACCACAGCTACAGTTGAGTGTCTCCCAGGAGTACAAATATTCAGTAATTAAGAGGGTCTAATCAGCTCCCAGGACCCACCTCACCATTTCATTTTCTTCAGACTGCCAATAAAGATGCCAATTACAGCTAAATATAACGGAACAAGATACGCTCTTGTGAAGTACAAAGAAAGATCACATCTTATTTCAAATTGGTCATCAAATAGCTAATAAATTCTAATGGGCTTTCATTGCTTTGATTTTGAATACAAGAGAGTAAACTGCAGAAAAAAGCTTTCAGAGCAGTTGTACCATAACTCACCCAATTCTGCCAGGTCTGGGATAAATACATTATTTTTTCATAGAATCAGAGAATCATGAAGGTTGGAAAAGACCCCTAAGAACAACTATTAATATAACACAGCTAGGTTCACCACTAAATCACGTCCTACACCATCATGTGATTTACATTTAAAAAAAAAACAACATATGTTGAATTTCCTAACTTTTACCAAAAGAGCAATAGTAGGGTAGATAACCCATACCATCCTAAATGAAACCGAAAATTGAAGTAAAATGAGAATCACATCATTTTATTTTTTCTCCTTCAATCATCATGATCTGTTCTGAAAAATAAAAAAAAACTTTAAAAATACATAATCCACACACACATTTTACTTGCTCTACTTATTGCCAAAAGTAATCCATCTTTACACACTGAGCAATTAAATATTGAATATAAAAGGTACTGACACTATTAGAGCTTCCTCCCCCTGGCTGAGTAGTAATGTGCAGAGCCTGCAATTTTATTTTTACAGAAGGAAGTCATATACCCCTTAAGGCTGCCACAGCACAGCTGCTAATTTTGAATACCTCTCTTACATCTGGATCAGTAAACTCCAAATGGGGATGAATAAACAAGGTAGGTGGTGGATTTTTAAAAGGCAAGTGAAACAAAAATAGAAGGATCTTTTTATAGTAAGAAAAGCCTGGGGGAGATCTCACCACCTCTTCTCTCTGCTGAAAAATGCTATTTGCTTTTTAATTAAAGCTTCTTCAGTGTCTTTTTGTGGCCCAATTTTCTCTGAGCGCCAGCACGTCTGAGGAGATGAAAAATGCGCTGAGTAATGAATTTTAGATTTTGGAAGAAGTCAGCTCTAGAAATAAAAAAGGCCTCCACATGTAGCCAAGATTTGAAGGTGAAGTGATTTAATGGCTGACTCAACTCATTATAATTATCATTATTCATGTCGTGGTGCCACCCAGAGGCTTTGTGTTAGGTACTGTACCAATAATACAATTTCAACAATAAATCTGTTTGCAGAACTCAGCAAGGGTTTGAGAGACCAGGCAGATTTCAAGCGAGAGGAAGAGCAAAGACATGGAAGAGGTGGGAAATGAAGGTCCACCAACACTTTATCCAGTTTGGGTTTGCTTGTTAACAGGAAAGCAAACATTTATATGGAAAACAACCTGGCACAGGTTACTCGGAGCAAGGGAGAGAGGACACCAAGAGTGGCAAATATTGCAGCAAGACACCCATGATGGAATGAGATCCACCCACCTCCTTCTCCTCTGTTAAGAACCTCAGCATTTAAATAGGTATGGCAGGAACAGCACAGGAAGAAAGAAATACAGGAATACTGGCAAGCTGAGGGGAGATGGAAGGTCAAGGATGAATAGTTAGGGGCAAGAGGGAATAAAAACAGAAATGGCATTATGGAAGGCACTAGGAGCAAGGGAGCTTGCTGTGGAGCAAATGTGAAAGGTTGGTATCAAGCTGCTATTCAACAATGTGGATAATTGACAACAAATCAAAACAAAAGAAAGATGCAAGATAATGATGGTGTAATGGAATGGCAAAAGGCAATTTGATGCTTCAGGTGATAATCTTTAGGGTTTAATTTAAATTATTCACTGCCCAGCGACTATGCTAGGCTTTCTTCATAGTAAATTTAGCTAAGCATTTTGTGGGCAGCTGCCCACCATCTTTCTTACACAAGAAAATCTACTCTTTACATAAGTCTCCAAATTAAAAATAATTATGTAGAAATTCTGATTGGACATACACAAACAAGATCAGAGTTGTAGGATGGGCAGCAGCTTGAAAATGTGTGTAGAGAGGAGAGGGAGGAGTCAAGTCACTGTCAGCAAGAAGTGTTTTTCCTGATGTCTCAAATGATCCAGGCTATATCTTTCACTCTGCCAAGCACAGATCTCATGCAAACTTCTCACCAAAATTTAAATGCAGTATCACTGACCTGAAATTCAACTTTGCTAAATTGATAGAAATCTGACCTTAATTCCAACAACAGCAAAAAAAAAAAGCCAGTACTTGTTATGATGCTGTGGCTATGCCCTGGGATTTTTTTAAAGTTTGCTTGTTTAGTAGTAAGCCTCAAACTCTCATCAAAGGATATTCACATCTATGATGATAACTACTATTAAGATGTTTTGACCTGTGTACTCATCAGATGCAACTAAAGGAAACAATAATATCACAAAATAATTCCAATTATTACACCCAAAATTATGCTGTCTCACAAGTACCTTGGGACTCGGTTGTGGGACTGTAAAGCAAAATATTCTGTGTTTGCCATGAGAACTTAAACTAAGCAGCAGTTATATTAATGCATACTTTCTGCTTCACTTCCTTTGACTTCACTGCTGCTCATCATTCACAAGGTTTTTTCAGTCCATACTTGTGCAATCAGAATGATCAAGCACCAAAAATCTTTAACCATTTAACCAGCCCATCCTCCGCGTTTATTAAAGACACGTGTCCATTTACTCTCACAGGCACAGCACTACTGGTTAAATAAAACATAACTGCAGCCACTAATTCCCAGCCAGCCCTGTAAGGACACAGGGTCAATTATTTCATCCTTCTAAATTAAAGGCTGGAAACAGCATACCAAACAACTAAATGCCTAACAACATGCTGCTTTCATTACACTTCGTATCAATAACAGTTGTCAAAATGAAAAGAACTGAATTCAAGCTTCATTTGCTTCCTACAAGCCATTAGGAAATGTGTAAGTTTCTGTTTTGATATGTGAAGGAAGCCTTTACAGTCTCATAAATGTAAAAATAAAAGAGCTAATTTATGCACTCATCAACAATGGAGGCTATAGCTTGACAAGTTTATATGCCTGAACACACACCCACCAATTAAAATGGTGAGGATGGGTGAGCACATAGATTTCTGATGTAGCACAGGGCAACCTCACAAGGCTGTCATGCAAATCAGATGATCTTGCTCCTGGAGAAGACATCTGCTCCATCTCCTTTTCCCACATGAGTATCTTGCTACACCTGATCATCTCCGAGACTTTTCTGTCTTCTTGGACCTCAGAGGTTTCTACAGTGAAGCCACCATGGCCTCCCAAGACAACTTCTTCCCATAACTTGTGGTTTGTTTTTTTCTTCTCCAAATATACTGTATAAAAAAAACACTTTCCATAAAACTTCATTTCAAACTTATTTTTTTAACTGGAAAGACAAGAAATCTGATATTTTTGTCCTCCCTTACAAGAGAGTTGTTGTGGTTAACCCCAGCCAGCAACTCAGTCCCACACAGCTGCTCACTCACCCCCCTCACTGGGATGAGGAGACAGCTGGAAGGGTAGAACTGAGAAAACTCATGGGCTGAGACAAAGACAATTCAACAGGGAAAGAAAAAACTGTAAACACAAGCAAAGCAAACCAAGGAATTCATTCACCCCTCTACATGGGCAGGCAGGTGTTCAGGACAGCCAGGCTCCATCCCACAGAATGGTGACTTGGGCAGACAAACAGCACCCCTTCCTCCTTCTCCCCCAGATTTTCCTGCTGTGCACAGCCTGACAGGGTTTATTTCCATATCCCTTGGGGTCAGCTGTCCTGGTGCCTCCCCAGCCTCCACTGGCAGGGCAGAGGGAGGAGCAGAAAAGGCTGTAAGCAATATCTAAAACATCCTCATGTTATCAAAACTGCTTTCATCACAAATACAAACCACGTTACAAGCCACTGTGAAGAAAATTAACCATCCCAGCCAAAATCAGTACGAGAAGTAACATATTAGAGGGCTGTCATGTACCTCCTGGTCTTCTGTCAAGTCAAAAAAAGATTCTCTCGTTCTCCTCTCAGATCCTGCTGTGCAGATGTCTAATCAAAACCATGACTGTACTCGGAATTCCCTGTGAACCCTGCTGGAAAGGCACACCAGAGAATCAACAAAGGGTTCTCTGCTAAACTCAGGAGCTTGTCCTCGTTCTTATAAAAATCCTTAAATTTTTCAGTCCAGTTCTTCAAGTAATTTCTCTCCCAGCTTTCTCGCAATTTTAATAAGAATGTCTTCTATTCTACCAACAGGCTTGGTAATGAAAATACTCATCAGAAAGTCTTTGCTGAGCTCCATTCCACACATTGTGCCAGTCTCAATGAACCACTTATAATTTTTCTACAGGTGGTTTTCCAAGAAATTCTGCATTCCTGTACAGATGAGTAATTTAAACCACGTGTCTTCAGCTGCAAGTGTTATGAGAAGGAATGTCAAAAACCTTACTAAGCTCCCCAAAATAATCTGGTTCTTCTCTCTCCCTAGGGATTGCTATTTCCTTCTGCAAAACCTTTTTTTTTTTAACACTTTCTGCTCATTAACTGTATTCTGTTGTTTGAAGGTATTAATGCCTTTGATTGGTCTTTTTCAACTCAAAAAGATAACAGTTTTAATCTGTATAACAGTTCCAAATGATGAGGTGGACATACCAATACATCAGAACCTGTGTTACTGTCAGTTTGATGAGCAGCACACACACAAAATTCACCAGAAGTGCCAAAAAAACCCTTCAAATAGAAAATTGAGCTGTTTGAAAGAGCAGAAACATGAAACATCTCAGATTCTTTACATCCCAGCCATTGCAAATAGGCTGCTGACCACTTTAAAGTGTGAGGGCAGTGCTCATTCTTGGTGGAATCCGGGTTTATGCCTCATTTTGCACAGAGCACTCTGGCTCTGCCATATGAGACCATTTCAGAAAGCCAGTAATAAATGGCTTTGTAGGAACATTGGTATTTTTGTGAGTCAAGATTTCTTGTGTGCAAATGGCTGCAGATTAAACTGTACAATTAGCAGGCCACTTCTTCAATTATGTACCTTCACAAACACTCAGGTTGACATAGGTCTCGTAAAGAATGAACACAATACACTAAACCTAAACAAAGCATTATTTAAAAAGATACAGATTTTTATTCCTGAACAAATAATAGCAAAATCCAGTTGCCTTATCTGAAAGGAAATATGCACCAGAACAGCTGCAAAGTTTTCCTGAAACATTATTTCTTTTTAATGACATATTTTAATCAGATTCTTAGTAAAAAGTACCAAGTGTCTTTAAGCTGGTTGTTTTGAAACAGAAAATCAAAGGGAATGAGAAGTGGGAGTAGCACAAACAGGTAGACACATTCTAGTTCAAAAACTGGGATTTCCCAAGTGCATGCAGCTCTACATTCACTGTAGAGAAAAATTAGTATGAGAATGTTAAGGAGAAATGGGGAATGTTATCATAGAACTATTTAAAAACTTGGTTGTATACACATCATCTCTGTGAGCAGAGCTCTGTAGAAGTGCAGGGATTTTAGAAAGCTGAGAGATTTTAGAAAATGCAGACTCCTTTCTGATGGGAAGATAATTCCTTTCTGCAGAAATTCAGATGAAAGTGTGAAGAAAAGCATTTTTGTCCTGCATTTGTAAATTAGAATTCACACTTTTAAGAACTGAGCAAATGGGAATTTTTATACTCACATCAGAAGCACAGGTCTCCTTTAACACAGATCACTCACTGGAGTTCTCACACCAAAAAGGAAAGGAAACTTTGGGGTTTTGTTCATGAATAATGTGTGAGGTGCTAAGAAAGTGTATCCAAGACAAGAGGTTTTGACAGAAAAATGTTCAGCACACACTTCCCACTGCATGGGAAGGACAGAGGAAGTCTGGGAAAAGCAGTGAATATTGTTCCCCCACTTCTGGCTTTTTGAATATTGGTCCCCCACTTCTGGCTTTTCCATACTTCCAGAGTGCTGAAGAGCCCAGTGGTAGCTCTTGAAATCTTCACCTTACAACAATAAGAAGTTACAAATATTCAAGAATATCAGTATTCTTCCCTGTAAACACAACAAAATGCCAAATGCATTAGCTAGAGTTTCAGAGGTTAAAATTTTATCATGGGAACTTGACAGGTTTGAAAAAAAATTCAGAGATAACCATAGGGACCCATCTTTACACATCTTTCTGCTCCCAGTTCTTTCCTTTACCTAAAGCAAAAATTTCAGCAAAATAGAAGTAGCGAGAGTTTAACACTGCAAGACACCAATCCCTCCTTGGATTAGTAAGAAAGAAATAATTTTTTCAATCACTACTTGCTTAGGAAAACTTGTGATAGAGATGTGATTCTCATGGGTGATGATTTATCTCATCAGGATGGATGAGAAGAAAGCCTTTATTGATAAACAATCCTTTTTTTTTTCATCCAAAGTTCTGTGGTGAAAGAAAGCAGGCCCAAAGAAAATAACTTACATCCCATCTGGTTTAAAGCATATGGTTGTAATGCTACCGTAACAAATCTTGTTCAGATCCAAAAAACTGCACACTTCAATACCTCTCCCTGTGCCATAGAAATGAGTTCCAAGGGAAAATCAACTGACACAAAGTGATTTTACAGCAGCATGACATTTATAAAAAATTAATATTCTGCTAATTGGCTGGGGCAAAACATGGAGCAACTCAGCTGAGTTTGAGTTTGATGACAATGCTTGCAGAGTGGAAAAGGCAAAACTCTTTGTGTATCTTGCTCAGATTTGCTCAAGTGTATCAGGTTTCAAAATAAAACTATGTTTAGTCAATCACACCACCTCCAAATTAAGTTGCCCCTTTCCAATAACTTCTTTTAAAATACATTTTAGAACTTCAACCAAATTTGACAAAAATGAGCAGAGGTCTTAAACTACAATATTCTGAAGGGCTTCTCAAAAAAATTAATGTTACAGAGGTAAGGAACTTCACCAGTTCTCAAATTAAGCTAAATGAAAGAAGAAAGCAAAAGCCTTTTAGTTATCACGTCCAACACTTCCATTTTCAGGTATCCTCCTTCATCCCTGTCTACGAAGGAAAAAAGATATCAACCTCCCTGCATCTCTAAAACATCACCTTGCAAAATCAGGCACACCACACTTTTGCTCTCACAGGATGTTACACCTCAGCATCATTGTGCAGAGAACTCTGGCAAGGTAAAGCAAAGGTAGCATTAATGCAAATAAAAACTGCTGCTTGGCTTTTTGTTTTGTTTTCAAAAGAGGCTGAAACTGAAATGGGAGACACCAGAGTTGGTTCATATCTGAAACACCATCTGAGAGTCCACAGCAACTTTTGTCTTCAGTTCCATTCTTCCACTCAAGGCACAAATGTAAAAAAAAAAAAAAAAAGTATTGTTTTTAATTAAAGGAAAATATATTCCTGTATAATTTTTAAAAATCGGAATATCAATACCACAAAAAAAAATATCTATGTTAAATCTTCCCCTTTCTAACCAACAGAAAAACTAGAGACAAGATGTGGGACTTAAAAATTTTCCTCTGCTGGTTTTCAGCCAGCTGTCTCCTCCTGCGTTGAAATTAGAAGCAACTAATACCTTTTATTAGTTGTCAGTTTTAAATCCTGTCCAGTCATTTGCAGAGTAGTTTTTAAAGCATTTATTATCAATGCATTTCACTGCAACCCTCTCTTTTATTTTTTTAAAGATCTAATTTGCATTTCCTTTGTCATTTCATCCGGAAAAACTCCTGCTTATTTAGACCCCTATTGCTATGAAACATGATAAATACTTCAAAATAAATTTACTCAGCTAAGTTATTTATTTTAAGTAATGAACCCAATTTGGATAGCTTTTTAAGCACTCCTTAAGAAAATACTTCAACCTCTCATTCAAGAGCAGCCTACAATAAGCAGGCACATTTTCCTAAAAGTAGAGCTCCCGAGTGAGGTCATATTTGCCAACATTCTGCCTGAATCTGGGAAAGGAACCTTGCAGAACTGTCAATTGATAATTTCCCTTCCATGGTGATTGATGCTGATCTTTCTGCCAAGGTTTGAGGTGCCATTTGCAGACCAGAGACTCCTTCCCTCAACATCCAGCAGTTAATATTTTCCTGAGAACTAAACACAGCATCCACAGCATCCTGTAATATTTCACATTTTCAGCTCCAACTCCTTTTCAACCTTATGACATATTCTCAAGACAACACTTTATGCCTTCTCTTTTCTTTTTTCCCCAAGAGGAATTCATGATGCTAATGAACACTTGGAAAATAAAACCCACACATGAAGTGTTCTTTCATCCCACCAATAAAATGACAGGTCAGAGTCACTGGTTCAGCATCCTGGAAATCACTGAGGGATTATTCCACTTGGCACTGTGTGGGTGCATTACACATTATTAGACTACAAGCAATACACATAATAAATTCAAACACAACAGAGTATAATTTTTATCTTTGTTTCAATGACACAAGCCAGTTTATCTGGGACAACTGATGACTTCCAAACCTGCAGAGCAGACAAGGACACTCTTATTTCAGGAGCTGAGATTACCAAATGAGCTGAAAAATTAGCAAAACTATGTGCTCCCCAGAAAAAAAAAAAACTGCATCACCAGCAAAAGCATCCGCCAGCATTGTTTCAACACCTCTTGAAATTTGTCATAACTAAAAATAATATTAAAAAAATTATGCTTCAGAAAACAAGCTGAAATTATATTTTCTTCTCGGAGTTCTTAGGAAATCTGATTTTCAAATAAGGAAGTAAATACTGTTTTCTCTAAGCCCATGTTACCCTTCATAGAAATGACACAATTTGCAACAGGTCTGCAAGGCTGGAGCACTGCAGTAAAACTCCCGTCAGCCTTCCCTAAATATCTGGGGTTTATTAGAAGTGTTAAGAGCTGGACTGCTTCCTCAAGAAAACAGCATTTCTATATCTTGTCCCTTTCTGACAATTTAGGATGCAAACACAGTGGCCTCTGCAATAATCCATTTTTCTCTGCTTTGCAAACCTGCCAAGGCAAATGCACTCTCACTGCTTTCCCTCTGACACCCAAACTGATAAATGTTTAGGATTTTTCCTGCAATTTTTTAAAACTGTGGCTGCATTTGACATTCACTTCAAAACCAGGGGTACTCACAACCACCCTCTTCCCCCTTGGTTCATGACAGAGCCCCAAAGAGAAGGAGCTGACAGTGGAGCTGAGGAAAGACTGAATTCAAGCACACAAGAACCACCTGCCTTGTGTCTCCAAATCTCTCAGCTTAATCAGAGCCCAGGGCAACACTGCTTAATGTCAAAATTATCCATTCCCTTTGCTACCAGAATCCTCAATAAAATATATCAGTGGTCTGAAACCAATGAATAAAACCCATTTCTATTATTAATGTATATCTCATCCATTTTTATTGCCATCAACATCTGAAAACTTTTTCCTTTTTTCCCCTTGCAAGAGCACACATTTCCTAGGAGTGCAAACACTGACAAATTTAAAGTTAAAAAAAAATATAAAAAGAAAAATAGATGAATATGTAATATAATGGAACATCCACTGGGATAAGTACAAAAAAGATTTATAATTTATTTATATTTTATGAGCATAAAGATTTTCCTATTTGCTTTGGGAATCAGGAGAAGCACTTACAATGCCTCCTAAAGCCAGCACAAATGAAACAGCAAGAGCCTGAAGCAACTCCCATGCTCCTTCTCCATTCCCTGAGTTTACAGTACATTGTTTTTACTTCTACCAGTCCTTACTCCAGGTAACATCACTTTGAGCACCTAAAACAGAATACCAGACACACTAACAAACTATGCATCTTCCAGTGTAATTATGAAGGATTTCTCAGACTCTCATTCCAAAGTGAAAACCTTATTACTATGGCTTCAAAAAAAATGAATGTTAAACAAAGGACAAATTAACATGATAGAATATATGTTAAAGTACATATTACTGTCTACTTTCTTTAAATTTCCCTCTTGCTTGGCAGTGCTGCAGCCACACAGTTTGATGTGTTCAGGAAGAACCATCCCAACTCTCTGCAGCTGCCACTTTCAGGCATGAGGATCACGAGCAGTGTGGGTAAATCCACCCTCCTGCACTGAAAGAAGTGCCAGGGTGTGATGGAAATCAGAGGACCTGTCACTGAGGTCAAAGCTCTGGTACATAAATTCAGGAATAGGGAAGCTAGCCAGAACACTACAGTAATCTAAAGATTATTTCGTTGATATTTGGGCAATTTTAGGTTTTTTAAAAAGCTTTCAACTACTTTGCAGACATTTATAGCGAACTAATACTGTGCCTTCTGACAGTGGTAAAACTTTAAACATTAAAAGAAGAAAACCACTTTTTTTACTGGTTGAAGAATGCCCCATTTTCTACACTGCCTGTTGAAGAAAGGCCAGACTTTGCACCAAGCCTTCTGAGCAGGGCACACCAGTAAAACACTGGTGTAGAGGGATAATCCCCACTCAGGACATCAATCTCAGAATGCTCTCATGGGAAGCCATTGGTTGAACATGAACCCATCAAAGTTACTCCTGGCAAGGCCAGATTTCAAAGCCCCAGCTGGACAGGGGGGGCTGTTAACCCCCAGTTCTGAAGGGAAACTCTGCCATGATAACCATCCCATTTTTCTGCACTGTCAAGAAGACACAGACTGCACACACAAGATTTAAAATACTGAAAGCTCTATAAAGCTTTCCAGCTTTTAAAATAAAATTCCTGAGTAAAGGCTAGGCTGGTTACTCGACATGAAAACAAAATAATCTCTGATTTATTTCCCATGTTGCACTGCACATCAGCAACAATCAACAACGACCTCAAAAATTCAGTATTATCCATGTAATATTCTGACCAAAACAAAATAACTTCAGGCACTACCTGAGATATTCTTGAAAGAAGTTAAAAAGTACCTCAAAAACAATTGATGGATGGCTTTATGAACTTCCATGATACTTAAACAAGGATAGATCTCACTGGAATTCTCTAAAGTGAGGGTCGCTTTGTACAAGGGAATGGACTGATTGCTGACTATAACAGAGAGGAAAATCCTTTTTTTTTTTTTTTGTTTTTTGTTTTTAATTTTTCCTTATCTTGTCCTGGAAGCTTCCTGTTAAATCCCTTGTATTGCATGAAATATTAGTGTAGGCAGGAGCTAGCAGGGAAAGTGAGGACAAATACAGTTGCAAAGGCTGAGGTGAGAAAGGACACAACCCTCAAAATTTCTGGTGGAATAACCACCAATTTTCCTACAATATGAAGCAGAAATTTTCTTTAAATAGAATTTAAGTTCAATTTAAGGCATTCCATGGCATTGCAGGGTCACTGTCACACCAGTATCTGTACATTGGCTGCAGATTCAGGTGACCAAAAGAAGTTATCACTCTTTAAGATTCTGAATGAAATTAAGATGTTTCCAAACAATTTTAAATGAGAGCAGGGAGCCTGCTGGTTTAACACCAGCATGTTCTGACTGTAAAACTGCTGCCCTTTGCTTAACTTTAAAAGTGCAGGAGAAATTGAATGTTAAATTGAGTAATTTATATAATAAATATGATTTTGTTGACCCCAGCTTCCTAAAGTTAGGCAAGCGCCTAAATTTATACCCTGAAGAAAAACCACTACATTGAATTTCATTTGATAACTGTATCAAACTTGGTAAGTTTGATGGGAAAAGTTAGGGAAAAAATACCAAATGAGGCAAGGATTAGCTGAAAGCTGAAGTTTATATGTAATCACCTGCTGGTTCACTCCACAGGCAACACAAAGCATGGTACAGCAGGACCTCTGTGCCCTTTTCACCCTTACACAGACACTCCTGTGTGGTTTGTAAAATATCCCATCAAGAACTGATTCTTGATACTATGTATTATTTCCACTTCCAACTTCTATTCCGTGAACTCAGTTCCTAAAAGAGGAAGAATGGGCAAAAAAAACCCCAAAAGTAACCACAAAAAAAAAAAAAAAAAACCACTAAAAAAAAAAAAACACACACAGAAAAAAAAAATCAGTAGGCATGAAAATTATTTTTAGCCTGGCCACAGAAAGCAGTAGTGCAAAGAAGATAAGATAAGCTCTCCTGGTATGTCATGAAAGAATTTGGTGCAGACAGAAAAAGTAAAATACACAGCCTAAAGAAATACCTTTTGTGATAGCTTTGCTGCAGTCACAGCCTGCCTAGAGCCCCCAAAAAAGCCCAAGACAACTCAAGTCACAGCAGCTCAGTGAATAGGAGAAGATTCCTGAATGAGCATCCCCAGGAGAGGAGAGTCCACTCAAGTGTGAGACTGCTTCTGGTTTTAATTTTGATTTCATTATAGGCCTCCTTTAGGATCTGTCTCCACAGATCTGTGTCCCATTTATGCACAGGGTAAAAGGAATTGCACTGTCAAACAGGGATTTTTAAATTAGGGAAGTAGTAGGAGATGTCCTAAAGGTCAACTTTCCTGCAAGAAATATAAAAGCAAAAACAATTTTCCCAATGCATTGAGAGAAGGGCTGGTCTTGCAGGATAAGGGGTAGAATGAGGAACTGGCAGATAAGGGCTCCATTGCTCTGCTCCTGATTTCTTGGAGCAGAATTTGGGAAATTTTTGACACAGTGTCAGAATTCTTCCTTAGAAATATCAGCAGAACCCCAGAAGGACTCAAGGTCTGGATATTTTTACTTGATCAAGGACATTGATGGAGACACTGTGTCTCTGATAATATTGGATTGATGCTGTACAATTATTAAATGAAAGCTGCTGCATCATTAAGACCTCTCTCAATATGAAGCATTTTTTAATTAAACATGTATGATTTTAATACACTTTCCATGGTATGGCTTGCACTAATATCTGCCAAGTGTGCTTGACAGCCAGAGTGGGTAAACAACTGAAATGCAGTAAAATAAAACTAAATTGAGTCCACGCTGTGATATTTTTCATAGAGCAAATGGCTTTATTTCACTTGCTTTCTTAGGCAGAACAGGAGCTACATAAAATTGGAGGGATGTAACTATAAAAAAACCACAGGGGAACTTGGCTCAGTGTGTGTATCACTTTACACTTTGTTTTTAATGATTGTTTTGTAAAAGATGTTCTCACTGAAAATTAGTTTTCTGAATACAGTTTTACAATTTTTCACTTTACTGTAATCACACAAGGAACTTCAACAAATACTGGTGCCCACTCACTCAGCCAGAATTAGTGGGAAGTAAAATATAAAATACATAGTGAGCAGGGGAAAATGCAGGCAATCTTCTCTTCTGATAAAAGGCTCAATGACTCTAAATTGGAACATATAAGCAAAAATAGCGGAAAATAAAATTGTTAAGAAAATAATCAAAATAAGTCATAACTATAAATGCATCATATTTGTTTTTTTTAAAAGGCATTGCATTTTTTTTTTAGTTCTATATGAACACAAACATACAAAATATTTCATTTAAAGAGAGCATTTTAAAAATATTTATAATGATTACTGGAGGGAAAATAAGTCTTCAGAAAAAAAAAATAGTCTCCTTGGGATTAAATGGTTGTTAATCAATTTGATTTGTATTTGCAAAAGCACTTGTACTAGCCATCATGTACAGATGCACTGCCAAATTGGAATAAGAAGCTGGTTAAATTCAAATGGATTTGCAAAGAAAATTAATCAGTCCAATACATACAATCCTCAATATTGTTCCAAAATGCAGAGATACAGCTAATAAATTTCCACATTCTTCTCTCCCAAACATTTTTTAACTCATGGAACTGCAGTCCACAACTGAAAGTGGCCCATAAGGGAAATGAATACATGAAAACTAATTTTTCATAATGTCATCAGCAGGTAAATGCCACAGCATGAAACACCAACAATAACCTGACATTCCTGAATGAAAATGAGACCACTGCTTGTTTTCCATCATCATCATCATCACCACTAAGTTCCTGAGCAAACAAAATGAGCTACACAGGGCACCACACCAAGTTAAAATCCACTTGAAAGGTTACAGTCAATAAAGCATCCCTCTTTCTAAGCACAAACTTCTTTTCAGGCTTCTCTGCATCACAGGAAAACTGAGAGCAAAGTTTGGAGCTAAGGTCTCACTCTGTAAATTTTAACATAAAATTTGTAATTTGAAACGGGTAATTGTTCTTATGGCAGGATTTTGTTAAGGCTGGTAAGTACAGTTAAAAATCTTCCTTGTAATCCTGAAAGGTCTTGGATGTTCCCCTGCCTAGAGATCAAAGGACTGGGCCAACATTATCAACTGCTGCAGAATTTTACATTTCTGTTGAAATAAGCAACTGTTGTGCTCCTCTAGAGCAGAAAGAAACCTCTCAGAAATCTGCATCACAGCTCAAGTTCTCCTGGATCTGCTGCTGGTCACACTATGGCTCTAAAAGGATTATTGTGCATTAAATTATATTAAGAAGGTAAAATCTGGGGCTTCCCAGCTTCATTTGGAAGGGATGTCAAAGATCATCTCGTCCCAACCCCCTGCCATGGGGGGACCTTCCACTGTCCCAGGCTGCTCCAGTCCCCATCCAGCCCAGCCTTGGACACCTCCAGGGTGTCACCAAAGCAAAAACCAGAAGCAGCTGCTCCAAATGCTGCACTGGGCAGTGCACGAGGAGAGCTGTGACGGGCTTTGACCAGAGAAAATAAATTACTTTTAAAAATTTCTTTCCTTATTTTTGCCCCTTCAGAGCAGCTTTCAGGCCACAAGCATAACAGCATGTTGGAATCCAATGCTCAGTGAGGAATTCCTATCTGATTTTACTAACTACGGTGGTTTTATTATAATAAAAATATTTAATGAAGCAGCTGAATGGCATGACCTAACTACAAAGATTTTCAGAAACATCTAGAATATAATTTTTATTTGTCTCAAGTTCATATCTTTCACTCCAACTTTTAAAATTTAATCTGAAATTAAAGCAGACTGATTTTCATTTTATTTGCCACTTTGTCAGAGATTTTGAACCTGTATAAATCAACCACTTCTATTATAATTATTTACCCTCTCCTTAAAGAAAAATTACCACTTGTGATTTTCTTCCTGCATTACATATGATTTCAGATTTCATACCAACTGCAAACATTCAACAGATTTTTCTTTCCCTCCAATTGTAACATCAGAATTGTTGTTTGTACAACTTTCCTATTTTTCTACTCAGAATTTTTTCTCGTTAAACCTTGTGGAGCTGATTTTTGAGATTAAGCCTGTCCTGAGATGAGCTGGCTTTTCTAACAGCCTTTATCACTGAAGAGAACAGCAAAAATTTGCACCTCAGAGTAATTTGGAACAATGAAATTAAAGAGCTACAAAACAATTTCAAGGAACACAGGTCAGCACAATGCCAGTATTATGAATGACCAAGAAAAAAGACTGGGGAGAGGGAGATGAGGAAAGAACAGGCCCTTAATTCTGGATTGCAATGAAACATTAAAATTATTTTTGTGGTGAAGAGTGATCCCTGCTTGTTTACTGGGGCTGATGAATGCCACCAATTTTGGTTCAGCTTCACTTTGCTAAAGGGCTTTGAGAAAATGTCAGTGACAAAAACCAGAGCAGTAATGTCATTATGGCTCTTTTCTCTTTCTGAGTTGGAAAATCACAAGGGTGCATAATAAAATTCAGCAAAGAGAGAAGAAGGGTACTTCAGGTGACCTGGTGATGATCATTCAAGAAACAGGTTATTGAAAAGCACTGTACTACCAGCCTTTGCAGGGCAGGCATAATTTAGATACACTCACTTTATTTGCCCCTAAATGTTATGCAATTCCTTTGTGCAGCACAAGAATTTGTAAGCTAATCTGCTGATTTTCTTTGTCACTGAAAGGACCACATCAGGTTTCTCACCCACAGATTCAGAGTTTGGGAAGAAAATATTTTCAGGAAAAGACAGTGAATTATTCAGATTATTCTATTTTTAAAATACTAAAAGAAATCAAGTAGAAATCCCTTCAGCATGCCGCAGACAGTTTAGAACTCAATTCCTAGTTTCTGCCCTCTTCAGCATTGCTTTCCTATTTATCCTTTGTCACACATTTCTGGAATGCTTAAGAATATGGAAATATCACAAGTACAAGACAATTCTAACCAAAACTATGAAGTCCAAACACTGCCCAAGGTCCCAGTAATACAAAGAGCTATTTCTTTACCGTGTTTCTAACTTCCTATTTAGTTTTGAACATTTTTATCAATTCTCAACAACCATACATTAGACTTTGACAAAGATGGTGTGTATACCTTACAGAATCTATGAATTACTCCTTATTAAATGTTGGTAGAATTCAGTGCAAAGCTTAATTAAGCAATACAGAAGTTTTAATCAAACACATTATGAGTTTAATACATTTGCAAAGCAGCTAGTTAGAGCATCTTTTCATCCTTTAAGGATTTGCTTATTGCAGAGTAACCAAAATATTCATGCTACCTAATTACTTTCTTACCCAAAAAAAAAAAAAAAAAAAAAAAAGCAGCCCTTCCTTTGAATTTTTAATTAGTTCCAATATTTATTTAGGGCTTTTTTACCTCTTTCTGATACACTAGATTGATCCTGTTTTCAGCTTGGGAAGGAACAGAGGTGGGAGTTGGGTTGTTGGAATGAGGGAAACCTGTTGGGAAACACCCAAAGGAGTATCAGGCCATACTCTCTGCATTCCATCTGTACTCTCACATCTACTTTGTGTTTGGCCATTTGCACTTAAACACACAAAATATGAACTGAAAGAGCTGCTCCCTCCTCAACCATGACACAGAATCTTTGGTGTCCACACAAGGTCCTGGGGCTGGAGATGCTGCACACAAAACCAGCAAGTTAAAACTACAGTGAATCCTGCTTTTTTTTTTTGCCTTTTTTTTTTTTTTTAATATATGGCTTTAATATAACCGTATTCAAACTTTAATTTGGTATGCCTGGGATGGTAAATAGCAATGCACCACACTCAACTGTTATTATGAAGAATGGGTTGCCCATAATCTGTGTAATAGAACCACTCTCTTGCTCATCCATCAAGCACTTTGCCAAGGACACTGCAGGGACACTACAAGCACCAGTCCCACTGCCACAGGATTTCTGCTCAGGATGAAAGCACTTGCTGGGGTAAGGGGAGAATATAATTTGTTGTGACTAACAGATTTCATCTTTTGAAAATAACAATCACTCCACAGCAAAGCTCTTTTCTGTTGATCAGTTTCTTTTTTCACTGTTAACATATGAAAGCTGTGAGGTTTGCAGCTACCCAGAGCTGGACCCCAGCTTAAGTTTCTCCCTGAATTTCAGTTCTTGACAGGCAAACCAAGAATGGATGATTTGACTGGAGTGTGACACTGCACACAGGTCTGACTGGAAGGCAAAGAAGTGCACAGTTCACTGAAAGCACACCTTGTCTATCAGCTTTTCAGATTGCCCTGAAAATCTTTTGATTACCCAGCACCAAATTCTTGCAAAAATTCATTGAGAATTCACATTTTTCCTCTTTGAACTCCATAGAAATTATCTTCAAGAAATAAAATCATAGTGCCTGCCAGAAAGGCAAGAAAAAAAGAAAAAAAAAAAGCACTTCTATACTTCTAATAGCACTGCAACATTTATGAACCAGTGAGCTTTAGTGGAAGCTGCAGCATTCAGCTTTTCCATGAAGCACGATGAGCTTTCCATAAACTGCAGACACATTTCTCCTAGAGAGATATGAATAAAGTCTATTTATGGAATATTCAGCAAGTGGTTGCAGGGTGAAAATATCACTTGTTTCTTCAAAAAACCTAAATTACCATGTTTCTATATCCTGGATTCCAAAATCTTTTCTTCCCCTCCAAACCTGAACTTCTTTTGCACAAATACACACTCACCATGCAAACTAAACTGACCCACATACAGCCTTAGTGCATTTTTAGTACATGTAAACATGCAATAGGAACACTATAAATACAAACACATAAAAGTGTGTCTAGAAATAGAAACAGCAGCAAAGATGTTTTATGGGAAAATGTGAAAGCAGAGATAGAAAAAAAATACCAAAAAAAGGAAAAAAAAAAAAAAAATCCTTGAATGAATACCAGCATGATCAGGGTAAAGGAACATCTTGAAAAAATCTTGAAAATTTACAATTTACCTTGGCCAATTTGATTTAGGTGGCAGGAATATGTGCCATAGTGTGACAACCACAGGTAATAATTATTCACCCAGAATTAATTACATTATAAAATCCTATGTCCAAGGAAATCAAATATCCATTAGTCTCATGTTTTGCTTTAACTTAATGCACATAAGAGTTGTATGTTCCTGGACAAGGAGGATGAAATTGCAAAATTATTTTTTCATGAAATATACAAAAAGTATGCATAATTAGGAGACAAAAGCCCTTTCCTATAATATCAGACACATGATTCTAGCTATAATGTAAGAATAATAGTGTATTTAAGTCAGGGATCCAAATATTGCTAATGTTGAAAAAAATTAATTACTATCTTTAACAGACAATTAAAATTTTAAAAATCACCTGTTTTGAAAAGGCCTGAGTCTGTTAAAATGCCATGTGCCTTTTCTCTCTTGAAATGATAAATGCAGATATCAGCTGATAGGATGTTCTACCACAGGTTCTATTATTAAGCTGTGTGAAGAGGCTTTGGCAATTTTTACTCATTTTATTTTAGACATCAGCACAGAAGACTAGCTGGAGAAGGTCTTTTCAGGAAGTTCTCTCAGTCAGTCCAGACAGATAAAATGCAGCCATCTTCCCAAAGAAAATGTCTGTGTTTTCAATATCTTGAAAGGTCAACCATTCTAAAAAATTAAGTTCTTAGAAGTTCTGGTGTTATTTCGTGGAAGGAAAGCCTAAATAATAATAGCATAATGAAGTTAGCTTGGCAACAAGCTTCCAGGAAAGAACCAACTCTCTGAAGAAAATACTAGGGAAAAATTATTAAAATTTCTGAGATAGAGATTTTGACAGGAAGCATTCTCAGGGTGCCTAGGAAAAATGAGAGTTAAAATACATTAACAAGCTATTACGTGTACTGCATAACTTATTTACATGCATTAATACACTCTGTAGCAATACACACAAATTTCAGGGACAACGAAAAATAGAAACGTGTAACTTTGAATAGCACAAATTTGCCCGATGGGTTCAGATAAATCTGGATTATTATCAGTATATGTGCTGACCAGTAGGATAAGCACTGAATACAAGTACATGCTGCTTTGGATTAAGGCTTACTTTGTGGAGTTTTTTAAATAAATATCATGTTGTCACACTTCCAAGATGATGCCATATACTTTAGCAGATGAAATTGCTCAAGGATAAAAGACTTATCTATGAAAGTTTCCTGTGTTAACCTTGCACCTTTTTAACATCATAAATTAAGGCAACAGATTCCGAGCTCCCATTCTAAAAACGCTTTTTAACTCTCACAACTTGTTTTCCCTTTCCTCCCCATAACCCTAAGTCCTTCCTCTCACCCAAAATTCTAAATATAAATAATGTAACTACTGAAGAAAAGCTTCAGTGCATCTAAGGGGCCTCTGCAGAGCTCTGTGAGGAAATTAAGTGGGAGAGTTGGGGGTGGAAACACGGAATCAAAGCTGGCTCTAGTGCATGTGCTGGCATTGGGAAATTACAAAACAATGATGGTACCACTCCTTTCCAATGCCTGACTTGGCATTTCTTTGTAATAATAGGACTGGCCCTGCTCTGAGTGGGGTCTGGAAGGGATAATGGCAGAGCTCCAGTCCACCTACGTTCTTCAGAACTTCCTCACTCACAATACTGCTTCAACAAAATTAAACCAGTCCAACCTCTCCACAGCATCACAATAGATTAACAATAAAGGTGGAAGACAAAACCAGATATTCTGAGAGTTTAAACTTCAAGATTGGCCAGAATTTTTTTCTTTACTTTTCACTCCTTTTTACTTTAGGGCCTCCACCTTTAATCTAAATCCTATATTCTGAAACTCTGGGTTTATAGTATTTAAGTGTGTTTGCAAAGCACTTCAAAAGTGGAATGTGACTACTAGGAGCAATTTTATAATTATAAACTATCAATGTAATACATGGAATTTTTCATTTGTCTTTATTCCTTTTCCAAAACATGCAGTGGGAGTGTTAAATGAAAGATATTACAGTGCAGTCTCTACACAACACAGAGAAGAAGGTTTAGATTAGGTTTTAGGAAGAAATTCTTCCCTGTGAGGGTGGTGAGGCCCTGGCACAGCTTGCCCAGAGAAGCTGTGGCTGCCCCATCCCTGGAAGTGTTCAAGGCCAGACTGGTCAGGGCTTGGATCAGCCTGGTCCAGTGGAAGAGGTCCCTGGCAGAGGGGTGGAATGAGATGAGTTTTAAAGTCCCATCCAACCCAAACCATTCTATGATTCTGTGACTCTACAACTCCAGGAAACCAGAAACAGTATAGATACTAAATAAAGTGTTTCCATCTGTGACTCAAAGCAAACTTCATACACAAATAACAACTGCACAAACCTCCATAACCTCCCACATCATTATGTAGGTATCAAATTTAACTCCAATTCTGTATTTCCAACCCTCTGGGACAAAGCAGAAACATCTGTCTATATTTCAGCTGTCAATCTAACAGTGTGTTTTAAGATAAATCACCCTCTATGAATAATTAATACTGCTTTCTCAGTTAGATTTGTGATTATTAAGTCATTATTTGTTTGTTTTCAGTGATGATTAATCTGTTTTCCCTTCTCGTGCTTAGTCATACAACTCTGGAGGAAAACAAAACCCTCAGATAACTTGCAAATTCTGTCTAGAACTGAGCAGTCAGTTCTTAAGAGTTTTTTATTTCAAAACACCCAGCTGGAAAGGTACACAGACCAAAGGATATTCTGCAGTGGGGTTTCCTGTGCACAGGAGGAACCCTGGGTTATAAATTACTCCAGCACTGGAGGGTGTTGAGGTTGGCACATTGAAGCCCAGGGACACAGGCATTGATCATAAAACACAGTTTTAATGAGGATCACATAAAGAAGGGTTGGGATAGGAATGAAGGAAATTCCATGTCCTTAGAAATCCATTTCCTTTCTCTTTTTGGGAAGAGGATCTGAGTCTGCAATTCTCAAAGCAATCAAGGCAATCATCCCAGCAGCCTTTCCAATCACTGATGCCACAGAAAACTACTGGCATTTCTCACTGGGTTTGTCTTCTCTGGGACTGGTCTGGTAAATCAGGACAGAGAATCTGCAACAAATAAGGTAGTAAAAATACACAAAGTAATTGAGGAAATAATCTGGAGGAAGACTAGGCTATGATGAGTGAAAACTGTTTCCAGAGAGATCAACTCCTTAATTTGATTTAGTGGCAGGGATACAAACACCAGAGCCAAAACCCAGTACACAACTGGGAAGTGGGGGATGCAAAAAGACTGTAGCAGCCCTCATTTTAGGTCAATAAAAAATCCTCCTCAAACTACACTTGAGGAAGGAGAAGGAAAGCAGCAGTTTACAGGGTCAGGAAGACACTGGGAATTTGACATCCTGTCTGAAGCTCCTCTGATCCTTGATAATGGGCTTGGAATAAACTGAGCACAGATTTCTGGATCCTCTACCTGCAATTGAAAATAAAACCTCTCCCCAGAGGTGGCTTCTTGCAATTCCAAGATCAGGAAAGTCTCTGGATATAATTATTACTGTGATGCTGAGGGGGATATTTGGAAGTCTGTCAGTCAGAAGCACAGAAGGTTAGTGCCACCTCATTGCCAAGCCAGGGACAGGCAAATGGAGCAACAAAATAAGATCTGCCAAAAAGCCAAACCACAACTGAAAGGACTGGTCTTAAGCACTGAACTAAAGACACTGACAGTAAGTCAGTGCAAAAAGCATTTGTTTTGCTTATTAATCAGGGATGTTGCCAGAAGCAATATACAGTCACATAGTTTTAGTTTAATCTCAAAATGGGTGCAAAAAGTCCCTGGTTATTAAAAATCCTGAACAGGACACTCTGTTCTGACCAATCACCTCTGCAGCTTTATTCACCACCATTCACTCCTAGTGCTTTTTCAGCCAGTATAATGAGTCATTCACTGGTTAAACCAGGAGGCTGCAAGACTGAGCTTCCCACTATATTACTGTCTTATTTCGTAGCCTGAGGCAAAGTAATGATCTTTTCTCAGTCTGTCTATATGTAATATGCACATTATGCTTCTCACAGGGATATGATTCGTTCACTGATGATAAAAAACATCTTGGTGTTCTCAGAAAAACAGCATCATAAATCCACAAGAGGTAAGCAACAGGGGAAAACAACAGTCTCCCCATACCAAAGCAGCTGGACAATTTAGAAGTTGCAACAAACTTTTTAGCTAGAATTATACCGGTCTCCAAAATCCAGTTCTTCAATATTTTTATTTTAAAAATAATTTTTAAAAATCTTCCCAAGCGAGCTTTCAGCTTTATAAACATAATGTTGGCCAGAAGAAGAAAGTCAGAAGTTCATCCTGCCCTCAGAGAAGGATACCCATTTGACTATTCCAGGACTTCTAATCTGGAGCCAGAAGGGATGAGAGCTTCCACATCATCCCACAAATCCTGAGAGAATGGGAAGAGCAAGACTTGAACTCTGTCAGCTCAGGAGAACCACACAAGCCCGAAAGAATGATGGAGATGCTGTAGAGCATCTCCAACAAGCTGAGTTGAAAAGCTGGTGTGGGAGAAGGAGTTCAGGAAAGCAACGAGATAAAATGGAAAAGACAGAATTTGCTTCTGCAGTTAAAGAGATTTGCTCATTTATTTTATCAAAATTCCACTGGAGTCTTAGTCTGCAATGCAGTTGCAGAGACTGATAATGACATTTCTTCAGATAGGCACAGTATGAAAGAGGAGTTCCAGCAGTTCTGTAGGAGAATTCCACAACTTTTTTTTTTGGGGGGGGGGGGGGGAGTGGGTGGGGAAACTAGTTAGACACCTGACCTTGCAAAGATGTTATTTGCTCAGAATCACGCTTCATGTTTCTAGGTCATATTTCACTTTGTTCTTAGATGCAAAGCAAGTTGTCCAAATTAGACATCAACATAGGCTTTCCAACCCCACACCGTAACATTCTCCTTCCATGTTTTTAAAAACCTGTTATTGGGTGAAAAGGCAAAATTATCCTCTCATCTTAAGCGTTTACTACCTAGGAACAGATTGATTATGCTAGAAGTCACAGTATTCCCTTCAGAAGCATTGAGGAATGTTTTGGAAGGAATTTTTTTGGCCTACTGAAATACAACTTGGCAGGAACATAGTTTTCCCTAATGAAGTCTTGGCTTATTTATCTATATTTGTCTTGAACACAACACAGAAGATTTCTGTGAATTAACAAAACCAGTACATGGTTCTATGTAGCTACTTAGGCCTCTGTATGGAACAAGAATGTAGGTGTATTTATGCAGCAAACAAATTACATATGTGGGCAGGCAATAGTAACAGTACCTTTTATCACATCTTATCTGCATTTCCAGCATGTCAACAGGCACACAAGCAAGAATCTTGAACAAAGAGGAAGACTTTACACTGAGACTTGCTCATTTAATTGACAACAGGAACAACAAAGTTCATTTCCAGAATGTTTTACCCTTTAAGTATCCCAATTTAGATTTTGTCAACGTGAATTGCATTGGATCCCAAATACTGAAATGCCACATAGAGAGATGCAGTCAGACAAGGCAACCTTACAGCTCTTAATTCCTTACAAATCTTGAATGACACCCAACCAGAAGCAGGAAACCACAGCAAGAATGAATCTTAAGACACTTCCAGAGATTCATGAAAGCTTTAAACAGACAATAAAACACATCAGCACTTACACTTAACATCCACCAGCAGCAAGTCATTAGCTGCAAATGAAATACATTCACTTAACAAATAGGTCTGGAATCACAAGTCATTCTGGCTTTGCATGAGGGAGACAGCATTAGCATTGACAAGTCTCTCAAAATGAGCAAATTTAAAGGACAGGACAATTAAAATGTTAACCATTGCCTGCAGCCTTTTTTCGAAAAAGTGTTCCCAACATTGCCACCATCAAACAACTGCTTCAGATGGGAGAGAAGTGCCAAGACCTTGCACTTTGTTTTATTTGAACTGCATCTACAGCACAGGCTGGGTATATACAATAAACTGAAGTCACAGATTAACTCAAGTAGATAAACTGAACTCTCCAGACACTGCTCTGTAACTTCTCTGCCAAAAAAGTGCAGCTGAAAAGATGACACCCTCAGATGTACATGCACAGCACTGGTCTCCCCACACCTCCCAAAACAACTCAATCTGTCCCTAATAACAATCCTTGATATTTCAGATGTGGAAACGAGATTTAAACTGAGAAGCCAAAACCGGAACTTCAGCTGTGTTAGGGTTTGTTAATCCTTTTATAGAGTAACCAGGAGCCAAATCCATTTTTGTGATGGCAGACTGCAAATAAAAGGACTTGCAGGGCCATCAAACATGCCAAGAGCATCACTGAAAGATGCAACGTAGGTATATTAGGTCAGAACTAGGTCAACTCTATACCATTTCCATATTGCATAAGGTTTGCCAAGTTCCAAATTAGAGGCAATCACATAAATCTCAAAACATGGCAGTAGAAGATAAAAATTCCCCTTGGTTAACAAACAAATGAGGACAAGAGTATACAAGTCCCAGATAAACCAGAAAGGAGAACAGATAAAACCTCCCTCAGAAAATCATTCAGAGAACAGCAATTATAGGCAAGTAGTCTTGTCTTCACTACAGACACAGCTTTGACATTTCCACTCTCTCACAAAAACTATGTATTTAAAATAGGAAACCAGTAAAAGACAACTGCCAACTGCTGCATGTCCATGGACTCTACAGTCAGTACAGGCTGAAATGTTTTTACTCTGCAATTTTTAACCTATCTCTGCACAAGGAAGAAATTCAGGGGAGAATTTAATGATTACGCAGTGTTTTAAAAACTGACTTGCATTGAATTTTACAAATTTACAGCAAATTTGAATGTCAATAGATACCAGATTTACCAGTCTTCAGTTTCAGGCCAAGGCACAACCAAGCAGGAGCATTCACCCACTGAACTCCAAAAGACCTTCCTTTGTTTTTACTAACCAAAACCACCAATGGTAAAAAAACAAAACAAAACAAAAAAAAAAAAAAAACCAAAAAAAAAACAACAAAAAAAAAAGTCTTTGTCTCAGAAACGTTTGTCTAATAAAGTAAATTGGGTGGTATGTGAACAGATAACTGTGAAAACAGCAACTGTGGGGGAAAAAGAAAGGGATGACATAATGATTGTAAAATTCCAACAAAGACACAACCACTAAAGTAGTTACAGTCAGTCTAAGCCCTAACAGGAGTGAAATAGTCTAAGAAAGCAAGAGAGAATGCAAAATGAGTATGAAAAGCATAAAGATTAACTAGAGAGGTGGAGGAAAATTCACGCACAGCAATACTCTAGCAGCCAGAGCAGCAAAATCATATGCACTTTCACAGAAAATAAACACTTATTTTATTTTATTCTAGGTCACTAGTCTATGACCTAGAATTTACTTTCTTTCCCCACAAACACCTGGGCTGTGAAGCTACTAACATATGAAGCTGTAACAGATGTGAAAGCTATAAACAATTTATTAATCTGCATGCTACGATCATGGATTATGAGTTTATGTCATCTTTATCACATCCTCTGCTGAGTCCTTTTGTAGTCCAAATGAGCCTCTCTCTACCTATTGTCCCTGTTCCTCCTACTGGCTCCTGTTTCACATGACGGTAAAGCTGAATGAAGGTGAATTAACAATTCCTGAACAATTAATGTTTCCTGCCCTCCTCTGTGCCCACCCTGGGGGGCGCAGGACACACCGATTCAACCTCCCAACCTCATCCCACCCAAAACCAGAAGCTACTGGTTTTTTTCTGGATTGGTTTTGGTTTGTTTTTTCCTGCTGTTTTAGTGTGTTGAATTGAGTCACTGTGCCATGAATGACACAGCCAGGAACACCTGAGTTTCTTTCACATAAGAGTGAGAGATGAGAGATAATGTGACCAAGCAACATCTGGCAGTTTTGATAGGAACAACCCATTACTGCCTTGTCTTCTCACAAAGCCATACCCTCCTTCCTCTGTCTTTCCCTTCAGCCAATGCCCATTTACCTAAATCTCATTCAATTACGAAAAATAAAAATGGAATTGAAATCCCTTCAGTTTCCCCAATTCTTTTTTTGACAATCCTTCAATTTTTTGGTTTCTTTATGTACTGAGACAGGAACTGCCTGTTAATGTGTGCTCACTCTGTGCTGCTGCCTGGCAGAGGGAACAATTTATCAGTTATAACCACATGGATTTAGCCAAATACTGCATATAGAGAAAGCTTGGGAAAGATGGTGTTAAAACTGGTTTGGGTATGCAGAAAGAGAAGAATTAAAATAATTTCTTGATATGAAAGAAACTGTTTTAAAAGATGTGGGATAATGGACTCCATGTGTCAGAAGATAGGAGCCTTCAGCAGCAAGACCTTGAATAAATTCTCAGAGAAGTACAATTAATTTCATTATACCCTGAGAAGAAAGTGTACCTATCAGTGTATTATTGTACTCATACTTCTCCTATGCTACATATTTGGTGAATAAAAAGGGTTACATAGCAGCTTATTATTATTAAAATATGATGACAGAGCCTGTGTCTCCCCAAGCAGCACAAACCTCCAAACTCATATCTTCAGAAAAATCTTTTCATTTTTATAAGCCATCTGTCAACAGGCCATTTCTTCTCTTCCTTCCCTTTGATCATACAACCCTAATTTTCTCAATGTGGCAATTAATCTCTTTTCCCCCTGATTTTTATATAAAGATATTAGAAAACCCTGTGAAGCCGCCACGCTCTAGACTCAGCTAATTTATGCAGACTTGTATTCCTATAATTATCCTTCTTTCCCCCCCCTCCTTTCTCCCTTTCACATATCATCTATCATATCTAGTTTCAATAGGACCACATGATCTTTTTGTGCTCATTGAGTACCTACCCAGTGTGCTACAAGCTGTCCTGTGCCAGATATAATCACCAACCACCCACAATTCTGCTCCTCAAATTACCAAGAGAAATGTCCAGGCTCTTTTTCCTTTGGCAAACTCCACGTTGATTTTATGTCTCCTGTTCATGCACTGCACTGCTAAGAAAATGAATGGTGTAGATGTCAGGCAGAAAAGTGTGTGCCTGAAATCCTTCACTATTTCAGCAGATTGTCTTTTACTCACATTAGGTCTTATCTCCTTTGATAAAAAAAATAAAATGAAACAACTTTCCTAGAATGAATCTTTTGAAGAATGGGTATTGAGACAGTCTTTGGAAAAACAAAATCATTTTCCTAAGAAGCAGAACATTTAATGTGATTGGATACATCACTCCCCAAGCATTCACTTCATGCGCAAAATCCTTTTGATGCTTTATACCTTCAGTGTCACAATAAAAATATCTTCTTATTACTGAGGCATGATAAGAGAGTAAACAGCAGCTGTGTGATAGCACTGATGTAGCAGAACATATCCCCCCGAGGATTCTTGACCTTTCAGCCTTGGTTTTCAATGCTGCACCTAAAAATAGCTTTTCTCCAGTGACAAACATTACAGCTCCATGCTGCAGAATAGCAATGAGGAGCTTTATGCTCTAATGGCTCTACTATAAATAGAATCTCTTCACTGCTAAAAGCTCTTCATTAAAAGGATTAGTGACTACAACACACTACAGGAGCAGCCGATACCAAACCTCAGGCTTTGTAGCAAAAGCTGATTTTAAATTTACTCGATTTTAAGGTTTATGAAGTAACTGTGTAATTTGGTGAGTAAAAGAGAATGAAAAAGAACTCCCTCTCCACTTCCACGCAATGTTTTGGAGGGATGATTTTGATATAAAATTAATAGTTTGAGGAATCAGCTTCCTACTATTCTCATTTTCTCCAGTTCAATGCCAAATTGACTGTATAATGCAATGTCAAAATGGAGCACAAAGTGACAACAAAACCGATGTCAGTGCTTGAACATAACAAATGATCAGTCCTCTGCTAGAGCAGAAAGATTCCCACTCCTGCCTGGCTTCAGACACGGACACAAATTCTGCCAGGGCTGGGCTGTGGCTCTCCTGTGCTGCAGCAGGAGTCACATTTGGGGACTGATGCAGAAGGGTGGCAAAGCCAGGGATGACAAGGTGAGCAGCAGAGTGGGAATCCCACTTCCCATGTCAGGGAAAATACTTAACAAAGCCAGCATTGGGGCATTACTTTGAGATACACTGGCAAAAGCACCATTAGTGATGCCTCACAAATACCCAGCCATGGGAAGAAGACTGGAGACAAAATGTAATTAGAACAGAAATAAGGCACATTTTTTAAGTGACGAGTTATCCCGACATAGCAACAGTGAAAGACTGACCAGGAAGTCCTTAACTTCAAGGAAAAAGATAAATATTACTTGCCAGTTGTGAGATAAATTGACCATCTACAAATATTAGAAGACAAGCTTGTCAAATACTCTTAACAAAAGCATGTCTGAAGCATTCAGAGATTTTTAAACTTCACTGGTACAAATGGTGGTGAATGTGCAGTCAGTCAAGGAAATTCAACTCCTCTGAGACTGATGCATTTGAAGATAAGCAGTAACTTTGCAAATCCACTGGGAAAAGGAAAGTATTCCATTCCCAGGTGCAGTTTCCTTGCTCCCATCTTAGCCTGACCTACAGAGCCACCTCTCCATGAGCTACACCAGCCAACACTCAGCAGTGCTTACAATTAACCTCACAAATGGGATCCTGCATGTTCTAAGCACTGGTCGGTCCTGGCCCACAGGAGCAAGACTTCAGCCTTAGATAAAAGGATATTTCTTGGAGCACCTCCATATGCACGGGAACATCTCACCCCAAAACATCCTCGAGACAGAAAGTGATTGGAAGATACATACTGAATGAACACCAAGCCTTCAACTCACTGAAGGTTCTTAAGGAACATCTGTCCCTGGAACCATTCTGTATTTTTTAACTGACAAACCAGTGCACCATCTGATTGCCCATCAATGAATTCCATTCATGGGTCTTTGAGGTTTTTTTTTTCCTGAGGATCTGCAAATATGGTCTTGCTTCAGTACTTTTAATTTGCTTGAATTAAAGCAGATGTGGTAATTTTATTTTTTTTTTAATGAAAGCCACAGATCCGAGTAACTACTCAAAGCAACGGCACATTTAACTATATTCTGGGTTTTCCTCTTTTATATTTGTTTACTGTTAGAGAACAGAAATTTTATCAAACATAAACCAAATTTAGATTACCAAAATAACTAAGGATGGCTTTTCCCCCCTCTGACATTTAGACAAATGACAAATTTTGATTGCCTGAAAAAATTGCTAATATGCAGAACTGCATACATTTTTTTTCATTTTAAATTAGAGGATTTGCTACTAACATGCCATATGCTGTGTGATATGTTTAACAGAATGTTACACTTCTAATTGCATACCAATCAAGGCCTCATATTTTTCAACAATTAGCAGAGTAAAGTATAAATTTCCTCGTGTCAGTGCTTTCAGGCACCCAACAGCACCTACAATATTTTAATCCACACTTCTTCCAAATCACAAACATGATTTCTCTTCAATGAGAGGCCTCCAGATACAGAAGACTGAAGAGGAAAGGATGGGGGTAGAGAAGAAAGAACAATGTATTTCTACTGACAGCACCATCCTTCTGACTTCCCAGGATTTCCCACAAAAGCCTAAGATATTCAACCCCAAAAATGGGGAGGGGATCTCAGATGGGTTTTATGCAAATCTGTATAAAATGTCTTGACTGGATTATGTTTTTTATATATGCATATATATAGATATATATATGTATTGGTATATATGTGTGTTATATATATATAAAATTATATATGTATATAGAAACTGAGATTTCTCTGTTAACAGGAGTTGAAAGAAATCTGCAGCTAATATCTGATATCTTAAGGATCTCACAGAATGAATTTATCTGTACATTCAAAAATCACCCATTTTCAGGGGTGAAGAAAATAGATGTTCTTTAGTCTTGGCAATTACACCTAGTTTGAATGGAGTATGGGAATGGAAAAATCAAGAAACAGCTCTCCAGGTAGATCTTGGTAACTTTCATTTTTAGGCAGCAGAAGGTATCCAATCCTGATTTTCACCATACAGTTTTCAAAAGCTTCATGACATTTTATGCTGATTATAGCTCATTTTTTATTTGTATCTATTAACTCACTTGCTAATATTCAAATTTCACTAACAATGATGAGTCTTCCCATCATATTATTTTTTATTTGTAATGGAGCACGAGTGAGCTACCTAACAAATAACAGGATTACTCGGATTCATTTCACTCCCTGTTTCAAAACAGAAAGAATCCCCCATGACTTTTCTCCTAGACATTATCACATACAAGTGAAATTTTACAGAGTAAAATATTTACTTGCGTTTATTCCAGTGTTTGCAAACTTTAATAAAGTCAGTTTGCCTTCAGAATATGAAGTAATGAAATTAAAGTCTGGATAATCACTGCTTATAAAGGTAGTTGCAATGTGGCTATTAATTGCCACATACCATGTACTCAAATTTAATTTCTAGTGAAATGCTCAGGGCCAGTGGAAACTTTAGCACTGGGAATATTTGAAGCTGCACATGTATCTCCTGTTTCATCAGTGTAGTCTCAGAAAACCCCTTCATACCCCTTCTCTCTAGATTTTTGCATGTCTGGAAAGGCACAGGAGTCATCACTATATCATTTCAGTTTAAAGCTTCTTCTCAAAGGTGCTTCAAAAACTTGATTACTACAAGTTTATGTATAAATAGCACTAGTCAACAGTATTACCTAATGGTATACTGGGAATAAATAGGAATGCTCTTAGCATGAGCTTCTGGGAATAAAGACAGTAACTGAATAGTCAAGGGTCACACTTGGAACCTGTGCCACAGAGAAATGTCCACAGTCCATACAGAATACAGTGAGGTTCTAATTAGAGGAGTAAACTGTAATGTGAGATAACTGATGACACAGCCAACCTGCTTCAAAAGTCTAAAGGAGCAATGCTTTAGAATCTACAGGCCAGTCAATCTGAATAAAATGTAGCTCCTGGGATAATGACATCTCTGGTTTTCTGCAATCTTTTGGTCCCTCCATCTTTAAATTTAGACAGGTAACAATTTTCTGCTGAGTTCATGTCATCAAAATATCCAACTTAACTTAGGGTTTGCTGATTATTATAGCACTCTGGCAAGCAAACAGCTCCACAGTCTGAAACTCCAGTTGAATGACAGAGGTAAATGCCATCTGTGGCACTTTACATAAATTAGGTACAATGACTACTGGATTATTACCAAGTTGCCAGCACCAGAGGAACACAAAAGACACCTAAAAGGAGAATAATAAGAATTCAGAATGATACCGTACCGTATGTCAGAGTTGTTGGCAATTTCACTCAATACACAGCCTAAGAAATGATTTATTATACTAACAGAAGGGTTTGTGAAGGTTAATTCTGCTGGATTTTTTTTACTCTCTTAAAATAACAGAAGAGTTTCACTATCTGCCACCATGCCTTTTGAAGAAGAGCTTCCAGATTATCATCACCAACCTCTATTATGAGCTGCCTCCCCTATCAGATGTGTATCACTTCATGTCACAGTCCTGCCCCCTTCTGCTCATTTTTACTTGTCTGATTCATGCACAGCATTCTCAGAGGTACAAAACCATGCACTGTGACTGCCACAAAACCAGAACAATTCCTTACGAGCAAACAATCCTGTACTGCCTCTGTCATTCCTTGTCTTGTGTCATTCCACAATGTTTCTTACCTTTGTGTAGCATCTATTTGTTCTGCAGGGATTTCTGAGTATTACTGACTCCAAACAGCTGCACTACAACCTTCCCAAAATGCACTTACTGTGTAATGAAAACTAAAATAAACTTGAAATTCACCTGTATATCTGGGGTTGCTAATAACTTTTCAATTTCCATATACTGCTTTATTACACTACTGGTCATGGTGCTGAGTACCTGAAACTTGAAATCTAATCAAAATTAACTTCCAATGATTTTGGTGTTTTAATTACTCTGTATTTAATTCATAATCTTTGGTATAAGCCAGAAGGTTTAACAAGCTGTATTTAGTCCATCATTGCCTGTTTCAAACTCCTGCTTGTAAGACAGGCAATGCTGGTTTCAACAGCTTACATCGTGTTCTGTGAAATACTAAATATTCACTATAACTTGGTGGTTAATGAAGGACAACAGAGCCTTGGAAATGATAGCACGGATTCACTTTAAGGTGGATAATTAAGGATCCATGTCAGGAATAATCCTGGTGAAGATCTAAGCTTGTCAAGAAGATCTAAGAAAACAAAAAACACACTTTAAACCAGACACAGACAAAGGGTACTGAGATAATTGTGGGGCAAGAAATGAAAAAAAACCCAAACCCTTTGCTATCAAAGAGACTGGGAGAGTTAGTCCTGACTGCTGTCTCAAGATGCACAAAAGAATGAGCAAGAGTGATAAAAGGCAAACATCAGACACTGAGAAAAGCTATTTAAACTAAAGAACAATATTGACATGAGAACAAAAGAGCTGGAAATGAGTCACAAATAAATTTAATCTTGAAATTCCTATTTGCAGCAAGGATCTCAGACGGAGCTCAATAAGTTTACAAAAGGCTCTCCAAACAAAATTATATTGAGACACCTTCTTCAGTCTACTGAATTAAATAACATGAAGATGTATATTTCATGTTATGAGATTAATTTAAAGCAATATGCAGACAAAGCACAATCTACTAAGCACCCATGAACAGAAATCATCTCCTTCAAACACAGCCGAAATGTTGAACAAAAACAGTTCATAATTAGCAAATGGTGAGTGCATTGCTGATTAATACCTTCATTAGGAACAGATGCTCAGAAACTCTCTCGTTGATCCAGCAAAAATACGTACAAAATTATAGTTGCTAGGAAAACAGAAGAGGTCATTTCGACTCTAACAGGCAAAAGTTCAGGTTCACTCCAACAGACAGCTGCTCACTGACCTTGTTTCCATCCCAGTCTCAGACCTAAGATTACATTTCTCACTCATTTTTATTTTCTGTGCTTCATAACTGCTTTTTGGCTATTTGGTTAGTAAGATAAACCTGGGTGTTTTCTTCTTAGAAGTGCAGCATGTATGGGAAAAGAGAGGTGATGCAGTTTTTGGGACTTAAGCACCATAAAGGAGCTCAGTGGGCAGGACAGTGTGGACACCCATCCCTGTGGGGTCACCTCCTGTTCTGGGGGATTTATGCCTGGTTCTCAATTACTGGGCACAATGAAGGAGCTATAAATATTTCATATAAATATGCCTCACTTCAGAGAAAGGTTCCAAGTGGCCCGGTGCAGATGTGCACAGTCATGTTTTACTCAGCCTGAGCTCTGAGTAAGGTCAGGCTCCAGCCAAGAAGCCCTGCCAGGTCTGGGATGCTGACTGCACCCCAGCAGGTCTCCAGCTGAAGGCTGCAGCTTGTGAGCAGCGTCAAAGCAGCTCCAAGGCTGCATGTCCTGCTAGAACAAATTTACTAAATGCTCCCACAGCTGGAAGCACTGATGGAAGGCTTCCCACCAGAACCATGCGAGGCTGGTGGCACCTGCTTCTGCTCTCAAGTTTCTGATTTACAGTCTCCAATACTTTTAATACCTGGGCTTTTCCCTTTAACTTGAACAACTCAACCCCATCTTTCACTCAGAAAACTGACAGTTGACTCTTTATCAAAGCACAGAAATGTAATTATCCTTTGGCACTTCTTTTAATTATTCAGGATTGCTCCTGCTGCCTTTTTTTCTTTCCCGAAGTTTTCACATGAGGCAACCAATTACTTCTCTGCATAATTCCAAATACTGCAGAGACATTTTACCCTTTCCATATCCTACTAACATTTTTAAATTACTCTTCCCTATTTCATCTCATATGTCTGGCCTTGATACAGAAATTCTGTAACAGCTCTGTATTCTGTGTCTGGTATTATTAAGCTACAACTTCATATGATACTATGCAAAATGTAATGAGTAATAAAAACCAATTTGAGTATCATTTGACAAAAGCCCTTTTGCACAAAGCCACCCTACAGAATGCATTTGCTCAGCTTCCCTTTTATATTCTGAGATGGAAAAAAAATGTCTCTTCTCCTTCTGCAACTTCTTTTAATGTATCCACAGGTTATGAGAAATGCTATGAAAGTGACCCTGAATTTCTGCTTAGGTCAGGAAACAGACATTAAATAAAAAGTCCAAGTTCCCTATTGAGTGTACATTATGAATAAATACACAGAATTACAGCTCAGAAAAGATTTTCTGTTTCACTGACTTCTTCTGTAAAATCAAGTCAATTAATTATTCAAATCAACCAAATGAAATTAAGTTTAATTATTTTAATTAAATTTATTAAGTTTCTTAATCCAAAGGTCTGGGATAGAAATTAAAAAAAAACAAAACAGAATGAATATCTAGTTCCAATATTGTTTTACTGAAGGGACAATGGGGAGATGCAATAGGCTCAGAAAAATCACAAAATGGAGGAAAAAAATAGACATCTAGATGTCAAATTTGAGAGAGACTGAAAAGGAGAAAATAAGAGGACATGAAAGAGAGCACTTCAGTCAAAGCATATGTTTCTTCAGACAAATCTGTCTGCTCTGGTCTCTGTTTGTATTGCTGAGGTTTTGACAGTTTGAAGCCATTAATTTCAGAATTACAAGGCTTATTGAGCTGGATTTATGTTCTTTGCAGTTGTTAATTCACTTCTGCTTCCTTGATGAACTAAAGGACTACTTCAGAATGAACAATGAAAATGAAGCTGACTTCCTTCGCCTCAAAACATCTGGAGAAACTTCTGCTGATGAAAGGTCACACTGGCCTTAACCAGTGAGTCCAAATACATGAGATGGGGGAAGAACGTGTGGAAATACCTGGGAAAAACTGCTTTTGGTATAACAAAATAAAAGGGAAATGTTCGATTGATAAATTACAAACTTCAAACTACAGCAGAGTACATGAGCAATTCTACCAAGGAGACATCACGGTCCAGTCAAATGACAAATTTTCTTGGTGCAAAAGGGGCTGCTCCCAAGCACAGCATGGCCAGGGAGGTAACTGCTTTCATTTACAGCATTCCTGGCTTTCAGTTCCAAGCACGTGCATTGTTTTTTCCAAGTGAAATACAGCAGGAAAAACTCAGTGTCAGCCTCTGAACTGAAGCCTCCCCTCCTGTTTATTGCCCCAAATCAATCTCATGCAAAACCTGACCTACACAGGCTGTTCAGAGTAGTCCTGCACTACAATTAGCATATTTTCCATTTCTCATTCTCCACAGACTTAACTGTACAATTCGTTTAATTGTTTAATTGTTAATTAAAATCTTGCCTGATCAAAGCATTTTTCTTGCTTCTCATGTTAATACATACATCTTCTGATCTAAGTTCATTTTTTTTAAGTTGTCCATAAGGGGAAACATATTTTTTTTCTAAATTTTTATTCAAAAGGTATCTTCTGTGTTCATCAAAGTAATAGAAATCTATTTCCCTGCAAATTCACTGGTAGTTTTTCACCAACTACCTTACAAGACAGATTTTTTGTCTTTTCAGTCTTCTTCCTCACAATTATCTTCACACAGTTCTTTTTGAACATGTAACCATTGTCATAATTATTACAGTAGCTTTTCATTTTTTAATTTGATGTTCATTTAATCTATTATTCAATTTACTTCTAACAATACCTAGAAAATGAAGTACCTTTCATAACTACATGACAATTCATCATCATCATGGTTTTCCTCAATCACCTGTTATTGCTCAGCTGAAATGTCATAAGGAATACTCTATAAAGAAGTAAATAAGGCATGGCTGTTTTTTGTTTTTTTTTCTTTAAAAATATAATGGTTTTGAAAATTAAACATTGAACATAGTTACTCACTCAACACAAAAAATGTATCAGGCACATGTGCCTGATCAAACTTGAATGAGTTCATTTTCCTCCCACAATGTCCTGTTTGTTTTGCTCCTTTTTGTTTCTGATCAAGCACAAATTTTGCTACTTTCTACCAGTATTTCTACTGTAACATTATTCTAGAACCCCTAATACTGTGCTGAAAACCATCTATGCTCCTATGCCAAAAGTTGCCCTACTTCAGCAATTTTTCTGCTCTCCTGGTCCTCTGATAGATTCCTGGAGAACAGTCAACTTTTGATTTTGCTAATTATAAAAAAAAAAAGTGCATCTCAGAGATACCACAACTCAAAACAAGCAGACTGCAGATGTTCTAAGTAGTGAACACAGAACTCACTCGCCAGATTTTCTCAACTTTGCAGAATTGATCAATTTTTTAAATTTTATTCAGTGTAATATGTTTATAGTCTAAACCTGCTAATACTCTTCATTCCTAGATCACTTTTCAAATGCTATTTTTGTCAAATTTTGTCAAATTTGTATATTTTTGTCAAATTTTCTTATTCTCGTTTGATATGAGCTCTTCTGGTAAGAAGTTTCATTAGAGGTTTGGATAAATGTCACATACACCTTTCCTCACAGCTGAATTACTTTGGTAGCTCAGAGTAACACCTAATTAAATAATTTTCAACCACTTCAGACACCTGAACTGGCAGCAGATTTCTGTGTTACTTGTCTCAGAACAGATAAACACCTCTTTTGAACTACATTTCATTCATTTAATTTATGGCACTTGGTTTTTGAGATTATTGAAATATTGTAGAAATACAGAGGGAGACTTTTGACCGTGACCTTCAGTGCCAGGATGAGGGGAAAGGGTTTTGAACTGAAGATGGCAGGTTTAGATTGGACTCAAGGAAACAATTCTTTACAATAAGGGTGGTGAGACAGCGGAACAGGTTGCCCCAAATATCTGTGGATGATCCTAGAGCAGTACTTAGATTTCTCCATTAGTATTTATTACCCCATTTTTCCTCCCAGTCTTCTCACTGCTTCGTTAGAAGTGCAGGACCTGAAGCTCCAGCTGCCAGTTCCTTCAGAAATCTGATATGAAGTAACCACTGGTACTCACACAACCTCTCTCAGGCCATTCCATAAGAGCTTTGGTTGATTTATTCTCACTTCAGGGTGCTCTCTTTATTCTTAGCATCTTTCCTTTGGAATCACTACCGATCTGGTTGTATCTGAAACCTTTTCTGTACGAGTTTTTATTTTCAGTTTTGAGTAACCAAGGCTTGGGTAGGAATTAGAAACAGCAGCTGCTTCAAAACAAATCACACAATAGTGTGTTTTGACATGAGAGGCCATTATTCCTGTGCCAGATGCCCCAGTTCCATCAAGTTAGTCCATTTATTCTGAGTACTACCCTCAACATTTCCCAGGAACTAAAGCATGCTTGCTTGACATTGCCAAAATATCCTCCCAAACAGCCTGCACACAAGCTGCTAAGATATGAAAGTGTTCCCACTTCTCCTGGATCTTAAAAAAAAAAATAATGAAAACCTGGAGATTTTTCTAAATGGATGAGAAAGGTCAGTTACCTTGCAAAATCCATTTATCACCAGATTGTGTCTCAGTTTTGGCCATCCTGTGAATCAGACTGATTTTCTTTCTACCTTACAGACAGCTTACTCTTGAGATTTCCTGGCTAATGCTCTTGGTTTCATCTTTCCAATGATGACAGTGGCCAGGCCACCATAATGCTAAAATAGAAGTAATAGTAGAATATTTTAGTTTGCTGAATGAACACAGTAACATTCACCATTTTTCTCAAGGGCAGGCCCTTATGTACCCTGCTGATCTCTTTGCATCTCCAAGCCATAATCTATATAATACATATTATCCTGTCCAGGGCCTAGGAGGGGTTTGTTTATTAAAAGACAAAGTGACACTACTTCCTTACAGTTCCTCATTGAGTTCAGTCTTTGAAAACACAACCAAGATATCCTTGGAATTTCAAATATGGGGGAGCAGCAACATTGTTGGACTGCCCTAGCTAAAACCAAACTCTAAATAATGGTAATCTGTGCAGAGATCTGGCTCATTTTAACTAAGCCCATGGGGACAAGATTGTCCAGGGAACATCCAAAACACAGCTCAGAGGGGCATCATTTACTCACTAGCAGACACTACAAAATATTTTCCTGTGTATTCGGGATGAAATGACCTCTCACTGCTGAAATCCTTTAATCACATGAATTATGGAAAGAAAAATTTATTTATTTATTATCTAAGGTCAGGCTGAAAACTAGAAAATAAAATCGCTGTGTAGCTTCAGTAATTTATGTTAATATCCACCAAACATAAACCTATGAAAACTGATTATGATTTGGTGTTCTCTAAAACATACGCTTTATTTTTAAGATAATTTATTTTTAAAGTAATGCTTCCATAGCATGCTTTGTGAAACTCAACCAGACTGAACTTCCAAACAAGCTGTCATGAACCATATGTTCATAAAACACTTCAAAACACTTTTAAATCAACATCTTGTATTGATTCCGGCTACCTCTGAGGGACAATTTAACACCACCCTCACTTTAAAGTCTTTTAGTTTTCTCTAAGTACAATATTCCTACATGCTGCAGGTGGCACAGAATTTGTTGTGGCCCACAACAACGGCTCTAGCATTTTCTATCAATAAGTAAATAATTATTACTTTGTCTATTGTCTACTTTTCTTATTTATGACCTGAGCAGCATCCAGCAGCAGTGATTTCAGTTCTGTAGTCACATACTAGGAAATAAAATGTATTGCATTGTGAAAAGGCATCCAAGCACACTTAAACATTATAACTGTACTGAAATTCACATTTTTTTATGAAGAAGGGATGAATTAATGCAATGGGTGAATGGAATAAAAGAGTGAATGAAATCAGAAAGCTATTTCTGGACTTTTTCCATGGTGAAGCTTGACAAATGCATGTCTCTTGGAACACTACTGTTAGTAATACTAGCATTCATGTCCAGTCATTGATTTTCAGTTATTCAGTTAGTTGCTATGGAGAAAGAAAAGCATTTGCTTGATATATTAAAACCTCTAGCACTTTTCAGTGTCTACAGTTGTAAATTCCTAAAGCAATTTTCTCCAATAAATCTTCCCTTCTGTACACAAGGGTCATCAGAAAAAAAGATTTCTATACCTGGTGCTCGCAGGCAGTGAAGGAAGTAATGTTTATTTTGCTTTATGTAGGAGAATTCAAAATAAGATTATGTTGTGAAAATCGTTTACAGCACTCAAAGCATCAGGAGCCTCTTGTCTGAGGGGAGCTTCTCACTGAATGCAGGAATATCCCAAGTCCAGCCTGTTCCAGGGTCAATCAGGAGCTTATTTCAAACTCAGTCTACTTCAAGTTCAATAAAATCTTGTGCACACATTTGTACCTAAGATAATTTTCCTCTGGAAAGCAGAAGAGCACCATCAGAACTGGGAAGTGTTCAGTGTTCCTGGGATTTTGCTTGCTTGCAAAGTCAGTGACATAAATCAAATAAAGATTGGAAAAATCCTGCACAGGCAGCAGCTACAGATGACTCCATCAGATCATTTCCAACCCCAGCCACGGAGCTTGCATGGCACACACCTTTGAGGAGGTTTGACTCTCCTCATTAAACTTTGCAGGCTCTGCTTCCTTGATTTGATGATATTAATGTATTCACCTTAAAACCACATCTATGGCTACATTTGGTTTGTTGCCCAGCTGTAAAAGGAAAATATGTCATAAATTTTAGAGAACATTGAACCTGGTGGTGTTGAGCAAGGTGATGCTTTTCAATTATGTGTGATTTACTCACCTGCCTAACAGACAACTTCATTTTACAGAGATGTCCTAAATCTTAAAATCAATTTTAACAAGGCATTACGAACTCTCACTCCAGCCTTTGAAGTATTTTCTTTTTTATGATTCCTCATGTCTTAAATACTTTTCCCTTCCCCAGTCATTCAATTATATGAAATCAAAACAAACTATTCACTACAGAACACTTTTTCCTCCCTCTCTATGACAAAAGGTAACTTCTTACCCTCAGACCAAAATTTCAGTGTAACCAACTTTTGATTCTACTCTTTGCCTTGTATTTATTGAAAAAAGGACAGGACTGACAAATTTACATGAAAAATTATTTCAATATGCTTTCATAATTCTAGAGATGTAATATTAACTCCTATATGAATTAAATATACCAATTTTTAAAGAAATGTTGGAGTACAGCTTCTACAAATTTGAATAAGAGCCAGCCATTTTTTTAATCAAAGCCATGTTAAATATTCATTCATGTTTCACTGTGAGCACTTATAATAAAGTAAACCCTTCAATGTGACCATCAATACAGCAAAATCCTTGAATAATCATAGAATCAATTTTATTGCATAAAACTAAGCCAAATTTTTAGCCAATTTATGCAAAGGCTATGCCACAATGATGGGCAGTAGTAAAGAGTTCATATTAAAACACAGGTTACTGGTTATATATGGAAAAACAAATCTCAAAGCAAAGCCAGGTTGTAAATACAAAGTGTAATGATTAAAAGAGAAAAATAAATCCAGCTGATACTACAATATTACAGCATTTTAAAGTCTTAACATGTTTCCATGCCTGTAAGAATTGAACAGGAAACATATTCTGCCACTGAAAGAGAATTTAAGTCCAAAAGACAGTGTGTCACATTGTCTAAGTGCATGTACAAGGCACACACATCAGGGGACTGTCCAAACATTTCAACAGTTCCTTATTACTCCCACCTACCAAACAATAATAATCTCCTAATTCCTCCTCCTTCCCACACACTGTTAAAGAAAAACTCATCCTGTATTGCCATAATACAGAGCCTGGAGGGACTGCAGGAGCTGCAGGTAAGGTTACCTGGCTACAACACCACCAAAGACTCAACTGCTGAATATTCAAAATTATGGTTAAATAAAAGAAGCTAAAATGTCTCCATTATCTTTAATTTTCAATTTTTGTTGTTTTTTTTTTTTCAAGTAAAACCAGGCATTTAACCAAAAATGTCCTTTACAATAATCTCTGCAGTAAACTAAAGCTTCAACATGGACATACTTAGTGTTATACCAAATAGATAATATTCATTAGCAATTGAGGACTGAGAAGAATTTAACAAAGTTAAGTAAACTTCTGCAAAATTGAACTTTCCACTAGGAAATATTATATGTAAGTGGTAGCAAACCAAGCATTCAATATCCCACAGGACTTCCCTTTCCCTGATTTGCTCAGTGTAGAAAATTAAAGTGCACAACATCATCAGTTAACAGACTGTGCTTCAAAAGCTTTTGCAGCTATGAAGCAGAGAATATCACAGAGTTTGGGCTGAAAACTCAAGTAACTGGGACTCCAACTGAATTAATCAGCAGCCTGAGAAATAACCAACTCCACAGGAGATTTTATTGCAAATCAGTGCTATGTTCATGTTTTTCAACCACTGCATCAAAGATCACTACTCAGGCAGGAATGCCTGGCACAATTCTATGATTCAAAAAGCCCTTTTTACTAAGAAAACAGTGGAATTTGGCATAAACAGAATTAAAATAAGCAAACCTAGGGTACAGACACAGAAGAAAATCATGGTTTTCCTACTTAAGGTGATATCCTATGCAGAAGTGCTAAAGGAAGATTTTCCCCCACAGAGCCCAAGTTATAAACCTGCTGATGGTCAAAGCCACTGTGCAGAGCTAAGAAGGGACCAGCCTGAGCTCACAACACACACCTGACATTAACCACTTGTTTTACTGGTGAGCCCAGAGCAATCATGGCCAAATCCCACCAATCATACCAAAGAAAAAGCTGCCAAATCTTTGAATCCCTTGAAGAACTGAGGCCAGGTAAGCTTGATTTCAGAGGTAGCTGAGTATGGCTAAAGTTGGACATACTTGCAACAAACTACTTTAAAACATTTTTAATCTTCTCATCTACAACCAAAGTGTTCACAGGTTTTAACACATTAGTTGAGGGTGGTCAACACGCTTGAAAAAACCTAACACTTAAGAGTACACAAATGGAGTTTGGGTCATTTCCATTTTAATAATTAACACTGCTGACAGTTATGGATCATTTTTCCTTAAAGTTGCTCATTAGGTCCTCAAAGTATTAAAATATGGAGCATATTTGCTTTAAAAGCAGAACCTTTGACAACAATTTGCTGATGACCGGGGAACTTTATCTGAAACTTGCAACTCCCATAAAAGTGCTGGGGATAAAACATCCCAAGTTCCAAAGCCCCTGAACAAGCCTTGTTGAGAATCTCAGACAGAAGTCACATTATTACGACTCTTCAAGATTAAATTAATTTAATTTTTCATTGTGGGAACATCATTCTAAATGGAAAATTGAGACAAGCAATTCTTCCCTGCTACCAAGAGTAAAACCATTTTCTGCACCTCAAAAGTTAGTAATGCAGTTGTCTAGACCGTAATAGGAAATATATCACAAGGACATTACCATTCATATGAAAAAAAAAAAAAAATAGACAAATTACTTTAAAAACACACACTGCAAGAAAAAGGGGAAATTTAAGTAGCAACCACCTCTCATACAAGACAACCAGAACTGAAAATTACAGGAAAAAGTGCACAGTCAGGTTTCATATTTACAATCACCAAACAGTGGTACTTAAAATAAAACAGTATCAATTCTACATTTATCTTCAGCTAAATAAAACAGCTACAGAAAAATAAAATTCCTATCAAATTCTCCACTATCACACTCTGTCAGTAAATGAAAACATTATGATTCTCATGCTGCTGAAAATTACAAGCCAGTAGTCTCTAAAAAAGATCATCAGTCGATTTTGACACCACTCACCCCACTGGAGAGGAGCCAGCTGCAGATGCTCCAGGACCAGCTGGTTAAGAACCCCTTCCACACTTGCTTCCCCTTCACGCTTCAAGGAAGGGTAAGTTGGAATTAAGGAAAATCTTGTTTCAGAGAGGAAAAGGGCATGTGATAGGCACAACTTTTATTACTGCAAATCAAAACTGTAATCTACAGATTCATTAAAGGCTAATGTTCTATATGGTTTATTAACCCATAAAATGACCAACAGCAAAAGTACAGCAGGTGATATCTTACAAAATAAAAAATTAATTCCTCTGAGGAGTGTTAAAGCACAGGTAAAATATACTTCATCCATAATAAAACATGAGGGTAAAAAAGTCTGGGAGCTGCAAAAATGCCAAACTTTCAAGTATGTGGTGTGGGATGAGAATTCAGAACAATAAATTAGGAACAATCTGAAAATAAAGAGGTTAAAGTTTGATAGGGCAACAGAAAACAGAACAAATGTCTGCTAGGATAGCCCTGACTGCTGACTTGGTACCAGTTCCACAGGGGTGCAGGGATGCTGGACAGTGCCAGTGTCATTACTGAGGGCAAACACCTGAACCACAGGCACAGAACCTGCAAGCTTCTCTTTCTACCCTGCATGAGCTCAGAAACAGGGCCAGACTGAAAAGAGAAAAAATTAGGAAATCGTTCTTACTCTAAGGACAGCAGAGCACAGAAATAAACTGATGTGGACAGAAGAATCTCTTCTAAAAGGGCTTCAAAACAGGTTACACAAGTGCTAAAATAAAAGCACAGTAGGCAATATCCAATGTAATGCAAATTCATTTAAACCAATTAATAATAATTTCATGTGATGAGTCAATCAAGATAATATTTATTTCTAACAGGAAAAGAAATAGATTTCTTTTTTCTAATTCCCTGACTGCAGAAAGGCACTGAACTCCCAGGGCTTGGAAGCACATGCAGATATCAGCACCATCTTGTATCCAGGTATGTGTCCCACCATAAATAAGGAATAAGCTCCTAGAGAGATTCATCAAGATTTCAACCACCTACTCCAAAAGTACTGGAATCCTGGTCGTCAAAAATATATCAAAAAGTAAAGGAATACCTGAGCTTTTATCAATAACTTCTAAATGTGATCAGTCCCTTTCCTGTAATTTCTGGAAAGGGACATATGTCATCTGACTGCTGAAGTACATATTCACCTGTGTAAGTTAAAAGAAAATTAACAGGCACTGCAGACAACTAATTTCTACCACAGGATATAATCTTGCAGGGTCTCCAGGAGATTTAAAGAAAAGTCTTAAAAGCTCAGAACAAAAGCAAATCTAGCAGTGATTGAGACTCAACAGCTCAGGGAAGATCGAAGAGGAAAATCAATATCAAGTACAGGATTCTTGCCATTATTTTTAAAAATATTCTCATTATGCCATAAAAAATGTCATAAATAGAACTTTTTTTTTTTCTCCTAAAGAGATCACAGATGAAGAATTCACAAACCCCAAAGAGTCTGAAAGCTGTAAACACCATTAAAGAAAAGCATCTATTTGGAAAACTCAAGGCAGCAGAGTATCACCTTAGAAGAGTGCTGTTGCAGAAAAATAAGACTCAGAACACCAGCACAACCCAATAATTTCCAAAAAACACACTAGAGGATAGAGAATACTTTGAATTACTTCAGAGAAACAGCAGATAAATAATTCTGTTATCACATCTTTAATCTACAGACTGTGAGAGTAAAAACTAATAAAAAGGGAGTATTTAAAAGATGCTTTAAAACATAGTGGCTGCCATTAACAGTAACATTAAACTAACTTTACTGCAATTTATGTACAACAGACTCACAGTGGTGCCTGGAATATTACAAATTTTCACTGTTTAGAGATTCATGGAAAGCTTAATGTCTCAAAAAACACTATAAAATCACTACAAAACAGGTGATTCTCCATTCTTTAGCATTGGTAAATGCTACCAAAGCAGATCCACGTATTCAGATGCAGAATATTCCCCATGGAACATAAAAAAACCATGGGAGGCAGTGAGGCAAATGTGGGGTGTTGTGTCCATTCAGAGCTCCTCAGGACACGAGGAGCTCCCGGAGCAGGGCCAGTGGAGGACAACAAAACGTGCTGAAAGTCCTGGAGCAAGGGAAGGCTGAGGGAGCTGGGAATGTCCAGCCTTAGAAAGAGACTGAGAGGGGACCTCATTCCTGTCTGTCCCTGTCTGCAGAGGGCTCAGAGCAGGGACCAGGCTGTGCTCCTGGTGCCCAGCAATGGGACAAGAGGAACGGGCAGGAACTGATGCCCAGGAAATTCCACCTGGACATGGGGAATAATTTCTTCCCTGTGCAGTGACCAGATTGTCACCAGAGAGGGTGTGGGGTGTCCCTCACTGGAGATATTCCAGCACTGTCTGGACGCAATCCTGTGCCTGTGCTCTGGGGTGGCCCTGCTGGAGCAGGGAGGTGGCACCAGGTGACCCCACTGTGGTCCCTTCCAGCCTGACCCATTCTGTGATACTATTGGTGGTTTTATGGTCACACATTTCAGGGGAGGAAAAAAAAAAAAAAGGCAGAAATCAAACTGAGTGGTTCTTTGCAAAAGCTAAAAAATGTTCACAAAACTGAACAAACAAAACCAAGAAACCCAAACAAAAAGGGGGGGGGGGGGGGGGGGGGGCAACAAAAACAAAACAAAACCAACAAAAAACCCCAAAAAACCAACAAACAACAAAAAGAAAATCACCAGAAGAACCCACAAACTGATTAACAGAGAAAATAATGTAATACCTCAAAAGCAGTTTAAGCTTTTACAGCCCAAATTTTCAGATAAATAAATTTCCTTATTCCACCACAAGCACCAAGCTCATTTTTAGCACACTCCTTATTGTCATCTTGTGGCAAAATAAATTCTATAGACAAGAAATACCTCAGTGAGTATTCTTGTATATTAATCTGGAAGTTCAGGGTTTTAACTGTTTATTTGTCAAACAAATTCATGGTATTAGTTCATCTTAGATACATGGCCATGAACTGATGAGAAATTTCATTTTTCACAATTCTACGTGAAAGAAAAATGTAGCATTTAAATGGTTAGGCCATTGACTCATGCATTCAGGAAATAAATTGCATTTGTCTAATGAGATCATTGAATGAACCAGCAAAAGGGAGTCTGGTGGCAAAGGAGGGAAGGGCAAGGTTGAGATGCCAGCAAAGAAATGGACTTGTTAAAACATAAAGGAATAAACAAGTAAAGGAATTATGTGTTCTCATGGACCTACAGAGGGATCTGGATTGTGGAATTCCAAAACACTGATCTTGGTCTCCTGACTATATTATCAGACAATTACATTAAACTGTTCATTACAGGACAAATACAAAACTGAACATTGCAACAAACTCATTACCTTGGAGGTGAAAAGTGACCAAAATATGCAAAAAAGAAAACATAAAAGGAACAAGAGGAAAAGCTTAACTCCAAAGTTCACCTAAGACAAAACCTTTGAAAAGTCAATGAAAGCAAAGGAGTTGAACAGGGGTTGCCAAGATACCCTTTTATTCTTAGCTCAAAGTCAAAGCTGATAAAAGACACAAGTGTAAGATCCAGGATTTAGAATTCATTGAAAAAGACTGCCCAGATAAACACAAGTACAGACTGCCAAGGTTAAGTTTGACCTTGCAGAATCTATCTACTTAACCAAATCTCCACACATTTTGCTGAGGTCTCACTGCCATCATAAACCTGATCTGTAGGAGCCACATTGTTGACCCAGGCCCTATTTCCTAAATTTAAATCTTTGTTATTAACAACACAGGCATCAGCCAGGATTCAAACACTTGACTTGTAGCTTCCAACACAACAGTTCATATTTAACAGCTCAAGATATTTTCATCTGCGCAACCAAATCAACCCCAGTGGGGGCCTCAGACCTAACAAACACACAATCACCAGATGCTGTTTAAATAAAAAAAAAAACAACACAAACCTAAAAACCTAATTTTTCATAGTTGACACCCTTATTTCACATTTCTGTAGCAACAGATTGCATATGATATAAACTGTTTCATACCAAAGACCTAAATGACAGTCAAATGAACCAGTTATTTCCCCAGGGAAAACTTTGGTCTTTTACACTCTCTGAACTGCCTCATGTGTGGCTGGATACTCAGAACACAGCCTGTTACCTAAAACCTACTGCATAAAAAGACAATAGGTTTTAAAAAATGGCTTCTTTCTGGAAGTTACTCATCTTTTTTCTCCCTACAGCATTCCACATCCTGCATCCTAAAAGAAATTATTTTCAATACATATGTCCTTTGCAAATAAATGCAGGTGGGAGAATGCACATAATCATAAAAAATAGCAAATGTTCATAAATAAGGATTATACTAATTAAAAATAAATCTGCATGAATTGCACATTTTACTTACAGTAGTTCCCTTATTCATATTTTAAGCTTTCTGCTTGATTATTACTGTGGTATTTTTTTATTAAAACTAATGGTAAACAGTTATTTAGGGTCTTAGATAATAGTTATTTTTGCAAATAATAAGAAGCAGCATAGTAATGTAAAGAAACCTTTACTGATGTACATCCACAAGATGTAATATTCTCGTAACAACTGATGATTCATATTTATGATCAAGATAAAGTCATCAAAAGTGGAATAGACACAGAAAAATGAATTTCAATAAGAGTTATCAGTGATTTGCTGTCAAGCAAATGAGATGACTCAAGGTTCTGTCTGATAGATAATAATTTCAAAATCTTGATTGGCTGCTTCGATGATGAAATACAAAAACATTCATAATTTTAATGTATTTGAGAAAGATGTCAGTGTTCACAAATCTAATAAATGAGTGGAACTTACGAAGATCACTGGGATGAAATGACGGAAGGTTCCAAGTAAAACCCTAGAAGAAATCAACAAATCTATAAATGAAAGTTGTGAATAATAATTCAGTCAGTTATGCTGGACCACATGCAAAAAAAATCAATCAGACAATAGAATAAAGAATAGTTCTCAGAGAAAACATCATTTCTGAAACCTGGAAGGTACAATTTCAGCCTGTGAGAAATCTCACCTGCAGTATTGCCTCCAGCTTTGGACCCCACATATTGAGAAATATAGAGCTGTGGTGCAGAACAAAACCAGGAATATGACTGAAAATGTGCTTTGAAAGAAATTTTGGCAATTAGGTTTAAATATGGGAAACAAAAAAACTGAGGAAGGGGCACAAAATACAATTCAAAACATTTAAGGAAACCTTGCAAATAGGACAAACTTCCTAAATATCACACATATTAAGGCTAAGGTGAGAAATAAAAGTCTAATTATTAAAAAAGTTAAAAACAGAACATGATATTTAAGGTGGCACTGGAAGTATATCTCATTTTTTTAAAGGCTTTAGGGACAGGTTTAGAATATTTTCAAGAAAATTACCCCAAAATGTTATAGTCTCATTTCACTGAAATAGCAATTCCTTCACAGTACATTAGAAAATTTCTCTGGCTGCAATCAAACCTAGGGATAGAAGAAGATGGAGAAAGGAAAGAGCTTAGTTTTCAGAAGTCATTCTCTGACCCAGCCTTTTGCCCAGCAGCAAAAATCACAGAATGATTTATATTGAAAGGCAATTCCAGAGTCACTGTCAAGCCCTGTGCTCAAAGCATGGAAAATACTGAAATTGCACCAGGCTGTTCAAGGCATTGTCCAGAATTTTTTAACGTCATCAAAGGCAGCAATTTTACAGCATTTCTAGACACCCTGTTCCAGTATCTGAGCACCCTCATTGTGAAAAGGAGTTTTCCCAGCACCTAACTGGAATTTAGCAGTCTCCTCATGGCACACCTTGCTCCAAGGGTTGGATGAACTTAGCTGACTGCTGTAACTCTCAGGCTCTGAGGAGGCTGCTCCTGGAGGCTCAGCAACTCCACTGGGACCAGGGCCAGTATCCTTTCCAATCCTGCCTTCCCTAAAGTCTCCTCTGCTCAAGTTCAGAGTCATTATTCTGCCACATGCCCTTCTCACTTCCCTCAGGATACTGAGCTCCATCATCTCAGGACAACTTCAGCCAAGGCTGACACCAAACTTCAAACCCTCTAGCTGGATCATTTGTTCAGGGTGCAGATCCCACACAGCACATACCAAATCAAACCATCCAGCACCTCTGTACACGAAAATTGTCCTTAAAGAATTCCAGAAATAAGCTATCCTGCAACTGGAAGACTTCTTCCAGTCCTTAAAGAAAAAATTCATCCACCTTTGCTTCTTGTTTGGGTGGTCTGTAACAAACACCCAGCACCTCACTCTGTTGGACAACTCTGCCCTTGGTCAAAAAGCTTTCAATTGTCTCATCCCTCCTTTCGTAATAATGCCCTGTGCACACTCTAATCTCTCCTCCACATGCTGTTGCAAGTCCTGGTGTAAGCATCTGACATGGGTCTTGGATCTTACCTCAGGGCAGATTCTCTGAGGATAACTCACCCCAGCCCATCACTTTTCCCATGTCATGCACACAGAACAGAAAAGTTATCTGGGGAGTTCTAAATAGTTCAGAGATGACGGATAACAAAGAGATCACTTGGCATTACTGTACAAGAGACTTGCAAAAATGCCTTCTCTAGTAGGAAATATCAGTAATTCTACCCCTTTGTAATTTTGCAAATACTTTTTCTCTCTTGGCTGCACTGAGGCTGAGTCCTGAAGGAAAACAAGGCTAATGCAGCTGAACTATCCATCCATTTTTCTGCCTGTCTGTCCATCAGTATAAACTCTGCTGACTTGTGTCCAATTACTCTGATGGGAGAAAAAGATCTCAGAAACCAAGTTTCTTAAACTTATCAGAATTGAGAGAAAAGTATTTTTTTTAAATTGACTGGTTCACATCTAAATATTGCTGCAAGAAATAAAAAGATAAAGCCAGAGAGGTTCAGGTTGCACATCAAGAAGAATTTCTTTATGGAAAGGTTGTCAAGCATCAGAAGGGATGCCCAAGGAGGTGGTGGAGCCACCATCCCTGGAGGTGTTCAGGAAAGGACTTGGTGTGGAATTCAGTGCTGTGGTTTAGTTGGTGGTACTTGGTCAAGTTTCGACTTGATGATTTTGGAGGTGCTTTAAGGTCTTTTCCAACATTAATGATTCTACAATGCTAAAAGAAAGACTAACTCTACTTGGGACGTGACACATTTCTTCAGGCATTTTTAAGCACATGTGAAACTAGTTAACTTTCATTAATTAGATGAGTTTTAGTTCCTGGAACAAAGAGAACAATCATAACAAGTATTAAAAACACAGAAAGGAATGGTTGCACTGAATTTAACACAAAGAACCCACACACTGTTCTACTGGTTTCTAAGGTACTGACCTTCATGTCAGACACAATGGTTCTGGGACCAAAACTGAGGTTAAATCCAGAACACAGAATGGATGTAAACAGTGTTGCCCAGCAACTGAAATGAGTGAGGATGGATTTTTACACCTTGACAAAATGATTACAACTATGCACTCGATTCCAGTGTAAGAATTCATCTATGCTATCATAGAATATTTATATCTTTCCATAACACAGACATTTTCCAAGTGAGTTCTGGTTAAATATTGACATTTTTGCATAAAAGGAGCACTCTCTGAAATGTTGCTTGGGGAATCTGGACTGAACCTGGCATTAGGAATCTCATTTATGTCTCAAGCCTTGCCTTTGACAAATCCTGATCTGATTTAATCATCACAGGATGCTTAAAGTTGGAAGGTATCACTGGAGGTCATCTTGTCCACCCCCTGTTCAAGCAGGTTCCCCAGAGCACAGGACTGTGTTCAGGACAGCTCTTGGATATCTCCAGGGAAGGAGACTCCACAGCCTCTGGGCAACCTATGCCAGTCCTCAGCCACCCTCATAGTAAAGTTCTTCCTCATAATATTTAGCAACGAAACATCAGTTCAGATCACTGGATAAAAGTACAGTTAAAAGTACAGACATATAAAGCATGATTTGATTGTCATTCTTCTCTGATCTTCTGCCACCCCCTATCATGTGAATTCGAGGATGATCTGAGTGAAAAATATAAATCTCCTGGGAAGTGCTGAATACCATCACATGGCTTGGGGGACTGTTTGCTGTACAGAATGTTTCCTGAAGAAAGTCATGAGAAAGTGTATTTTTGACAAGCCAAGCACAAGATTTTTTATAGAAATCACAAAATTTATAGCAACACCATTGGTTTATTTTTAACTCTAAACTGAATGCAATTTCTTATTAATAATCATAAGGCAATATTTTACTGCATTTAGAATTATTGTGGGGATTTTATGTTTAGAATGACTAAGTCATCACACAACTCCTGTCTAAGCCTTAAAAAGCTACCCAAGATTAGATACATTACTAAATCTATGAAGAGGACTTGGAAATAAATTATTCTAATATGTTCTGATTTACCCAAATTTAATTAAATATATGCAAACTCCCTAAATCCAGCTTCATTAATTTCTTCATGATTCAGTTACTCGGTGTGGGGGAGAACAGAAAAAAATTGACCCTACGAATCTACTGCTCATCAATCCTAACTACATTTCCTCAGTTCCCTAAAAGCTGGGAAAAACACACAGGATTTATGACATGCCCAGTGACTCAGAAAAACCCATTATAGGATGACCCAAGCATTGCCTAAATAATATACAGCACAATTAACCTTAAACAGTCTATAATTATGATAAGCTTCACAGTTCTAATTACTTTGCTTTTCAGTAACACTGCCGTGAAGTGAGTTGAATTATAAAATAAAATATATCAGAGGGCATCTATTTATATACTTTTAAAGCAAGTATTTATGAAAGGATATAATTTTCCAGCAAATATCCAGCTTGCTGTTAATCTCCAGACCTCTTGCTTGTTGCCTTTCTTCTTCCAGCTGCTTTGCATTCGCCAACTGTGCCCCATCTGTTGGGGATTCTGGGAAGCTCTCAAAATTGAACTTGTCCACTTGGATAGCCATGCTGTATCAAAGGAGAAAAGGGAAAAAGACAACAGCATCATTCTTGCTGGTATTACTTCTGCAGGAAGTGCACACAGGCACTACAATACCAATATATTGGTTTCAGTGGCACCCGGTCTGTAATTAATGATATATAAACCATATGGTTTGTGCTACTGAAAACAGAAGTCTAAGCCTGTCGACAGTAAAAATGTTTTACAAATCAGCAATCAACATCTTAATGACTGAGTGGTACACAAGACATTCATTTTGCAGTTGCAACCAGATGACCTCACTGTGCTTCTGTAGAGGTTCACCTGGCTCCACTCCTGGTAGGTTAAAGCTCCTGGTGTGCTCAAGACTTGCTGAAAAAAAACCAAGAAGACTGGGCCAAAAGCTGAGGAATATACTATTTAAGCTGTTTATTAATATCAACTCATGCAAAAGGGAAGCAGAATATCATATATGAAAATACCTCCTGAAGTGAACTGCAACACACTTGGAGAGTCCATTGGTTTCTCAAGGCAACTTCCTCACTTTTCCTTGCAAAACTCAGGAAGGGAAAACAAAGTAACCACAGAAGTAGGGCCTTAATGTGGCCCTTAACTTCTTTTTTTAAGAAGACACTTCTCTCCTGCATTATCTTCATAAATTACAGACCATATTAATTTCAATACCACAGCAAAATTCATTGGTAACAAATGGTTAAATAATTGCTTTATTAAATGTACGGTAAGGCATAAAAGGTAATCAAATTAAATATAGTACACTATAATGCATACTAAATACTGATATGTTAAATTAGAATCACTAATCTAATAGAAAAGGGAATTTAGACCAGCTCACATCACATGAAATGTGGTTATGGAAGATCTAATATACTATGCTGCCAAAACAGCTTTAATTTCCTGAATTGTCTGAAATAGAAAAATAATTAGGGAAGAATTAAAATATATTGCTCTTGAGATGACTTTGCACTTAAAGAGACCAAGCAAGAGCTTTGAAAACCATTCAGGATGAAGTGCAACTACAAACTGAGAAGCAGTCTGGGAAGGACATTTCACAAAAGCACAGGATTACTACTATCCTTTTATCTATTTCTCCACATAAATAGGGAAACATATTCTAAGAATGTTGCCAAAAAGAAAACACCAGTAACAAATGTCAACATGAAAGAGCTCTGAAATCGCTCCAGACTAGAAAATATTTTCTGTAATTCACATTAATTTAAAAGAAACTGGGTGAAAATGGATGGAAATTACAAGGAATAATCTAGAGCTTGTGAAGTTTGCAGCAGGAAGATGAATTCAAATCAGCCTTATCTACACTGAGCAAAAACTAAGGAGAAGTTTTTCAAGTTCCCCCTTCACCATTCCAGTGGAAGGCATCCATGCCCTTGGCAGGGGGTGCAACTAAATGGCCTTTAAGGTGCCTTCCAACCTAAAGCATTCTGTGATTTTATGACAAAAAAGTTCAAATACAGCACTCAGGCAAAGGTCTCTATAAGCTCCCACTTCTGCAGCCTGAATCTTTGCTGATCCTCACATCCCAAAGGCAGGGGAATTCATCTGCTCCTCTCTAAGGGGGTGGGGGGGAGTTGTTTTGGCTATTTTTAATGCAGCAAGAGATCATTAGAAGTTCTTCATTTGCATGCAGAATCCATCAAGTGCTGGGCATATTCAAAAGCTAAAGACGAGTTATAAAAGTGGATCACAGTAACTGCCAGAATCAAGCCAGAAATAAAGACCATAATGAAAAACACCCAGATACAATCTGAAGAGTGGATTCTGGAAAAAAAAAATTACCAGGCCTGAAACTATGACTAACAACATCAGTTCTTACTGACACTGAAGTACGATTTGATTCTGCAGAGGCAGGATGGGTTTCCTGGATTTTGCACAGGCAATGCACTTGGAAGACACTACTGGAATATTTTGAATTTCATAGTCTTTGTTGCCGAGATCACTCCACCCCTCTGTGGTACATGAGCAAACCCAGTACTTGATTTCTATGATATACACAATAATGCTTATATTCTCTCAGAAATAGAGTTAGTTTCCTATAGCCATATTTTAACAAATTGTCTTTGCTTATGGACAGTCAGAAGTATTTAGAATCCATCTCCAAAGGAACCAGGAAAAGAACTCCCATCTAATTAGTGCTGTACTTTTCCAAGTGATTGATATTTGAGAAAAATATTCCTGCCTAATAATATTTAATATGCAACTGCAGCATTCAGATTGCACTCCTCTGTTGAATGATGGTTGCTGGAAATGTGGTAATTTTTGTCTGGAAATTAAATATGCATGTAAGCACTTTGTACCCCAAAAGCCTCCAACAAATCCACATCAGCTTTAGGAATACAGCCTAGATTTCTCTTAACTGTTCATTGTGCATCTCTGCTTGAAGTAACTTTTATTAAGCTCTAAGTTATTGAAAACCTTAGTAAACAGGGCTCTCAGAGTCAGAGACTCTTCTAACCATGTTTGTATTTATAATGTTTATACCGTATTTAGCACAGTGGCACCTCATGTCACATGAGAAGCTACAAAAAAAACCCCCAACGACACACTTGCCAGCTAGAAAGTGAAGAGTCTGAGCAAAAGAGAAGTACAGAGAGAAAAACATCCCACAAAACAGTACTATGAACAAAGCTCTAGGAAGGATATATGGAAGCAATAAACAGAGATAAAATAAAATGTTGCAACACTATAGTTCCTCTCAAGTAAAGCACAACAGAATTAAATCCTTGCTCTTTTTCTAAAACGTATCTGCCTTTTATAATCTGTATTCTGCTTCCTCTTGTGCTAAAAATATTCATTTCAAGTTTTGTCTCTGCATTTTTTATCCCTAACATTGCTTCAGTATTTTTTCCTTAGCCTATGGAACACGTAGTACATGGGAAGGCTTTGCACAAGAATCTAAACAAAAAATAAATACCATAACCTAAATCAGTCATTCACCCTGAAAAACGTACCCCTACTCAAACCCAGCTTCTTCACTTTTTTAAATAGGAAGATTTCTCCCATCTCAAGAGATGCATCTCACCAGGGAGGTGTTAACGAGTGGACAATTCCCAGAACCAGTTGATGGAATGAGAAAATGAATAAGCTGGACAATGAATTGCAATCACCAACAGATAAAAGGAACTTTTTCAACTTCTGAGCGATCTCTAGAGATCACATGGACCTCACCCTGAAGAAGGAGAGGGCACTGAAAGGCAACCTTTTGAACATCACCAACTTTGTCACTGAGCTGTGCATCAGAACAATGAGACTGAAATGCATTTTAGCCAAAGAAGTCATTCTCTGCTGTCCTCTACAGTTACACTGAGACCTGTTTCCTGTCAAGGGCTCTCTGCACTACTCCCCAGATTTGTCCTTGCTTGTTGTGATATACAAGAATCTATGGAATCTATATAAAAAAAGGTAAAAATAGACAATTCATTCTGAAACAGACATTCAATTTATTGCAAGCAGCCGGGATAATGACAGCTCACATTGTGCAAGGGCACCTGTTCCTTGCCCTTCACAGTAATTACGTATCAGGGAAAACAGAGACGATCTTAAAAGTTTAGAAATAAACTTCTTCCAGGAAAAGGGACTAGAATTCCAATTTAACCTCTTTGCCTCATGGGGAGCTATCCAAATTTCCTACTAGATGAGTTTTCAATAAGTAATGAGATATTTGTATAAAAACACTGCATTATGAAAAAAAAAATAAATACCCAATCCTGCAAGTGCAAAACAGTTTGTTTTTTTTCTCACTGGCCAAACTTGTCTAGCAGGAGGAGGAATAAAGCAACAACAGTTTTCATGAATAATGAAACAATTGTGTTTTGAAACCACTGGGTTTTGTCACGAAACCAGCCCAAGCTGTTGTGACAGCTCCTCAGACAACTGAACATCGTTACAGGGATGCAAATTATTCAAATACAAATTAAATGGATAAAGAGGAGAAGGTCAGCTCATTGGCAATGCTGATGGTGTGTCTGCACCGTATCATCTCACGTCATCTGTGAGGACTGGCTTACAGGGAAAAAAGTGACAAAGCTTCTGATGGCACAGCCATCATCTCAATGACAGTCACCTAAAGTCCCATTAAAGTCAGAGTGCAGAGCTACTAAAGGCACTGGACAGCTCATTTCACCTCTTCTCATAAAAAGAGTTGCAACTTTACTGGAAATCCTACCCTGCCCTGACAACAAAACACTCAGCAGAAAGGATTTTCAGGGAGGAAAATAATTTCCTGCAAATGACATCACGACAGCTCCCGAGCCTGTGCCTTCCAAATCCCCCTTTCCCAAAGCAGTGCCAATTAAAATCAAGCAGCACTGACAGCTTCACAGAAATGCAGCTGGCAGAGAAAACAGGTGGAAAACTGAGTAAGGGACCATCACTGGGGGTGCTGCAAACTCCTGCCTTTGCTCCTGGGAGGAAAGTGGGCAGGTCCCAGGCATACCCCATCCACCAGCGACACATCTCAGATCTTTCCATGTCCTCTTCTAAGAGTATAAACCTATAAATTGAAATTAATTATGTGATACTCTCCAAATGAAATGAGGTTAAGAGCAGGCATGGTATTAAAAGAAAAGCAGCATTCTGGTCAACATAAGTGGATTTCATCTTTCATTAAGTACATAAAACACTGCTGCTTAGCTTGGAAGAATAAAATATAGAGATAGTCCTTATTTAATTATCCTTAGGAAGAAACAGTGTAACAGGAACCCAAAAATTCATCCTCATGGCTACCTACCTATTTAAATACTATCATCCACAGATGTGTTTGCAAGCTGCTTCCAAAGTGAGTCTGACAGGAGGCAGTTAGAGACTATATTCAATATTATGCTTCCTGTTCATCCTCCTTTCTTATATACAGTAGACAGCAGGGACACTGTGCCAGACCATGTTACTGCCACTTATGCAGAATGCTTCTGTGAATGAAGAGTCCCTGCACACTCAATGATTTTAAATTTCAGGAAAAGTTCAAGTGAGGATGATACTCTTGTTCTTACATTCAAGAGCAAATAAAAAGTGCGTAAGGCAAGTTTCCCTTTAAAACTTTGCCTGATACATTCATTGTGCAATCTCACTTGTAATATATAACATCATGTTTCAGGTGCACATAATTCCACCCTAAACACAAGTCCTGCAGCTTTTACCAAACTGGAAGTGATGCCCCAATATCCAGTAATTTCCAGGCAAAGAGGGACCTCAAGAATCAAATCTCTTGTGAGGTGAATATATATGTATCATTGGCTGGAAATAATAAAGTAGTGAAAATTAACATACACCTTGTGTTTACTTGTAATTTCTACACAGATTTAGAAGAACAATCTGTATTTCATTCACTGCTATTAAATACAACTGTAAAACTCAGTAGCTTAAGTGAGCCACAAGTAATGATCTCTCCACATGGCCTAAGACTGACTGCAGAAAGAAAAATGATGGCTTTAATATCTGAACTGTGCAGAAGATAAATTTTTCCATTAATCTTGAGAAAGGTCAATTAAATTTAAAAAATTGCAATTAGAACTTAATTATTTATTTAAAATAATTGAAAAGTCAAACTATAGTGCTTAAGTCTGCAATATTCAACAGCTTAAACTTATCTGAGCAACAACATTTCAGACAATGAAAGTCAAACCAGGAAAGAATTGTTCCACTGGATATAATGTAATATCTGAAAATGGAACAGTGCTAAGAGATAGTTGGCTACATAAATCTCCTTAAATTTGATTACACTATGCGTGCTGGGCATATAACAATTAACTTAAACTTGCCCCATTTAAATAACTTGGACTATGGCAATCACCATGCAGCAAAGCTGTTAGCTACCTAAAGAAACAGAAAATTTTAAATGATAATAATTATGGTTATAGCCTTCTTTATGAATACACCAATTTACATAGGGGGCATAAAAGACCCCTGGAAAAAGACCTATTAGTCAATAGCCTTTCATTAGGAAATTTGGAAAAGCCTCAGTACAGTAATACTTAAAGATTGAATTAAATATCCTCCCTTCATCACAGCTGAACTACACAAGGATTTCGAAATTCTCTTTATCCAAAATAATGCCATACTGTACCTCCTACCTCTCCCTCAATGGAATATAATAATCAGAGAAATAAATTTCAAAATATATATACGTTCATATTCAGCTGCTCATTTGTGTAATTCATTATTACCTTCATATGGCAGCAAGATCAGAAGAAAACTTAGGCTAATTAAAACTATGGAATTTTCTGCCAGATACAACAAACAAGACCAAAAAGCTCAATTTTATATTCATGCCTAGTTACCACTGCAGCTGTATGAATCTCCTTGGGAAAAGACTGAGAAGATTTCCCACCCCAAAATGTAAAGAGTAAGAGTGGAATGAGGTCCTTTTGTTCAAAGCATCTTTACCAGGGAGCCTCAAGAGAAGGAACCAGGTGCTCACCTGGTGCAAACCTGATTTTCATTCTGAATCTGCTCACACCACCAAATGTCTCTGCTCCTGGAATGTCCCAAAGAAACCAGAAATGTTGGTCAGGAATCACCCCAGCATCATTTCCCAGCCTGAGCTCTGTCCTGTCCCAGCACTGATGGTTTTTGCTGCTGTCAGAGCCCTGCAGGATGATCCCAAGGAGTGGAACTGGGTGTGTGCAGCACCCCAAAACACTGAGAGGGATCTCTCAGCCTCCTTCCTGCACATGATAAACCTGGAGCATCAATTCACTTTCACCTAAAAGAGAAAAGAAAAATTCCCAGTGCCCCTCTTTTAAAGGAATATGACTGTTACACGTGGCACACAATTGTAAGGCTGCTTCAGAGAAGATGCTGAGATCCTACTCAAAAACCAAATTAGGGGGCAAAATCTCCCAGGACAGCCTGTACATCTGGGATATTATTCACATGAGAAGAGTCCACCTCAGTGACTACTCATGGGAAAAAACAGAAGTACAGGGCATTACATACAACATAAGGAAAAATATGAGTTTTTCACAACAGAAGTGATTCAAACATCTTTTGGGTAGAATCATAGGATGCATGAATGCTTAGCATGCAACAATACACATTTCACCATGGACTGTCACTTCAAGATACAGTTAGACTTTACATTCATAATGAATTATTAATTTACCATCTACTTGCTTGTCTTCTCTTTTTATATACAAAGATAACATTTTCCCTTTTCCCAGAGCACTGCAGAAAAAATTTCACCTCAAGATGATTTAGTTTAACAAACAAATTCTTTTCCAAGTCATTGTTTTTCCAGTATAAGCTGTATAATTTTATCAGACCTGCAACCTTCACATTTTCTGTTCAGAACACTCACTCTTTGGTCAGTCCCTTGAAGAGTCTTTTAATTCAAGCTAACCCAGTCTATTGACTTTGAAATGTTTATTTTGCCGCAGACACTGATTCTTTTCATCTCTAGATTTGCACAGATTTTATTAGAGAATCTCAAGTCCCAGATGCAAGTTTTGTGAGTGATGCCATACTTTGAAAAGGAAATCTAGAATCTCTGCCAAAGAGCAAAGCTGGGGGAACAATCAGGACATCCTCAGTTTAAGAAACCAAAGCATCCCATCAGCAGTGAACATCTCCCACCAAAGCAATGTGGTCCATGAGGTTCAACTTACAGAACTTATTCTTGAACTAGTGCAGGAATAATGTTCACAGACATGAGTAGGAGCACAAAAGCTTTAATCATGCTCCAGAAATCCTAGCTCACAGTGAGCATGTGTCACAGGTTCCATAGCAGTCAACTGCTCAGCACTAATAAAGAAATGATACACATCACCCACACACAATTTCACCTAAAGTTTTTTGGTTTTTTTCCAAAAATCACTGTTCATATTAGAAGTTTATTTAATGCTTTCACCTACAGTGACACCTCTGTGTGTGTTTAGAAGCATGCTGAGAAACAAGCTATTTTCAGAAAACAAACCATCAGGGATTGTTCATCCTGGAGAGGAAAATACACTCAGGAGACCTCAAAGCAACCTTTCAGTACTTAAAAGAGGGTTATAAGAAAGATGGGGACAGAATTTTGATCAGGACTTGTAGTGACAGAATAAGGGATAATAGTTTTAAACTGAAGATAATAACAGGTAATAAACCAAGGTGCTGCTTCTACTGCTTCTGTTGCTCATTATACTCAGCCTTTGGCAGCCCTGGGTCCAGCTTCAGCCAAATGCAGAGTTGGGATTGCCTTCACTTTCATCTCATCACATTTATATTGATTTACCTTCACACACTTTGCCCCACATAGTGCTGAGCTGTGTTAGTTGTCTGATGTGCTTTACCAGTTTATCAGAGAATGAGCACAGCTCTAAAATACCTTGTTATTTTAACCAAAACTCCCCATGTGGAAATCACCTTCCCAAATAACAGCCCTGCCAGGTGCCCTCCTATTCAGTGAGCCTTGAGCTTGAGCTCCCCTGGGAAAGGGCAGTGAAGCCAAATGTCTACCAGACTCAGATCTGAACACTACAGCTAGAAATTCAGTATTTATTTAATTATTGTGATGGAATGATACTCATTTAGGAGCAGTTTCCTGCCACATTAACCTCCCTTGGTCAATTAGTGTGGTATAGAGCACATATTATACATGGCCAATGGATCCTGCTCACCCTTGGCCTGATGTCCAGGCAGTGACCAACCCATCTTCAAAGAACCAAAGCAAACTAAACAAACCCACTAAAGTCAAATGAGATCAGGGGATTTTTACTCCTGCTTCCTGTGGTTTAGAAATAGTTTGAATGTACTAGTCTAAATTTTAGATGGGGAAATTCTACCTGTCAGCAAAGTCATGCTTGGGAAGCTTTCATAGAAAATGCAGCTGTGTAAAGGATCTCAGAGGTAAACCCAGGATTTTTGGTGCCACTTATAAAGTAACTTTTCTTATCAACTTCAAATCTCTTACATGAGAATGGATTTCTTCACTACATTTGGAGGACGTGAGGGAAAAGGAACTATAAATACTACAAGTTATGAGCAGTCAGCTAACGGTGAGACAGGCACCTTGGTTTTAAAAATTGACTTGTCCAAGCTTTCTTATCATGGCTAGCACAAAGCTTCCAGCTGTGGAACAATTTAAAACAAAAACCCCAAAATAAGACCTTTCCACTACAAGTTTACACTGAAGGTATAATTTGAAGGCTGCTACTAAACTTCAGAATTTTCATGATTTTTAAGAGAAAGTATTCTCCCTAAATTGAGGAACACCGTAACATTATTAAGGAGTGATAAAACTTTTCATTTAAGTATTTCATTTGTAACTACTTGAAATAATGCTTTGGAAATGTCAAGCTTTGAAAATAAGAGATTTAGACTTACCTTTATAATGCTTCATAAACTAAGAAGGGACTATTTCAATTAAAACATTAACATGGTATTATTTAGAAGCTTTGTCAATGTTTTAAAATATTTAAATAGTGAAGGTGAGATTTTTCAGCATTTATGTTTAGCACAGAAATTTTAAAAGTCTTTTCATTCATCTAAATCTAAATTTTATGAACTAAAAAAACAATTTTTATCAAGATTCTGTTATTCTGTGTTTATTTGTAATATTCCTTTACATATAATAAAAGTCCAGGTATCTGAGCATCTGCCAGACAAATTTTCCTTTAGAAAAACAAAGGAAAACTGTGAGGTAAAATTCAAAGATATTGAAAGAGAAAACAGTATTTTTCTATCTCTTTTATGAAAATTACATCTACTTTTCACTCATTTACTAGACTATAAAAAACACAGGCATATCTAGATTTAGGCATCTATTTTAAACTGAATTCCTGTTTAGGAATCAGATTTATTCTCTGCCTTTAAAGAATGGCAAAATTATCATAGTTTCACTTCCAGCTTATGAAAGAGTTGAAATTCATTTCTATATAGATCACCAACATGATTTTTCTTAAAATCATGCTGTGCCATCAGGATCCCTGCTTCTGTGAAGAATCCCCCAAAAAACCACAGAGGGCACAGACATTAACATACACAGAGTTTTGGGCCAATTTGACAGCTCAAAGAAAAGAAAGAAATGTCTTTTTCCATCTAAAAAGAGCAATTTAACATAGAAAATCAAGACCCAGATTATCCCAAAATGACAGATTACTACTACCAGAAAAATTGTACCCCAAAATTGTGTAGCAATTTTATAAATCCCCCCATCCACAGCTGAGAAGTCACCATGGCTCTGATGCACTAATTTGCCCTGAATTACTCAATTAAACAGTTAAAAATGGATTAGAGAGTTCATACTAAAACTGAAAGCATATTATTATTAAAATTGGGTGTATATATCCTATGCTAAGCAAATACACAGAGCAAAGATTACACGATCTGCTTTGTTCTCAATACAAGCCTTTCACACAAAAAATTTCTTTTTATTACTTACTATTCTTTATCTCTCTTCTTCCATACAACTACAAAAGAGATGCCATCAAGCAAGTAAATCGAGAAATAAAGCTGCAGAGATTTTTTGCTCCCATTTATTCCCATTGAGCCTCCCTCAGGGATATACAAATTGGAAATTGCTAAATTGTCATCAAATAGGCAGAAACAACGTAGGCGAGACCAATTAAGTAAAAGGCAGAAAGTTGTATTACACATGTAATTAAATTAAATTCTTTGAGTAGACTACATTAGAATCATTCCCAAAAAGGACAAAACTCGACTTTAATCAGCATATGACACATGGTAGGACACATCACTAGAACAGCACCTTAGGAGTTTGGATATTACTAAAAAGAACACTTTTTTAAATTATAAATCAAGTTACTTCCAGGTGGTAGGAAACTGGCTAAACAGCAGCATTCCCTCCTAAATGTACAAGACTTTGATGCATAATTGAGTACAGTTATAAAAAGTAGTTTTCTTCTCTTTTTTTTACCTCTAATATCCTTCAGCCAGGTATCTACACACACTTTTTCAGTGGGACTGTTCTCTTACATAGATCCCCAGATCCCAGGAAAACCACCAGAACAAATGACCACCTTAGCTGCCAAATGTGAGTGACAGTAACCAGGGATAATTTGGCTTGTAATCACAAACATCAACAAAAGGAACAATACAGTAGGGATGAAATAAAGTGCAGTGCAAACAATTCTGACCTACGAGGTTTGGGTTCTTCATCTCTTGTCATTCTCAGCACTGAGGCCAAAACCTGCCCCTTGTAGGCACCAGCTCAGCTGGTGGATGGAAATAAATTCCAAAATGCAGATACAAGGGACTGTCCTGGACTAGAGGACTAGGAGGCAGAGTAGGAGGAGGAGAAGCAACATTTACCTCTGCCCATTTTGGTTTTCCACACTTTTCCTTTCTGGAAATTGGCTAAACTGGGCAAAAAGCCACCAGCAACCCATTTTGAGAACAGCACTATTTAGGTAAACCATTAATTGCTCATCCAGATGATAATCAGAGTATCAGAAATGGATTGACAGCTCTAAGCACAAGCTGCCTTTTGGAATTAAATAAATTCTTCAATTCTAAATTCTAAATAAATTCCAGCAGCCAAGGGAGGCAAACATTTTCACAGCCACTGTACCCTAAGCCAAATTGGTCCCAGTAATACCCAATAACTCACTTTTTATCTATCTCTTTTTTTTATTTCTTAGATAATGCCATTTCAGTGGCAAATCTGTGATTTTTCTGTCTAAAGAAAGTTCCCATCTTATAGGAACACACTTGCCAGGCAGGCTGAGAAACCCTGGTTGAAGTACTATCATTACTTCAATATTGGAAAAATCAGCTTATTGTTTATCTCATACAAATACACAAATTAAAATGGAGACTTGGAAAGGAAACAAAGTGATTTGCTTTCTTGATTGAATAGCGTGGAAATGCAGAAAATGAAAAAAACACATGGCTTAAATTGCCTTAGGAAAAAATTAACCCATTTATATGAAAAGAACAAACAGCTTTTAAAAATTATAGATATTTTTAAATGCTAATTATTTGTATAAATCAGCTCCTGCGCACAAGGGATCAAATATAAGTGAGTTAGTGTAGCTGACAGCAGCAGTGAGAAAAGCAAGAGGCCACGAGAAAGACAAAAACCAGGGCTTGTTTTGGTGAGCCTGTTCTGAGGACAAGTAGTACAGACATAACCCACTGTCTAATGTCACCATGTGCTTGCAAATATCACTGTACAGCAGTCCAGCCTGCACAGCCTTTCAGATAATGCCAGATAAATGGCAAGAAGCTCTCCTTCAAATTACAGATGGATGGTTCTTCCCAGAAAGGGAGACATAATGTCAAAATGCAAGAGAGAACACAACAAAGAAGCTGCTCTGAACCCACAAGGAACGGCCTCAGAAACAATGAGCAATGACACAAAAATGTTTCTCATGTAAATTCAAATTCCATCATTAGAGCCTGCATACATGTATTTATTGCCTGCTGTCACCATGTAATCAGCAGTCACTAATCACCCCATAGCTTACTCTCATGAAATTCTCTATTTCATATTGGAGATCATGACTGAATATTCTAAAGTCCCATCCTATTTAAGTCCTTGTGATTCAGAAAGAAAATAAGTGACAGCTTGAAATAAGCTGCTAGAGATGCCCATCTTAAGAGATGCTTTCCATCAATACATCAAGAAGAAGAAAGGAAATATTGGGGAAGTGTGATGTAGAGTTTCTGTGCCTGACATTGCTGTGTGCTTAGCAGAGCTGCTGTAGGAAGAGATGGGGTAAAGGCTGCTCATGAGTAATACAAAGCACAATAATGACAAGCAAGTTAGAGCATTATTTAAAAAACACAGCACAGCTCAGTATTTTATGTATTATTACTATTGTTGGTATTTTAAAAAACATCTGAGTGACTTACCACAAATTTCCCTTTCCAAGGTTACTACTTGGAGTCTAGACTTAAATTGGACTTCACTCACAACTTCCATCATGATGCCTGTGCTCTTCTACCTTAAAATTAATGGTTTTGAATTTCTTAACATTCACCTTTCATTTAATTTTACATACATATTGTGCTTTTCCCTCCAGTGGATAATAAATAATATACAATATAGAGTGTAATGCCTGGGAATAAATCTAAACTGAATTCAGGGGGGAAATGAAGAAGTTGTTACATTCATGTCAGGATCCAAAACAGTAAGGTCTGATCAAGCAGCTAAAAAGACAATGCTTGTAACAATGATGGGTATCAAATATGTAGGAAGAGGGAAAAAAAAAAACCAAAACAAAACAAAACACCAAACCCTAAAGATTTCCAAGTGCAGGGACTTAAAAATGGTGAAATATTTACTCAGCCTACCAATGTCACTGCATTCTTTTACTCACATTTCCTCCAAAGGTCAGTAGACTTCATAATGCAGTTTCTTCTTTAAGGTGAATACTTTGATTATTTCATGATTTTTATTGTCATAAGCCTTTCTACAACAATAAATTACCCTCTCTTGGGACAGCTTTAGGAGAGATGCAGTTTCATCATGTGAAGGTACAAAAACAATTTGTGTTTTGATGTACCCTTTTAATACAGTGGAGAAGCCATCTATTCTCAATATTTGTTCTATTAATAATTTAAAAGGGCTTTTTGCAGCACACATTTTTTTTCAAAATATCAACAAATCTTTAGACAACACCTCTGCCCTGCCCAGAAATGCTCACTGCTTAAAATGAGTTAACTTGAGGCATAATAAAAATTTGTTTAATATGAACTTATATTCTAAAAAAACCTATCCTACAGTTTATTGGGTCGCTGACTCCAAATCAAATTTATTTTGTTTATCATTTAATTCCTTCCTTCCAGTCTTCTAATCCCCACACTCACATAATTAATGGGTTTTTTTACTATTCATCACTATCAATACCAAACTTTTCTAAAGTCACTGTCATTCCCACAAGAGGAGGAAATGCAAAGAAAGGACACAATTTGACCAAGGAACTAGAATTCAATTAAAAGTTCTGTAGATAATACATGGCCCAGGCTTTAATGACTCCATATCACACTCCTACACCCCAGTAGGTAATCAGTTTTTAGCATTTATAAATATGGGAATTTATTTACCAAAAGCTGGAAGTTCTTTTAACATGCCTATGTTCAGTGTTTATGTTCTGCTTACACTCACCTCTGATTTAAGTCACCTTTTTTGCCTCAGCCCTGTAACCTCACTCAACACCTCACTCAAGCTCCGACCCATCCACATGCTTCTGGAAAATGACCCAAACAAGGACACTGTAATTCCCTAATTCCCTGGCCCCCTCCAGCTTCTCTCAATGTTCAAACTGAATTCAATATTAAAAAATGGGACAGATAAAACTCAGCTGAGTACTGCAGGTCTTAAGAGAGTCTGTCATCAACTCCATCCAGCTGGGTGTTAAATCATTCTGTGGTCTCTCCACCCCCATTAAGAGAAGAGTTGCATCTTTTCCTGCTCTCAGTGCCTGTCTGGCTGATTTGGGGTAAATTCACCACTCAGTTAAGTGCAGAGAGGCTCCCACACCATGCACTTCCATCCTGAACTCCAGGGCATTTTTATAAATCAAAAGATCAAGCAGCTGCTGGAAACTCATTTATGATAATATGAATATCATTACTGCAGCTTCACTGAGTTCTTCCTAAGGTATTTTCAGTAAGAGCTGGAACTGAGGTAAAGCATCCATCATTAATCACAACCAGTGAATCAGACCCACAGCTGGGCTGGGCCAGTAAAGCACCCACAGCAGAAACCAAGCTTTGGTTGCCATCCCACACACATGGAATTCCAGGTGTGTTCAGTGCTGAAAATTAAGTAAAGGACATAATTTTTGATGTTACCACTTTTGTTTGGAATCAAGGAATGGCTCAAGTACACCAAGATGCTTTGGGCTTCATTTTATACTGTGAGCACCCACCAGGACCTGGAACATGATGGAGCCAAGAGCTCCAAAGCACTTTCATGGAACACAGATCCACCCTCCTAATCAGAGAAAAACCTTAACAGGGTAAGGGCTGTAGATGAAAGGCTCCTTTTTGCAGATGCTGGCCATGACTCATCATCAAACAAAAAACATGGCTCAAGTTACCTCCAGTAAGTGAAACAGCTGCACAACCACCTCCAGAAGTCTTTGTACCTGTTTGAAGTAATGACAGAAAACCCCTTCACTTAACCTGAAGTGCCCATGTCCACTGGTGCAGAGACCTCCATATGCAGCTCTAGAGTTACAGAGAATCCAGCTACAGATCCTGTTACAGATAGGGCTTCTCACCTATGAAAAACTGATTCTATTTACACAAAAACATGCAAAATATGAAAAGCACACCAGCCCCTCCAAGAAAACGTACAGATACAAAACAGTTTTCCCCATAAAGGGATACAATTTTATTTCAATCTCAATCATAATACTTATCTTGAATCCCCATTTTCTGAAATTCAGAATTAGTCTCTGTACTTTTATTCTCTTTGTTGCCACAAAACAGCTGCTGTAAAAGTCTGCTCTTCTCAAATGAGAGGAAGCCTTGGGAGGAAGACACTGAGTAGTGCTTCCAAGCAGCTTTCATAAGCCTTTTCCTGAGAAGGATGGAAGAAAAACTGGTGGGCAAAGCAGTTGTTCTGACCCGCAAAATCAACCAGTGCTGCCTGCACTGGTGTTGAAATACCCATTAACCTGAGGGAAGGTCACAAAAAGGATGGTTCCTGGAAGATCTGGGATGCCACCATTCCTGCTGTGTTCCAACAACTGCCCCCAAGGCGGATAAGGGAGAAAGGCACTCTCCTTGTGAAGCTGAAGATCCTTGCAGGAGCTCCATCACAGGGTCAGAGAACTGATGGCAGCTTTTGCAAAGTCAAGTCAAGCCTCAGAGGCCCTCATTAAGCACAAGGAACTGCATCTTCCTGTGCTCCAGCTCCTTAAACAATGGGAATTCCTTTTGGCAGAGTGCTTTGTCTCCTTCTCACTTCTGAGAAAACAAGACTTAAGCTGCAGGAGGTGCCCACTGCACCCACCTGTGACACAGATCTGCCTTAATTCAGCACATCAGCTTTAACAGGCATGTTGGGAATAATGCTGTGGATGGGAAGAATTCCACTTATCTCAAGGATGCAGAGAGATCATACACTTCTATTAACATAATTGTGTTACCAAGAAAAGGCTTGCAAGGTGTTCTTGGGAGGTTCTGTGGAAGCTTCAAGGAAAGGCTCAGATTTCCCTGGAGTTACTGAAGAACAGCAGAGGCTGCAGTGGGACACCGATGGCAGAAATGCTCACAGGCACAACCAAAGCTGAGGAGGATGATCTTCCTCCTTGGCTGGAGCTGCCAAATGCAGCTTGACTGAGGTCTGCTCCACCTCTCCCTGTTAACATTGAGACCTGCAAGACTGGGTGTTGTGAGACTTTTGTTGTTTTCATTTGAATAGAGGAAACCAAGGAATGATCAAATATCAAAAATCAAGTGAGACCATCAAAGTCCAACAGCTTCAAAGTCGACACCCACAAATTCAAAAACCCTGTACATATTTTTGTCCAAGCTCTCAAAACACAAACAAAGCAATATTCTAGAAGAGACAGCAAGGAAAATAAATGCAGTTGCAAGTCATGCTAAGAACGACACAGGTAGATTAATCTCCTCTAGCAGATACCCACGTATTTTAAGGATGTTAATTAATTGAGAAGTTGAAGTACTTGGTGCCAAGCAAAAGGAAACATGTCCCTCTTAGAAAGCATACATGGGGCAATCACTGAAAGAGAAATAAAAGCCCATCCATATTTATTTTAACAGCAGAGAAATGCGTCAAAAGCCAACTACACAAAGAGAACTGACGTAGCTGCTGTAAAGCATTGTTTACACAGCCAGTTTTCATTAACAGAAAAATACCTGCAGATCCTAGACTTTGATCAAATAACGTGTGCAGAAGAAGCAAGGTAATTTATGAGATTCCAAGACAAGCTTCTCTCAATCCCATTGGAAAAAAAAAAAAAAAAAACCAACAGAAAGACAAAATGCAAGTCATTGCTGGTGAAACTACCACTCCACCAGTACCTTACACATCAGTCGTTCTCTGGGCAATTTCAATGGTTAATTTATTGAAAATTTAATGATTAATGTTCAGGCAGTTAGGGTATCTATTTTTTTCTTCTGATTTAAATTGCTGATTCAAACCCTAGGCTATTTTAGGTAAAGCTGGGGCTTGGGTTTTATCCTGAAAATGCAGTGGTTTTCAAAAATGTCTACAAATATAGAATAAAGATGATACACAGTACAAACTTTACCTGTCTGGGATTTCTTTAAGGCAGAAAACCAGACACAACCAGACACAACCAGACCCAAGCAGCCAGAAGTTGCATTCAATCACTAAGCCAGCACAAGGCTTAAAAGGATAAACCTCAGCTTTTAAGTGCAAAATAGAATTCAATTTTAACCACTGAGCCATGACCACTGCCTCTTTAACAATGCTATAAAAAGCTTCTTGGCTTTCAAATTTAAAAAAGTCAGTGTCACATAAATACACTCACAAAAGATCTAAAAATAACTTTAAGCTGCCTACCTTCAAGGTCAGAAGGAGCAGATGCAAAGAAATAAAGCTCTACAAAGAGCTTCCAATGGGAAAATATTACTGACAAAAGCAAAGGTGTTGCCACTGGCCCACAGCTATTTCTTTACATTTCTTCTGTGTCAACTTCTGCTGAGTTCTACCCATGCAGTTCTCATCAGTGAACCACTTTGCTGGTGTTGAGAGAACACTTATTCAAACTTATTAACTGAAAACAAACTTCGGTACATGTCCTTTCCACTCTTCAGAAATTATGTACTGAAGGAGAATAAAGAGGGACATATTTGAGATGCATTAAAGCAGAAACCAGTGATTTCCAGCATTTCAGTGTAGTACAGAGTGGCTCATTACCATGAATGCAGAGGTCACAGACAATGCTGATCCTGCTTCATCAGGAAACCGATCCATGTAGATCTACTAATGAATTCTACTCCAGCTCCTGAAAGAAACTGGATCAGCCTCATCACAGCCCAACCATTCCTTTAACACACTTCACACTTCTCAGAGTAGAAAAATAGAGTGGAAATAGTGGCAGTGATGGGGGCTCAGACTGCCTTGAGAAATTCCTTTTTTTGTCTGTAGCAGGTCCACACCTGGCAGAATATCCTTTCACAAGGGAGAGCTGCTCTTTGTGGACCTTGAAAAACAGCCTAACAAGACCACAAATATGTGTGCTCTGAACACCAGTACAGTGACACAACAATTCAGAGATTTCAATGATTCTGCACTGAGCTGAGTTTATGTGGCATACAAAAGATGAAGGACTGAGCCTACTCTCCAGTTGTTCGAAAGTCTGATTTAAAGAATCTAAATATTTCAAATCTGATGTTTCAAGCATGCTCCCATCTCCTGCAACTACATTTCAGTTTAGTTTTGTTTTGTTTTAAATATTATTATGCTTTTTTTAAGCTTTATTGTTTTCTTTAAGAATGAGCACTGAAAGTATTCAATTAGTGAAGTAAGAAGTCATGGGCTGAAACAAAGCTGTAAGAAATACTGCAGCCTGTTAAAGGTGATAAGTGCCTCTGATTATCCTTGACTGCATTCCCTGGGCTCAGCATTTCATTAAATAGCAATGCACTCTTTTAAAAATATATTTACCACCATATCCTGAGGGTCTTTCCTATTTGTAGCTAATGCTATGCACAAAAATACCACTTTCCTCACTAATTGTGTTTGATTTTCAGTTTCGGTGTTACTGGTAAGAGTTGTTAAGTTTGGGTAATGACAGCTGAAACAAGTCACGAGCATTAAAGCAGTTTTTTAAACTGATTTTCAAGAATCTCCCTTCAACTGGATGAATTAATAAGTGGTGGAAGTGGTGGAATCCCCATTCCTGAGGTGTTCAATAGACAGGCAAAAGTGGTGCTTAAGGACAAGGTTCAGTGGTGGATCTGGCAGTGCTGGATTAACATTTGGACTCACTGATCTTAGAGGTCTTTTCCAACCTTAATGATTCAGTAATTCTATGAATGAATGAAGTTTTTTCACCATGTGTTAACAAAATTCTTCTAGCACATATGAGGATAGAAAGTGTTTGCAGCACCTTTTTAATAATGCCTGATGAAAAGCTGTGGGGGTTTTATTTTTTTTTTTTTTACTGAATATGTTAGTAAGTAAAATAGCTGACTTTATAGTAAAAATATTGTTTATTTATGTAGATGGAAATCTTGAGGAAACATTGAAAAGAGCAAGTTTCTTTTCAAATAAATATTTTTCTTGATGCAACCAGCATAAATGATTCTGCTCCATGGAATAGTTATCTAACTGGGGACAACAACAGGAAAGCTGAATTGATTTAACTGTGAACTGAAACTCAGAAAACATTTGCTACAAAGTGCCAATTATCCACTTCCATTCTTCGTTGGCAGAAGATTCACCAAACATCAGTCCGAACAGGAAATAATTGAAACAAATACTCTATCTGAGGAGAAAATTGTGAAATTCCATAGATGAGCTTTAAAGCGCGATACAACTACAGAATAATTACTTCTAGGAAAAGCACAGAATTATCTCATGCTTCCACAAGTCAAGATGTTCTTCTAAATGAAAAACCTAACTCAAATACTGGTAACTTTTTATTAGTTTTGAAATGGTTTTAAACTGAAGAGGACAGATTTATATCATATACTAGGCAGAAATTCTTAATTGGGTGGTGAGAGCCTGGCACAGGTTGCCCAGAGAAGCTGTGGATGCTCCATCCCTGAAAACATCCAAGGCCAGGTTGGATGGGGCTTGGAGCAACCTGGGATTGTAGAAGGTGCCCCTGCCCATGGCAGGGGACTAACTTTAGGGGTAGGTTTAGGGTTAGAACTGGATGACTTTAGGCTCCCTTCCCACTCAAACCATTCCAG